>NC_064899.1:15752480-16952480 GCF_929443795.1 Astur gentilis | reverse complement strand
GACTGGTTCTCATGAAATTATTATCCATGCATCAACGTACAACGAGCCATAGCAAGTTGTAATTCGTACAGTTTTTGCCACAGCTGGCAGTTTATGGTTATCACAGGGCTCGGTCTCAACTTGTTCCTTCTTCCTACAGAAAGCAGATACAGCTTCTGTGGAGCATATTTGTTTGCCTGACACCTTCTCTTTCTCCAGGTCCAAAATATAATTACTACTGGCTTCTTCTCTGTGCTTTGGGCTCCTAGGGATCTCACCTTCTCAACGCTATTGTCAGAATTCTCCTTCTAATTGAAACCCCCGATAGGCATTTTAGCAGCTAATGTATGTGATTACAACCACTCCAACTGCTGTCAAATATACAATTATAGGTAATCTAATTTTTCTTTGTCTGAGGTTTCCGTTATCTGAAGTTCCCTGACAGGAACGGATTAGCACCACCAAAAAACAAAACCACACAGCACCTTAACAAGATACATCAATGTAATAGTCAGAGTTTTGAATACTAAAATACAAAAACAAACCAAAAAATCAAGTATCTAAGGAAGTAAAATTTTAAAACCAAGGTGATAATAACAGTTTTAGGGACAAATTCTGCAGCCCAGTCCATGAAAAGGCTGATCTCATTTAGTTTAGATGTTTACATAAGGAGAACAAAAGCCACTACCCACAGAAAGCTAGCAGAAGACAGAAGCAGCAATATCCCAAGAGTCTTTCTAGATTTGTAGGATGTCCTAATAGCACAACATTTTCATAGCTTCTACCTGCAACAGCAGAGGGACCAGAGTTTCTCCATCTGGGTTTTCTTTTTGTGAGACGTCTTCCATCTTGCTAGAGGAGAAGGTGCCACAGATAGGGACAGAAGACATCCAGGAAGCTGGTTTTGACAAAGAAAAGGTTAAGCAGTATTCAGTTAGACAAATACTGAAAAAAACACGTTTCCTACAATCCAGGGGAGTAAATCTTCTATGTTCAAGTTATTATTGCCTAGTACATACAGAAAGATTTCTAACTGTGTATCCTACACAAGGGCTATTTAAATATCAGATCCAGGTAAGATCTGGGTTGTGAATACAGTCTGTCCAGAGTGTGCCTAAGTCCCAGATGTGTGATGACCCCTGCATTCCTCTTTCATATATCTCGGGTCTCTAGACTTTCAGGGACCGAATACAGTACAAGGCCAGGCTCCAGGGGTAGTGTGCACCTTGCTGCCCTGGGAGAACCTGGAAAGAGCATGCTGGCTAACAAGAAGACTAGAGTAAAAGAACTCGATAGACCTTGGTAAACATGAATTCAGCAGCTTTATCCAACGCGCTCACAAGGAGACCATTTGGAGCAAAACAAAATTATATTATCAGGGCTACAGAGCCAAGCAGAAATTATTAACTTCAAGACAAGTCCTCTGGCCTGGATATTTCCTTGCAAGTAGGCTGTCATTTCCTAGGCTCGCCCTGATCCCATATCCATGGCCATATCCTTAGTTTATGTAAATAACTCTGTTGATTGTTGTAGCTCTGTTGATGTCAGCCAAGCTGTGTCAACTTAGACCAGCTGAAGAGAAGATTCAAGCTCTGTGTGACATAAGTGGAGACAGGCAGGAGGAAATAAAAGAAGGAAATACCCTTAACCACAAAACAATAAAAATACTGCAAATCATTACAGTTCATATCTAAGCTTGTAGCCAAATTAAATGGCATCATACTGAATTTGTGATGCGAATTTGCAGGGAAAGCAGGCACCACCGTTTTACTCCAGCTTTGTGCCCACAGTTTATAATACAGCAACACTGGGGAAAAGATGAAGCAAGACACTGATGGAACCTAAGGTTTATGTAATTAACATTTCTTCACAAATTGCTCCTAAGTTATTACAACACATCTCTCTGCAGCCCATGGTTCTAGTTGTCTAAACACAGTGCATTCTTTTAGACTGGGGAAATCACGCATATACGATTCTTCCTTTGCGTGTGTGTGTCTGAATCTGTACAACTTTAGGTATTGCAGGCTAATTCCAACCAAATTTGCCAGAAAGAATAGAGACTTGAATGTATTAGAGAACCACATGCAATGAATTCAAATAAACTTCATGGATATGTGTAAATGGATAGAGGAAAGAGACCAAATAAGTGCCTTGACTAAGGCAAAGACAGCAATGTTAGCAACTGCAGTGTTAGATACTAGAGAGTCCACACAGGAGCGAACCACGGATTTCACAAGTTCATTGCTCATAGAACAATTTCCTAGTTTTTGTCCTCTTATCTAGCATGCATATCTTTTCCTCACCTGCTTCACAGAAATTCGTAATATTTCAAAATTTTGGTAGCAGAGAGGAAAGAGGACTTCAAAGCCCAGCTCAAGTTCAGACTCATACAGACAGACCTTATCTTTCTAATGCACCATCCGCAGACTGGGAGGTGTGAACAACCTCAAACTTTTAATTATTTAAAATCTAGATACAGCAGTCCAGACTGAGGATTTCTGTATTAACAAAGCCAAATAGTTAAACAGTTCCTTAGATTTTGCTATCGTGAAAATGGCAAAACTCGGCGCCTGCTTAAACAAAAATAATTTTGATTTATTGTAGGGCCCCGGGACTAAATTTCAGCTGCACCTGAAAGAAGACTAAGGTGAAACGTTTTCACACAAAGTTTTGGGAAAACAGTGGAAATTTTCTCATTCATTTATGCTCTGTTTCATGTATGTACAACACTTCACAATATGGGATCCTTGTGCTTGTGCATGGGCTGGATTCTCTCATGTTACAGCCATTCAATTCTTATTAATCTTTAGTAAGAAAAAACAGGGAAACATTATGTAAAATTCAGTGGTTGGATGCAGAGTAAAGATTTGGGGCATGTTTCCTTCAAATCCACAATAAAAGGAAAAGACAAAGCTATGCCACACTAACAAAACCAAGTCCAAAACACTTTGCCAAGAACTGGACATCTTTCACAGTGTGACATAACAGACAGTAATATACCACAGTGATACAGACTTAAACTGAAACAAGACAACTGAGAAGTAGCATTTATAATTCTTTAACACGGTTGAAGCACCGAAGAGCCTGTGATTGAAAGCAGTGCTAAGAATACAGTTTTCTTTCCGCAGAAATGATCTTCTACTGTTTCCTTAGTCCAGTTTCTGTGTAGCACCTTGTGTTAATTTCTTCCTCAGTCATGGATTATCACTATCAAGGTGATACAAAAGATCTAACACAAGTGAGTTTATTGTTTTCAATATTTTCATTTAAGCACTTTAATCAATATCTGCCAAGACAATTAAAGGGCTCAAACAGTTTCTGAGAGGAATTTTTCCCTCAGAGTTGATCTCTCTTTTTTTTTTTTTTAATTTTGTATTTATTCCCCTATTTATTTTAATTTTAACACTAACAAAAAAAAAAAAGTTAACACCATTTCCCCAAATTCATCCACTATTCTGATTCTTGTTTTATAAAGGAAATGAAATTTGTCATGCTGCTATACATCATTTGCACTGCAGTACAATGTCCCATCTGTGTGTCAAGCACAAAACAAAAGCATTTTGTGAAAAATTGCTAAAGTAGTAATGATTTTTGTCCTCAACTCTTTGTTTTGCCTTTCAATAAAGAAGGCGACATGTGCCACAAATGATATATTATTGTTTAAGTACAACCCTAGTAACACAGTGCATAACCAAAACCATGTTTCACAGCAGAGAAACTGTAGTTTACTGCCCCTATGGCTCTGATGAGAATATAATGTTCTACAGTTTATAAATGCTTTGAGGTCAACACATGATTTACTTCAGCTTGTTCATCCAATGAGCAGGAGGTCCAAAAATATATCAAGCTATTAGACAGCCCACTGGAAGCTTGGCGGAGGCTCCCAGTGATGGAAAGCATGCCATGGAAGCCTCTCTGTCAACTGGAGATGAGATAATTAGATCCAGGTAATACATTGGAGCCCCATCAGGGAACAGGACAGCAAACATGTCATCTTTACGACTTTTTCTCATCCTCCCCAGCAACACTGGCCTGAGATAGTAAAAAGTGTGAAGGATTCATCAGTTCCCAGCAAAAGCACAGCAGCGGGATAATCAAGCTATCATCTCTCCATCATCCTCATTATCCAGAGACCTGGTGTTCTGTGTAAACAGCAAAACAACATCAATAGATTGAGGAGCCGTGCTAGTTAGCTCCAGCTTTTGTTTTATGTTCCAGGGGAACACCACGCAACACTGATGGGCTGGAATCTTGTAACAGTCAAAAAAGCTTGAGAGCCAGCATTTAAGTTACAAAATATCTCATGCAAAAGCCTCTTTCTACTGTTTAGAGACCTGAGCTTCAGCCCTATGCCTAAATATTCCCAAGCTGCTAGTGCACCGGAACCTGTCTGAATAGTGGGGTAACGTGGTGATTTTATACAGTATGTTCAGCTATAACCATAACACCCTGGCATTTTCTCATACACACATTGCCACATGTACATTTTTGGAGGACGCCCTAGCTGGAACTTGAAAGTGGAGAGTTGCTACAGGGGGAATCCCAGTGCATTAGAGTAGCACTCGCTTTGCAGGAGAAAGGTAATTGAAAAATACCCATCTACATGTTAGTGCAAAAAATGTGTTTCAGACTCAAATTAAAAACTTAGAAGCAGCTTATACTTTCCTTAGACACACGTGCAGCCCTGAGACCTATAAAAAAAAAGGATTTAGAAAAATTGTGGTCAGAAATCAAAATAACTTTGAATACAGCCAGTGTATTCTAAAAATGTCATCTTTTCCATATTCCAGATCTTTATGTTTGTAGACAAAGCAACAGGATAGTTTCAATCATGACTGATCCATGTTCAAAAAAAAAAAATAATAAAAAAAACCCTTGTATGTGCACATTGATTATTGCTAACACCTAACTTTATTTATGTAATTCTATAAAAATATACATACATTATATACAGAAAGATTCCTTTTCCCAAAATCACATAGATGACTTGTGTTCCATTTCCTTTCCTAGTAGCTGACATTTAGAAAAATCTTTCTTCTCCCTTCCTCTTTCTTCCATTCAAACACTGCACATAGGTAAAGATTGGAGGTTATGGGGAAAAAAGGAGAATGAGATTCTGTTATCCCAGCTACAGAAGCCCTCTTGAAGCCTCACTGGTAACAGCAGCACAGCCCCTCACTGGAGAAACTGATGGACTACATATGCTTTATCCATTCTGTCAACACACCAGGAGAGGAAAACAAGAGGTGGCTCTTGAATGTTGGAAATGGGTTAACTCCATTTCACACTTCAGTCTTAAACTATCTTAAAACATGAAACTGTGAAAATCCAGGATCATCATGATCAAGTGTACCGGTTAATCATGCAGAAGTTGAAGTGAAATTTCTAATGAAGCTGTTGAAATAAATATGATTGATATCCATACCTCAGCAAACATTTACTGCCATGGTGCACACTCATCACTGCTTTTAGTTTTTTTCTGAGAAAACATGAACAAAACCTTAAGGAAAAGAAATTAAGAGCACTGCAAGCATGAAGTAAGTTCTAAAGAGAATCACAAAACTCAGAAGTCAGACAGCACTACCTCTAAAAAAAGCAAGCTGAATAAAAGACCCTGAAAGTAGGATGAGGGAGAAAAATGTATTTTTTTTTCCATTTGCCATTAAGGTAAAATTGATTTCTCTATTCTTCCCCTTTATAGGAATGACAGCAAGTATCTTCATGGAGGTTCAGGAACCTAAGAGAGCAGTTATGGCAACCACCTTTGATGTGACCAAAGGTGAATAAATTTACGCTACTGAAAACAGTAAAAGAGGAAAAAAATCTATGTCTAGCAGAGAAAGTACTAAGATTAAAAATGAAAAAGGCTAGATAAAATCAGTATAACTTTTCCCAGGGTGTTCTTTTATAAACATTACTTTGATTCTTCCTTGACCACAATATATGCAGAAAACAAAATGGCATTTTTATGACTCATAATCCCAATATTTACCTCCCTGAAGTTGTTCACAAAGACTCAGAAGCTGAATGGGTTTAAACCTAGAACTACAATGGCAAATCACACTTCATTGCATCACACAGTTAGGGAGGCACATAGCATTTAGGATTCACTGTCTATAAAAAAGAGAAGGTAATGGCAAAGCCACAAATTACCCCTACAGGTATAGGATCCAAATTTAAATTCTGCAGTACTAGTCACAAAGAAAGCTTTTCAATATAGCTCTCAGGTATATTGGACACTGGGCAAATTACAGAAATTGCATGTTTAAGAGTTTCCTAGGCATGGAAAAAATGTAGAAAGTGCGTGCATGCTAAGAGTATGCACAAAAGTTCAGGCTGAACAGGACAAGCCTTAAGATTTAAAATTGGGCTCTATTTACCTCTGGTAATATGAAGAGTATAAAGACTATCTTTTTTCCCCTTTTTCTTTCTTCATTTGTTACTATAAAGTACAACGTTTATCTAAACTAGCCTAGAATCGGGAAAGAGAAGTCGTTCCCGTGGACAAAACAGATTTGCAGGCAAGACATTAGGAAAACCTCAGTTAGAACCACTGATGAGCAACAGCCATGCAGGGAAGCAAGACTTAAACAGTAGAAGCTGACTGATCTTATGACTTAAATCAGAGAAGAGAAAGATATCTAAGAATTTACTAGCAATGAAATCTGGAATGCATGCCAACTTTTACACATGCAAAACAATAACATAGTGAAGGAAAAAATGGAAGCTAAACTGAAGCTGGAAGACCGTAACAAAGCAGAATCAAGACTTGAGGCAACAGCATCATAAAAAAGGGACTGATCTAGGAGGAGGGAAATAACTCCAGAAGGCACAGGAACAAATAGACAAATTAAGAAAGGAAGTAAAAGGACTTTAAAAACAGGCAGAGATTCAACATGTTAGTGAAGTGCATGATAAGTGGATGTTAGAAACAAAACAAATAAAGTATGGTTAGAGGAAATCTGAATATCCAGAGACAGTACCACAGAGAAGCAGACACGCCATAAAACAAGCCATTTGAAAATGTTTTTTTTATGACTCCAAGTTGAAGAAAAAAGCCAAATAACAATTTAATTGATTCAGCCCTCAGAATCTTCTTAATGTTTTCTAATAACCAATTAATTGGAATGCAGCCTGCTTGACCTTCATCTGAACACACAGTTTTTACACCAGTTTTATTGCCAGTATGACTGGGGAGACAGGCACAGCCCACCCTGTTGGACCATGGTCATCGATGAGAGTTGCTGTCTTCACCCTCAGCAAAAACTGGATTAATGAAACACTGAGAATCTTCTGAAGGCCAGGGAGGCTTTTAAATGAACTTCCCATTTACTTCAATGAGCAGGGCCACTACAGACCTACTATTTTACCCATCAGAAGGGAACGTGAGAGGTCTCCAGCCAGTGGGAGCATTCTCTGCAAGATTTGTTTTCACTCTGGAGGTCTCTCATACAAGTTCAACTATTTAATTTCCTAACAGTTTAAGGTGATATAACTACACTTACATACAGAGCACTGTGTGCTTTATGTAATACTAAACTTCATTCCTTTAAAAAAAAGCTATAGTGAACTCGCCTAGCAAGTCTTTACATCATAACTTTATTTTAAAACTTTTTAAGAAACTTCTGACCCAGCTTCACACACACACCCCAAAACACCCCATAACCACCCAAAAGAACGGGCAAACAAAAAGAACCTTCACTTGGGCTTGTTGCTGAAGTTCAGATTAGCATAGTGTTTTTTCTTAGCTGTATACTATCCTCTGTGAAACTATCTCAGCTAAATGTGAAAAACTGCCTCTGTCACATGTAGTTCAGGAAAAAAACTGGGAAAAATACCAGAGCTTACATGCTGTAAGTGGCAGGGATTGTGTTGTTGGTATTCTTTTGCAAAGAACAGTATGGGAAAAAAGGACTTTAGGTGAAAAATGAGCACTTAGAAATTAGAAAGCTGTCAGGTAAGATATCTGTGAGTCAGGCTGCAAAAAATTATGTGCATGAGTTGTACTGTCAGTCAGCAGTGATGAACAATATTAGTATAGGAATCTATGCAAATGTTATCTATTGCATGCAGAACTGATAATGTCATAAATGATAAAGATCATTAATCTGCTAAACAGTAGGAAAGAGTCCCTCAAAATAAGATTTAGGTTTTTTGAAATAACAATAACGCTAGAAGAAATCAAAAAAATTGGTGGATCATGTTTATCCTATGCAATAATATTCTTTTAATAACTGAATCCTACAGCATATTCTATATTTAAATTTCATACAAGCTACCTTCAAAGCATTCAGTAGATCAATTTAATTAAACCATAATTTCTCAAAATCATAGAATAAAATTTATTCTGTACCATTACCACAGATTTTTTTATATATATATATATTGAGGTGAAGTATACAGACTGTAGAGTAGATCTTCCTATAAAGATAGAGACAATTCAGTCTAAAATATTAATTTATTACCTTTGTCTTTGTTGGTGCAATAAAGTGTAATAATAAGTGTACTTTTACACTGACACCTAGCAATGAGAGGGTCAAGTCATCTCAATAAAGCTGGCAGACTAGCACAAGTGTCTGTGCTTGTGTTATAAATATTACATAGCAGACATTTCATGAGTGGGAATGTGCAGGAATATTCCAGAAAAGGAATGCAAATTTACCATGAAGGAAAACATCAGAAAATTGAAACAGCTGCATGAGTTCAAATACCCGTGAGTGTAAAAAGTAGAACCTAAATCAAGGACGTGTCAAAACTTTATATTTCTATGTGGTTCAGAAGAATACAGCCAGAAAACATGTAACATGCATATATGAAGTGCCTTAAAGCACATGTTTTTATCAAAACCTGTAAGGTTTATTACAAGACAGTTATATTTGTGAACAATTTTTTTAAGAGCTCTCATAAAATGCAGATTAGACACTTGATTAGTTTGCCACAATTCTTTGAACTCTCTCCAAAACCCTAAGAACATCTTGTAGATGGCTGTGGCAGTACATCCCCCCGCTCCATCCTGCCAGCAGGAAACACCTGTGGGATTTGGTTAGTTGTGCATCCCTAACAACGGCATACACCTTATGACACAGCTGAAAGGAGATTATAAGTAATACAGCAAGAGGGAAAATATTACAAAGGTAAAACTAAGCCTTTGGATCGTGTAATTTATTTTTTTGTTTGCTAAACTACTCGCCATCGGATCAGAGTTCTTACACCTCTGAATCATATAGTACTAGCCATTAATAAAGACAGGCTACCAAGTTGATGATCTTAAGGTCTGACCTGCTCATGAGATTGTCTTGTTTGTACATGCCAGACCATTTCCAAAACCGGATCTCTTCTTATCTTCAGCCTAAAAAGATGTTGTCACTCCTAGCAGAAACTGGATTTAGGCTGAACTAGCAGAGACTTATGTGGCTGTTGTCTGTCTTTGTCATAGAACTTCATTGAAAATGCATGTTGCCCAAAGACAACATTTGTCAATACTCTCTAATGACTGTAATATTTAAGCTCTACATTCAAAGCACTTTACATATGCTACATAGTCCTGCCAATATTTCCCAATACAATTGTAGTTTGGCATGTGGCAAAAGAGGAGGTAAGCCATTTGCTTATGATTGGACAGCTGAAGTCTGGACCAGAGACAAGGCACAAGTTGCCCCTTTCGAGCGATGCGGAGCATTTGCTCGTATCTAATACTTTGACAGACCAAGTGTTACAGCGCATTCCAGATGCAGTCTGCTGCTGAATACAAATGTGTGGCAGTGACTCATTGCAAACTTTGCAGACACCTACGGCAAAAAGAAACAGATGCACGGCTGCTTTTACACCGAGACGACAGGCACCCGTTTGGTAATGCTCAGTAGTAAGTGCCAGACCCAGCCACCCACCGCACTTGTGCTCCAGTGGCAGATTCACTTTGCAGACACAGGATCACGCCAGCTTGCAAAGGAAGGAAGCCATTGCCTCTTCATCAGTTCTCACACTGTGGTCACCTCCCAATTCATCAAACAGATGCGAACAGATATGTGCCAGAAACAGTAGCACGGTATTGCTGTAAGTCTGCTAAATCCCTATGCTCTGTTTAATTATATGAACTGCTCCGGATACTAATCAACACATCACATCATGATGATGCAGTTATAAATGTAATTATAAAAGCAACATGCATAATTTCATTAACTACTGTATTTCAAGCTGTCTAGTTCTCTCCACTCCCTTTGTTGGCAACGTAGTATGGGTCTGCTCAGCACTTCTGGGAATTGGGCCACGTAAATATGACATGTTTATACTTAAAAGCACAATCCTGCAGACCTGAATCAAGGAAAAAGTAACTTTGATGTCTGTTGGAGTTTTGCCAGAATTCGGGCAATGGTGTGATGGGGATTTTGAAAATCAATGCTTCCTTACAGAAAATAATACTTGATTTTGAAATTGCGATTCCGTTACTCAAATGGCAGGAAGCAAGTCTGCCAGTGGCCCTATAAGCATCGCGTCGATAACTGTCCATTCTTCTTTCTGCTGCTCACTATTTGTAATCCAGTAGTACCTGGCAGGCTACAACAGGGAGAATAGCCACAACAGCTGTGTGCTTTACAAAGAAAGGAAAGAGAGTCCCAATCTCAGACCACACATAATCTAGTATTATGGAAGGAAAAGGCAGCAGGTGAAGAGTTGAGGTGAGTACAAAGTGCTCCTCCACTGCAAATAAAACATGCCAGAGATGGCTTCAACAGTGCCAATGGATCAGCTTTTAAAAAATGCCTCCCTGCTGCCTCCTGTCCTGGAACCCAAACCAGCTTCGCCCTCCCCTTTCTTCCCACCAGAGGTCTGCCCTCTTCTCTTCTCAGGCCGAGACCAAGAAGTTTCCACAGCCCTTCGCAAGGAAAACTGAGATGGGTGCCCACCCTCAAAGCCAGCTGCTGTCCTTAAAACAAGCTGAGCCTTTGTCATCTTCATTCCAGTTTTAGAGTAGATGGCACAGGTGAAGACAAGCACAAGTCCACCAGAGCATGTGGCTTTAAATTACAGTTATGACTTAGTAACTAACCACAGACTGACTATCGACTTTATGCCAGGTGATGCATGCAGTCCTCAGGCTGTCATCTGTGCATGTTATACAGCATGCTGAATACCCAGGCCATGTCAATCCTGCAAAGTGAAAAGCAGGTTTACAAGTGACTCTAAGCACCACAAGCTTTGTGGCTGGCCTGTACCGTTTCCCATCCTCGCTGCTTGAAAGCTCAGCTTAAATCTAGACCCCAGCATGCTCCTACAGGTCAAGAATGCAAATGGTAGATGTGACTGGAGTGTGATTAGCCATTTAAATGCAACCAACATCTTACATGACAGCAGTGAAGGACATTTGGCACCTGATTCGGGTCCCGAGAAGCCCACCTATGGAATTGACTGGGTGGTTTCAAATCCTGTGGAGATTAGAGTTAAACAATAAAATCTCAAAATGTTCCCACCCCAAACTGCTTCTATTTACAGCTGATGGAGTTTTGCTGTGCTAAAAGTTAGTTATCCGTTTCACATATTGTACTTTAATGTGCACATGCTATAGGAACTATAAACTAAGAAGTTAAAATAAATATATTATTCAGATGAACAAAGAAAATTCATGAGCAAACCCAAGGAATGGTTGGTATATTGTGCTTCACTCAGGCTATTGCTATGAGTTGTATAAAGATATTAACACAAATTTTATTCAGAGTTCCCACATGGAAAGTACACAGAAGCTGTTTTTTTAAATAAGAGCTATACTAAGCTCATGAACATTTTAAAATCCCTCTTTATATTTATATGCAATATGATGACAATTTTCTAAGTTAAGAATGACCTTAAAACAGGAAGCCTGAATTACACATATAGCTGGGGGATAAGATTCAGATGAATCCTAAAGAAGCATGAACTTACAACTAAATTAAAACAAACACATCATTAAAAGTATGAAAACAGTCTATTCCATTGAAGCACCACTTTTCTTGAAGGCAGCTTCGGTTTGAAGGACACAGACAGTAATATTAGCTTCCTGTACTTTGCTAAGCTGAAACAAAAACAAACAAACAAACAAACCAACCAAAAACAAAACAAACAAAAAGAAGAGAGAGAGAAAACAGCTATAATTGTATTTTCTAATGAAATATATGATTTCAGAATCAGGTAGGGATGTCAGACTATATGAATGTGACTCACTTCTTACAGCTACACTTATATGTTGGTTAGCTTTTCCATTACAAATCTTATTTTTATGTTTTCTAACTAGGCAAAAATTTCACAGTATGACAAAGGCTGTCAATATAAGGTCTCATCTTGGAAGTACACTACTAGTTTTTTCCCCTCTGTTTTTAAATTTTAAAATGCTTTTAAAGCAAGTTAGGCCATGATTAAGTGGAAGGGAGGCAACAATTAAAAGTCTATCAGTCCCAAGTGCTTTCTGCTCTTGTGTAACGAATAAAGAATTTATGGGTCTGATTCTCAGTTTTATGTTAGTGAAACTGCAATGGTTTCAGTGGAGTTATTTTGAGTTACAGCCACAGTGAAAGGAGAATCAGGACGTATTGCACTAAATAAACTTAATACACAATATACAGTCCCACTGGATTCAGTTTTAAAGAAAAATAACACAAAAGGATAAAAAAAGAAGAAAAGAAAAAAAAAGAAAAAAAAAAGAAAAAAAATTAACAGCCAAGAGAGTTCTTCAATAACATTTAGCAAACAAATATTGATCTGAAATTCTGCATTTCCTTGACATTCAGGAAGAACTCTGCTGAACTCAGAGTGTACACAGAAAAAGGGCATGTGCTATCTTCGAAGCACAAAGGCAGCAGAGAAGTCAAACTTTGCAAAATAATACAGAAGACTGTATACAGAATGAAAGAACGAACATAGAAAGAGCTCATGCTTAAAGAGTAGAAACAAGCAGCTTCTGTTAAAGGTTATATGATTCCACTTAACGCTTCCGAAATTTTGTGCTTACTAAGAACAGGTTTCATGGGACTCCTTTCCCTTAGCAGCAGTAGTAACAGTAACATTAAACTGCTTTTAAATTGCAACAGTCTTAATGTTGACACTCTTCTGTCACACCAAGCACCAGTATTGCACAGACCTCAGAAGAATGCATGTTACTACAGGGGCTTATTATTTTCTATTGCTTTGGCTCAGTAGGACTATTGCTCTTCAAGGCAAGAAGTCCCGTGTACAAGTCCTAACACAAGCAAAGCTTTACTCGCTTCAAGTTACCCTTGTGTAACTCCTTTGTTTCCAGAGGAACAGCTCAAGATTTACACCACCGCTGCTGAGAGTGCATGTGACTGCTGAACTCAGAGCTGAGGGAAGGATCTCCGCCTTGGGACTTCAGTTCTCCAAATTCATTGCCAACAATGGGATGCCAAAAACCTGACCAAATCGTTGAGGTGCTCAACACATGGTACATGTGATCCCTCTCTCTTCCACGAGCCACTGAATGATGTCAGACTGTCAAGGGAAATGCAGGAATATTGTACCTTGAAGCTTCACAGAATACAGCTACCGTCACCCTCAGCCATGCCAGAGGTTTTGCTTCCACGCACCAGAGGAGACCACACAGAAGCAGAGCACAGCAAGGCTCTCCAGTCCATCTATACATCTATTTGGGAATGGCTGGACATTCACACGGACCTGAACTCAGGACAAAATCCACAGATGAATGAGATAGGACATCGCACCAGCCTCTGCATTTATGAAGAAACCATAGCGCTGCAATAGATCAAGCTGCATCCCTGGAAAGTCGGCTTCTTTGCTGAGGAGAATTTAATTTAACCATAAGCAGTAGGAAGACAAAGACTTTGCTTTTCTAGTAAGCTCTACCGTAATGTGAAGGGAAAATTGAAATTGCAGAAAAGTTCACGTGTGGCATTTCTGTTTTATGTTAGTCTGTTGGGGGTTTTTATATGACAAACATGAAAACATCAACTTATTTCACTCACTATTGGTCCAATCAATCTCACACGCTATTTTTGCATGTTATATTAAAAAAAAAAGATGGTTTTAATTGAACTTTACAAACTAACAGGGACCATGTTAGGTTTTGAAAGCCGTAGTCCTTCTCTTAATTTCACTCTCATGTTTGTGACAGCTGGGGAAAGAGCTCAAGTAATTTCAACAGGACATCATTTTCTGTGAGAGAAATACAGAACCAGTGATGTGTACACAGCAGCCTCATTTTTTATCTGACTACAAAGATGAGGATATAAGGATTCTCAAAGTGCATTATTTTAAATTTGGAAGAATCACACTGACAATGCAGACTATTTCAGTCATAGCTGAAAATTACATATTAGCACAGGTCTAATAAATCAGTGACATTTTAAACCAAACAAATCTGTATTTAACATATATCTAAAAATAAAGCCCTCCATTAAGAACTGGAAATTTAACTGCTCAAAAGATGTTGAGTTCATAGAGTTTGCTTTTTAGGCGAAGGTATCAGCCAGTGACATGTCATCCCATTGAGGGGTCTTCCCTGAGAACTTTGATCCAATCAGAACATTTCCCTGAAAGCTTCAGAAATAGAATATCTGAATTCAAGCAGCCTCAGCACATTCCCAACATTTGTAGCCAGCAACAAAGCATTTGAATACCTCCAGGTTTATAGAGTCAACATCAAAATCGCAACATCTAAAATTTGGCTGACTGAACATAATGCCCGTTACACGAGCCCTTTTTCTTCTCCAAGCTGTGGTCCCTTTCCTGCTTACATTAAGAAAGCAGACAGTCAGCATAATTATGTAGAATGTTTTGTTGTTAAACAAAGAAAATATTGGCCACTAAAAATAACGCATACATTGCTTAGATTCTCCGGAGTAGCTCCCCAGGTTTCACTGCAGCTTTTGAAACTCTAGTCCTCAGTGTGGAAATAGTGAAGTTTAATATGCTTTTATAGAAGCTCCTTGTCACCTTTTGCTGAACAAATACTGTAAAACAACATTCTTGAATATTTCCCTAGTGTCAAAATAAATAAAAAATAAATTTAAATTTGCTTCAAAGGCAAGCACGACCCTTTAAATAAGTTTCCCACCAATATTTTGGTATGCATACCTCCCTCACATGAATACTTACAAAACTGAAAGACTTTGACATATATATGCAAATACGTTCACACAAAAATTTGCCCAAGGGATGACTGTCCCAAAACCTCTTTGCAAAAGTCTCTTAGCCAAACCTGGGGTAGTAACAATGCCCTGTGAGGAAGGTGATCTATCACAAACTGCAAACAAATAAGTAGATGAAGACACACTCAAAACAGTTTGCAAAACAATCACAGGCTTTAAAATATGTTTCCATGCAGGTTTCCTGACCAATTTCAAACTAAGATTCATTTCAAACATCTCCTCCCCCTCCAAAAAAAACCTGGGGTGAATTCACCAGATGCATTATTTACCACATCTGTCACCTTGCTGTCAACTCCTAACACTTTTTCCCCACTGCTAACAAAAAGTTCAAAAGGGGAAGATCATCTGATTTTTCTTGGCAATGCCTTTTCTATTTCCCAATCTGCAAGCATATATATTTGACATATTTAGCTCTGGCTGGTTTGTTTCAGGTTTGATACTTTTCAGAAGCTTACTGTATGTGTGTTACCATATATGTCCCAATATGTATTTTAAAAAAAAGGAAAGAAAGGGGAAAAAATCATTCTGTTTCAAATAATGAGCATGTGCACCTTTTTGCCTCAGGCCTTCATACACAATTTAGCCAGAAAGCCAGGGCAGATCATGATTTAGCATTTGACATCTCTTGCCTTCAGGCCAGGGGAGACTAATACAGATTTCTGACTCTGAGCACACCATGGAAAAAAAAAAAAAAGTGAGAGAGAGAGGCCTTTTATTGACTAAATGATAAAGAGGTTTGTAATGATAAATAACAGTCATTTTATTGTGGAATTCCCCAGAAAAGATGCATTCTGCAGTGTCTGAAGAAGCCTAAAAGCCGAAGCTGGTTCCCTGTGGATCCAAACCTGTTAAGCTCCAATCTTTCTGGGCAGAAATAGAGGTCGCAAATTGCATAGGACCTGCACTATTAAAACTGTATAAGCACGATACATAATCACTGCTGCATCCAGGACAGTTAGCACTAAGAGGATTAGCTGAAGGCTGCTTCTGGCTTTCTCTCCCTCAGCCTGCATCTAAAACAAGCTTGGTGCACACCCAGCCTGCTTGAGAATTTTCTGCCAGCTTTGATCGATAGTTTAATTGTAAACTTTGGGAGCAATAATGGATAATTCGGCTTGAACCGTCCATTATAAGCAGTGTTGCTGAGGATGGAGCCTTCAAAATTAAACAAGAGTTGTGTAATATTATTACATTTGTACTGCTCACCTACAGTTAAATTCCATTTACAAATAGTGTCTTGACAATGTATGGAGTTCAATAAACATAGGCCCAGGTGGGTTGAGTGGGGAAAGGAAAGAGGAAAGAAGCTGAAGCCAATTTTTTGCCATCTATTCTACAAAGATTTTTATTTTAACCTCACATATAAAAACACACAGAAATGGAAATAGGGAGACAGATAAGAGATAGAGACAGATTCAAGCACAGATCTAAATTGTGGTTACTGGTTTGACTGCAGCACCATGATGGAAACATACCTAAGTGTCCATGGAGGGATCGTGGTACGGCAGTGCCAGTGGAAAAATATCCCAGGGAAGTGGTAAACATGCATTGCTCAGACCATGTAGTCTATGTTGGTGTAATCAAATTTTTATTAGCACCGCAACCAGTTGGTTGAGCTATGTATATTGAGCTCATATATATATATGAGCTATATATGTTTGAGCACATATATTTGTGCTATCGTATGGGTCATTTTCTAAAAGACAAGATGACACAGCAGCGTTCTGTGGTAAGAATTCACTCCGTCTTGGAAGATGAACAGACAAAATGGCCAGGAATTTAGCCATCAAGTTTTCCAGCAAACACACTCCACAGTGTTACATATGCAGACACTTCCATCCAATTCTAAACTGATTAGTGAGGAAGTGAAGCCCGTAAGAACATGGATTTTGAAATAAATGAAGCAGTTGTGCAGGCACAAACCGAGTTCTGTTTACAGGACCAAGATCCAAACATCGTCCTATTTTTATTACATATCTCTAAATTAATTAATTGAACAGACAGAATTTGTTTAAAAACGAGAACACAAGGTTAGAAAAGTATTTCATGCTACCAGCTTTACAATGGATTTAGGATCTCAAGTCAAGTTTACTCCAATATCTTAGAACACTATTAACCATTCCACAACTAACTTCAATTCAAATGAACTCCCTAATCCTAACAAGGCATGTGAGTTAGGAAAGAATTACAAGGTCACAAAGAGCCTTCCCACTCCTTACAAAGACTATTGACTTCCATCAAAAGTGTCCATGAAGTTCATCTTAGTTTTCACAGCCAAACTCTTGTGGTTTATGTTAATGACTAGGAGTCAAGGCCAGAAATATTTTGGTCTGGTTGTTTTCTTTGTTTTTGAGAAGGTGATATCCATATTTAACTGTGTACCATATAAAAAAAAAAATCAGCTAAAGCGCTTCCTACATGCTTTCTCATGCCTGGCTAGTATGCAGTTAAATGCATAATATTCTTACTGCCTTTCTTATCACCCAGCTAGGACACCAGACAGAAAGCTGTCCAGCATGAAAAAAAGAGCAAAAAAGCAAAGGAGGTTTTGTTTGTTTGCAAACCCAGAGATCCACCTGAAAAATTAAGCAAGGAGAAAAAAACCTGTAGCAATTCAACAGGTGTAATTTGCAGGCCAGGAAGATGCTGAACGTGGCAGATGAAGCCAACTGGCATTAATCTCTGCAGCAGAACAGCACTTGCACCGTGTGTAAGCCATTCCCATAGAATGGCTCTAACTTTCATGGCCCACAAGTCTTCAAGGAAATCTTCATCTCATTCCACTCCTCTTTTATGGCAAAGATAAATTTGTTCCATCTGTAGTAAGTTCTTTGTAAAATGATGCAGATGTTGGCGTCATAAAGTAACTGCAGGTTTTTAGCCTTTCACTGTGGTTTTCCCTTTTGGGGAATGAGGCAAATAAAGGTTTTCTTTGCTGATCATTGGTTTATAATGTTACCATACTTCTGTCAGCTCCAACAGAGAGCTCCTCACGCCAGCAAAGACTCCCACAGGCCGTAGCAAAAGAGACACAGTTTGCAAATGCAAACTGCGTTACATGGAACCTGGGAATTATCTGTGGCTCTAGTAGCGTATGCTCAGAGTGAATCAAACTGGCATCCACCATATCAGTAATCAGGACTCTAAGATCACCCTGTTAGCAATTTTGGATGGACCAAAAGCAAAATCTGTATGTAAGCAGTCCATAACTTGCTTTCTGTGTTCACATTCAAGTCTCAAGTACAAGCATACACTTCCTTATTTGAGGACTACAGGCTAGGAAAGGGTACAGACCAAAATCTCACCATCTGTTGGACACCCCATGGTTTGTAGGCTATCCCTCTATATTCAGTGTGATGGCATAGGAAATTAGGTACTGACCAGCATAAATAAGGTTACCAGTGTTACACTCTGATGCCAAGGTAATCATTCACCTTAGAAGTGAAACAGCTCTGCATTGAGGAGTATGGACCCAAGCCCTTACGGTCTCCCTCTTCACAGGGCAAAAAGAAGGGGCAGCATCATACCCCTCAAAGTTCTTGCCAAATACCTCCTGCAAGACTGTGGACAATTTTCCTACATCTCCCTATCCCTTAGTGCCCTTGCTAGCACAGTACAGATAACAAATTTTTAAGTCTAGCTGGGGGGCTATGTAAACATAAGACATTAAAAATTGCAATATGAAGTGCAGTTTGATTTGAAATAATGAAAATGGCCCATGTAAAATGTCATGCCTATGATAAGTTCTTACCCTTTACCACTTTCCTGCTGCAATTTCCACAGCTGGTTTAACCTTCACATTTCCAGGTCTATCTAACTTACACTAAGCCCCCAAATGCATAAATAGGTACGTACTGCATATTGCACCTACCTAATAATACATGGGGTTTATAGCTGAGGATTCAGGCAACACTTTGATTTATTTAAGAGTTCTATCTGGGTTTTTTCCCTTTACATTGATCAGACAAATATTTTTTTTTTGTCAAATCTGTAACTTGATCAGGCAAATATTAGGAGAAAGTTACAGAATCAGTTACCAACTACAAGCACAAACCAGGTTATGAGCAATTCTGTTTGGCAAAGGATGCTTCTGGGTTAAAAATGTGAATGGACTGAAGTTGGTGACATACAGCCATTTTGTAGGATATTGAGGCTAGAAGAGAAATATAAGTAAAATCAACAGAGTCCGACATGTGTTCCAGCTTTTGTGGGTCCTTCATACAAAAAGAAATTAAGGCAAAACTCTGTGTGTGAAAATAAGGTGGAAGTTGTGCTTGGCCTAGTTACCGTGGTGACTGACACAGTTCAATCTAGTAAATTGTGTCCTGTGGTCACAAGCCATCAACCCTTGCTCAGCAAACAAGGATAAGTAGTTAGCATCCCCCAGAATGGAGACAATGTTATACCATTTAGTGTTTTAGTAATTGCTGAAGATTTCCTCCTCCCTTTCCTGAGAAACAGATTAAGAACCATGTATAATGTTTGAAGGGAAAAGAGTAAGCTGTGTAGATAAACTAAGTCCTTTTGGTTGTGTAAGTAACAGTATAGTTTGGCCTTTAGGTATCACTGGCTTTGCTTAAAATGGATAGACCAAAAATCACATAAGCCAACTGAAGCATCATGACTCACTTTAATGTCTCTCCCTCCTTTTTCCGCTTCCTGGGGGCAGCCATCACTCTCAGCACTGTCCCCTTTCCCACCCCCCCCACCCCCCCTTTTTTTTTTCCTCTAGTGTACCAAATTCCTGAGATTTATTTCTCTCAGAAAGCTCAACTAAACTGTAACAAAAAGACATACAGAACCAAACCACTGAAGATAAGCACACCTAATTATTCAGTGCATATAGGTTCATTCTGTCTAGTGGCAGTGCTATTATCACCCAAAGCTCTGGGTTAGTTGCTCCAGGATGAGCTCTGATCCTTCAGACCTTCTGCGTCCCTCTTGCACGTGACATGCAGTGGATGTCCACAGCCCCCTCTCACTCAGAGCTGGATATTGGAAGGGTTATGAAAACATTTCAGAGGGACAAGGGTTCTGCTCTTTCTCAGCAGGCTCACATGAAATGAACTAAACTAACATTTGCAACTGTGGAGTTTCTTATTCCCAATTCTCCTTGGCTCTCAACAGCATTTTTACTCGAGACTAATTTCATCTTGATATATCTGATAAGAGATTTAAAAAAATACACATTTTTGGTGGAGATATAGTATTCGTGTGGGCAACCAGCCATCCCTTTCAGAAAGAAAAAAGCACTTTTCTGCAAGCTCTTTAGTCTTGTGTTTGTAGAATAACTTCTTGGCAGATGCTGGTTAATTGATATGCACATTTCCAAGGTCACTTTTTACAGCAAAATAAATATTTCTCTCTGTTGCCTTTCTAAATCCCTGTGTTTCCCTGATGCTGATATCTATGATAACAGGACTGTGTGTTTGAAGCACAGGGTCACTCTCAAATTTTCACAAGCACACACCTTTCCCTGAAAAAAGTTCTTGCTATCTACCCAGCAGTGCACTCTGATGGCACACATGACAGCGTGAACAGCTTGGGAAGAAAGAGTTGCAGAAATCTGGTTCCAAGAACAAACTCCAGTTTGGAAAGAGCCTCACTTGTTGGTAACGAGGTTTATAACCACAAGAAAACCATCACTAAGAAACACTGGTCTTATGATTCACTGATTAGTAGGATCCTGTTCTATAGCCCCCAGCTCTGACTGAGCTCCACTACCATTATAAACCAATGATAAAACTCCTCTTGATTTTAACAGGATGAGTTATGCCAGTTACACTGCTTGCTGTTAAACCCCCTCCTGGAGTGTCCTTATATCCAGATCAGATATACACAATCAATTGGGTTTATTCAGTTACTTACTTTCCTTGAAGGTTTTGGAGCTTACTGTGGCCTGTGATTTGCTAGAAGAGCCTTGTGCTCCACTCCGGTGTCTCCATCACCTCTGAGCAGCTCCTGCTTCCAAGCACTCGGTGGTGCTGCGGGAGAAGCAGAAGGGGTCCCTCCCGGTCTGGCCACGGGGAGGAGGCTCGGTGTTCCCCCTCTTCAGGAAACGACTGATGAAAAAGATAGTCTGGAAATATGTTTTAGCCAGTCAGAGAGACAACTGACCAAACGCTTTACTCGTATCCCAGTGCTCCATACCAGCTCCATCGGTTTTAGCACCTGTTGGAAAGCAAGAGGATAACTCCTTCAAGGCCTTGAAGTGCTGGGACCCACGCCCAGCACAAGCAAAACAGCTATCTTTTAAAGTGAAATAGGCCCTATCTTTGGGATTAAAACATGTCATTTACTGCCATCTGTACTGTAGTAGCAGGCAGGCACATCAACCTCGTCGTGTGGTGATACACGTTAAACAAGAGGCAATCCATGCCATGACAATCTTAAAGTTGCAAGACAAAGGCGGGCAGTAGAAGAAACAAACGTTGCTATACAAAAAGATATATATTCAACATCAGCTGCAAGAAGGGAGATCACTGCCACGGCTCTGCCAGACCTTTCTCAGGAATTCAGAAAAGGCTCTTTAGCAGACACAGCAATGAAACTTAGGTTAAAAGTAAGCACGGTTCTGAATCGGCGTACACCAAATCTTCACCAGGTCCTGCCAATCACTTAAGGAAAAGTCCTAGGGAAATTCAGGTAAACAGAACACTTATATACGTTTTGTAAAATTTTGAAGAGATGAAAAGGCAGTTGCATACCCTGCAATGGAATTATATAGGAGAATTCAAAATTATATAGATAGGCTATCTTCTGTTATATAGCATGTGATGGTAGATTGATTTCTATTAAAACATGGTTGCTTAATTTCTAAGACATTAGTTGCAGTACAAGTGATGTTCAAGTTCTGGCTAATCACAGCAGGAGAAAAGTCCTCACAGCAGCTGCTTCTTGACATCTTCTACCTCTCTGATTAGCTCAAAATAGTGAAGTCACTACCCTTAGGAAAGCTAATCGGACTGCTCTGCTAAGAGCCTCTGTGCACGTGGGAGTCAGGATTCCAGTCTGAATGCTGAAACCTGCAACAGGCTCACATCCGCACTGAGGCAAATTTTCTTTGCGTGATGCTTTTATGAAGATCAGCAACTGAAGGAAACAAATGTTGCTCTAAGCTTTGGCAATGGCTAGTCCAAAATCCTTCAGCAAAGAACCACTCACAAAAACCAGACAATAATTCCCTCGTGCTGACATCTACTTCCAGTCCTTGCTGTAGCGGCAATTCACCTTCACAGTGTTAAACACATTTCCATCTGTGGGCTGCCAAAAACCAGCATTTACTTTTGAGCAGAAAGGAACTGACTTTAGAGCACAATAGAACCGTTTTTTCCCTTTCTGTGTGGGTGTTTCTTTACTTGAAAGAAAGCTACTGTACAAAAGACAAGGAAAGCATCTTTGATGTGTATGTGCCATTTTAAAATAAAGGCTCCTTCTCACATACTCAGAATTTTACCAAGAAGTAGCAATTACAGGATTATCTGTAACTTCAAACATGAATTCTTTGGATGCTGTTCTTGCCTTGCTTTGTTACATTAATAATTATGTTTTAAGCAGTCTGGGGTTTTTTTGTGTTTTGTTTTTTTTTTTTTTTTACGTATTTATAAACTGTAGTTCAGCATTAAATGTGCAATCACAGAATTGCTCACCATAAGAGAAGTTTGCTTTTGGTCCTGTTATAACAAGTTTCAGCAGGTAGCTAATTAACATAAAAAAATATTTCTTCAGTCCCTTTTCAGAAAGAAAGAGGGTAGACAAGTGATGAATCTCGAATGAGGTTTTGGGTTTGGCTTTCTTAAAGACCTGGTGAACTAAATGCACTTATTCCTCCATAAAAATTTGCATCTGGAATTTGGAAAAGCTGTTTTCAAGGCATTCAGAAAATCACGCAAGCACTAAGTAATTCTTATCACTAAGGCTAAAACCCACCAGCCTTTATTAGCATTCATGCCTTGATCAAGAAGATAGGTATTTTTGTCCAAATAGCTGACTGCAGCCTAACCATAACTCCAAATCAAGGCATCCACAGGCTTTTAGAAAAGAGGGGACGGGGCTGTGGCAGGCAGTGGTTGGCACTAAGGGACAGCACAGGCAGTCTCTGCAAGGCCACAGCCAAACATTACAGTAAAGGCTCAACAGTTGCCTTCCGAGGTGCTCTATATACACATTGGGATAATAATACGCACCTGGGCCAGGACTCTAGAAAAGTTTCAGCACTGGCATTTAACACAAAAGAAATTTGGTCACTCCTGTGACTCCTTGGGAAGCCCCAGGAGAGGAGACACATAAATACAAGTATCAATAAATCAGACTGGAGTCCAAAGGCTGCAAAGGTACTTTAAAGTCACCTCAGCTTTCTTTTATGCACCTTGGTCTGTAAGTTGGACACTACATCTTTCAAAGAATTTTACTGTTATAATAAACTCATGCACAGAGGTTCAGCTGAAAAAAAATATGGGGGGTGGAGCAGGAGGTAATTTAACATGTCAAACAGTAGTTGGGTTTTTTTCTGACAGAGGTATTTCAGAAATGCTATGAGTTTCATTGTCTGAAATGTAAAAAACCATTTTCCTTCAACATTTTCTAAAATAACCTGTTCTTCCCAGAAGGGCAGCTTTCATTTAAAAATTTATATAAAATTTCAAAAAAGAAAAGATTTCTTTTCTTTTCTTTTTTTTTTTTTAAAAGATAACCTGAAAAGCATAATAGGACAACTCAATATATGCTGGTCAAAGCACACTGATTGATTGGAAACATTCTTTCTTCTCTTTTTTTTAAAAAAAACCCCAACAACAGAAACCTAAAAAACATTCTGTGCTTGTTCAACCCATGAAAAACAAAATATCCTTTATTCACACCAACAGCCATAACACCTGTGCAAGGCACAGAAATAGTATTGTTCTCTTCTTGAGGAAGCTGAGAACACAATAGCACAGTGACTTACCAAAGATCACATAAGAAGTCAATATTATTGCAGAGAGTTATTCCCTTCCCCTTTCCTTGCTAGTGAAAACTATTAACAGGGCCCTCAGAAAAAGCTGTCATCTCATCCTGCCAGTATCTGCAAACAAAAAGAAAAAGCCCAAATGAAACAAGAATTGGAGGTAGATCCTATCAGAGCCATCTTGGATGCAACACGCTTACAATTTTTCACTCTGAGAATGGGGTTTTTTTTGTTGCTCTTAATTTCTTAAATCTATGAAAGCATTGAGCATAGACCTAGTATAAGAACATTCAGCAATACTTCATGTCAGATGAAAGCCTCCTTTTTACCCAGGCTATGATTTTTCCTTCTGAGATTTCCACAGCCGTATTCTGCCTAAAATAAATGCTTCCACCTACAAGAGATTTTACACTTGTTTACTTGACATGCAAAGCCCCAATATGAAAGAAAATAACTCTACTCTTCGATGGCAGCTGCCAACAGATCCTGTAAAAACATTTCTCAGCAGAGCAGGAAGACCAGGGTATTGAAGAAGAACTCCTTGGGATGATTACACATGCACAGAGAGAGGAGTTTCAGTGTATGGGTGACACACAGCTCTGTCTCTCTGCTCTAGTTCACCCTGCATGTTAAGTCTCTGCCCTGCAGGAATACCAGAAGGATATTCACAGAAGGCGGCCTTTGAACTATTTCATCCTCTACTTATGAAAAAATGGAAACCATACTATTGGGTAAAACAATGCTTATACAGCTGATTTGCCACGGTTGCTGCTTTTGCTGCTAAACAGCACAGCTCTGTTGTTACCCCTCGTGCACTAGGATCGTAGGCACACGAGATGCACAAACCCCGTCTTAATTCCACATTTGTACCATCTACCACCCCAAGATTTTAGTCCCTTCCTGGACTCCTGCGTTCCAATACAATTTCAGCAAGGAGGAACGAAGACTATCTTACCTCATCAAAAAGAAAGAGGACAACCTTTATTCTCCAGCAAAAAGCATGCCCATGATGCCGCACAAGTAGTTTGAGTCCTTTATTTTTAAGTTCTCAGTTTGAGCAAGAGGAAAATAATAAGTTCAGCTTTTGTAATTCTGTACATACTTCCCAGAAACATTCCAGTTCTATCCTGACCACAGAACCCCCTGCTTTCCAACTACAGGCGTGTGTTAGCAAATCCTGGACAGAAACAGGACTAAAATGAGACCACAACATTCATTTTTATCTTTGACTTTTGGCACTGAAATGCAGGTCTACAGAGATACCACAAAGCCATTTTGAAAATAGTTTCCAGGGGACAAAGCTAAAATCTGGGCTTCACCACCCTTTGTCTTTCAGATAAAGATTGCTAGAGATAGCCTCTGTTCTAAAGTGTTTACATAATGCAGAGGAAGCAGACATGCAATTTGCCTAAATAAGCATGAAAAGATGATGGCAGACGGAGGAGCTGATCCTGTTCTGCCAGCACGCCGTACAGATTAGCACTGAATATTTAGTTCATTTTTATTTGCATAAACATTTTGCTTGCCCTGTTGAAATGACTCAAAATGAGTAAATGCTACAGAATGCACTCTTTTCAGTGGAAAAGCATCTCTTGAGAAAAATACCAACATTCGCACTGCCAAAGACTACCATAAAAAAACCCCAAACACACACAAATGAAAAGCCTCCCACACAACTCTTGTACTACAGATACTCCCCTGCATTTATGTCAGGATCTCCTCTTTAGCAAGAGCTCCCTTGTGCAGAAACAAGAGACTGGCCTTTCACACCTCCCAGGAAGCAAACGTGCATGACGCCTGTCTTAGTTCTGTATCCCAGACAGAACTCACATGTCAGGAAGATGAAATTGTGTATCCCCGCATACTGTGGAGGACCATGGTGAAGATCAAGACCCAAACTTCTGCTAATGAAGCTACTTCAGGAGCAGCAGCCAGCAGCCAGTGACAGGCTGAGCAGCACTGGGGGAGTCAGCACCTCTGCACAGAGCTGCACCGGCTGTGGAACACCACGAGTGAAATGCATGAGGTGAGTGGAGCTGCTCAAAACACTTTGCAAAATGCACGCTGTTATGGCCAAAAGTCCTCACAAAGTCACATTTCAGTTTTCCGTTTTGCCTGCTCTAAACCAGACATGTGCACTTAAGGCAGCTTTAAACAGTTTACTTTACCAGTAACGAAAAAGAATGTCTAACCCTAAGAATAGCCATTGAAACAAGATTGTCTCCCGGGTCAGTTTTTGTTGTAGCTCCATCCTAATCATTGCCTGCCTGCTTGTTGTCTGACTCTATGGAGCAAAGAATATGTAATTCAAGACATAGTTGATGCACGTTGAAAAATTATGTTCACGTGTATCAAAGTCAGTTTTTAAAGGCGGAATCCTGCACTCTTTTCCGAGAACTGCTATGCTTCATCAGCTGTCTGTCAGACCTCCTGTCACATTGAAATGAATTGACAAAAAATCCCATTACAAGATGCAGAAAAGAAATGGAGTTTCTTCCTGCAATCACATTTTGTAAGCATTAAATCCAGACTACACAAAGCAAATTGTTAGCAATAAATTCAATAGAGACACCTAATGGTTGTAATAGATTACAGTTGTGGTGGTAAAATGTTATAATAGAATAATAATTTCCTAATTAATTCATAATTGTATACCACATATTTCCTTTTTTACGTTTCAATGTTAAGCAGCAACCCTATCCACACACATTGTACATCAGTGAAAGAAACCTAATAACTACATACTGAATCATACCTAATGGGAATGAGCATGAACAAAAGCCCCCTCTAGCCGCAGGCATACTTGAACCATCCAGAACATTCCAGAAGATCTGGCAGGACCAGTCAATAGGAACTCCTTTTGGCCTGCATCCCTCAGTTTCCTCATCATGGAAGTCAGCAGGCTGACCAGGGGTGCAAGAAGGAAGCTGTCGTGTGCCAGAGTCTGGAAAGATATGGGGTGAGAACATTGTCTGAGATACACATCTTGTCTCAGGACCCAGAAACACCTCCAGGTCTACTGGTTGGGAGGTAGCCATAAAGACTAAGCATAGGATAACACGGGAAAACAAGAAGCTACCTACCCATTCTGCTCCAATATTTGATTAGAAATGGTTTTCCATTTAAAAAATGCAAGAGCAGCCTTCTTTTACTATAAACAAGCCTTTTCCAGCAATCATGTTAGTGGGAATAAAAAAAACCCCATAACTTCCATGTGGGACCTGCAGAACACCTCAAACCTTACAGCCACGGTCTGGGGAAAGTTCCCATCAAAGTTCTGCCTACGCAAGGCCTGCAGCCTCCCACAAGAACGTTTAATGTTGGAGACCACAGAAGTCAGGGATTTAAGAGGTCTGCTAGGCTTCCAGAGCCATGTCCTGTATCACAGGACAGTAACAGCAAGTGATCCGCAATTCAGCAATATGGAAAAGTTGTCAAAGACTATGTCACAACAGGAAACACTGAAAAAAAGAAACCATTTAAATCAGAACTCAGAAGCAGCCAACATTTAAGCAAAAGTTTAGATACATGCTGCAACTGAAGGTTTAGAAGGACCCAAGGTGTCCACACACCCAGCTCTAAATCAAAGCAAAGGCTCTTAAGTGACTTAAAAGTTCTTGAAAAAAGTACCACAATTGCCCAAGTTATTAGTAAAAATGTGGCCAGAGGTTACCAATAGGTTAACAAATACTTAGTAGATAGCATGGTAAAAATAAGCAGTCTGTTCATAGACAATAAGAAGGAAATCAGTTGAGTGTACTCACATGGTAACAAGCTATGATTATACGTGGCATATAGAACAGTATTGACCTATTCAATAATTTACTAGTCCTTATTGGGCAATGGCTAACTTATACTAATCATTTTATCAATATAATTTTTATATGAAATGTGAATGAAAGTGCTAGTGGCAATCCTGGATATGAGAATAACTCAGCTAACAGGCTGACACAAAAATCCAAGGAAGATCTATAAAACAGGCAGTTGAACATAAATTCTATGATGTAAAATTATGAGTTTTCAATGCATTAGGATTGCTCAGCAGGGTCAAAATTCATAGAAAAAAGAAAAAAAAAGAAAAAAGAAGAAAGAAAAAAAGAAAGTAGACATTTGGATAAAGAACACATCTAAAGAAAAAGTTCTGATAAAACTCAAGAGGCAAACAAAATAAGAGATTACAGGAATGTCCTCCCACTATTTAGAAATTAGTTACCATTTTTCTAGTTTAGGAAGAAATAGAATATGGGTCCAACAAACTAAAGAAAATATATGATAGAGGAAAGTAACGGAACAGTGGGGTGGAAAAACATGCGAAATTATGTGAGTTAGCCAAAACTAAAGAAGATTAATAGGAGATTTAAAAGGACGCAGCAAACATAGGGCACCGTGTATTTGAAATTCAGCACAGAAAAGGAACGTTATTTTTTTTTTTTTTTCTTTCAGAGAAAGCTAGTGCCACACATGTAAGTAGCTACTCCAATTCAGTGAAAAAATAAAAGAAAACCTAGAACGCTGTAACAATATAATGAAAACAATTGGGACAGCTGTATGCAGTTATCTTATTATTGAGCACCTGCATACATGAAAACTGCAAACACATTCCATCTATGGAATATCAACAATCAAATAGTAATTATTTAAATTTATTATGTTTCTTTACTTCTAACACTAACTTCATTAGATGGATAAACTCCATCTCAAAGAAAACGTAGCAGATTAGTAGTGGTACTGAAAAACTTCCCTGAAAGTAGAAATGAGAAAGTTTAACACTATTCCATTGAGAGACAAAGAATTAATGTAACAGGGAAAAGAATGACAAAAGACAGGCAATTGACAGTGGAGCTATTGGCTCAGTGTAGCTATGGCTCCCTTTTCACTGGACTCGGGGGAAACGCAATCTTTGCTCCCAACTTGTTCATGTCCCAGAAGTGGTTGTGTCTATCCTGCAGCAGGCCGTAGTGTGTGAAGCTTTGTTCTTCCCTCTTAACCACCCATACTTCCAAATACTTGTGGTTCACTGGTGTGCTGTGTGACTGCTGACAATCTTAAATGTATAAATTTGCCTCTTTAACATTGCAGTTCTGGGGCAGCGGTTTATGAGCAAACAGGCTTCTTTCATATATACCATCTTGTAAAATACCTGAGCACATGGGGTTTGATAGAACAGATTTTATCTGTTAATGTAATTATTTTATTATCTATTTCACAAACAGCATAACAGTTATTCAGAACATATTTATTGACTGTTGTTCAGAACATATTATTATCTTTTAGTATTGTATTATTATTTGAAACAATTCCAAAATCATTAAGGTATCCTCATCCACCCAAAGATTGAGGAATTTCTGAATGAACGTGATGCAAGGACCACAAGAGCTGGGTCACAAGAAATGTCTTTTGCTTTCAAAGCAAGCTTCTGTTACTGCGGGCACCGATTCAAGCCTTGCCTTAACAGGCAAGAAATGATGAGTGAGTTAACAGCACAGAATTGCCATGCTGAAAGACAAGAGGAACTGTTCAGTGCAGGTGCAAAATTCTGGGGGCTTGAGGCACATAATGTCAATTCTCGTAAGTAATCATCTTCCAACACTGCTATTATTTCAGGTGCTCATCACTATTTACACGGAAAACAGTTGTCATTATTTCCTCATCTGGCCACTTCAGAGAACTCTGTAGGATTTAGATAATACTTTTAAAAAATTGCATGGATTATTGAATTAAACCAAATTGAGTTGTTGGCTTGAGGAGGGGTGAGAAAAAGAACCTTATTGCCATTACTCAGTAAGTTTATTACAGATTGTTCACAAAACAAAAATTACATGCTTTGTTTGTATGTTGTGTGGCAAACTTGAAACCACAAGTGTTTACATGTGCTGCACGCATACACTTCGGGGTTTTAATAGCTGGTTGACAAGAGATTAAAGGCAGAAATATGGCATTTTATTAAAGCAAACATATCAGTATGCCTACCATGATAAAATGATCTAGTTTTCTTCAGACACAAAAGTTTCTGTTGAGTGATACCTTTGAAATTCCTTGAGGGCACCCTATTATTCACTTTCCTCAGCAGAGAGCAGCTGCAAATGGTCTCCAATTTTCAAAGAGTATTGCCTGGTCATTCTTTACTGTCAAAATGAAGAAGAGCATAAAAGTTAAGTCAATAAAGTAATATGAAATGCTTAATATAAAAATTCAAGAATGAATGATTAACCATTAAAAACTTACAGTAGCTATTTCAGCCAGGAAAAAAAAAAATTAACATTTCCCTTGAAACCTATTAACACTCCTTGTAAACAATATTCTTTCTTGAAAAATATGACCTTTCCTAATGCTCTCCATACACATGGCATTTTTCTTATATCCACTTTACCTTCACTGATATGCAGCTGATTTCCTCAGGAGAGGGTGTTTAGAGCCCCTTCCTCTGATGCACTGAAAAAATGTATTCTTTTATTGCATTCCCCTTCACAAATACACCTAACCTTCAGCTTTAGATCTTAAAATCCTTTCCTCATCTGAGAGTCACGTGACCTGTTGTAGTTGTTGACATGCCACCACCATTCCAGCCACAGTCAAGTGTCGAGCACAAAATTGATCTCATTCATTTAAGCCAGCAATAGCTACGTTTATGTACAGCAGATGAAATAACACGCTTCCCTGCTGCATTTAGCAGAACACTACATTTAAAAATCACACAATTATCTCAACATCTAAGCCTTAATCAAAGACAGGGTGACTGCTTACGCTGAACACTGCCTGCACATCCTGCTGCACAGAAGACAGGGAATATGATCCAATTTTTAGCAAAACAGCAACTCTCGTTTCTGGGTTTGCTTAGCCACCAACTTCTCCCTCAAGTGCTGAATGCGTAAGCAAGGTGTTGTGCAGGGGACCATGGGGAAAAAAAGTGATACAGAAATATTTGTGCATTCGAGACTGCCAGATGGATTCATCTAAAGCTACTAAAAGATGACTGTAGGAGGACATATAGGGTCAGAACCCTGAGAGTCCAGAGGCTCCACAGTGACAATGCAAACCCAAACATGACCTACAATCTTCAGGTGATCTGTAGCTTACTTGAAGCAATTACCTCATTAGAAAGAGTTTATGACTAAAATGATTCAAACACGCAATGGTGGCATTAGAAAGTACACAGCAAAGTTGAGCACCTGTGCTGTGGAAAGTCATAGTATAAACCCCCAGCTGAAAAAAGATGGCAAAGGAAGAGAAGGGTGACAGCCAGGGCTGGCTTCCTATGGCTCGCTCATCGTACATAGCTAACTGTCGCTGTGACTGCGGCTTCTCCTGCAGCTTCTCCTTCTTACTGGGCTTTATGGGAGCAGATCAACAAGCAAATATTCCGTGCAAGGCCGTACATCACAGTGCCAATGACTGTAGCAGACTGCTGAATGTCGTGTCTACTGGACTTTACATGTAGTGCCTGACACAAGGAAACACACTTGCAGATCACTTCAGTTAGATCATCACCGGAGTTTGGGGGAAGGCAACATTATAGAGAAACACTGCCTATGAAAGTCAGGGTACCCATGGTTTGGAAAAATAAAACCAACAATAATAAATAATACCAGCACTAAATCAAAATCCTTCAGTTCGGAAAAAAACTCTAAAAAGCACAGCAGTTCCCAGCTCAGATAAGCTAGATGACTACTACATGGAGATCCACTTGTAGTTGCAGCAACTCTAGAAGGCTGAGGAATATAGATTATAAGGAGTAGGGTCCGTTGTATGTATCATTCAAGAGGATAACTTTATTCTGACTTTAGAAGTAGGTGCCTAAACATGGCTATAAAGACAGATACAGGCATATCCTAATAAGATTTCTGCTTATCTGGGAAACTGGAATTTCCATTTCACTAACTGCCTGTGAAATAGATAGTGATCTACATCAACAAAAAAAAAACAACCAAAAAACCATAAACCAGGAATCATAAGTCACACACCAAAATAGAGTGTTTGGAAAATTGCACTAAACACATGGAACCATGGGACTCTGTCTTTAGGGCATGGCCCGAACCCATACCAAAATACTTAATCACTAGTCCGGCTCACACATATCAATAAGCAACTTGAACAACTTCCCTGAAGTGCCGCTCAAATGTTGCTCTGAAGAATGGGAAGATGCATCCACATTTTTCTCTGTACAACAAAAAGTGGTCAAAGGAACATCATCTAACACCAGGTATACAGTAGTCAATGAACTGAAACGAACTCTGCATTAACAGGCTAAAGCAAGGCCAAAAGGTAGGCCTTCTTTCTGTGCTACAAAACTTTATGCAAATAATTAGTAAGTAGGATGTTAAGTAGATCTTTCAAGATCGCAATTTAGAAATCAGAAAACAAAAATATTACCAACGGATATTGCATTTGAAGTCACATTTAAAGTAAGGATGGTAAAATCTGCATTGTAACTGGTGAATCCTTTGATCTAGTGCTGTAGTGTTAGAGCATTTACTCTAATAATCTTGGAAATACATGCTTTGCATATACTCTGATTTCAATTAGAAATAGTAGGAACATCTGATATTAAAAGCCACAAAATACTTTTCCACAAAGCTTGGAAAAATTCAATGGGGTTTCTGAATTTAATATGAACTTTTTAATCAAAGTAGTCTTAATTCAAAGCAGCAAAAGTGAGGATTGGTCAGACAGGCTTATACAAGCCTACAGAAAAGCTTCCATCTCTGCTTAAATTAACATACTTTGACAAGTTCCATTGAAATCTGGAGTGCTTAGATTAAAAACCTAAGTTTTAGATTCTACATTTTTCTGACAGGTATCTCAGTTTTCATGGCCCAACATCATTAAAGATTTCTACTCCCTCCAAAGAATGACTAAGACCACGTGTTTTAGACACTTGGTATTGGTTACCCTGATAAGGTCTTTATCAACTGGCCCCAGTGATAACCACCATGACTGGTTAGGCTAGCCAATAGTTTCAGATTTTTTGTTAAAGTAAGAGAAGAATCCCACCTGTGAAGTAGACACCTCATTAGAGTAAGTGGGATTGGATCATATATATAGTAAAACAGTCAGCAGCTCAGACATATTTATCACTTAAAATTCACAAAATTTAGTAAAGCTTCAGAGTGGAAAGCCATTGAAACCACTACACACAGACGGACACTTGCAACAGAGGAAGCCCCAAAAGTAAGATACAGGATGTGGTACAGAGGCAAACAGACAAAACACTCTAATAAAAAGCAAGGCAGATTTAGCAGCAATGTGTGGTATTAATAAATTATGTACAGTCTCTAAATAGAATTGTAGAAGAGTGCAAGAGACTTGCTAATGAAGTCATTCAAAAACTTAAAAGGCAAACCAGAGATTAAGGATCAGATACATCTGAATAAGTGGATGATGTAGAACTGTACATCTGAGCTCATCATCCAAGGATCCTCATATAGACGGTGGGCATCTAGCCATGAAGTAACAACACAATTCCAGAAAAACACATCTTGCCATGGTTCTTACTGTAATTTCTGCTCTCTACAGAATATAGTAGAAAAGAAGTGCCCAGCATACAGTTGTGACAAAATAACTGTGTTCAAAGCTGCTATCGTACCTTTACTTAGCTTCTTCAGGACAGGCTAAACACCATCTACACTGAATAAAATGTAAGACTAGAATTTCTTACTCGGACTTATTTCTCCCACATGAAATCTGTTGGTCAGACATGAGTACTCACAACCATTTTGTTTGTTTGGTGGTTGTTTGTTTTTTTAAATAGTCTTCTTTCTAGATGATCCTTCAGTGAGTTCTAGCTAAAAAAGATAAATCACATCCCCTAAACCATATTGTTGGCATCTAATTTACGCTCATGAATTTAATTCCTACAGGTCATTTTCCTTAAAAAGGAACATTACAGAAATGTTTCCTATACTGTTTGATGAAAAATGTTAAAGAACTGCTATGGCATATTTGACATGATTTCTTGTGATAAGCAGTAGAAACCTTCTATATTTGAATGGTGTTCCACTGCCAATCAGACCACCTCCATCTGTGAAAACAGCAGCATTATTTCTACTGTTGTCTAAATCAAAACGGAGCTGTTGCAGAATACTTCAGAGCATTTATTATCGTTAGGTATTTACTACAACCAAAATACACTCCCCAGTGCATTCTATGTATGTTTACTGTCATTCAGCAGATGGCCATTACCAAGGATGGTGAGAGCATGAATAGTCTGGGCATGTTTGGGTATTCTATTCTTTTTGATGACACACCTTTACATTGTTTTGCCACATAGTCATGTACCATTTGGTATAATTCTAAAAGCCCCAAATCTTGGAGCACTGTATGAACTTTTCTCATTTTTAAGCCAATCTCATGGTTTTAGAAGATATGGGCTGACACATGAATTCAGAATGTGTAGCACTGACAGGGATGTTCAATTGAATAACTAATAGCGGGAGCAGTCCATGTAGGAAGTTTATAGGACCCTAATAAAATTCTCCTAAAACATTTTTGTAGTTGAGATAGTACAGTTCAATCATGATGAGTGCCATTTTAGCTTGTTGTCTTCTATGCATTGATTAAGGATTTATATTCTTTGCCTCTACAGTGAATCCTGGGGTCCAATTCAGGAAGAACATGATTGCATTCAGTGGAATATCACTGTTCTAACATACATTAGAGATAAGAAGCAAATCTCTAAGACACGGGATATACCAGATACTGAATCACACTAACCTTAAGACAGCCTATTGCATTTCATTTTTATTATACCTTCCCACTGCATCAGAAGTATTCATAATGGAAGAGAGCACTGACAAAACGAAACAATCTCAAGAGGAAGCACAATTCTACACGGTGTTCTTCTACTCTAAGCTTTCTTCCATCAGCCTCATAAAGCATAGGAGAAACTGAAACTTTTCCATGAATATTCAGTTCACAGCCTTTTGTAGAAAATCATCTAGAGCTGTTCTGATAGAGAGTGACATCTTGATCACACATTGACACATTACATTGCATCCCATCTTCTCAAATCATAAATGAAAAGAGTGGCTGCATTCCACAGTCTCTGAATTCTTTCAAGACAGCTCAGCAATCTACGAGTGAAAGGTAGGATAAATTATTACAGGAGACTTCTCAGCATGGCTGCTCTAAATCAAATGCTGTCAAATAATTTTTAACTTTCTTTGATCTGCACTCAATCTCTGTGTTCTTTGCTGACCTATAGCACAGACTCTCCTTGACTTCCACTCCTTTCTTTTTCAGTCTCTCTGCTCATAAACTTTTATTTTCCCTTTTTTATCATGTACGTGTAGGAATATAAAAAAACCCCCTAGATCCAATGGCTTGGTGACTTTTATTTTATAGTTGCTTGAAAAAAAACCCTACCAACCTGGTAAGTGTGGTAGAAACCTAAAAAGAAATGAGAAAAAGACAGGAAGTTAAATAATCCTGCAAGAAGCAAAAATATGATGTTTTGGGCTGAGAAAGTATTCTCCCTAAGGTGTTTTATGGTTATAAGAGACACATCACACAAACTCTGTATCTGATAGCTTCTACAATATATTTTATAGGAGTAATGACTATAACTTAAAAAGCTGGGCAGAGCAGAGACTTCAGCAGCAAAAGAAAAAAAAGGAATAAAAATATTAATGAAGATAAATGAATAAGAGTGAAAGAGGAGACGATACAGCTACAGAGTAAGACAAAAGGAAAAGGAGATGACGTGGATTAAGAAATGGCATAGTGAAAATAAAGAACTGGATCCACAGTAAATGCTGACAGTATTAATTTTGCTTGCTACTGGAATAGTGCCTAGGCACCCCAGTGCAGGGTCTCATTGCATTATGCACTGCATTGCATTGTATGAACAAGTGCCAGACATGGAAGACATTCAACTATCTTGACAGTGTGTAGTAGGTGAATATGTGGACAAATAGAGATAAAGAGACAACACAAGGTAACACGGAAGATAGACTTGTCCATAGGCCATGACACCATCAGTCTGAAATGTCACACTCTTCTGTTTACTTTGAGGTGAAATATGGAGTCTAGTCCATACGCTCTGAACAGACTGCTATTCAGCTTTGCACTCTTTACACCCCAGCAGCTTAATGTGAAGCCCAAGATCTGGATAAAGCAAATGTACTTCCCTTATCAGGTCCTAACCACTCTTCTGTAACACTTGTGTTTTCAATTGCCTCACCTGTGGTAGCAGAGCACAGTCACTGCTATGCAGTATACACCCTGATAAAGTTTTCCCTTGATTAACTGAAGCTATGATAATTTATTTGCTTGGGATGTGTCCTTTTTTTTCTTTAATTCTCAGAATAGTACAATGCAAAACATCAGAACTAGAATGGTCTTCTGTTTTGTACTACAACAGGTAGAAAATACAAGCAAGAATTTGTCTAACCTTCTTAAAAAGTCTCCCCTGGTAAAGACTCCATAACCCACTTTTCCAAGGATCAACATTTATGGCTAGAAAATTCCTCCTAATGACAGCCATTTTTGTTGATAATGAAGCAAACTGCTTCCTGGCATGAGTTTACTGGATCTGGAGATGAGCCCTTGATACATCAAAAAACTGCTTTGTGCCTCTGTAAACTTCTTTCTTCTGGAAGACAAGAGAAACACAATTTTTTTTTTTTTTCACATTTTGCTTGGTGACCTGTGCTTCACAAACATTTTCTATTTGTGTTATCTGTCAACCTTTTCTTGAATGCTCCCCAGCCTGTCCATATTTATTCCTAAAATGTAATTCCTAGAATTGGACAAAAGCCATTCAAACTGAATGACAAAGATGATACAGATCTCTGATTTTATATTCAGTAACATTAATGTAAAATGTGTTATCGAAGTGTGCGCTTGATACTGAACACAGGCATGAACCATTCCTATCAAATTCTGATTAAATGCCAAACCCACTACAGAGCTTCCTCAACAACAGTTGACCCTGCTATAGAAACCATGTCCCAGAATCCCATTGCTCACTGTTCCTAATACCAATTTAACTCTACTGTGAAGTTACAGATGATATGCACGAAGGACTAAGATGGCAACTCAGATTCCTTTTTTAAAAAAAATCATACATGAGCGCCATAAAGAAAGGGAAATACCTGCTATTTTACATTAAAGAAGGTAGCCAAACTCAGATACACCTAAATAGCTCCACTGAAAAGTAACTAAAAAGAAAATGGACAGAATTTGGCAGTAGGATTGTTTTCACCCACCACTGTGTAACAAAGCCTCCAAGAGATCTGGTCTGTATCAGCTATGAGGAAATACTGCGAACTGTACTTCTGAGAATTACCCATACCCTTTCGTTACATGACCAAGCATCCTGAGAGTCTAGTAAGCAAGGAAGACAGAAATCATAGAATCATAGAATGGTCTGGGCTGGAACGGACCTTAAAGATCATGTAGTCCCAACCCCCTGCCATGGGCAGGGACACCTTCCACTAGACCAGGTTGCTCAAAGCTCCATCCGACCTGGCCTTGAACACTTCCAGGGATGGGGCATCCACAACCTCTCTGGGCAACCTCTTCTAGTGTCTCACCGCCCTCACAGTGAAGAACTTCTTCCTTATATCTAATCTAAATCTTCCCTCTTTCAGTTTAAAGCCATTACTCCTTATCCTACCGCTACACTCCCCATCAAAGAGTCCCTCCCCATCTTTCCTGTAAGCCCACTTTAAATAGTGGAAGGCCACTATAAGGTCTCCCCGGACCCTTCTCTTCTCCAGGCTGAACAACCCCAGCTCTCCCAGCCTGTCTTCATAGGAGAGGTGGTCCAACCCCCTGATCATCTCCGTGGCCCTCCTCTGGACCCGCTCGAGCAGGTCCATGTCTGTCTTACGCTGGGGGCCCCAGAGCTGAACACAGTGCTCCAGGTGGGGTCTCGCGAGAGTGGAGTAGAGGGGGAGAATCACCTCCCTCGACCTGCTAGCCTTGGCAGTAGCAAGTGTTTTCATAGTCCTGCCTTATTTCCTTTCACAGTTTTCATCCCTTCCCACTTGCCCTAGGAGAGAAAGTTACAGCTACTGTTAAAGCAATGAAGAGACTATTGTTCAGCTTTGCACTGTTTAAACCTGAGCAGTTTAATGTGCAGCTACTGGAGTTCATATTTTGTTTTCCGTATTTCTCCTCTTATGCATTCAAATTCAAATTGACAAATGCTTTTGTATATAATTTTAAACCCTCCCCATCTCTAATGCATCAGTATCTTGTTACATTGCCTTTGATTTCATTGTTTGCAATGCTACTATCAGCAGCATGGAATTGCCAAGGCACTAAGCAGCCCAATTTTTCTTTAATTTCTCAGAAAATTGACAGCTTTATGAACTGTCTCTTTACCTATGCCCCATAAACATGTCAGGCTGTGGAAAACCATTCTAATTAAATCCCGGGGGATTGCAATGGAAGATTATAGCTTCTTGGCAGGTTATTAAAAAACAGTTGTTCATATATACACAAATATCTGTACTAGAACCTAGCATTTGACAGAACAGCCAAGAAATTAACCCCACTGGCAACTCCAAATAACGCTCACAACAACAAAAAAAAACCCCAACCACAAAACCCTCACAAAACCAAAAAAGCCAAGGAAAACCAAGTAAGCTAATTAAAATAGGGGTGCAGGGGCTCAGGGGTGGGCAGGGGCAAGTGGGGAACGTTGTCTTGCATTTGATTTCTTTCCAAAAGTTGGCAATTCAAACTGTCATCTGGAATCATCACCTTTCATCCTTGATTACCAGTACCTGATATAAAAGAAAGTAGAAAAACGCTTGTAAAGGTCCATGGTACGTGGCTCTGCTAACTACATAGCCTTGAAGTAAATATGTTAGAGTTGATGGATGACACAAATCATTTGATTCAGCATAATATTCCTTCTGTCTGCATCTGATCATCCAAGAGAACACATAAGAACTTCTAATAGCAAAATTAGACACCAGTGTGCGTCCTTCCCAAGAGCTTCCCCAGATAACCTTTCCTTTGAGAGTAATGGTTGTTGCCCCTGCTCTTCCACCTGAAAGAAATTGTCCAACGTCTCATTTCAGCAACAGATATTCAGGATTTAGATACTGGGGAATTTCTGGGACACTGCGTAGCAGTTTGATTTTGTAACCTGTTTGACTTTTCACAGATAAACGGTTTGTACTGTGAAAGCAACTTCCAAAGATGCTATTTTGTTCAGAGTGCCTCTTGAACTGCAGTTATGACAGGCAACTCTTGTCTCTCTCCTAGGATCTGCTGTCCTCAAGGACGGCAGCCTTGCTGCCTGAGAGGAGGAAGGGAAAGGGAAGAAATTATATGCTAACACACCAACGATATCTATGAGCAAAGTCCAAGAAACAACTTAACACTACATATTTTTCTTAACAAGTATAGTATCACTGAACCAGATGTGTAATGCGGTTTGCAACTAACTGGACTTCTGAGGAGTGCTACATGATTTTAGTATTTATTTCTTGAAAAAAATCTTCTGGCATCTCCAAATATAAGCTGTCATGTGAATGTTTAGTACATCGCTACTTAGATTTGCTGGTGTTCCATATTTATGTGAATAGAATTTCTGTAAACATCATGTATGAGAAATATCCAAGACTTAAAATCACTGACACAAAAAGATGCACTGATTTCATGGTCTCTGAGATGACAGAGAAACACACTTACAGGACTCCATGAAGTTTTTCTGTGAAGAAAACTAGCATTAGTTGTCCTTTATGTAAAATGAGCTTTAAAAGAAATACCAGCTACCTTGAAAACATATATGTGAAACACCATAAAGCTGTACATCAATTTGAAAGCAAGACCAATAAAGAATGAACAAACCCAGAGGTACCCAAGTATAGCGCCGGATTCACTCAAACCGCCAAGTCAGAACTAAAGCCATATATCTAATCTCATCTTTTTGTGTGCATTGGTATACTGAAAATGACCCTTCAGTGTCAGTTACTCAAAAATCATATTGACACCAAAGAGAGTTTGAAGAATCTAGTAAAGATAAGAATTAAATTAAAAGTTACATTTCAGAAGTACATTGGACCTGACAGCTGATTCTTTTCCCCTGTCAATTACTCAATTTATTTGCTCATGTAAAATACACCATATTTATTACTTGTCTAGAAAATTATTAAGTGATTTTAAAAAGAAATACAGGAAAACTCCTCCAATGTTTGCACAGTACATTAAAGCTACAGAATGGCTACCGGCCGTATTACTGTCTTACCTGGCCTCAGAGGTTGATTGTTCTGCATCTGTAAAGAAACACATTAAGGGATAGTGACAAGTAGAATAAACATTGCAATTTAAACTCTAAAAAGGTTTTTTGGATTGGTGAATTTCTTTTCTAAATCACTTAACAGCTTTCAACAAAGTGCCAGTCTTCCTGTTACTGGTTTAATTTAAAAATTGACTTCTTTCTTACTCTTAATGCGAGAACAGGAAAGAGTATCTGTTTAACTGTAACTAAAGACACGTCCAACATGGGAGGGACATTTTTCCCCACACTTAAAGAAAATTGCAAAATTGAAAGTATTAAAGAGTTTATCATGTCTCAGATTGGTTTGGAATCCTAGATAAAATTCCTAGAGGCAGATGAAGAGGAGGTTCTCCTTTTAAACCATCTTGGAGATGTATATGAGGAACTGCACTTCTGGTATGGGAATGGACTGAGGACACCATACCAGGAAGGAAGGGGGGGAAATATAGTGACCACTTGCAATTAGCTAGAAGTTGTTTTCTACAAAAAGAAGTTATTCTGTCAATCTACAGTTTTTATTTATGGTTTGGCTTGTGTCATGCTCAGCAACATCCATGTTATAAATGCACTAATCAAACAATTTCAAGAGAGAAAAATGAAGAGGGAAATCATCTTTGTTTGTTTGGGTTTGTTTTTTTTTAAAAAAAGCTAACCAGGCTTCCTACTGACACAAGTCCATTTTATGCAAGATCAAATGAAGTTTGTGGAAGTTCAGATAAAGCATTTCATTTTTAGGCTGCTCACAGCTAAATGATACAAGTCTAGAGCTACAGTAAAATGGTGAAGTCTATAGCTAAAGAAAAAACCCACAGGTGGGCAGGTGCTAGAAGGGGACCATGGTTACATTAAGTCACACAGTGGGAAAGTCCCAGGATGAAAACCCAAGGGAGAGAGTACCACTTACAAAAGTAAGTCCTTACCCTTCCCTACCTGAGACAATGCCAAAATCAAATGCCTGAACATCCTCTATGCCAGTGCAGCACCTTAGGTCTTCCTCTGAACAAACCAGGTACCAATTCACTGTTTAGAATAGGATGTTACTTGGCGGGCACCTAATCTGTATCTTCACATACTATCACAAAACAGACATACCACAGTCTTCTGAGAGGAAAAAAAAAAAAAAAAAAAAAAAGGGAAACAGTAAGAAAAAAAATAAATCCAATATTACATACTCCTGTTATTTTATATTTACAAATTAGAAAGGGGTGGAATATTTGACTCTGGAGTCACTGCACATAACTGACACTTAAATGAGGTACCAACTGTATCTACTGCAGGAGCCCTTTTTTGTCAGGGGAGAAAAAGAATTGTCTTCAAAAATAATGAAGCCACTTAGATCCGAGTTCTGTAAAAACACCCATCTTTCTCCAAAACTCAGTGTTAGCTGAGATAAATCTGGCTTCCCTGCTTTCTAACAGCTAGGCTTTATTTACTGGGAGGGGGAAGAAAAAAAAAAAAAAAAAAAAAAAGGAATGTTGTTGATTTATGTTCCTGCAATCACAGGATGGGGAAAAAATTCTTCAACCACAATTCCCAGTCTTCAGAATTAATCATTTGCTGGTCATACTTGAGTGGTTGTGGAGACTGACTTACCAATGAAAACTACTTTTCAGAAAAATGTTTACCAAAAATGCATGTTAAACTCATTTTTCTAGCTCTCCACCATAATAAAGAAAACAAAAATATAGCTCTCTATGGGGAAGATATAACCTTAAGTATGAAACAATTCAGCACTCTTCCACGTTGGATATCCAGCCATTGGCCAATCCCAGTGGAAGCTTCATGTTCAAGAGTCAAGTCAGGACATTTTTGGAGACACCAGGGCAACAGAGTGGTATGAAACCATGAGCAGCAAACTTGGCTCATCACTATTGTTAAAAAGTACAGACTTCTTGCATAATACAATGTACCCACATCACCTGGTTGATAGGGTGCTGCTCTCACAAGAATATTGGCATGAAAAGAAAGTATAATTTAAGAAGGAGAAAAGGTGTTCGAAGCACAGAAGTGATCCCCATTTTACCAAAGGTGAATACAGAAGCAAACAGATACATAATCAGAATGACTTCAGACTTCCTTTGGCAGTAACACATCCAGCATTTATAATTAATACTACTATTAATTAATAATTATGATTGGTTCTCTGAAAGCTCTAAATCCAGGCTCAATCCTTCCTAAAGATCAATGGTGACTGAACCCCTCCATGCTCAATAAAGAAGGCTAAGGGAGTTAAGTTAGCCTTTGCCAGGGGCTAGGAATGTGAACATGAACAGTTCTTTTCCCTCTTTAGTATTCATTTATACAAGTCAAATTCTGATCCCATTTATAATAACATAAATCTAGAATGACTCCCTTGCAGTCACTGGAGTGAGTTCAGATTTACTGCAGACTCTGTAAATAAGATCAGAATCTAGCCCATATGCATTTAATTATCTTGTCTAACAGATTATGTCCCTTGATGAAAGAAAAAAAAACAACCCCCAAACTACCTCAGACTTGGGAATGGGCGATAAAAAAAGTAGCACTGAGCAGCTTCTGCACCAGCTGTAAGGTCCCCAGGAAAGGGAGGTAAGTACAACCTGAGGAACAAACCTATTTCTTTATGTTTTTCTGGAGCTCTTAAATTCTGTCAAAAGTATATTCACCTCTGATAAATCGTAAATATACTGTAGACTTGCTCCATTTCCTAGGTGTGTTGCTGATTGTTAGTAATTTACACTCAAGATATAGCAACGATTTGCCATTGGCTTGGGGGAAATTGTTTTGCTGCCTATGATTTATAGCTATGATTTGCCTAAGAGTTTTATGAGGCAGTTTTTCCTGAATATGCCCTCAGTGAAAGGCCCCCAAACAGAGGCAGTTCGGAGACCCTCAGACACTGTCTTATTTCTCTTTCACCCAAATAACATGAGACTGTTCAAATTTTGTATTACTTTCACTCTTCTTCCTGTTGCTCCAAAAATTTAAATAAAAGCGTACTATGAGGCACAGCAATATTGACATCATATTGACTGATTGCTAAGTTTCCATCTGCATGGTGATACGTGGCAAGTGACCATGTTATCAGCTGCTACTGCTGCTATTAGCACGTGCACATCTGGGCACGACATGGCACAACATTCTCAGTGACGTATCAGGCAATCTGGGTAAGGTATAATCCACTAAGTTATGAGTGAGAATCTCTACCTGGTTACATTTGCATCTCATGGGAAGGCACCTAGCCCTTACAAAGTAGGAAGCTCTAATGTTGGAGAAAAAGTGCCAAAATCTCATTTCTGAATACTTGAAGCAATTGTTAAGAAGGGTCCATTTACTTTTCTAAAAACATGGCCAAGAAGACATTGCGTGGCCTGCAACTGCTGAATACCTAACTGAGAAATACCATGGCTTACCAGACATGTTTTGAACCTAACTTATTACAGGACTCCGAACAACTTTCAGCATATGTCTATTTTCTGTAAACTACTCCCCTCCCCCCCCCCCCCCCTTTTTTTTCTTCTTTTTTCTTGGCAGATATTTTCTCTAACAGTTTTAATTAATTTTTGAGAATATATGTGGCCAAAAAGTTATCTGGATATTCACAGATGTTCTACATTTCATTTATTTAGCAGATATTCTTATGCTGTTGACTACTTTTATTGCTATTACATTAGAACTTCTGAAGTAATGGGATCCCATTATTGTGCTAGAACTTGGAAAACACAGAGCAGACTAATTTATACCCTACATAGTTTAGATGTACTTGCAAGCTAAACTGCCCAAAGTCAGTGCCAGAACTGCAACAACCAATCTAGCAGTTGCTTATTCAGTTTGGACATTTAAGTGGATTTAGAGGTTACAAGTAATTTGTTCCAAAATTATTTGTCCAGATCCCTGTTTTGTGCATATGGTCATGAAATTTCCATAGTGTCTAGTGACACTCAGTGGCTCATTAAAATCACTTTCAGTGACCCTGATAATCAGGTTATAAAAAGCCAGGTGATTTAGAAGCGTGTCACACCGGTGTGCCAAAACCTAAAGCACTTAAAATCAGTACTATAAGCAAGAGGACCACTATACTGAATGTTTACCTTCTTTTTTTAGTACATTAGCTACATACATAAATCAACCAGGTTGCCAGAAAAAGTGTCATGCATGTTTTCTGGCAGAAACAGGGGAACAGTGATGAGTCATAAGAATATTATCTCTTAAGCAGTATCTTGAGTATGAGTTGGGCATCCTACTTTTCTCAGCCCTACAGTTCTGCTTTGTAACTTGAGGTGTGTCATTTCACCTCCCGGCTTCATTGTTTGATCTGTGTCAGCCTCACCTACTCAGGTAAGGAGCTGGGTGCGCTGGATCCACCACTTTCCACGTGCATCCAGAGAGAAGCCGCATGCTCAGCTGACGCCCACCACTGGCATTGCAAATGGGTAATAATCTGTAGGGCACGACTGATCTTCCACTGCAATCACTGGTAAAGCTCTCACTTGCTCCAGAGGGTTTTGGATGAGGTGCATCCTCAGCTGCTGCTCTTGTGAATCTGACAGGAAACCTGATCAGAGAGAAAACCGGTATGTGAGCCAAAAACAGAAGGGAAAAGTTCCCCCCTACAACTTTCCTCCTCTGCACTTGAGCATCCATCTTCCACTATCAACTCTGCATCCATATTTTCAGCCATTATTTTCAGGAAATGTATAATTTAAAAGAAAGGGAATATGCAAGGAAAAGTTAAAAAAAAAAAAAAAATGTTTATTCTATGACAGACACACAAGTCTTAATCATCAGAGCAAAATAGTCTCTTCCCTTCCAAATCCAGCCTGGGCAACCCTAAATGTAGCAGGCCAAGCCCTACAGACCCAGGTTGTCTTATCTTGCAGACCTATAGGCAGCAGCGTGGACCTTAAACACCAAGCAGAGAAGGAAGCATTTGCCTATTCAGATATTATGTGCTGCCTAAACAGCCATTCCCCATATCCTCAGAAGAGAAGTTCACGAGCTGGACCATGCACCACACTTCATGAACTATTCAGCACCTCCTCAGAGTTTTGCTTTGGTTTCTGCTTGAAGTTCAGATTTCACGTTTAAACACAACGAATGTTGATTTATATATTAAACACACATTTCTATAACCTCAACACTATGCAGTCTTTGATCACACACCATTCACTTTAGCTGTTAAATATAAAAACTTTGCAGGCTACAAATATCAACTCCTCTCTAATTTCTGAGCATTTTGAACTGTGGCTAAAGCATATCTTCCCACTTTGATCCCAATGATTTTGCCTATAAACTCAAAGTTTGAAATAATAAAGTGCCTCTGTGTGCTCAAAGTGTAAGTCTCTAGTTTAAATATTATCTGAGCTTAGTAGCTGAACATCATAGGCCTGATGGTTGGTAGAGCTGTATAGGCGTACAGTGTTCAAAAGCCCACTGGACACTCATTTTGTTGCTATGCAGTAAAATTACTTGCTTTTATTTTATTCGTTTATTGCCACGAAGTCTAAGGGAAGCCAGACATCTAACATTTATCATTAATGTTAACTTGTACAGTGGAAAAAACCCAACTCTCTCCTCATGACCGCAGAAACCAGGGAAAAAACAGGAAGATGGGACCTTCTGCAGTGGCCTCCCGGAGTGCGAACAAGGGCCACAGCTCAAGTCCACAGTGCAAGTACTGTCTTTTCTATTCACAGCTTTGGCAAGGTACACAATTGCAAGTTGCTGCACTTGCTCAGCTGAGGAAATGGAAGGAGCGTGGTTGGCAGACTAGTAAAAAAGCTAAGTGTGGTATCTGCTGAAAGAAGCTTGGGGATTAGATTCAGAAGGATGAAAGCAGGTTAGGTTTAGGAATAGCTGTGAATAGCGATGATCTTTGCTACTGTAGATGAATGCAAAGGAGGGTGGAATTTATGCTGAGACTTCAGACAGGTTCAGAAATTTGGCTTCTTATATACGTGTGTCGTTCACTTGAGTGAGTCCCGTTTACGCTAATTGTTTAAGGAACTACCCTTTTCCATAGAGAAAATACTACATTATCAGACAGTAAGAACTTGCTCTTCATTATGCCATCTTCACAAAAGTATACTCTCAATTATAACTTAATGGTTTTTCAAAAAATACTTGCATAAATAGCAGTTTGACAGATCAAGTGTAAATGAAGAGCTGTTGGGCCCACCAGGATAATAAGTCCCATATGCCTGGGTCTGTCTACATGCCTATAACCACAAATAAAACAGAGATGAGAATAAGTTCCAATAAAAATTGACACTATCGGCTCTGAATATCAATTATGTATTTTTTTTTAAATAATTTATAATCAGTGGTAAACCACAAGCCACCTCCAGCTACCATCCATAAAGTATAGTTTTCTACACTAGGTATGCAATGAATTCATTTTGAAGCATGTCTGAACTTTTTTGTCATGAGCATCAGACTGAATGCCTGTAATAAAAATGACAGCTAAATAAGAATAAATGGTTTAACGTTAGCAAGAAATAGGGCTTTGCTGTTTCACCTTTGATGACAGAATCACAAGTTTAGTTCTCCCCTGAAGTTAAATGCAATGTTCTCCTGCATCAAACCTTTAGCACCTCTTTTTTCCAGGATTGCAGCAGCCCAAATGTAATTTGAGCGCATTCACAAAACGCACTTTGTAAACAGATATTTATTGCCTGCAAGATAAATAGTCAAAATACATCAGATTTATTGATGTCCTGGGAATATGGTATTATGGCAGTTTAGAGTGGAACTGTGAACAAAATCACTGCAGAAACTGACTGTGGATCGGTCTGTGCATAAAGAGAAAAAAGCAGCAACACAAAAATATAAGGGGGACATAACTAAGCATTTGGGATAACGTAACTGAACTGAATGCACTGCAGTTCTTGTAACAAACATATTCAACAGGAACATGCACATCAAGCACCTAGAATTTATTTTAAAAAAGTATTTTATACTCTCAAGGAAGAAAGACAGACTTTTGCAAAGAGAAGAGGAATAATCTATTCTACTCATGCACTTTGGCAGGGTAAGTAGTAAGATACTTACATTTCAGCAAGTGAGATTTACACAACAATGAAAACTTTCTAACAGTAGGAACAGTTAAGCCTTAAAATAGATTGCCTAGAGAGATTGCAGAATCTCCAGTTGGAGGCTTTCATTGGGATATTAGACAAATATCTGTCAAGAACAATACAGATAAAGTTGATTTCACTTCTTAATACTTCTTCTCAGCCTTATTTTCCATTATTCTATGAAATGTCCATGAACTGCTTTTTAAAATCATCATTAAAATTCTATTTTATATTTACAAATAACTTATGAAAACTCTAATGCTGCAGAATGAAAACAATTTGGATTTCACGAATTTCCTTTTATACATTTTTAACAGCCTCTAAACCCAGGCAATTCAGAAGTCTAGAAGTGGCCATGTTATTGATTATACTACATAACCCTCATGTGCAGAAGACTTTAATCGGTGAGTTGTGGAACAGGTAGTTTATGGTATCCTAATACCACAGGGATGATGCAAAGACCAAATCTTTTTAATATTAAGTGGGCCAGACAGGCACTGCTTCTCAGGAAATACCTTTTATAGTGCCTTCAGACATGGTATTATCTCACATATATCACTCCAGAACCTTTGATAAATTTGACTATATATAAATATATATATATCTTTTAGTGATCTGATTAGTTCCAACTGCCAAAATCTAGAATAGCTCCACTGGTAGGAGTTAAAACATTACAGCAGAAGAGACTCTAATCCACTAATCTCAGTTGGAGTAGTGGTTAAAACAAAGATCACAACTACACAGTAACATTTTCCTCTCAGAAAGTGTGGAGGAATGACATAACAGAGAAACAGAGAAAAGGCACATGAAAAAGAAGATTCTCGGAAGCTGAATGGAGACGCACAAGAGAACATCACACACAGCAAGAAATCACTCCTTCAATGCTAGCGGTGTCACAGACCTCTTGTTGGGCACAGACATCGACACACACACTAAAATACGTTGCTACATGTTTTAAGCCTGTCAGCCAGCCTCCAATCCGTAACAGTTTACTGGGAGCATGATCTTGTCACTGATATAAGATTCTAGAAGCACATGTGAGCTATACAGTGCACATATAGATGTATCTCTCTGCATTATACAGACATGCAGAAAGCACACTGTAACAGGACTGTAGAAACTCCTATGCGCTCCCCTCTCCCCACTTGTACCACTCCTAAGAGCAGGGACCCTGTTGTCTCCCTGACCTGTCCGGTCCATACAAAAGCTTGCCTCAGATGTAATGTTGATTTTCTTGATTCTTCCAATCCACCATGCTGCATTCAGCATGTAAGTAGGCACGTATTCGTTGTTCATTTGTCTACTATTTAATTTTTTAAATATGCTTTAAATATTGATCCATGTGAGGTAATGTCCTTGAGAATATTATGTACAGATGTTCACTTCAAACTAGATGTGTCCTCATTGTTCCCACATTGCAAAGACCTCTTATTTTAACAAGTATCCTGATAAACTTTTATCTAGGTCCCACTGGAATTTATTACAGTGCAGTTAGGTTGTCTGTGCTTCTGAAAATGCCCAGGGTTTGTCAATAACTATTTATAATACTCTGTAAAGTATTTTAATTTTTTTTTCCTGGGTTTCCTGCAACATGGTGTCTCCGTCTGTAAATTTTACAGGGATTAGGTAAATTTTTTATCTGATGGAGCACCAACTATAATATCAACACTTAAAAACCAATCTTTACCAATTATTTTCAATCCTCTTCATGTGGGCCAACAAACACCCCCGGAAGACAGCACCTTACAGGTGTGACCGAGCCAAACTGAATTTGAACTGTTAATGAACTTGATTATTATAATGGCTGTTGCTACCCTCCCCATCCCTAAGATAGACATTGTCTTACCAATTAGGCATTTATTTGTAATTTTAACATGACAGTAAGAGTTGGAAAACTCTTATGTTGCATTTTGTAAATATGGTCTAGCCAAAACTGAAATTTGTGATGAAGAGTCAGTTCAGTACAACCAAGCTCGGACTGTTGTTTACTGCATACAACAGGGAGACAAGAAGGGAGTACGCACAGTCTGACTTTGGACAGAGAGGCCAGGTGTCAGCAGAGAGAAATCATTCCCTCCATAGGCCCATGGAGCAGGATCCTGCCCAAGGTGCTCTGAACTCTCCTCTAGGACAATGTATCTTTTTCTACCAATTAGAGAGGAAGCCAGGTGTAAGTAACTAATATTGTACTGCCTCAGTATTCTGCACAGTGGGTCTAATTTTCAGTCAGATCTTTACAACAGGTTAGAGATGAAAAGCTACCAACAGCCATGACTTCCTAGAAAATGTTTCTCTCTCTTTTTCTGCTTGACCCTGAAAATCATTTCCACTCTTGTAACACCTGATGTGTGCAGACTCCCCAGGACAGCTGAAGCTCAGACAATCGGCATGTAAGCAGACTGTTTGTTTTGAATTAGAGAAAAACTTCCTTGAGTCATTCCTCATAAACCAAACAGACGACATTAAAGGAAACAATGAATAATCTCCTTTGGCTTAAAAAGGGTAATGAACAAGTGCCAAATAGATTTTCGCTGATATTGCAAACTGATTTGAAACAGGCTGGCTGTACTTTGACCTGTACTGGTAGACTGGTGTTTGCTGCTGTAAATTTAAATTATGGACCATCTCCTAATACCTACAAGCTGCCTTTCATGGGGAAAAACATCTATGCCAGCACAGGCTGCTTTAATGAGAAGCAATTCCGTGAGGCTTGTATGCACCGGGGTGGTTTACAGAACTCCTCCAAAGCTTTCTGCAGCTAGGGACTTCTGACCTCCCCTGTGAAGTGCTCACGCTGCTTAAGCAAGCTCCCCAGTCCTTCAGTACTGCCTTAGCCAACAGTCCTTCCCGTACACCTGGGAAAGGTGCTTCCCACCCATGAGCGAAAGACAGCTCACATCACCCGGCTTTTCGCAGCCGACCAGCCAAGCTCTCTGAATCAAACACCTCTCGGCTCAGAGCTAGAGCTCGGAGATTCAGAGCAGCAGCACAACTTTTGAGTAGTCAAACCAGAAGTCAGGTGGTGTGAAGATCCCCCCCCAATGTTCTGCAGCTTAGATGATCCAACCCATGAAGAAGCAGGGGGATTTACAAGGGATTTTTTGACAGAATTTTTATTTTAGTTTAAAATGAGCAAACAGCAGCAGGAGTTAGCAAACCATCTGGGGTAAACCAAGAAACTTCCCAAAGATCCCATCCAGCTTGAAATGGACATCCCAATGGTTTTTTTAAAGACTGAAACCCCCCTTTATCTTTAAAGATATCAGTAGATGTAGAACCAAGTAAAAGTTGGAATGTAACCACATTGCACTAACGGGGTGGGGGGGGATAGATTACAATCATGCACACATCTACCACTGAAGTCCTGACCCGGCTAGCTTGTCCCCTGTGCCAGAGTGACTACCCATTTATTCCAAGATAGGGAAAATCCCCTTGTGCATAAACAGTCCCTTCATAGACCTGATTTTGAGAATGGACCTTGTGATTTAAGGAGAGTAGAACCAGAAATTTAATATATATTTCTAGTTTCTCTCTTCGCAGTGTCCCTTTAAAACCCTTTCTTTTGTTTCAGTATCATACACCTTGATGTGGGACCACACCAGGAAGCTGAAATGCCAAAAGACTGGAAGAAAGGCTATGCTTGTGGTACTCCTGACCACACCAAATGCAAGGAGTACAAAGAGCTCATTCTCTCAAGCCTCCCAAACCCATTTCCACCCCAAAGGGCTATAGAAAAGCCTCAGATAAACATCCAGATCTTTGATTGTTTATTCAAACTGAACACTTCACAGGTTTTTGGAGACTAGCCCATCACTACAAGGAATAAGAAAAACTTTCCATACCCGGAATTGGAGAGCTTTTGTCTCCTTCACGGCCATGATCAAATAGCTTTTTTTTTTCCTCCCTTATTTTCAGATTTCATCCAGCAGACAGAAAAGCAGACAAGTACACTGTTTGATTCAGGTGACTTTTCCTTTTAGAATTTACACAGATGAACATAAACAAAACCAAACAATTTATAAGCACAGCCCAAACAAATCACACAAAGAGCCTAACACTATAGGTCAAATTCCATTCCTGCAACAATTTTACCCAAAACAGATGTATAACTAACCTTACAAAAACATGCGAGCCCATATTTTGGCTGCTGGTTAAGAACCTCCTGTGCAGTCTATTCCTGTCAAAGGCAGAAGTAAGATACTGCAGACAAAAAAAAAAAAAAAAAAGTGAGTTTCAGAAGCATACATGCAAAACTTATTAACTGACTTAACTGACTCTGATTCTCTAAAGTACACGTGGATAGTGAAGGCTATTGATTTTAAGGATATCCAGCATTTAAAAGTTGGGGGTTTTTTTCCCCTCTAGCACTCCTCCCCATCCCCAAAAGCCTTAAGTGGAGAACGATGCTAAGATTCAAGCCTAGTATTATTTTTCCACAATCCACTAGCCTTTCTGGGCTACTCTCAATGACTCCCAGATCATGCATGTGACACTGAATCTAGCCAAAGACATTTTAAAATTCTGATTTCTGCGAGATCTGCTCAATGAAAACCTGACTTTTCAAAAACTATAAGCTGGGAAGACCTATAAAAGATTCAATTAAAAAGAAAAATTTTAAAAAATTAAAAAGTGAGAAAAAGTTTATTATGGATCTGTCTGCAAAGTACCACAGGATAAATTCTGGGCCACCCTACCTCATCATGAGCTCCCTGACAGGTGAACTTCACCGACAGGCTTCACAAAAAGCAAAGCCACAACACTGACATGGCAGAGAGAATCTCCCTCGAGGGGAAAATTCCTTCCTCTGGGCAGGGGCTGATAGAAGTGTCAAGAGGCCCAAGAAACACAGTTTTGTGCTGCGAGCAGTTTTGGTATATGATCCTGGGCTGAGCCAGAGGAAAGGTCTAGATGATCTCTGAAGGTCCGTTCATGTTTCTATACCTCCACAAACTCTTTCCCTGTGGAAAGAGAAGACAGCAATAGATTGGAGCTAGTGGCAGTGCAAAGTGTCGCACGGATGCCTGTTCGCAAAGGTGCAAGGTTTGGTCTCAGAAACATACAAGGAGAAAAACTTGTATCACAACTAATTAAATAAGACCTATGTTTTATCCCAAGATTAGATAATCTGGAGATAAGGGCTAGTGTGGCTTTTAGGCAAACCAAGTTGAAAGGCAGCTGTCCCAGCTCAATATGTATTGAACTGGAGAATAAAGATCGCTGAAGCATGAAAGGTATAACATAAGAGTAGCTATGAATCTAATTACTTGAGTAATTGGATGAAAATATACCCCGCCCTAGTTATAAGCAATGGCATTTTTTAAGTAAACGAACATACAAGATGTCAATATATGATAATCAAAAATATGTAGCATAGCTCTTGGATTTTGTAGGATCAATACATTTCCTTCTTCCAGTGCCGTTCTAAATTGCTTCCTTTGTATGGGTCTCTATATCATCCTTTAACAACCTTCACCCAGCCCCCTCCCCGCTAAGAAGAACTCTGAATTGACTGGCGTTCTTGATTCACTATGCCAAAGAGGCATCCCGTACACTGTCTTCCCAAGGTGTGCTACAAATCCAAATGCCCACTGGCGTCCCACGACACAGGGCTCTTACTCTCTTCTGGGAGAGTGGGAAGGTCTTGCATCCCTGTCTGTTGTTACTGCTGACAGTGTGATTTCTGTTAAAGGCAAGCTTTTGTTAGGAAAACAAACAAACAAAAAAGCCCAAACCAAAACAAACCCAAAAGTGTTTCTCCTGTTCTGATTCTGTTCAAGGCACGTTACACATGCAGCATCTCTACTGCCAGGCAGGATAACTATACAGCCGAGACAAACAACCCTTCTCCAGTGCCTGGGCTGTCATTTCAGACTTCTTTCCTTTCCCTCCTCTCGATTTTATCTTATTTTAATTTATTTCTGAGTGGAAGAGTGGGGAAGTAAGGGGAGGGCTTAGCCTGGATTGGTCTGAATCTGCAAGGGTCAGAGGTTTCGGATCTTCTCCTAATTGATTTACGCACGCTGAGGTTCGCAAGGGAAAAACCATTTCATGCTTTCTCCAAGTGGCACAAAAGCACAAGCCCCGTTCTCTCGAGTAACAAAGATCGTTTCTGAGCAGCGTTTCCCCAGGCACCGAGTGATGTGGAGGATGATTGGCAGGCTGCGTGGCTCCGAATAAATGCATAGCGCACATATGTTCTCTTTTCCTCCCCCCCCCACCCGCTCCTCTGAGAGGGTTTCGGTCCCGTTTCGCAGCACGCCCTTGCGGAGCAGCGTCTTTGGAGAAACCCGGCGGTCCCACGGCCGAGGCCTCCCTTCATCCATCCATCCATCCACCCACCTTTCCAACTCGAAAAGCCATTTTTACCCGGCTCCTTTCCGGCGCGGAGGGACGGAGGGCTGAATCCACGCGCCAGCACTGCCACCTACCGGCCCCGACGGGGCGGCGAGCGGAGCGGCACGGCACGGCCACGGCCACGGCCCGGCCACGGCCACGGCACGGCACGGCCACGGGAACCCCGCGCCGCGCCTCTCCTCCTTCGTGAGCGCCGAGGGCCGCGGCCCTGAGCAGCGCCAAGCTCAATACGCTCGCTTTCTCCGCCACCTCGCACGCCGTTCCTAAAGAACGCAACCCTGGCGTTTGACCTCCCCGTGGGAAATAAAAGGGAAAATACAAAGTCAGAGTTGTTGTTTGGAAAGGAGTAAGGTCTCATAGCTGTACGCAGCAAAGGGACAACTCGCTCCCCACGGCTGGCCAGGAGGTTTTGCGGGATGGTGTTAATCGTGGAACCTACAGCAAAAACTCGCTCGCTGTATCCACTTGAGAGAGCAGAGCACCCTGCCTTCTATCTAGCCCTAATAAGCTCTGACAGTTCACATTGGGTTTAGTAAATAGATGGTTGCCAAAGAATCATTTCCAGTTATTGTCAAACATGGTTGGAGACCGTATTTACTTTTTGATTTTTTTACAATTATTGATCTGCTGTTGCGCAGTGGCCATCCATTTCATTTATCCCCTATGCCCCTAAGAGCAGTGTCACAAGTTCCCAGTTTAATGGAATTAGATCATTTGGGCGATTGCCAGTCCCCACGTGAGTTACCTCAACTCGTCTGCTGCCGCATTGCCCATCCCTCACCATGACTTACTAATACCTCTGCAAAACCTGCTTGATCCTAGCACTCTTCTAAAGTCTCAGACACCAGAAGTTCCGAGGTAAATGTACCTTAGCTCCTGATCTCAGAACAGTAGTACACAAATCAAGCCACCATAAGGCATAACAGAAAAATCAGAATATCTTTCACTGTGTCATTGCCACAGTCACATTTGAGACTTTTGCACAGAATTGAAGAACCATAATTTAAACAGATCATTCAAATCGGCACTGAAGAAATAACTAAGTCTTCTGAACAGAATTTGGTTTTAGACATGTTAGCTGACCTTGTTTTTTGTGAGCATTTGTGTGAGGAAATTTTCCCTCATGCAAGTGTCTACAGAAAATAAATTTGGGGCCCACTACTCTATCTGGCTGATCACAAAATAGAAATGTATTCCACAGTGAGTTACATTTTTGTAGGGAAAACAAAGTTGTAACATTTTGCCTTCCCTTTGGGGTGAATACCATAGAATAATACTATGCTTCTGGTAAAAAAAAAAAAAAAAAAAAAAAAAAACACCGCAAAACAAAAAACAAAACAAAAACAACAAAAAAAAACCCACAACAAACCAAACGCCCCCAAACCCCCACACATCAGATTACCCTGACAGGTCCAGTAGAACTTCAAGGCTCATGAAATTTAAGCTGTCAGATACAAAACCAGCACCAATACCCTGTAATTTAGGTGACCAATCATGCAGTCTGTGTATCTTAGCATTTAATAGAATAACAACAGGGAAGAATCACACGATGATTCATAGGCTAAAACGTGTCCTATGTAGACTTTAAGCAGCACCAAAAAAAAAAAAAAATTGCAGGGAAAACATTCTTCAACCAGCCTTAGCTATGATCTCTGTGGCTGTTCCTATGACAGAAAGCAATACTAGTGGTTCTTCAACCAATTTCTATTAAGCCAAAACACCTCCATTGGTAAAACACTCACTGACGTCAGCCTCCCATCCTAGTCAGAGGGACGCTGGGACCACCCACGCACAGTGACAGACTGCTCTGTCCTGATCAACTCCAGGTTTCTATATGCTGTCCCCTGAACTCAGCACCTCCAGAACTGTACTCTGAGGATATTAAGCCAGCAGAATTTCAGCTCCAGCCCAGTCTGGAAATCCCTGTGTTATTCTATTAGACTCACTACTGTGGTCCACTTAGCCTGGTTCTCTCCTGTTTCTGAGCGAGGTCAGCCCAGCAGCTCAACAAGGTATAAAAGAACTCAGTATTTTTTCACTTGTCCTGCTTGTTGAGTGCTGAGATGTTCACCCACGGTGGGCCTCTCTGCATCCTCACAATTTTGGAACTCCTGTACGGTCACATCAAAGCAGCAGCCCCGGCCACGGCAGCTCCTACAACTGGTGACGTGCAGACTAGAGGGGACACAGCTATTAAGGCAGCATTTACTGCCCTCCTCACAGCCATTGCACATCCTCTAGAGCCAAGCAAGCAGACCAGACAAAGTATCTCCTCACTGTGATCGTGTAAACTTATGTCCCTTCAAAGTCACTAAAAAAATGCTGAAATACAACTCAAAGTTATCACCGCCACCCTAAGTGTCTGAACCTAACCTCTCACTTCAAAAATTATCACCAAGAGTTCCATTGGTTAAATCCCTAGGGGGTAATCAATATTTCTTACTAGCTTTTAATGTGCTACTCTTCAATTTCAGGGGCTATCACCTGTGATTTTGAACCACTGATAGGAAAAGAAATAACCAGGGTAGAGAACGTAAGTAATCTCTTATATTTATAACAACAACATTCTGGGAGTTCACCATCTTGAAAGCGAGTGGGTGTGCAAACAGAGCGTAATAAATACAGAGGTCTTTTGAAGAGCACTATATAAGAAAGTCCCTAATAAATGGTAGACAAATACTTTGCTCTCAGTCACGTGCATGCTCTGAATGTCAAATCCATTTTGGTTACACAATATTACAAATTATTCCTTTCTTGAGCTAGCTTAACAACAACAATAAAACTCCATGGATTTTTTTTTTTTTTTCCATATGAGATTTTCACAAACTGTTTCTAGCATTACAACTTTTTTTTCTTTCCTACAAAACTGTCTAGAGTATTTGAAACCAAAAATTTCACTTCCATGCTATATGTTTTAGGGAAAGAAAAGGTTAGCAACATTTTAAATTTACCAGAGCTATACTGCCCCTTCCAAGACCGTAATGTTTTGGAAAATGGACTATTTAGCAATTGATCTACATCCATACTTAATTAAATTTTAAGTAAAAATTAAAAGCGAACATTTTAAATAAAAAATAATATGGGTCTTTTCTGAAACCTGGAGAGCAAAAATTACTTTATCAAAAAAAGGGGGAACAATGAGTTTGTCAACTAAATTCACCAATTAGTTTTTTTTCTTCTGACAGCTTAGAGGAAAAATTATGAATCAGAAAATTTGAGTACTATTTTGCCAACATTTAACTGGATACCCTTATATCCAGTTACTTTCCCTGATCATCCGAAGTGACCCCATATTTCAGTTCATTGAACAAAACCTTTGTACTTAAGGTTCCATAAAACATTTGGGCAATATACTTTCCTACACTGTTCGCTTAGAATTTCACCAAATACTTCGCACTGCAGAAATCAGCAAACAAACATTTTCAGGTTGCAGAATACTAAAGCATTACATGGGCAGCGCCCATTCTTGCATGGGAAAGAGGAGTCCTCAGAAGTAACCCTTAATACCTGTAAGACAACAGGCCTGAAATGATTGGTATAAAGAGAACATTGCATGCCAGTTACTTTTCAAGGCCAAAATTTGCCGTAACTTACCCAGACAACATCGCTGCAATACATGCCTAATGGGTGGATGATGCAGTCTGTTTGGAGCAGAGCCCCTGCTCTGGCTGCTCAGCACCACTGCAGGGGAAGGGAGGTCATCCTGAGATTTCTGTTCTTTCAGCTTACCTCCCCTGACTGCCAGAACTGCAGAGATGAAGGAAACAAGAATATGGGGCTCTCCAGTATTAGGGCTACGCGTTCCAAGGAAAGGTTCCTGACTACTAAAAGAAAGGTGTTCGCGTCATTCGCACAACTACTTGTGTCAGAACTTAATTTGGCTCAGGCGCTTGTTTTGGTCACTATTAGGTCAAATTGGATCCCACATCAGAAAACGTTGATTGCTCTTTGTCGATCCTCCTATGAAAAGGGCGTTGTAAAAGTTAGCAGCAATTCTTTTAATCTCATCACTATGAATGATTCTGTTTAACTGATTCTTAACAAAATTGAATATAGAAAATAATCCAAACCACAACTCGTATCAAAAGTGATCAGTCAGGAAACGGGCAGACAGCGTACACTGCCTCACTGAACCTGATATTCCTTTGCTAAGAGATACAGCACTGTAAACTCCCCTACATCATACTCAACAAGATTTTGGCTCACGCACAAAATACAAAGTCAGGCCTCCAAGTGGTTTTAACCAATCTGATTTGCTCATTTACACTAGTGAAATATCTGAAATCAATACAGTTATTTCTGCTTGCAAATCTTACAATGTTATCTGGAGCATCTCAAGACCAGGAACTTTTTTTACAGATTTCTTAGAGATTCAACCCTGAAGTCATGAATGCATCAGACTTAATTATTTTAAAAGATAGTTAAAATATTGATAACCCCTTGGTTGCAGAGGATAAACCAAAACCATGAACTCTGAAGACTGCCCCAAAAAGCTAGAGGAAAATTAAAATAATTGATTTCAATCACAAATTTAAAATTGTTACTGTTACTCATGGACTGTGGCTGTTGGTACAATTGGGCTACCACACATCTAAGTGAAAAGGCATCCTTTCCCTCCCTAATGAAATATGACGCCCTGTGGCTGTGCCTAAACTGCAGATCATCTCCCTTTCTTCCCCATGCCTGGTTCCCAGGTACGCCTCCGTGGTGTACTCTAACTGGACCTCAAGCGTGAGACATCCCTGCATAAATTTCCTTTAGAAGATAACCCAAGCGGTAGCTGAGGACAGATCATTGCTAGCTGCGGTAAATCTGCTGGGCTGCATAATCAACACACCGAGACTAAAGCCGCACCACCACCTGTCTCTGCTGCAGAGTTTAGACAACTCTTTCTGTAAGGAACCGAGTAAAACTAATGGGGCCTGGATTCCTATGAACTTGTACTTGCGGTTGGATTCTCTAACGTCTAATGAAATCCCAAAGAGCTCTGTAGCGCATTCGTGATGCCCCTTCTCCTGCACAGATTCCCAAAAGTCTAATGTGCAAGCTCTGCTTGCAGGCACTTTGTCAGCATAGCTACTAGTAACAACTTCGTCCTCTTCCATACTTTTCTGAAGCCTGTGAACCCTTCATTCCTTCAGAACTGCTACTCCTCTGAGAAATTTGGCTGAAGTTTTGTTCCAAGAGTTTGGACTTCATGAGGATGTCCAGAAAGACGGATAAACATGGTCAGAGGCAGACACCGTGACTGCATTAGGCTCTTCCCTAGGAAAAACAAGCTAAAAGAGAGAACATGTTTGCAGAACTATGTCCTGAACTTGTTTCTGTCAAGTGGGTGGCTCTTGGTTTTAACATAAAACAACAACTGAATTAAATATACTTTGATAAAATACAACTTATTTTGAAATGTGCATCTGAGCACTGCAGTGCTTCCGAGCTCAGAGTTTTTAAGACACTGACAAGAATGTACTGTATTTTTTTCCAATCTATTTCAATTACACTTTTATAATGGCAGATTAATGGCAAGATTAGTCTATTTTATCATGATTAAAACTTGATTAACATATTAAACAGCCATTGTACACTAATTAACTCTGTTAAATTGTACAATGTCCAATGTCCAATACATTGTTCTACTTCTGTAGACTTCTAATGAAAAAGCCACTATCATGAGCATGGTTACTTCTTATACAGTGCTTTCAGGTTCTAACACAAGAGTTTCACTATGGACTGAACACCTAAAGCTATGATTTTGATATGCTATTTTGGAAGACTATATTTTGAAAGAAATGTGCAGGTAAGTTACAATATAAACAGAAAAAAAATTAAGATTTAAGAGAGAAATTCTAAACATGCCCTATGCAATCTAAACACTGTGAGGATACAAAATTTATATCTATATTGTTTAGTAAGAACAGTGTGAAGACGAATTTTAGATAAACTTCCAGTTCAATTATGTGAAGTGGCATTACAGCATTTTACAGGTTGCACAGATGAAAAGCTATTAATAGCAATTTGTCACTATTTCACAACTATGGACAACTCTAGGCAAGGCTTTTAACCAGTGGTTTAAAAACTCTGTTGTGTCTACATCTTGCAGTGACTTTTTAGTCGACTGGAAACACTTTAAACATCCAGTTTCCTCCGTCATGAGGACTCACAGCAACTCAGACATCCGTAGCCTGATTTTCCTGTGTTGCAAACATTATCTTAAAATACAAAATGGGACCAGCAGTCACTGTAAGCCAACCCATTTATGCCAGGTTTTCAGCCAACTCTTAAATACAGCTGGGGGGGTCTTGCGCACAAAAACGTATGGACAGAACTGAAGTGATTAAAAAAATGGATTTTTAAAATCTGCCTGTCCGTTTCATGTGACGTTTCAAACCTGTCATGGGTGATGACACAAAGTGCTCAAGCCCAGACTCATCTTGTCTAACTTGGAGCACTTAGCTGAGGCACCTCCACTTTCTCAAAGGTCACTGAAGGGACTCATGCACCTCCACATGCCAATTTAGAGACTAGTGTAAAAATAAAACGGCAGAAGCTCTTGCTGTGGTAGAAATGAGAAATAGATGCATATGTTGCATTCAGTAAAAGACACAACTGTACTTCAGGTAGAGGTATGAATGCAGAGTAAGGATTTGCCTGTTTCTTCCCCACCCTGGTAGCATGTCTTTTCCTACTTTTCTCAGTTCAAATCCTACAACCTGACAAAAACATTGCAAGAAGGCAAGTAAACTTCAGCTTGGTGTTATATAGCACTTTTCCAGATCATTGCATCCACACAAGGGAGACTTGATGAAGAGCAGAAGCAAACAGTGTCAGGCAGCTGCAAGCTCCTGGCCCCGAGGCACGAAGGGCCGGGAGCTGAAGGTGACAACATAGCCAGCAGGGCAGGGCTTCACCACACAGGTGACATGTCCCATCATCCTCAAGCAAGGCAAGCAGGGCAGGTCCAGGGTTGGTGGCAAGGTTCAATGAAGGGATCATCAGGCAAGTTTGAGGTGATGAGATAGGTCCGAGGTCAAGCCAGGAAGTCAATCCACAGGTCAGAATTAGGTCCAGTGGCAAGTAGCCAAGGCTAGACACAGCCCAGCAGTCACTGGGAAGGTCCATGGTGACAAGGCAGGCCCAAGCCCAAGCCAAGAAGTCAATCCATGAGTCACAGTCCAGACCAGTGGGGTCCTTGGCCAGGCACAGGCGTAGCTGTAGCTAAGCTAGACACAGGCACACCTACAACATGGCTCAGGCAGAAACTGACGATCCAGGGCTGAGTTTAAGTAGACCTCCAGAGCCCACGGGTAGAAGGGATGGCTTGAAACCTGAGACGAGGTTGGTAAGGGCCATTAAGACCTACTAGTGCGCTAAGGGCCTTGACACAGTATAAATGGGTCCTAGGCTACTTTTTTGCAAAAGGACAGAATGTCATGCTTTTGAAGAAACACTTGAATGAAGGATGCTCCCAGGCTTAAAAAAACAGGTACACAGAGCATCACCCCTCAAGTATTCTTCTTATTCATTTGGCCTCACCACAACGACAGTATTTTACATGTTGGTAGAACAGCACCTGTGCCTCTCCCCAGATACCATGCACCAGGCATCGATGATCGGACATCTGCCAGCCACCTTCACTGGCTGCACACAGTCCCGTGTGCAAGAGACATAGAGGTGCCACACAGCAGCTAGGTCGCCCGTGCCTTATAGCAGAGACTTGCCCTCAAGAACACTCCTGCATCCAAAGATTCCCAACCAGCACCAGCACAGCTCCTCCTCTGTCATATCACTTGGGTACATCCAAGGGGAGGGTCTCCCTTTTGTCACAACATCATGCCTGTCTGTGCTGTGTGATCAGTTACCTGCACCCCTTTCCTCCCTTCACGTGATCCAAGACAGGCCATTGCACACGTTGGGACTCCAGGATGCTGAGAGCTCTGCCTGTGTGGCATGCAATTATGCTGAATATTTTCATACAGCTTGATAGAAATGTAAACGTCAGCAACAAGTATCTTTGTCAGCTTTCCAAAGAATGAACAATATACTCATTCATGGACAAAAGGGATTGTTTCTGAACACGATCTCTGCCTTCAGGCTTTAGGACAATGCCTTTTTAGTGGTCTCCATACAAACTTTGGTTGACAGTATGTTACTAATTGGCAGAATTTTTTCATTAGAGCACCAAATGGCAACCTTAATGCACAGGATATACAATCATTGGCTTTTACTTTGAAATTTTATTGCATAGAGAAAGAGAATCATCAAAAAGAGGAACTGGTTACTACAAAAGCATGGTAACTACTTCAATCCCTAGGTATAAACAGTAATTAATCAGTTATTAGTAATTAGTAATAGTTATTAGTAATATAGTATTACTAGTATTAGTAATATAGTAATAGTAATTAGTTATTAGTAATACAGTAATTAATCAATTAATGTAGCTCACATACATCAAGGAAAAGTCACAGTATCTGTGATGAAGTCAACATAATCCTTTTTTATAGTTTTATGAATGATCTAATGTTGTTACTCACTCAAGTTACTCCAGATTTACAGCAATACCTAAGCAGAGAGTAGAATCAGAACCTAAATGAAAGAGCTAGTCCACATTAATGAAAAAAAGGCAATGGTTTCAGGTGAACTTAAGAGACTTGATACTCATTGTGGAATAAAAATGCATCATGTCTTTCCACAGTCAGAGCCTGCATCAGAAAAGCAAACCTATTCAGCAAGGGCCCTTAAAAATTAATTATGTATTCATGCCCATATAACTTTAGCACATGTTTACAACTAACCATTAGCTTGAACGCTTTTGGGGAAAAGTAGCAAATTCTGCTGAATTTAGGAATAAGTTAAAATGGTCACAAACACTTTTTAGCTTTTAATACTTTTTTTAATGAAAAGCTTTATTATAAAGGGCATTTTAAGGAATAATTAACTTAACTACTACTAGGAAAGCACTTTTAGACCCTCTGATGAACCATTTCATGTGTTACTATTCCTTGCCACGCTTTGAATTTCCAGTACACAATTCTTGGTTATGGCTTCATCAGAATGTTTATACATGTGTGTGTATATATATATATATATGCACATCATATGAAGAAACTTATTGTTGTCTGCAGCTGTAAATTGTAAACTTCAAGAACATCCAGTTCAGCTCAGAAGTCTGAATGCATATCCTCATTGTCTGAGCTCCAAAACTGGAGTAGACATCTATAAACATCAGTCTCCTTTCAAGGCTTCAGAATTTCCTCTATCTAAACCAGAATGAAATAGTCTGTCTTTTTTTTTTTTTATTTATTTTTGTTATGCTTCTATTTACAATCTGGAGAATAGGAATACAAAAGAGGATACATTGAACTGAATTTAGAAATGTTAATGAGAACTTTGAGTCAACAAAACCCCCAAGTCTAATAACAGCTTATGCTTCATGTGAAAGTGTGTGTTCACCAGCTAGCTCCCCTATCCACAGGCTTAAATTGCAAGTCCATGGAAATAAGTTATTTGATTCCTTAGAAACAATTAAACTGAATCAATTTCTAGTTATCTTTGGTCATGTTCCTTAAATTAAAAGAGACAAAAAAATTTATTATTCCATAACTGGGTTTTCAGTTGAAGAAAGGATCATGCATTTATGATTTTGAACATTGCTTATACTTTATATTCTCATCTGAAGACTTCCCCTGATGTTGTGTGTGTAGTTGTGTGGCATTGATTTCAGAATAAGCTTCCAAGTCAAGGTGTGATTAGTTATATAGACAGGCTCACTGCACTTTCTTATATCTGAAATATCCCTGGAGGGTTTTACCATTTCTCAATGTCATAGATGTTAATCTTTATAGAGCTGAAATCCAAAATTACTGAACATAGAGTATCTCACTCACTTCAAGTACAGTACACAATAATCACAAGAAGAATCCTATAATCCAAAACACAAGATGCATATAAGAGACTAGTCCACAGTCTACCGAGGTCAAGACCCATCATAAAGTTATATTGTTCCAAAATCACAAGTTCATTCATTTGCTATGACTTTCCTCTCAAAATTCCTTGTTGGAAAGAAAAAAACCCAAACTATTCCATAGTAACAGCAAATATAATTTTAAATCTCAAACACATTCCATCTTAATGTGTTGTATTGATAGTTCTTTACATGATTTTAGAAGTCATAATAGCATAAAATCAATAGAAGAAAAAAACATATATAATGAAGCCAAATCAAAGTCTTAACATCTCTGAATGCAATCCAAAATGAAATCTTGATGCTTCCAATAAATACGAAGAGGAGGAATTAGCAGAGAAAGCAGGGGTGGGGAGGAAGAGAGGGAGAGAAGAGGAGAGAGAAGAAAGGGAGGGAGGGAGATACAGATGCTTTATAAACTTCAATAAATGGTAGTGAATTCATATTTAAAGTTAGGCTGACACTGCTGCTCAACCATAGGATTAGGATTCAGGAGATTTGGGTTTCATTGCTGCCTGTGTCATAGACATGAAATGTGATTTTAGATGAGCCACTAAAACCTTAGTTCAATTATATACTAACATATATTTTCGCAAGAGATGAATTAGATACTTTTGTTAGGCAGGTGCTTACAGCACCTTGCTCAGTCAGGGCAAACCTTACTCTGTCTCCAATCCTACAGCATAAAACGGGAATAAAGGCATCCTGTATACACTTTTTCCTCTTTGGATTGCCCACATTTCACAGCAAGGGCCCTTCCGCATTCCCTTTTCCCCCACTTTATTTGTACGTCACCTACCACAAAAAAAGGCTAGATTATCAAAGGCCTGGAGACCTTTAAATAAAGTGATATAGCAGTAAGTACTTAGCACACACTGCGTACGCTCCATACCAGAACCATTTCTTACTGTTAGCAACAACCTTTGGTAAAAGACAACATGTCTGTGTACTCTCAGGGAATTTGGACAGTTTTCCAATTAATTTCTGAACATTTGTAACACAAACCAAACATCAGCAAATCATGCTTAGAGTATTTGGAACACTTCCAACCTCATTCTCTTCTCTGCTCCCTCTTCTTTTACTAGAAAAGGCAGACACAGTTAAAATCTCACAACAAAAATGTTTCTTTAAAGAACAGTTGCAGCAATTGACATTTTTATAAACCTTATTGTTTTATGCTTAGGGTTTGTCCTCAGCTGATCTTGTTTCAGGTCAAGAAGTGACACAATAAATGGAAAAGCAGATACTCTAGACTTCCTTCCTACGAACAGTTGAATACAAGGCACTTTAATGCTGAAGTCTCTCAAGAGCACTTATGAGATGGGGAGAGAGGAACACTTAAAGAAATTATTCATATACTTGTTTACCTCAGTATTTACAGCATTACCCTTAAAATGAGAGCTTTACCACATGAAAAAAATCCATGGTACCTATACAAATTTACACTGAAAGCAAACCAAACAAATAAATAATGCAGGACTATTTTAGAATATCTACTCATGCTAAGTCACAATCCTACTTAGATCTGTCAAGTTTAATCCAGGACTTAGGTCAAAGGTCTGGGTAAGAGTCTTATTCAAAGTTGACGCTATACAGCTCACAACACGGAGGCAAGACATCTCTTCGCACAGCGCTGCAGGGAGTAAGGCCAGTGATGTCCTGGTGTGGGTCCCAAACATGACAGTTTTTTCAAATGACCCATACTATTTTGCAGATTTGAGAGCTAAGGCGCAGTGCCAGACCCCTTCTGAAAAATGACCTGATCTAATCTTCAGGTAATATCGTTAAGAAAAACACCACCAAGACAAACCCTTCTCCCAGAATCAGTTGTGGTGTCTTCCTTCATAAAACTCGGATGTGGTCTGCGTTAACATCCACAACAACATCAAGTGCTGCTGTACAAAGCAGAGATTGAGGTTGTCAAATTAAACAACCAGATCCATCTACCACAACACTGCTAATTTGAATTCCACTTCTATGTTAACCATTATCTTTCCTATGGTCTAGTGCTGTCTTCACAATACACCTCCTACCCAGCAAGCAGCGTCTTTCACTAGCTCAGTTACCAGTCTCAGCATATAGACCCTGTAAAAGTCATTACGGCAATGTAATTTCTAGTACTTGCGTTTTCACTATAGCAAAATCTCACAGGGATCAGACCCACTTATGGTCTTAACTAAAACTAGCCATCTGACTTAATTAACATTTAGAATTCATCAAACCTTGCAGGGCTCATACTGGGCTCTGGGGCAGCTTGGCGGTGCTCACATTGGGCTCCTGCTGGGTCTATGTATCCGGTAGCAGTGTTATTCCACCAGATGACACACTTGGTGTGAAAGCAAGGGAAGAATGAAACTAAAAAAAAAAACCAGTTTCACAATATCTCTGCATCATGCAACAAACCACACAGCACAGGGGGGTAACAAGAAGGGCAGGATGCAGAAATCCTGGGAGCAGCAGGAGCCAACAGAAACATACATTGCCCTTGTAAGTTTGCTCCATAAATTCTAGCCCAACAATAGTTGTGTCTTTGTTAAATACCTTTCTGTGTAATTCAAGTAAGTTCTGAATGTATTTTTCTTTCTCTATATATACACACACATTAATATTAATAGCAGCATAAAGCTTTGTTTCTCTAAAAGTACCACAGACCATGGAAAAGTTTCCCATAATTAGGAGTGGTGTCAATAGGGAAACAGAGAGACTTAGATTTGGGCTATCCAAAGAATCTAGATTTTTCAGGGCCTAAGCTCTGTGCTCAGGAACAGAGCACAGAATGCTCCAGTTGACAGACAGCTGCTGCTCATGGTGTTGGCTGCTTCAGCTGGGTCTGGGGCAGACCTATGCAACTATACTCTCTCTCTTTTTTCGTGATCTTTTCATAGCACATACTCTTCACACATGCTTCCTTTGCATTTCTTCCTTCTTTGTACCTGAGTGGCATCCAAGTAGTATTCAAGTAACCACCAGAGGTACAGTATCCTTTTGATGAACTTAATGTGTGATGGTTTGATTAATTAGACTTTATGAAGTGTTTTATTTTTCTGTACTATGCAAAAATGCAGTTGAATGTATAAACCCTGCTCATTAAACACTAACGTGAGATGAAAGACATCCAAGGTGTTTAAACACAACGACACTGGAAAAAGGAAATTGCCAACTGTATAAACGCACTTTTCCAACATGCGAAGTGCAATATAAAGGCAACCTTCAAACATTTATCATGAATTTCCCCCACAACTTGAATTCTTACCTTCCTAAAGCTTCAGGAATTATCTTGCACTTCAAGGTTCTCCGTTCTTCAGGGAGTTCATTTAATTTCTTTATATTCTTTTTTTGTTTTATAAAGAGAAGGACCATAAGTCCTACATTTTGTCATATTTGAAGACTCTAGTATTGTCAAGACACAAAGCCTGTACATTCTTTTTACTGTATACCAGTTGCTGCAGGCACTGAGAAGGGGAGATGCAAGTGCATGAGAAAGGCAAAAATACTGAATTCCAGCACAAGTCTTTCCTCAGAGAATATTAATTTCCTACGGGACAAGCAACATATTTGGTGGCAGTGGAAATCTGACAACTCTATCTATCAGTTCAACCAAGTTTATCATGAGGTTTAAGCATTTCTTAACTGTCAAACTAAAACATGAACCTAGAAATAATAAACTACATTCTGAAATATCTGCCAGAAAGCACACAGGGAAAAAAAGGATACAAAAGATGACTTCCAAACCATAAATAATATTTCTGCAGTCATGCTTGCATCCTTATTCCTGAAACCAATTTAGAAAACAATTGGACAGGGCACCCTGGGAATAAAGAATCATTTGCCATTAGACTTTAATGTGTGATTACTTAGTAATGTAATTGAAAGCATGACTGTAGCACATTGCCAGCTTTCTATTGCCAGGAGATTACATCATAAATGATACTGAGTATTTCAAATCATTTTTTTATTCCATATTTGTTGTGACAAGAAGTTTTGCTTAATATTTGAATTCGTTTTTCTTTCTCAAATACTGCAGGATCAAGGGTTTGCAGGAAGGAGGGGTGGGGGAGATAGCTCTCAGTATGTCATATTTTCTCATGTTAATCACGAAATAACTAATTGCCATGATTGCATTGGGACATTTGTGGTGGAGGCTGGTGATGTCTGAATGTAGGCATATATAACTGACACAATGATGCACTTAGGGCTCTATTTGCGGCTCTGATACTGTGAATCAGAGTAAAATCTGAGAGCTAAATATGCAGCCTATGTCTGTCAGAGCAATTCCCTAGAGATGTGCTGAGCTATACTGATTTAGGCTCCTCAAGACCTGATGGAAACCACAGGTACTCCACAAAGCCTCCTGGTGTTTAAAGGCTAGATCCTCAACCAAGGTAGCCGGGCAAGGTTGGGTGGGCTTTTGGAGGAGTCGTGCCTGTTTACACCTGCTGACAATCTAGACCACCACGCAAGCAAGGCTGCACTGACAGCAGAGCTGCAGAAACTCAGGGCTCCCCTTCGCACTGAAAGTATTGACTCTGCAGAGTGTTTCTCTCCATTGCCTTCAGTCTTTCCTTTCAAGCATCCTGTGACTTCAACAGCTGACACACCAAAAATTCAGAAGGCTTTTCTGGTAAGGGGAGCTTGTCCCCCCAGGTCACCTGATATGACTAAGACACCCTGTCTATGCAACTCCTTCCTTCACCCAGTCCATCTGGTTTGCACAAATAACTGTCAATAGAAAACAATGAAGGGTTCAAGGTTTTTGGCCCGCTGGGATTTTTGCCCATGTAGACTGGGGGACAAATCATGCCCTGCTGATCCTTATTTGAAGTACCAATGCCACCTCATCCACTGGAGCCACACTCCCACAAAACTTGCCCGGCCCAGCAGTCCCCTGTGTGTACAGCATACACAAACACTATTGGGCAACTTCAGTAGAACTATGCTGCCGCAGAGCTATCATGAAATACTACATAATGCATATTTGATTGTTTGATGCCTTCAGATCCCCTAAAATATGCATTTCAAATTTTAAAGCCTGAGGTTCCTGGGATTTAAAGACATTCTGACCAGAGAAATCAAGAGAAAACTGTGAGGAATTGAAAATCACAGTGATTTCCTCTCCCTTGCAGCCCATTCTTGCACGTTTTTCATCAACAAGCAGGGAACGGAGCTTGAGCAAGGATTCTGGCATTTGGCTCACAGACTTTGTTTTGTCTTTATCCTATTTTACTGAATGTCAGATGACCACAGAGGCAATACAGAACTCCAAGAACAGCGGATGTTTCAAAATGCGATTTATTGTTCGCAGGCAACTGTCTCTGTCTTCTGTCACACTACTAGTACTGAAGCCAGGAAGGAAAGAATAAAACAATAACTGCAAGGTGGCAAGGAATCTTCCCTTCAGAGGCTGATTCTGGGCTAACTTTCCCGCCAGTAGAAAACAGGACTGCATCTTGAGAGGCCCCCTTCAACTACAACATGCAATTCATTTTTCAAGAGAATCTTTTTATTACAAGACTTCTTATAAAACTTATTTGCTTTCCAGCTGCTTTTACATAGTTTCCTAAACTGTTTTCACAGTATTGAATGATCAGAACAAACCAGATTACTTCCTTCTAATTTGTCCTGGTGACCTACTGTATACATTAATAAAGGGATATTTTTTCTGCCTGTAGCTCTGTTTTCACTGTAGAAAGCTATGCCAGTTGCATTAAAATACTTTTAACCTATTCAGTTCATGATAGTGGAAGTACCAGAGCCTTCTGGGCTTTGTAATATAATAGCACCCCTTTATCACATTGAATGGTTTATTGGAACCAGCTTGTACAGATGATTTAGTTTACCATAGTGAGGCCACTACTGCAGGGCTCCAGTCTCCGTTTGGGGACTCTTCTATAATTCTCAATGTTCCCAGTTCAGCCTGGGAGTGGGTTTGTTTTTCAGGGAGGGTGTTTGCTGGTTGTGGGTTTTGGGGGTTTGTTTTTTGTGTTTTCTGGGGTTTTTTTGTTTTGCTTTGCTTCCTTTTAACTATAACTTCAGTTATTACTTGCATTCTTTGCCCTCTTGTTATATTCTTAAGATGAGAGCTGGTCCAGATAATATGCATTTTGTGAACCGGTGATGCCCACCCATTTTCATCAAAAATAGGAATTGGTTTTGTCCAACACAAGTCAGAAACATTTGCCAACTCTACTGCATGTAGAAATACTAATATGAGAATTATTACTAGCACAAGTATCCTCATCATTCTTCAGAAAAGGATAGCCATGTCAGAGTTCCGAGACCACACAGGGACCATGTCAGCTAACAAATGCGGCGACTTGATATAGTAGCTACCATGAAAAAGGCACAGCTAGCATGGCTCTTAACACAAGTCTGTGAATTTTAACCTACTTTTTTGCTGTAAAAGAAGTAGATGAAATACGACCACCCACCTGTCCCAAACAACAGAAGTTTTGGGACGCTCAAGGAAATAGATAGCCAAACTACGCAAACAGCCTGTTGGACAACAAGAAGTGCAAAAGCATCCAGAAGCGCCTGGAACAAGCAGACTGCGAGTGCTACCAATGGCGACAGTAACTCAGAAAATGAGAGCACAGTTTATGCAGACTACTCAGCAGTGAGGTATTCTCTATGCAATCCTCTAACTAAGGACACCTAGCAGTACCGCTGTAACCCAGAGCTCCCCAGTACTCCCCAGAATGCCTCTGGGGAGGGAGGGTACCCTACAGCCTTGCACCAGGACCATCCTGCCAGCCTCTGGGAAGGGGGGAGAACCCAGGAGTCCCCTTAGCCCTGCAGGAGGACTACAAATAGCATGGCTGGAACCACTCCACTAAACTGCCCAACCTTGCCCCAGGCCATGGCCTCTCTCCCTCAGGACAGGGAGGTTCTGTAAAGAGCCTCTACACTGACACACCCAGCTTCTCTCCTGGATTACAGCATCTCTCCTGCAAAAAGCCAGGGAAATTCTGTAAATTGTAAAATTGCATGCATCTGTGATCAAAGTGTCTTAGTATCCAAATCCAATTAGCCTCTACACTGTCATTTGGTCTTAAACCATGACACTTTGGCAGAAGAGAGCACTCCTTCCAGGGCATTTAATGGAATCTCTGCACATGATAATCTGCTGTTGATCTCATAATATGATTCTGTGTCTGAGTATATTAACAATCACATAGCTGAAAAGATTCTCTTTCAGCTTACAGAGGAGTATGCAAAAACATAACTTTCTATAATTTTTTATGATTATATTTACATACAAAAGTATTTTAATTGCATGACAGATCAAGATTTACCCCGAATATATAAAAGAACATCCAAGCAGTCTCTGTGTTACTCAGAAAATTTTTCTTAAGTGGAAGACTTCCACAAAATTTAGCATAAGATTTGCACTGGTACCAAAGAGATATTGGCTCCGCATTCCCTCTCACCCCAACAAAGTGCAACTGCCTCCCTTACCTTGAGCTGTCCAGCAAATGGGATTTGGTTCACAGTTTCACTTGCCTTTGAAGATTTCCTAAAAGCACTTGTGTAGCGTACTCCTTCATCTCTTGAATAATTCTGATGAGGGACAGGCACAAGATACAGAATATTGCATCCTTTATCTAAATAAATCCCCTGAAAAGAGTGAAAAAACCAAGACAATTTTGAGTCTGCTATTTTTTCACCTCCAGAAGAAAATTTGACAGTAGCAAACTCTCAGGCTAAACCTAAAAGACTTGCTAAGCATCCCTGTAGCACTGGTTTACACAAGAATAGGAGGACTAAGGAGATAAAGACAAGGAGCAGAGACTAACTAGTTGTGACTTTCCAGAAGCGTGCTGATGGACAGAAGCAAACTCCTTCAATGAAAGCACAATGGAAGGACAAAAAGCAACAGTTACAAATAGCAACGAGGGAAATTCCAACTGGGCATAAGAAAAAATTTCCTCACAATAAGCATGGGTAAGCACTGGAACAGTTGCCCAGAGAGGCGGACAACTTTCTGCCTTTGGGGATTTCCAGATCCTTGTGTAAGTGCCTGAGCATCCTTATCCAACTTCGAACAGGGCAAGCTGAGCAACCTTGAGCAGGAAGCAACACCAGATGACCTCCAGAGATTCTCTCCAATCTGAATTTTTCTATGATTCTTCTATTCCATGTCTATACACTCTCAGAGGAAGGGTGATAGTAGGGGTACATGGTTACAGGCTCTACAGTCACTGGTACAAAGGTCACTAGGTATTGTCATTGGTACAGAGTACAAGCTCTATTGTCACTGAGAAAACTAAAGAAAATCAGCCAAAAAGACCAAGTGACAGACCTTCAAGAAAGTAAATTATTTCTACTGTAAATTAATTCTACAACAATTATGTCTTGATGCAGAACTATGAGAAATCTACATTGGCCTTGGACAGGATATTGCTCTGTAAATACCTTAGAAAACACAATCAAAGCAGAGATCGACATTCAGTAAATCTAGAAGATGGAGAAAGAATCTATGTGATGTGCCTATTAAACCATTTTAACAACTGTCCGTCTTTATGAAAATATTACACTCACAGTATTGCCAAGGTCACTGAAGCTTGCAGTGTCTACTATACAAGTATGAATTGTGAACATTAGATACCTAGAGCAGAGCTAATCTAGTTTGAACTCATGCCATTTTCTTCCACTACTTGACTTCTCTGGATCAGAGGATGCAAATTGGCCTGGCCTCCATCAAATCTGGGTAGTTTGTCTAACACGGACAAATTTCTTCTGGTGACTTGCTGGTAATTGAGACCACCAAACACATTATTCTATTGAACTCCCATCACACGTGAATCCAGGTTCACAGAATTACGAGGCAAAGACATAATTCCAGTTGACCACAGAGCGTCCAGTATGTAAATTAGATTTGGCTAGCTCTGCGCAACAGAGCTATCAAGTGAACTAGTGAAACATACCATAAGAAACCAGATACAACAGCCTGAAGTAAACTACAGTTAGTTTGTCAAACATTATAAATACAGTTATGTTGACTTAAAAAAAATTATCCCTGCCAGTTAGTCCAATTTGGGGAATTATTTAGGAATGCTAGCTCATGGCTCAAAAAGTTTTGCCATAGTTATAACACATGGAATGTATTAAGTGAATACTCCAAAATTCTTGTGGGATTCATTTTTTATTACAGGTCATGACAGGTTTTTTTATTTTCTCTTTTACAGCTTTTTGTCTTTTTCTACACATATCACTATACACCAAGTGCAGGCTGGGTCCTGGAGAACTCTAACCCCTCATTCTAATCCACAACCCATCAAACACCACAACCTTCCCCAGTTCAACTTCTATAATCCCACCAAAACCACAGCTATACTACTTTGTGCTAATTTTTTTCTCTCACAACTGAAGTGAATCAGTACTTAGCCACCTTAGGAACACCATCTTGCTGCAAAGAAAACACCACCCATTAAGCACTTGTTGATTTGAATTATCTGGGCAGCTACAGAAAGGTAATCTCCTACGATACTGGCACAGATGTCATAGGCCAACATGGTTTATCTATATCCACCTAGCCTCACTGAACTCTACAGAAATTACTCTCACTGAAGAGAGATACCTACAATTTAAGATACAGTCAAGATCCCCAGAATATTTTGGATTATCAAAGAGCCTTCTGGTATGTTTAAAATAAAACCAGCAACATTAGCTTCATCATCATCACTGAGCTTGATAGTGGGAAATTACATCTAGAAGCTGGAATTGTATCGAAAAGAAATTCCTGTACAGCTTCACTGTATGCTCTTAAACCACTGCTAGTTTTTGCCCCAGAGACACGATATAGCTCAGTGATATGTGAAGTAATCTCTGTATACTTCGTGGTTAGGTTTACAATTCTCTTTGTCATTCTTCAAGATAAAATGGTACTAGCCAAAGGAAAGAGTTTATATTAGAGTAGGGTAGTTTGGGTTTGGTGGGGGTTTTTTTGGTTTGGGTTGGGTTTTTTTTCCTCCCATTTTTGTCTCCACCAGAATCAAGTCTTCCTACTCGAAAAAGCATTCCATGGAGTTTACTGTTTTGGTTAAAATGCTGCTCATTCTGGTATCCACCAGCACAGTTGTGTGAGCAGCATGTATTCTCAAGTTTTACCCCAGTGTCACAGAAACTTCTATGAGTAAGGTTAGACTAGATAATGGCAGCTTCCTTGCTACACTTCCACTCTGAAAAATAAGAGGAACCATCTTGCTAATTGTTCAACAAAGGGAAATTTCCTAAAACAGTAGCAGCCACACATTGATGGACACTGTAGAAATAAACTAGCTTCAATAATTCTTTAAGTTTTTTCTGTTTGTTTTGGGTGGTGTTTTTCTTTTCTTTAAAGTTTCTAGTTTTGTGACACATACTGTAATAAAGTACCCTAATGAGCTCTCTGAAGGCATATATCCTCTTCAAGAACATATGCTGAACAAACAACACCAAATAGTATTCCTTTAGTATGCTAGAAGACAGGGAAAACGCAATTCCTCCATTCACCACTCCAGTTCAATGCTGTATCAACTGGCTGATACTGACAAGTCTACTCTGGTAAGTCTTGGCTGTACTTGCTCCTGATACCTCCTCCACATAAAAAGCCAAAGCATGAATTTAAAACAAAATAAATATATAGGTTTCACACCATATTGGTCTAACACACTTACGCTGAGCACAATAAATATCACCTTTTATGACTTGGTTTATGTTGCTCAGGAAAAGGTCTACAATTGGCCAAAATCCTACATCTTTTTTCACTGTAATATTATCCATACAAGGCAGTGGGTACATTCAGAGACCAGCATTTCTACAACTGGTAAAGTATTTCTATAGAGTCACCAACAATGCATATCGCTGAATGTGGTTAAATCTTACAGTAAACTAATAAATAATACAGATACGTTGAGTTCCTTCATCACACCAGTGTTAAGAGTTTGGTTAATCCATAGGAACTTTAAAAGTAACTTCTAAAACACCTTGCTAAGCTTTAACTTTTGGCCAATAATTCTCTTCAGAGTACAGCTGCCTGTGGAACTATATAGAGCGACGTTCTATGGAGGCTTTTTCTCAGGGAATTTTGTAGCCCTCAAAAATTAGGATCGAAACTCCATATTTGATCCGGAATGTCCACAAAGCCGATATTAAGGGTGACTAATTCTTGGGGACAACTTCTGCTGAGGAAGATAGATACCATTTTTTGGTCAGAGTATCTTTCTACAGTTACAGCGATGGCAATCATCCACACTGAAGTCATCAAGTCACAAACCACCCCTAGCACTACATTGTGCAGTACTGGGAGCAGTCATGATGCAGCAGAGGTGATACAATGCATTATTTATCCAAGCAACATTTTTCCAGCTGCTACTGACACCAGCTTTGTTAAAGTCATTTTCTCCTATGCATATGACTGCAACAGTGGCAATCATAAAAGAGTTAACACTTGCCTAAAAATACACAAAGCCACCGGTAGACACAATACCAAAGCAATTCACAAAATGTTAAATACTTTTACCCATCAAGAACCCGTACCCTTTTTTCTGAGGGCCTTATTTGAAAAATATTTGTTGTCATGACAGTAATGATTGTCCTTTTCTTTGCCCTTTTTAGCCTGGCTATGGTGTAAAAAACCCTGGCTGATAAGTATCAGAAAATGTCATTTTATAACCACAGCCACTGAATATGAAAAGCTAGAGTTTAAAAAATATCAGTCTTTTCATAGTTTTTTTCTTATTGTACGTATCCATATATCAGCATTGTTACATCTCAGTTTTAGAAGCAAAGACAATTAGGATTCCCCCAGGAAAGCTGCCTTTAGTTGTATCCTCACAATTTATGTCTTTGATATAGTTTTTAGTGACAAGAACAGTGGTATTGGTGTTACCATCTACAGCAGAGAATGAATAAACATGAAAGACTAAAAGGTTATATTTTAAATTATGAGAAACTGTTGAAGACTCTTTCTTGTATGCCACAGTCAGAAAGTCAGCATCAAATTGAGCAACTCAATTCAGATGCAATTAAAGGATGATGTTTCTAAATGGAGCAATACAATCAGTTGGGAGTAGACAAGTCTCTGAGGAGTTTTGGAAAGGTACAGAGGTGCTGGTAGGACAGGTTCAAATATGTACTTCTAAAAAAATATAACAAAATCACATAAACCTGATTTCACTTGCTGACAAGCTACAGCAGATAGCATAGTTTAGTCAGATTGTCAATCCAAAGCTGTTAAGGTGGACACTGTCATGAGTAGAGCAGGTAAAAGAATGATTTAGGAGAGATTATGAATTCAATTAGAATCTGATCAGAAGTTTGCCAGTACAAAATTGTTGTGGGTTTTGGGTTTATTTTGTTGTTTTATGTTTTGGTTTTTTTTTTTTTTTCTCTGCAGAAAGTAAAATTGTCAAAACTCAAGCTAGTTTGAAGGGAAGAAAAGATTTTCAGAACATTTCCTTTACAGACCCTTTTTTTTTTTTTTTTTTAATAAAGAATCCTGTGAATTTTCCATTCACAGTGACTGAAAGGGATGGAGCACTGGAGTGACTTGGGAACAGGGCACTACTTCAGGAGTGGAAATAAAGGACAGCCCTTCCTGTCTATCCTGGCCCAAGACCACTGGGCATCCTTTTACCTTCCCTGCTGTCAAAAGTGCAGTGAGGGCAACAACAGGCTCAACACCAGCTTCAGTGTGCTAACCCACTGGCAGAAGAGAAAACTGGGCAAGCAAGAAAATAAATATTATAAAAAAACCAAAGAGTACCAACTTCCTCGGGGGGGGGGAGCGGAGAAAGGAAAATTAGGCTATTGGCTGTTGTTGTTGTTGTTATGAACTGTTCCTAAAGATACTTCAGAAATGTGCTTAAGGGTGTGGCATAAAACCTTATTAGGCAAGGAAATGAATGATATAATCCTCTGAACACCGCTTCTTGGGGACAAACATTTAAAACCAAAACACATTTCCCCCATATCTGATTCTTACCTGGCCTAGCATACCAATAGCTAATGAGAAATTAAAGATCTATGCCTTTGGTTACCATTGCTAATTAAAGTACAAAGTAGAACATTTCCATCTTTATCCATGACTTGAACAGGAGTTCAGCCTAAACAAGAATTATCTAAGTATTGCAGGGTTTGTTCCGCTATGTTACCTATAATTACTCTTAATCTACATAAATAACAGTATCCCCAAAGTAAATGGGGATAAAGTAAAAGATGTCAGCCTTCAGCTTGTTTCAACAGCCTGTTCAACCCATTGAAGGCACCGAAAATCTCCACTGACTTCAATGGACTTAGGATCAAACCCTAAGTCTGTAAACTATTTCAGATTAAGGTAGATTTTGGCAGTTGGCCAAAGAGAAAAAGACTTAAGAGAAGCAGAGGGGTTCCTGGGGATTGGCGGATGACAGGGATGTGCTTAAATTTTCTCTGTTTTCCTATAGCAAGAGACCTTCTTTACAGTATAATCGTATCAAGCCTGGCATTCAATCAAAAAAAAAGAAGATGTAGTTCATTATAGGAATCTATTTGTTTTAGTATAACTATTGTGCCTGTTTAAGTGTCTGAGTATTTATCTTAAGGGGAGAGAAAAGCTTTATGGCTAGCTAAATACACTCTTAATGCAGGTTAAAGTATCTTCTCTTTAATGTTTTTAAAGGTTTAACTTTAATGTATGGCATTATTACTTTGTGGAAGAGAAATTAAATGTAATGTAGTGGAATCTAATGGCATATGATGTATCTAATCAAAGCTTGAGAGAGAGAATAATGCTTCATGGATAAGAGCTGCCATTCAAATTACAGCATTTTGTATTCCTTTAAATGAATAGATGTTAAGAAGATAATCACCATTTCATGTCTGATATCTTAGTATTGTATTAACACTCACACACATATGCAGGTCACAGCTTCAGGGTTTGGGTTCTCCCCCTTCCCTCCCCCCCATAATATTCTAAGTTCTGGAGAGAAAAGCGAAAAAACACCCTGTGATTTGTAAGGCTTGAAACTGGAAAATTTCTTTCATTTATTTTTATCATTCAAGCTATATAATTATTTTAAATAGAGCACCTTCTAGATGCTGTACATTGCTTACCTCTCGCCAACAACTTGGAGATCCAGTGAATGCCAATATTTTCAGTGATTTCACTGGAGTGAGTCACAGGAGCACTGGACTGGATAGCATCTTCTAGGCCACCAAGGCCAACCCCAGCTGCTAAGCCAGACAACTGAAGCCCAGGCATGGGCATTACATTAATGCTATCATAAATTTTTGATGTTCAATCATTAAAGGAGTTAAAGGGATTTGGGTTTTTTGGGTTTTTTCGACTCCCACTCTTCCCATTAGAGAGACATTCCAGAACCTCATTTCTCAAACAGAACAGAAGCTTCCTTCTCGTTTCCATCCTAATGAATTTATGGCTGGTTTATACCCATTAATTCTTATGCCAATGTTGCTCTTTTTCTCTTCCTGTTTTTTATTTCGTGACATAGAAAGACAGCAATGATATCTCCCCCCAGTGCTTTAGGCTTAAAAGGGTGATTGTGCAGTAAAGTCTAGAGCTGAGGAGCAGAAGACACATCCACTACTGAGCTGTCCATCTTTCCTTGTGATGGTGGGTTGCCAGTTTCAATTAACCTACTTGGTTATATACAAAATACAAATCCGTCCTTGTCTAAAGATGTTGCGTTTTATATTGACTTTATTCCTTTAAAGTTTACTAGCTTCACTTCATCTAAGCTTCTTTTTATTTGGGAGCTTTGGTGTTTTTTAGGGGCAACAACAGATGAACTTCTATAATAATAGATAATATTAGCCTTCAGGTAATTTTAGTTGTTTCTGAGTAATTTTTATCCACACCTGATATTCTACGAATTCAATTCCTTTCAGCGAGTGTCCATACAATCATAGAACAAAGATGCAAGTAAAATATGGACCATGGAGAAGAAAACAATGGAGAAAGTTTTCATAAGAAAACTTGCTTTTTTCCTTTCAAGGGATCAACTGTTCCACTTTTTGTTCTGTCGGTCAGTTCTGCTGTGACTAAGGAGTTCCTGCTTCAACAGCCACCCAGCCTGGCTAACCAAGTGAATGAGGACCATTTCCATGGTTCTGAGTTTCAGAGATAATTTCTAGCTATCAATAAGTATGAAATAAAGATGAACAAAGAAGAAAGTGACACAGATCCAGCAAACAGACCAAAAAGCTACTAGAAGAAAAATCCCCAGTTGTACCCCTCTTCAGGTGAGGTAGGGTTAAATGCAAAAGAAACTGTAATCAAATTCAGAGGAATTCTCATCTGCTAAAAATAGTTTAATCATAGAAAGATCTAAGGCTTGCATGTTCAGAAAAGCAGGAGACAAAATATTCTAAATCAAAGACTGATTCCTTGGAGCACACATTTTAAAGTATTACCTTTAAGCAGACTAAAACGTAAGTTTCTTATTCCACCCCATTAAGAGATCCTCCTACTGGGCTGCAATCCAGTTGCAACTGATACCCCTTAAAGTTCAATACCTTGACCTTCCTGACACAAAACTCTCTTATTAGTAATTCTATCTTAAGAAACAGACAGATGAAAGAGATCAAGGAAAAAAAAAGAGGGGGGAGGGAATTGTGCACTAGCATCAAATGTCACTTTATGGAATCTGGGGAAAGAGTGTAAAGTTTCCACCTCTTTCCTCAAGTCTGCATTGTAGCTGGAATGAACAAATATGAAGACCCACCACATTCTTAAGCAGTTGATACTTGGGTGCTGCATGCAAATACTGTCTAGAAAGGCAGTACTCAATCTACTTAGGTATACTTCCCTTAAAAAAAAAAAAAAACAAAAAAAAAACCAAAAAACACACACACACAAAAAAAACCCAAACCTCCAAACAACTAAAAACTATTATGACTTCATTCTACAATGCAGAGTTGTGCATGGTTTTGTGGCTTTAAAAAGGTTGTATAAAAATCTCTCTGAACACCTCTGCAGATCATTCAACCCATTGAGAAACTTACAGCAATAGTTCAAAGGGATATGGAAATACATATTATATTTGCAGAAAACAGAGTAAGAAACCAAAAAAATATAAAATAGATTGACATACTGGCAATGCCCCACAAACTGGGGTATCAGAATATTTTCCTCCCCACTATTCTAGATACTTATAAAAATAGGCAAGTCAAGGATTCTCATGCCCAAGGGGCATCCATCTCAACACTCCACTGACAAGTGGATGTCTGTATGCACAACAGGAAACACCCTCTTCTCTATTTTATCCATTTCATGAGTACAGTCCCAATAACTACCTAGTATCAAGCTATTATTAATTATTACACAATCCAAGCATAAAAAAATTTCAACCAAGAAATAAAATTCAATAAAGTAGAATGAACCTTTTAACCACTATACATGTATCTGGCCACAAACAGTTTTTCCTTCTCATTCTAGTCCTTTGGCTCTACCTCTCATAAAAGCTGGATGAGAGGTAAAGTCACTAAAGTGACTAGCACTTACATTTAGACACTAGTATTTCCCAAACGTGTATTTCAAAATGATTAAGCGCTTGACTTACACATTCATAAAGTCACCGTGAAGGAGACAAATACGTTATCAGATTTACTAACAGGCAAAGTCGCGTAGGAGACCGATTTATTCAATCCTTTATCAAGCCAAACTGTTGGGGAAGCCAATGATATTTTGGTGCAACAAAGGTGTATACACAAGTTGTCACAAAATATTAAGCATATCCAATACCAGTTAGGAAGTTAGTGACAGCAAATGTGCAGAACTGTGGGTTTTACCTTATTACCCTGACCAAGTTGAACTATACAGTTCCAAGTACTTACATCACCTGGCAGGACATTTGTACTGCAGAATGCATGAATTATGATTCTTTGACTCCTTAAGGTTTCTTCTTTACTGCAGAGCTGCTCTAATGAGTTATATCTAGGACACTACCACAAGATGGATGTTCTACAGCATTTGCAGTGAGAAGCGAATCTAGCAGTGATTCTTAAATGACTGCAAGAAACACCTTTTGGGTTTTAAAGTGTGAGGAAGAAAACAAGCAACATGCCTCTTTACAAAACTTTTGATTTTTCCAGCATTCCCTATTATGAAACACAAAACTATTTTAATAAAAGGGCATAAATCATCAATATCAAAAGTGAAAACTACAGAGATATCTTAGAACTGACACAGCATGTTAATATAAGCAAAGCCCTTGTTTATATTAACAATATACTTACAAAACATTCATGATTTTTCTTTATATATAGTTGTCACCCTTGTAAATACTCAAATAATTTGCACAAACAATTTTCAAATAACATATTCCTTGAAATGTCTGCAGTAGAAGGTTGTAGTATTTGTCGTTTGTGTTGTGTTCATTCACATGCCATTTATTTCTCTTCTCTGATCACATAAACATATAAAACCCCACAAAATTTATAAAATAAATCCACGACCATTTTAGATCCTCACACAATGCCTAAATATTGAAATCTAGCAATTAACAGGTTCTCATTTGGACCTTTTTCCTGACAACATTTGTAAAACATTTCTTTACTGTTCTGCTGTCTCAAATACTAACAGATTGGTAATTTTTTTGTTCCTCCCTCCATGTTGTTTCTATAACTTGTCACACAAGAGAATGGCCAGCTGATAAAATCTTATCACACCAGGGATAAGGAGAAAGGAAAAAAAAAAAAAAAATCATCATAACTAGATGCCTTACAGAAGCAAGATTTACACTCTCACCATGCATCTGCTATAAGTTTAAAAAAAGCATGTCTATTTCTTCATGTTAAAATACCGTCAGAATCATGCACAGCAAAAAAGATTTCTATATATGGCAACCTAGTAAACCAAGCTTGCCCTACCTCTGCCACAGATTTAACATTATCCATCTGTGGATCCATCTATTTTACAGAGGCAGTGTGAGCTGGAAATAGGGTGGAACTGGTTTCCTTTGTAGGAACAGCAAGAGGGAGAAGGCAGAATGAAGAGCCACTAGGAAAAAAGCCTCGTACCGAAGACAGAGCTGCTGGAGAGTTCTGCAGCTTCCAGGAACTAATAAGCACTGTAAGTTTCTTTCCAAACAATTTCCTTCAAACATCACAAATTCAATGCAAGACAGGCTTAGGAAACCCTGTTAAGGAGGGATCTGGGCTCTCAACGAAAGGAGAGCCAGTCAAAGAACGTCTTTGATTTAGGCTCAGTAAGGGTTGTTGATATTTGCACTAAGAACCCAAGCTGCTTTGCAGTGACAGCCCTACAAGCACAATGAACAGTTTGCAAGTAAAACCGAGATCTTTCTTCACCTAGAAACATCTAGTCTCTGCCAGCCCAAAGACAGCAGCAATGAGCATGAAATGTGACTGTGATTTCCCTTGGGACTACACATTATTACAAAATACAAAGGCTAGATTTTTGACAGCTTTCTAGGATCTCATGACTTCAGGTCTGCTTAGATTGTTTCAGATCTCCTTAGATGATGAATTATAGACTAAGAACAGTATCTCCCATTTATTTTGTCATGTAATTCAGAACACAATGTGACTCTACCTCATATTTCAAAACAATCAAATGGAATCTTGGGGGAAAAAACCAAAACCACAACAACCATGAACCTGTTCACAATAACACAAAACCAGTGTTGTTCTGAGGATCTTAGGTCACACACAGTCTAGCAGAATCACTTATAAATACCAGAGGTGACAGCTTGGCTGCACTGATGTCAACAAGGTTTCTGCTACTGATCTTAAGCTACTGAGGTTTCACCTCATCTTTTTGTGATCTTGTAGAACTAGCACCTGGTATCACAGCACTGGTCTGTTTAAGACATTTCTGCATGCAGAAGAAACCCATAATTCCTGCTCATTTATAGCACCCACAATTTGGTTAATGTAACAGAAGCCAGGGTTTAGCTAGGTTATCATCTGAAACAGGTTTAACATAGAGCCTATAATCGGCAGGATTCTTGGGAAAACAAATAGCCTTGAAGGGATAATCACTATTTGGAAGTCAAGTTATGTAAAACATATTTCCCCCTGTGTTATTGCTTCAAGTTGTTTGATTGCACCTAGTATGTGTAAAGAGGGGAAATTATAGAATCTTCACCCTGAGTGGTTTAGGCTCTGTTGTTGTAATAGCTACTTAAGTTTTAAAGGGTTTTCTTGCCTTTTTCTTTTGGTCTTTCTTCATGCAGGTAAAAGCTGATAGGAGTAAAGTAATGAGACCAGAGAAAGAAATTTGCAGCCAAGGAAACTCTGCCAATTTTCTAAAACAGATGCCAATGCTTTTGGCACCTTCTTGTAGTTGACTAAAAACTGAGTCCAAATTTATCATCAAAGAGCTAGCCAGGCATGCAGATTGCACACATATCTTCCTCAAAGGAAAAGCTCACAAAGTTAGACAACTTCACAGTATCACTTTCTCTTAAAACACAGATCAAATAACCCTCCTTTCCTTCCTCCCAGCACAGAAAACACTGCATCTACTACAGTATATACACAATTGTATTTCCTTTTTACTCTTCTATTATTATCCATGTATATTGTACATATAACAGACAATAAGATACACTAGAAGTAAATATAATACATCCACGCATACCAGTGTATTGCTACTATTTACCCCCAGTATTACCAATACAGAAACTGAACTAGAAAAAGGGAGCATCAACAGAGCGACAAAATATCCCTGCTTTACTACAGACAAACTACTGCTTTCAGGGTTTCTTCCTGTTAGTAAGAATGCCAAAGCCTGGGTCCATGTCCTTCTTCAAGCAAAGCACTTCCTCACATGTATTTTTCAAGCAATTACTGGAATACTACAATGTAACTACAATGCCACTACCCCTGGCCAGCCACACTCTTCAAGGTACACGTGCACTGTTGGACCAAACCCAATTTCCCATATGCCTAAGTTTTATTTATAAAAAACATATTCCTGCTAGCACTTGAAAAGAGGTTAGAGAATGGGAGGGATGGATTTTTGGGTAAAAGCCCAACTGTCATTGTATTTTGTACTTCTACCTCTGTTTTCCTTCATTCTCAGTCATCAGCATGGAGAAAGCAGAAAAAAACTTCACCTTCCAATCTGGACGTGGCAATCCTGCTACATTCCTAAAGTAGGCTGACAAGATTTTCTTATGGGAATTGTTGAAAAATGGAAGATACTCCTTAAAAATAGCCTTTTCTTGTAAGTATAGATTTTTATGAATGTGTAGAATATAGGAAATTAATACTGTTGTTAGAGCTGTAATTTTTTAATTTCCTGACAGCGTGAATTGGCCTCAGTCATGCTAGGATTTCAGTCTGAAGCTTTGTATTGCATAATTATAATAGCTATCATAGTCATAATATCATAATATGCATAATCATAGTATGACGGAAGACTTTAAAAGTAAAATAGAAAGTAGAATAACATTGTATTAGCATGCTCTTTTAACAGGCTACACAGTACATACAAGGAGGCAGATCCTCAGCTGGGGCAGACTGATGTAACTCAACCCAAAACCAAGAAGCCACCTATACTTACATAGCTTAAGATGGAGGGGAAAACAAAGAGGACAGTGTTTGGGAGATTTTGTTTTAGTTTTACTTTACTATAAATATACCTACTGGTGAATAAGAGGACAAACACATTTAGACAGTCTGATGTGTATGCAAATTATACATACACACAGATATATGGAATACTGAGTACGTACATGCTTGTATACAGATCATATGTGTAGCAACTTTCCAAAGTTCTGCTTGCTCTCTTATAAAAGAGTACATTTTATAGGCAAATAAAATAGTATTCATTTTTCATTATACTTATCATTTCAGGAAAGCAGATTGTTGCCAAAGTCATTTAATTTTCACATTCATTTTACAAGGTGGAGATTACACTTTAAACATATAAAAGGATCTAAACTAACTAGAATAGGCAAACAAATACATTTTGTCAGTTTTGCTCGAATGTTATTAACTCAGGAGTTCAAGGTCATGCTTCGTGTCCTTTTAAAAAATAGCTTTCCCTTAAATTTCTATTTCTACAGTCTCTTTCCCGTCTCTAGGATCACTTTTTAATTTCCCCTAATTTTCAAATATATATATATACACATACATACACCCCAACACTGACTTAACCCAAGACAGCTACTTTAATAAGTTACACATTCTCAATATAATTCTTAATGCATCACACATGCAACAGTCTCTTAGGACTATGTTCTGCCCTCCACTATGCAGACAGCTTATTATTCAAAATATGCAATGAATCATTAATGATACACACCCGCAGAGGGGAGATCAGAATTAAGCCCTTAGTCGGTGTGTAATATTTGCTCTCAAACTTCATCTATCAGGAGCAATGGTACTTTGCTTACTATTGCCAAAAAACAAATTGGAAAAGAAAATATTAAAAATTTATAAGGTCTACATGATTTCTTTCTGTGGCCTCTACACCACGTACTTGGGACAGGTATTATACGGAGTGCTCTCCTATTTCTCCTTGTACATAGATTTAACCCAGGAGTTATATGTGGTGCTCAGTGTCCAATTTTGGGGAAGGGCCCAAGCATACTTTGAATAGTACTCTCTCAAACAGCCTGCTTATCTGCTTGCAAAAGATTAAAAAAAATAATAAAAAAAATAAGACAAAGCAATGCTTTTCTAAAAGTACAATCCAGAAGGCAATACTAGAATATAAGAATGACCCCGAGTCAGCAGCGACTCAGATGAATGATCCATTTAGCTGCTTCTGCTGTCTTGTCAGTCAATCCTACTGCTAAGCTAGCACCATTTTTTTGTTGTTGTTGGTTTGTATTACGAAGAAGGCATAATCCCTTACTTAGCCAGTTTACATCTGATCCATACAGCTTAGCTCTTTTATCTATTTCAATTTCATTACCAAACCTGAAGAGACTAGAAAGCGTCCTGTAGAAAGGGGAACCTCAAAACACATACAGTTCCCAATTACCTGGAGACTCACGACAAGCCACAGTTCTTATTTTATAACTCCTGGAATTACTTTTCTGTCATGTAAGTGTATTTAGTGTTATGGAAACTAGAAAAAAGCTTTTTGACCAAAACCTACTTCTAGAACTCAAATATTTTCTTAGACTATATCTGCAATATTTTGCTACAGGTGTCCTGTGAACTAAAATAGTTGGAAAAAATGAACTGAAAAAAAAATATGAAAATTTAACACAAGAAAATGAAAAGTGGTCTCAATCTCTCTCAATGTTTTTCCCCACACAGATATTTTTGTTACTTTCTAAGCATATATTATGGTACCCAAAGACCTTTCTCAGCATGCCCGCATTCTCTTTAGGTCCAGACTCCAAATAACTAATACAACAGCACAGTAGATTTAGACCTATCCAACTCTCTGCATGCTGTATTTGGTTTCTCTGCGTTAAAAGTCTGGAAGTCTTGAGACCTGCTCCTGTAATCCCTCCAAAAACTGCTGAGGAAAGGAAGCAGAAATGATGAGAGTGCTCTGTCACTATATCATGCACCCCCAAAGGCCAAGTCCTGAAATCCAAGATTTAAGAGGGTCTTCATCACCTGCGCCTAGAAGTGTAACACTAGGTGCATCAGATTTACTGCACATGCTGCATAATTGATCCAGATTGGATCTGCACATTCAGATCAACTAGGTGTGCAATTAGAGTTCTCTCCATATCATGCAGGCACTTGGTCTGTGGTCTTTCAATGGCTTAAAACAGCTCTGAGAGAGAGCATAAACGTTAGACACGCTCACCCTAAACTTTGAAAACGTTCAAATCTTGATCCCAGCTATGAAATGTATTTATGTATGAGATTACACATCCCTCTATATAGATACAAACACGTTGAGACAGAAAGGATGAGTGATCCTGACATTTGCACCCCTCTTCGAAGGTGAAGGCAAGCAGTTTCCAGTATCCACACCTTTCCTAATGCAGACAATCTTTTTAAAAGCTAAAGGCATATGAGCATCAAGGAGCTTGCTGCAACACTCCACAAAGCATTATTCAAGTATGAAAAGGGTGAAGAACACATGTTGTGATTAAAAAAACCCCTGGACCTAAAGTGGGGTGGGGGAGAAGGAGGGAGGAAAATTTTTAAATTTATAAACATTGTTGGCATAGCCAGAATTCTTTAGGAGATGGTACACTTCATTAGTACATCTATGACCAGGGATAAGTTCTTACTGGCAGAGATAAAGTATCTAAAGAATAGCATGAACTCCATCAGTGCTGGGTAAATCTCGTGTCTCAGACCAGGGCCAACACCTTGAACAAGCACCTCACTTGTTCAATTCCAATAGATGATGGAGTTGAACCGAGAGGGAGAAGCCTGTGGGATCCACCACCTCACAGAAACAACTTTTCAGTTAACAAAGAACTAGATGGACCGCTGGACAAATCCTAATCCATGTTGTCTTTATGCACAGATACTACACTGCTGACAGATTAGCAGATTTTATACGGGGAGATATTTTGGACCTAAATGCCTAACTAAGTCCTCCTGGGGAGCCCCTCCTGAGCTTACTCATCTGCTACCAAACATGAGACAGCTGACAGGTTTTTAAATGATGAACTCCTATGGGTCACATTACTTAATTATACAGTACATCCAGGGATACGCACATGGGTCTTTTATGGTAAATGATATGACTGTCTTAAAAACTCATTAATATGTCATTAACCAAGCAGACATTTACTAATTAAACAATTAGCCCCTCTCTTCTATTCCTTTGTTCCACTCAGAGATGCTCATTTACTATGATCCCCACTCAATTTTTATTTTTTTTTCCCCTCTTTTAATTTCTTTTTCAGGAAAAATATGTATCTATAAAACATTTCCTTTGCTTTTGCTTCAGTTTAGTCAAACAGGAAACCAAAACAAAGTCTAGATTCCCAGCTGGTGAAAATCAACTTTATCTCATGGAAGTCAAAGGAGTTATGGTGATTTACCCCACCTGAGGATTTTGCTCCAGGCTTCCCAAATACAAGTAATGTATTGATTTCAAATGCATGTCTACTGTCAATATGCAGGCTTTGCCTGTCCAAAACAAAAGTGATTTTTACAAAACTTCCAGAAATGCATTCAACAACCACTCTGAGCTGCATAATTATTAAATGTAAACAAAGCCTCCAACACCAATAAAGCAAGTATAAATATGCAAAGATCAAGGCCTGGAAGCAGATCATTCTGAATCACCATATGAAGTTAAACACCAAAGAGACATGCTGTATTCCTACCTTTGAAATTCAAAGGATTTTTAATAATTTTACTTGAGCTGTTTTCTGCTGATAAATGTAGCTTGATCATGTTTGATGTGTTTTAACTGTGTTAAACTCTGATGCAAAGAAGAATTATCAAATATCTCTAACTGGAATATAGTGAGTTTCTTTTTGGAGAGAAATCGCCCACTACTTTTCCATGATCAGAAGGTAAACAAAATTGTATTTCTACTCAAACGGCCATCATTTTTACTGTATATACAGTAGCTCTACTAACATACACATATCTCATATATATAGGCTGAAGGAGAGAAAGCAAAAGGGATATTTCTTTTACTTCTTACAAGCGCTCTAATTCCTATAGTTTTATTTACTCTTACTTGCCAGGAAACAGTCTTTCAGAAGCACCGGATCATTTGCAGAAGATTATAGAAAAGGTTCAACCAGGCACTGGCAAAGGAAGACAGACAAGTCTTTTAAATGACCCCTCCTCATACTGATACACAATGGAGAATTATGCCTCGCCTCTGATCCTTCCTGCACTATATCTTCACTCAGAATCACGCTAAACAACAAAATCAAATCAGGTCCTAGAGAGCTGAGGGATCACTAGCCTGTATGAAATACAACTTTACATACCAGGAATGCATAAAATCTTTCCCTTGGCTTTTCACCTTTCATCTCAGGTAGGCAGTCTGTGGCAGCTGGAGGCTGGTATAGTCCACTATCATATGTTACCAGGGAGGATGAAGTAGCTTCAGAGTAGATAAGAGTAGCTTACACCTCAGCATTCACCAGGACTCAAGAGGCCAGCAGAAAAATGCCAATAGCTTTACTGCAATGGAACATCTGGCCCAGAAAGTATGCGGTAGTATGTGAACAGGCCAGGTGAATACAGTATTTAAGACTAAACAAACTTGAGAAACTTCTTGCCCTAGGAGAAGGGTTCTGTGCACAGCCACAACGTGGAAGTCTTCCGTATTCCCTGTGGAGAAGCACAGCATGGGTAACGGTAACAAAAGCTTCTACCACACTGCATCACTGAAATGCCTTTTCTCGAATCGGAAGGACAACAGTGAGGGATCTGGAAAAATCAGGTCCTGTCCTCCCTGTCTGGAAGTCCTGACTCCTGCCCAGTCACACATTTGGAGGCAGCAGCCCTCTGGAGAGCAAAGGTGAGACTATTCTTACCGATTTGATGCTGTGGTCTATAAGGGATCCGTTCAGTTACAAGCAGCAGAAACCTCCATCACACATTCACGGTCACTGACCAGAGGTTCACTCAGGCCATCAGGAACACTGAACACGCAGCAGAGCCGTGGCATGTTTTTATTCACAACTACGTACAGCCTCTATGTTTAACTACAAACCGGGCAACATAGTAATGCTACACAAAGTCTGTAGTAGGCTAGACTTCTCTCCTACACAATACCCGTGAGGCAATAATTATGTGGCAACAGCTCTTTTGCAGCAACTAGAGAGTATAAAGAAGCTACAGCCCGAAAGAAAATTGACCCCTAAGGATAAAGTCCCTGACTCTCAGAGTATGCCTTTTTCCCCTAAGATTTCCTCCTAAAGTGCCACTTATTTAGAGAACAAGGGCAGTGTGAGAATGGAGACACACACTATGAATGACGTGCAAATCAAGAATCATTTTCATAGATTTTTCAAGAGCCCTTCAGACAAAAGAAATATCTGTCTTCTAGTGACTAATATACCCAGCCAAAGGTCTGCATGCAAGCAAAACCAGTCACTGTTTGCTACTAGACAAGCCACCCTAATTCCACAATCAGGTAGTAATTAAGTACCATGACAAAAACCCACACTTCAGATCTTCATTTTCATTACTGCCACATAGACAAGAACACACATGCAAGGAAGCTGCAGCCCCACTCTTTAATACCTGTTGTATAGAAGGACAAATTTCCAGAACTGGAAACACAGAAGAGCAAAGTGGTATTTGCGTGAGAAAGATTTTCATAAAGGAAAGATCAATCCCCCCTCCACTGACTGAAGAGAAAATTAATTACTGCAGTTGGCAGAGGATAAATGATTCCAATTTACAGAGTTGTGTAATTATAGCAGCTGCGGAGCTGAAGACTGGATGCTAACTTTGAACCTCCACCCCAACATGACATTTCTACTTGCGTTTAGTTCTGCCACTTGTGAGCATGTTGAAAGTTCTCTCACTGTGTCTTCATAATTATATGTTGGTTCAAAAATAATCATTGGCTCCATTGCATAGATGAAACCTTATCATCTGGTTAGCAAAAGGTATGTTGTATCGTCTTTGAAGTGCTGAAATCCCCACAGTGGAAAATTTATTAGGGGAAAGTGATGTTATGGCAATACAATTAATTCTGCCGCAACATGTAGAATTAACTACACTGTTAAGAATTAAGGATTCAAAGAAGAGTTCAAAGGAAGAAAAATACTGTATGTCAAATCATAAAGTATAACCTTTGTGTAAGGTCTAACAACACCATATTGTAAAAAGCCATCTCAGTGAGACATCTAGTTGAAAAAAAAAGAAAGGGAAAATAAATAGTTAAGGAGATGGGGAAACATCTTTAGTGCTTTTCTTTTTTTTTTTTTTTTTTTTTCTCTCATGGGAGGTTGTCAGTTATGCTTGTATAGAGAATTCTGTTCTCTTTTTGAAGCCAAGAGGAAAGTTTTTAATCTCATCTTTAACTTTAATCCTTTAAAATATGTAAGAGATTTAGACGTGAACAGGGTAAATTTGGCAGAAGATCCTAGCTGTGGAAGTAAGGTAATTTCTTTCAACTACTGATTGCCAAGGGAGTTCAAAGCCTGCCACCTAAACTATCTATCAATTCCAGCTACAAGCTGCAATCTACTGATTTTTTACATTTCTTTCTATTGATCAAAAATATTTAGGAAAGTCACCAGCTACGAATGAGTGAAACAATGTGATTATTACAAACAGGGATAAGGGCTCTCTAGTGCTGTCACTTTTTTCCAGAACAAATGAAGAATGAAAGACATTTTCTCAAGTAATATGCACAATAGCATCTGTGGTGACTGTAGTTATTTTATGAACCAACAAGGAGGGAGCTAGTCCACAAGAACAATTTCAGAAAGTCTTAGAAAATTGGCAACTGAGTCAAACACTCAGCTTTTAGTACAAGGAGACTATTTTGACTTTAGCAAACTGTTTTATACCATCTAAAGGTCATATAAACCTCATCTACCAAGGCAATGTACTTGCATTCCATTAATGAAATAGAGGTATAGAAGCCACAGTAGGACTTTTTCCCCTAAAGTACCAGTACATACGTACATATGCTGAAAACACTGATTTGCCATATGCTACTATTAAGCTATTGCAGTTAAACAGAGGTCAAATCCCCTGCTATTCCCTAAGACTATGTTCCTGTTCTATTGAGCACTTCCTAATGGGAGTAAAGAACAGTTCGGGTTTTGTTTGGGTTTGGGGTTTTTTTTCCCACAAAAAAGTTACAGCAAAGATTGGAAAGTAAAGAAGAGATTTATGTGGAAAATTGGCACAAAATAACAGCATACCTTGACTAAGGTTACACAGAAATCCTTGGAAAAGCTTAATGTTGAGCCAAATGGCTGAAACCTGCTTCTCCTGGTTGTGGTCAGCCTCTGGTTTTAATTACCTGGGTACAAATCTACCAGCTGAGCTCAACTAGCACATTTACATCTCTCTATTTAAACCACCCTCGTTTATTAGGCAAATTTGCCTGTTTTCAATGCCATTGCATTAACAAACCTAGAAGACAGCTGAGGCTTGTTTTAAAAAAGACTGACTCAAAATGACTAGAGATCTCAGGTTTTGGCCCTATGCAACTATGGTACAAAAGATGAAGCAGTTATACAATCAGATAGGCTTGGCCTTCTCTACTCTTTGATCAATTCAACATGTGCTGAACCCATGTCATATGAATGAAAAATCTGATCCAGAACGAAATCACTATGTCATAAGAATGAAAAACTAATCCAAGAGGGCCCACATCTGTTCTCAGTCACACCAGACCCAGGACAAACTGAAATGCCATCGAACTCGATGCATTTTATATCGGTGCTAATAAGATTAGGATTTAACTTCCTCTCCTCTCTCTCAAATAACATACAGCATTAGCATAATTAAAAATCAATATGGAAGAAACGGTGCTACAGTATATAATGCATATATAATCATCTTTAAAATGCCATAAAATAGTTGTTTCTATTGGAGCTAATGTGCATAAGGTCCTATTGTACCCATGAAACACTTCGTTATGACACTTAAACCAGTTATTGCAAAACTTTTTTAAAACACCACAGGCAAGATCACGAACACCAATCCTGGACGTAAGATATGCTTGATGAAACTTCCTGAAAATCTTGAGCAAGCATTTGATACATTTATGTAAGTTATACACTGACATTATAGGTTAAATTTACATAACTATATCCAACTTAGAATACAGGAAACTGTATTAATGAAAAACTAGAGTATTCAGTAGAAATTTTGCCTGAATAAGGTATTCAGAACCTCCAAGAGATATGCAGGAGCTAGTTTTATCAGACTTCCATCAGGAGCTAGTCCAAATCCTTGCAAAGTCAATTTAGTCAGCTCTGGAACACCCCTCTTAAAAATAGTTTTATCCTTGAGCAAACATGAAAATAAAGAACATTTAAACAAAATGCTTTTTACTTTGCCTATAATTTTCTATTAGCCCTGTTATTATTGAGGGCTTTTTTCCAAGCTTTCATCCCCACCACTGGCAGCCTTCTGAAGCTGAATTTTGCTCACCTTCATAATGCTATGATTTGTTGCCATGGAAATTATTGCTATGTCACAAATAGAAATTTATGCCTTTGTGGAAAGAAACAATATTCTGACCTAGGAAAGCACAAATATCTAAAACTGGAAATTGACAAAAAAATAAAGAAGCTGATGTTGAGTTTGGAATCAGAAAGAGGCTTGAGCACATTTGCAATTTTAAGTTGTTGAAAAGTCATTATGTGCATGAAGAACACATTAGATGCATGAAAGTTTTCTGGTTATAAGCTTACTACCTCTTACTGCATTTAGTCAGAAAAGAAAAACAGATCTATACTAACTGAGCAGAATTAAGTATTTAAACAGAAAAAGAAACCAGTATATTCCTGAGTCAGGTTTATTTGAAGTATATATTAGTTCCAGCAATGAGAGAGGGAAGACCATTGTAGCACCTATGTTAGAAGTTTGTCTTCTCATGTTTCCTATCACCTGAAAGAAAGGAGATTCCTTCAGAAGGCTCTTTCTAGATAGAGACTCTAGACAGTTCTTACAGCACCTAAACTAGGGCCCTATTCTGACCTTCTGGAAGGAGAACTGGGCTTTTAAATTATTTTACTTTTTCTGTCTCCTATTTTAGCATATGCTTTCTATGAATGCTGCTAGAATCTGTTGCGGCTATACCCACAGTGACAACAAAAGTAATTTTGAATGCTTATTGACCTACTCTGGATTTTTGGGTTTGGTTTTTTTAATCTTCTATAATAACATGAGGATCATCTGTGTGATCTTTTAAACTTCACTTGATGTGATAATTTCACTTGTGTTATTCTGTATACATTTCTTCTCTCTGATTTTCCATCTCTGCCTTCAAGAGATTCCTTAGAAGTATAATTATTTACTATTTTTCTGCACATACCGTTCTGGATCTTTACACTATAGTGCTAATGAAATCTAGACAGGAAATTTAGAACCCTATCACTTCAGATAGATAAAACAATCTATAATATTTTTTCAATGATGTGCTACTCATACTGTTTTTCTGCAGGGATGCTTTTCAGTTGAAACAAGCTAAGTCTCATAAACAAGAACATGCACCAGAGAATAAAGACTGCTAAGAGGATCTGAACCTGCCAAGTTCAAGAAATGCAAGAGTTCAGAACTTCCAGACAAGGACTACTGTTCTTTTTTTCTCCCTGAAGCCATCAGTCTGCAGAAGGAACATGGAGGTGTGGATTTCCTTAGTTTTACTGCAGATCCTTGAAATACAAAAGATCAGGCTCCTTCATTCTTTTGTCCTTCATCAGGAATGAGAACTGGATATGTTTAACATATAGTAAGGATGCTCCATCTTTGTGAAACTGGAAAACATCATTCCTCTTGTCCCCCCACATTATCTTGAAATATGACCTCAAGATATAATTGGTAATAGATTTCATTGAGGGAAATTTATTCCTCCTCCTTTGTTTTCTTTACCTTCCTTGTTTTTCGTCATAAAACAAGGGAAGGAGGGGGAAAAAGTGAGAAAAAAGCAGCAGCTAGAAAGTCAACAAGATGCAGATTATTATTATTAACAAGACTAAAATTACCCTATTACAAGACTCAAAATAGCAAATAATCTCATAAATAAACCTTTCTGGTTTGTTTCATTACTTTTGTTTTTATTATTGTCATATTCTCAGTTAGACTAATTCAGCTCACCAAGATTTCATTCACAAAAATGTTTTCAGAAAGCTTAAGAATAGCAAAGGCTTGCCCAAATAAATATTCATGAAGGCATTTCCCACCAGATATGGTCTCACAGCTGAAGAGACATTTTTTTATTATTATTCATACACTGGAGATGAACAACTGTATTTCTGAAAGTTTGCAAAGATAAAAATCATCTTGTTTTGTATAACTGACTATCTTCTACCCAAGAAATAAAAATACAGACTGCAACTTGATGACCCAGCTCCTGAGACAAATCACGAAAACCAAATGACAAATTCCATTTGTCAAGCAATCAATAAGGTTAAGGTTTGATGACACAAACAATTGTCTAAATAAATTAAGGAGTCCACTTAACCATCAATCTTAAAATAAGCTAACGTTGAGTTCCAGAATCATCTAGCATCTCTGGCATGGAGTTAAAGGGTAGGATGCTGAAAGACAGCCAGAAAAGCAGGAATGCCAGCTGGGAGGAAAAAAAAAAAGCCTTTTTGGCTTAACTAGAAATGATGGTTAATATTCTTGGTGAAAAGAGCTTTGGTAGAGTGGAGAAGGGTGATATACTGTTAAAAACAACAGAAAACACTGGAAAATTGATGAGTTGAAACAGCATTCATGAACCACTGATAGCAGAATAAGACAATAAGGCAGCAATCTGAGACATTATCAGGTATAGGATACATAAACACATTTATGATTTATAATATAAAATTATTATCATATAAAATTTATTTATTTCGCAATGAAAATAAGTCAAGGTACTTAGAGCATGAGGACATTGCTCTGCCATCATAACAAAGCATTCTCTATACACTAATACATGAAGGCTTTACCAATTCTTCAGAGAGTCATTTTTGCAACAGCTATAAAGCGTACCACTTCGTTCACTCCCATCTTAAAAACACATACTGGTCTTAAAATAGTCACCTACTGCAGTGCACTTGAACCTACAGTCTGGAAGTAAACATGAAATGTAACAAAATTTCACAATTACATACATTTAATACAGCTGATGAGAATTTTTTTGGCAACTGTAGGTATTTTTAGTGATCTGTTTTGGTTCATATCACTCTTCAAGTTTCTTTGCTAAGCTTATATAGTTACCCGAAGCTTTGTATTTTATGTTTGCTTTCTTTGGCCAAATAGTCTATGTGATAATTTTTTAATAGGAAGACATGTAAAAGCACAAAACAGTTAATGGGTTTCTTATGTTCCACTAAGGTCTTTCCTAAAAAGTCCACTGATTTTTTTTTTTTTTTTCCCCCCACTAATGGAAGTGGAAGAATTAAATTCAATGGCTTTTACCTGTGGTCCACAGGTAAGTTTTAAGGTGACTAAGAAAAGAGCTCAGTATCGATAATAATAAATTCATTACAAAAGAGTTTGGACCTTCACTTGGAAAGGTTGAGAGATCTGAAAATCAAAGAACTTCAGAAACAACTGTGCAACAATATCAATATTCCTTTAAATAGACGCAAGCCCCCACTTTAAAGAATATGCAATGGTACACAGCTGACAATGACATCAGAGCCCGATGCAAACTAAGTCTTCATTATTGACCTGATTTCTGTCTTAAACTTAAAACATGTAACAATCATGCAAATATTCACTTCAGTAGTCTTTAACCTTCACAGAATTACAGCAAGGAGCAAGACATGCAATTATATGAAACAAAGCTCCTTGCACACATCAGACTTTTTTTAGCAATGAGGATTTTCTCGAGAGGTTGCAATTTGCTGTAGAAACATCTTAATTTTATCACAGGTACTTTCAATCATGAAAGCAAAACAAAGCACTGTATTTCAAGGTAGCATTATCGTGAATGAAAACATTTTGGTTTGCTGAACTGAACCACAGCATTCTATTCCGGTTTTGTCAGGTATCGGTCTGCACCTGCCTAGCCCACAGTCTAACGTAGAAGCTGCGGGCCCCCTTCTCTTCAGTGTTACTACATTTCCCATTGAACAGCAGCCTGCGCTTTGATCACACAATATGAGCCATCATGGGAAACCTACCAGCACTGATGGGCAGAAGCGAATCTAAACACGGCAGCCATATGACAGTTCTCATGCAGCAGTATAGCATTTGGGGCAGATGCAGTGCAGCACTGAGCAAAACCTGGGGACCTTTCCACTTCCAAGTATTTTGCTACTTTTGTACATTCGAAACAAAAACAGACTTCTACGTAACATCCCACAAGACTGGTGTTCCACTTTTTACCTCCACATGGGCTAAAAAGAGAGTTTTGGTATATTGCAGCCAAGAGTGCTTTGTATCAATTTGTGCAACGGAAGAAAACAACAACTCTCAATTCATATGCAAATTGCATTTGTGCTTTATAAAGCCTCAGGATTCTGCTAAGACAAAGCTTCAATGGCCTGTTGTCTGTTCAATTTCCTGAAGATGGAGTAAAGTTTGATCTAAGTTGGGACTTGGTTTACATATTTGTCATTGCAAGCTTTTTATGTTTAGGACATAATGTTGTGGTTTTCATGTTTTTATGACTCAGCTCAATTTTCTTTCACCACCAAAAAAAGGTGCAAATGATATTCAGTTTTCTTTACTGTTTTTTAGCCTTCAGAGGTGTGCTAGGCATTTCATAGGAGGTATGAAGGACATCATTGAGCTTGTGAAGGTGAACTGCAGTCTGTAGGCTATTACATATTTTATGAGGTCAATTAAAGAGAGATACAAATTTCAGATTAGATATAATTTTATATCTTAATTTGATTACAAATATAACGATGTGCTCCTCCTCAAGATATTTTAATATCAACATAATAAAGCACTATTTTTCATTCAGTTTGATTTGCCTGATCACAGAAAGATAAATGCAGCCAGGCCTCTATCTCAGAAGGTTTCAAGGGCCAGAACAATAACAATAAATTCATGTTACGGTACTTACAGATGAAACTAAAGAGAACGTCCACACTCAGTAAGGAACTGGATAGTACTTAAGATATACTGAGAATGAGGGTGTATCCGAATTCTTCTTCCACTACTTTTCAAAGCATAGGCACCTCAGTCCATCTGGCTCTCCCAACCTGGGTACCCTGCAGAAGACAGGATCCTACCACTGTTCTCTCGGTGAAGCAAGTGGAACACTGTAGTGCTGGCATTCACCTTTTGATTGGCAACCTTGTGATCAGCAGGTTCCCTTGGGAAATGGAAGAGCTTTTTTCAAATGCACTCTCCTCAGCTTGAAGGAGTTCAAACCCACATCTCCAGAGAGCACTCTCAACATCAAAATACATCTGTTCTAAGGAGTTTTCTTCATTTTTCCTTTTGAGGCTGCAAAACTGGACTGTTAGAAATCCAGATTCATTGCCTCAGAGACAGTGACTGTTTAGAGCATCTAAGTGAGGGTGAGCGGACCCGAATTCTAGGTATTCTCTCAAGCACTATTTAATGCAAAATGCCAGTGCATCCAGCCTGCTTGTAATATGCCTAATGGAATTTCTCTTCCAGGGATGGGACCTAGATGAACAAATAACCAGTTTCCACATCCCAAATGGACTTAATTTAAGGGATATGCACTGACATCATCAAAACGTCCATAGTTCTCGGCAAGTGTGGAAGATGACTACTAGTGCACTTGGGACACCAGAACAACTGTGGGGAAGTAGCTTACAAGTTCAGACATCTGCAGTCCTAGCCAACAGCTGAACAGGGACTTTCTGGAACACAAGTTGTTATTTCAGATAGCTGTGTCTTATTCATACTCCTAGAATTAAGTACTGAATCTAGCCTGAAGTGTGCTTCTCTTGGGGGATATTCAGGTACCAGGATGGGCAATAGCACATCCCAGACCTCAATCATTCACAATACAGATGTTATGTCCCATAGGGATTTTGGATAACACTGGTCCCACCAAATTCTGTAGCAAAATTCTCCATTGCTTCTAATGTGAGCAGAAGCAGGTACCTATTGTTTATTATTGTCTCTAAGTGCTGCCTTTGAGTTATAATTTGTGGGAAGAAGACATCACTCCAGAATTATAAACATATGAGAAATCTGTATAAACATCTCCAGCCTTGACGTTATTACTTTCTATCACCAAACTCATCCTTGAAGTAATCTATTTTCATGCCCTTCTACAGCTTTTCACCAATTCTCTATCCATTGCTGCACAACAAACAGCCTTAAACTTTAATGGGTTGCATGACTTTTATTTCCTCCCTATTCACTGAATTTCATCTCCAAAGTTGCCACATGTTTTATACTTTTAACACAAAGATGCTTGGAGTTGTGATTGTGCCTGGAAGATTGGAAAATATCTACCCTTAGGCTATATTATATGCATATGAGGACCTAATACTATTTAAATAACAGTTAAAACCACAACCTTCAAATACAAAGCCAGCTATTAAAATATTGCTGGAGGCAATGTGGCAAGGTTTAGACTAGTTTTACGCAAGATACAGGAGCGGGAGAGAAGGTTGTGTCATTTGAATGACTACACTGTATTCCTCTCTATTTTCTAATTATCACAGATTTAATCAACTTGTTCTGTTTGTATATTTCGCAATAACCTTTCCTCTTCCCCTTTTTTTCAGGGAGGAGAAGGACAGCAATTTATATAACATAGTAAGTTTAAAAAATATGAGCTACATGGAAGACAGAACAGCAACTAAGATACTGTGATTAATTTCATAGACTTCCAGTAGGAAGTATTTAGTTTATTGGCACATAGTAAATGAATATTAAAATATGCATACCCCAAGGCTACAAGTGAAAGTAGATAACAGCTGTTGGTCTAAAATGTGGTTCCATAATGCAGAGATTGGAATAAGCTTGTAATTATGAATTAAAGCTAGAACAGTTAAAAAAAAAAAAATTACAAACACATTATGAAGATACTCTAGCCCATACCATTTAAAACCAGTTCTCTTCATTAAAAAAAATGGAGGGGAAGGGAAGGGATTGCTCCTATCAGGTTCAGAAAAAAAATGTTTGAGTAAAATCAGCAACAACCAGCTGCTTCTTTTAGTTCATGTATTTAAATATAAAGGTATCTCAATTTTAGATCAACAGAATTTCCTAGCAGACAGTAACAAAAATTACCACTGTTTACTTTAATGAGAGATTTAGCTTTGCATAGCAAGTAAGTATACTATCCTTACACATGATATCACAGAGCTGGAAAAGTGGAGGGGAGGGGGGGGGGGCGGGCAGAATCAGAGTCAAATAATCTGCTTCATGGCATTAAGTGTATTGTTGGCCAGTCTGTTATTCCTTTTACTTGGTGTGCTGTCATTATGCATGACAGATGTAAGTCAGTCTGAAGGACAGAACTATGTCTGGCATTGAAAAAATGTTTATCCACTCCATTTTTTCCTCATGTACGTAGTGTAGCTACTGTTTTTAGCTTAACCTCAAATTTTTCAAATCTCTTACCCTATGAGAACACATTAACAGTGCATTTAAAGTAGTGTTCCATGGAAGAAAAGAAAGAAGAGAGCATTTTATACACAAAGACTAAGCTAAAACCATCCAAAAAGATCTTTTTTATCCCCCTCAGGCAAAAGTTCTCCAAAAAAAAAAAAAAAAAAAAAAAAAAAAAAAAAAATCACTCTGTTGTTGGATTTCACTACCAGCAACAGGCCCACCACTGTCACAACCAGAAGATGCAAAGCACAATTTATCCAGGACACAGAGGGGAAAGAAGGGAGCATTCATACAATCTAATGCCAGTGCACAAATTATGAGGCTAATTTCCCTGCATATTTTATAGAGAAAGATAAACTGCCCCAAAAGATAATTCAGACCAGCCTGGTTGCTCTGAATCACCTGAGGGCTTTTCTTTCTCTGTTGCCTAAACTTGACACAGGCATACCAAAGTATGAACATTCTCCCATAATGTGAGGTCCTTATTGTTACTAACCACAGCACTATATACTTACATGGTACATCGGAATCCTTGTCACAGCCTTGCAGCAGCTGTGCCTTTGGAGAACCACAGACCTGGAGTAAGAAGATTGATCCTCTTCAATTGCATCTGCAATCACAAAATTATGAAGCAACTATGTCCAAGCAGCTTCAGCCTACTTCTCAGCCTTTTTGCTTGACTGTCATAATCACACCTATGACTGTAGAATTGTCATACCCTGAATATAAGATGGACACAAACAGACTAGGGATCATAAGGAACCAATATGATCCCAAGAATGCCAGTTGAAAAAAGAAAAAAGTTAGTGTTTGGTCCTACTTCATTTAAATTACCTTTTGCAAGTTAACAGAACTTTTGAAACTTGACTTCTGATACATTACAGATTTTAATTTTAAAATCACAAGTAATTAAAAGTACTAAATTTCAAGTGTAATTCAATATTCATCTTGATGTGAAAACAAATTTTGACTTGACCTAGCAGGTAGGCCCTCTCACCAACAAATGCTTCTCACTTTACTATAGCTAGGCTTTCCGTTCAGTCAGCTAGGGAGATGTTCTTCCTTTTTAAAGTCTGCATAGATAACTCTTAATGACTTCTTCCTCTTTTCATTCTTTTTTTCTCTGCCCCCACCCTACCAAGTGTATATTTCAACATTAAAACAGTGTGACTTCATAGTAGCATGCGGTTCTTCCCAAATGTCAGTGACTTTCAAGAGACTCAGACATCCATTAACTAGTACACTTGCAAAAGGAAAGAAAATGGAACAGTTTTTAGGAAATCCATGAGCTTTATAAAACTATTGTTAAAATGTTTAAGTTGTTCTATCCTACATGATTTTATTTCAAAAGTCACTACAGAGCCCAGATGAGTTACCACATCATAGCTTTGTTTCATGTCATCACAAAGTCAAAGCTTGTTTATGAGATCAGGAAATACCATTTAGAAGAACCACAGGAGTTTTTAATCTTTGTCCTGTTGCATTTGTCTTCTTATGATTTCCAATAATTATCTAATTTGTAGAGGACTCTTAAATTCACCATCTCCTTTACAGAAGAATTTTAGTGAGAATGAATGAATTTTGAAACCATTATTGATTATGACACAGCTAGTATAAATGAATGAATTTTATATGAAGCAGACACTGTGCACCCACTTGATGTATATTGATAAGCAAAATCAATTAGCCACTTGTTCTTCAGGACTAGAAGGTTTAGTCTATTGGATTGTTCTTTCCAAATGATTGTTTGATTAAGTTTTCTACAAAGAAAAGAAAATACAGTGACAGGAATTAAATTACAGAAATTTAGTAAATCTTTGCAAGTATTTTACAAAATACCATTCTTTACTTAATAAAGGGCAAGCAACATATTTTATGATTTCCCATTCATTCGACAAAGCTATGGTGTTTGTAATTGTGTATATAAAGCCATCAGTCTTGTAGAGCCGTCTTTAGCTGAGCAAGCCCCAAAGCATCCCGTCCATTCTGCTCAGATCTGATCAGCATCTTTATAGTTTATCAGCCTTGGGGTTCAATTTTGTTTTGGATGCTTTTATAAATGAGCACAATCACTGGTGAATCTGTTCTTCCAGATTGCAAAGAGAAAAATCGAGAGAAGAACTTTAGTAGATTACTGTGTCACTGAGGATAAAGTACAAGCACAAATGCACCTAAAGTAGTCTCAGAGATTATTTCATTGGGTGTACATTTTCAGTTTTATTTCAGTAAAATTAGATGATTGTCTTAGTTATTATTGTTTTTGAAGCTATATTCTGTCCCCAGGCAAGGTGCATGATCAATGCACTATCTAGCAAAATCAATTTGTTGCAAAGTACTATTTATTTAAAAAAAGGAAAGAGGGGGAGAGGCGAGTAATGCATAGCAAATGTGAAAATGATTATAAGACTTTCTTCTAGTAAAGCTGAATTTTATCATTGAAGCATGGAAGTTAAGAAAAAATATAACTGATTTCACAAACCCTGTACAAAACTACTTCTATACACACATATTTAAACTTTAAGGTAGCCAGTGAAAAGCTAGCCTCAAGTTTTGCAGCTCCTTTGATTTTTATTATGAGATGAGTTTCCAACAATAAATTAATGGGACATGTGGTCCTCCTCTGCTATGCTGATCAACCACACAAGTGGTTCCCTTTTTACATAAATAGGACACAAGAAAGCATACATATATTATAATATAAAAGAGGGTTTGGTTTCTTTTCTATAGCTATAAAAAAATCCATACTTGCTATGCTTTGTTATTCAAGAGGTCATCAATATCACTGAATATCTGATGGGTTAAGGGGAATGTGATTTTCTCAAATAGCAGGAAGGCTGCAGTCTCATGACAGATAGGGTCAATTTTGTTTTCAGAAGCTGTTGATGTTCTTGTGTTATCTTTGTCACGGCCACCATATTAGAAGCGTAGTGGAAATCCATTATCTGCAATCTCAGTCAAAACATTTGCCACTCTGAATAGTTATAGGCAACACAAACTTCCAATCAGTTGGAAACTGAGTATTCATATGTTTAATGAGAAAAATACTTCAGCAAAAATGGTTGATTAGAACTGGTCAGAGTTACTATTACCTCTTCAATCAGTATCATCATCAGGGAGATTACAAAAGGTTCTAGGAGTACATGAAACGACGATGCTGAAAAGAAATGCAGTCTCTTAATTATATTACGAAACTGAACTCTGAGAACAGTTTCTACCACCATCTATCAGTAACTAGAATATGTGTTATACAGAGACATCTACCACTGATATATACAGGTGTGAATATAACCATTTCATTTTATGACTTGAAGAACAAGATAGCTGAGATCAGGGGAAGGAAAACAGCTACCTGAAAATGATGGTGAATCCGGGTGGTTTTCCATCTCATAAGAAACAATGCCATGAGTAACTGGATTTTGAGGTGGATAGTTTCTTTTCTAGCAGATTAATAGAAAAGGGGTTATTTGGAATGCAACAACAATCTCTAATGGCACCATTTAAGTTATCCTTGTTGTCCACTTAATTACCCTACCCTTTAACCAGAAAAAAAAAGAGGAGGACCCATATTCTTGTACAACATCTATCTGTCATTTACTATTAATAACACATGTTTTCAAGCAGCAGGGCTACACAATAATGTTTTCTGGTTTTATGTTATCAAATGATAGGTAGCACTGCTGAAGTGTATCCTCTTGAGGCCATCATGGTATGAGATTTGAATAAGCCATTTTCAAAAGGTAAGAGGGCACATATTACTCAGAGCTACTAATGAAGCAACTGTGTGGTCAGAACAGCTGCAGGAGAGACAGACTTGGCAAGCGAGTTAAAGCAGCCTCGCAGGAATTAAGACAACACTGACTTTAGCCCCATGGGTGACACTAGTTAAAGCACTGAATAGTAAAGACAGCTAGCTACCAATGTCCGTGTCGCTCCTATGTGCCCTGTTCAGTCCCCCCTTCAGACCTCTCTAACACTGACCAGAAGCAGATGCAGCCATGGCTGAGTGAGTGGGTAGATATCACAGTAAAGGCAGCTCAAGGAGCCTGTACAGACCTGTCATCGTTTAACCCCAGCCAGCAACTAAGCACCATGCAGCCGCTTGCTCACTTCCCCCCACCCAGTGTGATGGGGGAGAAAAATAGGGGGGAAACAGTAAAACTCATGGGCTGAGATAAAAACAGTTTTACAGAAGGGAAGAAACAAATCATGATAGTAATAACAATACTAATATGACAATAATAATAAGAGGATTGTAATATACAAAGCGCAAGATGCACAATGCAATTGCTCACCACTCGCTGAGCAATGCCCAGTCAGTTCCTGGTTAGTTAGTTCCCCCCAGGCCAACTCCCCCCAGTTTATATACTGGGCATGCCGTCACATGGTCTGGAATACCCCTTTGGCCAGTTTGGGTCAGCTGTCCTGGCTGTGTCCCCTCCAACTTCTTGTGCCCCTCCAGCCTTCTTGCTGGCTGAGCATGAGAAACTGAAATATCTTTGACTTCGTCTAAACACTACTTTGCAACAACTGAAAACATCGGTGTGTTATCAACATTCCTCTCATACTGAATCCCAGACATAACACTATAGCAGCTACTAGAAAGAAAATTAACTCTATCCCAGCTGAAACCAAGACAAGACCCCATGTAAAGATATGTTTCTGGCCTGTCTGCTCTTTTACACCATCTTGTACCCCTGTTAAGTGCTACCATGTTTTAACCTGCTCTTTTGAAAATATTTTAATTTATAAGGGAGAGGGAAGAATTACAGCATAATCACTGCAGTCATAAATCAGAACTTGACTTCCATTGAAATTCCAAATTCAACCCCTTCCTTTCCCCCACACATATTTGAGTTTCAGTCCTTCATACTGTAAATTACTTTGTACATACACACAGGCATGGGCACAAAAGATATACATGAACACATATACAGATATTTGCACAAATATACACATGCTCACAGATGGAGGCACCTTAAAATTTCTCTTCTACTTAATCAAGAAATTCCATTTCATTAATATATTCAAGGGAAAACCTGTAAGATGATATTGAGGTGCAAACATTCAGACCACCTCAAAAGCAACCTGATCTTCCTCTATCTAACATCCAAATTCCTTTATCAAACTCTAATTAGGCACATGATTACCTATCACTGGCTGGAATTTTTCCCCCCAAAAAAATTTAACAAGGGTTCAGACAGACAGCGAGAACTCACTCAGACTATTAAGAAACATGTCACGAAGATGAATACCTGCCATGCCACCTAGAAAAGATGTGTGATTCTGCAAATAAATAGCCTGGCAAATTATGGTGACTAAAAAGAAAATTCCTGCATGGACAGATCATTTCCAAACAGCCATTTGAATTTTCTTGCATTTTCCTCCGGAATGTGTGGTAGCAGTCACTGTTGAAAGGGAGATACTGGGCCAGACATATCATCGGTGAGATGCAGCATGGGGATGCCTTATGTTCCTGGTGCTGAGCTTGCACTGCAGACAAACTCACTCCATTCACCTGAAATCCTGTCTCAAAACAGAACATCTGTGCCAGACTCGAGGACCCTCAAATGCTGGAAAGCACAAGCTTCCAGGGAGAAGCCCCATCTGCATATGGCACACTACTGTACATAAAGGAGGAGAGAATTAATAGTTCACAATCTGCTGTAGATGATAGTATCATCCTGGCCTGACAGTTTGGGGTCAAGGACAGAGAAATCAAAACGTAAATTAACACACCGTGAATGATGAGGGAAGAAAATGCTACACAGGAGTTATTAGATGAAGAGATTATGACAAAGGAGCCAGATTCTATTAGAACACTCACAGTACCGTCCTCAAAAAGTGCAATAGACTTTTTTTTTGTTGGGGAAAACACATTGGTGAAGCTTAAGAGATTTCAGTATAAATATTTTCTCTCATTTCATTCCATACATGTCACCTTTTCAGTTAGGTTCCACTGTGAGTTTTATGTTTAAGTAGACTCCCAATACTGAAGCTGAAGACACAATCAAAACAGACAGCATTTTTATGAGTTTTATGTGCATTCAATGACAAGTTGTAATATTCATGTATTTCTTATGCCTACTATCAAAGTGAAATCCAGCTTTAGCATATTTCCAGGATAAAAAATGGCAGGCTCAGTTTTGCCGAGTCTCAGATTTATCTCACATATTACAACACACAATATTTATTTTAGGGCTTCAGCAGCTGTAATGTATAGACTGCTTTAGAAACAGATTCCAATTAAAGAACGAAACACACAACCACACATATACATACAATATCTGTGGAGGAAAATGTTAAGAATATGCTTGGAAGGTTATGAAATCAGGTCAAAAAAAAAAAAATTAAAATCAAGATGTAAATGTTTTCCAGGGTCTTACTGGCAACTTGTTAATGTTTTCATCAATACTGAAGGTAATTTGGAAAAAAAGAAAAATGAAATTAAGTATCAGATACAACACTATAAGCAACAAAAATGAAATTGTTTACCTATATATAAACACACAAAGGATCCAGAAAACTGAAGAGCACAATTTGTTGATTCAGGGTAATAAAATCTTTTTATGTGGTTCAGGCCATCCACAGTTGGTTACGACTTGGCAACTGAAATTTCTTTAAAATTTCACATTCAACCCCCAATTACATGCATTATGGGCTATATAGATAGCCAGATTTTTGTATGCATATGCAAGTGCATATAGAGCTCACATAGCAGAATAGGATGAGGTAAAGTAAATAAAGCAAAAAGTTATTTTTTGCATCTTCCTGCTCCTAGATCTGCATCTCACATGGCAAGATATACAATGCCTAAATGAGTACTTAAGGCTTAAGATGTTTCTGGTTTGTCCAAGACCCAAATCCAAGCTCTAACAATCCCAATTCTTCAGACATGCTGCGGGAAGAGAGAAACCTCTGCATCACTTTACAATGGATGAGGATTGCCTTTCCTACAAGATTCTTTCAAGGCCAGACAAATCACCCTTGACATTACTAAAAAAATTCATATCATACTGGAGAACTTTACCAATTTCATACTCTTTTTCATAGACTTGTAATGAATCTTGCATAGTTAAACACACCAATCCAATTTCATCTCTCCGTAAAGCACTGGGAACAGAAATTGAGTTACTGAAGAGAGAGTTAATAGCCAAACAGCAAAGAAAGAAAGAAAATATATTCATGGTATCAGGAGAAAATGTCACCCGCAATCTTGAGTAACAAATAAAAATATTGTTCTAATTCAGTAGTTAAAATACTGAAAGACTGTTAACTATGCTAGAAGTTAAAACATCTAATTGTATGTTTTGCAATTAACACACTAAACTGCAGCACCACCTTCTCAAGAAATGGAGCAAGTTCACTAGTTTTTCCCTAGTCCAGGTTTTCATGAATATTTATTCAAAAAATAACTGGCACACCTAGTTATAAAACAATAACAGCTTCTAGCAGCTTATTACAGCTTCAGGTCATGATGCATTCAGGGGTGAAAAGCTTCAAAAACTTACATTTTTTCTAGGAGTTCTCATGTAAGAACACGTGTTTTGTTAAATTCTAAGAGGGAAAGATGAGACAACTGAGCCAACACTGGAGAATGAATGAAGACTCAATGTATATCTGGAAAGGCACCTGGAACGTGACATACATTTCCAAGGCTTGATAGTTTAGACTCTGCCAGTGAAAGACACCTGGCATTCCTTTGTCTCTTCTCAAGGGAAAAACAGAATTAAAATACTTCTTCATACTGGAGAAAGAAAAAAAAAAAAGATACAGTGAGACTTTCTAGATGACAAATATAGCATAATTATTAAGGTACTCTTACTCTGTACTACCACTTTTTTTTTCCCTGAAAGAGTCTGTTTGGTGATACAAAGCACATGTGACTGTGCTTTGATATGATCACTTTACTTTCATTCTTTCTCTTGTGACTGTCTCCCCTAACATGACAACTCATTTAAAGTTGAAAATGCGAGGTTACTGTAAAATGCAGATACACCTGCAAAACACAAACCTAGTTACAAGCATTAAAAAAAATAATCCACCAGTAATATAGAACAAATCAGGCAGACCAAATGAAATTACCCTGACAAGCAGCTAGTAGTTGGGATAACATGGATATCTCTAGCCACAGAGATCATGAAACAAGGACTCTTACATTACATCTGAAAGATATCTCAGCCAATTGCAGGGATACTTCTTAAGGACTGAATCCCACCTTGTAGATAGATATCACCTGTAACTTCACAATTTACTTAATGCTCTTTCTCTGGTGAAGGAAACAGACGAATAGTGCATTTGCCAAAGCTTTTTTTTTTTTTAATCTTACATTCAATCAACATGCTTTTCCCATAAACAATGAATAAAAAAATCCCCACAGACGAAAGAGACTGTAGAAAATGAAAAATGATATAGCAATTATTACTATTTGAGATACCCTTTTGCAAGCTAAAAATAGGACTTCAGATATACATACAAAGAAAGTTTTGTATTAATTAGCTCCCAGTAATAGAAATGAAGTATTTGTTAGACAAGTTTCCAGAAGTGCTGATATATCCCTTCCTTCAAGAAGTGTCATTCACTTGTCTACATGTATATGCTTTTAAATTAACTGTCCTAGGCATGGATAGTCGAATTCTAAAATCCTTTCCTAGTATGCATAGTTAAAACTCTCATTAACCGCTACCAGATTCAATTCCTCTTAGTGAAAAGAAAGAAGAAAAAAAAGGCGCCTTTCATTTGAAGAGCAAAATCAGGGACAAGGAAATTCTCCAAACTCTATTGTGGGTATTTTAAAATTATAATTATGTCCTTTCAAACTATAACATGCTTCACTTTCACTTACTGTAGACAAGTGGAAAGAAATAATGTAACACTCAATATTGCCATTAAAATAAGTTCTCCTTTTCTGGTTTAAGAATAGTAGCCAAGAATTGCAAATGCTTATCCCCATGTCCCTTTCCTCCATCCTGTTAAGGCTGAAGCAAGTGTTTAGCTTCACTAACAGGAGTGGTGCCATTTAAGTCAATGGGACTATTCATAGTGCATACCCATTCGATAAGCCAAACATCAAACCAACTGGCCTTTTCTCAAGGTGCCCAGCAACTCTCTTTCCTATCAACTACCAGATACTTTAAGCATAATATTTCAAATGTGGAGGTAATTGCTTAAAAGCTCTCTAGAGAAGAACTTTTAATTATTTTTTTTTTAAAGCAAAATTCATCTTAAATTGTTTTAAGAGAATGAAGACTGGCAGCACAAAGCCAGTGCTGGATTTTTCTTTCTTTTGGCAGGAATCCTGCAATGCTATTTTTAATTCTCTTTGCTTCATTTGGCCACAGTAACTTCCTAGTTTTCGAAGAAACGATTTTCACCCTCTCTTTTTCTTTTGGTACTGACCTTGTTTGTAATGATGTTCTACTGCAATGCTAAATCCAGACATTGGATTTAGCGAAGCCATCTGCACACCCTGATATAAGCATTTACTTGTTGCTGTTGCAACAAATTATTCACCATTCACTTCAATTATTCAATTATTCATTATTCACTATTCACTAACACTTATTCAACCTCTCAGGCTTGTATGTCAAAAATTTTATTACTACCACAGTTTCTTCTATAGATGCAGACATACTACAAGACATTAGCTTATTCTAATAAGGGATGGGCAATGCTTTAAGAACTGCAGTCCTAAGTAACACAAAAGGCCTATATAGCATAGCACACTGACAGTAACCACTAACAGGAAGAGCCAAAGACACAGGTTATACATGGTGACTTCCAACAATGTCCCCTCTGGACTAGCACAGTTGGTAGCTTTCAATAGACCAATTTTCCATACACATACCGAATTCCTACTTGGAACAATCTATATTTCGGGCCTCCAATGTCTCACGGCAGCAGTTTAAGTCATGTCCATACAAAGACATAGCCTTTTGTCTATTCCAAACTTACTTTATACCAGCTAGACACTTTCATATGCCCAGAAGACCAGGGAAGGAAAGACTGAAGCATCACCACCGTTACCAGGTATAGCTGAGACAGCTGAAGCTTTTAATATAGGTATGGATACACGATCTGTACCTGCATTCAAAGTAGCTCATCTACTTTTTGGTGTAACTGCACTAGAACAGCACTCTGATTTTGAAATAGCAACATCTACAGTAGTGAGAATTAATTACTGTTTTAATTATGCCAATATAATTAGCTATTTATTTATGCTAATATATAACATATATGTCAACAAATCTTTATTGTACCATTTTGAAGCTGTGACAAGCCTTTAGTGTGGTGCAGTTATAACAGTGCAAAGGACTTTGAGTATACCCTTAGCAAGGCTGGTACCCCTTCATATAATCCCTGCCTTAGCTAAAATAGTCACATCAGCGCAAGCAAACGCAAACATAGGTACAAGGTCTGGATTGCCACGTACTCTACTTTTAATTCCCAATTCTGAACACCGTAATGAATCATGAAGCTCTCTTGTGCAGCCAAATAAACAAATAATCATTCAGGGAGATAGATAATCAGTAGCAATGAACTGTCCTAACCACCTAAAGTAAAAGTAGTTTCTAGCAGATGTTCATCCCTTTCTACCTTCCTTGTCTATCACTCAATGGGAGGAGAGAAGGGGCAAAAACCCCAAACACCACCACACACCCCGTCCCCCCCAAAACACAAGGGAAAAAAACCCAAGCGGGAGGGAGTGGGGAGTGTGTGGTGTGGTGTGGGGTGTGTGTCAAACAAGGAGGAAAATAAGGTCTGCCTAAGCAAGCATATATCAGGGCAAAAAATAACTACAGATGAAATTCTACACTTCAATTACCACACACTATTAAGCTGAAGAAAAGCTTCAAAGAAATGCAGAAACATTTTGGCAGTCAGTCAAAAATATCGAACACTTACAAGAGCCAGCTGAATCTTGCTAGGATATTTTTCTCCCCTTCCAAGACACTTTACCCCTCAGAACCCACACTGACTTATTTACCCCCAACATCATTGCCATGCTTCCTCTTTAACATGCAGAGAGGAAACAACCTGATGAACCAGCACACACTGTATCCTTGAGCTGGAAGTCAGGAAGTAAAACTTCTGCAGAGTGTTCCGTTTTAATCGGATACAGTCATGCTATCCAAATAGGAAGAAATTTGCTACAGATTAGCCATTTTCCTCCTGCATTAATAGTCAGAGAAAAATAATTGCATTTTGCAGTCATTCACACTATCGCTTTTGTTTTTTCCAGCTTGGAGACTTGTCTTAAAGAATTACACTCCAACTACAGCATATCAAGTCAATCCTAACAAGTACTGGCAGGAAGAGAGGAGAGGACAGCCCCTCATTCCTGTAGCGAAGCGTTTTGTGCTTAGGCTACTACACAACCCCATAGGGAGTTCAGAGATAAAGCCCAATATGGCTGTTGAAGAAAGGCTATTTCAAACTCACATAGAGCTGTGACAGTGGAAGACAAGATGTTGTGGGGATCCACTGGTTGTAGACGAAAGCTGAATAACTACTGCCAGAAGTATCTTCTCTGATACTCAGAAAGCTCTTTCTAAAAGACATTACCTTGTCTTCAAAACCATATCATGTGGCAGGAATTCTCAAAGAGCATGCTCTGAGTTTATTCTAAATAGATACTGAGGCATGGAGTAAATTCCCATTTGCAATCTGCCCACACTACTGTTATTAAACTCTACCCAAAAAGCACCACAAAATTTTTAAAAAAATACCATTTTAGCTATGTGATGAGCAGTGTTTCCTGGAAGTTAGTCACGTAACACAGGAACTAGGTCACAGCAACAGTTCATCTGAGCCCATTCCTAGTCCAACACAGGTCACTAGTGGCTGACTAGTTAAAGAGATATACAAAATGGCAAACCTAGATTAACACTTTTTCCGGTATACCTTTACACCTTATAGTAATCTGTGGTTTTACAAACTTCCCTGAGCCAGAAATCACCTTCATGCTATAAAGTAGGTCCTAGCTACATTACAATTGTAGCAGGCACAGAAGGCTCCTTAGACCCCTGATAGCCTACAGAAAGTTCTGATAGATCTTAACTGCCATGCATATGGCACAGATGCATTGCTGAGGTCAATACAAGCACCTCAGCAAAATATTGTGCAGGCACAGTAGTCTACTCACGGGATAGCAACAATAAAATTAGGACCATGGTTTCCTCCCTTGTTTAACCTAAGATTTTTATTCCCACTGTTAACAGAAGATGTTATGGATGCAGCTCTTAACCGTGTCATAGTTGGGTTGAGAGACAGCTTTGCTGGGAACAGATCCCCTAATTTATTTAGTTATGCATGGGTCCTACACACTGTATCTGACAGTGCAGGGACTCCGGTCCCCCCCTGCGTACCCTCCAATGTACTCTCAAAACTTGGCAGTCTACGTACATACACATGTACTAAAACTACAATAAGCTACTCATTGTCAGTGAAGGGACGGCACAGTCAGTAGCCATGTACGTGGTCATTGTGAGAGTAAAACATAACCTCTTTTTAACTCTAAAGAAAAAAGTGCATCTAGACACCATTTTCCAACTTGGCAGATAATTTTAGAAATACAAAAGAACATTCACAGCATAGATATTTGCTTTAGCACCGCTCCTGTATAACTAAGGAACAATTTTGGTTCATAAAGAATGATTAAAGCACCAATTATTTTGACTAAACATGTATTTTGAAACCCTCAGGCTGCCATGGACTTTAAAGCCATTAATTCATTATTTAGCTGTCAGTGTGGAAAAATGTCACAAGCTTAAAGGTTTAACAAACACTTCGCAATATTAAAGCAAATGGTCACATTTGAAATTTCAAACCGTTACATGATTTTATTTATTAGATAGTGTAGATTACCTTTTGTACACACATTGCTTGCAATGTATTCTAGAACAATTTTGAGTTGAACAGAATCTAATCATATTTTAAACTTAAATTTAAATAAAGAAAGAGAGAAAAGACCCCCTCAAGAGCTTCTGGGAAATCATTTACAAAAATCTTTGAGGCTCAGGTGAAACAAGTTGTGCTGTGGGATTTGAGAGATCTGTGGAAGTGTAAGCTATAAAATCACTTCATCTTGGATGCTTAGAAAGGTGGTTTGGGAAAGAAACTCCACTTTTTCAATGCCTCAGTGATATATGGCACTGACACTAATGGCTATAAAACCTTATTAGGGAGTGCTGTGAAACTCAAATATATGAGTTTCTTATGTGGAAAGATTTGAGTATTCACATTACAGTGGAAAAGAGGACATGTCCACGTTCATCTCCGGAAAGTGGATTGATTCTGGCAATCTATTCGGGTATATACAAATATCTTCGCTCTCCAGGACTGTGACAGAGACAAGCAAATGGCACGGCACTCACTCCTAAAGCTCTGGCAGGACTTCCTGATGATTTGATACAAAACTTAACTTTCTCTGAATCTCTGTTTTATTTTAAAGGCCACACAACTATGTCAGAAACCGAGGTGTGGGTACTGCAAACTTCAGCAATGAAGCAAGAACAGCGAATCATTTACACGTCAGGTTAATTTTAGAATTAAGCTTTGCATTGAGTATGTAAAGCTAAGTGCTGGCTGCAAATTAGCAGACCCGACACTTCAGCAGAACTGATCTTAACAAGGGGCTGAATGGTCTCCTCCTTGAAGCAAAGCAGGGCACTGAGTAACAAATCCCATTTGGACCCCTGCCTGTCAGGGTCTGGAGAGCACTGACAGCCCACTCCCAAGGGCTTTGGCTGCCTGCTCTGATATGGTGTAGCCTTGCAACCCTCGGTCAGAGCTGTGAGAAGCCTTATTGGGGTTTCCCTCCCTGAGGCTTGAGAGCTGCATTCAAGCTCAGGGCTCTGCCCTCAGTCCGCACCTGAGCTATGTGGCAGGTATGCCTGTGCCCAGCCTTGTACCTTGCTGCCCAACCTGCTGACTTGATTTCCCAGCTTGGCCTCAGCCCTAGCTCATCAGCAGGACGTGCCCGACAATCACTGCACTCTTAGATGATCCCAGTTACCATCAGGAGTCCTCCTCTGCACTACTGGCTCAAACACCATGGGACTGCATCACTGAACAGGGAGGGCACTGCTGTGCTTGCCTTGCCGTCAGCCTCAGCTCCTGGCTCAGCCACAGCATGGAGCAGCCGGCCCTGGCCCTACCTGACATCTGCCCCAGGAGGAGAGAAGAACCAAGCCTGCAGTAAGAATCAAACAACTCTCCTGGGGAAAGACATGCACCTTGCACCAAATGAGGAAGATGTCCATCCCCCTCTGCAGAAAAGACTGTCCATAAAGACCAGAGAGAAGAAAAAAAATGAGATTTTCCCCCTGCTTAGAGGAAAGTGAGAGAGAGAATCTGAGTGCCAGAAGAAGGACCACTGAAAGTAAAAGGCTAAACCCTGAAGGGCTCACAGGAACTCTGTGTTTGAAAGGATGTCGAAGTAGATTCCAGAAAAAAAGAATGAAATTTTATAAATTTCTGATTGGAATTCAGCCCTGGGAAGAATCAACAAGGAGAACTGGGATCGCACTGTGAGCCACATTTAGGGACTGTGCCCTGCAAGAGGCTAACTGGCAAAACAGAGAAGAACTAAATTGATAAATCCTAGGCAGCTTTAGGTACTGGATTTTCTAGGGGACATTCTCAGTCATTTAGTTATCATATCCCACAGGAGAGCCAGGAATCTGAATTACAAATGTATGTAATATAAACAAATCTCCTGTATTAATTTTCCAACACAACCAATACATTCATTAAGGGACCCTTTTACTCTTATTTTCCTTTCACCTCCCAAACAACAGGAGATCCTATTCAGTTTATTGCCAGTGGCATTTGCAGTATCGCAAATTCAGATATGTCATTCTAGATTCTAAGTTCACTGTTAATGTCAATGCAGACTTCTGTGAAATTATGCAGTTTCAGTAACCTGTGCATGAACATCATGTGAGCTCAGAGCACCAGCATTCAAAACTGCCCTCACCCGAGAAGCAAGAAGAGAGCACCTTCTCTCAATGTGAAAGCTAAGAGGCTCCAGAGGATTTGAAAGAAATTCTGAAACTGTTTTCACTGTTCTTGCAGAAGACACGTATATCCCCTCGCTGGCAAGAATGCACTGTGAAAAGCACAAAGAACAGCAAATACTCCCTGAACAATAGGCCAGCAGTGCAGAAATGTGTGGTTAGGTCTCATTCATTCAAAGTATCAAAAAAAAGATCCTGCTCAGCTATCTGCAACATATAAAGGATGGATGCTTCTTCCCATTTTTGTCACAAGGGAGCATTCTGCCTTTAACTGGGCTGCACGTAGCTTGGTCATTTTAAGATGTGGAAATACCTTCCACAGAAGAGTTACCTAAGACTGCCTTGTCCATCCAACCTCATCACAATTCCTGCTACTAATAAACGTTATAGTCCTCAGATTGGAATCATCTCAGTGGCAAAAGGAACTGTGTGTTATTGCTGAAGCCCCCCAGACAGCGTACAATCACTTTTTAACTTAAGGTTAAAAAATTAGTTTTCAGTGAAATTAGATAGTGTATGCATCTTAGGAAATCAGAGACGAGGAAAAACCATTTTTTAATGTCATCTCCAAAGCAAAGAAAATGCTGTGAGCAATATTGTGTTAAAAATTTAAGTCCTGGAAAAACAAAAGCCTTAAAAATGCAAGATGTTGCTAATATCAATTGGTGAAACAATTTAAAAATATTTAACCAGTTCTTCTTTTCCATTTAGACAGAGCAAAGAAGACTGCAAGTACCTGGTAATTATACTACATACCACAGACTTGTGGTTACAGAAGACAATTAAGTATATAGTCATGGGCATATGGATTTGCAATTGTTCTTCAATATGGTGAATATAATAAATAACTAAAAGACATTCTCTAATTATATATTTAGAGAGATTTGCCTGAGTGTATTTTTTGCTATCACATAGTATAAGCATATGAATGAAACCTTGGTCCCACTGCAGTCAGTAGTAAACCACCATTGCTTTCAATGAAGCCAGACTTGAATATTTATGTATGTACACCCATACAGTAAATATCTTTTATTTTCATATGTCGAAGCTTCACCCAGTAATTTGAAATCGCAGAGAATCACAGGCTCCTGGGCCACTGAAAATGTATACCAAATAATTTCATGCAAAGATGCATCCAAAATCATATCACTGTTACAGATTCTTCTGGATTCATAGTTCTGTATCAGTTCTAGTGTACTCACTAGTTATAGCTTGAAGGTACAATAAACTATGCAAGTTAGTAAGAAGGGGCTTGAATTTTTGTTTCAAACAAGCATTTCGTTTTTAATAGCAGGAATATATATGAACAAAGAGAAGAACAGTACAGTACAAGAATATGCAAGAGAGATGGCTCTTTTAACTGAATTTAATCTTTCCCCTGCAAAGATGGCAAAAAATCCATTTCTTTTGTTTGACCCAGTCCAAAAATTAACTAGAAGTCCTGACATCATTGCGCTTTGGATCAGGTCAGATAGGAATGCGTTCATGCTCATGTGAGAAAATGAAACTAATTTTCATTTTAAAAGGTTCAGAGAATAGTATATGAAAGAAAAAAACATGTACCATATCAAAAATACCTGGCCCCATCAAAATAACTAGGACATTTTGAGCATATTCCACCCTAAACTCTTAAGACACTAAGCACCTTAACAGGAATCAGAGTACTTGCAAACTGTTATAACAGGACTAAAACCAGTAAAAAGCATTGGAAAAATATTTGCAATCACCTATTTTGATCAAAACACTGTTGGAAACATTGCTTATTTTACACTATTTATTAGGAACAAATGAATGACAGGGATCTCTGTCACCAAAATCAAGCCCTCTTAGATTAAGTAACTCACTCCTATACTTCTGTTTGTGGATTTTATAAAAAAATAAGCTTCTTGTCCCTATTACTCCAAAACTAAATTGCCCTAATGGTTGAGAAATCTTCTAAAATCCACCATAATGCATTTATACATATCTCTTCTTCTGCAAACGTTCCTATTGAACTTTATAATCTCTTCTCCATACCTAATATTTTCATAAGTTTTTATATATTTCCTTATATTCATGCAGAAATATCTTCTTTTTTTTTCCATTGGGCAAAATTATCAAGCAACCATATTATTTCTTAACAAAAAGAAGGTAAATTACCCTCAAAATATTATTTTCCCTTTTTCTTGCTATTTTCTCAACTATAGTGTAAGCTTAAAACTTGACTAGACATAGACATCAGATACTTAAATTTCCACATATAAGTAATTTAAATGAAGATAGCAGAAAAACATATAAGCAAAGTTAATCACATGCAAAATACTTTTCAGCATATTTAAACAGCAGGAATACTAAAAGGATCTTCTGGTCCTATTAGTAACAGTCCTCAAGAAATACACATTATAGACACTCAATATTGACAAGGAACATGGTATCAGTAGCTCAGCGTATTTCATGTAAGTTGGCAGTACGTCTTTCTAAGAACTCCAGACATTCCTCTTCTATGAACTGACATTGAAAACCACGGGTTCCCGTTTGCCGTTACACATACAAGATTGTTTCTTTTGCATTAAACAAAATACAAAGTGAACCCAATTTGCACAAATTAGGCAGCAATGAAAGCAGCACAGGTCTGCATAAAAGTTTCTAAAAATACAATCACTACTGAAGAAAAAAGCAAATAATCAAAAACAGTTTTGTAAATTGGGTTCTTCCTTTAAAACTTCTTTAACACTTCTGTAAGTCTTATGAATCCAAAATCTTGTCACCAACTTTCCCTTCTTCCTTCTGTAGAACAGAATTTTTTCAGATTCTTAACTTGCTTGCTAAAGAGCTACAGTAAGTACAAGGCTTTATTCGAATGCCTGCCTCAGTAATCTTAATACTAAAAGGGACTGTTGGAGACTTACTAGTAAACTATAATACGGAAGTTACTTCCCAAAAAATAAACCTGTGAGATCAGTTGCAGGCTTAAAGACCGAATGTTTGACACTTCTATGTTGTGTTTTCACAGGTTTAACATAATGGCACTATTTTGTCTATTAGCTACCGTTACAGTACCAGAATCAAATAGCGGTGAACGATAAGAAATGGAAAGCACTGTAAATTTTAGGAGGACACCTGTCACTGGTTACATATGAAATTTTATCAGTGGTCTGGTCCCCCGAGAACTCCAACACTAGATAAAACAACTTGCTAGAAAAATAATAAGAAGGAGATTGGTTTACATCCTTTACATTACAGAGGCAAGCAGATCTAAAGGTAAGGCTCCAGTATACCACGGGGAGGGGCACGAAAATCGAAGTTCTGTGAGCAGACGAACCAAGACAGCCTGGTCTCACAGGAGTCTGTGTTTTATGACTGGGATTTTCTAGTGCCTAACAAGGTGTGACTTCCAGCTGAAGGTTTTCTAATAGTTAGGGCATTTGTAATGTCTCCCTTCTGCACAGATTCTCTCACTTTTGGTAATAAACATGCTCCCACCATAAACTCTTTTCAGCAGGGGCATTAATAATGGTGTTTTTTTTTTTTCCTCTATCCAGAGGCTTGGGTAGAAATGTGCACAAAATTATTATCTTTGATGCCTCTAGCTTTTTGTCAAATAGCATAGCTGAAATTAGGCAAACAGTTAAAAAGTTAACACTGGAGAACAGATATTTGCAGGGAAAGCAAAGGATGGTAAGTTTTCGTTCCTTCTGAAGCCATGCTAAGCTATAGTTGGTGAAGGTTCTGCTGGTTTCTTCCATTAATAAATCTCAGATCATTTACAAAGAGAAGTATTTATACTGGCATTTAGGGATAGGTCTATGATCCTAGGATCTAGACCTCTGAAGACAGCTGAAAACAGTGGAACATAATCAAATTCTAGATCTAATGATGTGACTAAGGACTGTCTCCTTCAGTGCAGATGTCTCTCAAACTTGCTTTTTAAGCTGCCTTCTGCAGATCTCAGTGCAAGCTCAAGCTGACAGAACACAGATTTAAAAAAAAAAAAAAAAAAAAACAGAAAAGAAAAAAAAGAGCCATGCAGCACTCCACCCACAGCATTGCAAACCTTGCAAAATTGCCTAAGTTAGCAGGTCAGCCAAGGAGCTGGAGTTACTCTGACAGGCCTTCAGGGCTGCCTCTATTTGGTAAAGAGCCTCAGCAACCTCTGGAATAAGCCATGCTGGAAAGGCACAAGAGTGGTTTAAAATTGTCTTAGACCTCCTCTTCATGGGCCAGATTTGCTGTTCAACCCTACAAAGAAGTTCTCCCAGTGTATCTTTTGCTCATGTTGAGTAGTCTGAAGCAATATTTGGTTTATTTATCTACTTTGGATGAGAACCAGTCCCAAGACCCTCACCACACTGCTAATTAATTCCTTTCCCATGAGAAGAAAATTATTTTTTTCCTTATTTTTAACAGCCTTCAAACAATGTGAGGGTCTTTCTGGCTGCAAGGTAATTACAGAGCTGCTGCTCACCTAAATCCTCTCACCATTTGCACAGAACAGTTTTAGTATGCACTACATCCTTGTCTTCCTTTAAATGTTTCTGTAATTAAAGGCAATGCTGCCAAAAAGATGTTCCAAGTTGAATAAAAAAAATATTTATTTGCATGAATAACTGGCTAATTACTTGGGCAATCTCACACGTATTTTTCCCATAAGTTATGCTTAGGCATAGGAAAAAGTAACCATCAACTCAGGCATGGAGAAGGGAAAAAAAAATAAATATCAGTGTTAAAGCACAGCCATTAATTTAAACTTCGTACACAACTCTTCTCTGAAAAAAAGCAAATGTAAAGAGAGTCATTGTAAACACACATCCCTGCACATGCATAGACAGTTACTGCAAGATTGCAACTCAACTGCTCAATACAATTGAAAACATGCTCATGTGCAGATGCACTCTTTGAAAAAAAAAAATAACATCAAACAAACAGATTCAGACTGTGCCATTAAGCCACTCATCAGCCCCAACAAGAATTCCTGGGTGCTGTTATGCTCTGTAGCTTGCACTGTATCACTTCAGAGGTGTGGGGAACTCTCATTTCTACAAGCAAACAACTCTGCAGGCTGGTGTTATCAGAACAGTCATACAGCTTCATCTCCTTCTATCACATTTACTTATCATGAGTTATTCAGCTACATTTCAATTTAGAGAAATCCAAACTGGGACAGGGGACCAGAGAGAGCAGGCAGGGGCTTCCATTAAACAAGGCTCTTAAGGTATTATTTGGAACAGTAATAGTGTCCTTCCCCTTATATGCAAAGATACCTGCTTCTTTTACATGCCCTAGGTCAAGTCCAAAACATAAAAGAAATGCAAAAACATTAGCCCTGCTTATGCAAGCCAAAAGTTATACCGACTCCTTGACATTCAATTATGTTTTAATGTGTAACTTCAAATGAGTCATTTCAGCCTCCCACCTGGTTTCCAGACCCTTCAACCCCACTTCGTCTGCTTAAGGAGCTCTTCTTGTTCATCTGAATGTTTTGGGTACTAATTGGCAATGAATTTCCCTTCCACTGCTTTTCATTCTGTGTTTTCTTGGTGGTCCTTCATCTAAGTCCATTCAAAGACAGTTCTGCTTGCCAGGTACTGAATGCCCTTGAGCTGTGTTACATCACCCACAACTGCAAACAGTTTGCAGTGATCTCTCTTGGCCCAACTTTAATAAGAATGCTGTAGAAAGGGTTGGTGATTCTGCTTTGGATTGTAGTGTTTGGGTTACTCATGCGTCTATAAAACTGCATATGGGTCAAAAAAACACCGCTGAACTAGATTTATAACCTTTATATGGGAAGTTCATCTTCACTGAGATATGATTCCTGCTATGCCTGAACTCAGCTGCAAAGCACCCCATCAAGGCCTCAAGCCCTAAACCAGTAAATATTTATTTCAAAAAATATTTGCTTCTGTAGTAAATATCAATTATGCAATAGGGTGTGCAGCCACATACCTTCACCTTTCCATACTTGTGGTCCAAAACTATAGCAAAGAAAGCCTTTTTTCCTCCAAAAGCCTAGACTTAATTGCTGCTGAGGGCAGTACCTAACATCTCAGAGCAACATGGAAAAAGGACATCACAATAATAAAAAAGGCGAAGAGAGACAGTATTGTCTGAGGCAACTGAAAAAAACCCCACCAAAATCCAAACAAACCAAAAAAAAAATGGACTGCTGAGTGGTCATGGTAGAATCTTAGCCACAATTCATGTCAGGCATTAACAAGCTCAGGAAAGTCATCCACACACTATGACAAAAGAATAAGGCCCAACTAACACCAACAAGGCTGCAGAAATTAAATGAAGGCAAAACTTAGACAAATACCTCAAGCTTTTAAAAAATGAAAATGGCTCGAGGAAACAATCTCTGATAATAACAATGCTATACTTACTCATTTGAGCCTTTTAGCTGCTAGATAATGCAGTGAAAATTCTTACACAGAATGTGCCCACCATGCTTTTTGAAAGGAAAAAAATTATGCCAGTAATGACTTTGGAAAACTTACATCAGCTATTTGATCATAGGATGATCAGAACATAATTTTTCAGATAGACTTAACTTCAGCAATAAGCTTAACCCTGCTTAAATTTCTGAGAGAATTGTACTGTGAAATTATGAGAAAAAAATAGGGAAAAGAGATTACAGTTCGGGCATTACCATTCCAGAAGACAGTAAAAGGTTTAAACCTGTGATCAAGTCGGTATTGTTTGTTCCAAATAAGGTAGCACATCAAGAAGGTCTGGTGCTCTACCTGTGAGATCTCTGTGTAGACTCTTTTAGCCAATACTTAATATATTATGTCTCATAAAAATCACGTACAGTTTGCTAATGCTACATAACAAAAGAAAAACAAATACAGAAACCTGGTTCCCCTTAGATTGTTATCTGTATTAAATAATGGCCAAATGCTCTGCTGGCTTAATTCCAATAAGTTCAATGGAGTCATGCCAGGAAAGAATTTGGCCCTAAGCATTTAATGAGCCTGTTACTTGAATGATTAGGGGCCAGATCCTCCTCTGGTATAAACTGGTATTTCATTGGCTTCCATGGAACTATGCCAACTCACAATAGCTGAGGATCTAGACTTACAAGTAAGTAAAGTTACTTTTGCCCTAACAAGTATTTGTGGCTCATATCCTCATATATGTTCAACTTGTCAAATATTCTTGCAAAGATCAAGCCTGGCCTACAAGCCTTCCCCTCCAAAAAAGCTCCAGTGGCAATTTCTTTGGTTCTTATGAATCAGTTTAACAACATGGGATTCTCCTTCTCTCCTAAGCTTTCAAGTAAGGATTCTGCCAAATTCATACTCTTAGGCCATTTAGTTTGGCTCCGACTATCACGAAATCACATTAATGCAAAAATTATTTCATGTTAGTTCCTCAAATATGTAGAAGTCATAAGCCATTTTTACAATTTACATCTATAAATCTTTGTCGTCTTTAAGAGGGTATCATCCTGCCTTACAACAATGCTGCAAAGCAAAACTAATAATGTAGAAAGCTCACGCTCATTCTCTGATGAAGGGTTATTATTCTGCATGCAATGACATTCAAAAGCAATCTTCTGCTTCTTTTTCCTGTTACTAAGTACAGATCAACTTCAGTACGTTTATCAATTTTGCTCATGATTATGAACATTCTAAATCATTAGTGCAAAAGCTAACTCCAGTCAAAGGCTTTAAATTAACAATTGCAAAATACAATAAGCATCCTTTATACTTTCTTCCACCTGAGCTGTCTGATTTAATACAAGTATGACATTTCTGATCCTTCAGAATATGCTGGAAAGCAAAGAGCTGGACTATCAGCTGATGTAAGTCAGCTTAGCCCCTTTAAAGTTGATTTACACCTCTAAGGGCTAAAATCATTCTTTGACTAAACCATGTCAAAGATTTTGGATAACATCACATTAGTAACATCTTTGAGCATTGTAATGGGACTGAATTCACGACTAGTTCTTCTGCCAGATTTCTGCTTTAGGGTGGGGATTCTAGGCAAACAGCAAGTGACCCCACTTCAAGTTTCAAGAGAAGAACAGAAATAGAACAGCAATACATTTAAATTATTTAGGAAGACTAGAAAATTCTCAGTAACTGAGAGGCAACACACTGACTCAACACATAACCAAACTTAAAGGATTCACCATCTGAACAGTCCATAAAGTTCTAGGCACAATATATTGTATTGGTTGATTGAGAATATCTCATATAATCATTTTAATCACTTCAAAATATGCTGATGGAAACTCTGGATAAGAATTGTCATAGGGTCTTCACTTAATTGAAGATTTTTCTGAAACGTATGAAGGAAGTATGCAAACAGTGCATTTATGTAATAGGAATGGTTGGCAATATAGCATTAGGGCACTCTAGGGCATGTTTTATTGGTTCATTAAATCTTGCCTCAGGTGTGTTCTACCACTCGAGGCAAGTATTAATGGACCAATAAAAAAGACCCTGGGGTGTTTTAATGCTGTAATACTATGGCTGTCTACATTTAAATTAATTTTTTAAATAGCTTTTAAAAATAATTTTCCTTGGTATTTAATATATCCTTCTACTGTTTAAAAGTTTGTAGTAGAAAGATGAAATGGCTAGAAAACAAAGACAGAAAAGTCTATTGTCTAATAAAAACATAAGTACTTTCTGAATAGTTAAAAACTAACCTCTTCTACCTCAGATGCCTCCCTCATTTTTCCGTCTTTCTCTTGTTTTCTGATTCACTCTCCATCATAAAACCACTATGAAAGGCAGCTATGCAGACCTGATTTTTCTGCCTTATTTGAATCCATCAGAATCAAGTTCTTCAAAGCAGCTTGTTTTCAACAAACTTAAAACTTAGGCTTACTTCCCTAGACAGCCGCTAAGTGAAACAAGAATCTTGTCAGTTTTACCACAGGACAAGCTGACAGTCTGTAAGGAAAAACTGCAAGACCAGTTTCAGCCAGCAGCAGACACAGAACAGGAAAGCATAGATCTTGGAGACAGACTGTTTTGGGGAGGAAAAAAAGGGAGGGCAATAGCCAGCTTAAATTATTAAATACCCTGTTTCACAACTTCTGTAAGAAAGAGCATCTCCCCCCATTTCAGAACAACAAAACAATTGAAATCTCAAGAAATTTCCTTCAGGTGCACTGGGGCTTTTGCCAACACACTGGTATCAGTCAGTAGACACAACCATGCTACAGAAAACAAGCTGAGTTGGAATGGCTAACCTAAGGATAATAAACTAAAAACATAAGGAATGAAGACAGGCATCATTTTCAAAATCTACATGCCTGTTTGATTAGAGGAAAGTGACATCATACACAAGTGTCTTGTGGCACTTCCTTCCCCTAAAAAGTGTTGTGTAAAAGCAATGAGACTTCAGTTCAACATTTTTTTTAAAGTAATCATTAAATTTCCAGTGCTGCAAGTGAGGTTGCAGAGTTGACAGTAGAGACTGGTTATAGAAGACTAGTGGTGAAGGCCTTGTTGAGAACAAGAAAAATTTGCATGGATTCAGCTGCAGCTGGAGTAAAACTTCCTGGGAAGCTAGTCACATACTGTCTGACAGATTCTGCTCATACTGGAAGTTCATATTTCTTTCCTTAAACTGACTATAAAGGACTGAAAGCTGTTGAAAGGACATGTATGTGTCCTACTCAGAGCATTTCCCTGCATCCCGAGAGATCACTTACACACACAATGATTGCTGACGGGGTAAACTGTTCCCAAAATCAGCTTGACAGCATTTAAGAAACACTTCATGTGGATATGTCCAGCCATAAAAAGTGCTAGTTACTGGCTCAGTGATCTCCTTAGTTATACAACACCAAGTGCATATTCTTTCACTTACTAGACAACAAGAATTTCACCATCATTTGAGGACCAGAATGTGTCACTGTCTCATACACTGAATACTACCTTCCTAGAACTTCCACTGAAGTTCACGGCACCACACACACTAGTCAATATGAATGGCATATAAGGATGTCCCTTAAACTGCAATGAGACTGGGTCCTACAGGAAACCCTTATTCATCCCCCCCAAATAAGGTACCAATCCTGCTATGTAGGTTAAGTGGATTAGCCAAGAGATGAGTTGATGATGCACTATGTCCCCTCATTCTCACAACAACAGATTTAGTATGTATTTTTAATGGCTCTTTATCTTCTTGTATGCAAGCTGTGTTCTAACAATATATAGAAGCATAAACAACAACATCCAAAATCTTCCAGGTTTCTCCTGTGTCAGCCACTGACCAATGGTTGTCTCCAGTCTGGCTCCAAAGCAGATATACTGTTTTTCTTGCAACAAGAGAAGAGTCTTTCTAAATTATTAGTTAGTAGCAAGGCCAACCTGCCAAGTCTCCTCAGCCTACAAAGAAACCGATTGTGTCACTATTCTAGTGCATGAAAATTAACAATTCCAGGACTGGATGCATCTCCAAGTTGATTTCTACATCCAGAGGCATAAATATTTCCCAAATAATGACCAAGATGCTTTGTGCAATCCATATGTAATTACCCAGGCATTACAGTTCCATAGGTATTACAACCTATGATACATAGGTATTATCAGCTCTGTAAGATATCAGCATTGCTTATTGTACATGAAGTGTTTCTGAAAGGAAATGCAGTACAACTGCCTTTTTAAAATTCTGCTATCTAAATCCACCAAGAGATCCCACCTAGAGCTGTATTTCTAGTGCAACCACTTGAATTCACATTAGATTTATCTCTCCCTATAAAAGCACAATTCATTAAACAGACTGATAAAACTGGTCTGTTTAAACTAAGGCAATTTTATCACAGTCATTTCAATTATTTAACACTGCTTTCTTAAATCAGTACTTAAAGCTTTCCTTTGACAAGTATTCTTTTAAATAAATGAACTGTAATTTAAACAATGAGAAAATAATGACCTAGAACAATATATACAATTAGGGAGATATTTTGCAAATATAAATGCTTAGTATTTTTTTAAAAGTGATACACAATGTCTCAGGCAATGAACACTTACATACTGAAGCGGCTTTCACAGTTGATAGTGAGATCACCCAAAGAACTTCTAACCCAAAGAGTAACTCCTAATCCCAAATTTTGACAAGGTTTTACCACAAGGACACTGTTGGACAATTTAAGATTGTCCAACCCAATCTGCCCAATTCTCACTATAGGACAAAAATTATGGGAACATTACACTGTTGCCATGAAGCCAATGACATATTTTGACAGAGCTCTGCATTGAGCTGTAGCGGACTATATGAATTTGAAGCAGGGTAACAGTCAAAGGTTATAAACCAAGTTTGACAGAAGGCAAGCAAAACTCGTATGACTTCTTCAAACACTCTTGTGTGCTTCTGGTAAAATTTTTGGGTTTTTTAATCTAGTTAGAAAAGGTTTCTTAAACAGAAGACCTGCCCAAGGACTGCATAATTCCATTTTTTTATACCATACAACTTTACTGAAATCACTGAAAAATCTTAACTGTGAATTTTCAAAGACCTACTATCAAAGGGACCACTACATTAGCTTTCGAATGATCTGGACTTACCTTCCCAATATTACTTTTATCCAGCTAATACCTCCTCCACCCTGATGGCTTTTAAAACAAGTTCTAGATCTTCACAGGACATAAGCCACAGACCTAATTTGCTTAACTTCACATCAATGACAACAAAATGAAACATGCATTGCAGTTTTAAGACTACCTGCAGTGAAGCTAGGTAAGACCCCCAAATCAATTTTACCCACTCCTTATTGAAGCAATTCCCTATACTGAATTCACTATCACACATACCTACAACGAAATTCTGAACCAAATTTTAGCCACAAGAGAAAGACGTTGCACAATCTCCATCCTAAAAAAGGAAGTTTCCTATTACTCATGTACATCTAAGCATTCAGCATGCTATAACAATTCAAATTTAAGCTTTCCTTGTTCAAAACCAGAGCAATTAGCCTTCAGGTTATTTCAAAGGGAGCAACAGCCTTCATCCAGCCCTGAAGAAAGGACATGGTTTTGCAACACTGCCCCTCTGGACCAAGCACTGAAATTTTCCTACTTTGTCATCCTTATCAGTAGCACTCCTGTATTTGGGAAAAACACTGCAAGCTCTGATAAGTAATATACAATGATACATTACATGTACACAGGTACCCTACTAATTACTTTTGCCTGACCATACTTGTTCACATATTGCCATACTTGGCTTGAAGTTTATCATCGTGCTACAACTTTGTGTTGTCTAACGTTATGCCTAATTCTGAAAGATAGTGAGCACTATTCAGCCCCCAGGATATCATGTAGATAACAAACTTCATAATACATAAACATCTGGTTGCATCAAGCTCAGATTTTAAACCTGAGTCAAAACTGTGGCTTAATGCAAGAACAGAAGCCTGCTTTCATGGAAGAAAATTAGCAAAATCATCTCTATGCTTGGTCATGTCATGGTATTATAGAGACACCCACTGCAACCATTACTGAATCATACTAACATTTTACTACCCCAGGAGCTTGACTTTAGTTAGTGGACCTGCTCCTGCAGTAGTATACTGCTCAGCCTGAGCGAGGCTGGGAGAATCTGATCCTCACTGACATTCAGACCATCACTATCATTGCCATTGTCAGATGTGAAAGGGGACTGCTTCCACCATTGATTGCCATTTTAAGCTTAGAAAGAGGAACCATTTGACATAAATGAATTCTAAAATTTTCAGACTTTTCAGCTCCAATCATTCTGAACACAAACTTGCAATTCCTTTTCAAACCACAAAGTTTGTGATATTGACAAGAGATGCATAAATAGTGCTGAGATTAGAAAGAGCATTAGTGTGTTTTAGCTTATACATACCAGTCCTATACCATCAGTTGGTGACACAGCCTTTGAAAAATAAACAGATTTATGCAATTGCTACATGGACCTCCTGTGCAGTATAAATACATATTCTGCTAAATATAAAAACAGCATGCACACACAAAAATATACATGCACTAAGGATTAGTTATAGAGGAGCTAACAGAAAGACAATGCCTCCTGGGTTTACTGAGCAAATGTAATTTCTATGATGAACCTTTTTATTTTTTAATCCCTGATAGCTTTAGACCCAGGCAATAATGTAGAAGTTTTCATAAGAGAAAGTAGTACAGTGGCAATGCCATGAAAGAGAGAATTGATCCCAAACAAATGAATATTAAATAGTCAGACATCAAAAGAAAGCACACAATTGTTGCTTCAGGAAGGCGGGGAAAAAAGTCACACCATTTTCAATAGTCATCAGTAGCCAAAAAACAACACAAAACCACCATTAGTGTTTACTGATGATAACTAGATATGCTTCTGTTAGTATTCCAGAGCCAGCCCTGCCATAGTAATGTTTATTATTACTCTTTGTAGCTGTAGGCAGCTAGAGGCTCACTGTGTCTATCCCTTTCTCATCATTTTAAAATGATTAATCTTTAGACAATGATCTGCTGATACTATTAATCTTAGTCTTGAACTTCTTTGTTGTTCTTGCCCAGTAATGAGCAGTACCACAAAATATGCCTTGCCTTCAAAAACAACAGGGACCTGATTTGTTGGGATTCTGCACTTTGAGTAATTTTTCACTGCAGCACAATATAGACGTAAAATGGCAACCTAGGTGAGACAGCCTTATTCTCTACATCACTGCCCCATTTTTATAGCAAGCTAACTCCATTTATGTTAATATAATTATAGCTGCTGCCAGAGTAGAAAACTACAGTGTCAGGGTTTCACATGCACTCCATGACACAGATGGCTGTGCAGGGCAATAGTGTATCAGAAAATGTATTCATCTTCTTTGTATTACACAAAAAGAGAGAATCTTTCTCTGATGAGGGGTCATATCATTTCCCTTGTTTTAAAACAATCTTTGCTAGAAATAAGAAAAACAAATATTCCTCACTCCACAAAACATTGACAAGTATTTTTTATCTGCATCTTCCAGAAAAAAAAATTAAAGAAAAATAATCTTATTCTTAGCAGAAATTTAAGCCTACTAAAAATTGAAGAACTTTTTTTTTTTTTTTTTCCATATAGAACATTTTCATTAAAATCAAAATACGGTGGAAAATCCAGTTCTCCAGACAGCAATACTGTTCCACCCTGGTTTGCCTGGGTCTAGCAGGGCACTATTCACGCAGATAAGAACAACTATATTGCTTCCAAATCCAAGCTTTTTCCATGAGCTAGTGTAGTGCTCCTCCTCAGAACTGCTGGTGATGCAGTGTTAATACATTTAAGCTGGTGCATGGCAAAACTATTAACTGTAGTTTTCCTCTATCCAGTATATCTCAGCTCCTTAGAGTTCCAGACAATGGAGAACTGAATGTAATAATCTGTATGTCAGATAGGCACAGATCATCTTCAGTATATTCAATTCAACACAAACGTTGGGAAAAAAAAAAATTTATACTAAGGTAATGAAACTGTAATGGCAGCAAACAAAACTTTCAAAACATACAGTTGGGGGAAGTATTACCATTTTCACTATTCAATTTCAGAACACCCTTCACAACCCCACTCCCCATACAGTGTGAATTTCCCTTTATAACTTTTTGGTTGGATCCACTCTTTCATATTTAGGTAAGTTCTCATACCATGCCACCCATGCAGATGCTACATGCTTTTTCTTATGAGTAAAGTCAATCCCGTTCAAATGCATGTATGCCAATGATTTTTTTTCTCTCTCACATCACCAGCAACCACACACCTGCTGGGGAAATGTGAAAAGGAAAAACTAATGTGCTGAGAAGAAAATATTTAGAGGAGTCACACTTACTTGACTTTCCCAAATATTGTAAAGAAGACTCCTGCTTTCCCAGTTAGGCAGACTGGATAAAATCTTGGAGCAAAGTCTTCTCTTTGTCACTCTTATTGCCCATTTAATCAGTAGAACATAGAAGAGTTGCCTAAGAGCAGAACCTGTACCAAATTTGCCCCACAGTCTCCATCCTGTAGAAAGTTAATTCTGCACTCTATCTGTAGATTCAAAACAAACCAATAATCTACCATATGTTCAGTTATGTCTGCTCTAATGAACACCAAAAACCAGTTTCCCATGCTCTCTGAATCATCTGTCTTCTGGGGTAAAAGCTTCCATGCTAAGTCTTTACCAAAATTTGAAATATTTTAACATTTGATTAAATTCCCTTCAGAAATTTAATATTTGTGGGAAAGTAAGATAAAAAGCATTCCAAATTGGTAAGAGAAAATATAACCATATTTTTCACCACAGCTAAAATGACTGAAGCTGAAAATGTTTAAACTAACTGCATGACAGTAGAATTTACATATGCATAGGTATTTCCACCTCAATTACAAGAATTTGCAAGGAACACAAAGAATTCCAAGCCATAGAGAAGACTCCAAAAGAAAACCAAACATAACAAACCAACAAAAAAGTCAAAACTGCTCTAGTTCTGTACTTAAATAATTACATACAATTTCTGCATAGACATAAAGGATACTAATGGGATCTTATTCTACTCCCATTAAATTTTATGGCAAAATTCCCATTCACTTTAACATGAGATAGCAGTAAGGAAGAAAAAGAAGATGGGCCTTGAAGAGAAAACAAAATTCAGTCTTTCTAAATGCAGATTTCACAACAAATTATCTGTGCAATCTGTAAGTAAAATACTCAAAGCCTGATTCAGCCTGCTGGTGTACAATATGGAGTTGAGGTTTGTAAGGAGTTCCCTTTCTACTTACATACAAGGGTCAGCAGGAAGAAGCTGAATGGTGGAAGAAACAGAGATCCATATTTCTCTGCAAAGTGCAAAAGAATTGTAAGTGATTTCCCATGTTCCTCCTACCTCCATTCATTTGGAGATCCAACACAGCTGGACTTCATTCCCTACAAAGTACTTCCTGATGCTCTTTGGGTTATCCAAAAGAAGTAAAAGTAATTCCTGTGGCAGAATGGGCATGGGACCACATAGCTTCTAATTTCCCTGTCCCTATTTCCCATCTGTGAAGGGAGGGGATACCTTGCAATTGTACTGCAATGGAGAATTGACAAAATTAAGCCTAACTACAGATAAACAAAGCAATAGTCAAACTTTGAAAACTTGACAGAAAACATAATAGGCTCCAGAAGCAACAATTCAGCTGTTTTGTGGACATCTTGCCGCAATATGCTTGGTTTTCCTCTGTAAAATGTAAAGCTACCTTATCATGTGATATAATTGCGTAATACATGATACATAGTTCTTTCCTTTCTTTTTCCCCCTTTCTTGACATTCATTTTTAACACCAGAATATTTACTTTGCATTTAATAAATATTTAACATATGGTACAAAAATAAATCTCTTGAGAAGGTATTTTCAAGGTTTTTAATCAAAAGAATCCAAACCTGAAAAACCTCGTATATATAATTAGGTTCCCATCAGTGGAGTTTCTTGAATGAATACAATCAAGCTTGCACGTGATTCTTTACAGTTTAGTGGCCTTTAGAATTGAGAGGAAAGACAAGAAGAAATAAAAAGTTGGAGCATTAAAAAAAGTAAAAACAAAGAAAAAAAACAACACAAATGACAAACAGAGGGAGCATCAGAAAAAACAATCAGCCACTCCACTGCAGCAAAGGAGCTATCCAGCAAAATCTGACCAAAGACCTTGTTTCCAAATTTTGTTTTTATTTTTAGACCCTATTCAAACATTTCTAAAATATGCAAGCAATGACTTTGAAAAGCAGTAATTGTGATATTAAATTTTATTGAAATTTCCTGGGCACTGATTTGTGTACAGGCTCTTATACCAAGTTCCCACGAAGCCGTAAAACGTTTAAAATACTGTCTGTGCAAATGCAAAATTTATGAATTCACACATCTCTGGTTGATTTATGTGAAATAATAATGCACTATTTAATGCTTAAACATGGCTAGGAGCAATGCTAGGCTATCAAGATGTACAATGAAATAATAGATTTATAAGACGGATAACCTTCCTGCCTAGAGAAGCTTGTTTAAAGGTGTTGTACAGATATATTAAACTATATGTAATTTTATACTAACTTAATGCTGTAGGCCTATACTGCAAGCAGTAAAAGATTACTGCCACAGTATTTGCAATAATAAAATGATCTGGCTATTCAACATAAGGTATCAGAGGAGTGAAAAAAAATTCTTTATGATTTCAAACTTTTTACTCCTCTCTTTTGATGTAATTTAAACATCTAACTGCTATCTCTGCATTTCACAGCACACTGTCATCAACTCTCATCTGAGCTATCAAAATTACTTTTGTTTCACCCTCCAAGGGCAAGTCTTTCTCTCTGACACTAAACAACAACATATTTGATGATTTTCACATTGAAATAAAAGGGACTTTATGTGGGACATGGTGCCTCTTTCAGGAACAGACTTCTGCTGAGGTAGAAACTACCACTGTGACCTTGTTGTGAGTGGTAGCTTCCATCAGCTATGTATTCCTGCCAAAGGTAGCAGAATCTAGCCCTTGGGCTGACAAGCAGCATGCAGTATTGCATAAAGACTCACAATATTGACAGACATTAACTGGACTACTTATACAAGACAGTGTTAAAAACAGAGACTTAGTATCCCGTATTTAAGAACTTGTATTATTAATTCAATGACAGATATCCTCTCACATACTCACATGCTGGAGCAGCACCCAGGGACCCTACATAGCATATCCTTCTATCTTTATGGGTTTTGCTCAGAAGAGTTTGTAGTTTGTCTGTTTGTTTTTTAATTTAGTACTAAACAAAAGGCTTTTAAATAAAAGGCCCTTTCAGACAACTTTCACAGTGTCAGGGTATTTTCACAGAAATTTTGAATAGGACTCTATCCTTGGAAAGAAACTCATATTAGAATTCAACAACAAACAATCCTTCCTATGGTTTTCTTTTTTTTTTTTTTTCTTTCTTCAATCTTTCTTTCTTTCTCCTGCTTATAAATTGTTCTTGACTAGATTAATTTTTTCAATAAACTGTATACTATTCAAAGATGTTTGGCTCATATTTTCAGAATTTTAGTGTGTGGATTTCTCATGAACCATTCACAAAAGTAGTAAGAACTCAGGCCAAGTCATAGAGACCTTACTCAAGCTACTGAGTTTTTAGTTATATGAGTGGTTTTGCTTAAGTCAATCAATAAAAAGAAGATTAAACAGAGTGCAAGCACACCTGATGGCAATTTTATTTAGTAGGCACAAAGATGACTGCATTTTTCTTAGTGTACATCTTGCCAAGATTACCACAGAGTGTATCCTACTCCTGTTTGATCCTCTCAGGCCGTGAGAGCACTCAGAGTCCACACTGAAAATGTTCAAGTGACTCTAGGTTTTGATATGCAACTACTGGCTTATAAACATGAATGAAAAGCAAACTGGTCCAAATCCAGTACAAGACATAAGCAGCTAGCACAAAACCCAGACAGAACAAAGAAGCTTCATTATAAAATTAAGTAGAAATGTCTTCCCACTGTCGTGGTTTAACCCCAGCCAGCAACTAAGCTCCATGCAGCCACTTGCTCACTTCCCCCCCACCCAGCGGGATGGGGGAGAGAATCGGGGGAAAAAAAGTAAAACTCATGGGTTAAGAACAGTTTAATGGAATGGAAAGGAAGAAACTAATAATGATGATAATAATAATAATAAAATGACAATAATAAAAGGCTTGGCATATACAAACCAAGTGATGCACAATGCAATTGCTCACCATTCACCAACCGATGCCCAGTTAGTTCCCGAGAAGTGATCCTCCCCAGTCCAACTCCCCCCAGTTTATATACTAGATGTGATGTCACATGGTCTGGAATACCCCTTTGGCCAGTTTGGGTCAGCTGTCCTGGCTGTGTCCCCTCCCAACTTCTTGTGCCCCTCCAGCCTTCTTGCTGGCTGGGCATAAGAAACCGAAATATCCTTGGCTTAGTCTAAACATTACTTAGCAACAACTGAAAACATCAGTGTGTTATCAACATTCCATTCATACTGAATCCAAAACACAACACTATACCAGCTACTAAAAATAAAACTAATTCGAACCTAGCCAAAACCAGGACACACACTCAACCAGTTAATTAGCTAAACCCAGTAAAGCCATCCTGTTTGGCTTTGAAGTTCCCCAGACAACTGTAGTTCTCCTTCTGCAGATGGACAGGTCAGTCTGAGCAAGGCAACGTTTATGTTATACTTGAGCCAGCTGAGATGCATGAATTGGGCAGTTCTCCAGTTATCAACTTCAGGGGAGTTCCAGAAAGTAAGGATAGGATGCACCTTTTCTAATTTTAAACATTCACAATGCAGATGTCTGCTCATGAGCCAGCCAATGGTAGTTCTAGGTTTGATCTATCTCATATTTAAGATGAAGGTCAAGATGAATCATATCCTAGAGATGCCCATTTCTTTACATTGACTAAGAGCAGAAACTACAGTGTCAGGTTCAGAGTTCTGCATTGTAGTCTAAAGACAAGATTAATTCTACTCTAGGCTCTTAAGACAAAGAGTTTAGACTTTGGTGAATACTTTCTTTCATTCAATCTTAATGTGATTTAATAAAGAATATAGAAGCTGTATGATAAGTTTGTTATACAGAATAATTGGAGGTAATGGTGTCCCCGAGGTCTCTTTCTCCAGGAAAGGAGGGAAGCAAACCAGAACTCATTGCAGAGATTTCCCCTAACTCAGTGACTATACTGGGCATCTGAATTTGGGCACACTATTACACACTCCCATTCTCCTCTGAGCTGGCAAAACTACCTCCTACATGAAAGGGGAAGAAGAGCCTCTCTATTCTCTGGGGCCAGCATGCAGGACACAATTGATTCTCACTTATATTAAATTGTTCTTTGATGATGTTCTACATTTTCAAAGTATCCTAGAGACTTCCAACTAAACCTTTTAACACCCTAATGAGACAGGGGAATTGCTGTTCTGCCTCCTCGTAAATGAAGAACCTGAAAGACAGATATCACAGTCTATGCATTTAAAACCATTTGCTAAATTTGAGTAATTCAGTATCTGGATTCTCATTTTGGGACTCCCAAAGCATAACTTTGAAAGGTAATCAGTACCCACTGCTCTGAGCTCAACAAGAGCTGAGATCATTCACCTTCTGTGAAAATCATGCTGAAGACCTTTCAATGCAGGCATGCAAGAAGCAGAGCACACAAAATAGTGGGCCCTTTTGAACATGTTTTTCTGAATTACTGGCTTAAAAAAAAAAAAAAAACAACAAAAAAACCCCAAAACAGACATCTGCTAGCCACTCTAACATTAATTAACAGCACAGAAAGAGAAGCAAATACTGTTGGAGCATATAAATCATATATCTCCATGTTGCATAACTACTTATGCATGTTAGCTTCAGATTCCATTATTTATCACAGTTCCCTATTTTAAACCCAAATGCAAAACTCACACAACCATAAATACTCCAGTTTACTTGCTCTTTTTTTTTTATTTATTCCATTCTCAGCAGTGGTTAGCATATAACAAACATTCTATGAGGAAAGAAGTTTGTTTTGTGCTAATGACACTTTTAATAGCCATTTAAACCCAGATGAAGTAGAGTGTAGACAGTTTTATATACATCTAGGCGTGGAGCCTTCTTTCTAAGCAGCAAAACTGCTTTGGCAAAGTTTAGAAAGAAGTTAAGTCCAAACTATATAACATTTTACTTCCACAAATGTTAGCCACAGCTGAAGAATGTTTCCTCCATTTTCAGAACCTGAGAAAATATTATTTTAAGCCAGTGTGGTACTGAGTATTTATAGCTATATGTGCTGCAAAGGCACAAAAATGATGGTGAAGGGAGGTGATGGTTACAGAGGCTTCATGAATCATGGTGTCTCATCAGGTCAAAATGTATTCTACAGCTCCCCACTTGGGAAAAAAGCAACTTGAAAAAGAGAGGCAAAATAACCCTGCTGTGAACACAGCTACTTTCTCCATCCTTAATCTCCATGCAAATCCAGCCACTTTTTACTTCTCCAATAAATGCAGACAACTTTGACTCTAAATCCTCCATTACCTACATTTGCAAAAATGTCAGATAAAAGTTGCAACTGGAGTTCTGCAATCAGCAAGGAGAAATACAAGAATAACTATATATTAACATATGTGTATTTAACAACTACAATTACAGGCATTTAGAGCAAAATCCTCTCTTCCATTAACTAGAGATTTGCCACCAAGATTTGATGCAGGATACACAATGAAACTTGCCTTAGGTAACCACAGGAGGACCAAAAAATTCCACTAGCTTCATCCAAGGTCATTTTTAACTAAGTTGTAGCAAAATTACTCTGAAAACTTCCAAAGTAGATAATAAAAATTATTCCATATGGGCATACTCTCTGAGGAAGAGAAGAATTATATAATACCAAATAATAAACTGTCATACAATACATCACAAAGTGAGGCACTTCTACATTCTATCATGCTCTCTAGTTTTATAGTATCCAGCTAATACAATAACAGATTAGTTCACCATTAAAAGTACACAATTTGTCTGCAAGTCTACTGTGGATGCTCTTCAATGAACAATCAAAAACATTCTAAAATACTATAAATGTAACAGAAAAGTAAAAATGTGAATTAAATATAGCATTAGAAGATGAGAAACATTCCAATTTAGATGCTGAAAATGTCTTGCAAAATCCAAATATAACATGAAAACAAGTACACCTCAACTCGATCAGTTTTCTCACAATCACTTATACAGTCTTAATACTTTTTAGGAGAAGACCGCCTATTTCTGTGAGACAGAAATGCTAGAAAGGAATGTTTGTTAAATATGTAAATCTCCAGGAAAAGAAAATAACTACAAAATAAGATTAATCATGAAATATTTTTTTCCAATCTGATAGGAACTGAAAACAGAATATACATCAGTGAAGGGAAAAAGACCACACCTCAACCCAAGGTCACCACTCTGGGTATTCTCATAAACAAATACCATCATTTCAACAATCCAACAAGCTACCTATTGCACACAAGGTGTGCTGTTCTATCCTGTACCTTTATTAAAGCAAAACTTCCCAAGACTTTCTTAAGGAATATTGAGTGGCTGCTACATGCCAATACTACTAATATACAAATATTCTAAATATATTAAGTTGTTCTAGGAGACACTGAGTACATATTTCAGCATACAGTTGAAAATATGCCATATTAACACTGTGAGAAACCGCTGTAGCTATGAAGTAAATGTTACAGTATATATTATGTCTTTATTTAGACAAATATATATTTATTACTTCTTGATTAATCTTTTTCCCCAAAATTGTATTCCTGCATCAGAACGCATCACATATCAAATTCTAAAAAAAAAATAAATAAAAATATCCAAAACCCAAAACCACCCAAACAAAAAAAAAACTAATTCTGATTTCTACTAGTCTCACGTAACTCCAAAGTTTTTATTGTCAGTTCGAGCCATTTTTAGTTAAGTCCCTCAAAACTGTTTTTATTCCCATATGTATAACTAAAAAAAATTAGCTGAACTTTCTAAGAAAATGCTCCGTTAGGCTATGACTAAGCATGTAAAGTTTCAGAGCCCAGGAGGGAATTTTCTGCAAAATTACAAGCAATTGAACATTTCCACTACAATTAATCGTGTGCCCTAGGAAATGTACATCTCAGACAATTAAATTTTATCCTGCTTATGCTCAGTACAACATTTGCAATTGGTCATAACCTTTCCTTGACTTCATTTTCTTAAAGTGGATGGTCCTTCTAAGAGTGTTTCTATGACACTTTATAATGTTATGTCTATCAGTATGTTTAACATTTTTACAACTAGGTGCTTAAAGCTATACTTCTACAGCCATGTTTAAGAACCTAAGAGTAATTTTATTCCCCTGAATGCCAGGCATTACAGCTCCAGTTGACCCCAGCAAATGTACATGGGAGATCTAGTCAGTACAACTAAAAAATTAAATTTCTCTTAAAATAAGTTTGGTAATTTTGATATACTATGAATAACATCTGACATTGAATGACAAAACCTCAGTCCAAAGACTATTTATTAATGGAATTTGGGATGCTTTGATGCAATGAATGCAATGGCAGAATTTTATCAGCCAAGAACCTCCTCTACCTGCTTTCAGTTCAGAGATGTTGACCCTACAAAACAGTAGATTGGTCAAATTATGCATTTGAGTGTTGATCACCTCTTATCATTACCAGCAGTTTTAAATTAGCTGAGGCAAACTAGTAAACAGAAGCCTGAAAACAAAATTAAAAACAAAAGACACCTTGACATCACACACTAATGCATTCCAGTGTCATCCAAAACTATAAACCTTGCTGTCCTCAGGGCACAAGTGTACAAGGGCTTCTGCAACTCATCTCAGACCAAAGTGGCATCCTGACAAGTGAATAATCTCAATGAAACTCAACAAGTAAAGACCAGTTCAAAGCTGACTTTTTTTCTTTTTTTTTTTTTTAACAGAGTTACCTTGGTATTTAGGCACTAGCATTACTTAAACTGCAGATTAAAGCTAGAAAGCTTGCAAAATACTCCATCATGGCACATTTAATTTCCCAGGTGATAGAATCATTTTGCAGAGAGTCAGGGTGTTGGGAAAAAGAGTAAGGAAACACTACCGTGTTCTTCTGCCTATCTGCATGTCACATCCCCCCTCAACATGGGAAAACTGACTTGTGAATTCATTCTCCCTCCACCCATCTACTTGCACAGAAGGGGCTATGACAATCTCAGGCAGCTGATGGAAGCCTGAGAATCATACATGGTGGTGTTCTGCCTGCCAATGCCATAGCTGCAGGAACAGGATGGAGGTTCCCTGTGTTGAAACCCAAGCAAAGTAAATGAGATTCCAATATCTTTTAAAAATAATGTTTGTGTGCTGAGGGAAAATACAATTCTTGTCCCCTTCCAATTGCTGAAACCCAGTATCTGTAATTATCTACAAGGAGATTTCTATGCAGTGAAGAGGAATTACTTGTTTCTGGCAGCAAGATTCCCATGCTTAAAACCCCTAACTGTATCAGTCATTCCTGAGTACTTTCTGTTCTCTACAATCTGTAAATCCTCTGGATGTTTGGACTAGTTGTGTAACAAAAACTGCATTAATACACACCCTGGATGACTCAACCTATCATATTCTTTTTTTTTTTTTTTCCATTCATGGCATTTCTCAAAGACACTACTACTGAAAATGATATTATTTTAGTGGTGCATAAACAAGGTAGATGGAAGCTTTTAACATGCAAAGCAATCAAGTTAACAAGCCAATAATAAACAACGGGTTTTTTCTTTTTTTTTTTTTTTCTGGTAGTAAATGCAGAACACAATAAGCTCAATGTGATTTACAAGGTGTTAATAAACCCTAAGGTAAATAAATATCTTTATGATTCTGAAGGAGTCCTAAGATGGCTAGGCAGTCTTAGATTTGTAGCTACTTGCAATGCAGGAATAAAAACAAAAGCAAAAAAGTTTTTAAGTGCAGTCACAGAAGTGGCTGATACAGTGAGATGGTTCCCTCTTCTGGCCAAAACTGGAGACTAAACTCTGATTTTACTTTTTTAATTGAAATCAGATAATCTGTAATAAAAACATCAGTCTATTTTACTTTACAACAAATTCATCTAAATATTTTTACAATATATTTTCAAAAATTAGTCCAGAGATGAGGTAATTTTCAGAAAACTCTTTAGTGAAGGTCATATATCTGGTCTGTGGAACTTCATGTCTAGATTACCTTACTGATAAGCAAATATTAGCATAGGTCTCTAATATGTCTCCAACTCACTGTTCTCATAATGAACATGCACTCTTCAAAAGAAAGAAAGTGTAAAAAACAGCTAAAGCTAAACTGAAAGATTATTTAATAGCATATGAAAAAAACCACAAAGTCATTCCCTTGTTGACCCTGACTTACCTTGTAATTTCCAACAATGCTCCAATCCAAACACCTGATGGTATTTATGGCAGTGCAAGCTCAATAATGACAAATGTAAAAAAAAAAAAGGCCCTAAACCAGAATATCTCCTTTCTACATATTCCACCTGAGAACATAACTACACCACTAACAGTGCCAGTGCTCATTTAAGAGCATATATTATCTTTTTACCACAAGGTAAATACAAAAATAATATATGAATTTGTACCACGCAGGCAGAAAATACCATGCTGAACTGAAAGACTGACTCCTAGGGCAATCAGTAAAAAAAATTTAAATTAATAATACAATTTTAGAGTTGAATACATAATTGTCTGCATTTATATGGTCACAGGCTATTTTGGACCCCATCCAAGGATATAACATCAGCAAAATAAACAATGTAGAAACCAGAGAAGATGCAAGAACTATGGAGAGTCATTTGTGATAAAATACCAAAGAAAGAAACTCATCTTCAGAATCACCACACAATATCTTACAACAGCGTTAAAGCTGCTTGAGAGATCATTCAGAGAACAACTGGTAACAGTTAACCACAGGAACACAATGCACAAGAACACACACATCTAGCGAAACAGTGGACAAAGAAACAACAAAGAAACAGCTGAAAACCTGCAATAAACCACTTCTTCGTTAACTCCCATCAAATGAAGGGAAAATGGAAATGACACGACTTCCACAAGACCTGAAGTATTATTCCGATTCTAAAGCTCTAAGAGAAAATGAAGAATTTGGGAATGATGCTAACAGTAAGGTTCTTCTATTGAAATTCACACAGAAGCAAGGATAGACATAAAACAGTGTATTCGATGCTTCACATTAGTTTGTTATAAGCAGACTAAGTTCAGCCATTTGCCTAGTTTGAACAACATCTACTTATCTCTGGGCACTATTTCTCCCACATTCATTCCTCGTTTTGAATTGAACCCTGGAGAAATTCCCCTAAATCCAATTTTTTTTTTGCAATCCCAACTACTGTAATACATTCCTGACAAAGCCAACATGTAGTTTGGGAGCTGAAACAATGTGCTTTCCAAACTGATACTTTTCTGGGACATTATATTGCCTCTCCTAGGAGTCTGGCAGCTGCTCATTCACTGAAAATTCTATCAGCCCTAACTGCTGATAAACAACAAAGAACAATAGAGAGATTTCACTGTGTAGCACACATCACTCAAGCCAAAGAGTTACCTGGTTAATGATGACAAATTGGGGAAGGACATGATAAAATATTCTGTTCTTTTGTGCTTTAGGACTTGTGCTCTGTTAGATTTTGGTATGAACTCACAGCACCAAAGTTCTTCATAAAAGCATCCTTTCCCCCTCCCCCAAGTTGATGTGGCCAAATAATTCTGAATTCCTTTAATACCTCATGTTTTTCCTTCACTTGCCTCACTTCATTTATTATTCAGACACTGAATCTACTACCTCTGGTTCATATCCTGCTTTTTTTTTGTTCAGGGAAAATCATGGCAAGTAAATCAAAGCTTAGTGTTAAAACAGTAACAAAACCAAGAGTTAAATGCAAATAGAGCATACCATTTTGGCTCCTCAGGAGCCTGCAGAGAACTTGGAAGCAAGAACATGGATGGAGAAAAGGAAGATTTTGAATAAGGTGCAATCTTGTGTGCACGCAGCAGGAAAACATTAAGTTGCCAGTGAAATAATTCCATTAAAAACTGTAGTAAAAAAGAACAAGTCTTGCTTAGAATGAAGAGCTACATCTACAGTAGTAAATAGGTCATGGCCAAAGCACAGGATCGAGTACTATCCTAGAGTCATCTATAATATCTAGCTGCTGCATATTGTCCACTATGGCATCATGCCATGCCAAGTAGCACTCTCCCAAACAACACCCAGACTTGCTCTGAGGGCCAACACAGGACAGGGGTTCCTCTCAATACACAGTGTGGATAAGGGCAGCCTGTTCTGGGGGAAGGCAGGCAAGGAAGGGATAAGAATGAGTTTAGCTTTAAGAACACAAACGATTAATTTGCCTTTGTAACTCTGCCTTCTCTGCATTACTTTGCTCAGGCACATTTTACGTGCAACTGAAGTATAAAACACTTTTTTTATTGGCCAACACACAAAAAAGACAGCTAGGACAAATGAGCTATTACACTAAGCATTAATATGGTCACTGTCCTTAATAATGTACCTCAATAATGAGTATTTTCCAGCTAGGCAGGCATCAGCCAGATGGGGAAAGGTCAGTCTCTGTTGCTCCTTGGAATGGTTGCTCGTTGATGTTGTCAAGTTCCTATCTGCCAACTCCATTTTTTTCTATTTTTCCATGTTGGTGGTTTCCCTCTTGAATCCCTGACACCTTTTAACTAAATCCAGTTCAGCTATCTTGCTTCTCTCTGCAATTTTACCTTGCCTGTTTTGTGCAGCTCTAGTTTAGGCACTTTCTCACAACTCAATTTTTCTCTAGAGGCTGAGCCAAAGTTACACTGCCTTATCAATGCTGAACCTTGGAGGAAGGTAATCCCTAAGAAGAGGGTTACACTTTCAGGTCAAGAGAATGACCCTTCTTCCAATTTACTGACAAATGCAAACATAACCAATGAGCCCTGAGTACTGTTATTTGAAATATGGGACCACTCCACCTTGGTATAGAGTGGAGGCCACAGGCACCATCTCTTACAACATCATAGAGGGACAAGTCCAAATTAATCTGTATAAGAACAAACTTCCTTGCCTGGAATCTATTCCCTCCAGTCTGTCTACAAAATAAATAAAATAAAATTGGAAAAAAAAAAGTTTCCTACCACAGCAGGATATTGCTACTATCCGAGTATCTTGTTTTCAAAATAAGTTTTCAGGAAAAATAATTTCATGAAGCAGACTGATCTTAAAAGAGCTGAATTTTCTGACATAAAAGTGTTCAGTTGCAGTTTTTCTTAACCAGTTCTGCCACAAGCACTCACAGGGGTGCTGTGAATGCTAATTTATTAATGTTTATATCAGCAAATTATTTAAAAGATCCTTAGTTACAATTGTTTATGGAATATTAAATTACTGCCACTCTCAATAAGAACAGTAGCTTATATGTCACTATTTTTTTACCTTGGAAAAAAAATTAAGTCAAGAGAAAAAAGAAAAAAAAACACTCCACTTGGCTTTCCATAACAATTTTGTCCTGGAAGTTCAAGGCAATCAGTAATTTGATAAAAATAAAATCATTTTTCAATGAAAAAGTTATGAAATATTCAGAAACATTAGCAATAAAATATATTTTGCAGCTGAATGTTATGTTACAGGCCAAAATGGGACTTAAATGATACTTAGTTTTATGTTTCTCCTGCATTGAATTACAGTGAATTTTAATGTTAGAATGATCTAACGTTAAAAGGTTTTCCTTAAACACATGCTATTTATAGCGCATCAAGATTTTCTTATAATGGCAAGCTTTTCAAAATACACCTTTTTGGAATAAATCTGTAAATAAAATGCTACTTTTCTTTTTGCGTAAGCGTGACTTCAATACTTGTTATATAAAAGAATGACAGAGAAAGTTTTTTACAGAGCACAGAGAATCAGTGTTTTGAATACTAAAACAAGCTTCTGTAAATTTCCTTTCTCTTCGATTATTTGCTTACTGAATCTTCACTTCCCCCAACAATGCTCACATTAATAATGCTAACATTACTACATGGCATACAATCTTTCCCCACTCACAGAGTCCAGCTGAATAAAGAGGTATTAAGAGAATATTTCTGCCAACTTCAACAATGATAAGCAGTACGTGAAAGTAAGGCATTTACTTGATAAAAATAAAGGCAAGAAAGTGATAGTTAGCAAAAGCAAGTATGGGCAAACTGAACCTCAAATTTCTAAATTTCTAAATGTGTGAGGAACATTATATAAATTACTATCAGGTTGTTTATACCCTTCTGTACCTAGTTTCTAGGATTTTCTTGGCACAGGAAAAATAGTCAACCAGACTGCATTAATGTTGATAATGCCATTTCCCCAAATAAACACAGAATTTTATTACCATAACTGAAATAAGAACAGCAAATCCAAAAGATAAAATTTCACACTTGAACAACCTGAAATTTTCACATGCTACCCTCAAGCAATATTTCCAATATTTACTTTATTTTTTAAACTAGTAACAGTCAGGTTTTAGTGTGTGAGGATTTTAGCATTGTTTTAGGCAGGTCTTATGAGCAGAAGGCTCAAAACTTGAGTCACATGAGTAGAAATTTCTGGGAAAGATAAAAACACGGTATTTAGATCCACCTCCATAACCTAAAAAAGCAGCTTCTTAAGAAAAGATTTTATCAATCAATATTTACTCTGAAATATGTTACTAATAATTCTTTTAAACAGCCATGAGATTACTTGTCCCTTATATGTTACATACATCAGTTTCTCATAGTTTTCAGGAAAAAATTAAACCATACCTTCAAAAAAAAAAACCACCCCAAAAAAACAAAACCACCAAAACAGACCTATGGATAACATTCAGAGGTTTGCCCCTGACTTTTAAATGACAGAAGTTCACCTTTCTGTCATTTTCATGGATGTTATAGTTTGGTATAATTCAACTTCTAATTCCTGATGATATCAACGTAAACCTTAACTTGATTCCAGTGGTTTAATTTCTTTAGACACACATGTAAATTAAATATTACACATATTATCATGTTGCGTTTCAGTTTTGCTTTCTAAACTTAATGTAATACAAAGTATCTTAACTAGTAGCAGCCATGGAAAATATAACAAAAAGAAATAACTCGGAGTTGGGTAAGATACAGATGTCAACTACCACACAGCCTAGGTTTTTTTTCTTTTTCCAAAGGCAGTCTAATGTAACTCTACATAGCACCAACTTACAAGGTTGTATCTTGAACAAAGACCAGAAAAAGCGGTTCAGATGCATACACCAAAATTTACAAAAATTAAAAGAGATAAACCTCAGCAAGGTGAAGATCTGTTGAGATACCATCTATAGGCTCATAGATGATTCATTACAATTTGCCCAACTTTAATTCTACACCTTTAGAAGGTGGCTTAATAAAAGCCAACAGCAAATGACAGACTCACCTTAAGTGTCATTCAGTTTTGCGGTCAACCGGCATTCATGCCAGATGCACCATTACATGGAAGGAAGGTCCAATGTTTAAGCTCTGACAGTGTTGCATGGTGTTCCCTTAAACACAATACTCTGCGGTGACTGACAGACATATTTCTACAGACAGCTTCTCAGTCAGGCCTGCATTTACAAGGGATGATGCCAAGCACTTTTCTTTTGTATTTCTGAGGGTCTTTATGCTGAGAGGCGACTCTTGACATTTTGGCATATTGATGTGAAGAGCACAGCTATATTTTCCTGCAGTTTTGCATTAGGCATATGGGAACCATAACACACCTGTCACAAGTTGCCAACTGTAATATGTAGCTTGTAAGAAAACATAACCTCTGGGAATATCCAAATGATATTAATATAGTATGGCTAAACAGACAGAGCCCTTAGTCAGGCCTGGCATACAAGGGCACAACTACCATTGACATCGGATGGTGTAACACTTCCTTACACCATAATTGTACATGGTCCCAAATGACTATCAATTCAAAAAAACTTCATGTTTGAGTTAATCACAAGCATAACAGTAAAGATCTATATATAAATATATACACAGTAAAGATATATATATATAAAAATACACACACACACACACACACAATCTTCATTTCCTTCAGGGTTATTGTGAAAGCATATGAAGTAGAGTGAAACAGAAATCACCTTTAAGCCATTGAATGGCTTTTTCCTGAATATTTTCACTCAGAACTTATATGTTATTTCAGTGCCTAAATGATGGGTTCAATCGCCCACAACAGTTCTTACTACACTGTAATTTCTCTAAAAGTAAATAAAAATCAAAATGTCATATAGAGAGACATATCTGGAAATAGTAAATATTCTGCAGAAAAGTTGGTTAGAAAATGATTCTTCAGCCACAAGTTGAATAATAGACAGCAACTGCTAAAAATACTAGAAGTTACACAAACTTCTGAAGTTACAATGGATAGTATTTTTAATCCGAGTAGGGATGAAAATGAAAAAAGTTCCACATAAAACTGGAGAAATATTTCCAGAAGAACAACAATCTATGAAATTTAAATACTTGGTCTCCTCCTAGAAATCATCATGAAACAATAGTATATCAATCAGTACTTCCTCATGTTTTCCCCACAGGTATGTTGTTACACTTGCATTCTTACTCAACTTATGAGCATCTGCAACATACAGAGTTCAACTAAATTACTTTTCTAACATACCTGATAAAAGAGGCTTAAGTTTCCTTCAGACCATTAGTTTGTTCATAGCAACATTTTGCCTGCAATGTCCTAATAATGTTGAAAGAACTTACTTTTTAGTCATTCTAATAGCTATGATTCTGACCCAACAGCAAATCAAACACAAAGAGAGGGTAGAAGCATAAGTAACCCCTCCTTTACACTAACAACCTCAAAATCACCAAATCTAAAACCTGTATAAATTCCTTGACAATCCAAATAATCAATATGCTTATGGAAGACAATCTGCAGCTACACGATTCTCACACCTACCCCTACAACACTCCTGTGTTCTGATTCCTCTCCTTTAGTCAAATCCTAGCACATTTCTAACAGCCAACTTACATAACTTCTTGCACGGGCAATGCTTTGCTATAGTTTGTTTCCATTCACTTTGTTCATTGTATTGCGTTTGTGTGGCAAGGTTTTGGTAGCGGGGGGTTGCAGAAGTGGCTTCTGTGAGAAGCTTCTGGAAACTTCCCCTTTGTCCAACAGAGCCAATACCAGCCGGCTCTAAGATGGACCTGCTGTTGGCCAAGGCCAAGCCCATCAGCGATAGTGGTAGTGCCTCTGTGATAACATATTTAAGAAGGAAAAAAAGTTGCAGGGCATGCAGAAACAGCAGCCGGAGAGCGGAGTGAGAACATGTAAGAGAAACAACCCTGCAGACCCCCAGGTCAGTGCAGAAGGAGGAGGAGGAGGTGCTCCAGGCGCTGGAGCAGAGATTCCCCTGCAGCCTGTGGGGAAGACCATGGTGAGGCAGGCTGTCCCCCTGCAGCCCGGGGAGGACCTCACACTGGAGCAGGTGGGTGCCTGAAGGAGGCTGTGACCCTATGGGAAGCCCATGCTGGAGCAGGCTCTTGGCAGGACCTGCAGACCTGTGGAGAGAGAAGCCCATGGAGCAGGTTTTCTGGCAGGACTTGTGACCTCGTGGGGGACCCACGCTGGAACAGTACATAAAGAACTGCAGCCCGTGGGAAGGACCCACGTTGGAGAAGTTCATGGAGGACTGTCTCCTGTGGGAGGGACCCCATGCTGGAGCAGGGGAAGAGTGGGATGAGTCCTGCCCCTGAGGAGGATGAAGCAGCAGAAATAACATGTGATTAACTGACCATAAACCCCATTTCCCATCCCCCTGCGCCACTGGGGGGGGTAGATAGAGAATCCAGGAGTGAAGTTGTGCCCAGGAAAAAGGGAAGTGTGGAGGGAAGGCGTTTTGAGATTTGGTTTTATTTCTCATTACCCTGCTCTGGTTGATTGGCAATAAATTAAGTTAATTTTCCACAAGTTGAGTCTGTTTAGCCCGTGACAGTAATTGATTGAGTGATCTCTCCCTGTCCTTATCTCGATCCACAAGCCCTTTGTTATATTTTTTCTCCCCTGTCCAGCCAGGGGCGGGGGGGGAGTGATAGAGTGGCTTTGGTGGGCACCTGGCATCCAGCCAGGGTCAACCCACCACATTCATCATTTGCACTGAAACAGCAGTAAGGCAGTATGTTTTAATTCCTGTATAAACTTGCGGTAAAAACCAAGTTCATACCCAAAAAAAACCTTGCAAACCCCAGTCTCATAATTTAACATAATTACAAATATGTGATGTCAGACCTGATCTTGCATTCCAAAAATTGCTTCAATAAACTAAAATTCCCACTATATTTAGTGGAAGCAGCAACATGTCTCCCAGTCAGTACAGGCAAGTGATACACAACTTAATTTGTGACTGAAGAAGCAGTTACTGAGTAATGTGCATCTTGCAATGCTGCATGCTGCAATCATTTTTATATCAAACCCATGTAATCACTAGACAGCTCTGGGGAATGCTATTGACTAAAGAAACAACTGATAACTCAATATTCAAAATGAGAGGTCTCACTAGATAACCTAGGATCATGCTGGCATTTTTGTTATCACTAGAATCTCTGTCACTGAAATCCCTGTTTCTGAGAACAGTGATCTAATATAAAAAAAAAAAAAAAAAAGCATGGTATATTCATAACATTACACAATTGTGGGTTAATAGCCAGATCATAGAATCATTTAGGTTGGAAAAGACCTTCAAGATCATCAAGGCCAACCATCATCCATGCGCACTAAACCATGTCCCGAAGTGCCTTGTCCACGTGCTTTTTTTTTAATACCTCCAGGGATGGTGACTCAACCACTTCCCTGGGCAGCCTGTTCCAATTCCTGACAACCCTCTCAGTAAAGAAATTTTTCCTAATGTCCAATCTAAACCTCCCTTGCCACAACTTGAGGCCATTTCCTCTCATCCTATCACCAGCCACCTGACAGAAGAGACCAGCACCCACCTCACTACACCCTCATTTCAGGTAGTTGTAGGGAGCAGTAAGGTCTCTCCTTGGCCTCCTTTTCTCCAGGCTAAACAATCCCTGCTCCCTCAGCTGCTCCTCATAAAACTTGCTCTCTAGACCCTTCACCAGACTCGTTGCTTTTGTTTGGACACGCTCCAGCATCTCAACGTCTGTCTTGTAGTGAGGAGCCCAAAACTGAACACAGTACTCAAGGTGTGGCCTCACTAAGTGCCGAGTACAGGGGACAACCACCTCCCTGCTCCTGCTGGCCACACTATTTCTGATACATTCAGGATGCCATTGGCCTTCTTGACCACCTGGGCACACTGCTGGCTCATATTCAGCCGGCTGTCAACCAGTACCCCCAGGTCATTTTCTGCTGGGCAGCTTTCCAGCCGCTTTCCCCCAAGCCTGTAGCATTGCTTGGGGTTGTTGTGACCCAAGTGCAGGACCTGGCACTTGGCCTTGTTGAACCTCATACAATTGGCCTCAGCCCATCAATCCAGCCTGTGCAGATCCCTCTGTAGAGCCTTCCTGCCCTCCAGCAGATCAACCCTCCCTCCCAACTTGGCGTCATCCGCAAACTTGCTGAGGGTGCACTTGATCCCCTCATCCAGATCATTAATAAAGATATTAAACAGAACTGGCCCCAATATGGAGCCCTGGGGAACACCACTGGTGACCTGCCGCCAACTGGATTTAACTCCATTCACCACAACTCTCTGGGCTCATCCAGCCAGCCAGTTTTTTACCCAGAGAAGAGTACACTTGTCTAAGCCATGAGCCACCAGCTTCTCGAGGAGTATGCCATGAGAGACAGTGTCAAAGGCCTTACTGAAGTCCAGGCAGACAACATCCACAGCCTTCCCCTCATCCACTAGGTGGGTCACCTGGTCACAGAAGGAGATCAGGTTGGTCAAGCAGGACCTGCCTTTCATAAACCCATGCTGGCTGGGCCTGATCCCCTGGTTGTCCTGCACATGCCACACAAGTGCATTCAAGATGAACCATTCCATAATCTTCCCTGGTAATCATGCTACAAAGCAGCTTAATTCTGTGATCGTCCTATAACAGTTGACTTCAGATGACTCAAAACAATGTGGCATAAAAAAATAATCATATTGAGTAGTTTATATTTTCAACCCCTGTGTTTGATCTTAAGATACTTAATGTCATGAATTATGGAACAGTATATGCACTCCTGAAAACTGATATCTAATTCACAATAGGTGAAATTCGTTAAAGAAAAAAGTGCAACCAACAGGTTTAGAATTCCTTAGGATATTGTGCTATAGACAGAAATATAGAAAAGAATGGCACTGGTTTTGTTTAGTTTTAAAAGGTTGGCTTTCTGTAGGTTTTGAGTCTTTTTCAATTTCTGTACAAAGAAAACTAACAGAAAATTCATCATCCCCCTCCTTTTTTTTTTTTTTTTTTTTTTTGTGTGTGTGATCTATGGTACTGCCTAGATGATTATACTTCACCATCTGGTTAACCTTATCAGCAAGACACTAGAAAACAAATCCTGTGCAGTACAATTTTATCTATACTTCAGTTATTCTGATCACAAGCAGTTACCCAAAACTATGAAAAATTGTTATGAAGACTTGAAATGTGCTGCATAAACCACTTGTGACTGAATTCAACTAAGGGCTCCTGCACTTTTCAAGGAAAAAAATTATCCCCCAAAACTCCAGTCATTGTCATGGTTTTCATGAGTGAGAATATGCTACATTAGATACTAGACAGGTAGATAATACTGGTTGGTACCAAGGTGTTGGGAGAGCAGAGCTCAGAGCACCCAGAAGCAGGTTAAAGTTTTTCATAAGCAAAGAAACCCAAATATTCCAGTCTTGGTAACTTATTTGGGATCTAGGAAAAATAAGCAGCAATGAAATTTTGCATTTGAATCTTCAAGGCAAAATAGACATGGTTATCCTACAGAACAACAGTTACATTGAAAGACTCAAAGTGTTGTTATCCATATACATATGAGAGAGAAAAACCTTGTATTTACAGCATAAGGAATAAGCAACACTATCTCATACACACTACATGACAGAGTCATGATGATAATCGTAAGTAATCTCTTAATAAGAAACCAACTTTATTAGAGGGAGGTATTTCTGTGTAAATTCTATGAAAATGGATCCTTCTCAGTTTTTGAGACTCTAAAGTCTCCTAAACAGGCCACTGAAACTTTAAAACAAATATAGTCCATGCTAGAAAGTGAAGTGCAAGTCATCAGCCATACTGACTGGTTCTTCTAATTCCTTAGGGAAAAAGATTTGCCAGACCAGATTTTTTTTTCTTGTAGGCATTCTCAAAGAAAGGACAATGATCTGTTTTTCCTGGAAATTCTCTTATCTAATTACTGTTCCATTGTCTGCAAAGGCAGAAGCCTTTATGAAGTATGGGCAAAAATTCTAATTGGAGTTAGTAAAAGAATACCTCTCCAAGAGTGATCCAAAAAACTTGCTCAGCTTTTCTCTTGCATCTTTCTCTGGCAGAAATACCACAGTCTTACTGTCTATTGTAAGGCTGCTTCTAGCTCTTGTCATCAGAAAGAAATTAAGAAAATGAGAAGAGAAAGCATAAAGAGGTAAATTGTGACTACCTCACAAGGCTCATTCAATATTCAGCAGGTAATATTCCAAGTAGATTGTCCGTCCTTAACTTTTTGATGCAGTTTTTAAAAACAGAATTAAAACTGATCACAGCTCTAGTCCTATTTAGTCCCATGTACCATACAAGGTCATAAACAAAGAGATTTGCTCTGTAAATGAATGCAAACTGTTCTATTTGTACATGACTTTTCAATAGTCACGCAGAGCTGCTTTGGATTTCTGCCGTGGCATTTATCCACCACCAAAGTGATAAACAAGACAAATCAGTAAACCACAAGGAGGCAGGGAGAAATTACCACAGGAAGGCAGCATAGAGTCAACAAAAATTGCCTTATACTCCATGCCAGACCCTAGTACAGAGCATGGTTAGGTGGATCCCAGTGCTATAGAAAATACATGGTATACCGCATCCCACTGGCTAAAGGAAGGCTGCTATGAATTATAGCAGTCCCCAGAAATTCTCCGATTTATACCATAAACTGTTGTAATCCCTCTCTTGACAGAGCCTTTGGTATTTCACCTCTCAGGAGAGTTGCATCAAATAATCTGCCTCACTGGGTCATGTACATTATAGGAATACACATCTTTTACAGCAGGAGTTCAATATAGCAGGCAGCCCAACCTGTTATTTTTGGAAAGAACAAAGTCAGTATCTTCTGATAAACACTTCACTTGAAAATAATTGAAACATTTTTGTTTACAAAACAAAACAGTCTAATCCCATGTTGTTACCTAAATGAGAGGCCAATAACACAACATAGGCTTACCCTTAATATACAGATTTGAGAGAACACCGATAACCCTGTTACAGTTTATACTTCACCAATCTCAAAAATGACCTTAGAGGACCACCACGTCCTGCTAACACTGAACTTGGTGTTCTGCATTCCAAAGGAATTCCATCACTCTAAACCACCATTACAATCTCTCTCTTCCTCATACCTACAGAACGCCAAGAGCTTTGAAATGCATTACTATGCAAATATCTTGGGTGCCTTTACTACACATTTATATTGCAGAGTAATCAATAAATTATTATTTCAATATTTATTGGAATCTCAGAATAAGAAAGAAGACAGATTACACAAATCCATCTTAGTTGATTAATGGGTACTCCAGCAAAAGGCATACACTGATGGAGTGGGTCAGTATGCAGACTATATTACTGAATATTTCAGCTCGGTTGTAAATATAGTATCTGTTTCTCTTAGGGACTGTCACACTGAGTGCAGTATAAAAGGCAATAAATTTCAACAGATTAATTAACTCTTTGGTTACTGGGGCTGTGTGTCACCTATCCTGGCACCTAATAAAAAATCCTTTAATGCCAAGACATAAAGAAGGGCCTCTTTGGAAATGAGTTATTAACAGCATTTCGTGAATAGATGGAGAAATTGTAGCCCAGCCATTTAAGTGTCATAAAGTGCAGCAAAGGCTGCTGGAGGCCTCTGAGGGACGCCAGGCAATACCATAACAATCAAATCTGAGATGGAAGAGGGATTGAGCTGTCCACTCAGAATTTTTATATTGTCAAAGAGCAGCGAGGAAATAATGTGATCAAGAAGTGAATTAACCTTGTGTGTGAAAGAAAGGGGATGATCTGATGGAAAAGGCAGTAAAGTAAAAATCACTCTATAATGCCTACATTGCAGCCTGGTCATGAGGGGCCCCTAATGTCTGCAGGCTGTCAGGGAACAGATCCAGCCTTCTAAGTACCATAAACCCATTACCTGCATTAGTCTGTAATTGGAATACATTTATTCATACTTTTTAAGTTCTTAGGGTCCTGGTGCTGGCTAACTACACAGCATTAATTTCTATAAATGTTCTCTGTTTCCATCCTTGTGATAGAACATGGACAGTCTTCTGGGGCAATTAATACTCAAAAATGGATGGAAGACTTATATACCATGTTACATTTATACATATGTCTGTATCACACCATACTGTTTAATCTGGTTTCCTTGGTGTCAATTCCCTATGAAGCTATGCTGACATTTCTAGTAAATAACAAGCTGCAGAAATTTGCACTGTTGGAATTGACACAACCATATAGGAGGACTATACCAAGGAGGAAATAATCCATATCAAGTCTAACAAGGTTGCTTCGACCTAAATGTCTTTAGTTAACATGCTAGTCAAGCAAGAGGCAGTGAAAGTCATACAGTATACTTCTGTCACATAGGAGTATGCAATTTCTTTTTTTTTTCCCCCTCCTTACACAAGACGAAAATTTTCCTTGGACCACTCTTTATGGAAGTGATGGGTACAGCCTAGGAGCAGATGATGTCTACTGGGCACAGGCTTCTTACATATACATCACTCACAATCAGATGTGACACCATTGAGGCCTAGTATAAAAAAATCATACATGGACACACACACTTAAAGTGGCCCACAAAGACACAGTGTATTGAGTTTGCATGGCAAGGTTTGGGTACCAGGGAGCTACAGAGGTGGCTTCTGTGAGAAGCTGCTGGAAGCTTCCCCTATGTCCGACAGAACCAATTCCAGCCAGCTCCAAGATGGACCCGCTGCTGGCCAAGGCCAAGCCCATCAGTGATGGTGGTAGCATCTCCGGGAAAATGTATTTAAGAGGAAAAAGTTGCTGTGCCAGCGCAATGGCAGCCGAAGAACAGAGGAGTGAGAATATGTGAGAGAAACAATGCTGCAGGTCAGTGAAGAAGGAAGGGGAAGAGGTGCTCCAGGTGCTGGAGTAGAGATTCCCCTGCAGCCCGTGGGGAAGATCATGCTGAGGCAGGCTGTCCCCCTGCAGCCCAGGGAGGTTAACAGTGGTTTTATTTCTCATTATCCTACTCTGATTTGATTGGTAATAAATTAAACTAATTTCCCCAAGTTGAGTCTGTTTTGCCTGTGACTGTAATTGGTGAGTGATCTCTCCCTGACTTTATTTTGACTCACGAGCCTTTCGTTATATTTTCTCTCCTCTGTCCAGCTGAGGAGGGGAAGTGATAGAACGGCTTTGGTGCACGCCTGGCATCCAGCCAGGGTCAACCCACTACACGCAGATAAATTACATGCAGAGTGAGCTCACACTTCATGTTTTGTAAGTTTAAAAGTATTTTCTATTATTAAGGCTGCCTTCCTCAAAAATTTGTTCACTATTACCTCAAAGCAGAACATACAACAGTGCAATGAGAGCTGAAGACCATCTAAGCAATTGGTTGCAGCATCACTAAATGAACTGAGCACAAACAAAGCATCCTTTAAAGAAGGCCTAACAAATCCTAATCCTGACTGTTAGAAATAACTAGAATTACAAAACCTGTGTGCAGGTTTAACAAAGATTTTAAAGTGTACTATGGCTGTCCAAGAATTCTTACTTTAGTGAGGAAAATTTATTTATCATTCATTCCAGCATACTTTAGTCCATCTAGCAATCAAAATCAGGTTGAGAAATGCAAGTATGCAAGGACGCCTTGCTGCTGCCAACAGAATTTGCCAAGAAGAGTATGTTTCCTAGCCAGCCATTGCCCTGAGAGGAATGGCACAGGACTTCTGGTATAAGTCGTCTCTCTTAATAGCCATGTTCAGCCACCATCCTGCGGATACCACTTGCTCTTGGCTTACAAATCTCCCCAGTCCAGCTTCCGACTCTCAGAATCTAAACACAGTTTTAGTTTAACCAAGAAGCCTTATTAAGAGCTACCATTGTATTTAATTTTCAGAGGGCTTAGAGTAGGTACTATTGCAGCTCTCACAGTCCACCCTTTCCTTTAACAAACTGACACTAAGAAAAAAAATTGCAACTGACATTTCTGTAAATACCACTTCTTAGATAAGCTTTTGTGAAACAGTGTGTTTATATTTATGCAGAGGATTTACTAACAGTAGAAAGGGATATAAAATTAAACAATTAATTTCATAAACAGAATTTACTACTCATAGTGAACGTATTCTCTTCCTCAAATTCTATTCAGCACAATAGAAGGAGTTGAACGAGTTGGAAAGCTTTGGACATGCTTATATAACAAAGAGATTACATTATGAATATAACCATTGAGTTACCCTTCTCTGCTCCTTCAAGATTGTCCACACTCTTTTATATATTCATGACAAACACACAGCAAAATACCTTGTGTCTGTCAGTATTATATCCACTTTTAGTTACCACCAGAAAATATACAAAAGCTGCCTCTAGGAGCATCTCTCCAGGGCATGGAAAAATGCATCCCTAATCTTTCTGTCCCTTTTGTTCAACCAGCCAAATATCCAAAGCACCCAAGTGAACAAGCAATACTGGAGAATACATTCAAAGCTGAAATTAGGTTAGTCACTTCCCGACTCTGAAAAACAACAAATAATGTATCCAAATCTATTACCCAAGAAAACATGGAATCAAACTGTGCAGCACTGAGCAGATTTAAAAAGCACTTTCACAAAAAACCAAAAAAAAACAAAAAACAAAACCACAAAAAAAACCAAACAGTATTTGCAACAAAACAGCTGAATGAAAAAGTCTTTCTCCAGGTCTGCAGAGCAGCAGTAAGTGCCAAGCATGGCTCAAGTACAGCAAAATTAAATCTAGCAGAAGTCTAGGCACAGACTGCCAAGCATTGTGTGCAGCAAGGATAGAGAAACCATTCGTCCTGCTCCCAGACTTCCAGTTCAGTATCAGGCAAAAACACCTCATCATTTTTAGTAACCTCACGCTGATAATTCAATTGCTTGAAATGAAAAATAGTTTTGCCAAAGAATATTAAATTCAGGCAATATTTGCTGAGCCTAATGGCATTTGAGCACATAGCCACAAAAAGAGCAAGACCAAAGATCAATTTTTCAGACTCTCTTTCGGTTTGGTGGGAAACAGACACTTTACTCCTCAACAAACATTACAAAAATTGACACCTATGTGAAAAGCTTGTTTAGTAGTTCAGTTGCATTTTTGTTCCTTAAAACTTATGACTTAATCCACAGGCTACATCTTCCATTTATAAAACTGGTCCTTTGATCCACAAACTACTAGGAGGAAAATTTACTTAACCCAAAGTACTGTTCACGTTCGCATTCATGATCAGAGAAGCCTTCCTAAACCTGATTAACTCTTGAGTTTCATGCAACTAAAATGAGGTTGGATGAAACTTTTTCCATGACTATTCTACAAGCCTAAAGATTTCTAAAAAAAATTTTCACAGAACAGAAACATACATATATGAGTAGATAAAAAAAGTAACAAATGCACTGAGGCAGCAAAATTTTGAGAACAAAGACAAATCTGCCTGTCAAAAAAAAAAAAAAAGAAAAAAAAAGAATCAGATTGCAAAACAAAGTCAAACTCTCTTCAAAGCTGAAGCATTCTGGGACAATGATCACTGGGCTATGAAAAGAATTAATGAGCTCTAACAGTACAAGTACTACTGCCCACTGTGTTATAAATGCTTCACTCCTTCAGTTTTCTCACCTATAAACAGGAGCTAGAATAAAAACAGCATGGCGCTGAAAGACTACTTGTGAGAGCTTAGGTCATCTTCAGAAATTATCAAACACTGTACTAGTTCAAAGTATTACAGATAAATGGCTGGACTAAAAGACCACATTTCTATGCAGATGACTTTTCAGGAAACAAGCAAACAGAACAGTTTTCATTCTTTTGTAATGGAAAATGTTATAAATGGATGGTGTAAGCCATGAAACATCACTGTTCATTGCTTAAGGTCATGTCTACCACCACACTCAATCATTTTAAACTGAACTCCTACTCAGTTCAGTTTTGTAGTCATGGAATTTAAACATCCACATGGACACTCCAGAATGTAAAACACTGAACATCAAGAGACCAAAGAATCCCAGGGAAAATTACACAAAGGAACTTTGTTTCAATCTCAAAACAAACAAACAAAAAAAAAACAAAAAAATCCGTTGATTCTGGAAGAATCACTGAAATATGTCCAGATACCTCAGCCAAAAGCAATGATTCTGGTTAGTGAGCCCTGGAACAATTGTGCTGGTGAGTGAACAATCAAAGAGTTCCTAATAGGGAGGTTCAAAACTAGCAGAGTTCTAGTAGCTACTTCCCATAATGAATGGCTTTTAAGATAGCTGAAGCATAGTATCTTACAAGCAAAGGACCATGAAATGAATATTTTCATACAACCAGGTGCTATTCTAAAACAACTGTAGTATAGCATGTTTTCAGAATGGTCAATTGGTATTAATGCTCACGCAAACAAACAGAATACTAACCATGCTTACCAGTCAAGGCATTTGCCACAGCCAATACCATAAGAAGAACAGTTATTCATTTTAGTAAATCTATAAAACTTGTTTTTCCCCTTGATTTCTTTTTCTCTCCTGCAGTAAATATGAAAAAAATAATTGATTAATCTTCAAAATTAAATGCATTGGGTACACAGGAACTAAAGGCCACTAGTTTCTATCTAAACAAAAATTGTTCCACACTACCTTTAATCCTTTACAGTGAACCCTGTCGGTTCTTGCTCATGGAAGGATTTTCTGCCACCAGCTTTTGTGCCCCAAGTAATTTTCATCTTTCTCACACACCATTAATAATGCTACTGCTTCGGGTATCACTAAACAATTTAATTAATGGAGCCCAACTACACTGTAACCTAGCCATGTTGCAATGTGATTTGGGTCTATAAAGAACATGCTGAAGGCCTTGGCAGAATTGGCCAGATTACCCCAAATAATAATGTTGTGTAGGTTCAGGAAAAAAAAAAAAAAACAACCACAAAACAAAACCAAAAAACCCCCAAACAACCAACAAAACAAAAAAAACCCCAAACCAAAAAAAAACTTCAAAAACACAAAAATACACCACCTTCAACATAACCAAGCAATTGGAATACAACTATAATAAACTGAGAATAATGAGCATGTTTTAATGCTACTTAACTTGTTTGAAAATATCAGTTTAAAGTGCTTAGCAAAGGAAAAAAGCTTGCAAGATGGACCATGGGGAAAAAAAAAAAAAGACTTTAGATTATTGGCCTAAGTTCAGCAGCAGAGTTAGCAATTTATGGACTTGATTATACCTTCAAAATGAACAATAACCCAGTAACTACTGCAGTAGAAAGGTACTAAATTTTTATGATATGGGGTAATCAGGTTGGCTACCAAAGACATAGTAGACATGCTGCAAAGAAGAAACAATTCACATTAAAATGGCCAAGTAAAAAATTCCCTTCTTTAAAAGGATATTTTTCTTTATACGATGTCTTTAGCAGACTGTAGGCTGTTTCTTTAAATGAATGCATATGACACGCTTAATTTTCAGGCAGACTTGGTTACAGAAACAAGCACTGCACTGTACATCATGTTTAGAAATAAATAGAGCTGTCATACCTGGATTCATATTGACATTTACATCAGACTCTTAATCTGTATAGATTTGACATATAGGAAAAAGTCATTCACCCCACGTATAAATGATGCTTACATATTCATAATCAAAATGTTCTTGGTTGTATACTCAGTAAAGCAAAACTAGTTTCTTTATACATCTCTACTATGGCAGTAAATAGTCTGACATTTCAGCATATTTGGAGACAGTATGCTATTTTATTGCAATTACTATTTCCAGAAAAAAATTAAGGGGCAAAAATTGTGATTTTTCAAAAAAATAACGTATTCATTTCTGTAGAAGGTTGAAAAGAATGGTATGCTTTGCTTCATGGTGTAATGGGTACTCACAGACTGTGGAATTAGCAATTTCATGCAAAATCAGTAAATTTTTCCCTTCTATTTAGTGCATGAGTTGTTAATAAAAATGAAATAAAAAAATGAAGTACCTATGACGACTCAATAAGCACTCAAAGGAATGTAATGCTTTTTTAATTACTTAATGCCTACAGGAGTAACTCAGTTGCTATAAAAATGATGCAAATGAAATTATAAAACAGAACATTCAGAATTTAATATAAATAATATCCAAATGTTTTTATGACTCTACTATGGTTTTTCCAATTTCTTCCTATCTTCTAGAACTTAAAAGAGTTTTTATACTGTTCTCTCCTGAATGTTTATGTAATAAATTGAGCCCAAAGTTGGGCACCATCCCTGGGTAGTTAGATGTTGGATGCATCCATAGGGATTTCTAATGAAGGCAACGAAGTTGCATATGACTTGAGATAATTTTTAAGACATTGAAGATAACTTTCTAGATATCAATTTATCTTTGTCAGCTGCATTAATTATGCCACAAAATATTTTTCTGTTCAAGCATTTTAAATAGACACTGGATACATTGCATCTTACCCTATATCAAAAAGCCAATACACAATGTTTTGGAAGGAGAAAAGTTTACCAATATACTTAATTCTAGTAAAAAGAAATCAACATAAGACCAATAATGCTGATAAAGCTCAACCTTCAAAGAGACAACTGTGGTCTTTGCCTGAAGGCATACATACAAATTTTACCCTTCCAGTCATTTACCAAAACGTGTGGAAAGGTTGATTTCTGTTTGGCTGGTTTTCTAAATCTCATATTCACAAGCTAAGAGCTGTAATGTTTGTCAGTACACTGAAGGATCTAACCATGCTTCTTAACTGGCTATCTCTTGAAGCAATAAAATTGCCATCGTAATCCACAGCTCAGGGGCTCAGATATGTGTGAGTCAAGGCCAGGTTTTAAGCAGCACACTGTGTAATGTTTATTCAGGTTTACTACGATGTGAGATACTATGTAGGCTAAAGCCATGCAGGAAAGGAAAAGGGAAAACACAAACTAAAGTGAAACTGCTGAAATAGTAATAACAACTCAAGAGCCCAAGTGAAAAATACCAACATGACACGGTAAAAAAGCCTAACAAAAAAACCTGAAGAGTCAGAAGAGAAACTTGACAAACTAAGGATCATCCTGTTTCAAGGAACAATGGAGATCAACAATTCCATACCTTCTAGAAAGCTCATCAGATGTCTGCATTGAAAGTGGTGAGATATTAATGCTTCACCTCAGGGCATGTTAGCCCAAGCTATCCACCACACACATTAGCAGTTGATAATTGCTGTATACTGGAGAGTTATGTATGATATGCTTGCACTAACAATAGAAGATGCCCAAATAAAAAGTGACCCCACAGAAGGTACATCATACCAAATGGACTGTACATCATATGAACTAGTATTTATTTCTATTTCTCCCTAATTTATTCCACATTATAAACTCCCCTAGTCGAAGAGGTTTATCTACTGTAAGTTTATACAAACTTCAGCACAACTCAAGCCCTGTCTTGCTTGAAGAATCTAGACGCTAAAGTAGTAATAACAAAGAAGATTCAAGCATAATTAGGATACTTTCTTACTAATGGGAAAAAGAAGATACTTCTTATGCAGATATGCACAATTTTTTTTAAAAAATGTTGCTACAAAAGGACAATACTATGGAAATAAAATGCTTAGAGGTCTTTTCTGACACATGTTCTTCATACACTGGAATATCTACACAATAAACATTTTGTACTTCTATTGATGCTACAATTAAGCTTGCAAAATGGGGGGGTGTCTAGTGGGGGTGGTGATGGTTGGGTTTTTTTAAATCAAAACCTGTCTCTCCATTCACAACTTTCTTAAGGTAGCAATTTCCAATAGCATTGCTGATTATTTATTCCAACGCACAGGGTTTCACCTAGTCAGAAAACACAGGCAGCTGTTTGCTATTAGATGGGAAAGAGATGGTTCTTCAGGACTCTATAGTAGTCAGTAGCTGCACAATGATTACATGCATGTCTGAAAGCATGCAGTACCCTGTATCACCAGGAGTATTGCCAACTAGCTTGACCAGACCATTAGCACAAGAGATCAGAGGTCCTGTTCACTGTAGTGGAAAGTAGACCATGCCAGTAAACGTGCACTGAAAATATAACACTGAAAAGCGTCAACTAACTCTGCTTGCTCTCTGTACATCATAGTAACACTGAAATCACACAGACAAAACCAAAAGCTGATACAGCATTTGCGAGATTAAGTACAACTTTCTTGAGGGAAATAATGATACTTTTCTCAGGGCAGCAGTGGAGGGGTAAGGACAAAGACAAGTGTCTGCTCTGCAGTTGCCCCTACTCCTCTTCTGTACAGCTCTAAAACTTGACCAATTCATATTTCTAAAGGTGTTTTAGTAATTTTCATTGTCTCCATGTCATTTTAGTATAAAAGAGCAGGTAAGATCTAGAATACTAGGGTCTCAGTGTAAGACAAATACTTAGAAGCAAAGCAATGCTTTTGCAGGTGCAGCACCACTGGTCCAGACATCTGGACATACACAATAATCATCAGCCTACACAAGTTTTTCCTGTGGCCTGTCAACATATGGCAATCAACAGGGAGATTGTATAGAAGGAAGGACATGCTCAACACATCACTCTCACCTCCTCAGTTCCACACTGCAGGAAACCAGAGATGAGACGAGATCTGTAACAGAAAACAGTACTGATGACGCCAAATGCTACAAACTAAACCAGCATGCCACTTTATAGCAAAGAAGATGCCAGAGGGTGAAACTGGCAGTTACAGAAGTCTCTGGCTTTGACAGCTTTGATCACCTGCCTGTTGCAGAAATTGAATTACATTTCTCACGGACAGGACCAGACAAAGCTGAACCTCGCACTTGTCAGTTCAAAAGAGACTTCATCCAATGACAAGTATGGGATATCTTTGACTATGACTCTCTGGCTACTCTAGTATGTTCTCTGTAGTCTCCAAAATATATTTTCATACATGGAAGACATAACTTTTACGTTGACTTGGGGCAGGGAGAAATAGGCTCAATCATAAACATTTTCAGTGGATACTCTTTGCTGTAGTGTGCCATATGGATCCATTCTCAGACAAATGCAGGGTAGAGATTATGATAGCTTAAAAGAACTTTTCATAAAAAACAGTTTGGCACATGGATGACAAGTTCTTAACCCTTGTAAAACGCAAGGAAGAGTTAACACAAGAGGGAGACCTGCATCCCCTTCTAACCTCAGCCACTGAAGTCCATGTAAAACTGGATATATCATTGTGTCTTGTAGCATACCAGTTCTGATGCCCATAAAGCAGTAACAAAACCACTTCACAGGAGTGCTGTTTTATCAATTCACGTTTGAAAGATACTCATAAGATACTATAAAATATCATAAAAACACCCATGAGTACAAAACAAGTGATGTGAGAACTCATTTCAAAGCTTTCCCATGCGTAACATGTTGGTTTCTTCAGATTACATTATGTTATGGAGTTTTTCACAATCTTTCTTGCCTTCAGAAAATTTGAGAATACATATAAAATCCATTATTTATTGTACCAGGTCTTTAGTAATAAATACAGTATATTGCTTTTAACTGCAATTGTGGCTAATTCCCAGCTGATTTTATTTTTCTAGCACATCAGCAAAGTATACAGAGTTCTTTGACTCAAGTTATTAACTAATATTATTAACTAATTCAGCAGAAGAAACCACTGGAGTGTGAAAATTACTTCAAACTTCTTTTAAGAGGAATTAAGATGTAATGATGAATGAACTTCAGAAACTCAGGAGTTTTTATTCAGATTTATTTCAACACAATATAAAATATTTTGATGCTTATCTAAAAGTATCATTATCCATCCAAGCCTGTCCAAACCTATACTGTCCCTAAAGCCACCAACCAGAAGCATAAAATAAGACCTTGTACTCCCCTTTCTTTCTTCTGAGACATATCAATCCTTCCTTTCCAGTACCCACTTGACACAGAAAAACCCTGTTTTGTCTTCCAAGAACATGCCTTGCTTGTCAAACACCTACCTTCCAAGTTCTTGACCCTCAAAATACTATATAATGCCTCCACTTACCCATTCCATGACCTTTACGGTACTCCAGTTCTGGATATATCCAAGTTGAGAATCCATTAAAGATTCCTGCAGCAGCTCCTTAACTGAACATTACAGAGGCCATGAACTTAAATGGCTTCAAAGCAAGATAGACAAAGTGATGGAGGAGATGTCTACTAGTGACCATTAAACGATCTAGACACAACCTTCACACATGTTACTAGCACAAGCCAGGGGCCTGTGCTAGGAGGAGGATTGCTTAATCTATCCTCAGCTCCCTAGACTCCATCAGAGAGAACAGACCTTTGATCTGACCCAATATTCGTTCTTAGGTTAGCTCTCAAGCCCACATATCCCTCAACATTTCATCAAAGCACACACTGCATATCTCCAGGACGTATAAAAAGCCACATGCTTACTCATCAAACCTCCCAAATCTTACATTTCAAGAAAGAACATCCGCGACACCTTCACTCCACAGAAGCAGGGCCCAAATTCAAACTTTGCACAGCCATGACACACCCTATTATTCACGGTCTAGAAGGCCCTAAACTATTACAAAAATCATGCAATAGGACAGTGAGAAATTTTTATATAGAAAACATTCTATCAATCAACCTGCCTCACTAGTACTTACTCCGCCATTGTCTCCAGTGTAACAAAAGACCTGCAGGCACAAGTGAGACAGCTTTTACTCACGTGCTCTGGAGTGTCATCAGTGTAACGCTGTCAATTTCAGGTCATACGCCTGTTCAGAACTGCTCATGAATAAAAAGAATTTATTCTATAGAAGGCTGCTTGTGACCTAAACTGACTGGTAAAGTTACTTTAACCCCCCTCAGATCACAAAGTACAAAATAATCTGAATACATCCTGGCTCAAGCACAATTTTTCTGATTATCAACCAGTTATGACTGCAAAGTTCCCTACAATGTTATTCCAAACAAGTGGTAGAATATATATCTGCACACCCACTCTCTCTGAAAAAATTACTTACTGTTTGCATTTCCAAGTACTAGCATGCATATGCACCAGTGACAAGACAGAAATAATGAAGTTGTATCTAGACAGTTATCAACACTTGATAGATTATCTGCCTGGTCATATGTTCCATGTTTTAAGTGCAATTTAAAAATTTAAAAATCAGTATTACAGTACTTTGTAATGTCAGAGGCAGAACCTTAATTTAACTTTATAATTCTAGATACAATAGCTTTTCCTTGAATATGAAGTGATGTATCATGCATTTCAAACTGGGTATTCCATAATCATAGAGCTTTTTGTTACTGTTAAAACTGCAATTTAGTTTCTGAGGAAGTAAAACAGAGTAATACAAGGAATACGTTAGAAGAGGTTTTAAAAATTAGGCTAAGAAAAATCACTGAAGCTGGAATTTAAGTACAGAAAATTATAGGATAGGATTCAGAAAACATTTATTATAGAAGCCTAAATAACATACACGTTTTAAGGTAAAATACATGCTTTTTTAAATTGCATTGATAGCATGATACTTAACTAGCCATCCCTAGTCTGGATGGGCACTTATTCCTAATTTTGAAAATATTCCTAGCAAAAAGCCAATCAATTCTTTCTTCTACATGTGCCTTATTTATTTTGTTCTCATTCCACAGAATCTCAGAGTAACAGCAATAAAAACCTGTACAAAGCTGGCAGGAAAATCTTACTGTGAAACATGTGGTATTAAATTACCAGTAACATCATTATATTTCTCAACAGGAGAAGAGAACTGTTGCTCTTCCTCCCTCTTCCCCATGCTACAGAGGTAAACATCCTCTCTTCTTTCTGCCAATCAAGTTTCTAGGTTCACCTAACTCCCACAAATTCAGCAACAACAAGCCAAAATGCACTTTCATCTAACCAAATTACTTACCTTTGCATAATACTTAGTTGTCTTGAATGCAAACCCTAAAGCACAATTCATAGAAAACTAGGAGGCTTTGCATGTAATTCCACACCATTTTTGGTAAAGACAATAAAGCAGTAAATTACATTGGTTTTAGCTGTAAGAAGACTTACAAACTGCATCCTCATTTGCATATATCATGTTTTAGTCAACATAGCAGATTCCAAAATTATTTACACAAACCTAAAAACACACAGCTCTGAGAGGTGGGTTCAAGCTTTTGAAAGTGGTATTAATTTGCCTTCCATGCTGAAATATAACAAAACCCCCTCATTGTTTTGTTTCATTAACTTCATTTTATTTATCAGCCAGGTGACAACATGGATACTTGTGTCACTAATGGTATACCTATGTACCTGTTTCATGGGGAAACATACGTGTATTGGGTAATTTTTGCACACATATGAAATATTCTTTACTCCTTTAAATTCTTAATAGGAACCCACGCTATGCCACAAAGATATTACTGTCCATAATCTACTACCAAAAAGCAAGATGTGCACCTGCTAAAAATATTCCAGATTTGCGTTCCCTTCCACAAACAAGAAATGCATAACACCTTTGTTCTCGTTAATTACCAACCTACTATATAGAGTACAGGTGTACCATTTTACAGCTGAAAAATTAGAAATGCTCATATTCAAAGAGCTGGAAAACAATCTAGGCTAGACAACAAAGACAACAAAACCTAGTATGAAGCTAGCATTTCTAATTTAGATTGTAGCAAACAAAAGTTCTTGTCAATAAAACTACAGTCAACAGCACTATTGTGTATCTTCACTCACATATTCCAGAAGACAGACATAGAATTAAGCTTGCGCACAGAGTAAGCTTCCCTATTGGTACCTTGAGTTGGTCAAGAAGGAGAAGTACAGACAGGCAGCGTGAGAACTTTGATATCTTTAATAGTTCCACTGCCTCTGCTTGTGATGTACAATATCTATTTCCTGGATAAACAGAGAAGTTAAGTCCCCAGAGTCTGAATCCAGTACCTTTCATAAGCCCTAACTTCATTTTTAAAAACGATAAAAGAAAATGTAATTTGCTTTCCAGCTTTACCAGTAATCCATACGTGTTCATATTGCAGACTGCAAAAACATCTGTGAGATCAATAATAAACATCCTACTCATCGTTCATTCTTCTGCTTTATTTAAAGAGAACATTCCCCAGCATACACCCTGCTTTACACTTTCTCCACTTTTCTTTAAATGATGGAATATGGATAAAAGAAATAGAAAAATGCATTGCAAATGGAAAAATGCATTTTCTTTACCAATGGGCAGGAGACCTGCCGAGACTTGACCTTCCAAGTCAAGCAGCCTAATTTCTATATTTCTGAATAAATAAAAGTTACAATAAGACAGCAACAAGACTGCAAAGTCTCAGATATTAGGGAATACCAGAATCACATTTGCCAGCATGTCTCTCCTCAACGCTCTGCCTAGCGAAAAACCCCACGCCCCCAGGTTCCTCATTCCAGTTACAGGTTACGTAGTCGATCCCATTTAGTGGTACATTTTCATTTTTCCTTCTATCTGCCTGTTTCCACTGAGTTGTTCAGGCACACTTGACTCCAAATCTTGCCTCCTATGTGTTTTAACTTGCCTTCAAATGTCTCAAACATTGTGGACAGCTAATCAGTCCACTTATGTCTGTAATAGTAAAGATCATTAGAGACAACATATCTAGAGAATTTAACTATAGGAAACAAGAAAATCCCAGCTGACCACATGCAAGCTTGAATTTATTTAGTCTAGTTATTGGGATAGTTACTTCTGTCATGGAGACAGCAAAAAGCACCATCCCTAATGTTGCAAAAAAGCACAATTGTTTGCCAAATGTGAAATCCCTTGACCCAGATAGAGGAAACCCAAACCAAAGAGCACTGGAACCTCTCAAGATGGCTTCAGTATTTTCCTCAAAAGTCACTAATCCCTTTTTCAGAAACAGCTATGTTGCTGAAAGGTTGGGGGGGGGCGGGGGGGGGGGGAAGAGTGTCAATTTTTATTTTTTTTTTTAAGTCATCATCAAGCACACACTTTCTTTTTGGTGTTTCTCACTTAATAAATTTCCTTAAAAATATGGTTTTAAATGCTGGTGCACTTGTTACTATGATCCATAATCCACACTGATTTACTACAGTAGCATTAGAAAAGGTAGAAGAAAAAAACTGCAACCATAAGGGTTCAAATTTCCCAAACACTACAGGACAATAGCTATGCATGTAATGCATACTGTTAAATACTTCCACACGCTGTTACTAGAAACACAGCATTTCCATTTTATAGCCTGATATGATTAACAACTAGACTGTATTTTCAAGTTACATCTAATCCACGTATTTTCCCCAAAATGCCTTCAGCTACATTTCTTGTAGAGCTTTTTACTGGATTCTTTTGGCTGTTAGGCTCTCTACGCATTTCGCCACTATTGCTCTCATTTACCTTTTCACTTGTCATTATTAAATACTTTTATTATTTTCTTCCTGCAGTCTCAGGTGGAATGATCACAAGGCAGCCTCCCTGTAGAGTAAAATGCGTTTTATGCGATTTTTATGAAGGCAGCAGCTTCACGTGGGTGACTCGCTGTTCACACCGGAATAGCGGCGCACGAGCCAAACCTCGGAACCAAACTCCTGGCCATAAGATTCCCAACTATTTCGGTTTCACCGTGCTGCCAAACACAGTCGCGTTCTCCGGGGCTTATTCCAGAGCGTTCAGGCTCTCCCGCTGGCTGTGCGGACCTGAAGCAGCGCCTTGCCCACACCGCGCCTCACCGGCCCCTGCGGCTGACAGGCTGACGGGACACACCCACACACCTGCCCGCGAGCCGACGGGGCGGCCGTTGGCGGGCGGCCGTTGGCCCCGCCCCGCTGCGCCCGCGCCCTCACTGAGGCGCCCTCTCCCGCCAAACGGCCGCTACCAACCCCACGCCCACCCCGGGGGGAGCAGGCAGGCGAGGAACCCCTCAGCGGCGCACACCCAAGCCGGGGGAGCGGAGGGGATGACGACCCCGGCTCCTGCCGCCCGGGACAGCTTCTCCACACCGGGAGACGGGCCCTCCGGTTGTGTTTCGGCGGGGCGGAGCGCGCAGCGGAGTTATCCCCTACACCCCACCCGCCTTGGGGGACCCGCTGCGAAACACCTCGGCGGCCCCAGCTGGGAGCGGGCAGCCCCGCCCCGCCCAGGTGGGCGGTTCCTAATTAGGAGGCCCCGCCCCTAGCGGGGCTGAGGCGGGGGCCGGAGACCGTCGCTGCTCGTTTCAGGTCGAGTAGCGGAACGTCGAGCTGGGCGGTGCTTTCTCGATGCGCTCGATGCTCGCGCCGACCCCTGGCATCCCCGCCGCTACTTCCGGCGGCGAGCGAGGCTGGCGGGAGCGAGTGAGGGGAGCGGGACGGGCGCAGCGGCGGCGGCGGGCGGAGGAGGACGACGGTCGGCCGCTGCCGCCGTGCCCCTCCTCCCCCGCGCCCCCTCCTCCCCCGCCACACAGGTACGGGACGGGGACGGGCTGCTCCTCCTCCCCCTCGCACCGGGGGCGAGCGGGAGGAGGCGGGGTCGCTTCCTGGGGAGCGCCGCCCGGCGCCGGGGGGTGGGGGGGGGGAAGCCGGCCATGGGCGCGACGGTGAGGAGCGCGGGGGGCCGGGGGAGGCCGGTTTTGGGTGGCCCGAGGAGGCGCTGGGCCCGGCGGGCCCCGAAGCAACGACACTTTCCCTTCCCCGGTGGGAGCGGCGAGCGAACGGCGGCCTCTCTTGGCTCGACGGCCTCTGTCCCGGCCCTGCCCGGGGCAGCTGGCGGGTGCTCGGGTAAAGCCACGTCCGTCCGGGCCTCGGGGCGTGGCGTGGGCCGGCCCCCGGCTGCTCGGTTGGCGGAGGGCTGGGCGCAGGCCAGCGAGCAGGAAGGAGGCTTCGGGGATCGTGCGGGTCCCTGTCCCCCTTCCCTCCTTTGCCTGCGGGGCAGGAGGGGTCAGGACGAGGTACCACCAAGCGAAGGATCTGCTCGGGCTGCCGACAGGCGTACGTTTGCGTCCCGGTAGCCCGGAGGGTGCCTGTTAGGTACCAGCTGCCGTCCTGCCACCGAGCGTTGGCGGAATTGGCTCCGAAGGAAATGGGTCTTGGCCGGGGCCAGCGGGGAATTTGCCTTGCGTGGCTCATGCGAGCGATTTTTCTGAGAGTGCCGAGATGCTAGTTTCTGCCTTACTGATGTTTTTAATGGATGTTCTTCAGGCTTTAAAAAAAAAAAGCCTCAGCGCCTTCATAATGGGTTTTTTTCTATGCTTGGTGTACAAGTCGTTAACTTTCTGAAGGCCAAAGAAACGCTGTGTTTCTAGTTACTTGTTCAGTTGCTTTTTTCATGTAATAATCACTGTATTTTACTTGTGTGCTAGGTTAAAGTCTTGCTCTGCATGGGACTTTTTGTTCCTGCCCCTTTGAAAAAAAAGTCTTTGATTTAAAGAATGTGTTTATGTTTTTACACAGAGGAGGAAAAAAAGGAGGGGAATATGCTACTTTATACTCATCAGGACAGCTCTTAAGCCACTTGACTCTTCTTAAAACAGATTCTTGCTTGCATGTTTGCTCAAAAAGTGAACCAGTTGCTTGAAGGGATTTTGTGTGAACAGGATGAATAGCATTTTTGATACTTAGAAAATAACAGTTTGAGAAGTCACAGTGGACTTCAGAAGAGTTCTGTCACTGTTGGTAATGAAATTACTTGGTGGAGAGTGTTTCAAATGGATACATACATTTACAGTTTCTTCAGTTCTTAAATAATGTTCCTTGAAATGTTTCTTGAAAGTGGTAATTTTTTCGTTTCCTTTGGAACATAATAGGGAAAAAAACAATTACTATGCATCATCCTCTTTTGGATGGCCTTGGGCATGACTAGAGCTATCAGTGTTGTTTCTTACTATTTTAGTGGTAGACTCAGTAATTTGCAAGAAATTAAATGGACAGATTGTAAAAACTGATGGTGTTCCTGAGGAAATATTTTGAATATAAATAGTTGAAAATCAGAAAAATTGTGTTAATTGTGGTGTGGGTTAACACCATTAGGCAGCTGAACATTACACAGCTGCTTGCCCACTTTCCCCCCCACCCCCAGAGGGATAGGGGAAGAGGACAGGAAGAGTAAAAGCAAGAAAACTTATGGGTTGAGATAAAAATTGTTTAAGAAGTGGAGGAAAAGTAGAGAGAGACAGAAAACAAAACAGGTGACATAAAGGCAATCACTCCTCCCACTGGTAGAAGGCAGACTAGCCAGTTCCTGAGCAAAAGATGGCTAACCTCCCTCAACCCCCTCCTCTCGCTTTTTATTGCTGAGCATGATGCTTTATAGCATAGAATATCTCTGGTTATTTCAGGTCATCTGTCTGGTTGTGACCCCTCCCACCCTCTTGCACAAACCCCAGTCTATTCACTGCGGGGGGCAGAGGGAGAAACAGAAAAGGGCTTGATGCTGTGCAAGCTCTGCTCAGCAATAGCTGAAACATTAGTGTGTTATCAGCATTGTTGTGGTCACAAATCTAAAACGCAGCACCATACAGGCTGCTATGAAGAAAATAAACTCCATCCCAGCCAGACCCGATACGTAAATACACTTGTTATTGTTTCTTCTTCCCTCTACTTCTGATTGTAACACAGGAATTACACAAATAATACCTAAATTAGTGGCCAGAGTGGAAAATATAGGTACGAAACTGCATTATACAATTCACTCCATTTTGGACTCTTGAAGCACACATGACTGTACATGGCTGTGTCTTCTGCTGGGCATACATCGTTTTTTGTCTTTCAGCTTAGATGAAAAATGAGGCTCCCATTACTTCTGCATCTGTTGTTCCTGCTAAGAAAGTGTGACATTAACAAATGCTGTGTGCCTTTTAAGAGGAAGTGTACACTGGACAGGAAAGAGCTGAACAGGCCGCAGTGAAAATACAAGTTCAGCTAAGAAGTCAGCAATGGATAAATTGATTTCTAAATACATTCTTTCCTTCGTGGTGACTTGCTCCTTGGGCTTGAACTTGGAAGTCTTAACTTTGCATGCAGTTCTTCTGGGAAGAGTAGCAATTCATATCCTGGTTTAGTGACCAAGTAAGGATCACTGAGTGTCTTCTACAGGAACCTTTATTCTGCTTTCCATAGTGGTGGAACACTAAACACAGGACTAAAGGGGACTGCTCAGTCATCATACCCAATCTTAACAGCGCTGCATAACTGCTTTCATAAACTTCACCTTAAACAGAGTTCAGTTGTTCCTTCTTTTATTTTGAGGCTGCTCTAGAATACAGATAGTCTAGGGATGAAAAGGTAGTTTCTAGTAAAGTTTGTTCATGATCACTTCATGCCCATTTGCTCTTACTCTACTGTCCTTAAAATTAGAATGATTCTTCCTCCTTAGTGGTAACCCCTGTGATACTTTTATTGAAAGCAAGTCTATTTTCTTTTCATCAGGGTTTTGGTAGGCTAGACAAGTTACGCTTTCATCTTATTTTGGTTCATAAGATGGGCAATCTGTTCCTCGAGCCTGATTACCTCTTTTGCAGTTCTTGAATCTGTCTTTGAGGGTTATCAGAACTCTGTATGATATTGTACATGAAGGCTCACTAGTGCCTCATTGCATGACATCGGTACTTTTCTGTTTTTACTGAAAAGAGTGTACTTAAACTTTTTCCATTCTTTTTTTTTTATGGCTACCTCATTTTGGGATTAGCTAACAATCCGCAAGGGTAAGCTTTCTACCTCTCACTTTTGGTTTTCAACTGAAGAGCTCTGAATTTAAACACAAATAATTATTATAGTCCTTAAACTCCTGTTACAGTCCCCGAGGTATTATTTCAGAACTTTAATAGCAGTCTTGTTCCAACTTGATAGTAGGTTGTATCAAAAAAGGTAACATAACCACATTGCAAGTTTTATATTAATCCTTCATTTTTCAGCTAAACATGTAATTTCTTATATTGCATACTAAATTACCATTGTCCATGAAGATTACATTTACTACATTATTGCATGATCTAGCTTTTTTATACTAGCACATTTTCCATGTAAAAACAGTGGGAAAAGCATTTTTTATACACGTATGATGTGAAGAAATATTTTTGACCTGTGGAAAACAAACTGAGTAGTTGAGACAAACCAAATTTAATTACTGACTGCTCGCTGAACTAGGTGCTGACCTACACTTAAAAATCTTGGGACAACTGACTGACCAGTGTGTTTTATCTTGAGACTGAAAAGAAAAAAAAAAAGCCTCAAACATCATACTCTCTGCTGAGCTGGAGAAAAGAATTATTTGCTTCTCAATCTACTAAGCTGATAAAGTCCTTCTCCAGGCTTCAGTTATCAATTTTTTTCCCCCATTACATGTGGAAATGGCTGCCTGTGATTAATATTAAAAAGATTGCCATACCACAGACCTCATCAGATAACCAATCTAATTTCTGAGACTGGCTTCTTAATCTTGTTTCCATCTTCATGTTCTTTTCCTCAGAAGTGTTTGAGAAATAGTGAGTAAATGTGAGAATGAGGAGATAACTTCTTCCAGTTCAACACTTCTGACCAATCATAGGCTCAAACCTGTAGTTAGTTTTTAGTAAGACTTCCCATCTAGTGGACTAGTCTGGTATATTTCACTGTGAAATGAAGTAACATAGACAGAACTGCAGAGCTTCAATACCAGTTCTTTCATTGTGATTTGATCATGGGAATCACTTGTCTCCCAAGCAGTCAGTCCTGTAAGTACTGACATAAAAGGGCTAGTTTGAGCTATTATGAAACTGAAGCTGGTTTTCTACTGCTAATGTTTTGGGGTTTGTTTTGTAGACTGTAGGAATACCACCTCCCACATGAAGCAAAAGTGCTTTCACAAAGTGTTGGCCTCTGATATTAACTGATGTTAACTTTGGACATCAGAAAAGATAAATAAAATTTGTGAATTAAAAATAATCCAACAAAACTTAAAACTTTATATTTTCCATATCAATGTCACATTTGTTTACTGTTATTGTTGGAAGGCTGTATGTTATATCTTATCTGACTTCAGCATTTCTTTCAGCTTTCAGACAGAGGACACACAGAAAGAGAAGAGCAGAAAGAAGATAACAATAGCACCGAATGCAACGAACTAGGAATCATGGATCTGAAATTTACTTCATCAAGAAAATACATTTCCATCAGTGTACCTTCCAAATCTCAAACTATGTCTCCTCATATCAAATCAGTAGATGATGTTGTAGTTCTTGGCATGAATCTCAGCAGATTTAACAAACCTACTCAATTTTTCATCTGTGTTTCTGGAGTTTTTATGTTTTATCTAATCTATGGATATTTACAGGTAAACACTATGAACTTGTCTTGGGCCAATTCTTCCTACCCCTTTTCTTTTTCAATAGCATAATAATATTGTATGTATTTAATATGTATAGGCATTTAAAATAGAAACTGATTGCAAAGTCAAGCTTTTAGAAGTGAAGAGCAGTAAGTAATTGTATAATGTAAGATTCCATTATAGTTCATGTGCCTATAACGTTTGGTTCAGTTAGACTTTCATAACTTGATCTTTTACTTCTATGTGCAAGATATACCTTTCTGTATTGTTTTGAATGTGTATTTTTTAAATGTGATTTCATAGTCTTCTGAAAACAAACAAATTGTAGAACCATACAGACTGACATGTAAGTCTTCACTGGTGTTGAAACCTTTAGGATCTCCTTGAGTTCTGTGAGTGCCATACACTAATAGTAGCCTATTGTTCTGTCTGCTGTTCCCTTCAGGACAGAGCTGAAACATGTGCTATGGTTGGTTGTTAAGCAGAAGCATAATGTTTATGCAGTTTTAGTTAAACATTTCTCTTCCTGCTAACCTTTTCTCTTTTAGCTTGAGCAGCTACATTTCTGTTCCTTTTTAAAATTTTTTTTAGGTTCAATGAGTCTTCTCAATAAAGCAGTGATTTAAAAAGTTAATGATTAAAAATCACCATGTTTCCAATGCAATTCTCAGCTGTTTTTGAAAAGTTTGTTAAAGTTACTTCCAAAGAGTTATTGGTAATTGAAAGCAGAATCTCAAAAAGGAAAATATTAGGTAGCCTTTTGTTTCTATAACTGACACATCTACATAATTCTATATGCAGTGCATGTATTTTTCCACAAAAAATTGCTCTGGTTTTGGATGTTCTGCAGCGTGCAAATTTATGAAATCACAAATGATGTTTAATGTAGGCACTCAAAATATTAGGTGCCCATTCCTGAGAGATGAAAATTAGCAGTAAATATGTCTGTCAGAGAAAGTTTGCATTTAATTTGTTGTGAGCAATTTATACATTCTGCATAAAAACAGTCTACTGAAGTAAATGAACTGAAAACCAACTGAAAAGCAGTCAGGAAACCGTCTGTAATTTGAGATAAATATTAATGCATCAAGTATATTCCCTTGATGAATCTATCCATTAATTTCAGTGGATTTACACTAGCAGTAAATTTTCTCATTGCATTTTAGAGAACCTAAATTGTCTTTTTCAATACTTTGCAAGTTGTGTGTGTATGGCAGGTAAATTTTAGTTAATAACCAGCAGCTGCAAAGGCTGGATTTGGATGTACATGAAGAAAAAAAATCTGTTGATTTTGTTTTGAGTTAATATTTTGGTGTATGTATGTGACCTTGGTGGGTTTTTGTTTTTATAGGAATTGATATTTTCAGTGGAAGGTTTTAAACCTTTTGGTTGGTACCTCACTTTAGTGCAGTTTGGATTTTATTCCATTTTTGGACTAATAGAATTGCAGTTGATTCAGGACAAAAGGAGAAGGTATGTGTTTTTCCAAGCATTTTACCCACTGTCCATCAAACTAGAAGCATTTTATATTTATGGTAAATTTAACTTCTGTTGTTTGAATGTGAATACTGTGAGGCATTGGTAGCAGTTACATAGTTAAAATAATGTGAATTTATTGCACAATAATAGAAAATGTTTTATAAGCTCCTGCTTAGATTTCAGACGTGTAAGTAGTCTTGTTGACTCTACTGTCACTCTGTCGCGCTTACAGAGCATATTCTATCCATAAGGTAGCTGATACAGACTGACTCATCTATGTGTTACTTGGGATTGTCATGTCTAGAACAGGGTCAACTGCACTTCACAGCACTTGAAACCATCTGTCACTGAATACCTTTCCCTCTCAAACCTTGGCACCTCCTCAGCAAGAGGTTCCTCTAACGTGCTATGCATCACGGAGAGTGTCAGAGGTCTGCTCTCTGTTTGCCATATGGCTGTGTAGGTTTGCTTCAAAGGATGTGCTTGGGTTTTGCATTTTTCATTTAAGTTAGCACTCCTAACACCCTGCCATAAAATTATTCTCACTGCGGTTGACCAAGGAGATTGTTGCTGTCTTGAATCCCGTGGATAATGGGATAGTTTGCTCTGACTCAGTGTGGCCATTCTATGGCTTCCTGTATATTGAGGCCCTCTGGAAGCTTGGATAGAGGCTGTCATGGTGTACATGAATCTTAAAATTGCTTTGAAGCATTATGTCTTAGTTGACCATAACTAGTTTTCCTTACCTGTAGTCAACGTTGGCTGATTTTGCATATGCTGATTTTAGGTGATAGAATTCTTTTTTTAGCCAAATAATGTAAATTGGATAAATCATTCTTTTTTTATTGTGAGCACTGACAGCTTATATTTCAAGTTATCTAACATTTTGAGATGCATCAGATAATATTGCGTAGTTACCTTTTGGGTGTTCTGTAACTAGTATTTAGGTTTTGATTACCAAATAGTTGCTAATGCTTACAGAGCATGACCCTGTAAGTGAGTTATGTTGGAAATGTAGATCTTAAATATATTTTACATTTTATTTTCTATAACCTAAGCATCTTCTTGTAGACAAAAAAAAAAATAATCTATTTTCTGATTTTTGTGCAGAAATCTGTTTCTTAAATTTTAAATTTTTTTGCATGCCTCAGAGTATGCCTACATCACATAATGAGTTACAGATAAGACAGAGTTACAGCAAGATATCTCCTTATGTTGCTTAATGTGGCTCTGACTATGTGTAAAAAATAGCTGAACATATGCACAACAGTAATTGTAAAAAATCACTTCAGAAAGTGAGCATAGCGATTCCTAAAAATTACTGTTGGGTCATCTGCTGTCAGGTGATAAGTTCATGAAATTGCAAACAATACATCTGAAAATGTTCAACAAGCTCCTCCATTCATGATATCTGAATCACTTCTCTTAGTTCTGCTGACTTTTATAAAACAATGGTATTTTTTTCAACTTTCTTCATTCCAAAATATGTAAATGTTCATGTGAAAACTTCACCAAAAAAATTGACACAGTGACCATGACAGGTCTAAGATTCAGGATATCTTGGTATACCATTCTTTTGTGTTTCCTTTGACAAATAACCTGAAGCCTTTGTCTTGATTCTTCTGTAAATAATACACCTTCTCAGAAGGAGGTTAAAGAATTACTGCTTGAATACTTCATGAGCCATGAAGTCCTTATTGTCTTGTATTTGAGTACTGTTTATTAGCAGTAATTGAAAGAAATGAAATTTGAAATCAGTCATTTATGTGAGCTTTTAAATTTCTATTTCGGAATGAAATTCAGTGAGAAAGATGGCCAAGTTGTATTACAAACATATTCCTTTATCTAAACTTTCCAAGCTAAATCTCCTCTAGATGAGTCTGTAATACCAAGATGCATATGTTTATATTTTATAGAATTCCTGGCAAAACCTACATGATAATAGCGTTTTTAACAGTGGGAACTATGGGTTTGTCAAATACCTCTTTAGGATATCTGAATTACCCTACTCAAGTCATCTTCAAGTGCTGTAAGCTGATTCCAGTTATGATAGGCGGGGTTTTTATACAAGGTAAGTGTTAGTCTTGCTATTAGATAATTTCTTTTGTTGTTTCATTGGGAGGCAGTTGTGTATGGAATCCTGTACTTTGTTAAATTCTGCTGAGGCTCTTGGATAGACAGGGACAGGTAGCATTTTTCCTATAGGAGAAGGAATGGGAATTTCTGAAGCATCTTCTCAGAAAATGTACAAATACAATTAGATGAACAGAAAATGTGGGGAAAAGGAAGTTGTATAGGTCACTTGCAAATCTTCATTTCTGTGCAGGCTTTCTTAATTTTTAAGTAATATAACTTTTTTCCCTAAACCAAATCAGTTCATAAATGAAACCTTTTCAATAGTGGAATGGAAAACTTGAAATGGAAAACAAAAAAAATCCAGCCATGATTCCCAAAGAATACCCTACTCTTCTTGCTTGAAAAGCTTGCTTCCTAAATTCCTAATTAAAATTCCTAAATTTTGAATAAAAGTTTAATCAGATATACATCTGACTTTACATATCTTTGACTAGCCCTAAAGTCATAGTTCATATTCCAAGAACATAAAAAGGGGTCTGGAGAACTGTTGGAGCAGCAGAGGAATGCACATAAGTCGACCCAATATGAGTGATAGAAGTGATTCAACTTTATTTGCACGGATAGCTCATATTTATACAGTTTGCGATAATTATGCCTACTAGTCCTAATATGATTGGTACATTGCTAATGTTTATTCATTACTAAAACACACCCACATGTGGTTGGCAGCTACGCGTGTTCAGTAACTTTCTCATGAGAACTTCTTCAAAAGTTACTTGTGAAGTTATGCCAAGGTCACACCGTTCCTGTCTTTCTCCTGATAACAGCGAGACCAGCTGTTGTTTTTCTCCCAATATCAGTAAAGCCAGCTATTTTCAGCCAAGGCCCAGTCTTGTTGCTCAAACTGACATTCTTTCACACAGAACTCTGCTCGCACAACTTTTCCACAGGCCCATGTCCTTTTTCAGCAAGCCACTTCCCAACAGAGAACAACAGAAAGACTATAGTTAAGTGAAGAAACATACTTCAGTATTTCTGGATTTAGAAGACTTAAGTATATTATAGAAGTTCAATACACAAGGATTCATTAAGTCATTAAAGCTCTGCATGGGCAAGTGTTATGGAACAGAATCTAGAATGTTATATTTCTGGTTTTGTAGTTAATTCTGGTCTTCTAGTTGCAATAGAAAGCTGAACTTTCAGAGGAGGTTACAAGTTTACATATGTCAATGCACGCACAGTATTTACCTTTTATTAGTAGTTATTTTGTATCATTTTAATGCAGAGACTGGTATTCCTTTAAAGCTTTGTGAAACTTTATGTTGTGTTGTAGTAGTATTGTATTCTCAGAAGCTGTGATTTATTTTTATTATTATTATTAAAAATTCAGTTAAAATTCTCAATTTAAAAAAGTTCCCTTGGAAGCTTATATTGAAAGTACAGCTTCTGGGAAATGAGTATATTATTTCAAACAAGACATACTAACTCCTGCCTTTTCATTTCCCTAGTCTCTTCATTTTTTCTACCCCCCTCCACATCCTGTGTCTCCCAAACTAAAAGACAATGTAGGGTTCCAAAAGTACGCAAATAATCTGTTAGTGTTTGGGAATGACTTCTCTCTAATCAATAAAGGCAGCCAAAATGTCTTGCATGAGGGAAAAATCTTAAGAAAACATCTAGGCTGTCCTGAAGTTGCTGAGATGTATTTTGTCAGGGAGGATGTGCTTTATGTCATTAGGAGTAAAATGAAAACTGACCACAAGAATTAGATATTATCTGTTAAGATCTTCTTCCATGTTAGTAACTGCTGTTGTAGAAGAAATTAATTCCTGTCATGAAAGGCCAGAGCATCGAGTCTTCTGCTTAAGTAAAAGAATGACATTGGAACAGTTTTTCCTTTGCTTTCTAATCTGCTAAACAGGATAAATGTTAAATTCTGAGTGTGTTAACAGTCCATTCATGTTGTTTGTATTGCTTTTGTAGGAAAACGTTATAATATTGCAGATGTGTCTGCTGCCCTATGTATGAGTCTTGGATTAATATGGTTTACTTTAGCTGACAGCACAGTTGCACCAAACTTCAACTTGACAGGTAAAGATAAATTACATGTTATAGTTTAACAAAATGCTTGGGTTTTTCCTACAATAAGTGTTCTGTAGAAATTCTGAGAGTTCTTGGTGGAGTGCCTTCAGGTATCGTACGGAAAATGCAGGTTTCATTGTAGCTTTGCACTAGTAGAACTATATCTGTGGCAGAAGAGGCCTTTATTCTGTTAGTTTTCAGGTTCTTAAATTTTCTGGAAATTCCACCCTTTAGGTTGAAATGTCTTATGCTTGTTCTCAAGAAACACTTAACTTCCCAGTAGATATGTTAAAATAAATGTGATAAAATTTGGTTTGATTTTAAAACTTCAAAAGTTTAGTTGTCTTTTCTAAAAGATCTTATGTCTTTTTCCATTTCAGAACCATTTACTTTATATTAATTCACGGTCTCACTCAGATTTGCTGTAATTCTTAGTTGGAGTGCCCACATTCTAACTTTTCTATACTGTGTAAAATCAGAATCAAAGAAAAGATTTAACCTGCTTGGGTTTAAAAACTTCATTGAATTTCTTTCTCAAATGACAAGGGAGAATTCGTTATTCATAAAATCCATGCTATTTACTTGGCCAGTGTTTGGATTAATACCAAACCTTGAAAACCTTTTGAATATTCAACTTTTAATGTATTCTTCTTTTGAAATTCTGAGATTAGTTACAACAACTGTTATGACAGACGTTCAGTGTGAAAACTTTATTTCTTAATAGTGAAGGCACTGATTTAAAAGTTTTGTTCCTAAAAGTAATGATAAAGTCTCGATTTTACGGAAAAGACTTTTTGTCCCCACAAAGTATGATTTCATCTAGTGTTAGTACTGATCAATTCGTGATGTCTAAACTATATATATCTTGTGCTTTGATCATAAATTAATTCTCATGCCTTTTAATGTAATTTTAGTGCTACTGGCAGTGGAAGAAATCAGAAAAATATGTGAATTATGTAAACTGCTGTGCATTTAATGTGTTTGTGTGGTATCACTGGGTGGCTACATGAAAAAAAAACCCACCATTTTGAGTACAGTATGATGTTGGTAAGCATGTAATGATATGCTAGTGTTTCTGATGTATAGATTATGTTAACCATTACAGCTATTTTTTACTATAGGCTCTAAGTGCATTCACATGTTAATATATTCCTTTTGTAAAATTTGAATGGTTTTAAATATGTGCTATCACTTAATTCTGAAAAGATTGGGAAAGTTGATTCTTCAACTGTATGGGATAAGCTAAAGTGCAGCAAATGTAGTGAAGTCCTGACGCCCTCAAAGATCTGCAAAACACAAGATAAAAATATTTTAAATGTCTTCAGAGAATAAACAGGGCTGTGTTTCATTTATTTTTAACACTTCAAGTCTGTATATATTGAAGCTTCAAGCACTACCATTTGGAGGAAGTTGGTTCTGTGAAAACAGAATATAGAACTAGAATTCAAAAGTCTGTATCTCTCCTTAGGAAGGTGATTCAAAATTCTCCTGCTCACCTTCTAAGAAGGTTCTTTCTGTTTTTCTCTGTTCCCTCTTGCCTGTTTTGTTTCATTCCCATGTCACTTAATTTAACCAGAAGAAATTTTTCATGTGGGAAAGGTGGAGTGTTTCCATTTCTTGGATTAATTAGGAGACAGATGGACCCTTCCTTCAAGAAATGTACTGATTTTTGGTATTGCAGAAATATGTAGCTGCCAAAGTGTAAAACCAGTGATAAGAATTATTAAAAACTTTGCTTACTTTGCAAAATGGTATATTCTTCTGAATAATGACACTTTTCTTGATATAAATCACAGAATAAGAACTGAAAGCAGAGAGGCAGAATTTAATTTTGTATGTTCATAGAGGATCTTCAGAGAAATAAAGTATTTAAGGATATTAAAACTTTCAAAACCATAAGCAGCAAACTAAATGTTAAAAATCAGAATTACTGTTTTCTAAAGTTGCAGTGTTATGTTACTGCTTATGTACTGCCCCATAACTTCCTGAGTTCGTTCCAGTGATTTATGCACATTTTACGTAGAACTGTTTCCATGCAAACTAGTATGAGTCTAGCATGATTTCACAGAACTTCTGCTAACTTGATAAGAAGAAAGCCATTTACGTTTCACAGTTCCAAGAGCAAAACTGTGCTGTGAGGTTAAACAAAACACATAGTCTTTGTTTTCTGATGCAAATGCAAATACTAAAAATGGAGCATGAAGAGATGTAAAATACTATCTGGATGAACAATTTTGCAAGTCTGTTTTGGGGTTTTGGGGTTGGGTTTTTTCCTTTTTTCCTGCTATTGAAATCTAATCTCAGTATTGCTTGACCAAAATAGGAATCTACACAGATTTTGTTTACACATGAAAGAGGTCAGCCAACAAAACAGAAACAATCTTCTGCCAGAACAGGTACATATTTGTAGCTAAGGAAGAGATATACGAGATATACTTTTCAAGATGGGAGTTGGTGCCAAGAGCTCAAAGCATCTCCTAGCATTATCAAATTGGAGAGGTAGTGGTAGATATCCTAAACCACTGTGAATAATAGATACAGGACTTCCAAAAGAGAAACCAGAAGAGAAGCGTGTGCAGGAGGAGACAGTCATGAAATATTGGTGCTATGGGAACTTCTGCTGTTCTGGCATTACAGGTGCAAGTGGAAATTAACTATCTTCAGTGAAGACAGTAAAAATATCAATTGCATGCAAATTCTTCCACCCTAGACTGGTTGTACCAGTGCAGTTTAGTCTTTTGTAGACCGAGGTGTTTTGTCCTTAGCTTCACTGTTGTTAAGATGATATTACTTGGTTAGCTACCTGTGCCTTCTAATCTTATGTATGGCAGGCTTCTAAAATGTGGAGTATTAAAGAGGTCTTAATGGTCAGGTAAACTCCAAATGACTCACTCATCTAACATAACACGTTTTTGTGGTGGGGATTGCAAGTGTGAGAATGTATTGTTGAGGATACGTAAATATCCAATAGCTTATAAATGTATAAGCAGTGTTAATATTTAATGACTTCAAGCATCACATTAATAGTGTAAAATACAAAGTAATGTAGTGTTTCAGTCAAGTCTGTTGATGCAAGAACTCCAGGTTTAATTTCTTTTGGAACTAATTTAGGATCAGTACTTCCAATCATTTTTACTCATGCTTTGCATACTACATAATGTTACTGGTCTCATTCATGTGCAGCACTATCACAATGAGTGGAACAATTCTCTTCCTACTCCAAACTGTGTATGTACATACTATTAGCACTTGTCTTGTCCCTACATTTCTCCTTTCCTTGTGCACTTGCACTTCAGATTCCAGGCAACCTTTTCATTTCAGTCCAGTGTTGAACCCGTGCATTTGTCCAGTGATGTGCCTGGGCCATTAAGCACTGCTGCAAAAAGCATGGTAGGGAACACAGATGGAGACCTGCTCAGTCAACTTTACAGAAGTGATCTGTAGCAAGACTATTGCTGAGCTAGAGGTGGTGTTATACCTTTGGACCAGAGCTGAAGCCATGTAGTTAATATATCTATACTGTGGTCTTTAGCATAACTAATATTTTTCAGGTTATCATGTCATTTCCAATGCCTGATAACTTAGAATAATGAAGAGTCTTTTTCTGTTGCTTCAGTTGCATAAGTCTAGCCTGGGAAAGGAAATGGTTCCTAAACTAAAAATGCTGGTTTGGAAGCTCACTTATATCCAGAAGTTTGCCAAGGAGGTGCCACCTTAAACTTCATTGGTCTTAAAACAGTTAAATCTTTCAATTCTGAAAGCTCCTAGGTGCTGGGATTTTTTTTTTCCCCTGTGTCAGGAGCTTATACTCCATTTGGTCTATCAGAATGCCTTTTTTGAGGCCTCTAATTATTACATAAGAACATAATATTAAGAAGACATAACACTGTTTGTTTCTAGTCTTCCATTCCTCGTTCTTCCCTGACACGATATCTTAAGGAACCAAGACTAGAGCACACAGTAAACATGATTTTGATGACTAATACCTTCTGTAATGTATACTTAGAAAAAGTGGTAATTCGACCTGTGTGCATCACTAAATGCAACAGTTGCTACAGTTGTAAAAGAATTGAAGTTTGGAGGTTGGGAAATGAATTGAGTGGCATGGATAAAGAGTTATTAATTTTTGTTGTTGGAAAGCTTATTACATTATTGACTGTGTAGTGACTTTGTTGTGAACAAATATGGTAACCTAAAACCACGGGTTTTGTACCTGAACAGTAGTTTTTTAAAACTAGTATTTCAGTAATGAAAGATTTCCACTGTGAATCCTCTTGCATATGTTTTACCATTACATCTAACATTTCTATTTGCATTTGTCAGGAAAAAATAATTTAGGATTAACTACTCAAAAGAGTACGTTCTTTGGTTATTTATCTTCATTAAAAATACCTAAATAAATTCAATTTACATTCTTTCACTCTTGTTACTATGAAAACCACAGCTGGCTTCTTTATAGCAATGTCCAGATGTTCCTATCAAGCTTAGAGACACACAGTGCTCAGGGGTTAACTGGTGGAGGGAGTGGGGGTGGACGCTGCTTTATAATGGTATAATGAAATAGTTTTGCTGACATTTAGAATACGGGGCGGGGGGGGGGGGGGTATTATTTTTCTACTCCTGAGATTATTTATTTTTTTCAGGGGAAGTACAGAGTGGGTTTTTTGTCACTACTCTGCTGATAAATATTCTGAATAGGTTTTTGTTTGTTTTTCTTATATTAGGTGTGGTCCTAATATCCCTTGCCCTCTGCGCAGATGCAGTTATAGGAAATGTACAGGAAAAAGCTATGAAGTTGCACAATGGTTCTAATTCAGAAATGGTAAATACCAGATTTGCAATTTTAAAAGAACATGTTCTATCACAGACAAGGCATACAATGACAAAACATGAAACTTAATCAGCTTTTCTTTTGCATATGTAAAGAGCTCTTGGTGTGCTGTTCCTGGGGCGCTTTATTTGTTTGTTTGGGGACTTTTGCTGGTTTTTTTGTTTTTTAACCTTTCAAGGGTGCTGCTTTCTGTGTGCAACTTCAAATGTACATTGCAGCTACAGAAACACTCATTTCTAGTAACAATATCTTTGTCTACCCTGCAGGCCTGAAATCAATAGGGTGTTTTCTGTATGATCATGCACTTAAACCCTGAAAAATATATACTGTTCTTCTGGTATAGATGAACATGTGTTTACATGGAGCACAATGCTTTTCTTACTTGCTAGGCTTCTAATTCTAGAGTGTGCTAGCATTTGAGAGGGAGTTTTTTTTGAAGCTTTTGAAATCCGTAAAACTCTGACTTTCAGAATGGGTGAATATGTGTGCTCCTGATTCAGTGAAATACAAAATTTTGAAAAAGTCTTGCTTGCTATTTTTTATATACATATTTGGAACACAGATTCATGGTCTGACTTTTTTTTCTTTTTAGACAAAACTTATGTTTGAATTTGGCATCTTTTTCTCTAAAGTCAAGTAAATACAAGAAAATCTTTTCTTATAACAAACATTATTTGAATATGCCATAAGTAAAAAAATTGAAATTTAATTTGCATATTTGACATTTAACTAAAAAATCCAGTTTCTCATTTATGAGAATAGCTTCATAAATGGAGAATAAATTACTTAGAAGGAAGCTTCCTTTAAGGCTGAAAGTGATTTAGGTTGGCTCAAGAGTTTGAGCTGCAAGTTTCTAGAATGTGGAAGAATATACCTGAACACTGTCACTGTATTCTTGTTTTTATTTTTGTACTTTTTCTTGGTGTTCAGTGTTGACTGCTGCTGGAGGCAGAGATTTTGGCTACATGGACCTCACCTGACCCAGTGCAGCCTTCTGTAGCTGTAATCTCTGAAATCCAAAACAAAGTATAATCTGTAACTCTTGTCCACTTTGCGTCTTGCCAACAGTCATCTGCCAGTTGTTAACTGCCTTACTTATGAAGCTCCTATTATCTCCAGAACTTTGCTTTTTATTCTGTGTTAGCCTAACAAATGTAGGTCTTCGTATTGTATACTCATACTACTTGTAGAGAATCACTGTAGTGAATAAGGATATAAAGGTTTTGTTTGAGGCCTAGAGATTACACTTCAGGATTTTGTTCAGAGAATTCAGTGCAGAAATACAAGCGGAATTTCAGAAATCATTTTTCTAGGCTTGAGCCTGTGGGTAAAAATTTAAGACATCTTCTGAATCAGAGATCGTGCTTAATGGACAGTGATCTGGAAATAAAATTCAATAATAAAAGAACCTGTCATCCACAGGATCTCTGTTTTGTTGCCAAATTTGGAACTTGCCCTGGATTAAGCAATTATGAAAACAGAAAAAGATGTCTTGCAGCTGAAATAGTAAACACGGCTCTTGAAGGTTATACCTGATTTTGCTTTGTGTGTGATTCTAAGAAAGTGACTTAGATCACACTGCCTAACAAGGAACTAGCAATGTGGTGCTTGTTTCTGGTTGTGCAAAGTGAGGTCTTTGGGTAGTTTGGAAGAAAAGTTGGATGCAGAGGCAAATGAAGGACTAGAGATGAACTTTTGTGTATATAAACACTAAAATAAGAGCTCTGAAGATCAGGTGGTGGGTTTTTAAGAATTTGAAAGCAGTTCTGCTCTTGAAATATATATTCACTGTCCTTTATTGTAGAGCAGTGATGTGTTCTGTTGTCTCATTGTATTGTTACCAATTGTTAATAATTTAGCAAATAATTGGGATAGTATAACACAAACTATTCATGAAACCTGTGTCAAAAGAAGTAGACCTGTAATTGACACTGAGTTTTTAAAGTGTAGGAGATCAGAGTGTTCTAGCTAGTAATGTGTAGAATAGTTCAGCTCACTGTCTCCCTTTTTCACAAGAAAAGGCCACTAAGTGTTGGCCAAACAGCTGAATGCTTCCCACTGCATGGGAGGATGGATGGATGGGCAGTTCCAGCTTCTATGGTTGCCTCTACATGGGAAATAATAGGATGAAGATTTGTTTGTTGCTGGATGAAGAGTCTTTTGTTGCTGTATGAAGCTATGAATTAAATAAGAGTACAGGCAAAATTAAGAGCTTACCTGTTTGCTTGAGTATAGTCTGTTCTGAGTACTGAACTTAGGCCAGAACTGGTCATATTTGAAAATCTTGTATTTTACAACCGTAATGCAGGTGCGCCATGTACATGAACTGAAGTGACATAGATGAAACTTATGTGACACTTTTGGCAGCTCGTGATGATTACATGCTACCCTTTGCACATTTAATGTAATATGGCTCTTTATTGTGCAGGATAAGTAGCAGAAACCAAAATACATTTAACGTATTATTCAAACTATTAAATTACATAGTTGTGTGAAGTTTTAATTGGGCTCCAAAATCCTGAATTTAAAGGATTTACCACAGTCAGCATTGACCTTGGGATATTATTAACTGACTAGCTTACAAAACTACTTTTATGTAGTTGTGGGTAGGAAGAATGTCTCTAACAATTACTTTTCACTGTACATCAGCTATTATAGAAATCCTAGTAAAAATATCTTCAAACACTGCAAATTCAACTCTGAGAAGTTGAACATATTAATAGGACCAAGCATTTGAAAGCATTTAATTTTGTCCTCTTGTAAAGTATCATCTGGTAATTATTTTCTCTTAAACTATTCTAGGTTTTGTATTCCTATTCAATAGGTTTCGTGTATATTTTGTTTGGATTAACATGCACTAGTGGATTAAGCCCTGCAGTAACATTTTGCTCAAAGGTAGGTGTAAAGATTGCCTTTTTTCTATGGAGAACCTCATTGGAAAACATTGCTCTGTATGCTTTAGAAAATCTCACCACTTCTCTAAAGTTGTATTTTTGTCACGTAAACCATTTAACTTGTATAATTCATATATTAAGCAAGTTGCTACAGTCTTTGATGTATAAGATAGGGTAATATTTTAAAAACTAAAATAAAATCACAGGACCAGACTTATAATCTTATGATTTCATTATTATTTTTCCATTATTTAACTAAAATTAAATGAGGATCTTTCCATGAATGCATTGTTGAACAGCTTATTATTTCTCAAGCAGTTGATTAAAGTCTGTAGTTTTATGTCATTTTGCAATACCTCAGGGTTTGTTTTACATTTTCCTAACAGGCTTTTTTTGTTGTTGTTGCAGCATCCACTTCAGACTTACGGTTATGCATTCCTTTTCTCCCTGACTGGGTATTTTGGCATATCCTTTGTTCTAGCTTTGATTAAAATCTTTGGTGCCCTTCTGGCTGTAACAGGTATGAACAAATGATATCTTTACTGCTTTTGGTATAAAAACATAAAGTAGTCCTATCCTATTATATGCTATTATATTTGTTTCTGTTCTTTGTGCTGACTGATTGTGGCTTGTGTAGCATGGATCTTCACCAGTAGTGTGTGTCTGAGATCTTCCTGGTTCTTTCTGTGCCACAGTTTCAACCCTGAAGAGCCTGTTAAGTAATCTTGTGCATATAACCTGTGCTGTGTTTTAATGCAGAAACAATGCTGTTCTAAACAGAGGAATTGCAATGGAAATGTATAGCAAGGTGTAAGGAAAAGACAGGTATTATCTGAAATATAGAAGGAAAAGTAAGGATGTTCCAGTAAGGCATAGCAGGCAGTGTCGTAGTCTCTAAGCGCAGAATTTCTGGAGATTTCCAACAAATGGTATTGTAGAAAAAGCATGAAGAACTCCCCCCGAAGCTTCTGAATGTCCATACACTCTCATTGTTATAGCAGTGTTAAATACGCACTTCAATCTCAGTTCAGTAAGAACTTAAGTGGAACAAATGCTGACTTTTGTGATGGTCTTCTCAGTTCTTTTTATTAAACTGAAGGGAATAAAGGATGTGTGTTAGTTTTGGAAGCCAGGATTTGAACTAAATAAACTTCTGGTGGGCTGTGTAACAGCTGCTGAATTATCTTTAAATTGCAACCCATATATACACGGGACAGGTGCAAGCCTGTTGTTAATGACAGAAGCAGACTCTGTCTAGTCTTTCAGATCTTCTTCTAGACTTCCGATATAATTGTCCCACAAAAAATGGAAGCAGTCATGTTTTCTGTTAAATGCTTAGTACAGCTTATGACTGTATCAACCATGTCAGAAGAAACAAATGTAAAGAACTCTTGAGTAATACGTTGAGAAGATTTGGGCCACTCACTGGTGTATCTGCCAGTCACACGTGAATGTGGAACAATGTAAGTCCCTAAAGTATGTCAAAAGTTACAGGAATCCATTCCAGGCGAAGAAAGTCACCAAATACCATCTTGTCTGTTCCTGTGATAGTACATGCACAAATAAAAAGTTTCTGTCACATGGTGTTTTCACCTAATAATATAATAATTTCCTAGCAATAAATGCAAGTCAGACCTATCTGTGCTGACATGCTCCAGGTATATGTCCAGGTGGATGAGGAAAATGAGGACACGAAGCAAGAGGCAATTGCAACCATTAGGGATTTTCAACCTTTAGAGATAGTCAGGCTTGACTGTTATCCCCTATGCAACTGGACATATTCTTCGTGTTGAGTAATCAGTCATCTGGAAAAATCATATGGAGAGACTGAAATCTTACTAGCTGAGACTGGCGCTCTGAATAAGGGAGTCACTGAGAACAATGAGTCTCAGCACTGTACTGGGAGGTAATGTCATCTGGTTAGGCTTGGCCTTCAGTAATGCATTGGCTGATGTGTGCCTTAGAAACAATGAAAAGTATTAAAACTAAACAAATTATGTGTGGAAGGACAACTGTATGGCTTCAGAGAAGGAAGTGTGTTCAGAGCCTATTGATACTTTGTCTGCCTGAGATCCTTAATGGAAGAAGCATTATAGAATCTGATTAAATCAAAGGAATTACTAGTAAGACAGACGCAACAAGAAATTGTGGTTCAGAAATTATTTGTACTAGTTCATTGTGGCTTGCATCTGTATTTATGAGGCTGTGGCATATTTTAGTACATGGCATTACATGGGTGAGGCAAAGCTAGCTACAGCCAAATGACAACTGTATTACAAGTGAATGCTTTTAACCTGTATTATTATGAGTTTGTAAAAGTCAAGTGACTGAAGTGTTTACATATCAGAATATTCTCAACTGTTGGAATAAGGGGAAATGACTGCTGTTCATTTTAACAGCAGTTAATTGTAATGTTAACATTTTTTATGTATATAACAACGCTAAAGGAAAAGTCTGACACTTGATCATTTTTCATCATTTTCCTGTACACCTGTTTTCAGGCTGTCCCTAGAATTATTACTCTTTACTATATGCAACTGCTATAGAATGTAAAATTGTTTGTCTGTAGAAAATGGTTGCTTCCGAACTTAAAATGTAACTTGAGTGTATTTTTCAAAAGTCAACCATTGCCCATTTAGCTTCTTCTATCATTTCTATAGTAGTTACAGTAGTCTATCAAGAACAGTTACACCAGGCTCGTTCCTTCTTCAGGTTACCTTTTCTTAAACTGCAAACATGAGTCACAAGGGCCTTGGGGGGAAGTGTAGCAAGATGCCATGGAGCTACCTTCCTCTGTTCCCTCTACCCCTAAAAGCTGCTTTCCATCAGGTGATGCTCTACTTCATTCGCAGTAGTGGAGAAGAAAATATAGACAATTGTCTTCTGACCGGAGAACTGCATGTTCTGCTTTCCTGTTAATTATTTCTCTGCAGCACTTCTGTTTCATGTTTGTTTTTAACAAAGTTCAGTACATCTCCTGGCTGGAAATTGGCCTAGATGACTGCCTTGTTTCATGTATTAAAATAGATTTTTTTAAAAAAAAAAAGTCTTACTGTGCTAAAAAATGTTTTAAAATGCTGTGGAATAGCAAACCCTTCCCAGGTTTTCTTATGCCTGACCTTGACAATCCTAACACTTGAGCCCTTTCTGTCTTGCCTGTAGCAATGTGAAAATGTTTATTGTGCCTTGGAAGAATACCGCATTCATTACTGTCCCTCCCACCCCCCATCCACCCTCCCCCTTCTTGGAGGGGAGTGGGGTGAAAGAGTTTAATGAAAATTGTATTTCTATTAGCAGAATGAGAAATTATCAGACTTAATTGGGAAAAAGAAGAAAAGGCACTTAATTTAGAAGGAAATGGTTACATAAATATTTTAATTAATAACTGATTTGAAAGAACAGAAATAATCGTAATTAGAAAAACTGAAGTAATTTAACCATTTTTTAAATTATTCATCTGTAAACTGTTTTCTAATTAAAACTCAATTTTCTTTTTCATTCCCCTTTAATTTTTCATGTAATAGAAAATAATTTCATTTGATGCTCCTAGATTTCTTAAAATGTAAGGAAAATTGTTACTAAAAAGTTGAGATTGGAGCAGATGAAGCAATGGTGAAGGTTGTTTCCTCCACTACAAAACATGCTTTTAAGTAAATATTTGTTTGTGGGGGAGGGTTGGGGAGAATGAAGCTTGCTTTACTAGCCATAAACAGCATGAAAGTACATCAGAAGTCATTGGTCGCTTTTGTCAGTATGTTACAGTAAGACTAATGTGGATGTAGTTATACAAGTAAGGCTTTCCAGTATGGTGTAGTAAAAAGTACTTCATGGTAAGCAAAATATTTTCTGTTAATAAAAAACATAGTTTTCTTTAGGTGCAGACAATTGTACTAAGGTCTTTAAGTGAGAAGCCTGCACTGTCATACCAAATATCACCTTCTCAGGCCCTTAACCTCCATAGCTAAACTTGTGTGCCTGGCTGCGTTGTTACTTTTTTTCTTAAACATTTTCTGTAACTTTTACTCACTTACTGATTTTGTTTCAGTGATAAACCATGCAAGTTTCCCAGTACACAATTTGGTAGCAACACTGTATTCTTGTACATAGCAGATAGGATTGTAATTGTTCAAATAATTGTTGGCACTATAGTTCACTTGAGAGTAACCCAAACAGATAGTTTACTTCCATTTTGGTAACAGGATTGTGTTCTCAACTCTTCTTACTACCTTGATTCTTTCTAGTGATAAGATCACATGTAGAAGGTCTCTTAATGGTTTTGATGAAAACTTCCTAATGCAGTCGTTGAAGTCGGACATCCTTGGTCTCTTAGGTTTCTAACCAAAACTGCATTTCTCTGCACTGTTAGGTAACAAGATGATTATCCCATTCCACTTAAAAATAAAGCCCAAAACACCATTGAACTGTAATAACAAGAGGTGGAAATGGCAAGAGATTTGGTATATCCAAACAGTGATATCACTTTTTTCTGCTTTAACAGATTAGTTTATACCATCAGTTACTTGCAAGGATTGTTTGTTGCTTTAAGGTATTGTGAATTTATTAAATAGCAAGTCTTGTTCTGGAAGTTTCTCTGCTGCAGATACTATGGCTGGAGCTGATACTACCGACGCAGTGTACTTGTTTCAAACAGCGTATGGTTCTAGTGCTGTTTTGTACTGGACTGCTGCTTTTGCAGTCTGTGTTTGCACCAAGGATGATCATCATTTTAGCCAGATACCTAATTATGTAATGAGGTTATGTACTAATATTGAAACCTATATTATGTTCTTTTGCTGTAACTGAATTCTTAAGTAAATATTTGTTTTCCTCTGCAGTAACAACAGGAAGAAAAGCAATGACCATTGTGCTTTCTTTTTTGTTTTTTGCAAAGCCATTCACATTACAGTAAGTATTTATAGTTTTAAATGAGTTTTTATATATTTTATAAAAAATCATGGTCTTGATCATGGAAATATAACAACAGTAATTAATCATATTCAGGCTTTAATGCTTTTCATTTCGTATCTTCTACAAATGTTGGCAATCTGCTGTAAATATTGACTGGCTGCTTGATGCTAATCATGCTAGAGAAAATAGTTTCCATTTTTCTAAAGGTCTGGAAGACAAGCTATTCCATGTGTTGGCATTTTTTTGTTGGTTTTTTTAAGAAAATTCTTGCATAATATCTAGTGCTTATGGTATTTAATAAATTGATTGGGTACTTTCTCTGTGGAGGAAGATTTGGCTAAAGGAAGGTACTTTCTTCATTACAGTATTGTTTCCCCTTTTATGAGCAGGTTTGAGTTCTTAGCTAGCCCTTTTAAATGACTACAAGCTTCTATTATCTTGATGTATTAAATTGCAAGATTTTTTGAGCTTGAGTTTCTTCCCCCTTTTTTTTTTTCCTTTATTTCAAGTAAGAGCTTACATTGAAAAATGCAGCTAGGTTGCTATATTGATACTAATTGCTTCTGGTTTGAAACAAAATAGTATTCAATTTTATTGCTGTGTATAAATTTATTTGAGATCTAAGAACAAAGCTTACAGCCAAATGCCCAAATGGATTTTACTCTTGATGCTTAAAATAATGGAGAGCTGAAACAAAAAAGTGCTTACACTGGGATGTATGGATATAAGACACTGAGTGAGAACACATTTTGGACCAGTAATAGAGAGTATAGTGCTCATAACCGTAGGAAGCAAAAACATACTAAAACACCTCAGGACTACTTTATTCATGTGAGAAAGAACAGCTACTGTTTAGTTATTATTTAACTATAAATGCACCTTAATAAGCTCTCTAGCCAGGATGGGAAAAGGAAGGCTGGAAGTATAGTAATAATAAAGATTCAAGCAAATTCTTTCTCAGAGTACACTAATTTGTGGGGGTGTTTTTCCTTAAACTATTCTCTCCTTGATGTAGGGGCTTTATTTTTATTTAATCCACAAATATTGGTATGTAATCGCTACAGATAAAGTGCTAATGGTAACTTTCTTTCCTCCTCCTCTCCCTCCCTTTATAGGTACGTGTGGTCAGGCTTACTGGTTGTCCTTGGTATATTTCTTAATGTTTACAGTAAGAATATGGATAAAATCAAATTGCCTTCACTGCATGGTCTTTGGAAAAAAAGTGTGGAAGAAAGGAAAACAAGGACGTTGTCACAAACTGTATAGACAGTGGTTTATGCCTTGTCTACACTATGACTTATTATTTTATTGGAACAGTCTTCAACTGATTCACTTTCCAAAGGGAACATTATTAAAACCAAAGGAGCTGAAGGCATATTGTCTGCTTGCAGATTGCTATAAATGCACATTTTTGTGAGCCCTTTCTTCAGAGCACTTGAATTCATCATAAAAGGTGTTGTAGGCCACTGTCCGATGGCATTTTCAGGCAATGAAGGACAGCAGCTCCTGGCAAACTGCTGAGAAGCTGCACTCCAAGTGGGGCACAGTAGAAGACCAGTTTGGGCATTTTAGTAGTATTGGCCATGTGGCTGATCTGAGATGAGTTGTTCTTTGTTAATTGTCTAGGCGGGGTAATTTAAATGTAATACTGTATTAATGTTTAATGGAACCTAATCAGCAACTGGTTGACCAAATTGCAGGTTTAAAGGTGGAAGGTTTAGAATATGGTATGTTGTCACTCTTTTTCATTTTAAATAAAAATGTTGGGGGTTTTTAAGTTATTGATTAAATCATCGCAGAACTTGGTATTTATTGTAATAATTGAAATTTCTATGGAAATTTTACAGTGTTACTCTTTTTGATTATTGCTTGCAAGTAACAAAAAAGAGATTGAGTTTGTGCAGTCAACACCCATGCATTTACAAGGGGGGAATGTGCTTTTAGGCCTGAACAGGTTGAGAACATAGAATGAAAAAGTCATGATTGAAACAATGATGTAAGAAGCTGTTGCTTGCTTATTCTGTTGTGAAATACAGAATTTTTAGTGGTCTGTGGCCCTCCATATCATTGTGGTGTAAAGAGACATGGAAGTCCTCTAAATTAGTGTCATCAAATCAAAACTCTTCATTTTCAATATTGGAGTAAAGAATAACAGCATCTGTTAATGTATTTGGAATATGTATTATGTCAGCCTGTGTGTGGTCCTGCGATGAACTTAAGAGGATTAGGGTACAGATTACAATTTTTTTTTCTCTAATGACAGGAGAAGGCAATGTACTTACTACCAGTCTGTCTTTTCATTGTGAATTTAGGAAGGCTAAGTCCATTTATCTCTCCATGTGTTCATATTCAACTCACTTTTGAATCGCTTGCATCTCTTTTATATATTTAACAATAGCACTTTAAAAATACTAATCACCTTACTGTTCATTGTTTTCATGTGGTCATGATTTTTTTGTTGTTGTTGTGTCCCTTATATGCATCTTGGTATGTGTCCTTTCAACTTAGACAAAAGTAAATTGGGTAATAGAATTGTATGGTCAGGAATAATATATAAAGAATTTAAATATCTCAAAGGATTGCCTTCTGCCAAAAATATTAGTCTATGAAAGTGTTCAAAATGTGCAAAAAATTTTTCAGACATTTAGGAAGAATTGCTGTTCCAAGGAGCTTGTAATCAAAGCACAGACACAAAATGTGCCTTAAACTTTGCTTATTGAGTTGGTAGCTAGCATATGCCATATTACGTATGTTATTAAATAGAACACGGAATAACATAGCCATCTTGGCACAACAGGACAAATAAGTGGAGTGGAGAGCTACGCTAATGTAACTGCACTGTTTCCAGCAGTCAAGCTATTGTGGTGTGTCAGCAAAGCCTTTCAACCCATATACACCCAGTGTTGCCAAGTTAGGAGAATTTATTGCGTGTGACAATTTTGTTTTTTAAATTCCCAGCTGCTGCATGATTGATTGTGTCCTGGATAAGGTAGAGAGGTGTGAATTTGACGAACGTGTACACCTTGAAAGAGAAGGATGGCCTGCCATGGCTCTCCATTTTCATGTTGCAGCCAGAGTTTTATGGTAAGATATGAAAAAGGGTTACAGTTTCAAATTTGACGCAAGAGTCCATTTGACCAAGTCAAGGGGATTGATACACATTTCTTTCCCTATAATATTTATCAACTCTTACATTTCCTTGCATTCTTTTCACTAAATGAAGTTTCTCTTCCAGTGAGGTTAACTTACCTGTCAAGCTTAAAATAGGGATAGTTTTTGAACCATTGAAAAGCAAGTAATTATGGAACACTTACTCCTCTGTTCACTAGCTTGGTGGAACTTGCTAATTAGCATTTGAGCATCATTTTGACAATTTTTCAGTCTCAGTTTTGCTATCTGTAAACTGTCTGTTGCTAAACTTTATTGAACTTCTGGAAACCGAATTATGTGAAAGCTACCATACATGCAGAAAGTCATAGTAAATATAGTTTGTTTGGCATCTGTTTTATACAAATAGATGAGAAGTCACTCCCAAAGTTTCTGACTAGAATTCAAATGTAGTATGTAGGTTGCCAAACTCTATATAATCCATTTTGTCTCTATTTTCTCTCTCTGGAGAGTGTAGTGCTCACAGTTTACCATTTAATTTATTCTGTATTGTATACAAGACTGAGTTAATGGAGCACACGTTAGGGGAAGTTTTGATTTATTTTTTATGAATTTTCTTTTTCTTAACTATAGAAATGTATGTTTTGTTTTACAGGTGTACTTTAAAAAATTATTTTTATACACAAATGAATATTGTGGGTTTAGTGTTAATAGCATAAATTTAAAAGTCAGATTTTTATTTTCATAGATGTGAGTTTAGTACTTGCTAATCAACGCTATGTAAGTGTGTTAAAGAAAATGCACACACAAGTGAGAGTACTTCATAATTTGCCGCCTGTCATGGTCTGCACCGTTTCCTGCTTTCATTGAGACATTAAGAAAACCGTTGTTTCAGTGAATTGCTGTTTGTGGGGGTTTTTTTAGGTTTTTTAAATAGCTTTATAGTGCATGCAAGTAAAAGAACCTTAAAAACCTCCAAGTGTTCTTTTACAAAATTTTGGTTTAGGATCTTCTGTACTGTATATGTATGTTAGGTTTGTGTTTTCTATGAAATATGAATAAGGGCTTGGCCACAAAGTAACTGTAAATTCTTCATTTTTCGTGTAAGAGCGCTTACACTGATTGGGGTGTTGGTTAACCCTTCCCAAAGTTGCTATGTAGGCTGATCATAATAACTTTTGCATTTTATACTCATTGGCTCCTGGCTTCTTTACGGTAGGCATTATGAAACTACAGAAAAAAAATTCATTCTGTTACTATAAAATATGTTATCGAAATGTGATGTGAATTAGTTGCTTCTTATGCTACACAACTTTCTCCTCTCTACAGAAAAACTGTGGTGTAAGAATTAGTTATAATGGGATTGAAGTTCACACTAAAATGAAGGCTGCCCAAGGTCTCCATTGGTGTCAGCAGTCTACCTCTGTGACCCTCTCTGCCTCCTGTGGAGGATGGAGGGAGCTCCACTTTCCTAAATTAGTATGCGTTTACAGTTGCTTTCACATTACATTTTTGCATTTATTTGCCGAAGTAATTGACTGTGCAGTGGATTTCTTCAGTATTTCAGTACGTCAGTATCATCAAACTGCTAATTATTCAGATACCTATATGTGAATACAAGTGTGGAAGAACTAATGCTCTGAACCTGCCCTGAAACCTACAGTGTTTCCTGGTACTGCATTAAACTTTTTCTTAATAGTGTTTTACCACTCATGTGCTTTGAACTTACCAAACATTTTAAGCTAAAACTTAGGCACATGTCATTCCTACTTGTCTGCCTGACTTCCTTACTTGTCTTTCTTACTTTTGGATGCGAACTCCCTTTGTAAGATGCTCTGTTGATACACTATGGATTGTTTCAGGTTTCTATTCCTGCATTTAAGGGCCCACATCATGCTCTTACAAATTGGTCACATTCCATATTTTCTGCTTCATATCAGTTATGACTGTCTGGATAATTTTTAAAACCTTTTTTCTCCATGAAAAAAATCTTTCATTTTATACTTTCCATTATATTTTTTGAAAGGTCTTGATGAGTACATGTATGAGTTAACTCCTTGACCTCATTCCATCTTTCAGGAAAACCTCTCTTCTCGCTTACTTGCCTTTGAGAACCAAAGGAAGAAGAAATAAATTACTGCAAGTGCTCTTTTTTCTTTAATAAGTGCCTTCCTTACTAACCTGGTTTTTCTTAATTGTTTCTTTTATTTCTGCCTCCCATGCTCCCAGGCACAAACAAGCTCTTCTCTCATGTTTGACCACTGCTTGTTCAGTCATGAAAACTTTTTGAATTCTTTACTGTTCTGAAGAGGTATAGAATTGCATGTATACTCTGGAGGGCAGGAAATAATAAGTAAACTTCACAAGTTAGGAAAGTAATTAAATGGATTCATATTTTTTTCTGGAGGGATTTTATATATGGTTTAGGTAATAGCTCAGAATTTGTTAGTGGAAGGGGTTTTTTTCTTGTACATTTTACCTGTTTAAAAATCTTTATATTAATTTTAATATTTAATATAAAACTCCTGACTATTCAGGCAGTTTATAGAGATTAATTTTAGTCTTGCCTATGAGGCAGAAAAATCCTATCTCCATTTCACTGATGAAACAGAGATGGTAACTTGCCCAAAGTTGCCTTAAGTCTGTCATGAGCAAGGAATAGATGTTAATACCCTCAGTTATTCTATGCCTCAAGTCCAGTAGAGCCCTTCTGTACCTGAAATGAAACAGTACCAATGTAAGCTCAGTTGTCTTTTACCCCGGTGTTAGAGTTTTTAAACTGTTTCTGTTCTGTGTTCTATGATAGTATAATTTAAGCGAAATTAAGACAGCCATAAAATAGGCTTCCTGCATTTTGTTTGAAGCTTCTTTGCATTGTGTACATGATCTTGTTGATTTGTTCTGTTTTCTGTGAACACTGTTATGGAAACAAGCCAGAGAGAGTAGCAGTTGTAGAGAAGCATAATATCCTTCACTTTCAGGTGACTGGTCCGAATTTAGTTCACCTTGCTACTGGTCAAAAGCTGCTGCTATTGGAAAACAGTGAGGAATTGTCATAATGTGAGGAATTGAGAAAAATGATGTCATGCTGGATCTGTATCTTTTTGCCATTCACTTGTAGAGAAGCAAAGACAGTAATACAATAAAGAACATTCATGCACAATACTCAGCTTAGAACATAATGCTGACTTAATGCTTCTTTTCTATTCCTGGATCAGTTTCTGCTTTTTTGCTGTTTTTTCTTGAGGTGTGATAGTAATGTAATGCTTTTCTACACTTTTGGATATTTAATTTTTTTCTTTGTTCAATTTCTCAGTTTTATGATTCCTATTCTTAGGTTTTCTATTTCAAGTGTAAAGTTTTACCTTGTAATTTGCATTACACCTGTAGTACTGTGTCCAGTTCTGGGCTCCCCAGGACAAGAGAGATACTGGGCTACAGGAGAGAAACACCTGGGAGCATTCAGCCTAGAGAAGAGAAGGCTCGGGGGAATCTCATAAATGTGTACAAAATACCTGATGAAGGGAGGGAACAAAGAGGATGGAGCCAGGGCCCCTTCAGTGGTGCCCGGTGTCTAGACCAGAGCCAGTGGGCACAAACTGACACCCAGGAGGTTCCCTCTGAACATCAGGAAACACTTTCTTACTGTGAGGGTGACCGAGCCCTGGCACAGGTTGCCCAGGGAGGCTCTGGAGTCTCCATCCTTGGAGATACCCAAAAGCCATCTGGATGCAGTCCTGGGCAACCAGCTCTAGGTGGCCCTGCTTGAGCGGGGGAGGTTGGACCAGATGACCTGCAGTGGCCCCTTCCAACCTCAATCATTCTGTTGTTGTAAATCTTACGAGCTTTGTCTGTCTAGATTCTAATACTTCCACTTTTTCCAAAGTGTTAATAAACGTACTTAAAACAAGTCTCTCTGGGTTGGCTACAGTAACTCGGCTGAAGCTGAAGAAGCCAAGCTGACAACACCCAAGAGTGTGATGCTAGCTGAACAGCGAGTAGCTTCAGAGCACACTCCCCTTGAGAGAGAGAGGCTTTCATTTGGTAACTGCTGCTTAGTGCACAATGAGAGTATCTGAATCTCTTAGAGCAAATGCAAGGAACTGGTAGATTAAATTGATGCTGTCAACGCAGAACTATTTGAATGTATTCATGAAGGAGTTCAAAGTTGCTTTTGTTTTTCTGCATTTAGCTCTTGCAATGCTATTGGGTTTTTTTAGCACAGCATCTGATCTGCAGGCAGCTGTTAGAAGCGGTACTACACCACTTGCTGCCTGTTATTTGTCAGTGTTTTGTATGAACATGAACAGCTGTGGTAGATGCCTTCATACTTGTTCAAAACCCAGGTATAAATTCCGCTTAAATACAGTTCTGTAGTATCAGGCATTTACTCAAGCGTATATATGCAAAAATCTATCATATAGCAGTCCTAGTTCCATATAAAACTGAAGCAAAATTGTTATGTCAGGTTGAACACTTGACTCCAACAGCACTGGAACATGTGCACACACAATAAATGCTGCTGTTAACCATTACACAATAAATGCTGCTGTTTACCATTGTACAGTCTGTCACATGGTAATCTGCTGTTTACCTGTAACTGCAGCAGTAAAGGGAAAATTGATTGAATAAATATCCCCTGGGCTCCTGTTAGTATGGTACATCTGAATACAGTGTGTTGCAAGTTTGGCTTCCGCTGCAAAGCGTCTCGTGGAATAGATGTGGTGATAACGTGTTCTGGGTGAAATACCCAGTCAGACAGGGGAGGGGGCTGCAAGACAGCAGGCTTTGGGTATGTGTGAAGTCTGGTTGATTCTGTGCTGCCAGCGTGCCTGCTTTGCTCTCTTGTTAAGGCAGCGAGTGTATCTGTGCTCAGCTTACTGAATTTTCTAGGTAGCACTGGCATTCAACCGGATTTACCAAGGCACGTCTTACACGTGGTTTAAGAAGAGTGTGTGTGTTTGCTTCCTGTGAAGTGTACATCTTGAGGAAATGCAGACATCCCAGAAGTCTCTAGCATTCATAAGAAAATGGAAGGGTTTTTTTTTTAGATTGAGGTGAAGTAAGGGGCTCTCCCTGTTCTCCCTAGGAAGGACAAACAGTGCTGTTATATGAGAAAGGTTATAGCTTCAGTTACAGCCTGTGAAGCAACTGGTGAGTTGTTCAGTAGGCCTATAAAATCATCTTTGGCCATTCAGACACATTTATAGGATCCATTTACTCGTACCATTTGCAGAAGAATGAACCTTTCTTGACAGGCTACTCTTCCTATTTTTTCACTGTTGCCTCATTTTAGGTTCCTGAACTCCTTTATGTTTCCACAGCACTGCAGTAACTTGGCACTCAGTGCTAACATAAATATGGATATAATCAAACCTCTGAAGACAAAAGTCTTTTTCACACTATTGTCCATGACTGTGGAAAAGGAATGATGCAGCAGTGGCATCTTGGTAATGAAGCACTGTGAAAGCTCCGCAGCCCAGTCTCGTGGATAAGGTGAGATTGTTGGCTGTACACTACAGACGTGCTTCCCCATTGCATGCTTCTCTGTGACTTCAAAAACTGCCCGCTCTCCTGGTACTTCCATTACATGAGGACTATCGCCCTGTTTGCAGGACAACGCATTATAGGTAGAGAGCCCTCAACGCAAAAAATTAAGAGCACTACAGGCTATGCTAGTGGAAGGTGTCCCTGCTTGTTGCAGGGGCATTGGGCTAGGTGGCCTTTAAAGGTCCCTTCCAACCCAAACTATTCTATGATTTTGTGATTCAATGTTCACAAAGAGGATTTGAGACCCCTGAAAGACTTTGATGCACAAAGCAGAGTTCATACAGGCTTCAGGCAGTGACTAAGCAGAATTTAAGCTCTTCAGGCTTTAACATGCCTTTAATCTTTTGTTGTTCTAGCCTAAAGTTAGGATTATTTATTTTGTGTACCATCCAAATTTTGGTACTGGAAAAATCTTAAAATATGCTAAAAATTGCCCTTAATAAGCAGTTCAAGTTAACAGTTGGTAGTATTCTATCCCTGGTTTACACCACCCTGTGCAGTCCAGCTAAAAGTAAAATCTGAATGTGAGTGCTTGGCTTCTTCAAATGAAGACTGTATTCTTGCTGTTAGGTAATATCACCATCCTTGAATTTAACGAAAGAAAACAAATTCTACATAACTACATAGGTAAGAACTGATTTAAAAGTAGCTAATCCTTACTATGTATCATACCTGATTTCCCTGGACGTCTTATCCTTAATAAATGGCTCATGCCTGGCTGCACAAGCTTGGTTTGCAAACTCCATCTTTCCTGGTATTAAAGCAGCCTGAGATTAAGCAATCTTGCTTGCATGCTTGCCAGGGCTGAGACCAGTTATTGCCTAAAGCTTTTGGATCTCCAGGCACGTAAGTAAGAGTTTGTGTCCACAAATCTCTGTGACATGAGACTCGGGAAACTGCCACACAGTAAATTCAGTAGAAACCGTCCGTGTGCACACACTTCTCACTGAAAAAAAATAAATTATCTCATATGTATTGAGCACATAGATTGTTACTGTGGAGTACCTGACAGTATGAGATCACATTCTTCTCTATCTTGCGGTAACTTTCACGTGTCTGTGATCGGAACTCCATTACATTTTTCAAGAAGCTAGAGTAAATCTGGGACTGAGCAGAGAGATGCAGCTGTACTTCCTTGAATACATGTGTAGCCTCATAACCTCAGAACTCTCTTTACAAGAAAAGGTGGAGAAAAATCATAGCAGGGTCCCATTGCTTGTAGAGTCTATTAAAGTCCAACTGTCAAAACGCCAGTACCAGTAGCCTGCGAGTTGCACACTGCTATAGGGGCAAACATACCCTCTCTCTGCTAAACCAGTTAATGTTCAGCATGAATTTATACTTGTTATATTACCCTGCTGATAAATAAAAGCAACACATTTTTCTAACAGGTGTAATTTCATCTCAGTTAATGTGTAAGCTACATCCTGACTCTCTCAACTCTTCATGAATGTGTGTAGTCAACTGATGATTTGTTTTGACTGTGTGGAATAACTGACACTTATGACTCTAACTTAATTTAGTCTCTTTGCCTCTGGAATGCTGGTATCCATATCCAAAAGCAAGCGAAGTGATTTACTTGGATTTGTTACTCAGAAGTCTGTGGCTGACACTACTGCAGATTATTTTTTAAACAATGGATTAATAAAGTTCTGTTCAGTTACAACGCCCTGTTTCTCCACAGTTGTCTATAAAAATCTATATTGTTAGTTTGCAAGAAGTGCAATAACTACAAATTCGTACAAACTCTATTGGATGTAGTGCATTGCACAATGTGCCATAAAACCTGCTGACGCATATGACCAGCATGGACTGCAGATCTATTGTTATTTCACTGCAAGAAGACTGTAACTGCTACTTACATTTCAGAGGAGAACAGAAGCCTCAGAATAACAGAATCTCACATGTTTGGGATTTCTTGTTGAAACAGAGGAGCTAGTGCTTCTGTTCTGCCAAAAAAAGAACATCTTTCCTGAAGAAAAAAGCAAGTACTGGAGACCTTTCCTTGTAAATGAAGGACAGTGTACTACTATGAGCTCATATGTTTAATATGCATGAAATTAGGGTTTTATGCAGAATAACTAAAAATAATTAGTCATTTTTAAAGAAACTGTGAATACAAATAGAGATTTGTAGAAATTCCTGAAAAGCAAAAATGTACAGATTACTACAAAAGAAGATCAACCAGCTCCTCCCTGGGGCTGAGTTTCAGCAATTTAAATTCATTCAAACTCAACAGCCAAGCTGAAGCAATTTGTGTGTATAGTATTTGGCTTGGGCTGAGGGCAGTTTAACCCTTAGGGAAAGCGTAGGGAACATTTTGGTGGTAGGAGAGGCAGAGGTTTCTCCAGGAAAACAAAACCCAAGGAAGAACAATTTGCTCTTAATGGAAAATACTCTTTGATCTAAAATGGGGTGTTACATTTTTAGTTAATGGCATCATTAAAAAGCCAAAAGAAACAAAAGAGCTAGACTGACAGAAATGCTGGAACAGGAGACTTCTATCCAGTGGTCTAGTTACCAGACCACTTGTCTTGGCTGCTTTTCTTGAGAAGGCTGTAATGTTGCCAGAGATGATACTAATTTATAGAGTAGGTTCAAATATGAGGGTGCAAAAATGGAAGGACACTATCCCACCACATTGCACAACATAATCTACTTGGGCATTTTTGTAGCTAGTAGAGAAGTGAAATAAATAATAGAATTAGGACTTAAACAGGTTTTCTGTAAAAGGTGTGTTATATCTTACCAGTTTTACAGGATGAAATTGAATCGGCACATTCACAAATTATTCTGTTCAATTTTATTCTTTATATTTCCCTAGCATTGGAGCTGGAGCATCAATACCTGAGAATCTGTTCCTTACACTTCTGTGAGTCCTCCAAAGTAAGGCTGAGATGGGAATTTATCAGGACGTCAAGAGTGCCTACTTGATGTGGAGAAATACTGGGTCCTGTTTAACCCATCCTTTAGAGATCTGGCCACTCTGAAAGTCCTCTAAAACAGCAAGTAAAGGGGAAAAAAAATTGTCACAATACTAACTTGTTTTCTTTGCTCTTGCTCTAGACTTTTTTTGGAGTAGGGGAATGCGTGAGTGTGGGGGTTTTTATTTTTTAATGGTGTCTTCATTAGGAGTATTGAGTGCTAGTACTTTATTTGAGTTTCTTAATTGGCATTCATGTAACAGATTTTTAATAGTTTATCCTAAGGAAAGTCTTGAGCTAAATTAAAATTAAGTTCAGAACATAAATTTTATGAGGAAGTTGTAACTATCCCCAGCCAGAACAGTACGGTTTGCCACTTTACCCTCCCCCCGATCCCCCACACCTTTTCTCTGCCTCGCATCCAGGCACGCAGAGGATAAAACACTGGAGGAAAATGTGCAGCATTGCTTTAAAAGTGCTTAACTTGAGCAGTTCGATTCGACCTCTCTGTCATTGAATAGTTATAGCTTTGTGTCTCTACAGGGCTGAGGTGAGGCTGAGAGCTTTAGTTACGTTCTTTACTTTGTTGTCTTGTAAGTGTAACCGTAATTGGATTTTCTGGATTTACAGTAGCTGGTTTAGAGAAAGTATTTGAACCGCCTAGCTATTGTTGTCTGTGTTGGGGTGGCACATACCCAGCTCTGCCTCGCTGGTTCCAAACAAACAGCCCTGCAGTACGAAGTTGTCCTCGTCGTGGGAAGCGCACAGGAGCGACGGGCCGTCAGCTGCACGTGAAAAATGACAAAACATTTCTCCCCATTTCACAGAAAAAGAAGAGGGGGCGGCTGACACAGGAATGCCGTGCAGGGTGGTCTGCTGGGTCCCAGCCTGGTGCCTTTATATACCGTAACTGCTGTACTTCTCTTCCTTAGTTTTATAGGTTGCACTTTTGGTCGGTGGCTTTATGCTGCTCTTTTAGGAAACGGTATTGCACGGCTTTATTCCCATCAGCTGACAGAGATGTAAGAATTTCATTAGCTTGATAACTGCTCTCATTCTGGCTGATATAACGTGAAAAATGTAGTTTGAAAATACCTTCCAGGGCTGCTGTGGTGGCCCAGTTAGGGCTGTGTCAGAGACCTCAATTCATTTCATAGCCTTTCAGTCCTCTGGATGCCACGTTCACTAAGTGGACTCCCATAGGTTTCTCCACAGCAGGCAGAAGGGCAGCCGAGCAAAGAGCTTAGTCAGTACTTCAGCAAATGTTTGGATACTTGCTGGAGATTCTTCAGGAAATGCTTCTGCTGGAGTAGCTTCCTAAGGCCGCCTTAATTAGCACGCAGGCTTGCAGCTTTCTCTATGCCAGGATGCTCTCTCCCAGCAGCGAGATGGAAGTAGGTCCCTTTCCCACCTAGATACAAAGGGAGCCGTGAGTCTCTCTCGGGCAACGTGACCCCAAAGCAGAGAACTCTCATCCTCGTCTGTGAGTTACGGATTAAAATGTTCACGTGCTCAATTTCGTTTAGGGGAAATAATGTTCACGTCCGGAAAGCCTGAGAGTTCGCAAAGTAAAATTGATCTGTACATCCCACTTTCCAGACAGAGAACGCAATTACGCCGTGTGACTTCTGCATGCACTCAAAATGCCTTGACTAGCTACCGTCGAGCACCCAGCTCCTCCTGGATAAACAAGAGGCTACAAATTCATCACAAAAATTGGCAAATAATGTTGAATTATAAATATATTTGAGACAATTGTACTGCATTGACTGACAATTCATTAAAAAAGAGGAGCTGAAATTGATCAAATGAATTGTTTGTTACTAATTATTTGCCTAGTGCTAGCTGTGATGTGAGACCTTGAGGGTGGGAATAAATTATCTTAATGAGGGATTAGGTTAAGGCATGTTATAAATTCTCATTTCAAGAGCTAACCCCACCATTAATATATTTGCCTATAACTGTGAATCTTCTTTAATAGCTGCCTGTCTTCTTTGCACTGCATCAAATGTTCGTCCTTTTTAGGTCTGTGTTCTGAAAAGGAAGTATGTGGCCTCCCAGGTTTTATCTTCTTTAGAAACACCAAAGAAATACCTATGAGGAAATAACAGTAATGTAGACTGTAAATTATGCTTCAGTGTGGAGAAAGAAATGTTCAAATCCCAAGGACAGATGAAGTACCAGATACCTTTTACTGTGAGCTGAACACATCCCTGCTTTTGAAAACCTCATTTGTATAGTGCGTGTGGCCTTAGAGGTGCGGTTTTCCAAGTGAAATGAGGGTGGAGAAATGGGGATAAGCTGCCTTATACAACTTGGAAGGGAAAAAAGGAACGAGGACACACACATATGTTGTTTTGCTTGTGGTAGAATCAAGAGTTGCCTTTTATGATCCGAACACTGTACAAGCTCACGGTGGTAACGTTTGTCTCAGACTATCCAAGTAACAAGGATTTTAAATCTGATCTTCCTTCATTAAGTTTCTGTAGCCACATTATTGTCACACTTAATTATTATAACTGCTATTAATAATTCATAGAAAAATCTGAGACAGGTAAATCATAGGCTGATTGAGATAGGGACCATTTCTCTTTCTGTATTTGTGCAATGTCTCGTTAACTTGAGACACTACGGCAATATAACGACCACGTAATAATAAAACATTACGGTTTTCTCTCCCTGTCTCTTTGCCGTTTTCATTAGTTGTCCTCAAAAGTGCTTTTAAGAGAAAGGGCTTATTATTGTCTGTATTTCTACAGGCAGCTCAGCACCCACAGTCACTCAGGGGGCCAACGTGGCAATCGGCGCGCAGACACCCGACTGCCCGTGCCGTCCCTCACGTGCGTCAGTCCTACGCGTGCTCTTTCCCTTAGGCATCGCTTCCTCCAAAGATCAGCAATGCTGGCTGGTTTGTAAGACGAGGGTGGAGAAGTAGGAGGCCATATTAGGTGGCCTTGCCTTTCAGTGAACTCGTTTTGATTCAGAATTTATTTGATTGAATTTCCTGTGTATTTTTAAGGCATGATATAATGCCTCAATTTGCCGAGAGCTTTAGAGCACTTTTTAAAACGATGCTTTACTTGCCGCCTTTTTGATTTGTCAGATATCCACTGCTGTTTTTTCCTAGTTACCTGCCTCCCCCTTTCTGCAGCGCTTGCTGTACAATCGCTTAAGCCCTGGGAGCACACGGGAGATGATACGCTGTCCATCCAAATTGTCAGAGCTCTTCGGAGATGCTGTTCACCTCGCTGGAAACAGAGTTGGGCCCTCTCTGCTTCCAGAGAGGCTTGTTTCCGAGCTCTATCAAGCCCCTTGTTATTGAAATTCAGAACAGTTACAAACTTCCCGGCATTCATTATCCTCTTCAGTATCAATTCAGAGGCAGCACTTGTGTGTGTATGTGTTTGTGCAGGAAAGATTCATCACATTTTTGGGTCAGCTACCTTGTCAGCTCCACAAACACATACACGCGCACACAGAGAGGGAAGAAAAAATGAGCTTCGTATGCTTCATTCATGTCAGAACTCAACAACTTTAAGAGCGCAAATATTCTGCAGTCACTCATGAAAAGAAATTTTTAATAATAAATATCTAACAATTAATGGGCTGGTAGCTGCAGTTGTCTTCAGGGCATAATATCTAATTTCCTTGCAACGTTTCATATCCTTACTTTTCACGCTGCAACAGTCTATCATTAAAACCGAATGCAGGTTTCTATCACTTTTATTTATTTTTCAAATCAACTTATAAATCAGTGCCAGGCCTTGTTACAGATGAGTTCCAATAAATTATCGGCTGTGGACAAATTCTGAATGTTAAACATTCTCTGTTTCTCCCCCTTTTTTTTCCCCACTTACTGTGCTCCTGTGTCACCCTCCGCGCCTGGAGCACATGGCGGACAGGGGGTTTTGGAGGGTTTTTCCCCTTTTAAACAAGACGAGAACGTGGCTACTTAATTATGTGCTATTTAAACAATGTTAAAATGTATTTGTTTTTCAGGAAAAAACAATACCTAGGGAAACAGCTTCACACGACCTGCAACAAAATTTGCATCTCTGGACTTCAGTAAGATAGACATCAGCTCTTTTACTTCTAGCTGACAGGTAATTCCCAGAGCGATTTGTAACCCTAATCTAACTTATATTAATTCTTTTACTAAAATGCTCTGTCGTTGCCCTTTGGAAGCAGGTCATAAGTGCTTTTGTGAGCTACTGCTAACTTCTCCTTAGCTGATCTGTCACTTCTCAATTGGGTTATTGAAATTAGCAGCGTATTGCTGATTTTGATGTGACTCTATCAGTTAAGTAAATTTTCTTTCTAGTTTTACTACTAGGCTGAGATACACCAAACGGCCTAAAGTGCCATAGCCTTGCTGGAAACTCTGACTGTTGTAATTAGTAGAATGACCTCTAAAAACATTCTGGGTCGCAATTGTCTACAGCTGGGGTGCAACCGTAAGTGAATTAGCCGTGGTCCTTAGCCTGGATGAACTGTCTATCACATGAACATATATGGAGGTAAAGATGCCCCAAAAAACATGCATCTATACAAAGCCCTCTCCAAAATGTTTTGTTATCTCCCAGTTTTCCTTTTTTGGGTCTCCTCCATTCTGCTTTTTATTTTTTAACTTTTATGCCTCTTTTCTCTTTCACATCTCTTGGGCTTTTGACGCTTTCCCTCTATTGCTAGACACCATGGTTTCCAATCCACACAGAGTCTGATTTGGTTAATTTTTCCTCCTTGAATTCAAGTAAACTCCAAGCCATTCCTTGAACCATAAAGGGAAGCAAGTGGAAATTGCCCAGTGTTCCTTCTATTCTTCTCCTTTTTTATTTTTTTTTTAGCATAAACCCCCCTGCTAGTAGTCTCACTGATAATTTATCAAGTGATATTTCTGGGCATTGTCTGATATTTACCTTGCTGGATAAATTATGTCATTCGTTATACTGTTGAGTGGCAGACAACTTTAATCCTTAGCATAAAATAGGAAATCATTGCAGAAAAACAGGAAGAATTTCTACACAGCATGGCTGAACCATGGCTTGGATGTGAGCCAGAGTATGCAGCAGTTTTGGACACACATTTTCTTTCCATAGGAGTTTAAAAAAACCCACCTTGTAACTATATAGTGCCAACTTGTGGCTTCATCTGAATGCAGTGAGAAAATCCTTGGTGTGTGTTCGAGGTCTCTTCTGATTCCTGCCTAATGAATCATTTTTTAGTCTTTTTATGCATCTCTTCCCAGGTACCTGCCATTATTTCAGTAAAGCAATTATTTTTCTCCCCTAAATTCTTCATTTAAATATGTGTCCTTGTAATTGGCCAGATGAAGCTGTTTTATTCCTATGGCAAAGTAATTATATATATGATTTGTTGTTTCTCCTTGCCCCCCAGATTAAATGCTCTTCAGAGCAAAGATACTGTTGGTTTCATGGTCTGCTCTACATCCACTGTGAGCACAACAGCAAATGCACGAATAAACACAGGTACAGAGTTGAGCCACATACTCTCCCTCTGATTAAAGATGTAACTGTTTCTACTATACACATGCACCTACTTTGCTCTATCTACCAGTTCACATGAATGACTGACAAGGGGAATTAAAGATACCTTGATCTGCAAAACCTACAAATCTGTGGACAGAGCAAAACTACAAGTTGAACTTCGCTATCCTGCCCTGCCCTACTAAACGTTATTCAGCCCATTTACACTATTTGTGTGACACAAAAAGCTGCCTAGAACAAGTACTGAGCTGGGAAAGTGCAAGTCACAGCTTTCCTGGGGAGGCATATTTTAAACCTGGACCCAGTGAGAAAAATCAATTGATTTTTGCATCCTTCCCCTAATTCTACCTAGATGACAAGGAAATCAGGGTAAAAGGCAGACACAACCTTTTCCATTCTCTCCAGTGAGCCTTTTGAATTTATTTCAGAAGTATTTAATAGAGCTGATAGGAGACCACTTACAGATCCATTTAAAAAATCCTGTAGAGGTTAAGTTAGATGGGAGAGGTGTTCCTACCACCCACTGCAGGGACGAGCCTGTGCTTACAGAAGGATTTGCGTTCCTGGGTCCATGCAAGGAAAACTTCCCAGCGCTTCCACGAACCTTTGTCACTCCTGCGCTCAGGTGACGCCTCTCAAGCTGCACGGGATTAGGAGCTCCTCTCATCAGTCTGTCTCTCTGTCAGCAGTCTATCTTTGCAAAGTAACATGGTCCCGTGAGATGAGTCTATGATTCTAACATAGATATATGTTACACCTTAAGCATAACACAAACATCTCACAAACAGATCAACTGTACACCAAGTAACAGCCAGGTACACGGTTTCTGTTACCTGTGATGCTGAATTGCCAACAGTTTGAAACGCAGGTGCTTTCAGCCATATATCTAAATTCATACTGAGATGCCTAGATTAAAGCCGAGATTTAGCTGTGTATGCTCGGTGTCACTGAAAAGCAGGGCAGAGGGTGATTTCAGGAACCCAGACTGAAAAATAATAACTGATACTGATATTTTATTGCTGAGAAATTTCTTTCTTGATCTTCTAAACCCACTGTGCTTCTTTGCACCGTATAGAGCAATGTTGCCTTATAGTCAGGCTGCAGGGGAGTATGAATCAGGATGCCAGCTTCTATCCACAGCTCTCCCATTGACTTCAGATGAAGTCTGGGGCAAATCTCGCTCTTTCCCTATCTACACCCTCTCAGTTCCTACGACAGATCGGTAGGGGATACTACTTCCCAGAATTGCTGTGAGGCCTAATTAATTTGCAGGGTGCTTGGAGTTGTTTGAATGAAAGGCGCTATAGAAGTGGAAAGGTATTATTATTATCATTATCATCATCATCATCATCATCATCATCATCATTAGTATTGTTATTTCACAGGAGCCCTTTGCATTGTTCTCAGGAGCAGCCTGTGCCTGGTGGAAGACTCACTTCCAATCTTTCTAGACACGAGCTCTATTAACATACAAACGAACAGGTCACACTATTCTTGGAGCAGAACTCTTTAGCATGTTAATGACAAATTCACACTAGTGGCCCCTGAGTGCTCTGGAGAAATACAGGTTTTGCTTAGTGCTTAATAAAAAAAGGCCATCATAAAATGTGTCACTTGGGGCCGATTAATACTGTCGCAAGAGATAAAATGGAAGAGGAAAATAAAATAACTTTATCTTTTCATGGGTGCCAAGTGTGGCTTCCACATGTACTGCAATCTCACTATTAACGTAGCATTCTTTCGCAGCTACTTGGCAGAGGCATCTGCGGGGCCAAATTGTGAAGCGAAGGCTCACAAAAAGGGCTCAGCTTCTGCTTCTGGGCACCTGAAATGACCACCTTTTGCTATGGCTTAGAAAAGAGCCCAAAGTCAATATGGTCTAATGTGGCGATGGCCGCTGGAAGCCTCGGGACGGCCCCACGGCTGCCATAGCCTGCCCTGCTGCCACCAGAGGACTGCAGCAACTGATGTCCTCTGAGGACTCAGCTCATGGCTCTGGCTACTTCGTTTGGTCCTTCTGTGCAAGATGAGCATTTCTGAAAATCTGGCCATGCACACAAACGGATGAGCTTGTTTTGCACTTACGCAACATGCAGTATTTCACAGCTTCAGGTATATTTTAGATGTGAAAAGGCATAGGAGAAACTCATGCTCCTTATTTCTTACAAAGCACAGTCTGAGGAATGTTTTTTTAATCAGGGATTCTACAGGCCACTTACCTGAGTTACAGATCAGAGAAGAAAATTTTGCTCAAAGGACTTTATCCATAGCCCAAAGAAGTCAGCAGAAACCATTCTCCTTGATTCTCTTGAGCCTTGGCCCAAGCCCTCAGTTAGGGAATGACATTTTATTCTTGAAGAACATTGTTTGGTGGCAGGATTTTTATGCATGCCCTTAAAAACAGTTGTCTTTTTATACATACTTCATTAATTTTCCTCTGTCATTTTTAGTTTAGAAGCCAACAGCTGCAACAGGGCACAGGAGTGTACAGCGGCATTACCCATATTCAGTGCTGGGTGCTTGTTGCATTGTCCATAATAGTAAAGGTGAGTTGTTCCGTAAGGGGAAAACACTTTAGGGCTTACAGCAGCCAAGCACAGCGATCAAGCAGAGCTCTGCACCAGCCAGAGGCTGTCCACCTGCTTCTCCAGCCAGAAATGCTCTGCACACACTCTGAAAATCGTGGCAGGGATTTGAAGATGGCATGCTGACACTGATGGTGCCATTTTTTTTAAATGCAATCAATTAATGTTATGAAGAGGCAAACCCATTACTAGGGTAGATATACTGCTGTTGCCCTCATGGAGCTAAACATTATATCAAGTGCCGGTACTAAGTGGTTTTCTGAGTCCTGTAAAGGTTAGATTGTATCTTTGAGGATTTCATGCATTTCTTTTTTTTTTTTTTTTTCTGATTAGTTATTTTTTTTCTTCTGATTAGTTCTTTTTTTTCCTGTTTAGTTCTTTTTTTAATTAGGTATAGTGAGGGACTCTACAGAGGAGTGAATGACAAAATGAAACTGAAAAGCAGTATCATTGGTATTTTAATGGCACACATACCAACTTCAAAATTCCAATAGCAAACCAAAGTTACAATATTTGCAAGGAAAGGAGCAACAGAGATATTTCTTCACAGGCTTTTAATTGGAATCCTAATGAAATCACCTTGTGAAGGTGTGGGATGCCTGAAGCATGCACATGATGGCAAAGAAGGTGACTTTGTGCATTAGCATTCAGAAGGAGTACAGCCTGTGGCATGGCTTAGGCAGCGCCAACTCAAAGCTTCCCAGCTGCAGGGAAAGCGAAATTTGCCACTCCAAGAGTGGAAGGTGAGCTTTCCAATATATCTTTCCAGACTCCAGCTGCAGTCGATGGGGAGAGAGGGATTCCTCCAAGGGGCAGCAGTGGCTACATGTAAGGACCTCTGTGAGATGTGATAGGATTCTTTGGCCTTCCTTCACGTGTTTCCCCCTTAGGAAAACCAGAGCACCAAGAAGAGGTGCACAGCTGATGTTCACCCAAAATGAAGGTAAGAGCTGGCATGGAGGATGGCCTGTACCCAGCTCAGGATGCAGGGGAGCTTTCTGGGGCTCCGCAGCAAAGACCTAGACCCAGATCAAGCTTCTCCTCCAAACCACCTTCCTGTCACTCTCCATCAATCGAAGAGGAAGAAGGATCTCGACAGATAACATTTAATCAGTGTGGCTTGGGCACTCCTGAAGGTGTATTAGAAGGATAGTAGCCACCACGTTACGTTTCCTAAGGATAGACAAGTTTAGGGTATGTCCATATTCTTAGTCCACTCTAACTTTGGAAATGGCAGAAAAAAGATAGGCTTATTTTTTTTCTCACTTTCACTGGTTTTGTGCAGGAGGAATTACATTGACTTCTATGAAATTACTCTTTATTTCCATAACTGTGAATGTACTAGTAAAGGTACTAGTGTACTTACAGTAGTAAAACAGCATCAGCCTAAGATATTAATATTTGAAAAGCTTGGCCTGGCATAAGAAATTTGTGTCACATGAGAGTCTGCCTCTGAGGGAACAGTGGTATTTTGGTCAGCATGCTCAGATTTTTTGCACCAATAGAAAGGATCTGGTTTTCAGTGGTGCTGCCTGCCTAGCGGGTTTCATAAGACTAAGCAGAACTGCTTTGATGAACATTTTGGAAAACTAGAGACCTGTTCAAAAGCATTAAATAAGGCTCCACCTGAAAGCTCCCTTTTTATCTGTTTTTAGCTATCTTATAGCGTACTGCTTCATCACAGCAATTTTCCATTCCTGTTACACAGAGAGCAAAGAAGGAGGAAGAAACCAACTTATCAACCAGGCTGAAGATGGACACAACCTCACTCATTCATCAAATAGAATCAAAGTCAATACAACAGTGTCAGTAAATCCCATTTAACGATCTCTCCCCAAAGAACTTTTACATGTAGAGAGATCCATTATTAATTTACCTCTTTGAAATATAACTCACTACACACCAAATGCTCAATAAGCCACAGGGGCAGGAATCATTTGTAAGACAACTTTATGTTTTACCACTAAATGTTAGAACCACTAAAACAGTCCAGGGCTGCTAAGGCCAATTATCGTAGCTAGCCCAAGGATCGCTTTATCTTCTGCTGTCTAGTGAAAGCCTCTGTTAAGCATTACGGTGGCAGGGGAAGCCCAGATGTGGCACTATCCAGACATATCCTACATTGCTAGACTAGCAAAATGAAGTCTTAAGCAGGGCAAGGCTTTTGTTTCATAGGGAGGGGTAAATTCAGTCTTTCGGAAGAAAATGCCAGTTACCATGTGAACATCTGAAGTCCTGATCCTCATCCCACACGTCATCTTCTTTCCTTTGCAAAATTCTGGTGACTTGCGTTTTTTAAAATGCAGCTTTTTCAACCAAAGACACAGGTAGGTTTTAGCTGCGTCACAAACAAGCCAGCACACACGGCAGTTGTGTCAATGCCATCAACTGCATTGTGCCCATCTCTGCTCTCACTGAACTCAGTAAGAACCTGGGGAGAGCAGAGTACTGAGCTGATGGGCAGCAGCAAAGACTGTAAAGCTCTTTGGAACTTAGGGGAGTGCAAGAGGCCATGCCTATGTAAGATCTTATCCCAGTGTGAAAAACAGCAGAGTGGAAGCAAAGTGAGAATATTTATAGGAATTCCTGAGTGACATTTTGTGGCATATTTTAGTCAAGAGATCATTCTCTTCCATTCTAGTCTTAAAATATAGAATAGAATAGAATAGAATAGAATAGAATAGAATAGACATTTCTTTTGGAAGGGACCTACAACAATCATCTAGTGCAACTGCCTGCTGTAATAACATTCCTTTCTTCGCTCTCTTCCTCCACATAAACATATGGGTCAATGATATGGTGTCTGCATTCTCCAAATAAGGAAAAAAAAAAAAGCACAAAATTTGAAACTATAGAATTTAATTTATAAATTTAATAATACTAACTTTCACACAGAGATGGATTATCATTTAGATGGGCTAAGTAACCTTTTGATGCAGTAATACGTATCTACTCATTGGTGAGTATTGTTCTGCCTAAAACTTACACACTTTCTTTCATTTGAATAAAACCAGTTGTGCACAACTTCAGGGTATTTATTCATAAGTATTCTAGAAAATCTTTCTGAGAGTCAGTTAAGAAAACTCAAAACCTTGCCTATGAGAATAAAGTAGGTTTTGCCTGGCTAGAGTATTTTGGGGGTCCTGCACTCAACATGATACCGTATATAGGGGGAAAAAAAAAAATCCTCATTTTTGCTTGTTGCAACAGATCCAAAACACACCAATGTGAGTAGGATGTCCATTAACTTCAGTGAGCTCTGGATGCAGATTCCAGTCTAGGAGGAAGGATGCTGCTGTGCACTTCAACAGCGGCAGTAACCCTGGCAGTTATCTTCCCCCCTACACATATCCAAAAAGCAATTTAACGCACCAGCAGCAGTTGCCTATTAATCGGGCTAGAAAAAAGGTAGCCTGGGAGGGTGGGTTTAAAAGAGGAATGTGGCACTATTATGTATTGCTTGCAAAGTAAACAAGCAACATTAGTATAGTCATTTCCTAATTACGAGCTGTTTCATAAACTGTAAATGCTAACATGGGAGAGGTAAATCATAGCAATTTAATTAATAAAACACTTTAGACAATTAAATCCATATGTGCATGTCCTGGGGCACAACATCAATAATAGAAGCTTGCAGGCATATTTTGGAAATTTTATGCAATCATTTGCAGATCTTGTAGTCAATAATTGGTACAAACTGTTTTAACTCTTCCTTGCCTGGTCTGGAAAATGGAAAGGAATTGTTAATTACTATTATTATTATTGATTTCATTACTGTTATTATGTTGCCCGTTTTTCCATCCTATGTGTGTATTTTAAAATTATTTCTGTGCAGGCTACAAAATGAATCTGATTTCTTCCTTACATGTATGTGAGCTCTGTACACAGTATAATGAATAGACTTCATGCTAGAAAGGTAATAGACTTGTTTCCCTCGTCCACAGAGCTAGGCTAAAATTCGCACATACGCTACAACTTCGGGCTCTGAAGTCTGAGCGCTATTTCTGAGCAATGGGGCTTGAGCTCTGAAGTTGCAAGGATCTGGCCATGACCAAAGATACCTTAAAAGATTTTGGAGACCTTAAGGACAGAGCTGAATGGAGACTTTGATGGTTCCAGATTAGACAACTGATGGATGTGCAGAGAGGCTACCTCATGCGTGCACTAAGTCAGACTTGTGCACAGGCTGTTATCCTGATACTTTGCAAACCAGGCTGACAACAATCCAGAAAAGCAACAGGAAATCGTAACCAAACCAGTGCAAGACCTATGTCCCATACGGTTTTCCTGTGGGACACAGAGCCTGACAGTATAATATAAACCTCTATACCTGGGCGTATCTAGCAGTGCCTGTTAAGTTTGGGAGCCTATTTGACCACAACAGCAGCCACACAGTCTGGTAAACGGGCCATGTGCCATTTTTCCACAGACAAACTGCGAGCAATACCCCAGCCCAGCATTTATAAAATGTCTTACTATCTCCAAGGAGCTAGCTCCAGGATGAAGCAGCTGGCCGTAGCTGAGCTCAGGCAACATTCAAAGAACTGGCCAAAGTGTCGTGTCCCCACCTGCCAAAACCAAACTCCGGCATACCAAGAAAGTGCTTGGTCTTCTAGGGCTCATTAAGCTTGGAGAAGGAAATAGCATGGATCGCATCCCTGTGCTGGCTCCCAGCTAATTTCAAGTGTCCATGTAAAGCTTTGTTCTTACAATTTCAAGCAATAATGAATCCAGCCCTGGCAACATCAAAGCGTGGTATGATCTTTGAACCACTATAACTGTATGTCCTCTGGGACAATGCAAATCACAAAGACTTTTAAAGCAGTTAATGGATTCAGCCCCATTTACATCAAAGTTCCAGTTCTGATTTAGGCACTGCCATGATAGCAGTGTTCCCTGAGGACAAGGCAGTTCACAAAGTCCCAGAAATAGCATATAAATGCTGGAGACATCTTCAGTTAAGGAGATCTCACAGTGGGCAGTCTTCCAGTAGCGATCAAGCAGATGTTAAATCTCCAGGGAAAACAGTCAAGCCTTCTGAGAAAATCCACTTTGACTCATACATGTAGTTTAAGCCCCTGAACCTTAACTGTCTACCCAGTCTGAACCTTAAACATCCACCCACTTCCCAAAAAGCACCAAAGAAGAACTTTAATCCCAAAAAGGGAAGACTTGCCAGACTTAATGAAATCCACCACCAGGGGGTTCACCGTTTCTATTGCTGTCATAGGAAAAACAATGGATGATGGTTTAAAATTGTTGAATAGGTAAGTAGAGAGATGAATTGGGTGGTAAACCGATTCTGCTGTTTACTTACAAAGATACTATGGGGAAAAAAATCCCTCCTCTGTGAGCACACTGCCACTTCCCATGAATTCCAGCTTCCCCTGCATTTTTGTCGTCTCAAGCTATGTGAGGTATTGCTATTACCATTCTCATAGTAGAAAATCAGGGAATTAAATATATGTCCCTCTTCCTGATCTTTAGGGATGGTGTTTCCACTGCCTACTGTTATTTGCAGGATCAGGATTTCATACACTACAATCTGCAGTGCATTTGAGGTCTTCTGAGAGAGTAAAGTAAGCATGAATCACTGGTGCTCTTACTGATAGTGATGCAAAAATGTTTGTCTGCTACTGAGGAGAGAAAAAATCAGGAACCTTCTGGAAGTGTGGATTACAGAGTGTGAGGGATTTAAAAATTTCTGTGTTCAATTGAAAATCATTGTAAATTGAAGCTTAGCTTTTTCAAATTCCTTTTTAATTATTATTATTCAGATATTTGGTAATTCACAGTATACCACAGCAGTTTTATTTTAAACTGTGAAGGCACTTGTAGCATGAAACTCTAACATGAGCGATGTTGGTTGTAACTATGCGGGCCATTATCAAGTAAATTGCCAATATATAATAATGAGTATTTGCTTTTTGGTTTTATTTATAATTATTTTTTTCTACCCTGTAGAACACAGTAAAACTCTTTTGGTTCATGCATGTTTTCACAGCGTGGGGCGATATCAAAATGAATAATGCTGAGGTGGTTACTGGCAAAGCATTATGGAGAATATGCTTGTATGACATCGTTTATATGTAAATCCCGCTCCAGTTCATCAGGATGTTAAGCAATTTCAAAGCCATACTGCACTGCCTTGCTACCCACTTGAAGGAGTTTCTTCTATTACAGTGCCTTGATTCCTGATATGAACCGGCCTCCTTCCTCTGATGAGAAGTGAGCAAATGCCCTCGCTGCCTTTCAAGTGCCATCACACAGCCCTGCTGGCAAACATTGCCTCTGATAATAACACTGCTGCTAGCTCCTGCTGCCCCAGCTCTAAGACTGTCTTGACGTCTGAGACCAATTTTCCCGTATGTGGTTCGGTGGCTTAGAATTTCTTTACTGCACAAAATCTTAACTGAAAGGGCAGAACAGGCATGCAATGTTCAGAACTGGCCCCCTGTGGGCTGGCTTCTTTCTCCTCTTTGGAGCTGTCAGAGAGCTGAGACATCAACTCATATAGCAAAAGTTAAGAAAGTCACAAAAAGGAGTCCTTACAAAGGGCTTTAAAGTACGATTGTTAGTTGTTCCAGGTAAGCAGTGAATATCACACATAGCATGATTAGCTGGGACGGTCAGCCTATAGGACCTCATCCAAAGTTCTCTGAGGCAGTAGAAAAACAATGGTAGAACAAAAACCTACCAAGTTCTCTGTCATTCAGTCCCTGCAAACCTACTCCACTTGTATGACTCTCATGCAATATGACATGCTGTTTCATTTTGACCAACTATTCAGACGATTACAAAGATTAACAGCTCTTTGACAACATCACTTTGCTGCTTTGAGCAACATCACAGGCATCTGGAAGAGCCATTAGTCGTGTGGCACAAAAATGATCACCATGCGCAAGCTGAGTTCTGTGGGATTCAGTGAAAGGGGAGACCATAGAGCAACATTGGTTAGTCTAAAGATGTTTTTCTAATATTGTTTGAATGCATCTCTTGAGGTGAATACTGTTCATTGTGCTTTTAGAGTCAACCCTTCTGTTCTACATGGGAAAATAACTTATTAATAACCTAATTTATTTAAAATGTTGTACCTATGCATTCTTTCAGAATGTGCATATATATCCTATATTTATACGTAATTGTAAATTGTGTTTCATCAATAAAATATATCACTGCTTGTTTCAGCTCTTTCTTTTTTTTTATGAGCCACACAACTTGACTTTTAAAGGCTAAGTGTTGTTCAAGAATAAGAGATAAGATTAGCCCTGGCTGTACTTTTAGTTCAAACCCAGAAATAGTCCTATAGAATCAGCGAGATCATTTCCATGTTTAATGATAAGATGATTGTGGATTGGAAGATTGTGATGAAATGAAATGAAATTATAATGAAAAAGAAACTACTCTCTTTGTTATCCCATTTGTTTTTAGGATATTTGTTACAGACTTTGCTCCATAATTTAATGGAATGCAGTGGAAATTACTCTAAGATTCAATATTGAATATTTAAACTATCTTCTAATAAGATTTTAACAGAGAAGATTTTGATTTTCATCAACTCCACTGTGCTTTCAGAAGACAAGTCTCTTATGTGAAAACAATGCACTCATTTGAAAGTAAAAGTAGATATATCCTGAGTGAAAAAGCATTTTCAGTTTGAAATTTAGTTGTTCTCACATTTCCAGTTGAAAAAGATGACTAATTTACTAATTTTGAGGAGCAAGACATGTATATCCAGGATGGGTACATTTTTTATTTTCCCAATTGTTCCTGCCAATTTATGATTATCAATGCTGTAGACCGACTCAACATGTGGACTTTGATATCTCTGAGAGCGTATGATCTTGTGCAGTTGTATTTAACTGCTGAAATGATACCCCAAAGTCCCCTCAAATTCATAGAAGGTTATTAAACAAAGACTGTTACGTTCAATCAGCTTCATTAATGCACTTGGATCTTTTAATCCATCCCATCAGTATGTTTGTGGATTCCATTTTTATTGAGTCTGGTGTGCGGCAGAAAACTATCCTGTATGATTTAAATGCACGATAGGCAGACCCCGTGAGACACAGGCCTTAACGTGAGATGTGGGCTACAAAATGCAGCCAGCTGCCAAGGTGCCACCTTGCTATGTACCTAAAAAAAAGAGCGAGCAGCTCTTAAACAGGAATGAAGTTGGTCTTTTTACACTGCACGAGCCCGCCTTCCTATCACCTAGGGCAGAAACCCATGAACAGCATTTGCTACTGGCAGCCATGCATTCTCGTTGTTAAAGAGCAGAAGCATCATGGCCTTGGGTGAATGCAGGAGGAAGCGTTGGGCGTGTTGGACAGACTACCCACAGCCCCTCGTGTTAGACAAACAGCCTTCCCGCAGCCCCTCGAGCCGCTGAAGGGAGACCACTTCCAAAGGAGGTGGTTAGAGGTTACTTCAGGGGTGGAATATTGTCCTTCTAAACCGGATTCCCTCCTCTCATCACCAGACTGATGTAAGACCTTTGGGACGTTACGGATGCTGAGTATTTCTGCGGGGTCTGGCAGGAAATGGAGACATCTCCTGGTGGGACAGAAGAGGAAGAAGAGGAAGAAGAAGAAGAGGAGGAAGAAATTATTCTTCTTAAAATATTATTATAATAGTGATAGTAACAACCACAAAACAACAAAAAAACCCTCACTGCTGCTTTAAAACAGTTACATGGCCAGATCGTAGAGATTTGGAGACCAGACAAAGGCTTTGGCACAGATACTCAATGATGAGAAATGCATTTATTTATTTTTTAAAGGAAGGAATCATACTGTTGTTATTAGAGAGGTAAAGTGGTGTGAATCCCAACAGCTTCCTGATATATCCAAAGTGAACACAGTCAAAAATTAAACATGGGCAAGTTCTCACTGCAAGAACAGGGGGGAGTGGTATTAAAAAATATGATTTATATCCATAAAAGCCCCCTATTGTCAGAATTCAATGCTTTTTCTCTCTTCACTGCATTTGGTAATAATAAAAATATATTTTCAGGAGATTGTATGAGCTCATGGTCCTTCTTTTGGTAATAATAGCTACATGGTTTTAGATATCTACCCACTAAATTATAATTTAATTTTCAGCTATTTAAAGGTCACTCTGAATAATATATATGCTGCTTAATAATCAGTTAAAATAATGGCACCTTTCAGGAGTGTAGGCTAATAGCAGTATTGCCTTTGTGCAGGCCTTTGCTGTTTTCATTTGTTGTGTGATCGGTGAAGCAAGAGAGAAGTTCCCCTCATATGCCCGAGCCAGATCTTCAGTCTCTCTTTCTTTCTCTTTTTAATGGGAGGAACAAAAACCTTTTCGCAATCAGCAGCAATCTCTCCAAAGGTCTTTTAATTTAAAAAGTCATAAGTGTTAATTAGCTATTATTAAGTGCCCCCTGTATAAATTAACGTGATTGATGAAAAAATTAAGGGTAATGAAAAATGTAGCAATGCATGTATTTTTAAGAGACTATATTAAAGATGAAAGTCCCCAAAGACAGAAACTAAGGCCTGCTGCACCCGTGCCCTGCCTTTATTGTATTAATAATAAAAAATATATAGATCTATATCTCAGGAATGCACATGGACATGTTGGTTATACCAGTTGTAATGTATTGCTCGCTTCATTGTGCTTTGAACACCTCTTTGTGACAAAGACTTATTCCAGTGTGGTGTAATTTGTCCAATTTCTTTTTGGTTTGTGGACCAAAAGGAGGTTCTTTCTTTGAAAATGGAAACTGAGATCCAGAGGTAGAGAGAAAAGAAAACTGAACTAACTGAATGCTGGTTTTCTCATTAATTTTATATGTATCACAGTCGGGAACTACTGTGGTTTACAAAATCAGTTCTCATTTTATCTGTTATCAGAATCAAAAACTAAGTATAAATAAATTTTTGTTTCCCCGCAAGGCTGATTTTCTCCTGTGTCATAAACAGTTTGTAACTGTGCTGGGTTCTGCAACCTGTTTGCCTACACGAACTGGATTGAACCACCATTAGTTTTAATAGCATTTCCCAGGTAACAGGCGAGGTTAGGCCACAGTGACTGCATATAGAGGTATCTCCCAGCAGAACATGTTTGAATAAATAACATCAGATCTGAACAGTTTATTTGCCACCTTTTTCCCTACTCAAAACATACCACCTGCATCATAGAACCGCAAGTTTACTTGGATTTTTGTTTTATATAAAGGCCTTATGTGAAATCATAACCATAACGTGATACACACTGCATGAATTTTCATTGAGAAATAGTTCCCACCAAAAGCTAGGTTGGCAATACAAAGAGAAGGACTAAGAGAAATTAATTATTAGCATTCTTGCACAGGACCCCTCTCAAAGAGCCAGGGATTTAACCGTAGACTGCAGGACGGTGTTGAGGCGCGCCAGCAGCAAGCAGTTCACAGCTGTAACGAAGCCTGGTTTCCCATGACACTGTGTCATGTCGTGGGGCCGCAATAACTGCAGCCCTTGCTTGTTGCTCCACCTCCCGTTACTCGGTCGGCAGGCCAGAAAAGAATCTATTTTTCTGCGGGGAGCATGAACCTGTGGGGTGCAGACTGGCTGGTCGGACCAGGTATGCTGAGTGGCAAGTTGGTTAGTATTTGCTGGCTCTGGGCTAGCCTACCAAGTGTTAAGCCTCTCAACAGCAAGTAATCTCAAAAAATGGCTTCAGAGGGTCCATGAAGTCTCCTTTCCTCCACTCAGCCCCAGCTCCCAGGCAGTTATTATGTAGAACTAACATGGGAGTATCTCTGTGTGTACCTCTGCTAGGCATATCTGAAACTGGCCAAGATTCAAGATATTGGATAGTCACCAACAGCACGAGCTTATAAGCTTGTTTTCCTTATTTTTCTTCTTCCTCCACAGCTTCTTCACCCCAGTGCCTTGGTGCAGTTCTGTATCTTGCTTACTAAATTAAATGGGATTTAAACTGCATTGTTTTACAGTCTGTGAGCCCTGGAAATCCACACTAACTTGTCTGGTTTAGAAGCCAGCGGAACTCAGAGTGATGGTATACGTAAATGACACCTCACATTAAACCTGTCCAACACCTTCCAGTATGAGACCTTTTTTTCCATTTGCTCATCCCCTTTCAAATTAATTAATTAACTAACTGGAGTGAAATAGTTTTTGAGGGCAAGCATCTATGTCTCACTGGTTGTTTTAAAGCAAAAAGGACTAGACATTTTTGAGAGAAATTGCGTTGTTCTAATAAAAGAATCTTGCAGGTATTCCTTGATAATATGCCCCACATTTTATGCTCTAGTGCAAAAATTTGAAAGTGGGAAGAAGATACTAGATATATGCCTTTAGCACAAATTTGATCAAATCTCAAATCTCTATAAATCCTCTGTGAAGTCTGCTGTCAAGAATTGGAAAGATTTTGACAGCTGAAGTCTCTGAAGAGGCTGACTGCATTAAGCAGCCCTACACACTGACCGAGGTGCACGTGCACCGCTCCCAGAGGCCTGGGCATTCTCTAGCCAAGAGCTCCAGGGGAGAAGAAAAAAATTCTCTCAAGATACCAGAAAAGGAGAAAAGACCAAAAGAACAGCTATACTGAGTCAGATCAAAAGTTCATCTAGCCCAATAGCTTATTTCTGATGGCAACAAATAGTAGATGCATAAGAAGTATAAGAATAAAGTAAGTATAAAACAATAGTAGCCTTGAATACCCTTCAGGATTCTGAAAATTTGCAACTCTGGGACTTCCGGAGTCAGAGCTGGTTTCTGTTTATGAAATCCTCACTGGATTTCTCCTCCATGAGCTTGTCCAGTCCTTGACTCCATGTAAACTTCAAGCTTCCATGCTATCTTATCGCAAGAAGTTCTATGAAAAACCCTCTTTCCTTTGTTTTGAATTTGTTTCAATTCCTTCAATACCCCAATAGTTCTTGTTTTGGAAGGTGAAGTGAACAATCAGCCTCTAGCCAATTTGTATTAATAACAATTCAGGTTGGAGGTGCCCTTAGGACACCATCTAGACCAACTTCTTCCTCAAAGCAGGGTGAGGCCAGGCTAGTCAAGGCTTCATCCAGTCTGTTCTGGAAAAGCTTTGAGGAAGAAGACTGCACAAGCTCTCTGGGTAACCTGCTCCACTGCTTGGATATCCTCTTGGGGAAAATGCTTTTGTTGGAGAACAGCAAGAGCAGGGCTGCTCCACAACAAGGAATGAGCTGGGAGATGAGGGTGACCAGAGCCTAGGCAATGCTCTCACCAGCAAGGGTGCAGTCCCACAGGGCTGGAGGGTGGGGTGGGTAGACCAGGGTGGCAATGACAAGTTCCATTGTCAGTCCCAGACAAGCCCAAGGTCATGAAGAGAAGGGCAACCAAGTTGGTGAGGAGCCTGGAGCACAAGTCTTGTGAGGAGCGGCTGAGGGAGCTGGGGCTGTTTAGTCTGGAGAAGAGGAGGCTGAGGGGAGACCTGATCGCTCCCTACAACTACCTGAAAGGAGGCTGTAGTGAGGTGGGTGCTGGTCTCTTCTGTCAGGTGGCTGGTGATAGGATGAGAGGAAATGGCCTCAAGTTGCAGCAAGGGAGGTTTAGGTTGGATATTAGGAAAAATTTCTTTACTGAGAGGGTTGTCAGGCATTGGAACAGGCTGCCCAGGGAAGTGGTTGAGTCACCATCCCTGCAGGTGTTCAAAAAGCACGTGGACAAGGCACTCCAGAACGTGGTTTAGTGGGCATGGATGATGGTTGGACTCAATGACCTTGAAGGTCTTTTCCAACCTAAATGATTCTATGATTTCTATGATTCTATGAGTCATTTCCAGGGTCCAGCCGGTGTCCTGCTAGGGGGTTCCAGTCAGAAGCGGCAGGTGGGGCCAGAGATGAAGCTGGAGATGATGTTATGTCAGTCTTAGGTTCATGCAGGAAACAAGCCCAGAGAAAGGACTGGAGAGAGGTATATCTATGATGTACTTCAGGAAGGGACTGCCCTGAGCTTAAATGGAGCTCCAGGACCAGTAATCTTGGGCTTGACTCAGTTACCCTCACACTGACTTCTAATGGAACCTGAGATATCCTAGTATTCATACCCTAGCTGTCACAGTGAAAGGGCATACACAGCAAGTTCTTCCTTAGATCTACCAGCAATGTGTGAATATGTTGGATTTTTCCAAGATACCTCAACTGCTGCTGGATACTTATGTGCAGGCAGATGAATAGGCCTTTAATGTTCCCTTCCATCCCATAACTGGTCACCTTTGTTGTCCTCCTCTGGAGAACATCCAGCTCTGTTGGAAGCTTTTGAAAGTAGAGACAGTAGAGACCAGGTCTGCACACAGTATTCAAGATACAAACCTGCAGAGGTCTATTGACATTTTATGGTTTCATGTCTAATTTTTTCTAATGCTGTTTGGTTTCTTTCCTTACTGTTTGGGAACTGGTTTTGTGTTTTCACATAAATACTGATTTTGTTGTCATAATATCTGGTTCTTGAGAGGTAATGAGCAGCCTAGAGCACATAATTTTATGTGCAAATCTGGGATCGTTTTTTCCCCCGTGCGCCAGTGACATGTACCTACACTGAATTTCATCTCCCTTTCAGATGAACCTGACTATGGTCTTAATTTTCATTCTGCACAAGCCATATTGATTCCAGTATTTTTAACTCCAGAGCACTTCATTCCATAGCCTTAACTTTTAACATGGCTTTGTTTTGCATAATACATAGTTTAGCCTTGTATGTACACTACAAGCTTTATTTGAATCACTTTTGTTGTGCACGAGAAAAATACACAACAGTTAGCAATGCACATCTTATACTCTCAATAATTTTTTCTTTGAAAACTTTATTGCTTATGGCACAGTACAAAACGAATAGCAACACTTAATTACAACGCCAACTACTGTTGACAAGAAAATACCGTAAAGAATAGTTAAACAGAACTTGAATCTAGTGAAAACCCACCAGATGAACATCTGTTGTTCTTTCAATGCATGATAATATATGGAAGTGGCGCCAAAATTTCAGTTGTAACAAATCTCTGCTTGTGAGATGAAAAGTACTTACACAGAACCATAGAATAATTTAGGTGGTTCAACCGCAGCTCAAAGCAGGTCCAATTAGTTGCTCAGAGCCTTGGCCTGGCAAGTTTGGAATATCTCCAAGTGTTGTTGTTTAACCCCCGTCAGCAACTAAGCACCACGCAGCCGCTCACTCACTCCCCCCTCACCCAGTGGGATGGGGGAGAGAATTGGAAGGAAAAAGGTAAAACTCGTGGGCTGAGATAAGAACAGTTTAATAGAACAGAAAGGAAGAAACTAATAATGGCAATAACAATAATAAAATTACAAAAATGATAAAAGGTCTGGAATATACAAAACAAGTGATGCACAATGCAATTGCTCACCACTTGCTGACCAATGCCCAGATAGTTCCCAATCAGCGATCCCACCCCAGGCCAACTCCCCCCCAGTTTATATACTGGGCATGCCGTCACATGGTCTGGAATACCCCTTTGGCCAGTTTGGGTCAGCTGTCCTGGCTGTGTCCCCTCCCAACTTCTTGTGCCCCTCCAGCCTTCTCGCAGGCTGAGCGTGACAAGCTGAAAACTCCTTGACTTGGTGTAAGCACCGCTTAGCAACAACTGAAGACAGCAGTGTGTTATCAACATTCTTCTCATACTGAATCCAAAACACAACTCTATACCAGCTACTAGAAAGAAAATTAACTCTACCCCAGCCAAAACCAGGACACCAAGGATGGACAGTGTGCAGCCTCTCTGGGAACGTGTTCCAATGTTCAACTGCTGTCATTGTGAAAATTTAGTTCCTAATAACTAATCAGATTTCTTCTTATTGATCTTGGGCCCACTGCCTATCACCCTTTCACTATGAGCTTTTGAAAAGAGATGGGGTCCTACTGTCCTTATGGTCTCTTGGGTGGTAGAAGACAGGAATAAGATCTTCCCCGAAGCCTCCTCTTTCCAAGTGAAATGACCCACTTTCCTCAGCCACTCCTCATATATCATGTGCTTCCACCTCCGACCATCTTGTTGGCCCTCCACTGGATTTGTGTCAGTGTATCAATGTCTGTCTTACAGTGGGAAGACCAAAACAACACAGTGCTCAAGATGCAGTCTGACAGATAATTACAGGGCTATGTTCATTATTTATACTTCAAAGCAGTGTTACAGGGCCCCTGGACCCCTGAACAAGCGTTTCATCCCTGTTAAACAAACAGGCATGGAATAAGAACTCTGGGAGACAGTGGCTCATTAGTAGAAGCAACAGTGGAGGCTAGTTTCCAAAAATACAGCAGACCCTGATTCTCCTCTGGTATTAATCATCACAGCTGTGTCCAAGACTATGGAAGTATACAAATTTATATTGGCTGAGAAGATGACTTGCTGTAAAAACCACAAAAGCACAATATAGCCAGTCACAGAAGGCTTGCAGTGTAACTCTGTTGCTTATTCTCAGTCATCCCAGAACAGAGTAAATCCTTATTAATTTCCTTTTAAATGTAGAAGAAAAGTATTCTGTGAAAAGCTAACAGCTCTGTTGGCTTGGTCTAAAGTCCACCACATCAGCAGAAAGATTCCCAGTGATTTCAGCTGACCATATCTGATATTTCATGAAAAGTACACTCAGTTAACAGGCACTAGTATTCTTGACAATCTGCAGCACAAGGCATAAAACTGACACAGATCTTACACCACCTATCTGCATGGAATCTCTCTATTATTCAAGAGCAAAGGGGGGTTTTTTCCTCTTTGTTTAATATGTAAAATAACCAAAAAACACCAAACCACCAACCCAACATTTACAAATGAAAAAAAGGGGGTTTTTACTAAAATACAATAGAAGTACCTGTCCACTTTAGTAAAATTTATGAATGCTTTTAATTACACATGGCCATACTCTGTGAAAAAAAAAACCAACTTGGATTCTGGTAGAACATGTACAAAAAAACCTGAAAATTTTGTGCTGCTCTATACCATAAATCACTCCTCCATAATAATGCCTTCCTGTCCAAGCACACTAATCAAATCTCTTCCCTGTCACTGGAATTATTACATTTTAACAAGCACAGGATTTAATCATCAGTGCAGGCTTTTCACGCATTTACTTCATTCAGGCCTTGACAGCAAACCTTTACTCATGAGTTGTCCTTACAGTGGTGGTTTGATTACCATTTTGACTACTCATGTGAGTAATACTTTCCTGTTTCAGGCCTTTAATTAGCTGGATGCTTTCAGAGGTATTTCTATATACTGCATTTTCTCTGTGCATTAACCATGGTACCCTTCCTCCCTCCCTCATGTTAATGACTTGGGCAGGTATGTATTTGTCTAATGTATCAATCACTTTCTCCTCACTTTCGACACATCTAAAGTCTTTCTGATTGCTTCTCATGAATTTTAAGAAGCTTCTCTGATAGAAAAGACCTTGGCATCTGTATTGCATGCCACATAGGATTTAATCTTTTGTGATTGAAATAAAGAGCATTGCCCAGCTAAAAAAATAGCCCATGTTTTTTTCAAACTTACCAGCTGCTTTGCTTTTTTGTCTTTCTGATGCCCTCTCAAGTTTTCTGCAGCTTGAAGGTCATCAGTGCATGTTCACAGGTCTCCATCAGGATCCAGGAGTGACTACAGATGTTGCTAAGGTGATTTCTTTAATTAGATATGTAGCTGTTCATTGGCAGAATATTCTGCACCTGGGACTACCAATGGCTTTATGTAATATATTAACCTATTCCTGTTAGAGACACAAGGAGAGAAGGAATTTATAAAATTTGAGAAATTGTCTAAATTAAATTGTTATTCAAAATGCTACCTTTTCAATACAAACTCTGATGGCTAATCAAAAGTTAAAACTCATCTGCAATACAGAGGCTGTCCTGCAGCCAAAAGTTTATTTACAGTCTTTTTCTCCTGTGTCATATGTTGAAGGAAGTCCAAACTAACAAGGTTTTACAAAGAAGTTAGGTAAGGATTAAAAATCCATGTAATGAGCAGACCTAGCCTCTACAAGGTTACCTGAGGGGTTTTTTTCTTTTATTATTATGATCCAAACTCCATACGTGGTTCTGAGTAGACTGTTCTTTCCACGGATTTCAAGAGATGTCTGGTGTCTATCCAGGTATTGTGGTCTACCTGAGTGATGGGACCTAGGCTACTGTTGCCTGGGATTTATTCAACAGGGTTTTACTTAACTTCGCCTAGCAGACAGCTATAAGATGCTGCTACGCCCAGCTGTTTATTACACCGGAGATGACCACAGCAGAGCCAGAAGTATGGTCACCCTACAGCTGCTTTCACACAAAGACCAGTAATTTAGTTCAGCTGAGTGAGGCACATGCACATTAAATCCTGCTAACTCTTTGTGATAACAATAATATCTGCAGAAGGTCGAAACAGACAGCTGGGGAGGTAACTTATTAGTCTCAGCTAGATTAGTCCGGGCTTACCTGTCATCATCCTTGAGTGAGAGGCTGGAATGGCAACTAAAAGAAAGAAAGTTTGACACAGAAATTCCCATTGTGGTCTGCTCCGTTTCTCATTGACCCTCTGTGATACATCATTTTGCAACAAATTCTGACATGTGATGAAGAATCTGAGTTCTCAAGCCCATCCAGGGACCATTCCCCATTCTCCACCTTCAGGGAAAATTAATTTGTTTGCTTATAAAATATTTATTTTCAACTGTTATTCACAGTTTCAAATCCAAAACATTCGAACCCTAATCTGTTTGGAGGGAAAGGAAAAGAGATCCAATTTTTCACATCCAGATACAACCCTGTGGGTTTTTCTCTCTTGGATCGAGTTTCAGAAAGGGCTTTTCTTCCAGTTCCTTAGAATTTTTTATTATGGCCAAAAAGGCAGAAACTTTTCAAAAAAACCTGGAGATCATATAACTCAAATTTGCTCTTAGCTCATTTCTATATCGCCTGCCAGGTTTCATCTGCTTGATTGAGAAAAAGCTACACAATTTCTGTAAGATCCCACAAATAGCAAGGGGATTGTGGACTCTTTTTCTGACATGAAAAAGGCCAAAGAAAATAAGGGGGAAAGGGGCTGTAAATTAGGATTTTCAGAATTGTACCCAAACTCTAGACAATGCAAGGACAGCATCTAAGTAATTAAATTAATTTTCCAATGCATCTATTTCTATTTTACTACTACTACTGCTGTTCCTAGTGAGGATTTGAGGTCATCTTAAGCAGACTGGTCAGTCCATACCCTCAGATCAGAAACAACTTCATCAAATTCCAAATCCACCCTTGGGTATTGCAGATCATATGGGAAACAAGATAATTGAATGTTCTGAGAACCCTAGAAGCTGATTCAAGCAAGTGCCCTAGATAAGACTGATAGGTGAAACGAGGAGAGAGTTTTAGCCTTAACTCTGAATATCCTGGCATTCACCATTCATACAGGCGATACTTTGCTAGGTGACTGCAGTCTTGGGAATGCAGGGGGCAGTCTCAGCAAATATTATGAGTCCTGTGATTTTAAGAAGTCTCCACCGGCTTCAATGAATCAAGGTCTGCCACTTTAGAAGCATTCTCAGTAGGACTGCAGGATTGTTCTCCCTCTGTAAATAACAGCAATTATGAGACAGCAAAAAATTCAGTATTTTACTCTAGTTGTCACTTCTGTTTCACATGTGCACATCCTTCTATTACTAATTGCAGGTATGCCATTATATAGCACAGAGTTACACTCCTAAAACACAAAATATACGAGTGTGATGTCTGCACCTAACAATGAAGAGTCCCTGGAGCTGACTTTCTCTCTTGTCAAGTTCAATTTCAAACAGCTCCCAGAAATCCTTGAGGCAATGATACATTCTCCCACTCTAGGTCCTCTTATAAGGCATTGGAAAGCACAGCTGCATGAGGGAAAAGCATTGACAACAGTCTTGTTAAAGGACAAAACCAGAGCAAACCACACTGGCACTGAAAGCCCCTCCCTGTCAATAAAGAGGATTTACAGCAAAAATATTTAATTTTCTTTTGTTTTTAATCTGTTGCTATCAAGTCCTAGCTGTCTTCAGGAAAAGAATGAATTTGACAGTTTTGTGTTGACTCTCACATTTCCCATTACTGACTCTTTTCATCTCTGTCCTGGAGCGAAAATAAATTTCCCTTTTTAAGCTTTTGATGATAAAAATCTCATCTGTAGCCTCATAAATGATCCTTTATTATCTATATTAATAATGAATAAATGTCTGTTGAATACCCCTGATCCTTTGCATTAATAGTGCCAGATGTATTATAGATAACCTTTTGATTTAACAGCACAAACTGTGAAACAATATTAAACCAGTAAAGGACTGATCTTACTGGAGTCACTAAGGTCAAAATTATAAACATTTTTTTCATTTCTATTTGTAAATTGTCCTATTATGCAGCATCAGTCCCCATCACTTATTTTTGAGAGAGGTAGCAGACTAGCTGCGGTCCTAGAAATAGAGCTCATAAATAATATCTCGAATAATTTTTTTAAACATTTCCGGCTCTTCCACCTCTCCTTCCTAATGCCTCCTGATGATCTTAATTAATAGAGCATTACTACATGAGCAGGTCCACTTCCGCTTACTGTACTATCATTTAAAAATATGTTGCTCGCCTCTTTTCCCATTAGTCCTGTCAGAATCAGGCACAAACTTCATTCAATCATCTTCCGAGATGACACTGAGAGAACTGTAGTTATTCCTGAACAAAGGGATGAAGCTCCCTTTAGATTAGCACAACTGCATCCCATAATTTTGACTGCTTTCCTTTTACGTACCTGTTGTCTCTTCCTTTAAGATCATTTTCAAATGGATGGTTGCTTTACGCTGATGGCCATAACACCTGAAAATCCATTTGCCTGTAAATCAGGATAACACCCGTCATAAATGTTCCCTTCTGCTTGCTGTCCTGTGATTTTTGTTCCAACTTTCAATGCCTCTAACAAAAACGAAGTGCCTTTTTCAATATTAGGCAACAAAATACAGTGTGTCTTTTTTCAGGGAAAAAAAGGTTCTCACTGAAGTCAAGTGGGAAGTAGCCTAGTTCTGTGCTTTTCTGAAGCGTAGCTTCTGAAATGAATTCCTTAACGCTGCTGAGGCTAAAGCACAGAAGTTCTGCACACCCACTTACCTGTAACAATAACTGTAGCTACACTGTTATCAGGCCAATTCAAAAAAAGAATAAAAAGCTCAGATTGTCCGTGCAGCACTCTATTTCTAGGATGGACATCCTAACATAGTCCCCTGACAAAAAAAAGTTAGCATACCTGAAAAGGTAGATGAGATGTAAGGTGTCAGATGGCAGCCTTAGTGCTGCCCAGTTTTTATTCCCAGCTACCTGCTATCAAGTTTGCCTAACAAGTGTCTTTAGGTATACTCTTGTATCAAAATAGCTAGGACACAGTTTATACCCAAATACCTGAGGCTTTTTTTAGAAGCAGTAAAATAACATTCTTCAGTAATAAATTGACTGCAAGTAGGGTTCAATATCTACTAGTTCAATATCTAAACAGAACTAGGGGTTCAGGGACTCCGTAGGTTCTGTTCAGGACCCTGCAGTGGCTGGGTTTTGCTGCTAATTTAACTACCAGGAAAATAATTCAAGACTTGGACATATAAAATGTAACATTAGGATTTGGAGTCAATATTAAAGTGAATTGCAACCGTTCTCTTGGAATTTAAGAGAGAAAGCTCCATTGTCGGTTTTGATATAGCAAAAATGTACCAGCCATCGACAACATCAGAGGAAAAAGTTCATTTCACAATTATTGAATTGTACCACTGGGCAATTTTGGATGACCCACTACCAAAACACCATTCAAGGCTGTATTTTGCAATTATATATATTGTAACAAACACTTCATGCAAGGATTATTCTCAGATTCTGTCACTGGTGGAATTACCCAAGCGCAACGAAGCACATGGGTTCTCAAACATTTCTACAGACATGTTGCATGTAAGAAAGTAGCAGCCCTCAGACATCTTAGCAATCTGGAGGCAGAAAATATCCTTTTGCTGTCATCTTATAGCTGAATTTGGATTTGCATGTCAGTTCAAACTGTGCTGGAAACTGTGAGTGAAAACCTGATACCACTGAAGTCAACAGCAGTTTTGCTGCGGTTTCACACAGGTCAGCTGACAGCTTACCAGATTCGGCTCTTCGAAAGAAAGTCAAAGGTGGCTTCTGACGAATAACAAAAAAAAAAGAAGAAACAATTTAAATAGAACTAAATTGCTGAGACAATAATAGCAAAAGTTGACATTAAAATTTATGGTGTTTGTTATTGACTCAAAGGCAAAAATAAGTACCTCTCGTCACCCAGCATTGTAACATTATCATACATCAACTAATTCCGTTTGATTCATGAATTAGATTTACAACAGTTACGGCTGTTAGGCAAGATCCGCTTTAAAGGCCTAATCCAACAAACACCTGCATACTTAATCACTTCAGTCACAAGCACAAGTGTTTTCTGTCTTGCAGACTCGTTTTCAATACTACATGCATGCAGCTGTCAGGAAAGGCGTGTAAAACATATTTGGCCAATTTCCTAGCTAACCTGGTCTGGAAAGTGGCATGGCAATATTCTGACTCTACATATCGTCTCCTGACATCACTGGGTGAATTCTCTTTTAGTTGTACCGGTGAAAATCCAAAGAGCAACAGAATTAAATGAACACGTTTACATATGCCAGAATGAATCTGTGTATAAAATCTTGACTCAGTTGATCCAATAGCAGTTTTGTTGCTGACTTGGAGCAGATGGAGTTTCATTCAATAACTCCAGCTATTATTATTTGTTATACATAATGTATGTATCTCAGTAGTATCTGGCTTAATCTTCCCTGTAATCTCAAACCAGAGAAACAGAGATTTTCCAGTCTACAGAGGTAATTAAAGAAGAGTTCAAAATATCTTATTTACTTAGGCTAAGCTCTGACAGAGGGATTTGTACCAAAATGCATATTTTTGCTACATTCTTTCTTAACTGCACGACAAACCACTGTATAGTTCATCATTTGCTATCTTGTTGAATGATAAATGGTGCCTCAGATTAAACATGATTGTTCCCTGTGAAACTAAACTACAGGTTCTTAAAGGCACTAATGGCATTTCCCCTTTGTGTTGCTTTTCTCTCCATTTCCTGTTGATGAAAGCCACTGTCTGGATTGCCAGATTTTAGTATTTCAGCTGGACTGATAGCATCAAAGATATTTCTTGCCTTGATCCTTTCCTTTGTCACTACCTCACATGACTGTTCTATGTGATAAATACTCCTGTGTCTAGTTCACAGGATTTCTGACTTTATTCTATTTCTCTAAATTAACACGTATTTCTATTTAATGGCCCAGGCACCTAGGTGCTTAAAATACCTTCAGATCTGTTACCTTTTTCCTTCCAACTTGCTACATTTACACAGTTACAAACATCAGCAAATGTTGGTCTATCACTTTTTTTATTATTCTTCCTCAAGTTGAATAGCACCAGCTCTTCAAGGACTCTTGCTGAAGTCATCTAGTGACATTGTCCAGATTTATTTCATAACAACCTCATGAGCCAGTGCAGAACTGTTACTGACAGCTAACAGAATCCTCATTGTATCCTCAGACTCTATAAAAGAAAAGAAGAAATGTTGTAGTCTAAACCCATATCTCTTTCTTTCTTGTTCACGTACAACCGTGTTTTCTGTTTTCAGTTAGAAGCAGAAATACAAATATGTTGTGAAAAAGCTGTTTCTGCTTCCAGAACCCAGACTACCTGAGATATGTTAAACAGCCATTATTTTCTGCAGAGATACTGCCACAGTGTGAGCAGTGTAATAAAATAACAAAAATTAAAGAGCAGCTGTTGAGAGAAGTAGAGTTCTAGCTCAGATGTTCTGAATGTTGGACAAACTTTAATTCTTAGCATGAAACCCAATAAAATAGTCTTGCATGAGAGGTATACAAGAGAGATTAAGCATGAAACTCCAATATAACCACTACTAAACTTCATAGGCTTGCACCTGATTTATGAGAACAACAATAATTTCCTTCATGCAAAGATTTAAGCAACTAGATGCAGAATTCCATGACTTATTTTCTATCCCTAAACTTCTTCCCACATTGCAACGCTGCAAATGAAGTTACAGTAAACTGGATTTAATCCATTCTTCCTCTACCTTATTGCATTGTTCCCTACCCGTATGAACACAGGTCTATCTGTATTTAGCATCTTTTGCATCTTTGAACAGGTGAAGGTAAGATTTGCTTCTGAACACTGAAAAATCCACCTGTAAAATCTACATATGTTAGCCATCAGCATTTAATAGATTTTTTACTATCGTAAAACATTTTTTGAGTTCCATTTAAATTAAATTGCTTGAGCCTGTCCTAAGTGGCAGTTTATATTAGAATGAAATTCCATAACTGACAATAAATAAATCAGAAACGCAGGGGTTTACTGTTCCTGACGTGTAACACTGCCACACAAAAAAATAACACATAACGCTTTTAACAGAGTAAGTAGAAGCAAGAGGACATTCTCTTCCAACCCTGGGACAATTTAAGACAGCACAGCTTTAATGATGACCGATAATAAAATGTTCTAGGTCCTTTTTCTGCTTGTTTTGGGGGAACCTAATCCTTTTCCTGTAGTGAACAAGCACATTTTCTGTCCGCACTCCTACAAACACAATGGGTTTCTTTTTCAGCCTCCTTCACAGACCTCACCCTTTCTGGTTCTTCTGTCAGCCTGGAAGATTATTTTAACCATCTTCAAAGAGGTCATCATGGCAGGAGTCAGGGGCAAAATGTGGGGGAGGGAGGAGAAGCAGTGAAATAAGTGAGTGTAATAATTGTCCTTCGATGAAGAAAAAGGTAGAAGAAAAAATACCCAGGTTCATCAGTAATGCAGGCCCTGCCATCCCCAGATGTTACAGAAGCATTAGAATTGCTCCCTGCAAGAAAAATTGGATTAGTCACAATCTTGTCGACTAATGGGCATACTCTGTGATCTTTAGAGCTTCATTTACTGGGTTAATAGTGCTTTGCCTGAGTTCCTTTGCAATAGGGAAAAAAAAAAAAAAACTGTAAGAAGAAATATTCTGGGTGCAGTCCACAGCCACTGACACGAGTAATATCATATTCATCACAGACAGACCTCGTATCTCATTACTACTGAAGAGTTTGCCCCCAAGGCATTTGAGCTCAGTCAGGCCAGGCCCCTCATGTGGAACCGTTCAGGTATATTGTGAAATGATTTAATGCGATAATAATGTCCACTTTGTGAGATAGATTATGTTTTTTATAGTGGCTGATGGTTAATGAATGATACATTAGCAAACATCACTAAAACATTATTGAGAAAATGCAGATAAGAGATAGTAACTCCCTCATTCCCCGCCCCCACTCTCTTGCAGATGCATAAAAATGGAAAGCAGAACTTAGAGAAAACAGAAAACTTGACATTTTTGTGATGGTACCAGCTTGCATACTCTCTCTCTTGCTTGCTTGTTCTCTAGCGAAGGGGGAAAAGAGATACTTAAAAATGTTGTAAACACAAACTGAAATATCTCTTCTTAAATCAAATGAGAATCAATGAAAGTGCAAACCTGAACAAATACATTATATGTTGACCCAGTTTATTAGATGAAGCCGTTTACCCTGATTTGATTTATCTGGCAATACACTGCTCAGCTGTGAAATGAGATAAGAAGAGCCTATTCACCTTATTTACAATATTATAGTGACTCCCGCTAGCACCACTATGGTTAAGGATCTGTCAGCAATTCCATTACAAACACCATTTTTTTTAGAGTCTGTAACATGGCTGTAGATTCATGCTTAGCTTGAACATGGTAATCCAAAACCAATAGATTCAATTAAAATCTCCTATTGAGTTCAATGGATTTTGGATTAATGCAGCACAATCTTAAAAATGTGAAAATCTCCAGGTAATTTTCTACATTTTTAGTCATTATTGCTGTACCTTGAGAAGAAATACAAAGAGGGTCATATCCCCTGACAGTGCAGCTTTACTGAAGTCAATAGAATCACAATGATTTACACCACCTGAAAAGCTGCCCGTTCTGTCAGGGTTATGCACTTGGCAAAGGTGATTCACACCAAGGAGTTCTTTTTCTTTGTGTATTACTTTGATTTGTTGTGTTATTTGGCTTACATACATTTCTAAAAACTCTTTGTTTCCTTAACGAGGGAGGAGTACATCCCACATGCTTTCAATGGGAGTTAAAATACTTCTGAACCTGCAGTCTAGAATTCATATTGCTGTGTTTTCCCATAAACCTTCTGAAATGGTTCATGACCTGGGGTTTTCTCTACAAAAAGATCCTTTCTGGTCCACGCCTTTGTTCTATTTTGTTTTGCTTTAGAACTGAAGCCTCCAAAGAGAAGTTCTGTTCCAATTTCCTTCATTTTAATTTGTGAATGTCTTAACAGCTCAAACTGAAGAGAATTTTCCTCTCTACAAAAAGAAGACTAAATGCATCTCCATAGATTTTCTACAAAGCACAGTCTGTATTCCTACCAGTTGTGCATAGGTGAATGGGTTTGGTTACATTTTTGAAGTTGAGAATTGCCAGCATTTTCTCTGCCATATGCATCCACCTAGCTAGATTCTTAGACAGTGTAAATCAGCATAGGTCCATTGACCTTGGCATGGTTCACTGATTTATTGCAGCCAAAGAGCTAGTCAACAACATCCATTGCCCACATTTAACTCATCTCCTAGTGCTGGTACCTGATACGCACACAAATGTTAAGCACGCAGATGTCATATCTTTGTTTGCTTGCCTAATCGAAGGTTTAGTAGGTTTTCTTCCTTTGTTATCTTCATTTGTAATGGTCTGAAACTTAGTATGCAGATTATGTATGCTACTTAAATGCATCCCTTCTGCTATGTAGGCTCCAGCACATGCGAACTGTGCAATATTGAAAAAAAATTTCAGACTATCATGATTGTATGCTTGGGCAGAAAATAATAATAATTTCTACTTGCACTTAAGCATCTCACTAATCATTGCTGCAGTCATGGTGCCTTATTTGTGATAGGGTTTGTATGAAATGTTCAGAAATAACATGTATAGTGCTTTGATATATTCTGTTCTTTCTTTACACTGCCTACTGTGTTCAGAATCAGAGGGAAACACAATGCTTGTATTTGAAACACTCCCTTGGTCCTACCAGTACACAGCAGCAAAATTGTACTCTGTCTTTGTGAATTGCAGATTAAACCTACAAAGCATACAAAAATTTAAGGGAAATGTGACTCATCTATGTTACCTTATTTTGATGGATAGAGACTAACTGGCTGATGAGTTAAGAAAAACAAAATTACTTGCACTACTTGCATTTTATCAGAGGGCTGGAATTCGCATAAGCCAGGTTTTTTAAAATTATAAGTTTGTCCATATGGAAAATATGCCATATTAAAACTCATAAATGTGTGGGCTTTTTCACTGTGGCAGGCAGCTCAAACTACCCACTTCAAAGGCAGGCAATGGTGACATGAAGAATATTCAGAATATCTGGAGATTAAACAGGACATATCTGAAATTAGTCTCCTGAAATTATAGGTAGGCAGAAAACATGGGAAATTCTTGAGATATCTTCTCAGTGTATGGCACTACCAGAAATAAGAATGTGTTTTTTCTTTTCTACGGACATCATGGGAAGACCTTGAAATGAGAAAAGTGTCTCTGCTAGTGACGGGACGTAGCAGGCAGCTAGTAGAGGCCAGAAACTCATGAACAGAGATGGTCTTTAACAGTCAAGTTAAAAAAAATGGCATTGTCCCTTGTCAAATATGGGCTCTGATTTTTGTCAACCTGTTCACTGACACTGTGTATCATTATTCATTTGAATCAGGCATTTCCTAATTTTTAGGTAGAGTTGCAGATTTGTCTTAGTTAATGATGTAGGAAACTAGTTTTTTTAAATCTCACAATAATATTTGCCTTGTTCTTCAAGTGAAACTATGTGATAAATGAGTTGCATACCTACACGTTGAATTTAAATGCTTTTATAAGCATCCCAGAGCATTTCTGGTGCTTGCTTTTCTGTGGCTGTTATTCTGGCAAATACATTTTGTGAAGCATGACTATTATTTCCCTTCATTTCCCCAAAGATATTGATATGTATGTGCAGAGAAGTGGAATTCCAACTGGGGCCACCAAGGGAAACAATAACATATTAAAATAAAGTCTGAGCACCGAAAGAACTTTCTCAACTCAAGAAGTTGGAATTACTATGGAAATCTCAGTGCTGTACCTGTTTTCTAGTAATACCTAGAGGTCCTGCTCATAGATTAATACCATACTCTAATAGAGACCAAACACACATAGAAGAGAAAAACCTCTGCCTCAATTTGTAAAATGAGTATAAAGCCAAGAAGTAAAACAGAGAACACAAGAAAATATTGGATCCCATAATAGGAGTCATCTGAGGAATCTTTCTGTTCACTGCCGGTAGGGATATGAGAACGGCATTCTGATATCTATAAATTCAGGAGCAGTCAACAGGAAGTAGCAAAATATGTCCGCACACTTCACAACCGGGAGGAAACTTCAGGCTGAATTTGCAACTAGATATACATGATGTTTGCCTTGTTCAGAGGCTATGTGGAGGGTTTTAGGTTGCCTTTTCCCCCAGATTTGCTATTACGTGATTAATCCTTAGAAATCCTCTGCCTATTCAGAATAAAGACAAGGAGAAATGGGAGAACGTTTTATTCTCAGGTTTTGAAGTAATGATATGACCAGGTCAGTGAAGCATTATCCCTTTCAGAAAGTTATAAAAGTTGAGATGCTTTTTCTGTCTTTTGTTTGTTTGTTTGTTTGCCCGTGTCAGTTGTCTCCAGGTGTTTGGTGTTATTCCGTGCTTTTCGGGATGACAGGAAGGGGAGGATGCTTCTAAATAATATGTTGCCCTGACTTCATAAGGCTTGTTTTGTCTGGCAAATGAATTATGTAAACCTTCTCCACCCGAAACTGTTTCAAGTCAATTAATTGTTGTAATTACTTAAGATTTCTTTTTAATGAATATGACTCTCCAGGGATTTGATGATATCCTGTCATCTGTAGGCCTGATAAATGAAATGTGATTTGTGGCTTGCTGCAAACTGAACCCTTGTACTTGAACAATGTCTCTCCTTCCTATGTGCTCATTAAACGGAAGAAATGCCCTTGATGGAATCAGGAACATTTGCGTTAGTTGGTCCCTAGTAAGAATGGATAGTATAGGCAGATAGATTTTGGCTTTTACCCCTTTTGTTCTCTCTTCCTTTAAGTGCAGGCCTTGTTAACACATTGACAATTACTCAGACCAAACACACGACCCAAGTGAGGTTACCCATTGTAATTGAGACTAGCTTAGCTGTTCCGTCTCTCGTCTCCATTAGGTGCACTGAAATGTGAAAGATCAGCCGTCAGTCAGTGCGGAAGGAGACCAGCGCTGTATGATGGGTTCTGATATTGCCTTTTGTACGACCTTCTTCACCCCCACCAACACCTTGCAATCAGAATGGCCAAATTTGATAAGCAGGGCACCCTCCCTTTGTTTTTGTGCGATACCTAGTTTCCAGTGCTTCTCAACAAAAACAGAGCTGCCCAGTGCTGCAGATAGAGACGAGCAACCCGAGACAGCATGACAAAGAACCATGAAGTCTGCACTGAGTTCCTTACAAACAGTGTGACTGCTTATATATCAATTTCAACTAGCCTATTTCCCCTACACTGCCATGTACATAATATAATCTAATCACCAATGCTGGGAAAGTATAAAGCAGGTGGGTTTTCCTGATTTAAATTCTATTGGTAAAATGGGGATTGCTGCTTTTATTGCAAGACCTTTCCTGAATATCACGTGGGTACATTAAACATCATAAAATACATAGCAAAATGTAGTTTCTTGGTCATAGTTTGGAATGTAAGGACAATGAATTATTGTGTATCCCAGGAAAAGATCACTTTGACCTTTTTCCAGTCAAAAGAGTGCCTCCGATATGGGTAGCTGTCTAAATCTGGCAGTCATGGGCAGTGTAAGTGTACAGAAAAGACAGCATCCCTGATAATGGAAGTGAATTAACAAACAGAAGAAACTGCCACATATATTAGTTATTTAGGAAAAACAGGGGTGTGAAGGGTAAAACGGTGAAAACTGTGAGGGAAGAGTGACAAGGAAGCACCAGACCAATGTCTAGGAGGAAGATATCATGGAAAAGGAGAAAAGGTTGAATTTTCACAGAAAGCGATTTGGCACTTTGGGGTTCAAAATCCAGGAATGGTTGTAGCGATCTAGACAAAATGATATCAAACCCTGAATGCTTCCTAAGCTCTGAAACCCACATCTTTGTGCTTGCACAAAAGGTACTGTTCTACCTTCCCCTTCACCGCAGCCTGCTCTTTTTCTTTCTGGGTTGGCAGGAGCTATAGGCAAGGATACAGATGTACAATGAAGTGCAAGGAACTGTTTTTCCTGGCTTGATGGGCCCAGCTGAAAAAGCAGTATCTGGAAGTATTACGAAACTGATTGTCTTTGGTGCAGTAATTGGATGGAAGACATTCAGATCACCTTTGATTAGATGAACTTCTGAAACTACTGAGATTTATCAGTGCACAGATCTTATTCTCAGAGGACTCAAGAGAAAGTGTCCCATTAACTTAATGAATCAGGCCGCAAGAGAACAACTGCTCTTGAAGTCAGAATGAGAGATTTCCCATCAGTGGCACAAATTCTGCCAATAAAGGCAACAGGATTTCTCAAGTGAAATGAGATTAGAATACGTCTCCCCTGATTTTCCATAGTTAAATGATTGACTATCCTGTAATAGGCTAATTATTAGATTTCCCTTCAATTTTTGTATTGCAGGAAGGAATAAAAGTTTTCTTTCTCTACCTAGACTGTTTGGCAGCTGTGGCAGTGTTTCATCGATGCCGTTGCGTAGTCTTGACCTTTGAAAGGTGGCATGGCAAATTCATCTTTCCCAACCTCATCTGCCTTTAGCAAGGTGTCCCCAGCTCTGGAACTTCTGGTGATTTGACAAAGGCATCTTCCTACATGTCAGTTCTTGTTATCCACTCTGTCTTCTTCACATATGAGACACATGTCAGCTCTCATTTTTCCACTGCTTGCTTTGTTTGCTCCTTCACAGGTGGGAGGTTCCACATCCTCTTTTTTGAGCCATTTCCAGGGTGGTTCTTTTTTTCCTGCAATACCTTTGTGGCCTTTCCTGACAACTTAAAAGATCCTTATTGTCACTGATGGTTTGCAGTTCTTCACAAAGAAAAACAGCTTTTTAGAGGCCTCATTAGCTAGCCATAGTAAACTATTTCTGTGCCTTCTTTACAAATTATAGTCTTCCAGCAAATAAGCTGGAAAGCAAATAAGTAGAGAAGTTGTTGCTAAACGTTTTTGACATAATGCATATGGAAGTTGCTCACGTCAGAACGCTTGTTTAGTAACAGCAATGAATACTTTTATAACCTCTTTATCTCTTTTAAAAACACTTAAAGTACTGTTTGTTTCATCATTCTGAAATCGTGTTATTGCTAAATATTAACATCCTAATTTTACAGATGGCAAAACTAGCACCTACCTCCCACATGCTTTAGCTTAGGCTGTTTGACTGCAGTAGTCTAAGTAAGTAGCGTTATTTGTGACGGGGCATTGACGAGAAGGCTATGCAAATCATTCTTCACTGCCTCTCCTCTCATCTGGAAGTGAAACGGCAGGAAGCACAGATTCTAGAAACATGTTCTTGTCAGTCTGTCCTTTGTAAAGGCAGGCAGCCTCTGACTGTGCCCCTGGTAGCTGCTCAGTGGTCTTGAAAGTTGGTTGTTTTTTAAGGAAAACAACCTAAAGAGTTAACTTACAAGGAATAACTGTTGCCAGACAAGTGGTCCTGAAGGCTGAAAGAAAAAAAATATATTCCTGACCTTGTTACTCACATGTTTGGACACTTGCAGTAAAGAGTTCAATAATATCTGAGACAATGGGCAGGTACTGTTCAAATTGCATATGATGGCTGCACATGCTTAACTACTAACCTGAGGTGATGAAATTAAGACAGAAACATAGTCATTTAAATAACTTTTAAGCCTTGTTTCTCCTTTCATATGTGGCTTTTTGCACTACTTTTACCTTTGTAAAGGTAACTTACATTAACTTGATGGCAACATGACATCATAAATGAGAAGCAGATACTTACAATAAATGTTTAACTTTGAAAATACCAAGTTGCTCTGATCTAATCTAACTAGGTTTTATAACAATAAATCTATTTTGGTTAATTTTGAGGCTTTTTTAAATCCAGATTTTATTTCTACAATCACGAGCATAAATAATTATACCTAATAAAGACATCCCATTGCTGAGGTGTCTTCCTGCATAAGACTAGACTACACTGGAACATATACTAATAAAATTGTCTTTTCTAGACAGTTGGGATTTTTCTTATGAATCTGGTAATTTATTTTTTTTCTGGTCCACTTGAGAAGTTGCTAGCACAAAGCAGTGTCAATAGTCATGTTTGTCTCAACTTTCAGAGTTCTCCTTTTAATGCAGTTCACAGAGATGATTCAGACAATTACTTTTGTCAAATGAAATCCATTACTTTGTTTTTATATAAAGTTTATAGGGATAATTTATGTTCTTAAAGTTAGGAAGGTTTTTCAGTAACTGGCTAAATGGCAAACGAGATATCTGAAATTGTACCATTAACTTATATCACAATATTATTACTGTTTTCTTCCACAAAATGGAGTCACCAAACAGGCAAAACTGTCACACTGCATTAGAACATGGTTCAAATGAAAAATGTGAAAGAATGTACAGCATAAACTTAAAAGAAAGTTAAATGACATTAGCAAAGAAGTCTAAAAAGTCTTCAAAATGCTCTTCTCCATATCAGACAGTTTCCAGTAATAAAATAAAGGTTGTTATATTTTATTATTATAATAAGCAGAACGCATACTTTCAGAAATTGCCTATAGGCACATACTTTTATGCTATACAGTAAACACTTTAAACTGTGTGTCTCAATAATAAAAACAGGAAGAACCTCCCATTTACATTTTATAAGCTCTTCCCTGTTATTTATGTATGTTGAGTGTAATAACAATGCCTACTTCAGAGAGGTGATATGGGCATTTATTAATTGATGTTTTATCAAGTTTTCACAGTTCTTAAAGGCAACACATTTATCTATGTATGTATGTATGAAAGTATGTGTGTATATATATACACATATATATATATATGCAAGGCATTACGTGAATGTATTATTCTGTCTGTTCTAAATCTTTATTCACTCTTTGCTCCCCTGCATCAAAATCTTATTTTAAAAATTGTTGGTACTGAACGTGTGAAATATAGTTAATTATTTGAATATCTATAAATCAGCCATCTGCGATACACACTGTAACAAGGGAAAAGGGATCAAGTTTGTCAGTAAATGCTACTCTGAAAAATGCAATTTTAAATATAATGTATTATTAAGGTGTGTTATAACAAGTTTCATAACTCTAAAAGGGCAAATAAGTTATTTCTCTCTTTACTAATTGCACTATATGTGGTGATTTAGTATAGTTTGAGTTTGGATTTTTACTTCTGTGGTAATTACAATCATCTCAAAGAAGCTCATTGTGGGCTTTTGGAAATATTAATTGCTTTGCACACTACTGTAATCAACAAACAAAAAAAGCCATGCAAATTGACACATTCTAAACAGCCAGAGCACTTAAGGGGACAAAGGACAACGCGTTCTCTCAGCTAGTGTCGTAACCTTCACACCAATTTATCTGGGAATAGGTTTTAAGTAAAAGCATGGCAGAGATCTTTAGGAGCGTGTGTGCTTCTAAACAGGTTTTTGCTTGCTATTTTGATCTCTCTCCTTTTTTTAGATTATCTTTGTCCTTTGCAAAATCTCAGGATTTTGTTAAGGACAGCCAAGGAGGTGGTGTTTGTGTTTATTAAATATATCACCCTGACAGTGTACTCCGGAGGTTAGATGTACACAGCAAGATAACAGTCAGTTTAACACAAGAGACAGTCCTCCACGTTGACCCACCCAACTCACTGCACTGAGGGCAGCTTTTCAAAAGACGTGACAAAGTAAAAGACAGCCAATAGCAATCGAGCAATAATGCCAGGCATAGCCATAAAAATATATGCAAAAGAAGTGTAGAGCCAGGATGGAGTCTAATACATAATTCCCCCACGCGCACACACCCCCCCCCCCCTCCCCAATTTAGACCTCATGAAGGAGGAGGGAAGCAGGGTACTGTAATATAATACAGCATTATATGTACCTTCATGCAAAGGGTTCTCCCAAAATGTGAGAAAGACACTGTCATAATACCTGTCCTAGTACAGTGGATGTGTGCAGCAGTTGCAAAATAGAGTATCTACATGAGATTTATTTAGTGAAATGCAGTCTCCAAGTGATCAGAAAGTACATGCTGAAAGTGCCCCAGAAACAAGGTAAAAGAAGTTGAGTATTATAATTGCTTTCTATGGATGCATCTCCTTAACCTTTAGTTAGCGCACATCTACGCATAGCAGTTACATTTTATCTCTGGATGTTCTTAGACTATAAGTCATGAATTCTTTTTGAGTATGGGCATAGCTAATGCACAACAGCAGGCACTTCAGTATGTAGATATGCCTTTATTTAGCTCAAATTAGAACACACATTCCTGTTGGGTTTGGGGGTTTTTTTAGTGAATGCAAATTCTTCAGGAGCTTCTTTCTATCAACTTCATTTTGTAATGAAGCTTACCTTTATATGCACCCAGATGAAACGTAAGAAGCACAAAGTCAATTAGGAAAATCAAATACAATTATGTTGTGTGATATCAAATACAATGAACAAAAACTGTTTCCCTCAGTTTTGCTTTCAATCAGTTGGCGTACATTGTCTCTCTACAGTTCTTTCTCACTTACACCTCAAACATTTCCAAAGGCAGAGGGAAGAGGGAGCAGGATACACAGAGGAAAAGCGATTTATGCTCTTGGACTTTTTCCTAAACTTGATAAAGATTTTAAAGGGCAACATTACTGAAGTTCTGTGGCATCCTGCTTGGCATAGTTGGATTGGCCAGATTGACCAGATTAATTATTTACTGAAGTGTCCTTTATTGGTTCATGATTGACAACAATACATCATAGATCATAATCAGATGTACAGTAAATAAAATTTACAAATGGGGTTACATAAAAAATGTGCTTACCCTGATTCAAAGCACATTTAGTGTTTCCCCAGGGAAAACTAGCAAGGGTGAATGTTTGGGAAGGGAAGCTACAATGTATTTGCATCTGGCAAAAGAAGTCATCCAGGAGAATGTATATATTGGTGAAGTATTTGTATGGGGAAATCATGATTGAAACAACTGCACAGTCAAGGTAAATCAGTTTTAAGCAGCCTAATTTCAGAAAGGGCTGATTCCAGAGAACTGGCAAGGAGCAAAGATATATGATAATAACACCGCCAACAGTGTTGGAAGAGGGCTCCTAAATTAATTAAAATGTCCTAAGAGTCATGCAGCTTAAAATAATAATTAATTTTTAGGTACTTTTTATTAACTTTTTAGGTTACAAGCCTGTAGGAATTTAAGTCATGTTTTCAGGGGGTTCTTTGCATCTGCACAGAAACTTTTAAGCAAAGCTATTGAATGGAAGCTCAGATTCGTACTAAATCTATGTGGCTGTAGGAGCTTGCTCAAGAAGGCTATTAAATATCACGGTAAAATAACGACTTGGCAAGACTGTGTACTCATACACATTTATAAAACATACATGACACACAAACATGTTAACTTCTATCTTTGTATCAAAAACAAGAAAAAGAAAGGGCTTTTCAGAAATCTGTCATTTTTCTTCATGTAGCAAGCACAGGAATTTTCTAGTTCTACCAGGCTTTGGCAGGTAGTAAATCTTCAAGAGAGAAGTAAATAGTTCCTGTGCTATGGTGTTTGTTTGGAATACATATATAAGAAGCAGAAAGGCAACCTTTTAACTCTATAGTATTAAATCCTTTAACAGAAAAAAATAAAGAGAGATGGAGAGAAAGCTGGGCAGATGCATTACTTAAACATGCTCCTTAAGAATTGCCTTGTGCTCCTGAGTTCTTTTTCATCACCATAAGCTCTCTGCTAGGTGTGAAACCATAAGCATACGAAAGCTTGTCATGCAGGTGTATTTCGTATACCTGCCACAGTGTGAACTCACCATGTCTCTGGCCCTGAGGAGAAGTTCTCTTTCCTTGCAGCAAGATTATGTTTTAAAAAGCTGACTTTTAAACCTCTTACTGAATTTTTTAATGGATTAAATTCATCATGTCACCAGCTGCTGTGCAGCTAATAGAGCCATAAAACACTGTATTAAAGGATTACCCATGCAAAATTTCCTCTTGTGCTAATGTGAATTTTAATACTTTTAACATTTAGTTGAGATGGGAATGTCCAAGAACAGCTTGTTCAATAGGTTGTTCTATAAAATTAAGTTCCTCAGCTCATCACAAATGCCAGGACTCCATTAAGTTAAAATTTTACAGAGAGGCTAAGATGATTCACTGTATAGCATTTGCAGGGAGGAAGGCAACATCTGCTTCTCCATTAATGCTATAAAACAAGGAAGTAAAACACACATGAGCATCATAACTGCAGGGGAACCGGGCTGAACAGCTGAGAGTCCTCGCTCCAAATTAGTTGGAGGTCAGTTTATGCCATTATGTACAGGGGGAGTACGAAATCCCACTCCCTGAAGCAGGGTGACAACTGTAGGCCTTGAGTCTAGTCTCCAATTAATGTAAAGTCAGGAGGAATTTCATAAAAGCAAATTATTTAGCTTGGGTAAGAGGTGTGGAGCATAGAAGGGATAGTCATGCTTTCAAAACAGGGAGTGAGACCTTTAGTTTTATTCTTATCTATAAACAGTAATTAACAAGGTAGCATTTATGTACCTGAAATCATGAAGTGACTGCAAATAAGATATAAAAGGCTGCAGTTTGAATTTTTTCATCCGACAGCAACAAAATGGTCTTCTAGAGGCTGTCTCCCTGGAGTAGCTATAGGATTAAGAGCAGGGTGCATTTTCTGGTATTTACCTCCTATTTTCTGCAGAACAGGAGAGTTTGAAGGGATGCTAGTAGGTGGTAGAAAGAGCCTCACCAAACCTTTCCCCCACTATCTGACCCATAAAGACCACTCATGGAAATCACCATCATTAACTAGACGCAGTCCTTGTTTACTGCTGGAATGAATACATAATTAAGCACTTGGACCTTTCTCAGCCATTTTTTTCCTGCCATAGGCAACAGGACAAGCTTGAAGGAAGGGCAAAGAGCAGGCAAGAAATGGCACTCCCAGCCCATCAGCATCTGCACTGAGCATCACTCCTGATAGTGCAATGTCTGGGTGGACACGACTGTCAAAAATAAGGAAGACTAAGCTTTCTTGTAACCCTAACCGCACCTGGAAAATAAGAATGATAAGTAATGCAGGCAAAGCATTCTGTTTTCAAATCACCATGTAAAAATCAGTTTCTTCTTATGGCAGTTCGTCTGAGCACGGATCGTCCCAGTACCAGCTAATGAATGGCAGTACGATCCCACACGCTTTACCCTGCCGGCAGTGCCTTCACCACGCAGAGGGTGCTGCCAAATTAGAAACTGCCGGCTCCAGGGGCAGCCAGAGTGCTTCTTCAATCCCACACTCCGTACGTGGGAAAGGAGGAGGCCTCTGCTGACACCAGCCCCGACACTGCGCACCCTGGAAGAGAGGCAGACGGCTCTTCTTTATCTGTTCTTTATGTTCTTTATCACTCATTGATCCCAAAATGACCAGAGCCACTGCCAGCAACCTCCTCCTTAGAAGCCTGTGCGGCTGTTTACCTTTGATAATTTCCTGAGGGGGAGATCTTTATAGGCAGGAGCCTGATCAACGGGCAGATGAGGGCAGTAGGAACAGTCAACGGATTTTAGGTTACATCTCTAAATATTTTAAAAATCCCATGATGGGCAGTTGGCTGCCTTTTAAAATAACAGTGTTTCCAAATGAGGAAGACATTCCATATAGCAAGTAGTTCATACTGCTAAATTATTTAACAAATTTTTTTAGTAGTAGTACTAGTACTAGTAGTAGTAGTAGCAGCACTAGTAGTAAAGGTTTCTGATGCTCACTTTGGATAAAAAAAGTACAGTGATTCAAAATCCAACACAAGAGTGGTGAGGAAGTTTTAATAGGAATATGCTTGAGCTGCTGTTCCTTACCCCAACTAAATTTTCTCCACAGCTCCATATTTTGTTCTCCATGTATATTACTGTTCTGAGAGCCTGTCATTTCTTATCAGAATGAGAAAGGCTAAAGAGATAATATTTCAATAACATACTGGCCTGATCATAAAATAACTCAATGGAAATGTGTAACTGCCTCAGGCAACACAGCAGGATAGTCAGCAGTCAGATGATTTCTATTCTGGGTTTCTTTTTTTTTATGGTTACATTTTCTGTTATATCAGACATACCCTCAAGTCTTAGTTATGCTTTTATTCAAAAGCAGAACCGCAGTATAAAGACCTACAAAACTTATTATGATATATTACTGTAAAGAAATAAAAGTTGGTGCCACAGTAGCATATTGATAAGGACAGGCCTGCCACATTAATTGACCTTTTTTCATCTCAACCACCAGGGCTGAGGCCTAAGCATCTCAGTTGCTTAGCAACAGGGTCACTGCTTTCAGGCCTTAAAAGCACCAAAAAAAAAAAAAAAAAAAAAAGTTAAGAAAAAAATCAGAAGATGTGATCTTATGAAGGCAGCAGATATTTGGCAGGAGAAAGTATTTTTTTCTATCCTTTCTTACCCCATGCGTTGCTTGTAAAGCAGAAGGCAAAAGGGAAAGCAGGGTCTGAAGTTTTACTGATTTAAACAGTCCAGCAAAAGAGTACTGAAACCACAGGCACATGTTCCTGCTTGATACCAGTCCTGATGAGTTGCTTTTTATTTTTAGAACATCCATAGATATTTACAAATAATTCATATGATTCTTCTTTGTGCATAAATATATGCATACATGCAAAATACTAAGTGAGCCTCAATAACACATTATTTTTAGGACAGCAGGGTGCAGCAGTAAAGTAAAGAGGGGTTCCTATTGTCTAGATCCTTTTTTAACATTCTATCATAAAGATGAGTGCTCGCTGCTATGTTTAATATACAGGGCTTGAGGCAACACAACATCTCCTAAAGGTCAGCTCAGAGAGAAGTTTGTTTCTTCCCTCCTCAGCATGAAATACAGGAAAAAAGTCAACACTTCTTTTAAACTTCAAAAATGGCCACGGAACAAGAGTGCTTCTCTACCAGAAATCAAAATCCTTTTACATGAGAGTAGCCAAATGTTCACTGCAGGTTTCTCCTGGAGAGGAATCCTAGTGCTGGAGTCAGGAGATCTGTGTTTTATTCCCAAATAATCATCAACAAAAATGACAAATGGCCTCATGAATTCCACTGTGCTTTAACACTAATCCTTTCCCAGCTTAAATGTAAGTTGGGAGGCTCCTATTGTATCACTACTAATGTAAATAACTGCATAGTTCTCAGTGAAAAAAAGTATTTAATGTAAAACAAAAGTCAGTATTTTCTTCTTACAAAAATCAGTTATGGTTGAATTTCAGGTTAAATGTGGGGCACAATAAGGAGAGTTTTTGAATTTTCTTTATTTACAGTCTTACTTTACATAGCTGTCTAGACCTTCCCTAGTGTCTTTTAATCTTCTTTCACTGTTACTACTTGGCAACAGAAGCAGTTGTATTGTAGCTCTTCACAGAATCATTGAATCACGGAGATTGGAAGGGGCCTCTGGAGATCATCTAGTCCAAGCCCCCTGGGTCAGATTCCCTTGCATCTTCTCTTCTTGAGGTTGAACAGTCCCAGCTCTCCCAGCCCCTCCTCATATGACAGATGCTCTAATCCCTTAATCATCCTGGTGGTCCTACACTGGACTTGCTCCAGCGTTGTTTGTACTGAGAAGCCCAGAACTGCACCCAACGCTCCGAATGTGTGCAGCTGGGGCTGAGCAGAGGGCAAGGATCACATCCCTCAACCTGCAGGCAATACTCTGCTTAATGCAGCCCACAAGGCTTTTGGCCTTCTTTGCCGCAAGACTACACTGCTGACTCATGGTCAACTCAGTGTCCACCAGGACCCACAAGTCCTTTTCTATAAAGCTGCTTTCCAGCTGGTCAGCCTCCAGCATGTACCGGTGCCTGGGATTATTCCTTCCCAGGTGCAGGACTTTGCACTTCTCTTTGTTGAACTTCAAAAGGTTCCTGCTGGTCCTGTCCTCTACCTCTGAATGGCAGCACACATACCTGGTGTATCAGCCACTCCCAGTTTTTTATCATCACACTTGCTGGGGGAGCACTGGGTATCATTATTTAAGTCATTAATGAAGGTGTTAAACAGTATTGGCCCCAGTGTTGACCTCTGGGATACCCCACTAATGACTGGCCTCCAAGTGGACTTTGTGCCACTGATCCCAACCCTTCAAGCCTTTCATTTCAGCCAGCTATGAGCCCACCCCACTGTCCACTCATCTAACTTGTACTTCAATTTGTCTATGAAGTTGTTACGGGACACAGTGTCGAAAGCCGTACTAAAGCCAAAATAAACAACAAGCACTGCTCCCCCCTCATCCGCCAAGGTAATCATCACATCATAGAAGGCAATCAGGTTGATGAAGTAGATTTCCACTTCATAAATGCGTGCTTCTTTCCCTCCATCTTTTCAGAAATGGTTTGCAGGAAGATTTGCTCCTTCACCTTCCCAGGGATTGAAGTGAGGCTGACCAGCCTTGTGGGTGCATCTCATCAGATCCCATGGACTTGTGTATGTCCATTCTTTAAAATGTTCCCTAACCCAAACCTCTTCCACTGAGGGCAAGTCTTCCTTGCTCTGGGACTTTCCCACTGGTCTGAGGAACCTGGGACTCCTTAAGGCCAGTCTTACCAATAAAGACCAAGGTGAAGAAGGCATTGAGTACCTTGGCCTATTTGCTGTTCTATGTCATCAGATCAACTGCCTCATTCTTCAGAAGGTTTGCATTTTCTCTAGTCTTTCTTTTGCTGGTGGTGTACCAGCAGAAGATCTTCTTGTTGCCCTTCACATCCCTCACCATATTCAATTCCATGGGCTTTGGTTTTTCTTACCCCACCTTTGCATACTCAGACAGTGTCCATCTGTTCCTCCTGGGTCACCTGCCCCTGCTTCCACCTCCTGTACACTTCCTTTTTAGGTTTGAATTTTGTCAGGAGCTCCTTGTTTGTCCAGCCACCTTTGCTTGGTTTCCTGCTTATTGGGATGGTTCATTCCACAGCTGGCAGGAGGTGATCCCTGAAAATCAACCAGCTCTCCTGGACCCATCTTCTCTCCAGGGATGTTTCCCATGGGATTTTTCCAAGCAGATGCCTGAAGAGGCCAACATCTGCTCTCCTGAAAGCCAGGGTTGTTATCCTGCTTTTAGAGTTTTGTGATCCTTACCTTTTCACCTTTTTTTTTTTTCCGCTTTTTCCCAATTAACAGTGTTTTAATGTGAGGAAAAGGGGACAATGAACTGATTTTCAGCTAGAAATGGCAGAAGTGTTGCTGTGATTGCAAATTGTCTAGAATATGAGAGGATTTTAAGAACATGTTCTAGGCGGTAATGCCCAGCAGGCTCTCACCATATTAATATATATACCATGCCCTCTCCTTCACATCAGTTATGTTTCTAACAAAATGACTAAAATATCCACACTCTGGCTTTGTCCAGATCAGCAGATAAAATGGGCATCTCTGTATTGCTTTCTAATCTCAGTACCCAAGCAGGGGACGTAGATGCCCTATTTTGGCGCTCACACTTGTGTACTAACTTCCAATAGAGTCATCACTGATTGGAGAAAACTGTGCGTCACATGGGGACCGTACAGGACTTAGTGATCAAGCTTTAGTCTTTGCTTATGATAGGAAGTTGGAGCATGTTGTCTACACAATACATTTAACGAGGAAAATAATACATTAAACCAAGAAAATCCATTTAGGAACTGTGATAATGGATGTCATAGACATTACTAATAGTCTTCTGAAACCAGCTCTACTTGTATAAAAATTCAAATGTCTGCACACACTGTATCTAGGGATGCCTTTAGTTTGATAATATTTAACAGTTGTATGCAGGGAACTTAGGGATTTGCACCGTTGCTGTTTGATCTTACTGTTGATTTTAAATAAGATCAGCAGGATGTTTGCCATGAACAAAAGATCAGCCTTAGTAGAATTCCTTTTGGCTAATTGAGTTTAGCCTTCTGATATCTTCCTGAACATCAAAATGTTAATCAGTTGTAACAGGTAAATCAGCATGTCAGGCTCTGTCTCTAAACCAAGATAGAGTATTAAATATCTATTAGCCTTCAAAGTTAACTGCTTTTGGCATTCATTGATACCAAAGATGGCCAAATACATTTGATTAATTCAAAACTGGCCTACACTTAAGAGTGTTGTGAAAGCATGACTTTCAATGGTAACAGTATGAAAGTAGCACAGCTAGGTGAGTGGAAGTGTTAGTGTAAATGTAGTTATACAACACGCATAGCCTTCCTGTTGCTTCTTTCATCCAGGTGTCCTGCATAAAACCTCTCAGCAAAACCACTCTTTTACTAGTGTAGGTAGATTAGGAGTACACCACTCAGCAAAATGTGACTTCTAATACAAAGCCCAAGTACATTTCTGGCTTGGACAGAGAAAGACCAATGGAAACCGATAGCATAAATATGCCAAAACATACATGATTGCGCCTTTAAATGGTGATTAATGATACCATGAACTGGAGTTATGCTAAGCCCAGATTTGTTCCAGCAGCTTCCAGAGTAGTATGCTTCCTTTTTCATCTCAGTGGTAAACTCTTATAAAGTTCTGCAGATTATTTTGCTCTGCAGATGTTAGTTTACCATGACGGTGAAGTTCAAGTCTGAGAAGTCAGGAAGAATCACAGGTGAGCATTCTCAGGTAAATCTTCAATTTTCCCACTGAGTTAAACCAATTTTGTGTGTTCACAGGTGCTAACTGATTTTTACAAAAGAGGTTTCAGGTGATCTCTCAGAGGAGTGCTACATTTTAATCCCCTCTTATCCTGAAGAAGGATAAAATATTTTCCCAGTCTGGGTACTGATACACAGAAGCAGAGTATTGTTACTAATGACATGTTAGAAACTCGCATGATTTTATAAAGAGGAAAAGGTACATTTTTTTCCCCTATTCAGAAGGGGGAATTGTATCATGCCTACTGCATATCATCTAATGCAAAAAATCTCACAGAAAACCCTTAAAAGCATCTATTTCGCTTAAATCAGTCCTTGGTTATGATCATTACCCCAGGGATTCTTCCAGGATTCTGCAGTACCACTGATAGATTTCTGTTTACTGGAAAAACTAAATCTAAAAATTAATTCTAAATATTTAAGCCAATATTTTTTCATCGTTTTTATGCCTTCATTCTTTTAAATGTCCAATTTCTTAGGACTGCTGTGGAGATGGTTTTCATGCGCATATACAGCGTAGTGCAGAGCATAGGAAGATTCTACAAACATGTTTGTAAAGTTATAACAATAAAATATCTGCCATCAAACTACATTAGCATTTGAAAAATAATATGCAATTAAAGAACTGAAATAATATTGAATGTACAAGCTAAGATTCACTAACAATTGATGGCAAAGCCTTTAACTATGGAATTTGATCAGGCAGTTTTTGTCATTGCACTTATTATTCTTCTGTGATTTTCTATTTTAAGAAAAGGCATAGTGGGAAGAAAAAGGAAAATAGCTTACAAATTTCAGGTTTCTTTGACTTCTGTATACATGAGTCCTTATGTGGATGGTATTTGACCAGACACAGCCTGGAATATGGCCACCCCAACCCAGGCCACTGAACATAAGCTGTGAAACTTAAAAAAATACCTGTGATAAATAGGAACATTTTAGAGGAACTTGGGCTTTTAATGAATACTGAACTACTAAGGTACAAAAGAGCAGTGCATCGTTTCTCCAACAGTTAAAAAAAACATAGCAAAAAAAAGAAAATACTGCACAAACTCTGTTGTACAAAACCTAATTTTCTCAAATATTCACTCACTAGTTAAATGAAAGCCATTTGCTATAGAACAAAAACTCTAGTACTTTTGCCTATCATGCCAAATACCAACCTTTTAAATTCTGACTTTTTAGCAATGCACTTGTTTAGCCAAACTAAATGACTGTTTTATGAGGAATAGAGCATTATGAAAACCAAAGTATGGCAGTACCAAAGCCAACTGCGTCACATCTCTGTGCAAATTCTGTTAGTCTTCAAGTCTGTCAGGAAGAGACAGATGTAGAAAGATTCCTCGTGACCGATTCTGGATTTTCTATACAGTTTGGAAAACTGGTGAGCTGAAGTTGGAGAAGTTCTAGCCACTCTCCCTTGCCTTGATTTCTGGAATGTGAGAAATAACTGGTATCTACTGGAATGGTCCTAGACCTGCAGAATTGGAACAGAAATTCTTGAAAAGATAATCAATGAGAGCCAGTGATCAGCTGAACTGAAGCCAGGGAAGCAGTTGAAATGAGTTATACTATTATTGTCACAAGCCAATAATCTGTGTTTTTAACACCCAGGGGGTCTTAGTTTCATTTGAAACAGCAGCTTAGGAAAATAAACAAGTGCACAAAAGTACCAAAAAAAGATTCAAAGCAAAAGTAAATTTTCTGATGAAAACCACAGTGAGTAAAGAAATGTTGGACTCCTGGTCTAGTCAAAAGGATAGTCAGTACCTACACAGCATCGTGTTCATTCTATATAGCAGTGGATAACACTTTCCCTGCATTAATGTGAGGTCAAAACTGCTCAAAAAAAATATTTTCTTCTGCCCAGTCCCTTTGAGGCACTTTTTCTCTGGTAACCTTGCAGAAGGACTCAGTGGAAAGTTGCTGTGGTCACTCTTATTGCACACAGAAAAAGCTGATTGAACTTTTAACCTTTTGGTTATGCTTTTGATCTGTAGCCCCCACGATCTCATTAAGACCATATTATTTAGCTTAAACTTCAGATACTTGACCACTTCTCACAGTAGCCCCAGGCTGGGTGCAGTGTAATATTGTTCATGCTGGCTTCCTGGCATGGCGACATGTCATAAAGTATCTGCTGGGATATGACAGAAGAGGCAGGTTGGGGGATGGAAGCTGGAATAAAGAGGCTAAGACACTTAAGTGAGCTTGCAAGGAGAGGTCAGTGCCCATCAGATGGTAGGATACTGAATCCCAATTACTCAGGAATGCTCAGCATGGGCTGCCTGATGCAGACTGCAGTAAATCTTATGGCAGGCATTAGGAACACCTGGTTTCAGCTGAGAACACCTTTCTTAGGTCCATCTAAATCAATCCTCTTTCTTCCCCTTGCCTGCACTGATCTCTATCTAGCGGGGGGAGGAAGGGGAAGAAAAACAAGCAGGTGATCTTATTATGGGTCTTGTCAGCCTCACTAACGCAAAACAGTTAACACACAGAAGAGACAAAGAAGAGAGGGTTTAACCGCTGCAATAGGTCCTGTCATCTGCCTTGCGATTTGAGAGGAGCTTCTTTAACAACTGCCTTCAAATTGGCACATGTCACAACACTGGATTTTGTCCAGCCCACACTCAGATGTCAGAAAAGCCTGATCGTCATGAGTCCATCTGTTAAAATCTTTTAACATTGCTGACCTCCTGGATATCTTGGGTCCATTGTTCTACCTGGAGAAGAAGCAGGGAGGTAAACAGAGTTCAGCCGCCGTCAGCTCTGCTGATATAAATCAAAGTAGTGATGGTGATTTCAGGGAGCTGAGTCTGGCCACACTCACTGTGGTCCTACCGCGCTTTTAAAGGACAAAAGGATAGCTCCCAAATTAAAATTTTTTAATAAAGCCATGAGCACTACAATTGACTGTTTACAGATTTGTATCATTTAGCTTTGCTGTCTGAGAAGGTGTAAGCTCTGATTTAAGTCTTTTCCTTGGAATGGAATATCAGTAGGATCTTTCTCCTCCAGCCTGCCCTCGTCAAAGGTGCTTAATCTCTCAGAGATCTCTACCTTTCCGTGAAATTCTGCTGATATTGGTCAATAGACTCAAAATTTACCAAGGAGGGAAAGATATACACACATGCACACAAAGAGATAGAAAATTATCCCGTGAGCTTATTCCTTGGCAATAAGCAGCCTGAAAATCAGACAGTGGCAGCTGGGCTTGTGGTTCAGTGTGTTGCCCATTTTTTCTTTCTAAGTTTTCTTTTATCCCTCTCTTTTTTTTTTTTTTTAATAATTTTCTTTTCTTTCCCTCAAGATCAGCTCTTCCCTTTTGAAGAACTCCCATGAGCTCCCCTGAGAGTATTTCCCATGTAACAGGCAACTATATGACCCAGTTACAAATGGAGGATGTATTCATGGCCTCATGGTGGCCTACAGATACGTGACTGTCCTAGCATTGTTGCCTGTCAGTGTCCATTGCAAACAGAAATCCAGTTCTGACCCTGGCAAACACATCTGTAAACTACTGTTATCAGAAAGGCCAGTCTGAGACCTTACACGAGGAAGGAAACAGAACGAATTCTTCACACTTGCACTCAGTGGCAGTTTGGAGCTTGCTGGCTTCCCCATCGCACCTTATGAGTAGCAGCTGTAGTCCCAAGAGCTCCAGGCAGAGAGGTCACTTCATGGGTCACCCTGAAGCAGCGTAGCTACCCACACCTTTGGCCGTGTAAAAAAAGGCACTGGAAAGCCTGCCATGTAGGATCATTTCAGTAATAGTTCTCACTGGGCTACCTCACTGATAATCTTCTCCCCTGGTATACACAGCAGGACCACAACTCGGTGCACTCGAAGCTACAGGAGCCCCTGAAAAACTTCACAGTAAATTAAGTGCAATTAGCAGAGCAAACATCACCACTGCTAGCCTCATAGTCTTGTAATTATTCCGACAGCACTTATTATTTGGGCCATTTCTCAAATCAGCAGTCTTTGTAAATGAATATCATCGTAATAAAGTCCCTTTTCAAATAGAGTATCCCAGGGCACAGTGGAGACTTGAGGAAGAAGCAGTTAGATCTTCTAATTCAAGTAAATATTGCAGTCCCACTCTGGAGAGAGTACCCATCAGACTCTGTCAGGTGAATGCTAGAAGGACAGCTACAAAAAGAACCCACGACCTGGTTCTTCCTGACTAAAGCAGAGTTTAGATGCTGAATTCTTGAGTTGTGTCCAGATGACACTGCGATACAGACTGCAGGAGAAAACCTGGCTAGTGATGGACATAGACATGTGTCAGACTGCCCATGTCCAGTGGTAGATCTCTCACATATGTTGGTCCTCAGCAGATCTGTGAAACTCAGTGTCATTATGGGAGGATGTAAGTGAAGTGCACAATCTTTCATACACAGCTCAAGACATATTCTCACTGCTTGGCAGCCCCTGTTCATTATCCATCGCTACTTACAAAAGCAGTCTGTGCTTAGCCTTAGGCTTACATTTAACACCTCTCACCTAAAGAGCGTGCCCAAATAGGAGCCAGCCTGGCTAGACTGAATACTGGGGTTTCGTGTCTGAAATGTATCAGTGGAACCACAGAGACACAATACGTTTTTAGGCCCATCAGAACAGTTTTCTTGAAATAGATGTGGGATGGGCTAGCATTTTCAGCATCTCAAATTCCTTCTGAAGCCAATGGGTTCTGCCCATCCTCGCAGCCTCTGGGAACTTAACTCTACTGCTGTTCTGGTGTCCAAATATACATGGAGTTGACTGACTTCAGGCAGAAAGGGTCAAAAAACTGTGGCTAGTACAGCTAACAGTAGGTTCGTCACCTTTCCTGCTATATACTGACTTACCTCTACCGAGTGACAAGAGTGGTAGCAATTTGTTCCATTTTCTGCAACAGAATAAGGATGAACTGAGGACCTCTTGAGAGCATCAAGATATCTAAGGGAAAAGTGACTGGAAATGACAAGATTTCACCCCAGAAATGAACTGCAGAAATAAAAAGGTTAACATTTGTAATAATCCTCTCTGCATGGCAGAGGCCAGGCATGGACAAGCGCGTGGAGAGATAAGGGGTAAACAGCCAAATAAAAACTGGAAGAAAAGATAGCAATGGATAACCTTGATGGTTAAAGTAGGGATTTCTGACTCCTTAGTTCACAATTTACTACTACTGAAACTTTCCTACGTACCTAAAGACCAGAGGCATAAAGAATTTTAGACAAGGGAACTCCAGGCACATTTCTTACTTAGAGAGGAGGAACCACTAGGTGGCACAAAAGTTGCCTAATTTCAGCAAATTCTCTGTTTTGGAGATTGGAAAATGACACTCCAAGGGGTGAACTACGGCTTTATAACTACAACATTGTAACGCAACCGGCAAAGGAAATACACAGGTGTTTAGAGGGTTAAGATTCTTTAAATCCATCCTGTACATTGTAGGATTAATGTGGTTCTGTTACTATTGTCCTCTCCCTCCAAAAAAGCTGGTTTGTTTTTTAAAGAAATAATTGATTCAATCTCATGGAGAGAAAAGCAATTCCGCAAAATGAGAAGAAAAAAAATAAAACTAACACAATGATTTTTCTATTACAAACCAAAAATGCATAACCAGAAAGACTTGACAGATTAATTGTACTAAATCGTGGAAGTAAGTATGATGTGCCAAACAAAGAATATTGTGCAATGCTATGTAGTACAGTCTACAGAAGGACCTACTGGCAAGATACCCTGACTTCAAGGATGTAGGATTATTTTTGAAAGAGGTGAGAATGACATGAAGAAAAAAAGATAATAATAAGAAAAATATATGTAGTGGGAGAGGTTGTAGCAGTGAGGATTTATAACCTGAGAGTCAGTCAGCTAATGTAGAAGTCATCCTTACCAATGATATCTCAGAGGCATTTAAATATCACCCTTATTAATTAATAAAACAGAAACAACTGAAGACCAAACCCTTTGGTCCCAGAAGACCTGCAAGGAACATCCCGTGAAGAAGAATTCATCTGACCCTCTGGACATACAGAACGTTGCACAATTTGCTGCCCAGGCAACCAACTGTCTGATCAATGCCTTATACACTACATGAACATCCACAGAGTCATTCTGGTCAAGGAGAGTCAACTTAGAATCTAAAATCAGTTTTAATGAGAAGCTTTTGATGGGCATTATGTCAGCTTCTTTCAACCTTGGGTTTTTGATTGACTGCTGAGGACTGTCCTTTAGATGATAACAAGGATGCTGTCAGTCCTGCACAGATAGCTTGCACCAGGCTTGAATGCAAAAGCAAAGAGTGTATATGTAATACATGCTCTTTATGCACCAGAATGAATTTCAGCTTGAATTAATTTCACTGTAGGTAGTATTTAAAGAACAATTATGGATGACACACCTTAAATGTGAGTTGCTCTTGCTGAGATAAACCATGGGCCTGATCACAAAGTGTGGCTCCTGAGATCGGCGGTGTGGTATGCAGAGCCCAGTATGTTCCAATTGCAATCACTGGTATTGATTGCAGTAGCTTGTAAGCTGATAATCTGAAATAAAGGAGAGAAGGTTGATTTCCTGCAGGAAGGATTTTCAGAAGCACTTCAGTGTTTGGTCTTTGTTTCTTTAAATTTGGTACTGAATTTCATCTTTGTTTAAAGGTGAACTCTGTTAGACAAGTGCTGTGTGTTTAAAACCCTATGGCTTATGCTTTCCAGCTGGGAAGGGAATGTTAATAAAATTAATAATGGATACAATCAGAGCTGGCTTTTGGGTTTAAAATATTTTTAAATTTCAGAGAGGAGAGGAGAGGAGAGGAGAGGAGAGGAGAGGAGAGGAGAGGAGAGGAGAGGAGAGGAGAGGAGAGGAGAGGAGAGGAGAGGAGAGGAGAGGAGAGGAGAGGAGAGGAGAGGAGAGGAGAGGAGAAAGATAGAAGCTGTTGGAAAAACTCTTTTCTCAATTTCAGCCCTGCTAGTGCAAATATGATAAAGCAAGATGTATCTTTAAGAAGTCATTAATGATATTCAGTTTTCTTCTGGTCCACTTCCTGCTTTCTTACAACTAATAATATCTGCTAACCCCTCTGTACTTCAGATGTCAGAGCGAAGTGATTCAAAAATCCCCAGATAGAGAGATAAAAAAACAGAGGAAAACCTTTGCCAATGACAGCTTTTTTCAGAGCAAATAGAGCTTTGTATTGAATATTGAGAGTCCTGGAAACTTTACAACATGTTGGAAAAGAAGTATTATTTTTATAATAGAACTCATATGAATAAGGTATTGAATTCTACAGCAACACCTGTATGTAGAAAACGGCTACGGTCCCCGAGCCACATCTTTTAATGAAGCTATAACTAAGGCATGCAGTAAGCTGGGACTTAATTTTGTTCCCGGAATGTACAAAAATATGTGGATTATCTCAATACTCTTTTGCATGAGATACAGAGTTATCACACAATCAGGCTGAAAATACCACTTATGTGCTGGGAAAAATTATCCCTCATCGCCACAAGATTGTACTCAATATTAGTATTTCACTTTTAAGCTGTTTATAAAGAGTTAATAATTAATGGATGTTATAAGCACATTTCAGATATGATCAGTGTATGCAATAGATGCATATCAGTATGTGGAATTGTAGTTGGTTATATGTTATTGGGCTGTTAGAGTCCATTTATTAAAACAGCTGCAAATAATTTGGTAACCCGTTCTACACTTCTTATAGCTGGAAGAATAACCCAAAGTGTGACCAAAAAAGGAAGAAATCTTCCTGTCAAAATAAAATTCTTTCACTTCCTCAGCAGTACAAGTCAGTTTAGTCTGGCTTTGGCTTGATCCTAACTAATCATTCAGCTTTATCATTGTTATTTTAACTTTAGAATCTATTAAATCAGATACTAATCTGTAAGATTTAAAATCTTTAATGTGGGAGAGGAACAAACCCCTGAAACAGAAGGACAGATTAGCATTTGGTTACAAATCTTAAGGAATTAAACTTGCATATTGCAAACACAGACATATGTAAGAAAGATTTGTGGCACAATACATCTTGCCCTTTTCCCACTGTATCATTCACTGGGAAACTGGAACATACAGGAATTCTTGTGAGTTGCTGAGCATCACATAGGATCAGGTACACAATTTTCCGACCATTTTAGATAGGACCAAACCACATTGGGGGGAGGGTTAAGAAAATATATTTTGAGCAATGATTCTAAGTGCATAGTAGCAAATAAAAGGGGATATGCCTGTCTGTACCAGCCAAAATTACCAACTCTTATTCAAGCTAGAGGTGGATAAGATCCTTCTACTTGAATTGGCCGTTGGCCTCACTGCTGCTCTACCTAGGGACTCCTGACAGACCAACTGACAGACGTCGTTACTGGAGTGTAAGACGTCTCTGCCCTTTGCCACACACGCCATCCCTCTGCCAGAAGTTGCTGCCCCGTATCCGTGGCCGCAGAACAGAACGTGTAAGCCTCTGCACCATCACCCGCCTTCAGTGGCCCACTATGAATCTTGAGGTGCAGACGGATGTCATTCTCTTGGCTGCGCACAGGGTGACTATCCAATGCATCGAGTGGAAGAAGGAAGCACTAATATTTTTGGACGGCAAGATTTGCAAACTACTTCTGTTAATCTCCCTCAGGAAGCCAGAACACTTGCAATATCACGTCTCTCTCGTTTTCAATTTTAATCTAATCCTTACTTTTGTCTTATCCTTTAGTCTGTCATGGTATTTGGGATCCTAGTCACATGAAGACCTCTAGACTGAGCGTGATCTCTGAGCTCTTTCTTAATTAAATTCTTCCTGGAAGACCAGGAATCCCGTCCAATGTATTTCTGTGAAACAGGGACCAAGTCTCTCTTAAGACTTTTGCCAAAACATTATTCAAAGTAGATTTATTGCTTTTTAGAAATATTTATTCATGTAATGATTAACATCAACAGCAGTAGCAGTAGCAGTAGCAGCAGCAGCAGCAGCAGCGGCAGCAGCAGCAGCAGTAGTAGTAAAATAAATATACCTTGTCCCTGCCTAAAGGTTAAAATGTTGGGGGTTTTGAGAAAATGATAAAAACTGGTTAGTTGAATAGTAACCAGGGAGATGGTAACAATGAAGGAGAAAATGAAATAAAGGCCACTTAAAACACATTGGTTATATTAGCTTAGAGCAGGATCCAAATTCAGGTCTGAACTGATTGGAGTTGTCTGCTTACTTCAATTTGCCCAATTATCACCCACCAGTAATTGGAAATTTGTCCCACTGTATATTAGGGGCTCATTAAGATTTTATTTTGACCAATAAAGCCCATATTGCTTGCACTTGCACTTTATCCCATTTGTGTTGTTGGAAACCTCATGTCCCAGCACTTCCCCAGGGATTTCTGAGATCCCGTAACGCTCTCTGTCTCTGCCGTAAGGACTAAGGGGAAAACTCTGGCCCCTGAAGCCAACAACAAAACTGATATTAGCACAGTGAAATCAGAACTTGAATTGCACACTATATCTTTCAGGTTATTATCTCTATTTCTTCCTCATTTCCCAGATTTATTGCACTTCCAAAGGACGCTGTGTTAATTAACTAATCAATGCATAGCATTTTCTTTTTAGCATAAAAGGCTATTTTTTTTACTTAATCATTCACCATGTCAAGGAGCTCAAAAAGAATATGTTGAGGGGTTTGCCCTTGATTAAAACATAAATTGTGGCAATAAATATTTTTTATTGCTTATAATACCTTTACTTTATTAGGAAGATAACAGACTGCTGCTTAACTGATCATGAAATATTAATTAAAAAGAAAAATATATGATAGGGAGTTATTTCTGTTGTGTCTGCCTGTTTTTTATGTCGCCTTGTCTTCCTATAAAAATTTGAGCTTTTCTAGTTTGTTTCTTACTACTACCTGATTTGATGTTACCCAAGTCAGTGCAGAAAAGCAGCAGATTTTGAAGCAATGTTAGCACTTCTTTTACTTGCTTGTCAGTGCTGTTCCAACATCCTCTCTCTGGTATATAGATTTGTTAAGCAGAATGAAAAAGAAAAAAACAACTTTCAGCACTGATGTCAGAAAGCATCTTAAAAGTATCTGATATAAAGTATCAGATACTTTATATCCAATGTAAAGTATCCAAAATGTACACATGTACATGAGCTTAGTGCTGATAAGGACGAATTGAAGCATATGCCAAAATACTTCACTGAATTGTGGGGGGAGCTTCATTTTGAAAATCAATTACCAATATATTGTAATTATTGTGATAAAAATCCATCTAAAACTTCATAGCAACTTACAGATTTTGAGAAAGCCTTAGTGCTTTAAGAGGCGTATTGTATAGTAACAGCACATTACAATATTCAGAAATAAAACAAATGCTTATTTTTCAGGTAGGTTTTTACAGGGTCTTTATTTCTAACTCTGCTAATGTTATGTAGTTGGGTATCTTATATGCCTACTTTTCATTTAATAAAAAAAAAAAATCTTATTACTGTAAAATTCCATTACTCTCATGCCTCCCTATGTAGTACAATGTTAAGTACACTACAATACTGAGTCCCAGATGGAATACAATGCTGTAATTCAATCGAGGGATCCTGCTAATGTCCCACACTGAAGAATATAGCTTAAGGGTTTGGGTACGGTAGCAAACCTCTCAGCCTGGAGACTGAATTACAACCTGACTATTCAATCTGGGCCTCCGTGCAGTTGTTTGTAATGTACGGGACCCTGATTATTTGTAATACGTCTGTAAAACAATTATTACGATAAAAAAGATAAACTAAAAGCACTGTAAATTAAAGTTTGTCCATAAGAATTATGCTATTACAGGAGAGATGGGGTTACAACGAGCATGGAATAGGAAGAGTAGGCTTGCAAAGCATGCTAAAAATTTCATGGAAGGTTTACTGAATAAGGGTTCAATCCTGCCATCCCCACTTTTATTAGAAAGGATCACTGGTTAACTTCTCCAACAAGATAACTTAAATGCTATGGGTAGGTTTGTCTCGATTTAGTTGTGGAGATATTCACGAGTATTATGGTTTCCTCACTTCAGATGCCTAATATCACATTTGATCCTGAAGCCACCTGCCAAACTTCCAGCTGACTCCTGTAGCACCCCAAATCTCCAGTCCCATAGTTTTCAGCAGTAAAGCTTACTCACCACCAAGAGGTCTGTCTCCTGGCAAGACCAGAAGTGCTTCAGTCATGACAGAGCTGCACAGCTCACGTCGAAGCCCTTTCTGGATCTGCAAAAAGCAAATTCCTCCCCGTCACCTCTAAGGGCTCTGACAAGAGCAAGACAACCATCAGGCTTCACACAAAACCAAGCGCATTCAGCAGATATGCCACCCCGATTCTCTGCTCTTTTCGCCCAGTAGCTCCAAGGCGGTGGTACAGTCCCATCTGGCAGATGCGGGACCCTCTTCTCCCTGCTCTGCCAGCCACGTGTTCCTGCCTCCTCTCTTGTACGGGTCCTGGCACAGGTCTGATCCGGCAACAAGCCAATCCAAGGAGCTAAACTAATCAAAAATTAGCCACACAAAGCCAAAGTAAAGACTATTTAGCTGGTTTAGTTCCTTGAAGCGCTTCATGGAAATATCAAACAAGCAAGGGTGGCAGTGGGGAGGTGCACCTGGGGCTATAGGAAGAGGTAGTCAAAGAACTGACCTGGTTCAGCGTATGGTGCCATTGTGCTGCAGCTCCAGTCACTTTTGTTGCTGCTCCTCTGGTTTTAGTAGAATATTTAAAGACCAGTGGAGCCAGGCAAGGAAAAAATAAGCATAGCTCTCTAGCTTAGCGATTACAGCACTCTGGACAAGGTTTATTTTAAATTGGAGAAATTTAAATTGGAAAAAAAAAAAAAGTGAGTGTTACTGTAGCACAGCATTTTAACAGCCCTCTGGCAGAGTTAGCTGAAACTTTCTCAGTCCCCCAAACGGTATTTGGCTGAACACAGGAGCTGGTTTTCAAACGATGCCAAACTGTTAACCTTTCAGTGCAGAATGCACCCTTACTAGATCAATACATCAGAGTTATGTGGACGCTAAGGAAAAAACTGTAATTGGTTAAATGAATGGCCTTCACTGTCACAGCAGATGGGAATGAGACCTGAAAGGAGGCTTGTTACGGTGCACCCCCTTGAGCCAAGGTGCGTCAGATGTGCTGGAGTGCCAGGTCCTCGGGGTGTCACAAAGCTGTGGGTTACCAGGTACCTCTCTCATGTCCCCCGTGTTGTCAAGCAATCTGTACCTTCATAGAATTACCAATAAAACATTCGTAGGAGCAGATTAGGTTTAAAAATCTACCTAATGTAGCGTGAAATTTAGAGTGTATGCTCCAGCGATCAGAGCTGCAGTGTTGACCCATTATGCTCTGCAGTCACATTCTTCCATTTTCACCCTTTGAAGCCACAAGGGGAGGGGGAACAAATAACACACACACTTACAACCATTTTCTCTTGTGCCTTTTTTTTAAAGTGGGGCTGTAGCTTGTGCTGCCTGTGAGGCTTTGCTTATAGCTTTGCTTAACTTTGCTTAAAGAACTTAAAATTCATTGCCAGGATACCTGCTGGCTGGCCGTTGTGCTTTGTGAAAAAGCAGCCTTAGGTTTTCAGACTCGTGGAAAGGCAGCACCTTCTTAATTCTTCAGGCACCGGGGCTCTGCAAAATTGGGCTGTCATCCCATGTGAGTTAAGAACAATCTAAGCCTTATCCTTTAGCGTACAGCGAAATGTACTTCACTGAAAGTCAGGGAGGCAGAAGACAGAGTGGTAGCTATAGCTTGTGTTGCAAGTCAGAAAGCTGCAGCCATATTAAAAAAAGCTATATGTAAGATATTCTGTCCTGCTTTTGCAATTACACTGTATTATTAAATATGAAACATTTTTTACACATTCATCCTCTTCTCTGGATGAGAAACAAATAACACATACTCAGTAGTCAAAAAAGTTCAACGAGACTGTTTATATATGTGAACTCTTTTTAATCTCTGATCGGATAAGCCTAGTGAAGTGATTCTAGCAGCTGCCATAACTTTGCATTTCTGGGCCTAGACTGAGTTGAATTTCCAAGGAGACCTGCAGCAGGTCTTAGCTGCAGTAATATTTATTAGGTGGACAGGAGCAGAGATCAATTTGCATCAATATTACAGAATAACTAGGTGGTTCCAGGCAGGATCATACTTGCAAAATCTGAAGCTACATCCTAATCTGACTCACTGAGACTTGGATCCTGTGACATGATAGAGGCTGATTTGGATTGAAATGTGGCAAAATAAGATTCCTGATTTTCATTCTGCCAGATCTTGCCAAAGAGTTTTTGAAGAGTTCAGTCCTACTATGTCAAGCCATGTTGCATTTCCCTGGAAGTATCCCCAGTGTGCAAATTGAGCACTGATTTCCCCACAGCACTTGTAGAAATTGAATTTCTGTATGATTTTGATGAGAAAAGATGAAAGAAATGCAAGTGTGGCTAAAGAAATTTCACTTTCACAGTGAAATAAAGACTTTTGAAGGAGGGAATGGTCTTCAGTCTTTGTCTGGCAGACTAGTATGTTGCTTTTTTTGATTATATATTCTCCAGAAAATATAAACCTTCTGTTCCTCTGTACTTTTTGCAAGAACCCAGAATCTAAGCATGCTTCTTGCAAAACTCTTATTCCCACACAGACATACCTTGAAAAATCAAGTATATTCCTTTCACATTACTGTTCAGCACAGCAGCTTGCACTATTTCAGACCTACTGCCATGTATTGAAGCCTTCAACAAAAGATTAAATAGTTCTAATTTCAAAAAGTGCTCAGAAGTGACTGCACCCTGCACATGTATTTTTGTTGCATGTTTTTATTCCCCATCACAGAAATTGTAGAGAGTGTTGCAAAAGAAGAGGGTTATCAGTATTTAACTGTTTATATCACATAGTCTGATGAAAAGAAGAAATGCCCCTGTTAACCTTTTCAGCGGATTTTTAAAAAAGCAGAACTATGCGCATACACATTTCAGCTGCTGCTCAGCTATTACATTTCCTATATTTGGTAGCCCTCTCTCAGCATGAAACTGTTTTCTGCCGTATCTTCAGCTGTGAGAGTACCATCAGAGGACAGCGATCTCATTTCCCAGATTCTACTGCCATCAGTGACACAGCTCCGGGGGTACAGAGCTGTAACTGCGATCAGAATCTGGCCTTGTCCACTGAAGTGAGGACGGCACTCAGATATACATGCATGACAGTACCTGGTCACAGACTTTGTGATAATGGGATGGGGAAGAGTTAGAGGAACCACAGTACTTCCATTTGAACCCCCTGCTATGACACGTACCCTCTGGATCACGGGATGCTGAAATGACCACGCAGCTGGGCAGCCCTTCTTTTCACACCGTAGTGGTTGTGAGCCACTCATGGTCCTGACGGCCCGTGCAGCGTCTAATGCTTTCCTTTATACCCCCTCAAGTCATTAAAAGGACAACCTTGGCTCTCAGGTCAAAGAAAAGATTTCCGGCCCTTCTGGTTCAGAAACCAGAAAGAAAAAAAAAAGAAAACCTGAAAGGGGTTTTAAATCTCATGATTTTTAAGACAGTCGCATGATTTTGTGGAGCCTGGTTCATGATTCTTCAGTGCTTGGGTGTGTATTTTCTTATTAAACGCTGTCAGTAAAATTACACAATAGAAGCTGGTTGCATCCCTGTTGGGAAACTGCAGTTTTCCCTTGTGCAACAAGCTCAGGGCTCTGTGGGGCTTGGTATATAAGCCAAAAGATTTCTGCATTACAACATCAGGTTATCATAACCTATCTCCCCCTCCTTCCTACCCCCAGAACTCATCTATATGCTAATTTAACGTGACTAACGCCGCCCCACAATATAATGGCTCTAATGTTTTCAGGGGAGGAAAGAAAGTGGAAAGAAGCTGATGCTCCTGTTTGATTAGTGCAGTGCCTTCTGACAAAAATCCCAGATTTTCTGATGTCAAGGTCTGATTGCATCAGCACCCTGACTACATCTGGTTCACGTTTGACCAAGCTTGCAGTTAGGTTTGAGTTTACATTCCTGTGAGTTAAGTATCAGTGAGTTAAGCAAATGTAAAATACATTTTTCTCACCTTGCTTTTGTGGAAGTGACTCTAATCAAGTTCAACTGCTTGTTTAAAGGGAAAGACACCACTGTCACTCTTACTGTCAGGCGCTAACAACTACTGTATCTGTATCTGACAGAGCTCCCCACTGAGTTATAAGATACCTGAACTAGTTGGGATTTGGCTCCTGGGCCTTTCTGGTTCAGTCATACAGCCTGGGGAGCTTTCGGTTTCTCCACAAACATGTGCATTGATAGTCCCTCTGCCCCTTTCCCCCTTCCTCCCTCACACTCACCGTAACGCTATTAAGATATCAAATGCAGCAATTACAACAAGAAAACCCTAATTAGGCAGCAGCAGCTTCTGTAATAAAGGAATCAAAGAAATCTGAAGAAAGAGCTAAGAGGAAAGACAACAGAGGCTTTCAAATCACAGACTTCTTGTTCTTAAAGGACTACTCAATGCCGACAGTCCTCCATGAATTTCACTTCACTGGCTTTCTCTGTACTTTTCTAGGACAAAAGAAGTAATACCAACATAGAGTCCTGTGGCCATAATCAAATAATAATTGGCCTCGGAGATCACTTATGACAATCAGGGAAGTAATAAGGTTTCTGAATAATTATGAATAATTAGGCACATTTATGAATAATTACACTGTTAATAACTATCTAACACATCCAGTTTTTAAACTGTAATTCAGTCATTATTGATTGGTTAGCCATCATCTTCACTGCTGTTTCCCTACTCATTAACGTCCTGATTCAGCCAGGAGCCCTGCAAGGCTGCATTTATTCTTTTGGCACGCCAGTAAAGAGGAGTTTTATTGCTATAACTTCTGAATCCCAAGAAAGGGGAAAACCTGCTTCACAGAGAACAGGTTTCGCTCAGCATAGAGGAGGGACATTTATGGAAAGAAAATGTCCTGGCGCTTTCTAAATGTGATATTAAGACAGTGCAAAGACAATATGACAGTGAGGAGTGCAGAAAACAGGACTACAGCGCTGTGTCTGGAGCTTCTGAATATTTAAGTTCCTGTGTTTGGGCTGTGAAGTTTTTGAGGCGTGGACCATCTTGTATGAAATGGACTTAGCAGAGCTAAGAGGGGCCTGGGACATATAATTCCTGCCTTGGGAAGGAAAGGGCCAGGGAGCTGGGCAGGGTCACTGCTGCTGCCCCAGCCAGCACCTCAAGCAGAGAGGAACCTTCTCTCCCCTGCTGCTCTGGGGAGAGACCACACGCACCTTGCCCTTCGGCAACGGAGCTCCCACCACCTCCGCCAGCACTTCTCTTGCTCTGCCAGCTCTCCCGTGGCTCAGCTGGAGCCAAAGACACCAGGACTGCCAGGGCTCTGGCTTTGCCCAATAACCAGCAATTGCAAGGGGAAACTGCTGCACCTGATGTTCTCCCGTCCTCAGCAAACATCTGTTTCACCTACGTCTAAAGCTGTCCCTGGTTACATAAATTAGGTAGCCGAATGCATGCCAGAGTTGCTGGCAAGGCCAATAATAAAAGGTAATACGATATATACCGTCCGAAACACCTCTGTTTTCAGGGTCATTGCATCAGTTTTACACCAATAGGATAGAGTGAGGCCAGTCGCTCAGAAAAAGTAGATGGAGTAGCCCAGCTTTTAAAAAAGGAATACTTTCTGAGCTGTTATTGCTCTTCTACCTCTTATTTATACAGCACATTTCATCTAGAAGAGCTGGGTCTGACATGGAGAAAACGTGAGTCATGGTCTTGTATGATTTCAATAAATTGAAACGCATGCTACCTACTTTTGGAAAAGCATTCAGGAGAGTAAAAGACACAGATCAGATGCCATGAACTGTAAGTCCCAGTTGCAAAATAAAGTAATGCTACAGGATGGACATTTGATAGTCCATGAATCCAGGACATTTTACATCAGATTAAAAAAAACCAAACAAACAAACACACAAACAAACCCAAAGCAACCCTTTTAAATTCCTTTTGATTATTTCCAGGGCATGACTAGCATTCTGAGTGTTTTTTAATGAAAACTCTTTATTTTTTGGTGCTTACCAGTCCTGACATACAGGATAGCAAATTACGTGGTGGCCATAAAAACCAGTGCTTAAATCACTCCAAGTATTGTTTTAAAGAGTCTTAATAAAAATAAATGCCATAGATGAGTACTCTGCCTGTATGTTTCTTTACATGTCTATCCATTCCCCTAGAAAGAATGCTGATTCATTTCGCCTTTGGAGGAATTTACTTTCTGCATTTTCTCCATAGCTTTGTAATTCATTTCCGTGCTACAGTGCGCTATTTTTATGTTTCATAGTAGAAAAAAAAAAAAAAAGAAAAAAAATTTAAGAAAACCATCACTTGCTAAGGTTGTAGCTCAAACCCTCCTTCAGCTGCAAGGATTGAAGCAGTCATGATAACCTGTTATCTCTTTCATAATCATCTTCAAGCACAGTCTTTCTAATCACCTCCTCCTGAAGGCCCAGAAAGGAGAAGAGCCCAAACCACTTACCAGGAAAAATGAGTGAATGAATGTTGAATGTTTGTTAAGCTGGAAGTGACCATTTCTAAAAAGCAGAAAAAGGTCCCAACATACAATTCTGAGAAGCCAGCCATGGAAGACTGGCTCTTATACTTTGGTTTTGATGTGTCAAGAAATGGCATGAAAAATGGCTAAGAAAAACAGCACACTTCTCACTTTCAGGAGGGCAGAAATGACAAATCTCTATCAAAGATCTAGAAAAGTCCATTATTTTCTTTTCATATAATGTCTCATTAAATTGTGGATCTCATCACCATCAGATGTTGTGGAGACTAAATGGTTAGATGGATTCAAACACGATTGGAGAAGTCCCTGTGGGGCAGGTCCATTAGTGGACCAGATGTGACCTCTAGATCACATGCTTTAAACTGGAGGAGATTACGAGTATCTCAGGTTATATATGGGCTTATACTTTTCCCTAAAAGAGAGAATTAAGACAATTTAGTTTTCTGTAGAGGCATAGATTTTAGCCATTATTCCAGCACCAGCAGTTCATCTTCCCTTCCTTTCCCTATAGGTGTGGACAAACAAATAGCTTGGGAATTCCCTGATAGGACATCTGCCTCTATCAGCTGGCACAGTAGATGCATTCAAGGCCAGAATCTCCTATGTTTAATCAGAGACAACCATTGTTACTGCATTTTCTGTGGAGACCACATTCATCCCCTTTGTAATGTGTTTCCCTGATTATGTCAGCCCCATCCGCTAAGTGCACGGCAAGCAAGGTTCTTCATATTTGCGGAAAGGGAGAAGGGTGCACTGAAAGAAAAATAAAGCTTTTCCTGGGGATATTTATTTATTTATTGGCATGCTTTGAAGTGCCAGGTAGCTTTCAGAAACCTGTGTTTTCTTTCTGGTATTTGTCACTACTGATTGAATTTTGAGTGTGGCAAATATTAATGCTTGAGTAAATGATCAAAGCCCAGCACAGACGCACTGGGAAAAAGAAGAACAAGGTGAAATGTTGTTCATTTCCATCTTGTGTCGTTTGATTCTGTTTCAAGAGGATTGCTTTTTATTCTGTGTTGGTTCTGTGGGAGACTTTTCTTTTTTAATTTGTCCCACCTCTGGGCTATCATTTTATCGAGCTCATTTTTCTGGAGTCCCAACTAGGGCAACTCACGGTGGTATGTTTAGCATTTGACTGAAAGCTGCACCAACCTGCTTCTTCCCAGATCTAGCACACATCAGCAACCATCATTTCACCAAGCTCTGAAGCACCCCTAAAAACATTTATTTTCCTGAGCGTGAACATCTATAGGATCTGCCTCCCCAGCATTAGACTCTGCAAGGCTTTTTGTTTATTCCTGCCTTCATGTCGTAGAGAAGTACCATGTTGCAGTTGGTGCCTGTACCGGGGAGGCAGAGAAATGTGGCAGACCGATCTTCTTTCCTTCAAAGTGAAAAAGTCACCTTGCACCCAGCCACCCGGGGCTGCCCCAGACCCCGCACCCTCCTCGCCTCTCCCCAGTTTCGTGTGACGCTGTGCCCCAGGCCATGCTAACTTCCCCCTGCCCCCACCCCAGCCCACCCTTTCAGCTTCAATTTGTTCATCCCCGCTCCACCAGACGTCATCGAAAGCAAGGGCCAATTAGCTGAATGTAGTCAGGGCACAGTGATTTGGATCCTGTGTTTTGAAAAATAGATCCAAAAGAGGACATTCAGAGAGGTTCCCGACTGCAGACACCGGTGGTGGTGAAATGCTGGCAACCTGGGGCAACGAGAGGCAGAGCAGCAAGAGGACACGCCGGGGAGGGACCAGGTCCTCAGACTAGTGATGTGGGACATCATAGTTTTGACACCACAGTGGCTTCTAGTGGGTTCTTTGGCTTCCATTAAACATCATTAATGTTTTCAAAGAAGCATGAGATACACACTCATGCTTGCTCTGTTCCCCCTCCCCCCGTCCCTGTCCCTCCTGTAACACAAAGGGGACTTTCTTTTGTTATATTTGGATAATTATTCTGCTGCCTTCCCTCGTGCTACCCGCTAAACATCCGTGATTGATGAAGGGAACACATTGAGAATTTGAGATGAAAAAGTGAAGAGAGAGCAAGGCTGGGCAAATGAGCCAGTGGGTTGAAGCACTTGGGACATTAGAGGGTGTCAAGGATGGCAAATGACTTCATTGAAGTAATGATGATAAACATTTTATCCCTGTGCATATATGTGCATTATACCTAACGATCTCAAGCATAAGTAAGTGAAGAAAGGCACTAAATAAATCATATGAACAGGCCCTAAATGGGAATCCCTAAGGAATGGGATCTGAATTGTAAATGCACGCCTGAATTTCACACATCAAATTACAATAAGGAGATTGATATTTTAAACAGCTCTGTACTTAAAGGGTACTGTATCTAGTCCTGAGGTTTTTTCTTTTGCTTAGATTTTTTTTTTTTTCAGTTACACCGTGTGTGTGTGTGTGTGTGTGTGTATGTGTATATACACACACATATATGTGTGGGGGTGTAAATTCATTAAATGAGATACTTTGCATACCAGTGGGTTACTCTGGGCTTCATTAGCATCTCAGAGACTGACTAAAAAGTGTTTTCTTCCTGCCTGAGATTTTTGAAAGACATAAATACTCAGGGACAAACTCTTTTCTGTTACACCAAATAAAACCTCAGAAAAATTCCTTGCTTTAAATGAACTTACTCTAGACTTGGTCTGATGTAACTGGAAATACAGTCTGACCATTACAGTTACACTTCTTTTATCTCTGGCTCTCCCTCCCTCGAACTGTGGAGCCAAATTCTGAACTGGTGTCAACCAGCAAATCTTCATGAGCAGTCAGCAGAGCGTGCCTGTTGGCACAAGCTGATCTGGTCCAGTAGCTACACAAGTAGAGAATGGACTTGAGTATTAAAGAGAGCAGGTTTTATGCAGAACAAATTATACTAGAAATGTCATCCCATTCCCTTCCAGCCTCAGCACCTTAAAATCGTCAAAGTACAACTGCAGTACTATAAACACACAGTAATAAATCTAACAAGGTGTAGGAAAGCAGGCCGGAAGAAATGAAAATGTCTAATAAGAGGGAGCAGCACTATGTACTCACAGATAGCCCTAGCCCCCACTACATTCTTTCGTGGAAACACATAAGAAGATAACCATGGAGATTTAAAACCCCCGGGATTTCAGCTGTTCTCCAGCTTTTCCCATCAGAAGAAGATTTTTTTCATGCAGATAGTAAAGAGGATTCTACCCACAGATATCACAGCCATTCCAGGATCTCCGCGTCTTGCTCCCAGCAGTTGCGGGAAGGCTGGCTGGAGGCAAAGGGTCTGCAGGTGAGCTGAAGGGCTTTTCCCACTACACTCCTTGACAGGCGGGAGCACTCTCGGGGCAGGGCTTTGGCGATGCTGCACCTGAGTTTCCCATTCAACATTTCCAGAGCAGGAAGAAGCGGTGAATGAACCTCTTAAGTACAAACTCTCCTGGCTTTTTCCCCAGAGGATTGCCAGCCCTATACACAGACTTTGTTTCCCAGGTCTTGATCTTAACTTGGAAAATACATACTGGATAGAGATGTAATATGCATCATTTTTTTTGTGTTGCTGCTAAGGATATGCACTTCCACATGCTTATATATACGTACATTTATACCTGCATACATACTTACATATATCTATGTATGTGTACACACACAGATACGCATTCAGTTATTTTGCATTTGGGAAACATTTGTACAGCATACCATGCCAAAAAATAAGAAATTTAACTCATCCTCTGATTAAGTCTTACCCATTATGAGGAATCTGGAAAGCAAACACACGAAGCATGCCTTTTTCATTTAAACAAAACCCTCCTGCTACAGATACTTATAAAAAATAAAATCCATTTATTGATTTGTAAGCAATTTCCTTGTGCTTGGTGGTGTATAAAGCATAGCAAGAGGTAAAAGTCATGGAGTAGTTTCACATATAAGGCTAGATCCAGAGCCCACTGAAGTTTTTCTCTGAAGCCAGTTCCAGTCTTTCCCCAGAGCAGAGCAAGCTTTAAATACTGGGGACGAACTACTTTAAAATTTTTTTCTTCTCCAAACTGAATATATTTCAAAGTGTTGCTAAATTGTAAGTAAGCTTTCCCATCAGCACTGCTACCATTTTTATTTTCACTGGAAAAACAGAATGCCTTTCTGAAATATAAAAAGACATATCCACTTACTCTTTATGTTAGCAAACTACATTTTTCCATAAACTGTAAAAAAAAAATAATTAAAAATTATGTATTATTTCCTATAGTCCCTGCTGGAATGCTCAATCTGTCACTGGAGTTATTTGACTATTGATTAATTTTCAGAAATGTGTTGACACAAACCTTTCTGTGAAAAAGTCAGTTCCCTTCTCTTCCATTCCTGAACTAACATGTCACATTTTTGCCTTTTTGCATGATTAATGTTGTTTTGAAAGCTTCAAGAATCAATAAATATACTCTCAAGCGGATACATCTGTGTTTTAAATGTGTCCTATTATCTTAGTTTTCTACTCAATCTGCAAAATATGTTTCCTGTTGGACTTAATAGGTGTGAGCTGTGTGGCTAGTGATCACGTAGAAGGTCTTCTGATCTGACTGGGTCCTTGCCATGAAACCAGATACTCCTCGCAGATTCAGGAACGTGGTGTGTCTGGTAAGAGTTCCCTCCAGGACTCCAGGAAGTGTGTTTCTTATCAGATCTCTTTTTTTTCTTTTTTTTTTTTTTCTTTTTTTGAAGTACCACTGTTTTGTCTTGCCATCCTGGAAATACTTTGCATGACATTGCACACGATATAGCTGGTGCAACACATCTCCTCTTCATGTCTTTAGCCAGGAGATAGCTTTATGCTCTCAAATTCCTCCGGCTTCCTTAAATGTTCAGTGTATTCCGTGTACTGCAGGATCAAACCTTCAGTGGATATCCCTTGGGAAATCAAAAGAAAGATTCCTTCAAGCCAGCTAGCATCATATATATTCAATGAACACAAAGGGGATGAGACAGAGCATAATCCAGCATTTGAGGGACTTTACTGGCATGATACTGCAAGGATCATGTTAGCCCAAGCTGAGAAACACTGCAGGGTTTGTGAGGGCTAAATGTGTGTTCTCTGTCAATGTAGGAATCTGCCCTTTACGTGGTCACAGTACTCCTGTTTCCTAACTCGGAATCAGAAACTGATTGCTGAACTTCATGAGCCTGGCTGGTACTAATCCTTCAACGTGCTGCAGTCTGGAGGAGGAGAAAGAAATATTTTACAGGCAGGATTTTTTTTCTCCTCAACAGATTTGATACTGCGTACTTGAAACTTTGCAGACATATGGAGTATTAGTCCCAGTTCCAGAAAAATGGATCAGTGGATGGGAATATGTCATAACCTGTAAAATCCATTTATAAACGTTGCCAGCAACTTACATGACATTTGTGGTGTCTCTGCAAGCTCTCATACTGTTCTGAATGTTATTACGTATCCGTATAAGACTGTGTGTGCCTCCATGGTCTAAGCCATAACTAGAAAATTGTTATGCCACAGGAAATGCAGAATTTGAATGTAGGAGCAGCAATCCATTCCAGGAGAAAGATGGGCAGAGGAGTAGGAGGAAAACCTGCTGAAAAGCACAGTTAAGCCCTTTGTGCTGTGGAAATGAATCTGGTTTTGATGCTGGGGGCTCAGTTTGTGTTGATTCACAGAAGTAAAACAAGAGTATTCAGACAAGTGGAACATGATCTGATAAGCCTGGAAATGACTCTGCCAGGCTATCCAGCCTGAATGACATCCCTGTCTGTGTCCTTTCAGCACCTTTGATTTGAGCGCAAGCTTCCCAGAGGAAGGTTTTTCCTGTGTTTTCTGTCCTGCTTCACTACTTCACAAGCTCCCTGATGGGAGAAGCAGTGCAGGCTGATGGGAGGGGAGAGCTATACACTTTTCTTGAAGGGACAATATTTCTTCTGGGTTTTTTTCCAGCATTGTAACCTGGCTGTCCTTTTATTATGGTACAAACCGAGCCTTTTCCTTACTCTGCCAGCTTAAAATGGTAATGAAGTCGTGCCTTTCATTTATTAGATGCTTGAACTCTGTGTGCGTACTCTTTATCTGTATATGAACAGATAAAACTAGAAACAGGTCTACTCAGGTTTTCTGATATGAAGAAGATGAAACAATTTTTATAGACTTCCCAGAGTACAATTTCATTAAGGTCGATATCCATTGAATGAAAATTTTGCAAAATGTATATCCTTATTGCATGAATAAAATGCAACAAGATTTGTGCCTGAAGATTCATAGATATGAATAATGTTCACACAGTACAAAATTTCACTAAACTGAATATAAAGATTTATATTTGAACTATAGTCTTCCATTTGCACGATTTATTCCCTAGCAGTTGCATGACTGCATTTATCAGAAAGGGGCTGTTCTTCTTGGGAGGGTATTCTACTAAAGCTTGTGATCATTTGGCTCTTGATCAGTGAAATGAACTGAATCTCATTTGCTGTGTCTGTCTCTTCATATGTTTTCCACCCTCATATGCTTTAACTCTGGTAAGAAGAATATATATTTCAAATCAGGATATGAATCATCCGCCCATGAATCAGACAAATACAGGCTCTGCCCCTAGCACCAACTTTAACGTTTCTCCTAGACATGTTAGTTGTCCTATCCACAATACACATGGCTTTTATAGATCTAAAAGTTTTTATATGGAAAAGTAAATACTCCCCACTCGTGTTCTTTAAGCTTCACGGTGTATCAGATTGTGTGTTTACTTCTGAGCAATCGGGCATGTCACAGGTGAGTGCGAGATCAGCAGTCCTTAGTCTTCCAACTCGTACTGATACCTTCAAAACTCTTATTGTGTACCCATTACCACTGATTGAATGGTATTGCCTTTGGAAAAGGGATCTTGACTCAAGTCTGAAAATTACTGAAGCTCAGGAGAACTTGGATCAGGATGCAAATGTGAACAAGTGGACTCTATTGGGCTACGGCAAATAATGAAGATTATCAATACAGTCTCACTAATGTGACCACCTATCCCCGAAAGAAACCTCACTGACTGCTGCAATATCAGTTGCATTAATCAATTAACAAATAGTGCTTTCATCTTAATAAGAAAGAACAGAATAGTCTTGAGTAGAAATAGCATGCTAGAATAGAAATAGCCAGATAACCATCTCTTTGTTAAAATAAAACAGGGTAGAGCTCCTCATACTTCTAAAAACATGGGTTTGGTTTAAATTAACAACAACAAACAGTAAAGGGAAAGGATCACCAAAAGCACCTTTTTTTTTTTCCTGACTGATGCCTCTTCTGCAGCTGCAAGCACATTCATTTCTCCATAATCCCTAGCAGTGCAGAAGAAAGAGAGCCTTCAGGTGAAAGGTTACCTACATTTATAATGTCAGGCACTGAGACTGGTGAGGTAAAAGGTAAATGGTAATTTTATCATTAGCGTGCCTGACCCCTTGCCCCCACCATATCTCATAGGAGACGTTAAGAACGGCTCACCTGTCAAGATGCAAACACTTAAAGGTCAATGCGCACAGAAATCTTCAAGAGCTTACAACTGAATTGCTGACACCTTTTATTATCACCGCTTAAATAAATGATTCAAGTGGCAAGACAAGGGTAAGATTGGTTTAATGTCAAGATTTACACGAGGAATTCTTGGAGCATTATTTTCTAAACTCTGACTACATAGATACAATTTTTTAATTCTAGAAGTGTGTGAATAATGAGGTGCATTTCACATCATTTACAGGTTTTTAAATATATACGCCTCTTTTGCAAGGGTTTCCAGCACTGCACAAGGAGGAAGTTTTGCTTTCATTGGAGCAATGAATGCAGATTCCTGGATCCACTGTCATCCTAGTGTACAACGTTAGAAAACTCACTTGACCTCTGTGTGTGTGAGCAGTGGATAGCTATGACTTAAGAGGATGGGAGGATATCTTGCAACCTAATCACAAATTTTTTTGAACACTTGCTACACTTCATTGTTACTTAATGAAGTAACTGGGTAAAGATCCTTTCCTCTTTTTCCAAGTTGTTTTCACATTGAAAAGCTCTGAAGCGTGGATACATCAGCACTAGGGTTTGGAAGAGCAGAAGGGTTCACCCTAGCATGCAGTATCTGCGGGGTCAACAAGTGTAATTCTAAGGGGTGAGTGTCATTTACTCCTGACACTATGTACCACACCTCCTGTTGTTACTAAAAGGGCCAGTCAGGTATACAGGACCCCTGAGAGTGACCCACGTAGAGCTGATGCTCTGTAACACAAAAGCAAGACTTTTGTACCACTACTATAATGGACAGTCAGATAGCAGTGGGGTGTGTTGATCAGAGCAGAGAAATGGACCTGTCTCTGATTCTGCTGCTTATCAGACGCTGAGCAAGTCATTTCTGAGTGAAGGTACTACAGTTTGAGGGAGGTCTCGCAGCAATACAAAGAAGGAATGTGAAGCAGAATGGAGGAAGGTGGCTTACGCTACCTGAAAAGCAGACCTTACTCCTTCGTGCTGAACAGGTTCACAATCTCATTGCTCTGTAAGATCTCCTAGAATGAATCCCCTTTTCTTACGGCTGTTGCGTTGCTTGATATTTCCAGTGAGACCATACCAAACCTTGTGCAAGTGAGTTGCCCTGAAGGGAGGAGGTTTGTTCTTTTGGGGGGGCGGCAATCGTGAAGTGAGAGGGAGCGGGTCAGTTTGGCAGTGATACGTGGTTAGGGCTTGATGTAGCTTGAATGGTGAGTGGTTTGAGATTAGTGTACACGTTAAAGCTGCCTTACCTAGAGGGTTATAATTCTTGATCAGTAGAGGATACCCTGAGCATCCACCCCTATAAAGTAGCAATATTTTTAGTCCGACAACTACAAACACAGCAACTGATTATTAGGGTGTGATGCAAGCCCTCCTACATCTATATGTCTTTTGTTCTCCCCACACAGTGATCACTGCTCTTATTAATCTGCTGTCCTCTGCCTTGTCTCCATCTACTCCATCTCTCCTTGGATAATATAGTGACTTCCTTTGACTTAGTGACCTTCAAATTTACTTCTCCAGGTAATGTTCCACATACTTTTCCCACATATTTCATGAAACTTCTTCCTGAAACACTTACATACCACTGAAGCTATCAAACAAAAAGCTTCATTTCTCCTTCCTGCATATCACCTATATCACTAGCACATTATGGTGCTTGCATTTTTTTCCTGTATTATTTTGTTTCGGACATCGTGTTGCTGTGCTGCATAATGAAGTAATGCAGTAATGAAAGCAGGTTAAATGAGGGGAAAAAAAAAAAAAAAGACAGGTCCCCAACGAACACTTAGCTCCCCTTCATAGTTAAACAAACAGTGATCAAAAACAGGGACTGGAGTGAAAGTACAAACAGTGTTTATGAAAAATAGATTTTTCATAGAAGCCCCTGTCATCCAAGTGCTTTGCTAGGAACAACAGCAAACGAGCCACACATTCCTGGCTGTCTGCACCACAGCAATACCTACAGAGAATTAAAGCATTGCTACAAAAGGTGCACCTACTGAGTGTAAAACTCAGGACAGACATCTCTTCCACTTCTGTTTTTGAGCAAATATCTTACTTTTTTTTCCTACAATGTTCTACTATACAAGATCTGGTGACTTTCTTTGTTTCATTGCTGTAATGTAATTCTATTTAGAAACATATCAGTAAACGTTAGTGCAAGGCTGCAATCTCACTTCGGCTTTCACATTTATAAAATGAGAGAGAATGTTACACCTGCAGAGGGCTGCTAGGTATACAGCTGAAATGCAGTTTAAGAAAGCATTTTTATATTATTTATTAATAATGCCTCTTTGTTAATAATAATTAATAACAATAATTATTAATTCTTATAATCATTCTTACTCACTGTGAAGCTCAAGAACTAGAGATTACTAAGTATTTAATTTCTAGTGAAATGCAGTATTTCATATTTATTTGCCATCCTCTGCTGAAAGTGCTTACTGTCTGAAGGCAGACATTTTGGGAGAGAAGAAAAATCAACATCTATCAAAGTTTTTGGAATCACAAAGTCTTCAACAGAAATGGGAAAGGACTCTAAATCACTTAAAACTTTAGGAAGGTTCATCTAAGGCTTGAATGATCTGGAACCTTGACTGGCAACACAGGACAGCAGGTTCTTCAGCTTATTGAAAAGCAACAGCTTTCCCAATAATTCTGCATCCTTGGCTAGTGTCCCTGCTAGGATTTTTTCCATCATTGCTACCCACATGGCAGGTCCATCAGTGGAAGATAAAAAGCAATGGGAGCATTAATTTCATGCAGCCCTGGTATAATTAGTGCCACAGCATATAATATTATTAAAGTAGGGTTCTGCACAACAAGATGCCTAAAGCCTTAGTGACTGGTGGCACTTTCTCCACAGGAGCACTTGACTGCATAGGCAGAGCAGAAGTGGACAGACGTTCACATGCCAGGAGTATCAGAGATTTCACTGGAGCAGACCTCGACTGAACCATAGATTTAACTATGACTAACCTTACACAAGCAAGTTATCTCAGTGGGACTTAGACTTAGCCTGATGCTTAAGCACTTAGCTGAGCCAAGGATGTAATGAGTGAAGTGCTGGGATTACAGTTGCCATTTCATAAAAAGAACCATATAAAAATATATACTTTTGGAAGCAACTACAGCTTTCTACCTGCAGAGCTGCTTTTATGGAATTTAATATATAGAAAAAAACTATGAAATTCAGTCTTTTTTTGCCTTCCAATTGTCTTGCGCATCAAAAACTCCTGTACTATCTCAATTTTAACCATGCGTGATTAAGATACTGTAAAATGGTTTATAACCGTTATAAAAATATTTTCACCTGACCACCTGAGGAAGACACCTGGCAGTAATAAAATTGTTTTTACTACATGCCTTTTAGGACACAAGAGTAATAAAACACTTTCTTTTTTATGCAAGTATTATACAACTGTGCTTAAGCAAAACATCTGTTATGCCTCACCGAAATCAAACAGGCACTTTTTTATGTTGCTTGGTTGTTTTTCTTGTTTGTTTGTTTTGAATTATTTATTTTCCATACCATCAGAAGCATGCAAAGAGTAACCAACAGGTGAGATCAGCCTAGAAAACACTCTAAAAGCACAAAGAGATAAAGGCTTCCTCACTTGCTTACTGTGCAAAGCAATTTCTTTTTGGATCACAGTGGTCCCTATTTGAAATATGATTGCGAACATGTGCAGAACATTCCACTGCCTCTGACCCTAACTAGTTTCTTGCGCATGTGGAAGTAGACTCCGCTCAACATGGAAAGTAAGCATTGCATTGCTGCTTCTGTCTGGATGTTGACGTTAGGTAATAAGACAGAAACTCTTGATTTGTAATACAGTACTGCTGATGGTACATCAGCTACTTACAGGTGGAATGTGACAAAATATACCCAACTGACCACCTTTTCGCTGCTGAGAAGGTTAACAGATCTACTTGCACCTCTCCACAAAGCTGGAAGATGCTCCTCTGACCATTTCCAAGACATGGAAGAAGGCAGAGCTGCCTAGGGGCATACTCGCTTTTATATCTGTTGATACATGCTGTCATAACCTCCACCACGGTGTAAAGCATATCTAATTCTGTATGCACAAGGAAGTAAAATTGAGAAAACCCTGGGCTGAGTATTCTGAAACATTCTTGGCTTGAGGGACCTGATATTCCATTTCAGGATCAGGCCCCCCTTTCTTTGCACGTATCCACATAGACTAATACAAAGTGAGTGCGGATCACATGTATCTTGATATGGAAGTATCTGATGCTTTCTTATCCTCAATGGAAGTGCCAAAACAACAGTGCAAAGAAATGGAGCGTTTGGTCCCAGCACTTCAGGATAATGGTTGCTCTTAAACGTGTTTAAAGGACTTCCAAGTATCTCTTTCCTCCATGCTTCTGCCTCCTCACAACACACTTTCTCGTGTACATTTGTGGAATCAGACCTCAGTGCAGTGGAGGAGACAGACAGTCAGACTAATGTATTCTAATACCTCCTAACACACACCAATTTTTCTTTGTTGTTTTGTTTCTTAATAATCTCCAAGTGCAAAATACGTAGGAAGCCACGCGTAAATTCTGGTTATAGTGTTGTCCCCTAAGAGACAAACACAGGCAGGGGTATTTTCATGGGAGAAAAAAAAGAACATCCAATTTTCCACTACAAAACAGGTGCACTCAGATTTTCAAAGTACATCGCACTTGTCTCTCTTGTTTACTTAGTCCTAATTTATTGAATCAAAACAAAGAATAGTACAGTTTGGTTTTCTGGCATGTTCATGTCCACAGCAAAAAGAAGGTCATTGCATTTGGGTACTAATCTACCAGTGCAGTAAGCCGTGATTAAAATGTCTCAGTAATGTTCTCAAAAAAGCATTACAACTGCTTGAATCCATATCCATCCATGGCCAGAGAAGAGGGGATGCTAGTCTGGTTTGGTTAAATAGATATAAACTTATTCCCCAGTCAGTCAGCTAGAGCAGCAGCCTTGCATTTCAGCAAGCTAAATAAAAAGATTGCCTGGGGTCAGGATAAAAGCAAAGGTACGCAGGGCCATGAAATATTTTTTGCTGTTATCATTTCACTTCAGAGGACCCAACAGCGCTCTCACCGGGGATCACGAGTGACCTCAGATCTCCCTATAAGTTTCTTATGCCTCTAAATTTAATATGATGTTCACCAAGAAAGTGAAGGGTTAAACAAGGAGGATAACTGGGGGGGGAGCGTGCGGGTGGTGCGGGGAGGGGTGTGTTTTGACTTTGTGTTACGTTCTAATTCTGTCAAGGATTCTGAGCTTTGGAGAGATAAGCAGGGAGGGATGGAGCCCTAAGAATAAAGTGAAGTGAAGGTACAATGCAAAAAAGATATCTCTGTTCAACTTCTGGGTGAAGTTCTGTGTGCCTGAGCCACACTTCCCCTGCTGCCACTGCTGCGGCTCCTCTTTTTTTCCATAATCATCCCCGTTATGAGTCTTTGTTCACAAAGGTGGAAAACACGGAGGGCTCCAACGATGCATTATCACAGGTCAGAGAATGAACCACATAAATCTCCCTGGCATTTGCCTCCACACAATACCTCTAAAAGGACAGCAGCATTCCTTAAAGATGTAGCTTTTCCCCAGTCAAAGACAGCTCAACAAGGCAATGTACCTGTGGGCTTTTGCCAGGATAATCACCTTTTCCTCTCGCTGCTCCTTGGACAGCTCCGACCTCGTCTGCCATGTTTGCTGTAACGAAGACTAGAATTCAGTTGTACATCTGGGACTAATAGCTTTTAAACCTAAATTAGTTCTCAGCAGCAATTACAGTCAGGTTGTCATAAACACGCAAGCAGTGCGGTACAGAGAGGAGAGATGCCTTCACTGTAAAAGCCATTTTGAAAGCAAAACTTCAGTCAAATTTAAAGATGTTATTGTTGTTGTAGTTGGAGACTGATGGAGCTGTCTTTGAAGACCATGTCAGTTCTGCAATTGGCTTAGTTTTAATCAACAGAAAAGAAACCTGGATTGTACAGAGGAGTGAGAGTAAGGCTATGTACAAAATGTCAGTAATCAATGGCAGTTGTGTTATTGTCATGACAGTATGATGGCAGTTCAGTGAAGCAATTATGAATTTTTCATACCAATGAAAGCAAAGACTTTCAAAGAAATAATAAGGTTTACTATATATTACATGATTACCTACAATAGAATAGAACAGGATAGAACAGAATAAATAGAATAGAAAAAATAGAATAAATAGGATAGAATAAACAGAATAGAATAGAATAACTTTTCCATATACACCAAGAAAAATCTACTTTTTAAAATAAAGGCCATTGCAGTGGTTCTCTGTTGTTGTAAATGGAATAGCAACACCACTAAAGTCAATGCACTATTTTAGACCAGCTGAGTATTGGAAATTTGCAGCTTAATTTAAGATGACTTGCTTCACATGTAGACATTACACTAGTGTTGAATGGTGGAAGGTATCAACATTCTCATTTTGTGGGACTCTAAATCCCCTTTCCTTGCACCCTGCATTGGAATGATCAGCTGTACACGGGAAGACAATAGTTGAATCGGGCACTAGATGAACACTTGTGATATTGCCAAAATAATGGCATTTGTTCTTAGGGCACTACTGGCTATATGGGACCAAGTGCAATACTTGCAGTTCCTACTGGCTTTGGGTCATCCATTGTTACAGGTTTAGAGTGTAATATGTAATCAAGCGTAATTTAACTGGAAGCCCATTCACTTGCAAAGCAAAAAGTCAATGCAAGCAGTGACAGCCCCCAGCGTGCTAACCTGTCCTGGTATAGTAACTGGACTCATAGTAGACTTGGACTGTATGTTTAGGGAATATGGCTTGTGCAGACTTTCTTCCTGTCCATCCTGACAAGGATCCTACAGTCCTTGTGGGCTTTCTGGCAGACCTTAACAAAATCATTTTCCTGTTCTCCGTTTCTTTCTGACAGTTTGACTACTTAACTGTAGAAAAATTAGTAAATGGGAGCCAATAGCCACAGGAAGTAGTAAATTGGCAGACAAAGGTTGTTCTAGATATGCTGTTCTGTGTGTCTGGTGCAGATGTGAATTCAACCACGAGACACAAGGCCATAGTGGAAATGGGTGTCATTATTTCTACTGTTCTCAGAACTATTTTTTTCAGAACGAAATCCTATTTATTTTGCACAATGCTCATGTATTTACTTCTCTCTTGCTTTATTTGTGCTTCATCCTGCTTCCTGAAGAATAGTTTTGCAGCTGTTAACATAAGCAGGATCTTTCCTTCTATTTCCACACTAAATATTGCACATATTTCTTTTCTAGGTGTTCTCAGAACAGCATATTTTCTCATCATGGTGCCTCTAGACTGACTAGCAATCATTTTCCATCAAGATCAATTTTTACTTATGATTTTTAAACAAATTTATCTAAATCACAAAACCATTTATGGCTGTGTTCTTCAATTTACTTATTTTACATTCTCTTTCATGAACAGTCAGATCCGGTGATCAAAGGCTCTTAATTGGTCCCTTGTTAAAACAAAACTCTTTGGGTGTTGGGCTTTGACTTCCTTTGCATTGCACTCACAGGATTATCTTTCTTTTAGTAATACAATATTATAAAGCCATCGCATTTAGTTAGTTCCAAAGCAGAACTGAAAGCTCTTTTTCAGGGTCTCGTTCCTTCTCACAATGCCAGTGGGAATGAAGCTTTTCTGTAGACCCTAACATGCTGATCATACTGGCTCTTTCAAAAACAGCTATGAGATACTTGGTGTGAATAATAAGAATAATGCTTACATTGAATTTGCATTGCATGATGCACATCTCTCCCTGCAGAGTAGCAGGTTTTGCTAACCAATATTTCACGGCAGCTGTACCTTACTTCCTGTGAACACAGCAAGGGGTCAGCTGAGAGAAGGAGCCTTTGCACAATGAATTTAAAGTATACACACAATGAAGTTAAATGTATACAGCAAACGTCGGCGAATCTGAAAACAGACACAAAGCAGACACATGGAATTCTGCATCCGCCGGTAAAGGTGGTAACACAGCTGACTCCATGGACAAGAACAACGTCTGCCGAGGAACCTCCAGTGATGGACATCAAGCTAATGATTTTTATCTGCTGATAACTTGGAGTGAGAAGCAGATTAGAGAGGAAGGTTAGAGAAAGCGCAAGAAAATGAGTCTTTGTGCACACAGCTAGATTACCTACTGCTTCCAAAGCATTTTGGTTAATACTTTTCCTAATGAAGACCTCGGATAATTTCAGGACCAAGGAATCTCCAGGATCTGACAAATTAATCAAATCCAAAAATTTTTTTCCCGATGATAAACAAGTTACCAGGTAAGAAATAAGAAAAGAAAATTTCCTTCATCTCTTATAAGACTGTAAAACTGTAATGGTTGAAGTTGCATCTAACGCTCCTGTTCAGCTGTACCAACCCCTGAAAAAGCACTGCTTCCAGCTTTCATTGCCTGCATTCTTTTTATCCCTGTTATCATGCTCTCACCAGACGTATCAAAAATATGGCACAACCAACCAACTTTCCACCCAGAAATACAAAAGTGCTGATCATACAAGTGTTTTCTGTGACTTTAGGTATAGCTGATAACAAAATGGTGCTTTGTACAAGGTGTCACCAGGCGTTTTGTTATTGACTCCAGTCCCTACCAGTAATGGTAACATTGATGTAATACAAAGGTATGTACCAAGGCTCCTTTTTTTTACTTAATAGGACTGATGCTTAGTTCAGCTGTCTTAAGTGTGTGCCTAACATGAAGTGTGAAGCTTATCTAATTTAAGTTCATAGAGCCCCTCACCTGTTCAAGGACATTTGCAAAATCAGGACTTGAATACGAAAGCCTGTCTTTTTAGACAAAATGAAGACTTGACAACAGTTTAGGGAGTTGTTATCCTGCCATTCCTACAAATTAATCTCATCAAAATACTTTGCCTATTTACCATCCTTTCTTTTGCATTAATTTGCTTACAGACCTGTTGTGTTTGCAAACTCCTCTGGATTATTGAGGCATATGTAAGAGTAGATAGAATGAAATATGCTGTAATTAAAAAGTAAGGGATGGAAGACAGGAGCTTTACCTACTTGTTTTCTACAAGCATGAAATATGTTGTCATTGTTTGATAAATAAGAAATTAATGCCATAAACACCTACACTCTCTTCAAACAGTTAAGGGTCATCCTTGATATGCAGCATAAAACAGTCAGTACTGCTCAAGGTGCAACAGTGCCTCGTTGATTCACGATACTCATCTCCACAAAATATATCTGTATGTCTGTCATGTTTGTGCTACATAAGTGGAGCCACCTTAGTGTGCAGCTATCAAATGTAATTTTTTTTAACTGGAACAGCACTGCTTCACAAGTAAATGTGCTATATATTAGATGAAGTCCTGAAAGAGAATAGTTCAGCCTTTATATAAGCACATGTGATGAATGAACAGTAGAATCAGCTGAGTCAGTAATCAATGGTTGACTACAAAATACATATGTCTGGGAATCCAGTAAATTGATTTATTTTCAGAAATCACATCTTATGTTGAATGTAGTGTTTATCAGCATTAATCTTCAATACTGGCTGCCAATGGGGCTGTAAGTTATTCATTTGTGCGAAGCTCCCTGATTGATGTTGTTCATACAAACTTCTATTCTCAAAGCAATATCTACATGGAAAAAACATTTCACCATGATTAAGAGAATTATTGATGTTTTCATTGTTAGACAGTAACATCTTGTCTAGGATTCACAAATAGTAGGAGATTCAGCAGCTTCAAGTTTTAGATATTTGTGGTGGTATTTTGGATTCAAATCACAGGATGAGACTCCAGGCAAAGCACAAAACTTGCAGTGCAAAGAAGCAAGAGATTCAGATAGCATTCATACAACTTTACGCCTTCACAGTTCTGCTTCGTGTCAAACCCTTGACACTTGCTGGTATGAAATCCAAGATGAGGCACTGAGAAACACTGTCCACACTCAGGGAAACATCCACATAGAGGAACAGTCACGTCTGACCTGCTCACTCTGCCCTCCTCTACTGCCGCATCCATGCCCCCACCACAAAACTAGAAAGCGCGCAGGGGACCTCCTTGGAGTGTTCTAATTCTTACATTACAGATATTCTCCATATGCCAGATAAGAAGCTTTTACCTCTCACTCACCTAAAGAAAATAAAGCAAAAGAAGGCATTCCTATTTATTTCTCTGTCTTTATATCTACTTTCATATCCTAACCACCTACCCTGCTTATTTTTCTAGCCAATTTTTTAATTTCCTTTACAATATTTTAGCTTGCTTTCTTACAAAGCAGCTTTAGTTCTGTATCTTGTTCTGTCTGTATCTGTATTTTCATCATATATATAGCAATAGACATACATTACTGGAGGAAGTCTCTCATTGGTTTTAAGGGATATATGATTGTTGCTTTTTTATTGGTTGCCAAGAGGAGGGAAACTGGGAAGGTCATTTTCATTTAAATATATTCACAGTTTGGACTGAAGTGTGAGGTCTGGCTGACCTGGTCAAACATTAGGATCCACAGGAATTTTAAAATAACATCAATCACATATTCCTCCCTTTTAGCCAGATAGTACACCTCTGATTTACATATTTTAGCTTCCCAAGGGTTAATTATTTTAGCTTGGTAGTCTAATTCTGAATATCAACCCTAGGTTTAAACCCTGGAGTGTGGATCTGAGAAATTGTCTTCTGCTAATCCAACTCCCCAGAGGCATTTTAGGTGATTACAGTCATTCTTGCTGTAATTTATATAATTATAGAAAATCTGATTTTTCTTGGTTGTCTTTTTTTTTTTTTTTTCCCATTTGTCTCCTGTTGCCTGGCCCGAAATAGAAGGTAGAGATTTCATTTATGCTGCTAGATATGTAAGTGTATGTATTGTCCCCAAGCTGTTGTATTGATCATGGGATGTTGTGGTGATGATTTACCAAGTGACGTCTTTAGAAAAATATATCTGTGCTGAACTACCCATGCAGGTGTACATGAAAGTCAAGATAAGGGAATGAAACAGCATAACATGCATCATCACCCCTGTAAAATTGGGGAATATTGAATGATACCACCATGTGGAGGCTACAGTCAGTGTATGTATTGCAATAAACCAGTCCAGTGAATAGGACTGGAACTTGTGGAAGACTTCACAGAGGATTAACAGTGCAGTATGCAACGCCTTTCCGCTCCAGGGGAAACAAGCATTGTGGGGAGAGGCTGTATTGTTTATTACGCCAGTTCATAAAGTTTAAAAGAGCACAAGATTTCAGGGTTTGAGTTGTGTCATCAAATTAACTTACATCCTCAGATCATCACTATTTCAAATACCCTAGCAGGTCATTTCTGAACCTGAGTAGAGGGAAAGGCTTCAAATCTTTTTCTAAGATAAGAAGCAAGAGGAGTGAAGTGATTACAGAACCTTGCTTCCTCACTAAACTCCTGGAACGGGTCCTTGTGCAGGAAGGGTTATTGGTGCCAGGGTCCTGGGGGCACCAACAGCTCCTAATGGCCTTGACCAGCCTCCCTGGGTGCCTGCACCCTCCACCCTGCCCAGGTCAGGACTGAGCTTCCTCTGCCGTCTTTCTTTCTTGGGGCTGTGTCGGAGCAGGGCAATACTTGCCCTGTGCAGCTCCACAGAGCACCAGACTTGGTGCATGCACATGGGCCAGCTGGTGGAGGACAGAAGTCTGACACCGGCACCCTCCCTGCCTCTGGACTAAGTAGCGTGGCTGGACACAGAAGGCTGGACACTATAGCACAGGGGAGCAGAAAAGCATTTCATTCATGATGGAAGAAAACCTGGATCTTGGATGCCTCTGAAATTTCCCTGTTGTCATAAAGACTTTTTTTCCATCTGTATCCAGAAGAACCTATCTTGCATTGCCCAAGCTGCCAGGAGTTGTCTAAACTCTCCTCACAGCCCTGCATCCTCATTTCAGACCATCTTTCTCTCATAACGCAGTACACATAAGTAATGTGCCAGGATTTCTAGTTTTCTAGTAGGTGTCCAATTCCATACCCAACCTATGCCAAGCCTTGAAGAGCTTGTATAAAAAAAAAACCCAAAAACACACAACAAAAACCTGAAGTCTACAACAAACAAAATCAGACTCAAAATCCTTAGCAAAGCACAGAGACCACAACTATGCACAGCTCAGAAGATAACAGCTTAACGACAGTTAATTGGCAGTCCTTTTTAACAACCTTAGCAAAGAGATAATAGAGCACAGCTATGAAGTCTGTTCTATCCTCCTTTGTTATGGTCCATGCTGTAGAGGGAAGGAGCGTTAGGGCAACAAGGGAACATGGAGAAGCCTATATTCAGCATTGTATGGATAGACAGTGATTTAATCAGTGCTAAAAAAAACGGGGGGGGGGGGGGATATATATACATATTTTTAATATGGCTTAAAATGTTGGAAGGGGAAGGGAATCATCTTATTTCAACTTGAAGATTTTATTCTAGCAATATGTATCAATTTTCTTTGAGAAAGATGTTGTAGAGTCACAGAACTGGGACAATTTTATTCTGCCTCTCTTGTGCGCTTGGCTTGGAAAAGATCCCAGTTCAAATCTCAGCTCTCTTGGGAATGGCTCTGAATATTCCTCTCAGTATTCAGAAGAGGCTTTATCTCCTGCTGAAATGCTTGCACTTCTTGTGAAACACTTAAATGCTCATTAGAGCACACCAAGGAGAGTGTGAGAATGACCTGAGAGCTGCTCACCAGGAAACCCTCCCAAGAAATGGAATTGGTGGCAAAGATAGATAGATAGATAGATGATAGATAGATGATAGATCAATCTAAATATATAGGTAGATAGTCATCTCCTGTCTGCTGTGCTGTTCTGCTCTGAGAGTGCAGGCAGGACTTTGGTCTCCAGCTCTGAAAGCACAGGATCCGAGAGAAGGAGGCAAGGGGAAGAGAAGAGCTACTTCACACAAATTTCTTTTGCTCTCCATCTGAGTCTGGATCTGTCTGAAATCCTTCTGAAGAAAAGAGATAATAATATTTTTGGTGGGAGCTAGATCAGATCCTCAGAAGTGAATTCCTGGCAGAACTGGGAATTTTGCCCTCAGAAGGAACTCACAGCTGTAATTCTCCCCCTGCACTCACCTTCATGGCGGTGTAACACCAGCTGCAATGGCCCTTTGTTAGCAGAACATGTAAATGAGTCCTGTAGTGGTTTAGTTACTTAAAAGAATCAGAATTCAACAAAAAAATAGTAGTGCTTGCTTTAATGTTAGAGTTCATGGTGTTTGATTCACAGTGGTTTAGTATTTATCAGTAATTAATTAATAACATGGTACACAAAGTAACTAACATAGCTTTAAGCCAGTAGGTTCCTTTGGGTTTCCTCCTACTCTGCCATTCCAACAAAGAACAGGTGAGTGAGATATTTAATATACTTTTTCATCAGAATATATTATTCCTTAGCAATTTGCTTGTATTAAGGAGCAGATAATACACGTTGTTCAGAACAATATTTATTTGTAGCGGTTCACCACCTCTTCATTTACATAAATACTTATATTTCTTGCCTTCTCTATTCTCTCCCTCCCCTACAGCTTTATTTTTATTACAAGTTTTTACATCTGTTATTAGTAGTAAAATACTATTAACCAGATATTTAGTTGGTGTCAACTGGATCTGGCCCTATAAGCTCTACTTGTACCATTAAAAATAGGCAGTGTGTGACTGAAAAGCAGAAGAAAAGTAATCACTGTTAAATCATCAAGTAGGTTATTGCTTTTCTCACTCACCCCTCTCCACCTCACCCCCACATACGAAAAAAAATCAAGACAAGCAAGGTTTTCAAATCATATATTCCTTCAGCAATAATAAGCTGGTTGATGCTTAAAGCCTCTCACCAACCCTAATCCCCTAAATCCCTTGCATGCCATAGCAAATTGAAATTCAGTTGGGGCTGTCCAGCCTTGTAAAGACAAACCATCCTTCATCAAAGAGGTGTCTGTATTGATAAATTGCTCCCTTCATACGCATGACACTATCTCTAAAAGTGATTTGTGTACATTAGGACAGCAGAAAAAGATGAAACGAAAAACCCTTACGAGTAAACTAAGATGAAGAATAAAAAAGATTACTTGGAGCAGTCAAGTAGCTTTTTACAGAATCAAATTTGGGGAAGAATCATTCATTGCAGTCTCTGTAAAACACAAGTCCTGCATATAGGCACAGCAGATATGACTTACCATGGATGTAAAACCCACTGTGGAATTGCTCAGATGTGCTTGCAAATCTATTGTGGGGATGGAGTTCAGGAGGGCAAAATACTGAGCAAATGGAATGAATTCTTCTGTTGTCCGATTGCCTGAAAAAGCAAACATATTACAACATTAACAAGTATTTTGATTCCCACTGTTTCAGTGCAGCTGGGATGAAGTCTTAAGATGTTCTTGTGGTTTATCCAATGCACAAGCTCATTTTCCTCCTAGGGAAGCACAACTCTGGCTGCTGCTGCTGTTGCTGCTGTCTTCCAATTTGAACTTGCCTGTCCTGAGTAGCTATCCTTCATCGCTTCTTGCAGTGCTCCTAATATAACACACTTTGGGAAAGATTTGTTCCTGTCCTAGATTTTCACAGCAACTGCTGCTTAACATGAAGAATGCTGGGCTGCTCCTGAGACTTCAGGTGTCTCCATGTTTTTCTGATTAAGAAGTCTAAAGAAACAAAAGCTAAGGGAAAGTGAATACACAGTAGAGTAGAGGATTAGTAGGGATTGGACAGTAGGATGGGAGAAACAAATAGAAGCAGCATTAATGAGTCAGTTTAGTAACACATTTAAGAATATCTGATTAAATGTATGCAGATGATTAAGTGATTTGCTGAATCAGAACTTGAAGCTTAAAACTTTATTGCACACCTCAGCTGTTTCACTGAGTATTATTAAAACCAGGAGCAACCAGGCAAATTTGCTACTTAAGAAAATGTGTTTTTCTTGTATGTCTGTTTTTGTTTTCACCTGGGATATTTAGACTCTGGAAATGGACTCAGGATTCCTATGAATTTAGGCATGTAGTTTGTACTTTGCTTTTATTTTGCATAACCTCCTTTTATAACGTGGTACCAAAAAAACCCAAATTGTATTGATGTGTAAATAAATTGTACTGATGTGGCATAATCTGCCCAGTTTTATTTACAAGTGTAAAATAGATTTGAAGCGCATCTTTATCCAAACAGAATTCTACGGAATTGAAAGGTGACAGTTTGATGCTGTTTTAGCAGTATCATTCTGTGTTGCAGTGATTAGTAGGTGAATATCTATTTTGCAGCAATTGGGAGAAAAAAATCTTGTTGAAGAATCTACTCTGTAAGTTCCCAGCCCCAAATCATAAGGAACAAGAGAGTATTAACAGCTTTCCTGTGTAGAAAGCCCTCTCTTGTCTCCTCAGGCTTAGTAACAAAGAACAGTGACAAGTTATGGTGGACTAAATTTTGCAGCTCTGTTTTGAACCTGCTTCCAGACTTTCTCTCCCACTTTCCTCAGCCTTCCCAGTGGCACTGTGGGCACTGCACTAGACAGGGCACTGAAGACAGCATTTGCTGCCTAAAATGGTTCCCTGAAGAGCAGCAACAACAAAAACACCAAAAAGGAATCCAAACGAGAAAAGAGATTATTCCAAAAATAAGAACCTTTTTAGAAATATGTGGCAAGTCTATACGCATAACCCTGAAGGTAATCAGAGCAGATATGAGAATGATGCTGATGCCTACACAGATCCTTTGTCTCTCCTTAAGGTTGATGACTCGCATCACAAAGGACCTTGACAAATAGACGTGATTGACACTCTCCTCACTCAGACCTGATGTGCCTCAACCATTTTTCCATGATTCAATTTTGTATGCATGATCTGAGTTCTTCTACAATGTGCCGTTCAGAGAATTCAGATGGCTTTGCACACCTGATTAATTGCTTAACTAATCCAGCAGGCTTTTCTTTCCACTTTGCAAATCAGAATCCCAAGTAAATTCCTCTATGCCGGTTGCTGCACTCAGATGTTTATTTTAAACATAATATGGACAGAGATGTACAAACTAAACTGTAACTTATATTGTCTACTTTTTTAAAAGCAGGCAAAAGAGAAACAAAGGAGAGTGGGGTGCAAGAACCTCAGGTCTCTTTCATAAAGACATTGTGGTTGAAGGGCCTGAGACAGGGTAGAAGTCAGAAAGGAAGAAATGGCAACCTATAGGTATGCATGCTTGGATGGGTAAGGCTTGAAACTGCCTGGGTCTTCACAGCCTTATCACCTTTGCGCTGTCGGCTATATGTACATATATGTGTGTATGTGCATATACTACTCTCGATTAATAATTAAATGCTGCAGTTCAGACATTTCATTTATTTCATGTCCCTGAAAATTTTTCTTGTGATGTAGGATTTTTGCCAAGAAAGAGTTTTCTTACCTACATCTCCTTTCGCCTATATTGCCTGCAGAATTCGGAATATCAGCACATTTTCTGTCATTTCTATAATCTCTCATTATATTTGTACCTTTAGTTTAGAATTTAATTCTGATATTCAGATGAGTTCAGTCCTCCCACAGGACTTCTTATAGAACTTGAGAGAATTAATTAGTTAAAATGTTGATCCTATTGATAGGTGTTGATTTACTTTGTGTCATGCATTAGTAGCAGACATCTTACAGTAGCACAGAGAGATTTGTTAGGCCGGATCTTCCACACAGACCTGATTTGGTCTGTGACGGTCTGTAGCCTGAAGATCTTGTAATTTAAATAATCCAAAGAGATGGAGGGTGGGAGAGAAGCATGGGAAGTGTTCCCAGTTTACAAACACGGGTAGAGGGACGGAGTGCTGGATTCACAGCCCAACCAGCTGAAGCACAGCTAAGCCGGGTTCCTCTCCCGTTGTCTGTTCCTTGCACAGACCACAGACAAAAACGAAGCCCTGCAGAGGCCAGGTTAGCCTACCTGGGAGCCGAGCCTCTTCCATGAGTGGCTCTCCGTCAGTGGAACAGGGAGCCAAGGGCACCTGTGCTCCCAGGCAGAGGGGTTTCCCTGCGGGGCTGGAGGACAGATGTCTTTCAAGTTACACGGTCGCTGAAAGATGCCAATAGCTCCCCGGGGGAGGGTTCAACAGGGCCCTAATTCTCGTGGCAATAAAGTAGCTAGATGGCTTTAAAAACCGGGTCCCACCCTTCACCTTTCAACTCCTTCTCACTGCGGTAGCGTTCCCAGCAAAGCCAATTTGCCCGGCCTTCCTTTGCCCCCGAGCAGTCCCTCTCCCACTCCCCATTCCCCTCGGACCTTGTTTTAATTCCGTCGCTCTCCTATTTACCCGGACCTGCTCCCCCAGTCTGGGGGCGCAGCTGCGGAGCCGGAGAGCCGACGGGCCCCCTGGGACCGGCACCCATGGCAGCAGCCAGCAGGAAGGACCCAGCAGTACGCAGCCGCCGTCGTGCTTCCCAGCACCCAAAATCGGCGCCCGCGCAGCACCCGCAGCCTCTTCAGGCCCAGGTACCGGCAGCTCCTTCTCATCGTCAGGCATCAGCCGCGCCAGCCTCGTGCGGTGGAAACGCTTCCTCGCTCGCCGGCGAAAATCCCTGCCGAGGTCTGATTTTCACAGCCACCCCCTGCACAGAACTGCCCCCACCTCCTCTGAGATCTCGGAGTAGTAAACCGTTTGTTTAATCTCTTTGCTTTTCCCTGACTGCCAGTAATGAAATGCTGCTCTTTCTGAAATAATTTCCTGACTATTTGCTAAGATTCATCTCCGACATTTCATTAAATATGATCATTTAACTGTACAAGTACAAATGTATTTTTAATTTAGCTTACTGCAGATATTATAGATGTGGGGAAATGAATTCGCATTGCTCTAGGACAAATATATCATTCACATATGAATGCCACAAAAGAACAAATTATTAAAAATTACTGAAACTTCCACAAAGATTTATACTTAACATGTCCATTTTCAATCTCAGTGCCAGGGAAACTTATAGCTTGTCACTATATCACACATTATATTATGAAGAATGTTTGGAAGATTTCACTGGGAATCTTTATCAGCATTTCAGTCTTGGATTTCATGCCAAGGAGCAAATTCTGGTTTTGGGAAGAAGGGTGAATTCAGCTGGGGTTTGTTTGGGAAAGCTTGACTTATCAGATAGGCTTTCATCAAAAAGTTCCCTGACCACACATAAAAAGAGATATTACTTTAATGACGATAAGCCCAAAAGAATAGAGATAAATTAGATATTGCTTAATTTATCCAATGCACCGTCTATCCGTTTATATTTTGTAAACCATATGTTTACAAAACATCACTCAAGGTTAGAAAATAGGAAAAATATAAAAAATTAACCCCAAGTTGGTCACAAAGAGAGATAACTCAGACCCCAATATGTGTTTCAGAGATTTTTGAATTTCATTAAAAGCTGGAAGTGAACTATTTTCAGTTGGATTGCTTGGGTTATTTCCTGTTTCAGGACTAAATGTTGTTGTTTAGTTGAAACAGAAGGTGAAACAGTTACTATCAACATACTGTGTGTTTTAATTTTAAAAGTGTACTTTTATATTAGCAAAACTTGCAAACATGCAGTTTGGAAGGGACTGGAGTGTATATTGTGCTAATCTCTATCTAAAGAAGGCAGTCTCTGCTCCTGTAAATCACAATTTACCTTTTAGAAGGTAAACAACTCCTGAAACTAACTAACTAGGTTGATAAATAGCAGCAGTTTACTTAACACTTCAAAGTGCTGCAGTAAAATTTTAACCACGTATTTCAGTCTTTCCTGGCCGTGATGACATGGCTTCAAAATTACTTGTATCTTGGGCCATCATTATGCTCTATTTTTGTACAGGATAGGGAGCTCTGGATTATGACTCTTATGTTTATATAGGAAAGGAATAGTAACAATAACACGATAGAGGAAAAATCATATGCTGCAATTGGGAGGGAAAAATGGCTTATTGTTGAAGTGGGGAAAACGTATTTTAACATGTTCCGCTTCCATGAAATGTAATATTTTCTTAATTGTGTTCCATGAGTTGCCTTTTTATTTTTTTTTTTTTTTTTTTGCTCTACATATATTAGAAATGTATTAGTATTTTCAACATAATTTCTCTACTTTCACAAAAAGCAACTTTACAACACAAAAGTTTCTGGTGTTTTTTCTAAACCTGAAACATAATATTGAATTGCAGGGTAGTGCTCCCCCTGTGACTCAGAGCTTCCAGATCACCTCTTCACAAACTAAAGGCCATTCTTTCAGTGAAAAGCTGCTCTGCTTGGCTTGCAACTATGTGTGACAGGCGTCTCTGAAATTAATTCTAAAAAATTGGTTTAAGATTTTAAGATCAAGAATCTGATGCCAGGCTCTGTCACATACTCACATTTAGTCACTTAAATAACTCTTCTTGCTTTCAAAAATTACCGTTGTACAGAAACAAGAAAACATAATTTCCCTTCGTATGGTGTTGCTTGTATAAACGATACGACAAACTGCTCCACTCTATCAAGTAAAATAATCATAGAATCATAGAATGGTTTGGGTTGGAAAAGCTGAGAAATAGTGCCAAAAGATAAAAAATGTTCTGCAATCAGCCTGTCAAATTCTTATTGTAAGTAGACCAAAGCAATATGCCTTTTTTCGCAGTTAATTATGTAGCCAGCTCACAATGAAGTGAGTTTACGATGCTACGCATATTGTCTATTTTATTTTGGTGCGTAGGATAGTCTATGAGGAGAGGGGAGGTGAAAGCTGATCTGAATTCATGTCATTCTGGTTTAGCATATTTGAAATGAATTTATTCATTTCTTCAGTTTCCCAGTGGACACTTATACGTGTCCCACAGTAGGGCACTTCGTTAACCTCTGTGTGGGAGAGGCCAAAGATTAGAGCTGCTGAGAGGCAACATCTCTTCAGTACTGAGGAAAACTGGCAGAGCTGGGAAAGAGACCTTCTCTCAGGACTCTGAGGAGCCACATGAGGAGATACAGGGGACTTGGATTTTTAGAGCGAGCAACTTGAAGAGGGTTTCTACTTCTAAACCTCTGGTCTTGTGTCGTTCAGGTTCCTTGTGAAACTTTCATCCCCTCCTTCCCAGCCCTGTATGCTGGGGGATGGGATGCTGAGCTTGCTTGTGGACGTGGACAGGGACCAGGAGTGCAGCTCCTACCTCTGCTCCTGACCTGCTGGATGAGCCTGAGCGAATCCCTTCACCTCTCTCTGCCCCTCTTTCTGTCTTGCCCACTAGGCTGCCAGCTCTTCCCAGAAAAAGACCCTGCATTTATACCAATGCAACAACGTGTTGATCTTACTGGGTTGAGGCACAGGAAGAAATTTAGAAATCTGTTGCAACATGTGTGATTTTTAATGTTGGTCAGGACAGGAAATTTTTGGCAGAGAGATTTGAAAAAGGTTTCAGGTTGTGGAGGAAGCCAGAAAAAGAGAGCTCTGAATTGACATGACGCATGGAGGGTAAAGGATAATGACAATCCTGAAGCTGAAGATCATGGAGGATATATAGTTTCAGCCCTTGCCACAACACAGGGATTTTTCTAAAAGTTACCTATTTTGTTTAGCAGACTGTGCTATCAGCTTTAGCATCATCCTGACGTTTATGATATGGACTAGAATAAACTTTAAAATTTTAAACGCAACAAAACAGCCTCTTGAAACAGTCTCCTCATCTTCTTATGAAGAAAACATTGCAATAAAACTAGAAGAAAGTTTTCCAAAGTATCTCAGTTGCTCAGCTGTGGTCACGTTGGAAGAAATGCGTCTGAGAGCAAAGCTGTCAGAGGATCCTATGCACAAGGGAGAAAACAACAAAAAAGACAATGTCAACAATGGCACAATTGCCGAGTTATTGTTTCAGCAGTTTTTCTAGATTATTTTATACCCTGTGCATCTGTAGCCTAACTGAATTCTATTTTGGCCGTTCAAATACATTTAAAAGTCTGGCCTTTGGTGTTTACAAAGCAAACTCCTATTGAGTTTGGTCACAACGTAACTGAAAAAACAGAGGAAACTTAGGAAGCAACTTAGGATTCAGCTCAACTTTAATTTACCACATTTCTTCCCTGAGAAACGATCAATCATAAAACTGGTGTCTTGCTGGAGTGTCCTCCCAACCTTTACCTGATAACGGCAAATAGGTGGCTTATCCAACATTATAAAGTGTTGCTTGAAGGGACTCGGCGTGGATTTCATTGACTGTACATGACCGTACGTATCAGCTGGAGCGAGAAGCGCAGTTGAACAACTGATTGCATTGCTCTTGTCTGGGAAGTCAAATACCAATAATATTGACAGGGATTAGAGATAATAGCTAATGAAGACAGGATCCTTACATTTTAACTGATCCACCTCTTCCAGGGGATACTTGCCAGAGTCACCACTTCTGTGTGTAGCTGAGAGAATAAGCAATGTATCCAAGCAACAAATCTATAAACCAACCTGAGTAAATGCTTGTATTACTCTGGTGGACAGTTCTGGCTAGCAAAAGGCCTATGTTTTTCAGTTCAAAAAATTAACTGAATAAGGGGGAACCTGAATAATGATTCCAGAACATGGTTTAGTGGGCATGGATGATGGTTGGACTCGATGATCTTGAAGGTCTTTTCCAACCTAAACGATTCTATGCTGTAATAAATTAGGTTTGTAATTAGAAAGACTGAAATTCCTGGGTAATAGGAATAGCAGATGCTTGAGGAAAAGCCAACTTAAGGGAGTTAAGTACCAAATCTCACTGAATTTCAGCTGCCGTGTTAGTTATCTAATTGTACTGCAATAAGAAAGCTGCTTTTTAAAGGCCCTACAGCATTTTTTTTACATCAGTAACTTTTGACCAAGTTTACTTGGGCAATTTTTTTTCTTTTTTTTCACCAAGGATGGTCTTTTCTGAGCAGTGAAGAAGTCCTTATGCCTGAAGTTTGTCACGGCCTCTGTGATTTGCTAGTGTTACACTTTGTTTATTTTCCAGTGCTAGTTTATTTCCAATACCAGCAAGTATTCTGCAGTCTTCAAATCTGCTCCAGGATACATGGAATAGAAGAAAGCAGAGGCCGGTTTTAAAGTTTGGGGTTTATTCTTAGAATAGAGCTAGTGGAAGAATTGTCTTGATATTTGACCAAGCAAATTATGCCAGCTAGTAGGTGCTTTAATTTGTATGCCTGAGGCTTAAACAATGCCACATCCACTTAGGGACCTGAGCGTTGCTGTTCTGCTCCTGTTACAGTTAGTGATATTGAATCGTGTCACTGTGGATGTGTGACTATAAGTCCTACTGGCTACATGTGTGCTTATGTGTGTATATTTCTAGCATGGTGATGGGGGACGAAAGATAAACCGAAAGATGATGGAGAAGAAGTGAATTTTTTAATTTAAATAAAATGATCCATTGGTACATGCTTGTGGACCAAATGAAAAAAGGTGTCACAAATAATCAAAAGTTTAGGGACCAGAATCCTTACTAATCCAAAGTGATCTTGAATGCAGGATGTCAAAAGCTTTAGAATTGATAAAAGAACAGTCCTAGATCAGCATGACATGGCAAACAACCAGTTGAAGTGCTGAGCTAAATAAGCTACACTAATATGCAGGGGACCTTATTTATTTATTTTAAAATAAATAACTCTCTATAGCTTTTCCAATCAGGATATGTCCCCTAAAATGCTGTGGTTTGTTTTATGGATGTGCATCATGCAAGCATATATTTATTAATGAGATAAAGGTAATCTAATTATGTTTGTTTCAAGCACATCATGTATGTTCTGAATATTCTGATTACTAACTGCAGCATCAAACCCGTGCATAAATTACCCCCAGTGCTCAGTCATCTCCTACTATAAGTTATCACCACATACTCTTTTACCTACTGAGGGTGGTACTAACTGTATATCCCATCTACAATTAATGCCCTGCCCTGATACTGCTGCTGTTCTTATTACGTGACTACAGATTTGCAATGAATTGACAAAGACCCCCACTAATACCAGGACTGGGAAATGAGCAGCAAGTACCAAACTAATCAAGGCCAAGCATTTTCACTCTCCTTGCCCAAAGTAAAGATAGTCTCCTCTCGGATGTCTGTTCTCCCCTACTTGGGGGAGAAAGAAACCTATTGTGGAGCTATTCCCAACAAGTGTCATGGTATTTTATATGATCAAAGCAGGACAATAACAATCACAGGAATTTCCAGAATGCTGGCTGTACAGAAATGAGGAAATCTTTGGACAGATAAACCGCAGGACTGAATACAGGAGATGTGAGTTCTGTTAGTACCTCTGCTGCAGATTTCCTTTGTCACCATATTTGACTCAGTCACTGTTTGAATGCAGATTTGTGCTTCTGTAAAACAGGAATATTGCCATTTACTAATGTAGGTATTTTCTGCCACCCACCTTGGAGAAGCTATCTAATTAGGATGCTATGAGGCTCTGCGCACCGAGATTTTTTAAGTTTCCTGACATTTAAAAATGTGCAGGTTAAGCTTCTGTGGAAATCTGATTTAAATTTATGTCAAGCAAAGTTTTTTTAGAGACAGTGCTGATTTTCAATTCAGAGGCCATGTGTATGACAATGCTTCATACTGGCCCTTAATAATGGCTGCCGTTAGTTACACCAGTGATAACAGCATGGTAACAAAATTGGGAATAGTTGAGCTTACTTTGCACTGACATGTAAAATACTGTCAAGCTCAGAGAACTGGACTCTATTGCCTTTTTCAGTTAGAGTGCACTGTCACACAGACATGTCTTGCATAATTTAGTTATAAATGATCTGTTAATTCACATAGCACCATTTAAAAGCAAAAGCCTAATGATGATGGTAAGAATGATAACAGCAATAAGGTGGTCAAAAGAGGAAGGACTTGCTTGCCAGGGAGCAATCCATGTGCATTGCTTGTAGTCAACAATATCAACCCAAAAAAATGCCAGTATTTTAATCAACTATGCCTTAAGTGGAACTGGAGAATTCTCTGTCCCCAACCATCCAAGCTACCACGCAGTTAAAGCCAAAAGTATCTATAAGGACACTGTGCTGTTAAGTTGATGGCACTGTGTTTCTCACCAGCGTCCTTGTCCCCTGCCTGCCAGCACTGCACACGTACTAGTTCACACCCAAGCTTTGGGGAACCCAAGCAGGGAGGAGAGGACAGACTCTATCAGAACTTGAACATACTGCCTGGCCACAAGTCGTCATCCTATGTGGATGATAAAGACGCTTGTAGATGTGACTTATAAGATCATAAAGCAATGGGAGTTTGAACTCTGGTAAAAATTATATCAATAATTTCATGAAGAAATTGGTGAGAAGAAATACTTGATGTTAAGCACAACTGTAGGTTAAGCTTTAGCAAGGAGTGCTGGATCACCTCAGATGTAAATACAACTATATTAGAAAGCAATTGATTTTGTCTGGAAAAAATGTCTGTTATACTTTTCCACAGAACCAACTGGCTGAAAAGCAAGTAATCACCAGCTAAAATGAAAGTTTTAAACCATCATCAAAGATTTGAACATTCAGTGGTCTTGCATTCCCCTCCCTATTTTAGAAGGACCTGAAATAAAATACTGAGCAAAAACACCTTACTTTTGTGAACAGCCTCTGGTAAAACATCAAAGAAGAAGATACTTTAAAATCTATTTAACTTCGTATAGCAAGTGCCCTTCAGGTCCTGCATATCAAGTCAACAGGTAAATTGTAATGACAGAGTCATTTTTAAGGGGCACTTTTTTGTGTATTCACTTTGGCACAATTTTCTCCTTGTCATTTTTTGAAAAGCCTATCACTCATCATCAGAGTTTTTCAGCCTTTTATTTATACAGTGAAACAAGAAAATACTTTCTGCATATAACCTGCTCTTGCATAAGACCTCAGAAGTTTTTTTTTTAACATGCCTTTCTTGAAATCAAAAAAACAATATGAAAAGTTTTGTTAAAATAATCACCCAGTCTCAGCCACTGCTGCAGTAGCTTTACTGTGTTCACCAAGCTGCATGTTCCTAACAGAAGCCTTGTTAAAATGAGAGCTGGAGCTATATATTAATTCCACTAATGGGTAGCTATGTTTTGCTGAAACAACAGTCTGACCTAAATTTGCTAAATTGCTACTGGAGTAGCAGGTAAGCCATAGTAGCTAAAATGGAAGAATGAGGCTCAGAAGACAATTCTACCCTGGTGTTTCTGCACTCTGCCTCGGTGACTTCAGGCAAGCTACATAAGCCCTTTCCTCTCTTCCTGAGAGAAAACTTCCATCTTCAAACTGTTAATTCAAATTGATGTTTAGCTTCATTACCGAGGTGGTGTTAAATGTATTAGAACCCACAAGCACTGCCTCTGGAGTAAGTCTTTGCTTTGTAAAACAAAATTGTGACACGTTTGGGAATCTGTCTATCTGCAGCTTACGAATTCTAATTTTACTGTGAAATTACACTATCATCAAACACATCAGAGTAAGTAGGATCTACCATACGCTATCTGTGCTGTATCCTGTATTGACCAGCCTTGAGAAAATATGACCCTTTGACCATCAGTGGTCTCCTATTGAAATGCAAACCCTGTGTAACAATAGCTGGTTGAAGTGAGAAAAGTAATCCTTACAATTTTTCTGTGAGAGTAGGAATTACAGAATACGAAACCTCTTGTAGGAAACAGAAGTATTGGGTGTGAAACTCACATAGCAAGACTGGAAGCACATGACAAGTGAGAGGAGGAAAGGAATATATCCTTGTTGTAGGGAAAGACTTTTTAAATCAGGCAGCAACTAGGTACAGAGCAGGTTTACTTAGAACAGAGAGATAAAGAGAGAGACTCAGTGATCCCAACAGAAAGCTATCTTGAAAAAGGGATTCAAGACTGGCCTGAACCAAAAGATCTTTTGGGAGTAACACAAAAAATGAGGCATGAAATGTGTATAGAGTTTATTGCTGTATCCACATCTGAATTCTTCATGCTATATAGGAACAGAATAATTGGGTTTAAGATCTTATGCAAAGTGTCTCTGTGTGTCACGTCGTTTACTATTGCATGTCTTTGAAGGGTTAAATTATAAATGCAGAGTGCCTCCTGTGTACACACTCCAGGGAAGAGTGTAATTAAGCTATTGGGGAAATAGCACCTGTCTGGAAGACCTGAAGCAGTCAGAACCAAGGTCTCAATTTTTGTGGTAAGGAATAGCAGAACTACATGCTGGAAACATGATGCAAAGGCAAACGGGAATGTTTGCAACATTAATAACCCAGCCTAAAACATGAAGCTTAAAACAACAGTATTCACTATCTAGCTAGAACTTTGACAGGTTCTTCATGTATGAGAGAAGTATAAATCATCAATCAAGAACATTGAAAGAGTCAAGTTACAGGAGAGGTAAATGCTTGCTGTAGAAATCTCAGTTTGCATATTGCAACTCACCTTGATCTAGTTCCACACTGCCTGAGTATATTGTTCCTTTCTTTCACTGTGTCTTGTTCTATCCAAAGCAGCCTGAGTAAAGCAAAGAGGGAAAATCTTTTCTCTCCAAGAAAACGTGAAGAAAAAATTATTTCAGAAGAAACTGAAATTATTTCCTTGGTTTAACTACCAGACCAAAGCTTTATAATTCTCCTAGTTTTGTTTTATACTTACTACACAAGTAATCTGCACTTGATACACACATGCTTTTAGAAGCTGACTGTAACGGTGAGGGGAATAACAGGAGCAGACTTCATAGACCTGGACTGGCTACAGCTATGTTACCACAGGTGAATTGGGGAATCAGAACCCAGCAGGAGCAGATACAAAGGAACACACTTCCCATAATCATGGGAACAGACTATTAGTAAGTAATTAATATTATATGTAGCTTAGACCAGGGCGAGAATTCATGAGGCTGGTTTCAGACCAAGGGGAGACATTTCCTCACACTTACTTCCCATGCTAAACATACATGACTACTTTTCTGTTGAATTAGGCTGTGTACGTTATACAGAGTTTATGTAAGCTTTAATTTTTGTTGATGTTGTAGTAGGCTGAGAGAGATCAGGCACTAGTTTAAAGCAAAAGTTTGAATGAAGCAGGCAGACAGTATGTAATTTGGCAGAAACCCCAGCAGTATGAAATTAATACATCCAAATACTTTTACCACATTTAAATTGCTGGAGTGAGATTATCCTGGCTCAGTGCTTTATATCCTATAGCCAAAAAGTTTTTGACCTGGAATTAGTGCCTGAATCTAAATTGTTAGATTTACTGTGGCCACAAATTTATCCAGTTAATAGCTTTTCTTCTCTGTACAGCTGGCTCAGTGTTGAGCTGGAATGTGATCACCACCCCAGCACATCTTCCTGCATTTCAGTGTCTACTCTAAGGCAACAAGTGATTTTGGTGGCTTTCTTTTTTTTTTTTTTTTTTTTTTTTGAGAGGAGCCTTTCAATTGTTTTGGCATACCATGGGGGTTTGCTAAATCTCAGGTGCTGCTGATATTCCTGTTAATATAAAAAGGGGGAGAAGTTTGACATGTAATAATAAAACAATTATTTTGTGCTGTTAACCAGCTTGAGCATTGCTTTGTATAAGTGCAATCCAGTGCCATAAAAGGTTTAATCTTCTGCTTTTTAGCCGAGTAACTAACTCAGGTGGGGCTCCAGGCTGCCACAGCTAACCCCTTACACCATTTGAAACTAACCTGGGTAAGCCCATGCACTTGTCCACAGCACTAATGTTCCCCAAGTGTTCCAAAAGCACAGTTAGAAAAGTGTAAAATTTTCACAAGGCTTGGATAAAGTTAGTTAGTTAGTTAGTTGCTAGTTATCTTTTTTGGTAAATCTTTCTTCCAGATGGCTAAGTACAGTCCCTGTCTCAAGAGTGGTTGCGCTGTAGTCAGAACTTCCATATTTTGGATCGTAAATCTGTTCGTAAAAGAGACTATTTTAGTCTTGTACGACACGGGGCATATTGTCTGTGATTAAAATAGCAGGTAATAACAATAACGATGATTCAGCTCTGTGAAGAGAAGTCAGTTCCTACCAGAGAAAAGTCAGAAAAGCAGGAAAAAGAAAGCTGATACTTGAATTTATTAAATCCATTCAGCTTTAATGGATGCAAAAAGATGCAGCCTTGTACTGTACTCAGACAGCTACCAACTCAGATGGAGATGGACTGCCAGATGCAATCAGCTGCAGTGGAATCAGATCCAACAACCTGACTTTTCTTTGTCTTTGCCTTGTCCTCAGCATTTGCAAAACTTTTCAGAATCACTAAGACCTGCCATTCTTCCCCTAGACCAACGTTGGCAAAGTTTCAATCAGTCATAGCTTTACTAACAATTAAGTTGAGAGCAATGCTATATCATTAGTTCAGTCAAGCAGTGAACTTATTGCACTAGGAAAGTTGTTTAGTTTAAGAGGTGTTAACCTTGTTTTCTTAGGGATTTTTATTTGTAAAAGCCATCTTTGATTGAACTTAATAGCCGCGTCACGGCCACGTCACAGTGGGAGAACTGCCAATGAGAGAGGCAAGTTACCTAGGACCCCAGAACATTTTAGGAAAGTATTAGGACACACCATGATTACTGTTTAGTTACTGTTTTATACAGATACAGATAAGTTACTATTGTAGAGTGCAAGATTTTGTAAAATCTACCCAGCTGATGTGCTGGCTGTGCCTTCCACGTATACTTAACTCTTCCACTGACTTCACCAGTCTCTACTGTTTCCTTGAGTTTCACAAGTAGAGTCTATACCATGAAGTCTTTCACCCACAGCAGAAGTGTGTCCACCTGTACAATCTCCAAACTTGAGGGTAGTCAACAGTGAGAAAGAGCATTTGCCAGTTTCTTAAATTCCATTAAGGGTCTGGTCCTGCAGTGCATTCACCCACATGGAGAATCACCAAATTCAGTGGATTCTCTAAGGATATCAGCACATGCTCTCAAACCTCTTCTTACAAGGGGAAAAGTTGCAGCAGAAGGGGCGATGGCCCCATAGCAACCTGTTGGCTGCACAGCAGAGAAAAAGTTAACTGACTAAAACCCATTTTGCAGCCATGTAATTAAACTCAGTTCTTTGATTCAAGAATACATATATTCAAGTCTTTGAACTTTTGAATTACTTTAGTTATTTTGTATGCCATACTGCCTTCATGACCATGCACTTCCTAGTAATAAATTATAAGAACACTTAAGTCTGTACCAACATTCTCTTTTTCCTGCCTCAGACTAAAGAAATGTCACAATAGTTGGTGCAAACGGTCAGCATGAGACTGAGTCAGATGACAGAGTTTTGGAGCGTTTCTGGTTTCTCCCAGAATATCCAGCTTTGCCTTCTAAGTGTGAAAGGACCCTACCTTAACTAACAGCAAGTATATGGATATTACCAAATCAAAAACATCTAAACCAGGGTTTCATCCTTCATTTTTAATTAGAACTCATAGGTTGGTGTTAAAAGGCTGATTACACTTACATTTAATAAGATGCATCTACTGACGGCTGCTGTAAGATTTATAAAGCTTTGCTGTTGTGTCCTAGATTGCAAGAATAGACAGATTAAAGTTGAAGCCAGGAATTTGCCAATTAAGATAAGCAATTGGTAACCTTAAAGAAAAGGGAAAAGAATTGATCCCCTGCATTACCTCCTTACTGTTAATAAAGGAGAATGATCAGGAAGAGGAATTACGCTTTTCTGAGCTACAGAAGAAACAGATTGTGCAGAACAGTTGCACTGGATGGCTCTGGTAACCACCTTCACTAGTGAGAAAAAAGATATACCTTTAAGATTTTGCCAGGGTATCCCAGCCCTGAGGTACGTTGTAAAGGCTATTCAGCCGGTCTGACAGGCAGCTGAGATGCTAAATCAGCTAAGAAGGATATTTATTAAGTATAATCTTAGTAATACATTTTCTTACTTCAACTATTTGTAATTTTACTCTATTATTGCAAACGTGTATTATTTTCTAGCCAACTGTAGGGTTTTATCCTTAAACCTTTTCAAAGGATTTAAGGATCTGACAAACTACAAAGCATCCCAGGTTTTTATCCCTGAATTCAGAGAGCTGAAATATTCTTTGTTGTGCCCTGCATTCCAATATCTTTATCCATGGTATCCAAAGAGTATCAGAGTGCTGAACTTCTGATTCAGTCAAGCTGAGAAAAGATAGTTTAAGGGGTGTGTGAAAGAATCATTGCCAGTGGCCTGTGTAAGGTAGATAAGTTTCCTGATTCTAGCAAAGTATTTGGGAAACTGTCTAAACTTTAGGGTCCTTAGACCATCATAGAGCATAGTATATATTATAAACTGTAGCACGTAGCTACTTTCTGGAAAAATAATTACAAAGCATTTTGTGTTTAGTACTGTATTGCTAACTGATAGCTTTGAACAATTTTTTCTAAAGCAATACTGAAATTACTGTAATAACGTGACAAAGTTGCTGCTGGTATTATTTGTGATCAGAGGGCCCTTTACTCCTCCATTACCAGTAGCAGCTGCAAATAAGGCAGGCATTTTTCTTGGTAACAATAATGACAGTAATGCACATTTAAGATCTTGCCCTTACTGAGATTTGAAGTCTTGTCTACACACACATTCTTGTCACGAGCTTTTTCTTTTCCTCACTAATAGCTGATAGAATTAGTGTAAGTACCTCTGCTGACATGACCCGTGTGAAATTATGTCCTATAGCCTCCCTCACACATCTGGATGCAGGATATTTGTATTGGTGTGCTACTGAATAGTACTAGGCAGCCTCAAGTTTCCTCACCCATTCATCTGTCTGAAGTTCTATCACTGTGGCATCTTAGCCTCCTGAAACATATGTCTATGCTTTTTGGCTCTTTCTTTGATAATACTGATTAGTATCTTTCTTGTATGTGCATAGGAAAAAAAGAAAAGAGAGGAGAGAATGTGGCAGTTCAGAGGTGCTGCACAGCTGGATACTTTTGTCTGTGTAGGGAAAGCAGAAGAGTAGAGAGCAAAGATGTGCTCGTCCTTGCTTTCCTGCAGATCTCAAGCAAAGCTTAAGATGAAATGAGGAGTGTGAACGGGTCCAGCCAAGTACAGGGGCCAGGCAGCTTGAGTCAGGGGGTTCAAATGTACTTCTTCAATATCCTAATTCCAGCCATATAGAAACAAATCACAGAACTTTATTTACATGAATTTGAGCAACACATTTTTATCTGCCTTTTTTAATCTTAATAAGCAGTCTAATATGAAATATTCATACTAAATTGCATTTGCCATAGAAAATGCTGTAAAGGAGATGTATAGAGATCTGGACTTACTAAGACCGGGGTTTCTCTCATACCTTCTGTTAGCTCCCACTGAGCAGCCTTCTCTGGTTCATGCTTAACTAACAACAGAGAAGGGGTGACATTAGAGACTCCTACTTAACTCGTTGGCAGAAAGTCACAGTACATCTCAGCAGGAACACAGGCAGAAAGACAAAAGGGGAAGAAAGCATGCACCAGAGGATTGGAGAGGCCCATCAAGGAGAGAAACGAATGAGAAATAATTGCTAGGAAGTTTTCTTAGTGCATTTCCAACTTACGCACATGCATAGAGCTACTGAAGACGAAGATGACAACCAATAATAATGCTTTGCTAGAGAGGCAGGTCTAGGTCACGGCTGCATTCATGCTGGTCAGATCTGATTGACACTGACAAACAGTGCTGAGTAATTGCTCTAATCACTCCGGTAGGCATTGTACCTTGGCCCAGCAAAAGAATGATGCAATAGCAGCTTCAGAAGCCTGCCGCCCCTTCAACCTGACATCTCTGACAGCAGCGCATTTGTTTTAATGGGAGGGTTATTTGGAGTTGCTGCTGTTCAACAGGGGAGAGCCCAATGAGTATTCCTAAGTTGGCCAGAGATAAGGGCCTCATTAAAGTGCTCAGGAGTACTTATTTGCAGGTTGACTTGCTGTGATGATCAGTTGGTGGAAAACTATAACAACGAGAAGCGCAAAAACATGTCATAGAGCATCGGCTGCAGGTTTGTGCTTCTCTAGAGCAGCGAACAATTAGGGTGGTGTGTCATCAAAACTTTCACGTCAACAAAGCAACACATTCACTTTAAATGAGACAAAGTCAAATCTACTTAAAGGAAACCAAAACTGGAACATTCTTCTGAACTGCATGCCGCTGCAGGACGCCAGACTGCTTTAGAAGAGTATTGGGTGAAAGACTCCATGAGGAATCTGTAATTCCCTCCTGCAATTCCCTGCTTTTTCCCTCCTTTGTGTTTACATATTCTCCGCTTACAGCAACAAGGTTTTGAGAAGTCTGCTTTCTCTTCTAAAGCAGATGAAGCAGCCTGAGGTATTTCCATCTTTTCTGGTACAGGATGCCTTCAGAATGCCTGTTGTGTAGAGAGGAGCAGTTTGCTTGCCCAATTGTAAAGGGATGCTACATTTCTGAAGCTCTCCAGCTACTCCACTCTCCTAACTACTTGCAGCCTCTGGAAGTCAAGTGTATTCAGGTCTCTCCATAACTGGGCAAGGCTGATGCACATATTAAGCGCCAGAGATGAACTTGAGTATCTGGTTTGCTGGCTGCTGCAAGACACGTCTGTCTCACAAACAGCATGCACTACATGATTTTACTGCCCACTCTCTCAGTATCAAAAGCAAACACTGCTTGCTGGGATGCACTCCCAAGTACCTCATCTGTAAACACTAAGTGAATTGTCATTGAAATATAGAGCATAACCTTCTATTATGAGAACTAAAATGTTTAACACATGGGTGAGTTCCCTCTGGGGGACTAACACAGCAGAGCTGGCCTCCCTTAATAACATGATGTTCTCCAATGGAACGACTACAATAGATAATACTAAGCGGATGTAAGTGAAAGGCATGCTGGCAAATACTTTATTTTTACTCACTTCTGTGCGTGTGCACGTGTGCGCACATGCAGCGGTATATGTCGGTAAGGAGGTCAGACTGCTTGACCTTCAGAAAATAGGTGGAGCTGCAAATTCAGCAGCACTGTTGTTTGCATTGCTTTAAACATTCATCCCCGCTGTAATGGAGGAAATCCAGAGCTGCCCTTTAGAGCAAGTTTATAGGTGGCTTTAGATCACCTAACTGCTGCCAGGCAGTGGGACCTGTGATTCAGCTTTATATTTAAAATGCATTTTCTCTTAATAATTTGCTATTAACGTAGGTTCTCAGAATTTTGCAGGAGTGTGTAGGGGGGTGTGTTTGCATGTGTTAGTGTGTGTGTGAGAGAGAGAGAGAGAAAAGAGGGAGACTCAGAGCATGTGAATGAGCATCCGTCGATTGAAGGAGGGTTGTGGCCTCCTGACCGGTGACCGGTGCACGGGAAAGGCATGATGTGCTTGGGAAGGCAGCCACATTTGCCTTCTCTCGGAAGTTTTATCCAGGAATGGTAAAGTTGAACAAATTGGCACACCCCTACTGGAGCTACAAATGAATACTGAAAGTCTGGAGAATGACCTGCAGGATCATTTTAGTAATATCACAGAACGGTTTGCACCTCTTTGCTGGGTTTGATTTTAATTTCTGTTTTGCAGGTATTCAAGGACAGGTCAGTTAAGGGGCACTTCTTCAGCAATCCTGAAAATATCTCTTTGAACTACAGTCCATTCAGTTGGGTCTTTTCTGATGGAGGAAGACAAAGGAAGAAGAAAAGCCTCCAAAGGTACAGATCACAATGGAGAGGAAGAATCTTGGGAAAAAGTAAAGCCCCAGAAAGGTATTTTTAAATGTTTGGGGTTTTGTTGTTTGCTTGTTTGCTTGGGTTTTTGTTGTTGGGGTTTTTTTTAATGAAATCTGCCTAGATCTTGCACTCCCTATCCCACATAAGTAGACATGGCAGCTTTACCACAGGATTTCAGAGAAATCATGGACTTGCTGAGGAAGCAGCAAAGGCGGCATTTGAGTCACACCTATAAAGTGACGCAGCGTTAGCCCATGCTTTCTTCAAGACTGACCTAAATGTCTTCATTAAATTACAAGGCTGGTCACCCAAAAATATAGCCTGTTGAGCTAGTGCACTCTTACCATGGCTTGGTGGGGGGGTTCCTGCACCACTGAAGCCTCTCATGAGCTAACTGCTGAAACACTGCCATCCTCATATCCACCTCCACTTAATTTTATTTACAGTTAGATGAGGCAATGTTTAAAACACTGGAAAATTTTAAAAATTATGTAGCTTCTGTCATTCACTGACGTGAAAGAGAATTTATTTGACTTATTGGTCCAATTGGTCCCAATCTTTTTGTCATATCGGTATTAATGAGTGACTCTGTTTATTTCATTGAAAGTAGGTAGTTATATCCACAGTTGGTATCCACAGATGGGACTCCAGTGACTTTGATTTGCACAAGCTGTGGATTTGGCCCATGTTCTCTGTGGACCTATTCCAGATACATATGAAGATTAGAATCCAACCCAACAGGTATCCAGAACGGTTCCAGTTTTAATTGTGGGAATTGCTTGTGTAGGGACATTACACTGCAATTTGATTATAGCTGCTTCGACAAGTGTAACACTCTGTAGGAAAATCAATCCTGTTTCTGTAATGAAGAAAAACAAGTCATTTTCAAAAGGAAATATGATTATACATTCACAGCTTAGGTTGGAGAAACAGAAGGCAGCTTAATACAGTGCAGGCTTGCTCAGAGGGAATATCCACTCGCTGAGGCCAGCATAACAAGATTGGATTCCAGTTTAATGTGGTTGTGACTCAAATCCCTTTGGAGAGTTTGTTTGACAATCTGACAAAGTTATCTCAAGAAAAATAGGTTAAAAAACATAAACTTGACTTCAGTAACTGCATTTCCTCTTCAGTGTGTAGAGTATTTTGCCTGGAGGCCCCTGCAGCCCGGAGCCCCATAGGTAATACCACTTTGTGCCTTTACATAAACCAAAATGTTTTAGCAGGCATTTTGCTCCAAGAAAAGGCTGCCATGTGATCTTAATATGTGGAAATAAGGTCTTTCTGATCTCTCTATATGAAAAAGAGAATATGAAGGAGATGAAGTGTAACTGTTGTTACTGCAAGGACATGGGCTCATCTCCAGTAATTTCTAACTACCGTTTTAGTTATATTTCAGTGGATGCCTAGTTCCCTCATGATGCACTTGAGAAATTCCTGTTTAATGTTGAATCCTCACACTTAGTGTCAAAGCAGAATGTGCTAAGTGAAAGTGAATGCACAGCATTGCTCTGCTTCCGCAGATGGGAAATGGAGGCACAGAGAAATGTGCCATGTCGCCTTTGGGGCTAATTGCTTAGTCACTGGCAGAGTCGAGTCACTTCCACACTCTATCTTCAGCATAGTCACAGAGTCGCAATGGCAGTAATTGGAGCCTTCAAGATATTACAACCTCTAACTATTCATTACTGTCCCCAGTTGTCATTTACCATCTTTTCAGCTGGTGGTTACCAACCCACAGTTGAGCCACCAGAACAGATTATGTAAATCCAAATAGATTCAATGTCTAATCAGCCAGGTCTTCTCAAGTCACCTTCATCTCCTATGAGGAAAGGCTGAGAGAGTTGGGGTTGTTCAGCCTGGAGAAGAGAAGGCTCCGGGGAGACCTTATTGTGGCCTTTTGATAATTAAAGGGGGCTTATAAGAGAGATGAGGACAGACTTTTTAGCAGGGCCTGTTGCGACAGGACAAGGAGTAATGGTTTTAAACTAAACGAGGGTAGATTTAGGCTAGATATAAGGAAGAAATCTTTTATGATGAGGGTGGTGAAACACTGGAACAGGCTGCCCAGAGAGGCTGTAGATGCCCCATCCTTGGAAACATCCAAGGTCAGGTTGGGCAGGGCTCTGAGCAACCTGGTCTAGTGGAAGGGGTCCCTGCTCGTTTCAGGGGGGTTGGACTAGATGACCTTTAAAGGTCCCTTCCGACCCAAACTATTTTATGATTCTATGATTCTGTCTCTGGTTTAGGTTGAGCTGGATGAACTGAAACAGGATTGTGCTGGCAGGTCTACCATAAAATTAAGAAGTGGTCACAAAGAGCTGCGAGAGAGAACTTCTTAAACTTCTCTAGGTGTATTTGCAGTAGTAAATCTGACTACACACTTATTTCTTGCCCAGCAGTGCATCTCATGTGATGAACTGCTGATTCTTAGAGACCATACTCCTCTACATCTCTGTTTGCAATCTATTCTAATGTTTCAGTCACAGTTGCATCCTAGAAATGAACTATATCTACACACTGATAAACATGGGTACTAATGCTTTGCTAAGTAAAGAATGCTTTTATAGATCAAGATAGATAATTAAGCTTTGCCTGTCTATTCAACCACTAAGGATATCACGAAGAATGATATATGGTATACTTGCATCACACCATCTTTGAATGTGTTGCAATGGTCTCAGTTTGGCTGAACTGGAGAGAGTACATATGACCTAGCTATGTAGACAAGCCGAGGAGATGTTTAGATACTATGGCTATTTCAGTTTTAGAGCACCTAAACCCTAATCAGAAACAAGATGACCAAAAGTGCAAATCATTGGCATTTATTAAAAAAAAAAATAATAAAAAAAAAATTGTTGAACTTTAACTTACCAGAATACATGATTTAACTGAGTATTAGCTGACCACCTTACTTCATTAGCAAATCCCTGTGTAGTCTCCAGAGCATTCACCAGTCCCTTTTTCCTCACATCCTGTTCCCTGCACTTTGAAGTGACGGTCCCTTGATATGATAAGCAGACTGAACCCACATCTTGTTCCACCAGTTTGGAAGTTTACTGATGCTCGATACTTTCCTTACCAGTGCCATTTTTGCCAGCATCACACCAATGATCACCATGACCTCACTCCTCCAACCTATGACCTCACATTCTTCTAGGACATTCCACAGATGATCTTATTTTCATTGAGCCCCATCACCTTGGTTTTGTCTCAAGGTTGGACACATCAATGCTGTAAGCTGTAGCTTGCTGCCTCTCGCCTGAAGTCACTCCAAGCCAGGGCCTGGCGCAGCAGGTCAGTAAGGCATTGCATGCTTAAAGATTGCAGTGGACAGACCCTGGAAAGACAACCCCAACTAGATGCAAGCACTGTGCACTAGGATTCTCAGAACTAAGTGTGGCATGGGATATTTTTGAAAGCACCAAATCACGTGAATGGTTGTCTATGACAGCACGCTGTCCTGTCTCCAGGGCATCAGTTGAGGAGTACAGAGAACACAAGCTTCATGAGGTCTCTGAGTCCAGCTGAAGATGACCCCAGCACAACGTTGCAGTGACCCAAGCTGTTGGTAAGGAATCAGGACAGAGGGAGAGGATACATACTCAGTTGAGCAACACTCTCTAAATTCCTGCATGTCACACTCACATCACGAGCTGGGGCCCTTGCAAAGAGCACTCTGAACTTCAGCACTGTCTTACTTACTGACTTTGCAGCCCCAAATTGGTTGGGACCCAAATGTTAGGAGTCCAGAGCTGCCACCTCCTGCATAGCTAAAGTCCCTTTCTCCTCAGTGTTCAGTGAGCATCGCTGGTTGGGTGGGCATCTTCCTGAGAAACAGCTGCAAGCAGATATTTGGGAACATTTCCTTTCACAAGTTCTCCCCATATTGCTGATCTCCACATATTTGAAGTATAATCTTCTGCTGGTGGTCGTAGTTGTTCTCACAGACCCAGATGCTTCAGGGAACTGGAAGCTGCAGTTCCTTGGCCTTACTGTACTGTTTTATCAGCAATGAGGAAAGGTTTGGCGAAATAATCAGATATGCCCCCTGTTCCCCCGTCCCTGCCCATGCAGCCCGGCATGAAACACCATTCCCTGGGCATCACATCTGCACATCTCTGTCACCAGCCTCTAGCAGCAAAGGGCCACTCTCAGGGGCACAGCCAGCAACAGATCCATGTTGCCACCTACTGCATCCTGGAAACTGTGATGCCCTGGCACGTGGTGACGTGCAAACAGCACCCTTCTTGTGACACAGTGACTTTCTAGGGCTGTTCATGTGGTAATAACAGCCTCATACGCAGGAGCTAACTTTCCTACGGCAGTGCAACAGGCCATCATCCCAAACTACACTTGAGAGATGAGAACGAATGGCATATGGGATTCATTGTACTCTGGGCTGTCTCATGGCACCAGCTGACATAAGCACTATCTGATGTGCTGTGAATAATTCAACAGGAATGCATGCCTGTCTGCACCAAATTTGTATTGCCAGGTGATCCAGTAATGCATAAATCCAATCTTAGTGATCATCTGACCACAGCCTAAATGTTCAATGCTTGGCTCGATCATTAATCTCACTGTGTGATTTTAGACAAGTCATTTTCCCTTCCCTGAGAATCACTTTTCCACAGCTGGAGAATGGGACATAACAGGTTCCTGTAAACCCATACCTCTTGGGGGCTTACTGTCCCACTGCAGGATATAAGTAAATCCTGCTAGGATAGAATGAGTGTTTGCAAAACAAAGAAATAATAAGAAGAAGAAAAAAAAAAAGATGAGAGATGTGAGAACGGAGAACAGCTGTGTTGTAAAGGTTGTTTGGAAGCTGTCTCCAAAAATAAGGAGCTTTATATTTATTCAAAAAAACACTTTTAGAGAAATAAACTGGTTCTTTGTCCATGCTGCAGACGCAATTAGTCCAAAGGAGCCCTTTCTGAGGATTGTACTCTGGGACACACAGATCAGCATCAGCATTTGCAAATGCTGGTACTAAGAGAATCTTTCTCCTTCTGTAATTAATTAGATGAAACTGAAATAATATTTGCAGTTTTGTCCATCTGCTCATTCTTCTGTTTCTAATGAGTACTTTCCTCCTCTTTATTACTGGACTGAAATACTTCTGTGAACAGTACTAGGTGATGTCACACGATGTCAACCTGCAAAACATCATGCAGTTAAGAAATAGATGTGTGGGAATAGTATGATGAAATTTATCTTTGTTCAGTCAAATTATTTTAAAAAAACCAACTGAGACAAAATGTCATAACATGGATCAGAACTCATTCTGTACCCTACTTACTAGCTGTTCCAAAAATACACCTTTTAACCTTCCAAAACAACAGTTACGCTGAAGTAGTGTGCAATGTTGAATAAAGTATTGCATTTACACAGCCTATTTTTCTCTTGGTACCAATGTCTGTCATATGCTGCCACTGTTACTACTGCCCTTAGTGATTAATGGTTTTGCCCATGTTTTGGAAGAAAAGCAGTTTTAACTCAAAGCCATAGAAGAAACAGGGCAGAAACATTATGGGCTAGATTCAGTAGTGAACTTGAATGTCTCAAATCTGCCTAAAGCCTGTTTTCAGCTCATACATCCTCTTTGGTTTGTTCCTTTTGTTCTCTTCTTATTTAATGTATATCCCTATTGCACAAAACTGAGACTGACTGAAAGTGAATTAGTCCCCAGTTTAACAAAGCTGTTAAAGTTAAGCATGTGTTTAAGTATGTGAGTAATCAATAAGCTCAACTCCAGGGACATGAAATAAGTATGTGAATACACAGCTCCCTGAATACATGCCTTGGCATGGTTGAGAAGGGGGAACTCTTCTGCTTAAAGCTGATCCCAGAGCTGCTGAGAGTGAGGAACTAGAAATTAAAGGAGCCACCTGTGTGCTGAACAACCTTCTCTCTAACACGACCTCCTGAGTTTCGATGCCGTACTTTGCCCATTATCCTAGTACCTGAGCGCATTTGGAAAGTTAAGTCAATCATTTTACACTAGATTTTAAGATTAAAAATGTTTATACTTAAGTTAACAACCATGGAAATTTACTTATACTACTTTTTGGCCACAGAGCGAGCGCATATTGCCTTACGCACCCACCCAAAGGTTACTGATGATTTCAAAAAACCCCAGGCCTAGAAAATGTGAAGAAAATGTATTGTTCAAATCAAGGTTAATTTATAATGCACTTTGATCTTCTACTAAAAAGTAACAAATTAAGAACATTATCCTATGCCTACCACAGATTTAAAAATATTAAAAATTAAGAAACTCCTTTTACTTACAAAGATCTAACGTCTTTTACTATTGTGCAGGATTATTTCTTAATTAGTATCGCATTTTCTAGCATTTTATCCAGCAAAGGCTTGAATGTCTCAAAGAAGAGAATTTACAGTTTATATTCATTCTGTCAATGCTGAGATAATGGTGTTACTGATGGTGCATAAAAATCACTAAATAAGTATTAAAAATAAGAGAAAAGGTTCTTGCCATTTCCAATAAAAAAACCAGCCTGTCATGGTACTACACACATGTCTGAATTTGAGCTACTATTTCAGATTGTAGATTTTAGTAAATCCTTCAGGTGAAATGAAAGGCTGAGTCTCTGTCAAACTACTGTGTCAAAAAAACACCAATTACCACCACCACCCCAAGCCCCTTTTTATTTCTGAATTATATTTAGGACAGATATTTTCAAACAACAAACTTGACCCGGTGGTCTCTCAAAACCCCTTCTGTGAAAGGCTGATCTGCCAAAGATTTTTTTTTTTTAAAGTTAAGCTGGTGCTATTTTTATTTCTTTATTACAATGAAAAAAATGTGAATCTTTTTCTTCTGTTTGTTTTTTTTCCCCTATACTTGTTTGCTTTAAAAATAATGGGTAAAATTCTGCCCTACTTAAGCCCCTGGGAGATCTGCCAAGATATCACTCATCTAGTGCAGCTTTCACACCATAATGTAAGTATTATGGATGCTGAATTTTAAATAAAAACTTCCTCTTTCCAAATGCTTTTTAGTCACTAAAATTAAATAAACTGAAAAAACCCAAAACAGTCAAGGCTAAAAACCCTTTCTCTCCTAACCACTTGACATTTTTGCTCTGGACTCTCCCGATGTTATAATTTAAATAGCTTTTAGTTCTCACAGGCAGGCAGGCAAGACAGGACTTGAACAGTGAACATAAAATCCCTGCTTTCCTCTCACGTCCTTTAAAAAGTGCCTAACAGACAGTCTTTATACGCATAAAAAATGAAAAAAAGCAAACAATCCTGTTATTTTTACGGGTCATGATTAAGACTTCAATTAGTTGGCTTACTCAGTTAATTCAACTTTTAGCTAACGTTTCATTTTTGAGCAAGAGATATTGACTCATTCACTGAAGTTCCTAACAAGCAACTCCACTCTATTCTTTGGAGTAGAGGCTTTTCACTTTTTTTTTAATTGTATTTTTTTCTATTTTCAGAGTTATTTAATGTTTGCATGTGCAAATAGATTATTGACACTGTTGATTTAGATGATATCTACATGCAATGATACTTTCTTTTCCAGCAGATGGCTAGGCATTTCAAGAGCATCGGGGCAAGACAAATTTAAGTTGTGACATTGTAATAGGAATTCTTGTGAAGCACAAAGTGCTCAATAAATGACGAAGGTATCTCTTGAGGAACAGCTGAAAGCCATTTATACTCACGCATGTCTACAGCACAAAAAAAAAGCAGAATGAGACAAATTTATTGCTGTTATTTTTATTGATTAAACTTCATGTTAAAGTTGAAGTAAGTGTATTCAGTGGCAGTGTAGTCTCTGGAACCCCCTGTCTAATCCAACTAACTTGAGGATAAACTCGCAGTTGTACAGACAACACATATTAGTCAGCTAATAGCCATGACACACACGCAGTGACGCAGCGTAAGAAAATTTGGGAGGGGAAGGATTCTTTATGCTGGAAAGAGGCTTGCAATGCTGCATGACAGGACATGCAAAATATTCTTCTATTAAATAAAATTAATAATATGCAAAAGCTAGTTAAGGAATAACTGAAATATGAGCCAATGGGTTATAAATCTTTCTCCATCTGCTACATGCAAGGCTTTAAGAATGCAGTTTCATGTCAGAACACAGAGAGATATTGTGTTATCATGCATGTGTTGAAAAAGACTTGTAGATGAAGGGACAGTGGCAAAACACAACATTACCTAAACATACAGCTATAAAACATTGGATTTCAGCAGATTTGGTCACCTCTTTGTTAGGAGACTTTACATAAGTCTCCTCACAACTCTTTTTTTATTTATACAAGTATGTGCACCTTTGCCCCCCAGTGAGGCAATATGCAACTCACAATGCATCTATAGGCTGATCGTATTGCAACTATATTTGCTTATATATTTGCTATATTGAGCTCAGCTAGAGGAGGCCCATACCACAGCCCACTGTCCTCTATTAAATGTAGCTATGACCTACCTGCGCTTGCCTGCGCCGTTAGTTGCCCAAGAGCCTCACTTGCAGACAGACAAATGCAGCTGTGGCAAATCTGATTCCACCTGATCTTTCTCTTGGAGCAGGTGAGGGACATCTGTTACTTTGCTTCAAAAAGAGCAACTCCTGCTCTAGGAGCGTAATTCTGATCTCTCTTTGTGGGTTCTGGCTCCTTGCTTTCACTGGTAGCATCCACAAGTGGCTTCCCGGTAAACACAGGGGTTCTTTCTACTCTAAAAGGTATGCATTATTATTATTTCAATGTTACACTTCTTTATAGTGTTATTTACAGCCCTGTGCTGTGCTCTAATTTTTGTTTTCCTGCTTGTGAGTGACCCCAGGGGAAAGGCAGGCGACTGCCTTGCTGCGTGCTGTCCCTCGCCTCTTCGGTGACGGCAGCTCTGAGCGCTGGTCTCAACCTCTGGCAGGAGGGCAGGATGTACCTTTTTCAAGAGTTGAATGTAAACTTTTTCTGATACAGCTGAAAAGGTTATTTATAGTAACTGTTCCTAGAAGGGCTGCCTGATCTGGATAGGGCTCTTCTGAATTGGAATTGACCCTGGTCTGAGCTGTGAATTATGCTTTTCTGACTAGTCAGTAGTTTAGTCTTCATCTTCTAACACCTTGCGCCCTTCCCTCTGAACTTTGAGACTGACTGATGGGGAGGATGGAAAGTCTTTCCTTGCAGGCCCTTGGGGTTTTCCCCATAGGGAATAAAATGTCCTGCAGATGAGGTGGGGGGGGGTTGCAGTGTAGTTTGGGCTGGCAGGCTTACTAAGCCTGAAGCCCTGACCCACAGAAGGTGTTTTTTGATGTTCCTCCAGTCTCCTTCTCTCTTCCCTGCCCTCCAGAAGATGTTATTTTTACTTTGGAGCACCAGTCTCCGGTATTTATATGCAATGCTTCCTGTACACTACCTCATCCCTCAGACCGTAAGTCATTTAACTTAAGGATGCATCATTTGCAGACTTAGTCCAACGAGTAAAAGACCTGAATTTGGTCCGGACCAGCTGTACAATAAAGACAAAGGGTAATGTCACCTACTAGTTCAGCTGCCTAGCCCAAATTTGCTGTGTTTAATTGAACAGTGATAAATTCTGTTACCATGTATAGCAGCTCCCCTCTTCTTTCCCAAGCATCCCTCAGTCCTCCCTCAAACAATTTTATATTTATGGGGATTTTAGGTATTCACCTACAGTCACCACACAGCAAGATATAAATGGGGACAAACTGCAAGAGGAAAGACAAACTGATAGATTGTTAGACAGACTGAATCAGTTTGTAGAGTTGACAATTATATTCATTAACTCAATCAGCCTTCCGTTAATAGTGTGGGTTTGATTGCCGTCTTGCCTACAGGTAAATCTCCATCAGAATTACAACCATCAGTTAGTCCCCATTTTTAGAAACTATATGTGCTGGGGGGGGGGAAGAAAGAAAAATCTGTTGCCGTTTACTTTCTTCCAGCAGCAAAAAGCTGCTCCAAAAGCAGCGGGAGGTGCGGAGCCACAGTGACCTCAGCCGGCGCCGGAGAGACCGTGCGGCGCCAGCGGCCCCGGTGGGGACCCAGTCCACGGCTCTGCCTTGCTGTGCTTCCAGCTGGAGGGTGCTGAGCGTTCTCCTGCCCTCTGGTACTGCTTCTGCTCGCTGTTACAGATCCAGATGCTATAGCCCACGCTGGGCTGAGTTCTTTTCCAACTCCCCGTTCTCATCCCCTCCGAGAAACGGGGTGCGGGATGGCCGTGTCTCCATCGCCGCTGGGTAAGGATGTGCGACAGCAACTAGGCAGGTGTTAGCTGGAACTGGTAGGAAGGGTTTATTAGGGGTTAAAATTAATTTTAGACTTTTTTGCAGGCACTTAGAAGAGATGTTTTGAAACTGTGTCCCCAGTGTTTAGTAATATAAGCAGCATACATCTTATGCTGGTGTCAGCCTCAAATTTAAGGGATGTGGTGACTTGAAATAAGTAATTCTCCATAAAATCCTCTATGAAGTAAATTCATTTTATAAAATTGCTATGCTATACAAAATTTTCTGTATTATATTCTTACATTGTGAATTCTCAAGTCACAGCCCGGAGTAAATATAGCTTCATGAAAAAACAATGCTGTAAAGAGCATTTACATACATGTTCCAAGGTGAAAGGTGATAATATCTGTCAAAGAGCTCATTTTCATATTTCTGCCCACACTTAGTGCTAATTTATCAAGCTGAGAAGATCATTACATTTACAAATAACAGAATGGTCATTTTCACCAGAAAAAAAAAAAAAAAAAGAAATTTAATTTCCCTCATTTTAAAATACATCAGGTGTTAATAAAGCCATACAATCATGAGTAAGTGAGTCTTAGTTTCATGGATAAGAGAGACCTATTTTTTTTTCCACTGATAAGCAATAAACCCAAGATCTTGTATTTCTCAGCCCAGCAAATAAATCCTGTCTAACCCTAGAATCCACATATTGTACGTTCAGCGAAAACAAATTCATTTTTTTCCATTTGTATCCATGAAGTAATATAGATTTGCACTGAACCAAGAGTCCAACTTTCTGTGTATTCAGGAGCAATGACTCCATAGCCTGCAATCCTCATAAAATCTAACCCGTCTTTTCCTGGCCCAGGTTCACATGCCGTGAAACAGAAAGCCTGTTGTTGGGAGCTGGAGGAGGTCACTCGGAGGGCTGGGGACTGAGGGCAGTTCAGGTTAACAAGTGGGAAGAGGGAGCTGGGAATGGGGCACAGCCAGCGTTCACAGTGCGCTGGTTCACGTCAGCGAAGTGATGGAGAAGTTTCCAGGGAGCCCCAACTTCAGCCTCGAGCTGCTTCTCTTGCAGGAAATTTTGAGAAGTGATGCTGTATCCCTTATTTGGAGGAAATCATCTTAAATCTTAGGCTGCTGTAGAGAGATATGACTTCTTTTTGTCTGATACGGTGTATCTGAGTTCTTTATATCTGACCACTTGTGTCCAGAACCTTTAAACGTGAACTGCATTTATTTTACACAACCATAAGGCAAGTAATACATGTTTCCTTTCCCCGCTTTGAAGTTAACATGGAATTGATAGGCACACTTGTTTTGCTTTTTCTGCTCGCATCATCTGGAGAACCAGAAATAATCCAGAAGTTGCTGATGTCAGAAAAATGTCAATTTTTAGTCAAATCCCACCACTGCTATCACAAGGACAGACATTTCCATTCTAGCTGCAGCCTGGAGTCAGTTTCCTTTTGTGTGCTCTAACGTGCTTCAGACCAGCCAAATTTTTTGTTGTTGGTTTTTTTCGGCAGGGTGGATGTTGTCTTACTGGTTCTGAGAGCCTGTACAATCATTGCAGTGGAAATAAAAAGCCCTGACACTAGAGCAGTAGAAATAACAATGTTGGTTTCTTCCCACTAAGTGGAAATAACATGCTTTGTTCCACCAATTTGAGGTACAGAATACCTGACATGAGATGGTGTATAACACTTTGTATTTTTCTGGGAAAATGTCTCAGCGTTGCTACACCATGCCATTGCAAAACTGTGCCAAAAATGGTCAGGTACAAGGTCACTGATAATAGGCCAGATTCTCAGGGCGGAGGTAAATTGGAAGCATGAGGCTACAGGGATTTCTATCAACTGATAATGTGGCCCAAAACATTTATTTCACTGGCTAGCTGAAAAGTCAATTCTTGGGTATTGTGCCCTGACGCTCGTGTGTGAAAGTCTTTTTAAAAGACCATCTCTAACCTCCAATAAATAAATACATAACGAGTGATGGGCACTTACGCTAACTGATCATGTATAACTGACAGGAAGAAATGGTGACCCTGGTTTAATAAATCATGCAGCTTGCTGAACTTGATAGCATCATATATATTTAAGGTGAGCCCTCATATTTTTTTGAATAAAATGGGAATAAGTCAGAAAAAGGCATACTTCTTCTGTTCCTTATCTCACTATATTAAGGTCATAAAAAGCCAGTAAGTGGCCCAATTCACCTGTTTCTTCCACTGGCCCCTTTGCAATGCTTCACGGTCACAGACAGGTCAAAAAGGAACCCAATCTTTCTAGTAACCACTTGTAACATCAACGTTAGTATACGCTGTATCTTAAAGGGCTTAAACAGTACCTGTAGTTAAAATGTCATCTTGAGTTTTGGAGGGACCCTAATGTGGATTTCCGTTATAGCTTCAAAATCTCTAGGTTAAGCTTAACACAAACACATGGAAGTACAACTGTCTACTTCAGTGGACAGTGAATCAGGACTGACCTAATCTGGGAGAGACTGGAATAGGCAGAGACTGTATTTTTCAAACGGATGAACCAGCAGCATTTCCATGATGAAATTTTAAAACACAATTATGAAAAAAAGGGCAACGCAAATCCCTCTCTAAGGTTTTTCTTTCCCTTTTCTCCATGAGTATTTTTATATTCTCATTTGAGACGATTCCTACAAAGCTTTTATCCAAGACCTTAGCGTTAACTTCTTCAATTTTCCTTCACAGTTTGCTGGCAGTTTATAATGAAAGGGAGTGTCATTTGGCGTTACTGAGAATCCACCAGGGTCAGTCGTAGTCTTCATTCAGACCCTGAGACTTCGTCCCAGCTCCGCGATGACAGATGGGGCCGTACGACGGAGGGGGAGCAGCGCTCCTACTCGACTGCTTCTCTCTCGTGCGACACAGAATACGAGCAGGGTGTTGGGCAGTGCTGCTGGAGCCGAGGGGAGCGTCTTTGAATCATCCTAGTCATTGGACTGGTCTCCTGTTAATGGCACGGTAACAGATAGTATATTTAAAATCAATAGCCATTGCCTTTATATAGCACCCTCCATTTGTCAGCTCATAAGGCAGACATTTCAACTTTTCTGTGTTGGTTAAGCTGGAGTATAAATAACTGACTTTTCAAAGATTATCGATAGAGCCCGTATTAATTAAATAACAGAAGGTGAGCTAGGCAGGCAGAAGTGGTCTGGGGACTGGGACATTAGCCCAGCATGAGAAAGACTCGCACTCTTGATATACGTTTCCTACACAGCCTTAAGCAAACCACTTGCCCTGTTGCGTCCCGTTTGACCAAACTGGACAAATAATCCTTCCTTGTTTCGTGAGAGGATTTGGTGTAAGGATAAATACATCAAAGATGAAAAGAGCATACAGTCTGTGCAACAGGGGTGATGTACATGTCTTACAGTACAATTACAGTTGTGAGGGGTTTTTGACCTTTGCGTAGTCTGATCACCTTACACCCTTCCTTAAAATAAACTGGGTTTCAGTCACAATGTAATTGTATCCAGTATTCGTAAAAATCTGATCACAAATTTGTTTGAAATTTTTCCCAGCGCTGGTCTGAGGTGAAAAAGAATGATGTGCAAGGAGAAGGTGAAGCTATACACGGATGCATTTCTAACTGACTGTTACAATTCCTGAATCAGATTCTCAGCTGACAGAGCTACAGGGTAATTGGATTACAGTTAATGTAAATCTCCTATTGACATCAGCTGAGAATCTAGTCCCATCTTCTAAAATCAGATACTTTTTCAAAAGGCTATGATATCTATAATGTTTTTCCTGGCTGTCCGTTACAAGATGTAATGAGAAAATAGAATGAGCTCTAACAGTGAACTTCTGAGCTTTTTCTGAATTTAAGTTTACTCTTACTGTAATATAATTTTTTATGTCACAACTAGACTGCAGATCGAAAGGCTGACTGTGTCGAGGGAATTTGGTGTTTTACATTTAGAAGGAACATTTAATGAATTATGCTGCCCCCAGATAACCCCTATTTCATTTGTATATAATGCTCAGGGCTAAGGATTGTCTTCCTGATCCTTCTCAGATGTTAGGCAGTATGATTCAAGAGTGGTCACATTACTGCTCCCATCCTTACTTCAGACTCAATCCTGCAAGTGCTGAGTGCCTTAACTCCCACTGAGGACATAAAATGGCTTTAATACAACAATAATCTTGAATTTATCAAAGACATAAAGTTCAGAGTGAAATCAAATGCTTAACTTTTTTCTCTGTGTGGCTAGTGGGCAAAACATAGTATGTAAACATGACCTTTTAGTAATTTAATATTCAGTGCTTTCTATATTAGTACCTAATTGCTAGGTTCTTTTTAAATGAAAAGTACTCTAAAGCATTAGATTGCCTATAAATATTCTGTCCCCTTAATCCCTGGAGGTATTACTGACTCAGCTCCCACTAACCAGGCTTGTCAGTTTGCAATTCCACATCTTCAGGAGCGGAGGTACAGATCTTTAAGTTGATGTTGGAAACGCACTAAGAGGAATGCACCAAATAGTATATTGGTAAATGAAATGCTATGGGTCTTAGGAAGAAACTATTTTATTACTTAACAGCCATGCAATGTAAAAAACCTGAACAACTAATCAGATATCAGGCTTCAGGGTGCAAGTTTGTCATCTGCCAGGGTCAGCAAAAACATTTCTCCCCACTCCCCTCTGGCAAGGCACTGGTATAACTGGCTCTGCGCGCTATGGAAAGTAGCACCTCTCCTTATGGCATGAGGCCGTTGTCAGTAACCTCTGGAAACTGGGCTTTACCTCCAACGTGCTTATGTGCTTCACATAGTATGTCCCAATTTTGCATTTACTTTCATTTTGTTTTTAAATATGTAAATTTGCAACCTATAAATGCACGTGTGTGTTCGTATGTATGTGAGATATCAGACTAGGTTAAAAGTTTCTGCTTTTCATCTGCGAGGTTAAGTAGGTGGATGAAAGCCAGTATGTCTAAGGTCTGGCCACAGGGACCTATCAGCTGAGCTCGCAAGCCCTCCAGGTGACTGGACCCTCACCATGGCTGTATAGTTTAGCTAGTACAAGCAACCCCCAGCTGCAGTTACCCATCTCTGTAAAACTAAAGGGTGAAAAATGAACTAAATTCACTCTGAAAATAATTTCCTTTTTTTTTATACAAAATGCAACGAAGTCTCCTGTAACACTTCTGAAACGATACCCGAGGACTGCATTTGGCCTCTAACTTCTATCCCACCCAGATGTACAGACAGAGCAGCAGCCTATGGAACAGTGATATGTTCAAACACTGTCAGCCTAAGCCTTCGCTAGGAAAAATTGACATAACTTCAGTGAATACGGCATACATCATTGCCTACAATTGTGCTAAGTTAATTACCCAAGGACCTGGCCAGTGTTTCCTCAAACAGCTCTAAGCACTTCTCTCCTGCTTTAGCGTGGTTTTATTGTCATATGAACGAACGCCAGAAGATAAGAAGACTCGGTGATTGCAGAAGGCTTCGGATCATACTCCAAGAGCCCTCATTTGAACCGGCGGCAAAACTCTCCTTGTCAAGAGTGGAAGTAGGTCTGGGCCTGGAATGGTGCATTTTCACATGATTTCCTGTTCCCTGGGATTCTGTGTGAATCGCTAAGCATTTCTACTTGATAGGGTAACTTTAAGAAGAAAACTTGAGTCCCAGTATTGGAATAGGAAAGGAATGTTTGCAAGCAGCACTGATGATTTTTTCCCACCTGTTTTCCACTTACATTCCCTCTTTGGTAGACTTACAAAATAAGAGTCTTTTGACCAGCAGCACTTGTTGTTGCTCCAGGACAGAGAGCATAGGACAGAAACAACATGCACTCTGTTGCCTGTACAGAGCCCAGATGTTATAAAATGCAGCAGAAGCAAGACAAGTTGTGGAATACAAATAGACAAAACATTCTGAAAATCGAGAGTTACTTTCTTCCCCAAGGACTTTTTCATGTATTTGCACATCAGACAAACACCAACCTGTTGTTGGAACTGAGATTTTGGCATCAATATCAGCGGAGGATGTAAAACTCTGCTGCCAAGGCCAGCAGAGCTGGCTGCCTCCATTACAGTAAAGTCCTCGTATGTGCTAACTGGCAAACAGCTGCTATTCAGTATCAGCAATGGTGCCTGAAAGAATCTGAGGGAAGCTGCAGGTCTTTCAGTTTCTCCTCTTCGTCCTAGCTGCCTTTCAAGGTAGGAATTCATGGTGTCCATAAAACAATTTGTATTAGGGCAAGGTATTTTTTTGACATAAGGCAACTGGTTGCAAAAGATCTGCCTGGAGTTCCTGAAGTCTTCGACCTTGACTAGACCTAGCCAAATGCAGATGAAACTTTGTCAGGAAAGTTTCAACTCTGGTGAGGTTGCTACAGCAGACAACCTTAGTATTCGTTGCATGGTATGTTATTGGATTCAACTTCATGAATCATTCCTGCTGGTGGGTATATTCATTTACACGCGCTGTTGAAGGTTTGGATAAAGAAGAGAGACGTGAACTTCTGACAGCTAGGTATATAGCAGTCTTGTCTGCGTATACCCCATTTATTCCAAAATTGGGTTTGCCAATGACCAGAAGACAGGCTTAGTTTGGAAGTATGAAGTGGTATTCACAATACTGTTAATTATCATACATTTGTAGAGATTCCTGATGAGTAGTAAAGACTAGGCATTTTGAGCCTGTGAGCTAAGATGCTAAGGCCGTAATCCCAACCTACAATAGCTTGAAACTTAACTGTGTTTTCTGGATACCTTTAAGATACCTGAATTCCTTCAAAAATGCAAAGCAATTTAAGACATTCTGTTGGCTCTCTTTTGAGCGTTCAACAATTTTTTACACACTGACAACATGATCTCCAAGTTGCATAGGTAATCTTCGAGATTGTGTCTCAGCCTCTTTGCTCTCTTTACCTAAACACTGCATCTTTGTGGAAAGACGATGCAGCACAATCCTAAGGCCTCAAAGGGATGTGCATTAACACTCATAGATCTACATCAAAAGATCAAGAAATAAAGAGGGTTGCATTGCACGGAGTAGGCATGTAAGGAAATGCTTAGCAGAATCTGAAAGGGTTTTTGTTATCCCATTTAGGGAGATAAGTCAATGATAGCAGCATTGTAGCAGCACACTTACTCAGGCAAAGTTCTGTTCTGTTTAATGTCATCAAGAATACGAGGACCGCCGAGTTCTAATGAAACAGTTAAGCAATATGGTGTTGCTCTGTCCAAAAAGGAACACTTTTACTATGTTTTTGAATAACTGAAACTTGCAGAGTTTTTTCTGCTGATGTGCCCAAGAAGTTAGTGCAAGACCATACATACACAGCTATATAAAGTGTAGATGTGCAAGCCACTAGCTGTTCTGCCCTGATTCCCCATGTAGATGAGTGTAATTATTAAATACATGGTATCTTATTCCACTCCAGTCACAAAGAGATGTTCTTAAGACTTCTATGTCATTATGGCACCTGCCCCACTCTTCTGACAGGACTTTTCTTCCCTTAGCTGGGGCAGCAACCCCAAACGTGGTTCAGTTCCTCAGCCTCCATCGACAGCAGCTCAGCTTATTAACACAAATCAGCCTTCATCGGTCATTTCAATGAATGTGGTAGGCTATGAAGGAGGATGGTGGAAGTGTGGCCGTGTGCTCCTTTCCATCACTGCTGAAATAGGGGCCATAATCTCCAGCAAAAGGCCAAGGCAGATATCAGGGACAGTGACCCCTTAAACTACCTCAGTGAGCGCTGGCAGAGGCCATCTGAGCACCCCCTGAGGGCTCACCACTCTTCCTATGAAGAATGAGTGCAGACAGCTACTGTACCATCAGCTTTCATCTTACCTTACCACATGCTGATTTCCCCATATAAACAGGCCTTCGGCTGCCCTTTAATGTCTGCTTGCTCCAAAAATATTTGTTAGTCAACTTTAAAACTGTGAGGAGTAAGAATTTGCATCAAAGATGCCCCTGTTATTTACGGAGACTGCTTCTGGACGCTGACCATATTAAAAAGCTAAACAGAAAATCTTGCTGACATCTGGGAACCAAAATTTTTTTGGGTCAAGCTGATTTGTGTTCACTGCAACCTACTTATGATATATTTAATTAGTCCATACTTCAGGGCTGCTGTCAATCAATTTCCTCTGAAGATTGGCCACAGATGGAGCTGCGGTGCTAGGGGAGGTGGTGGATGTTCCTGGCGTTATCGAGGAAGATCAGGTATTTCTTTAGCATGTCTTTTTCACACTCTCAGGGTTAAACCTGTCACCAGACTCAATAGTAACAAGCTGATGTTTTGATAACAACACAATTCAGGATCTAATTTTACTTCAGGAAATTAGCTGGGAATACCCTTCCTCCTCTGGAGCTTGGGGCATGGCCCATGGTCCTATGACTGCCTGGGAAGATCTGGAATTACCTGAGAAATTCCTGCTTCATCCAAAATATTGGCAATGGCCTTTATTTTATCTCTTCCTTACCTGTGACACCATTTTTGAGGTTTAGAATCTTTGTAACAATTGTAAGGTCTTTCATTCAAAGGTCTTAGGGGTGTTTTATAAATTTGGGTTACTCCATATTACAGGACTGCCTGCAGATGTAAGACACTGAATTTCATGACACGCCGTTGGCCCCTTTACATTCCTACTTTCCTAAATGAACATGAGCTCAAAGAAGAACCTGGGAGGCACTTCATCTTTCCCAAACTAAAAGGAGCTTAAGTTCTAGGTTTAGAGTATGTCAGACAAACAATGTATGTAATTTTATTTACCGTGGCAAATGGACAGTATATATTTTTCTTCACCAGGTCTTTTCCACTAAAAGATCTCAAAGAAGCAGCCTGTGTTATAAATAGTAGAGAAAAATGGTAATCGCGATGTTGTCTCCTGCTTCCAAATGATGATGTGCAAGGCACATACATAACTTCTTGGCAAGGATCCATTTGTCAAAATAAAAGAAGCCAACTGCGTAAGGGAAAGAGACAATAGATCTTGACAAACTTGTAGATGCTAGCAAAAATGTAAACAAGAAGTTGCTGTGACTGATGTATTAATGTAACACTGCCAGAGTACTGGCTTCAAAAATTAACAACTGTTGATGCTTTTGTGACTGGTCAAAAGAGCAAGTGTCATGATTTCTGCTATGTTTGACATTTTCTATAGTTTCTACTCAATTTTAATCTCTGTGTAGTACTCAATACTCAGCTTTCTACAAGAAAGACAGAATAAGTAAGATTCCCACAAATGGGATAATACATTTGAAGACAGCTGACCTAAGAAAAGAGATAGCAGAGATGAAAATTTCTTGACATTTTTATGAACTCATCATTTTTGCCATTTAATATATAAAAAGAAAAACCTATTTCCACTGATTGATTACTTTAATGAATAAATGTACTCAATGATTTGGTGGCTTGAGTGGATTAAATTTCCCTTGCTGGCAGGAACTGGCCTTAAATGAAAGTGTTTTGAGGGTTTATTCATTTTCCCCTGTACCAAAAAAAGAGACAGAAAATCAGTCTGAATTTCAAACCACTTTGATCTCTGTGTATATTTTATAAATTATTGTCTGAACCTTTGTGAGCTCCTGTGAAGTAAAACCCAATTACAGTCCCCCAGATTGTGGGCTCAAATAATTCTAAACCAGATTTTTCACAATGTCACTGATGTGTTGAACAACACCCAGCAGCTTATAATCATAACCTTCTTTTGCATTATACTTTCTTGCTGTAATCAATTCAAATACTCATCATCACATAAGCCTCACTCCTCACCTCCACAAAATGCTTTCCAAAACACAGCAGCAAATAAACAGTTGATAAAAAAAAAGACTGCATTGCCGGGTATGGTTTTCACAAGTTTTGGATAGAGGCAGGAAGCAAGACTGAAGATGACTGCAGGGAGCAACAGGGAAAAGCAGAAGAGGAGAGTTCTTTACAAAAAAACCTAAATTGAAAAAAAAAACCCAAACCAAAGCCAAAAACCACCTAGGAAAAGGAGGAACTGTGTGATTTTGCAGAGGTGTTGCAGGACGGGGTAATCTTCTATTTGTGGCCCTGTTTTCTATTGGTAGATCTGTTATCAAACTCATGGGTTATGGTGCAATGTAACCTGAAGATCTTAAACGCCTAAGCTTTGTGTGTAATTCTTCCTGCAGTCCTGGGTCAAGCATCATGTGACATCTCCACTAATAGAGATTTTCCTTTGGGTGATGTATGCACTAATGTCAAACACACACACTTGCCAAAAGCTAAAGTAAATTTCTTCTCACAGAGGCAGCCTCCCACAGACAGAGTTTGTGTTGGCCTGGGTCTATCACATATATTACAAACATATTTTAAGAAATTTGCTTTAACGGAAACAAATGCATTTTCAAAGTTATACAATGTACTGCTTCAATTACAATTTTATATTTGGAATATGCTTGCTTGCTTTGTAGATTTCTGTCTCCAGCAGTTCAAAGTTGAAAGAGACTGAGTAAGGAGAAGCAAAGAACAAATGAAGGAATGTAACATTTATTTTCACTACCAATACCGACTTCAGGGGGCTTTGCTGCAGACAAGCCTTATGGTTGCAAACTACGGTGAGTCATTTGCTCCACATTTTCATTTGTCTGGTTGAGTCCTGATGTTTGCTCCTGTTGTCTTCGTGCAACTTGTCTCAAATCACATGTGCAGGAAAAGGGGTTTGTAAGCTTTCCTTTGAGGCTGGCTACCACTCAGTGAAGGACCCTCTTGGTGTTCATGTCTGTATAAATACACCTGCCTATTCACTGTGTCAAGTCTGTATTACTTATTTCTCATTTTTCTGTTCTGCGGCATTTCCTAGTTTTATTGAGTGTTCCTCATTGGCTCAAAAAGATCAAGAGAAAAATGTGCTTGTGTGTACTATTTGGTCATTCCTGTCCTATTACAGAAAATGTACAGATACTCTAGGAAGTGTCAGATGGTTAGATTAGAAACAACTGAAGCCTGATTCCTCTTTTTTTGTTACTGATTTAACTACTGCATTCTCTAAATGCTACAAGATGCAATACTGAAGGCCATAAAGGCTTTTCAATCTGGGAGAGAAGCATAAAGGTAGAGACAGAATCCTCTCACAACAATTAATAACCATGATACATCCGATACACAGCGATATAGGCAATACTCACCCTGGAGAGCCATCACGGTTGCTATTTCATGGGACATGCCTCCAAAACAAGGTGTTTCTCTGAACAAATTCATATAACCGTGTAGTCAGTGCAGATGGACAGAATAAAAGGGGGGGCAGAGGAGCTGCTAGGATTGGCAATTAGTTATTCAAAACTGCGCACAGTGCAATAGTACAGCATCCAGGTGTGGTTTTAACCTACCTCAGTATGAATCTGTCTGGAACTCAAAAGACCACTGTGTTTAGAGCCACTTACAAACTGAAGTTTAAACTTCCTAGTTTCTCATTATGTCTGTTTATTCAAACTGAGATTTTTCCATTGCTCTTGAGAAGAGTCCCAACTATTTTACTAGCTGACTCGGTAAATAAGGCAATTGAAGCTACACGAGCATCTACTTCCCCATAATTCCAAACTGATAGAGACCTACAAGCAGCAGTAGTTTACTCTAGAGAAAAGTCTAGAAAAAAAAGCATGTTTTTCACCATTTCTTGTCTAGAGATGTGCTGAGTAGGTTTAGATCAACTGGCAACAAAAAAAATCTTGCTTCTTTGGAAGTGCTCTAGCCCTGCAACGGATAAAGCAAACTCCCTAAAATCCTTGGTATAGACTTGTTTTATTTGTGCTAATAACTACATTAGCATGAGTCTGACTGTAGAGTAGTTGTGTCTTTAAAATCTGGAGATTAACTGATAATTGAAATCAGAAGAGGTGCACCAGTTCAGGAATTCACATAACGTAGCAGGAATCCTCGATGCATCCGGTTGCAACTCAACACTGAGGAAACTTTTTGTTTGAGGAAAAAAAAGCGATTGATGACCACTCATGGGATTCCTACAAATATCACTAATGGAAAAAAAAAAAACCTATTGGAAAGACTATTTTTAAAATGTGGTTTACTCTTAGAGCCCTGTGAGACTCACCTATGACATTAGCATCATCTGATAGTGATGCGACATCTCCTTTCAAATCCGTCCTTTCCTCAAGGACATCAGGAGAGGTGAAAGCTGACAGCATTTCTGTTACACTGACAGAGCTGTGGGTCAAGCGAGCACCACACCAGTTTACATGAGGGCTGAATTTGACCGTGTCTCATGACAGCTCCCAAAGGATCCTACAGTAAGCGCTGATGTATTCAAGGCTGTACATGCTGGCATTGCAAAGAGATCTCCACTTTCAGGGCAATGTTGAGGGCATCTTTCATCCTGGGGCAAACACAGAGCGTTGGAAAGATGTTCTGCTACAAAAATTTTGCGACAAGCTGCCATCATCTCCTGCAGGGCAAATACAGGAGTCTACTGTTGAAGACAAGCCATCAGAGCCTGCCTCAGGTGCTGACAGCGCTTCTTTAACACATCCACTTCTCTCACACAAGCCTTATTCTCAACAACAGCTGCTACTGATCGAGCTGTTACTGATCGGGCATCTTCTCCTTGTCGGCTAAAAGGCAAAAGCAAATCTGTCGGAAACAACGTGGCCTAGCATCTTGTGGGCAGAGGGCTAGATCAGCTTCTAGTCTGCTGACTGCATACTCATATCCAGTACAGCGAGCCAAACGTGCTTTTGTATAGGCCTGGGGAAGACCAATTGATCTTTTGGAGGCAGGAGAGAAGGCTGTGTGATGAATGGGCAAGGCTCATTTCCAGCCACCTGACCCGCCTGCCATCTAGTGTATGTTCAGGACATATTTCCAGCTCAGCACAGCGACAGCTGGAGAACAAAGAACAGAATTAGTCTGGACTAAAGTGGCACATTACTGATAGTGTATGGTGAAATAGCTTAGCCTTTTCAACCCAGGACTCTGCATTATGTAAATGGGGCATACCCCCCAAAACCAGCTTGCCAGCAGCGATTCAGTTAGAACAATCTCGTTTGTTCTCAAAAACACAGCAGACAAAACCCAGCACTCACTCAGATGCAAAAGAAGCAGATTACATTTTCAACAACCACATGGACCACATTTGTGCATGATAAACGAGGTGTAGTGTTCTAGGTACGCTACTTTTTTAAAAGTAGTTATCTGCTTCATCTACTTAGCTGTCTCTCAGGAACACAACTGCTTGTGCTAGATATGCACAACCGCTGAACAAACCAGTGGTCCTCTGCCACACTGAACCCTAGCGTTCAGATTAGTATATCAGACATCGTTTTTTTCCCTTCTGTGCCAAACAACCAGCCATTTTCCATAATTCTTCATTTCTGTACACCCACCGATTTCAATTGTTTTTCTTTAATGACATCTTCTAATTTGGAAGGCGAGTGAGTAATAAAGGATAGTAAATTTGACTTAAGAAACAAGGATGGAACTGAGCATTGAATATGTCTCTACAGATCTCTCAGTACCTTTTCCATGCAGGTCCATATTTTCTTGTCTCAGGGAAATCAAATTTGTGACAATCAGTGCCGAAGAGTTGACTCTTTCCTTATTGAACAACAAAGTTACCTGGGCTTTCTGACAAAAAACACTTCAAAGGAACATCAATGAGACATTTTTTATAGATACATATATGAATACATACACACTCTTTGTTGATTGGTCTCCAAATCCATGGAAAATAATCACAATTATTTTGGAATTTTCAAACCCAAACTCACACCTATGTTCAACAGTTGTTTAATCTCAAAACCGAGTCACAAGCTTTTGAGATCCAAACGCAGATGTGCCCATAACAGACAAAGTTCAGGGAACTCTGAGCTATGAACAAGCAAGTCAGCTCTGGGAACACCTTAAAACCAGGCACAGCAGTGCGGCGCTAGCTGCCTCCTACCTGGGCTAATTAGCTTTTATGCAGCCGTGCAGTAATGCAGCAATCCCGCCTGCAGATCTGGCACTGCCTTGCAACTAAGATGATGACCTTAATCACTGTACTGCCTGGGCAGTGCCATGACTTGCAGTCATCTTCCATGGAACAGAAGACAAAAAGAATTAAGTCAATTTTGTAATGGTCAGTGATGAATCCTGTTGCTGCTCCAACTTCAGTGAATATGAAGATATGTGTATTTTGCTAATTCAAGACATACATGTGCATGAGATCAGTCTTCTCAGGAGTATAACAAGTCTCCCTTGCCCTACTTTTGTTGTTGCACTATCACAGCAGTCACATCACGACAACTTTCCCTTCCCTGTTTCCTTCAATATGCACTTAGGCTAAAATCAGCTGCTGGCTGCTGGGACAGTAACGTCTCTGAGTCATTGCCTGCAGAAAGGCTTCTAACTAGAATTCCTTTTGTTGGTGTAACCTAGTGGAAATGAGACAAAAAGATAAAATTATCATGCCTCTTAGGTTTAAAATATTGCTTTTGAGTTAAACTGTTTTCTGCCTGACACATAGAAGAATGGCTAAATTTTAAGATGGACCTGGGGCTCGTGTTTCTGTTGTACAGCATGGGATTGAGCAGAAGAAAAAGGGAAGATGAAGCAGAGGAGAGATGGCTGTTACAAGAACCAGTCTTTTTGTGCGTTCGATTTTCCAAGAGAACTCGGGGGGGGGGGGGGGCCGAGAAAGCCAACTTCATCTTTGCTTCATTCAGCCACCACAGGAACAAGTCTGGATCTTTTAGTTTGATGGCACGTTCCCCTCATTTCAACAAGCAAAGTAACAGCAGCAAGGTCTCAGCCTCTTTTTTTGCTCTTAAACTAAAGGAATAGCTCCACTCACACAGGCTGTAGATCAGGCAGTATAAAGGGTATCAGTCACAAACATTTAGCCAGTTTGTTACACACATTTAAAAATTAATCGTGAAACTACAGCAATGAAACCTTGCTGCAGCACTCTACTATTAAATCTTTGCTTTGGGAATTTTTATGAGGTTTGGATTAGGAAGGTCCTACCGGTCCTATTAGTGGGAAATAATGTGGTTTATTGATATTTTTATTTCAATAACTGTGTAAAAGTGTCCATTGGGCAAACCCGCCTTCTCCACTTCCCCAGGGGTACCTGTGAATAATAAGCCTTAAGGTTAGTGTAGTTCATTGTGCAAAGTGGGGACACAAAATGCAAGAAGTGAAGAAAGACGTCTTTGCTTCTGGTTTGGGGCAAGGGGAGGAGGGCATGCAAGAAGGGGTCTCCATGCATCAGAGCAGTGGGCTGAGGAAGGAGTGGTACATGCAGCTATTACCCGGACCTCCCTGTGGAAGGGTACTGCAGGACTACAGCCGCTGCTGCTGAATTTAAAAAGGTGGAAGGAGAAGAGGACTCAAATTGTAACTGCAGTGGGTCCAAGGCACAGGGCAGAAAACATTCTCCATTTGTATAAAATATAGTTTTTTATGTAAATATTCAACAATAACTTCTCTAGTAATGAATAAGAAATAAATTGCTTATTTGATGTATGATAAAACCATATTTCGCACAGATGAGGCAGATGACACTTGATTTATACTGTCTTGCACAAGCTTCAGATAATTAAGGGGAAAACTGTTCTGAGACTTATTACATTGACAAAATTCTGGTACAGCTAACAGCAATATGATTCACACAAGGATCGTCTGGCATGTAAAGCTCGTTTTAACAGATACCAATGTGACATACATAAAGCTGTCAGGCTTTCTCTAAAGGACAGTCATCCACTTCATGTTTCAAGTGCCAAATTAATTATATTTGACATTTAATTTATAACCTAAGGTATTTTAGATTTGGAACTTGACTATGATAACAGCAGATTAGAGCAGCGTTCCGTTTGACAGAATCGATTTTTCAAGTTATTTTCCTTGTGTACGAGGGTCTTGATTCAGATTTTTGTGTATCCAGCTTGCGTACAGGACACTGATACCTCTAAGCAAAGTAGGCTTCGTTCGCCTCCTCCCCCAGCCATTCCGTGGTGAATTATTTTGCACTTTGAAGCAAGTTTCTTCTGCAGTCTTAATCACAAAGCTCCACCTAATGGAATGAGGGGAGAACTGTGCACAGAATAAGAAAGGGAGAGAGACACTGCTAAGTGCTGTTATGAGGGGAAAACTGCTACACAACCGTAAAGCAGTTCATCTCCTCCACCCAATTTATAAAGTCTCCCCTTCCAAGGACTTTAAAACTTTGAGGTGGGAGGACAGAAAGGGAAAAAAAAAAAAAAAAAGCTTTAGCTTCTCATCTGAAATTGTAACCTTTTTATTGTAACTGATAGATATTTCAATCCATCAACACTAATATTTCACGCTGATAAGTCTCACCTTCTAGGTTCCAAAGCATTTAAGAATTATAAATATATAAAATAACCTGTAAGTGTAGGTGTATATTTACTGATAGATGTTTCATTACTGAAAGATTTCACTTTCAATAATGAAACAATCAACTAGGTTTTTAAAAAATTGGCAAAACCTTTCTATCAATTTACCCACTAAAAATGGAGTCTTTCTGTACAATTTTAGATCATTCATTGATATCACACTGGACCACAACTGGAACAGTAGCATTTCAAAATAATGCTGCAGGAAAGGGGCTGAAGAATCAAAAAAAGAAAAAAAAAAACAAACAACCTTGCAAAGAACAATGATATTTTCAAGGCAGAACAAAAAAAAATTTAAAAGAGCAGCTTTGCAGATGTTAATATAAAAGGTCGGACAAATTCCTGCAAAAGCTTAAGAATCCACTAATGATTTCAGAATAGCTCCCCACTCAGAGGAAGGCTCTATGGCCACTTTCAGACTTTTTCTGCAACAGAAGGTACAAATCTAAATGTCATCTTCTATCAGGACAAAGTGTTTCATTGAAGAACCAGGACATTTGTCAGGATCATCTTATTTAAGATGACTAACACAGTGATAGCCCTGAGTCTGTATTTTGAAATTGTCAGTAGTAGGACAAGACTAGCTCATTGTTTTTAGTAAAAAAATGCTAATATGGTGTTTAAAAGTCTTCTATCAAGAATTGCACTTTGATATTCTGCACAAATAGACCTGCCAATCTAAAATTGTTTTAATTTCTAACACGTATGATCAGATGTACAGGTACGACATCTGCAGCAGAATATCTTCCATTAGAAAGGTGATTAAATCACATCTTTAACAAACCTCAAGTAACACTGACGTGCAGGTAAACCAGGCTGTTTCACGGCCAGCTCAGATTTTGCGTTTCTTCTCTCTTAACTTCACTACTATCATTAACCATGGTTCATTAAGACGCTTCTCTTAACCCTACTTCTGTCCCTCCTCTTCCTTTGATGCCCTTGATCCGTGCGTATAATGGCTCGGTTCCGCACGATCTTCCTTCCTTCACTTCACAAAATCTCTAGTAACGCCGCTCTCTCTGAAACTTCAGCTCCTCTGCTTCCTTTGGCTACACCTGGACAAGAATTTCAAAATCTACGGGGTGGAGGAAGGCAGGCCCGGTAAAGGGATGGGTAAGCAGTGTCACCTCGTTAGCCTGAGAAACCCGGCCGGAGCGGAGCCAAGAGGGGGACGCGTCTGCCCGCTTCACCTCCTGGTGTCCCCCGGACGCCCCACCAGCCGGCACGCTGCCTGCTGCGCCGAGCGACCGAGAGGCGGCAGCCGGGGACCGGGCAGGCCCGGACACCGCCAGCGGCGGAACCCTGGGGGCCGGGGGACGCCGGGGATGAGGCGGATGGGGGAGGCCGCCCCCTCTGCGGGAAGCAAGCAGCCGTTATTTCCGTTGCAGAGGGAGGCCGTCTGCACCCCCAGGTAGGAACCGGCTCTGCCAGGGCCGGCCGGCCGGGGGAGCGGCAAGGAGCCCACCGCCTCCACGTCTCCCCCCTGCCGGGCCGGGGCCGGGGCCGGGGCCGAGGCGCGGACGCCGCCCGCCCGCCGGACCTGCCGCCCCTCACGGCTCGCCCCGCCCTCCGGCAGAGGCCACACCTAGGAGGCGTGGCGTAGACCCCTCACCCGTCGCTCCGACCGCGCACATGCGCAAACCATCACGTGGGCGGGGGAACGTGTCTCTGCTCCTGCGCATGCGTCCTTAGTGATCCGCGGCTCTTCCCCCGCGGGGCTTCAAAGGAAAGCCCGGCTCAGAGCATGCGTGGGACGCGCCGACCTTCTGATTGGCTGGCCGGCTCCTTCAGGCCAATAGCAGCGACGGTTCCTTCGGCGGTGTGGTTGCCTCGTCTTCCAATGGGATTGGCGGTTGTTGTCAGGTGGCGGTCGTCGCTGCCCTTCCTTTCCCAGGTGGTCCTCCGCCAGAGATGGCGGCTGCCGCGCGGCCGGGCCCGGAGGAGCTGGCTTTGCTGGAGAAGTTGCTGGGCCTGCCGAAAGGGAACAAGTACGGCGTCCAGGGGGAGCGGAAGGTGAAGGGAGCGAGGAGGGGCCGGGAGCGGGCCGCGGCGCGGGCGGGCGGGCGGGCGTCCACGGACCCCCTTCCCTAACGGCTTCTTCCCTCCCCTCCCGCCTCCAAGGCCCGGCCCGCCGCGACGATTCTCCCCCCGCCCTTCTCCAACGTGTGCCGCGGTGTCTGAGGTCTCCCCCCCGCCTCCAGCTCCCCTGCCAGGCCGGCGGGCCCTGTGCCGGCCTGAGCTGCGCATCCCCGCACGGTCGGCTCTTCCCCTCGAGCGGGGGTTTCACCTTTTCTCCCTCAACCCCTTCCTTCATCAGCCGCCTGAAGTTGTGGCTGTAGGGTCTCTCTACCTACTCGCAGGTTCTGGAAGCCTCTTTTCTGTGTCTGTGGAAGGGTTATCGTGTGTCGTTGGAGGGGTGTCGGCTTAAAATGTGCTTGCTCTTCCACCACTCTCCTCCTCCCTGCGTTTTCCTGGTGCCAGTGCGGTTATATCTGTGCTGGTGCGGTTAAATTATGTGCAAAAGATACGTTGTTAGTATCAGAAATGCATCTGTAGTGAAGAACTGTTGCTCTTAAATATTTTTCTCTTTTAAAGTAGGTGTCTTGATATTTTGAAATTTACATGGAAACGTTAAGTTCCGTGGTTTAGAGGCACCTGAGGCATGAAAAATGTAACGTGGGGCTGAGGGTGTCACAAATGTGTGAGGGCCTTTACATGATTCCCTCTGAGACAACAGAGGAAAGAAGCTGTGCGGTTGCCTTATGCTTTTATATGTTTTTTTTCTTGACTTTATTTACTGTTTATGTTTTGAGTCCCAAATATCAGTATATGCATTCTTTGGTTGCAAAAACTTCCTTAATTATTTAATAATCTAAATGTTTTTTTCATGCTCTTACTGTAAAGTCTGAAAAATCAAGTAACTAGATCTGTCCATAGTTTTTCTGACTGCATGTTCAGTGGAAAAATTGAACAGTACTCAAGGACTCTTGGTACAGCTGTAAGATGACTATTGTGCTTTCAATTTGCATCTTATGCTAATTAAATCTGAACATAGACAGGCTCCTCTGTGTGGTCAGATGCTATTAAAAAAACCCTCTGAAGTATTGCATCTTAATCAGTTTCTCTATCATTTGATGCCATAAATGACTGAATGAATGGGCTTTCATCTGTTGCAGTGAGTTTTAATTCATTCACTTAATTTGTGACTCTTAGCAGTTCAGTGTCCTCTCCCACGGTTTAACATGTGGCAGTGTCAGAAACAAAGACATGGTTAAAACTAGAGGTGCGTTGTGTTGTCCTCCCCTAATACCAGTGAACTACTACTACCTTCTGTCAGAGCATTTGGCAATAGAACAGTAAGTATGAATAAGCATTTCAGTGAATGGCTACTGCAGTCTGCTCAGGGAAGAACTGGATGCTGCTGACTTTACAATCTTAAGTCAGAGTCCTGAATTTGAAAATGAGTTAAAAGTTAGTTAATAAGATTTCTGCCAGTGTTAGAATGAGCAATACTATTTCTTGCTGATATTGGCAGAATTTGGTAAATTGGAGCTAAAAGCACCTTGGTTTGTCCACATGCACGTGTTGAATACACTTCTGTACAAACTGAAAATAAACCTCCCCACAGAGTAAAAAGAGAACATACATGGATTTTTTTTTATGGTACTACCTTTAGTATGAATACTTATAAATTCTGATATATTGCTTTAAAGATCCTTTTAAGGAGCTATAAAAAACCCACTAGCTATTCTTACAGAGACTACTTTTTGAATGAGTTGTTTAGCATTACACTTTTGTCTCCTCTTCTAGGTTCCTGTTCTTCAAACAAACAATGGTCCTGGTCTGACAGGATTAATTACCATAGCTGCCCACCTAGTTAAACAGGCTAAGAAAGACCAACTGCTTGGAAGTACTGCAGAAGAGAAAGCTGTTGTTCAGCAGTGGTTGGAATATAGAGTGACTCAAGTAGATGGATGCTCTAGTAAAGAAGATACTAGAATAATTCTGAAGGTAAGGAGTACTCAATTACCTTACCACTGAATTTTGGGCTGGCTAGACCTTGAAGAAGATTACAGTGCTAATGTGTGTATGAACAACCAATTAATAAAACTGAGAAAATGCCAAAGACTTTAGAGCATCTTTAAGTACTGGCTTTTATCCTGCTTGCTGCTTTTCACTTTTATTGACAAAAATAAGCCAGAAACCTGAAACAGGAGGGAAAACAGCTTAAACTGTAGAATATATGCTCTTGCATAGAGACTTCCAGATAGTTTGGAGATTGTTCAGTTGTCTAGTCTCTGATTAGCCATGTAAGATGCCAGTTTCTTACTATCCTCATAAAACCTGAGTTATATACAAGTTGTGTTGTATTTCGAGATAACACTGCTCTGATTGTTTTAAGAGCTATTCTTATTGATTTGGTAATTATGGAATACAGGCCACACTTGATGTTGTGGTATTTGGTATTGATACCAAAAGGAGTTACTGGACAGAATTGTGTGTAAAAAGTGAAATCATAAAGGAACCTCTGCAAAACTGCCCTTCACATTGAGCTACTTTGTATGGAGGCTTTGGTCTACTGTATTAACCTTCTCTTGTAGTCTGAAGCTTACTTCCTCTTAAGCAGGTGGAAGCAGGAAAGAGAATCTTGAGGGTCATCCTGTTATTTGAGCAGCCAGATAGCAGGGAGTAGATGGCAAAACTGACTCTATTTTCCTTCTTATTCCTTGTGACTGGTAATTAGTATTTGTGCAGTCTTTTGGGAACAGAGCTTGAAGAGAAAATTTGCTTTACACTCTCCTAAGGTCTCTGTTCACTAAGTGTGTATGAAACAGCAGTGAAATTCAGTCAGTTTTTCAAAGTGTTTATTTTTTCTAACTTTAAAAGTGTGTTTTGGTCAGAAGGTGCACAATGCTCAGTGCTAGTAGTGAGTCTGGGTTTAGAAATAGCTTTGTGATCTGCAAGGTATTAGGAAGGTTGACTTTACTCAAGGCTAGCAGAGTCTTAATTAATACTTGTGACTTTTGTTAGGTATAGCGAGTCTAAGTCAACTAGAACTATTGCAGAAACCAAAGATGAACTGAAGCTGGGTCCAAGAGTTAATACATTGTGTTACTTTAAATCAAGGAAAATCTTGCATCTTAAAATGGTGCAAAGCAAAACCTTGTTAGTAATCTGTTGTCCTTTTCAAACTGACAGCCTCCTTGGTCTTGAGGGCTTGGAATCTCATGCCTGCTTTACAAGGATCAACTTGGTGAAAGCCATAAAGAACCATTTCTCTCACAAGATTAATTATCTTAATCTCATTGTATCTGTGGAATATCTTCTGTCGGTTAAGCATGAGTTTGTTTACCATGCTTTGCTTTTTGTGACATCTCTGGTCTTATTTTCTATGTGCAAAGACTATTAAAACCTTTACGGTCATGGATACTCTACAGGTACTGCATGAAAACTGTCTACCCTTTGGGATTTTCAGAACTTGATTGAAGGAGGCATTGACTAATCAGGGTTTAGCTTCAGGTTTAGCTGTACTTTGACCAGGTGGTATGACTAGGTGGCCCTCGGAGGTCCCTGTTGTGTAATTAATTTTTTTTTAAAAACCTTTATGACAAGTAATACCGGTTGTTTTTCAAACAAACTTGTGATGCCTTTTGTGAGAAGACCATATGAGTATAAATAAATAACTTTTTTTTTTGCCTTTCTTGCCCTTTTATCATATAAAAACCAAAAGCAAGTCTTCTGTCTTGTTATAACAAAATTAATCTGCTCTGGATGGCTTAAGTGATGATAACCTGCTTTGTCAGCACACACACGAGTATTTGCGGAACTGCATTTGAGTATTAAAACCAGATGCAGAGATATGATGGTTTCCTGCTGAAGCTGGTAGCTCTCTTCAGTTTTAGCCTTAGCCACACTGGCAGTGTAGAAAAGACAATATACTGAAATACAAATATGTGGATAAATCAAGTGTTTCCAAACAAAGCAAAATTTCCTTACGGAGAAACGGTCAGTGTTACTTGAGGGAGAATCTCTGCCTTCAAGTATATTCTAATAGATACTACCACTGTAAAATTTTCCTATGGATTTTTTTTAGCAGGTGTTGAATAGCCAGAATTTATTTTGACACAGGGCTGCTGTGGAATTGTTCCAGCACTAATAATTTCACAGTATAGCAATTAAGATTTTTTTTTTTAATTTGTTCTCTTGCCACCATGATTAATCAGAAAGAGGCAGCCTACCATTAAAGTATACTATGCCAAAAGGGAGTACGGGTGAAAAAAAGAAAAACTAAAATAGGGAGGCAAGTCTGAGGTTGTAGTTTTACAACGTGTCTGGAATACACAATGGCAGTCTTGGGACAGTTGCAGCCTAGAGCCACAATTTATAATAAGCTGCGCCAAAAACAGTTCAGTCACTTCTATAAACTTTAGGCTGCCTCTATTTAACCCTTAACTGAGGTGATGTGGTTCTGAAAAACGTCAGTAAATAACTGCTTTAAAGTTTGTTAATTTGAACAGGAAGAGGTTTCTATTTGCCTTAGGAAAATAGGTTCTTAAATTGTTCTTACTGACATGTTGACTAAAGCTGTTACTTGGCATTAAAACAATCATGAAGTAGTCAGACCATCTCAGCCAGGTTTTTTATATTCATTCAGAGCAAATGCCATACTGTTCAGAACTGGCTAATGAAAGTGCTCTTGGAATTTTGTTTAACTTTGATTTGTGCTCCTGTGCTGGAGAAAATAAATGGGAGCAATACCTCTGGACTGTTCTTCAGCAGATATGTAGGAATGATGATTGTCGATAGCAGTGATAACATAATATCAAATGCATTATGTTAACTTTCTCTTCCACAGGTGAGGGTATTTTCCTTTGCTTCTTCCATGTTTGGTTAGTGGTAAATTAAGCTGCATAGGAAAAAAAAATCTGAAAATTACTGAGGAGTTGTGTTTGATAACTAGTAGTTTTTCTACTCTCCTGGGAAGGAATTGAGAACCTTTGCACCATCAAATGTCTACTTAGATGTTAATGAATTCCATTCAGGAGATGTGAATGTCTCTGTAAATTTTAGGTATTCAAAACTTGAGGGTTCTCCCCTCCCCATCTTCAGAGGCATATTCTTAAATAACTGGGAGTTTGTACTTGAATTCACAGAAAAGCTTCCATAGAAATGTAGAAATCTGTAGTCTCCGAAGGATAATTATAACACAAGAATTTTTGTGTACTACCACCAGTGTCTCGTACAAAAAATGTTCCATGATTTCAACTAGTTTTGTCCCAGTTTCCTGTGCTGTCTAGCTGTAGTCATGAAATCCAATTAGAAGTCTGAATAAGAGAGCTTCAATTCTTGTTTAATATGCTTGTTTGAAAAATTACTGTTTCCACAGATATATAAGCAGGTTAATCCATGCTCTGTCCATGCCATTAATCCACAGTTCCTGTACACTGTTTTTTGACAGACTTCTAAATGGGATGCTTACCCACTTTGGCGAGCTTGTCCAGCAAGCATAGTTGTTTTTTTTTTTTTAACTTCAACATTCCGTGTTTACTTCTCTCCCTTTTCTGGGGAGCGCTAGGATATTTTTGTGTGCTTACAGGTGTAAAAAAAAATGAATTTTGATTATTTGAGCAACAAATGTTACTCAATTTTCTTATGTCTTTTACAGGAAATGCAGTATGTTGATTATAATGTTCTTCCAGACCAGGTTTAGCTCATAGGTTGCCAGTTAGACAGAAAAGACTTGCATTAGAATTAAAAATATGGCTATGCCCCAACAGCGCAGTTCTGCTTTTCTTGGATATGGCTGCAGAAGCCTTTTCTTGGGTTCTGCTGTTGTCAGATGCTTTCCTGAGGCATTTGAGAGTGCTCAGCTCTTTGTCTTTGCATGGTGTGATTTAAAGGCATTTAGGGCGTAAATGACCTTGAGAATATTGCTGACTGAAAGGTTGTGCTTCTGTGTGTAAGGGAAGTACAAATACCAGCAGTGTGGTGTTATGGACAAAATATCCAAAACAAAATCAGAGTATGAGTACATCCATTAAAAAAGCTGTTGAGTTGTTGTAAGAAGCAACTGTTACTTATCTGAGCTGCTGTCTCAACTTGCAGTGACTGGAATAGATTCAGTTGCCTTAATGAATTAATTGGATTACAGACAATTAGATTGCATACTTACAAGACAGTAAGTGATACTGTGGGGTAGTCATAAGTGTGCTGTGGATGGGATGTGTTGAGCTGTCACTCTAGATATGGGCTGTAAATTGGATTTTTTCCATAGAACAAGCAAATGGAAATCCATCAGTTAGTCCATAAATAATGCAACATCTCTTTTTTCCATTGCTTTTTCCCCCTCATACCCAAAAATGGAATTTGAATTGCTGCAGTTGTTCAGTGCATATTAGTTCATCAGACTGCAGTTATGCCTTAAATAACTGAGATTTGAGAAGGCGTTTCCTGAGGGATTGCAACAAAAAGTTCATATAGTTACAAGCAACTTCCAAGACTATTTCAGTCACTTAATACTGGGATTCTATACACGTAATCAATTTAAGTAGTGACGTTAACTATGTGAAAGACAGTGCTACAAATGACAGCTAACAGACCTGAGCTTCCTGGATGTAATAGAAATTCAAATACAGTTTTGTATTCATATTTTCATTAATCTCTTCAGGACAGGAACACTATTTCAGTTTAATACCGTGGTCACTTAAGAAACTTGATTTTCAGGAATTTATACACAGCTGGCTATTAGCCAATAATATAATCATTTATGGGAAGCATAACCCAAGAGACAAGATTAACTAAATGTGTCTAGTGCACAGGAAAAAAAAAAAAATTATACTGTGGGTTTTCTGTAGGTTTCAAAATTAGCTTGACTTCCAGAATAAAATCAGAATAACTGTCTGTGTTTTATGGGAGTAAAATACATGTTCAAAAGCAAAATTGTAAACTATATGCTAATTTATCTAAAACTAAACCAATTTTATCAAATTCCATTTGCTCAGTTAACTGACTTCATAAAATTTGAAGACCAGAATAAGTAATTGTTCATGCTATAATGGCTTATCTTGCTTTTAAAGTTTTAGAATTTTTTAATAGATTAATATTTTGAGTGTGCAGTACATGCAAAGAACAAATTTATTCTTTGTATGATACTAACCCATCCTGAAAAACTGGGCAAGCAATATTGCTGCATAGAAACTAGCTTGCCTCTTGAAGATGTATAAAACTAAGAATTAGTTTTATTAGCCATAACTTCTTTGATGCAGAAATCCAAAATTTTGAGCAGGGAAATAACTGTGTTGATTGTACCTTCAGAGATTACTTTACAAAATCCTGATTCCGTAGCCTAGACTAAGAAGAAAGGAGGGGAGGATATCATTTCAGTGGTGTTACTTGTCATTATAATGTATGTTGGAGTTTCTGGTTAATCCAAATGAAAAATGCTGGTCAGAATAGACAAGTTTATGATTTTTATTCTAGTAAAGAGATGTCTAGAGTTTTTTTTTTAATTCCTGCAAGCTTTTTCTTCTTAATACTGTATTTGTCTGTGTTGTATGTATGAAATTCCGCAGAACTGTAGTTATGTGTTTGAAGTAATTTAATAGCTAACTAACATGAGCAAAGCAGTAAACCAGTCTAAAGAAAAGAAGCTGCATAGCCAGGGGCAGATGACCTTACAGAATTTTAACTATGCAGGGGTTAATATTTTTCCCTGATTTGCTCTAATAAAAGAAATCAAAGCAGACATGAGGATGTTTAAATATTACAGAAGTACAGGAGTCCTGTCATGAAGAGGTTATTAAAGAAACAGTAAGGTGGCATAATGGAGTCAAACTTGTCAAATGCATATGCATAGTCAGATGTCTTAAAGTCTCAGCATTTTAGTTTTGTGTTTTGGGGTTTTTTATGTATGCACTGTAGGATGTCTCCATATCAATAAAATTACGGAACCACAAAAACTGCAATATGCTTAAGGCTAAATGCAATTTTTAAATTGTTCACTAATTAGTAACCCCCTTCTTGCCCTAGACTTTTTTTTAAATAAAAGGTTGTCTTAAAATGGAACATGCTGTAATTGAGACTGAAAAATTATTTCAGGCACATTTTGAAAAATGGTGGTTATGTTTAAGTTGTTTACCTCTGTTTCTGGGGCTGTGGGGAGGGGGTGGCTTAAGGAGATCTCTGAGGAAAAAAGAGTGCATTTAACTACAAGTTTTTTCAACCAGCAGAGGAATACTAGCAGGGAGAGTTTCCAAATCCAAGGAAAAGCTGGGAAACTGTTTTCGTATGTTTCAGAAAAACAACATTATAAAACTAAAGCTTGCTTATGCTGGGATCAGAGTTAAAGTAGATAATTCTGTTTGCTGTTACATTTCTTTCTTTAGTGGGAAGTAGAAGGCAGAAAGGTGTATAAATTGGATGAGAAGTAGGTAAGATGTGGAGAAGAGGAAGGACAGGTAGAGAGGTAGGGCTGCTGCGCGATGCCTGTGTTCTCAGAAGTTATATACTTGAGCAAGAAGTCTGTCGGCCTCCTGTTTTCTGGCAGAGAATGACTGCATACAAAAAGCCATGAAAAACTGTATTTCAGTGATACAGATCTGAAATATTCATTGAACCTAAATGGAAGCCTTCTACTACCCAGTCTTATAGCCTCTGATATGGTCTTGAGAGAGAGGTAATCTTAAAATGCTGAAGCAGTGCTCTCTTCATACAGATTTAGATAGCAACTGAATTGACAGTACCAGTTATTAAGAATTGCTAGCAGTGATTTCAACATTAATAAAAGCAAGTGTCAGATGATACCAGCTGACGGGCATCAAGTTTCTGGCATTGAGCTTGAAATGTGCTATTTGTCTCCCACCCCACTATCCCTTTGTGTTTCCCTGGTTCTTACATGTTTGCAGTTCCAGAACCTTGCTGACCAGCTGCATTGAGGAAGTACTGGAGGGCACAAGAAGCTGCTGCTGGAAGAGCAATATGCTCTCCTTAGATCATACGACTGCCTTTTCCACTTAACAAATGTTAAAACATACAACAGCGGTGCTTCTGAGTCACATGCAGTGATAAACAAATATACCACTCTTGCATTTTTTAATTCCAGTATTTTGAAGCCAAGAAAAGACAGATTTGAAAGTATTTCTGTGGAGTCAGCTTAATATGTAAAATAAATCACACTTGTATTTACAAAAATTTGAGTGGATGTAAGTGGGGGTATTATGAAAAATGATGTGCTAGCAGCAAGCTGGCTAGCACTTTGTTTAGAGACCAACATTTAAATTTTATTGAATTCTCACTGTCAAAGAATGAGGATATTTGAGTTTATTATCTTGACACTTTTTGAAATTTTATCATCTTTTAATGTTTTTCTCCTTTGCTGAGTTGGAATAAATTAAAGCTGAAGTTTATTTTTATATGCATGGTCTCCAGAGGAAGTTTTCTTTTGTTTTTAACAATTGCCTTAATATTTTGTCTTACAAAGTCAATACTACAGCAATATAATGATTTTTCCTCTTTAGAATCTAAACATACACCTTGAAGATAAAGTCTACCTTGCAGGAAACATTTTTACGTTAGCAGACGTTTTGATGTACTATGGATTGCATCATGTCATGGTAAGTGTTATTTGCATTATTTTTGTACGTACAACTATCATATTGTTATCTAAAGGGCAGTTTATTATTGTAGAAGCTGACCTACTGATTTGATCGGTGACAATTACAGAACAAAAATGGAGAGATTTCTTACAAGAACTTCAAATAAAACTTGTTTTTAAGTTGTTAATTTTTTACTTTTTTTAATATTTAGCTATGGATCTGTCAAAAGAAGTGTATTCTCTGTGGTGTCCAGAATGCTTTAGTTTATGAAATGTAAGAAGGATGATACCTATCCCTGTGTTTCTAGGTATGAGGACTCTATCTGTTCAAGTCTGAAACATGACTGCTTACACAACTACATGGGGAAATAGAGAAATGAAACTGAAAGGACGTGTCAGAACTGAAAGTACTGACCTTATTAGTATTGGAGAAATACTGCTGGTGCTATGGAACATGCATGTAAATTAAGTTCCTGAAGGATGAATGCATATAAAAGTGTGAGCCATAAAAGAATCGATGAATTCAATCAACTGGGTGAATGGTTACCTCATTCAATGAAAAGCAGGGCTCTGGGAGGAGAGTGCAAGAATGCTGCACTTGAAAAGGGAGGCGGGGGGAAGATCAAGTAATGAAATACTACCAAAAATGAGAGACAACTTAAGTATATCTATGTTGACTGTCCAGGAGTAAAAGTTCAAATGAGAGAGTGTCAAGCATAGGATAGGGAATGGAAGCTTAATTTCAGAAGGTTTTTGAAAACATGTTAAGAGTAAGTCACTTAGAAGTAATTCTGTTAAATCCTATTTGCCTTGTAAAATATCTTAAGTAGTAGGATAGATGCGTTGACTAGAGTGTCAGAATGGGTTACCTTTCACACATGATATGTAGATGTAGAAAAAACAAATAAGTACTTTCTAAAAACATGACTGTATGTGCTGTAAGAGAGTATGAGTGCAAATGAGACTTAAAAAAAAAAAAAAACTTAGGCAGGGGAAAATCAAGCATATTTTAAATTTAGAGTTTGCTCTAGAGTAGACCACCTAATCAAGAAGAAAAGATACAAGTTATTGCTTTGGGAAATAGAACAGATGGTAAAAACAAATGACTTGGTGCTCTTGGGTGCCTGCAACCATCCAGACACTACTTGGGACAAGTTTATAGTACAGCATCTGTTTCTGAAATGTTTGATTTCATGGAAGACAGTTTTCTGAATTGGAAGGGTATAAAGGGCAAATAATGGGGTAGCTATCCTAAAGAAAGAGGAAAATCTGGAACCTACTAGCTAGGAATTATGTGTATTTTGAAGGTTTTGGACTTGATTAATACTAGTACTTAACTATAGAGGTAAGATCTTGAACTGTAGAATCCTGTGGTTTATTTTTTTTTATTATTTTTATTTTTCCTGTAATGAGAGTAAGTTCAGAGCTGCTTTTCTGCCCTAAGCTTTAAAGGGTGGGAGGTGGGGAGGCAGGGAAAGCTGCTGTATCTCTTAACGTGATGTGGTCCAGAGAAGCAGTCTGACATATCCACCACTGTTTCAGCTAAGCCTTGTGCAAAATACTAATAAGTGCTTTCTGTAATCCCTCAAGAGAGGAGGTAGAAATAGGAGGCACAGGGAGGAGACCCACAGTTCTTGCTGTCCATCAAGGTGTCTGGAAAATTGATCTGAAAATGTTACTGATGATGACCTTTAGGATTAATCTCTCTGCTTTTGATAGACTTAGCTACAGGCTAACACAAACATTAGTAATAGAATACTGTAAATATTAGTGACATACCATGATTGTCCCAAATGAGCCAAGTATTATTAAAACTTTAAAAGCCTTTGGATGCACATTTCATTGAAAAGCTTTGTAAGACCACCCAGTCCTATGGCTCACTTCTTCACCTGTGATTACATCTTCCTTAGCGTTTCTGAATATAGATCACACATCTTTATATTCCTCCCCTTCTCCCACCCTCATTTTGCCCTTCCTGGTATCTAGATGTTCTGGAACCTGATTCTTCACTGTCCAGGCTTGTCCATTTGAACTTAGTAATCAGTTTGTCTACTGAACAGCAACAACTCTTAATTTTGCAGCTGTATGCCTTTCTTTCATTCTTCCTTTCCCTTCTAGTTGTCTTAATAAGCACAATAGTACTCTGTGTTTAAATATCCATATTGTGGGAAGGGAATTAGTATTTTAATGAGTGAGGGTCAGATTCACAGGTAGTGTTTCAGGCTGCTTGCAGACTGAGTCTATTAATTAGAACTACACATTTGTAATAATAAACAGGAACTAAATTGTTCTGCATCATAATGTGTCACAAACTCAAAAAATGTAATGCTTCATACTGGCTAAATGAGCTTTTTCAATCAGTGGTATTTACATTGTCATATGTAATTCCATGTCTCCATGTATCTAATATAAATATTGTTATCTTCAGACACTTTGATTACTTAAATACATATGTGGATAAATATGAACACTGAAGTTCTACTAGGTTAAAGCATAGATTGCAGAGGAAACATGAATTTGGAAGCATTGCTTGAGGATAGTTCAGGCAATCAGTAAGCATTAAATTCCCCCTGTGGTAATGAACTTGTTTTCATATCATTTTTGTTATTTAAAATTTAAAAAAAAAGTTTCCTTATGCTTTTATTCTTAAGAATTTTCAAACAGCACAAGTCCAGTTCTAACTAAGAGAAATAATCAATACGAAGATTGGTCTGTTCTTATACTTCAAAAATTTTGTCAGAACCAAAGAAGTAGTCTCAAATCTATATGTCTGACTTGAAAATTTCTTTAATATGGTCTAAAAAAATAACTTCTGGGTGGAATATATCTGCAAATGGAAGAAGCCTCAGTCAAAATTTTGGGGTCAAATCAAGTACAAAACAAAGCAAGCTGTTCTCCTCGGGTCAGAACTACTAATACTGAACTATAATGAGACTCCAATAGTTTGTTTTCCAGTTAATTTTTTCCATAATAAACATTTCCTGTAGCAAACAGATTGCCATGAATTTTTGTTAATATTCACTGATATGCTGCTTACATTTGTACTGGGATAATGGGCTTTCCTTCTAAAGAATGATGCTAGAAATGAATGATGCTAGAAATTATACTTAAACTGAATTGCAGAAAACAGTCTTACTTTAAAGAAAAGATTTAATTTTAAGCATGTTCCTTTAACAGCAGAAAATTAGTGAAAACTATGTGAAAGTACATGTATTTCATTAAATACACCATTCAACTGGTTTTGTTTTTTCTCTTTCCCTTATACCTAAAGGCTAAATTTAAAAGTGAGATAGTATCCTTTTCTAGATGCTGAAGAACTTCAGATGTAGGCAGGTATTTTTAGACTTTCCATGCACATGCACCGTGTGGGAATGGGAATTTATGCCTGCATCCCCAATGCTTCTGAAAACAAATATAATTAAAGCTTGTGTATTTATAGTCCTTCTAGAAACTCTTCTAGTTGCATTGTATGATGACCACCTTGGTTACCCTTTGTGAGCCTTGTGGTGGAAGAATAAGACTTTTTTTTTTTCCATGACATAAAAAAAAAAGCCTGTCAAATTGAGTGTCTGCTTCTTTGCTATTAAAATAATTGCTTTAATAGCAAATAATTATTTTAACAGCAGAACAGCAGCCTTTCTTAACTTGGGGGAATTATCTAATTTAATGAGGAAGAACAGAAAATACCCATCTAACAAAATGTTGTAAAAAATGCCATGGAAGTGATCTCTAAACAATTAACCCAAGAGTTATGTTCTGAGTAAAAAGTAGAGCATGCCACAAAGTGCTTTTTAATATATTTCACTGATAGAGTACATTATGTAAATAAGTAAAAATATCCTTCTTGTTGTGCCTAGAGTACAAAAAGGGGGTTTTGTTATTGGAGAGGCTGTCTGGTTTGCCCTTCAGATGTTTTTTCACTACACTAACAGAATGGAGGAGGACTAGTTTTCCAGACCTTATTTTTTATTTACATCAGAGAAATGTGAAGATTGAGAATTACCAGTATAAAATTATGGGGAGGAAATCCTGTATCTGCTGCAAAATCTGAAGTTTAGTTCAGCATTTTCATAACCAAGTGCTTATGCACTAAAGGCTTTGAAAAATGGTATTGTAATTATAACTTGAAGTGTACAACACCCACAGAACTTAAAGTGACAGTAATTTTAGTATCTGCTCATACTTAAACACTTTTCTTCACTTTCAGTAATTTTAGATGGCCTTAGAGTACACACATTGCTCTTTTCATGCTCTGTGTTGCTTTGTGAATGGTACTACAGCTTCACACCAAGCACCAGCTTCCAACTACCATTAATTATAACAAACTGCAGGTGATGAAAAGCATCTTCCCCTAAATGGTACTGCATGGGGGGGTTTTGTCCTGAATATACCGTACTTGCAGAAGCTCAGGCAATTTGTGAAGCACTCGGTGTTACATTTTAATAGCTTCCACTTTTTGTTTGTAATGCCTTTAAAAACTCTGGAGTCTTTCCCCTTATCTGTGTTATTCTCTTCCACTTGGCTAACGCCGATTAACTCTCCTACGTTTCTAGCTCAGCAAAAATAATATGGGGCTGTGTTTTAATTGATTTGTCTGTGCACTTCTATCGGACTATATAGCTGTAGGAATAGTGTTTACATTTCCATACCAAGAAAAAGCAAGAAAAACCAGATTTTCTTGTACTGCCTGAACTGGGGTTCATAACAGTTCAAAACTGCAGAATTTTTTGTGGAAATACACGTGCAGTGCTATGCTTGTATTCTGGCAGATGAGTCCCATAGGAAGAAGAGCTGCTTGGGTTTAGGAGCAGCTGCAAGATCCCTGCTTTTTGGTTGTTGCCACAGTTCCTCTTAATGTCCTGTTAATAGAGCTTTAATGCTATGTGGCATTGGTTTAGAATACCTTCCTGCAACTCCTTGAAATTACTCTTCCTTGATATTTTTTGGAGTGGTTCATCTTCTAGTATATATCCTTATTTTCTTTTTACCTCTACATGCTTAAAGCTTTCTAATTCTAAGCCAAGTGCTGGTCTGTGTGAAAGAACAGTAAGGAGAAGCAGCAAATGTTATAGGCAACTCTTGAAATTGAAAGGGCTGCTGTGTCATGAAGTGAAATTTAACATGAGAGTTAGTTTTGCACACCAGCTTTTCACTTGTCCAGCTGAGTAAATGTGTATCCATAGCCCTTCCTGTGATTTAAAGTTCGTTGGAACATATTTGTTTCCGGCTGTCCTGTGCCCAAGATCAAATTTGCAGTGAACCTGTGTTATCCATGAAGTCTAGTGTTTGTAGAACAAGGCATAAGGACTATGCCATCTCTTTAGCTTTTGAGGAGGGGATTAACCTTGATTAGCTTTAGAAGTCTAAACATGAAAAATATTAGGCATGTCTAGCTAGTGATTTGTCTGTTAAAACTATCTTCTACAGGTGTGCCCTTTCTCATTGTCTGCAGGTGTTGTCAAGATGACTAAGTTAAGCTTGATGGCTAACTTAGCTAACTGAAAATGAAGTGAGGTGAATCCTGCACTGATTGGCTAAAGTATTGTTGAGATAAGATAGGGTAGTTGATGTGAAGTTTGCATTTCATTCCTGATGCAGTTTTGTAGTTTGTTTTGAGGACTACCCCATTTGTAATTCAGTTGTAGTAGGTTAATGTGAGGAAACAGATCATTGTCTAAACTGATGAGCTAACTTCATTACAGAGGAATGAGGAGACCTAAAACTACTAGTCAAGGAACAGTAATACAGGTGATAAAGGATGGGAATGGTTCTTCTACAGCTGGCTTGAAAGACTCAGAAGTAATAAAAGACCTTGTAGTGAAGCTTTGAGGATGTTGCTGACTTGAACTTAGAAGACATTGAAAGGTATAGTTAAGATCTGTAATTGTAGGTGGCTTTATCTGAGCCAGTCCTCTGATAAAAGTAAATGTAGGCTTGAAGCTCTTTGTTAATCTTGGCCACAATTCTGTGGCAAGGAGCTGTTGCAATAGCTATATCATAATTGGAGGCTTCTTCCTGACTGATCTTGCAGCTCTGTCCATCTGGCTTAAAATAAGCAAGTGACTGTACTGTTCACTTGAGAACTCTGGTGAACAGCAGGACCTCAAACTGTAGGAGTAAGTGATAGTACTCTAAATATGTTTATGAAGTATGGACAGGTTTCCAGTTTGTTTTACTGTGGTAGTTTGAACCATGCCATTGCTATCTTAAAGATGTGAGCTAGCACATCTGAAGAGTTAAGTGTTAAGCTATGTGGTTTCTTAGAAACTATTGTATGACTATTGCTCAAAATGGAAAACAACTTTCAATTTTTCCATTCAGTCTGAAACTGCCTGAAAAGACCTTATTCCTGTGCTTATAATATTCCTTGACATACAAAGTAGTCGCTTTGCCTGTGAGGCAAGACTACCGGCTAAAGTGAAAGACTTGTGCATGTCTTTCCTGCACCCCCCAATACTGTATGAATAGACAGTTGCATTAAATTCAAGCAAACTAATGCCCTTTTCCCCCTTTCTCTATCATACAAATGTATATTCCACCCTCCAGGTCTGTTCATCTGAGTAAATTAAAAGTAAATATGTATTTTGGGCTGTGAATTGTAGTATGTGAAATTAAGATAAAATGCTGCTGGACTGTAACAACTTCTTATGTGAGCTGAAATCAGCTTTAAAACTATCCACTTTTATTTCACCTTACCACATGTTATGACACTAATGATGCAGTGCCTTGTATTGTTGGTGCCTTATATTTCTTTTCCATGCAGATGGACCTCACAGTGCAAGAAAAGGAGAAATACCTTAATGTGTCTCGTTGGTTCAACCACATTCAACATTATCCAGGTGTCCGACAACATCTGTCTAATGTCATCTTTATCAAGAACAGATTATACACTAATGCTCATTAAGGAAAATTTTAACATCATGTTGGAAGGGTGTTTGGGAGTTTAGAAGTTACACTGTCCAAAACCACTAACTTGCAAATACTGGTTTGTAACCTTCTGTATGTGAACCAAAACTGTTGATGCCTCAAATAATATAATTGCATTGAATTGCTATTATTCATTCAAGAATTTGAACTAGTTAAAGAATTGTATCATGTATCTGATTAAATGCAAGAATAGTAGAAAGATGGAAATTGAGTTTTAATTCACTATTTTTTAAAAATGAAAAGTTCTTTGAATTAAACATTCAAGAGTAATTACATGGTCTTTGTAGGAAAGAATTACTTATTTTCCTTCAATCATTCACTCCTTTCGCTATTTATTGAATTTTTACATATGTCCCGCTTTCTTTTCATTTTATTTTCCATGGATGTTTACACTAGTTTTGTAAAAGTTAAGAGCTATATTGTGTGCCAAGGATGTGAAAAAGGGAACATGCAAATGTTACAAAGTATTTATGTGACTGAATAAATTATTTTAAAACTGTAGTTTTAATTTGGCTGTGAAACTTCTTAGTTTTTCTTCAGTAAAGAAAATGAAGATTTTAAAAGGTTAGTTCACTTGCTACTTCATTTTGTGGTATATGAACTTTGAAAGAAAGTGCTTCTAGAATCAAAATAAAACTGGGTAACAAAGCTAGTGATTTTCAAGATTTTGCATATGTCTCACTTCATATGGTATTTCCACACAAGTGTAAATGCAAGTTTCAAGATGCTAAAAAAACCCCACTGACCCAAACAAAACCAAAAACCCTCCCTCAGTTTAAGATAATGAGGTAGTCTGTCAATTTTACTCTCAATGTTTTGAAGTTTGTTTTAAAACCAAAGACACTTTTGGTGAATCAGACATTTGGACAGGTCACTTCACTGTAGAATGTGGTCCCTCCATTTTTATTTTTAACAAGTTTAAAATTGCTTGTATTATGCCCTAAGGATACATCTGAATTGGGTAGCTACCTTCTGCACAATTCAGTTAACAATTCTTTTAAAGCACTGAAAGAAATACAAAAATATTTTGGTGTTTTAATTGATAAACTTCTGTGTTGGTTTCTACAACAGTGTTGAGCAAAAAACTTCAGTTGTACATTCTTTTGTCTTAACTTGTGTGCTACTTTAGGAGCCTCCTACCCAATAAGGTAGATATAAGGATATCTTGGATAGCTGTTTGAGCATTTTGAATGTTACAAGGCTTTAAGAAAAAAATAGGTAGATAATGAGATGAGGTAATTAAAATGTATCCTAACACATAAAAGGACAGAAGAAAATTGCGTGAGTAAGCTTGACTTGGACAATTCCAAGCTCTCTAGTAGGTGTTTTCTGTGTGTATATATATAACTTCTTTAGAGGGTTTACAGGCACACAGTGTTTGTTATTTTCAGGAATATCTTACATTGTTAAAAACTGAGATAGATACTCTTCTTTGGTTTGAAAAAGTTCTCGTCGTTTCCCAGGGGCTTAATTCTCAGCTTCTACCATTTCTCCTGTTAGTTGTTGTTTACTTAATTATGAAGATCTTACTGAAATCATGAGATCCGTTCAAGAATTGTGGAGTGAGCTTTAGTGCAAATATACGTTAGAATCTTTATACTCCAGACTTCATATTTGACTACCTGAGGGCTTCAGGTTTTTACTGTCACTACTTGCACTCTTATTTCCCAATTTATTCAAATATTTGTTGCCTACTAGTATGAATATAAGTGAGTTTGCCTTTTTTTCCCCGCTTCTGGCTGGGAGCAAGTGATGATGAGATGAGACTTAGAAAAAATACCTATACTTCTACTAAATTCTACTATAATGAACCATTTTCAGTTTCTGAAGGGGAGCTGTGAGTGGGAATCATCAGTGCATTTGGTCGAGGTTTGGGCAAGTTTCACATTCATCTTATGGATTGTTTGGTTTTATATATGCTATTGCAAATGAGAATGATTTAAGTTTTGTAAAGTGTACGTGTAAGCCTTCGTTCATGGAAATAGCAGCTTACATTACAGCTGCGAACACTGAAATGGTACCAGAGCTAAAAATATTGCTGAAAACAATACTGTCATCTTTTCAGACAAGCTTTGTAGTGATGATGCTACAAACTGTCTTTTTTTTTGTCTTTTTTTTTTTAATCCCAATCAGCTGCTGTTTCCAAGTGTGGGGATTTCTCAAGGTGCCTACATGCTACTGCTGCAGTATCCCCTAGCCTCTTGTGCCAGTTTTGTTTTCTCTGGTGTAGAACAGAAGTGTTACTTGCTGCTGAAATGTTATTACAAAAAAAAAAAAGTTCAGCTAACAGAAAGATGAAATGTTTAGAAGTGGATTAGTAAAATTTAACTCTATACTATCTAAAAGGCATTTTGGTATTATCATATGGTAACTTGAGCATTTCAAGTTTCTCTCCCCTGCAAGGAGAAACTTAAGGGGGTAGAGGGTTAAATGCAAAGAAGGATGAATTCAGACTTTGCCTTTATAGAGATGACTGGGAAAACCAGACGGTATTGATTTCCTTCCCTTTTCCCCCTTCTGTCTAATGTCTCTTGATCATCAAGGACAACTAAATCTGTAAAAAAAACTTCTGAAAAATCATAAAAATGTGGCTAGGTCTATCTGAGATTGTATGAGGTGGTACTTTTACGATGATGCTTCGTATTATTTACAGATGAGGTCTAGTGTACGTGAGCTTTCAAATTAACATTGATGGTCTCTATATGTACATGGGTAAATGTTGTACTGTTTTTAAAGCTACTACCACTTGTCTTTCTGTTTCTGTAATATTTTATTATACTTTCACTGAACATTAGTAAAAGTGACTTTCCTCCCTTGCAACCCCTTTCTCCTTTCCTAAAATTTCAGTTGCTGAAGGGCACAGTAAATACTGTGATGTTGTTTTACTGTTGTTGCTTCACAGTTTGATGATCATGATGACCATAGTGGTGTGTAGAATTTATTTTCACAGCATTTCATGAACAGTGACACTCTCATTTGTTAATGTATCTCATCATTGCAGTATTATTATTTTGCATAATTGTTCTATCTAATTTATTCAAGGGGCCTGACATGTTATGGTCTTTTAAGTATGTGCCTCTAGGACTTGAGGTTGTTGCCATATGGTGAGATAGTGCTGCATGACAACCTTTCAACAACTGAAGAATTCAACAGTGAAATAAATATGATAATTGTAAGTGTTCAGTGAAATCTTACACTCACCACTTTGACTTGTCTTTTTCCCCTTGATGCCAAGATGACCACTGCTTGCAGACAAGCCAGGTTGAAACAGGTGTTCAAGTATTGCATCAGATATGTTAGAAATGTGTTGATGATTTTCAGTTGTCTTTGTATGTGTAACTTCATTCTCAAGTGAGAGTTCAGTTTGACTTCAGAAGTCTCTAGGGGCAGTTCTTTTGTGTCATCGGTGATTTACCTACCAGGTTGACACTCCAGGTTTTCCACACAGAAAACAAGTTAGGAGGTAACCCTTCTGGTTAGCAATTGAAACAGTCCAATCAAGCAAGTTTTGTTACCTTTCTTCACTGCCCGCCCGTAGTAAGTACTTGCTTTCAAGAGGTTTGCACCTATTGAATTGCCAGAGATTCTCTGGTAGAATGTGTAACATTTGGACCATGAAGTCTCTTAGCTAGCATCTTAGCTGTTTGCCTGTAAGAGGTAATGTTTTCACATCGTTTTAATCTTTTTTTAAAAAAAAAAAATATATCTTTTAATCCTTCTCTATAGCCTACCCTACCCTCTTAAAAATATTTCTAAACTGCAAGTAGCCCTTTTCCCAGGAATTCCTTACTACTGTCTGAATCTTTGGAAGAATATAGGCCTGGAAGTGGGGGACTTTTTTTTTTTTTTTTTTTTTTTTAAGGTACATCTTAAATTTCCCAATAGGTGTTGGCTTATTGGAGTATCTTGATAAAATAATTCTTCAGCTTCGCTTTCTTTCTCTTGCACACATGCATACACACACTTACTTAAATTATAGCTGATGGAAGAGTAATCTAGACTCTTCATTGTGGGTGTGGATCCTGGGTTATTAGCACGGAGCTGAGACTCTAACTAAGGTTTAAGATGGATGTGAGTACTTTGCAATTCAGATAAGACACTCATTTATATTAACTATTCTATATGAAAATGTGACTTAGAAGTGTTAACCTGGTTTTGTCCATGAAATAAAATACAGCCGAGTAACATTACAGATGAAGAGAGCTGTAGAACTTGGGCATCTTTATTCTCTTGGTTAAAAAGCCATAGACGATCAAAATTCTGCTTCTCAGTGCTGTGGATTTGGAAGACATGAGGACAAAGTACTTAAAAGAGATCAGCTGAGAGAGATGAAAATAAAGGAATAGGTACACTGGATTTCTTGATAGTGATTTTATAGTTGTAATCTTTCAGAGGTCCAGTTCATATTCTTTCTGATCTGCTGGCATCTTCTGTTTGCACCTCTGGAGGTGATTTATGGTTTGTCTGCTGCATGAATGCTGAAGTTGGGAGTAGAGACATTATCATGATTTTTCTTCAAGTAAATTTGCCTTGGTATGGCCATAAATTGATTTTATAATTGTATGTGTACAGAGAACACAGTATGTAATTTTTTGTACCTCTTATTTTTTAAATTTTTCGCTAGGAAGAGGGATCTGTAGGCCTATTTGATTATTTTTTTTCCCCTTTTGGTTTTCAATCTTATCACTTTTAATCTTTGGTGTGTTTCACGGTCTTTAACTTCAAAGTGTAATTGCAATGATGCAGCTGCTTAATGGATTAATACGTTTAATATTTTCCCCCTAAGAGTGGTATTTCTTCTTTGCATCTATAATTGGATCGTGCTGCTGCTGTCCCCAACGGAAACGCCAGGTTTCATATTCACCATACACCTGAGCACATGCTTACTCACTTAGTAATCTTAATTTTTGTTCTGGATTTATCAAAATTGAATTGTATTCCATGCATTTTTTGTGTTTGAATTTTATTGCAAAAGATGCGTGAGGGGAGATGCCATCACGCGCCTCTGCTGCGCCGAGCTTTCGGATTCAGGCTGGGTCTTTGTATCCCACTGCTGCATGTCTCGAATATTAGATTTATAGTACTTCAGAGCCCAGCTCCAGGGCGATATACAAAGATACCACAGATTTGGGCGAGGGGGGGAATTGCTTTTGTAGCAAGGGTTACTTGTTGCTGCTCTGTGCACATTCCTGCAGGCGTGGCCTTTATTTTCCACACTGGTAGTGACTACAGGCACCGCGGCTGCTGCTGAACGCTGCGCATCCCATCTCTCACTCTGCAGGCAGGCGGGAGGTGAGTAATTTTTCATTGTTGCTGCATCTGAAGGATTCCCCTTTCCCTCCCTACACTACCTTGGCCCCTTTAGGAAGATTTTCATCTATTAAACTTTCCCTTCTCTGTTGGAAGAACTAAATCTCTTTCAGCATTTCCAGGCTGGTGATCTAATTTGACAGCTCGTCGGTGATGTCTATTCCACTTCAAAGAGGCAGGTAGCCTCGGGCTAGCCAGCTGCATTGTGGATTCTGCAGATTTGGCTTGCTGTTCCTGCTGGGTGTCATCTGTCTTCTTAGTCTTGCGGTGGATAATTTTTGTCCTCCCTAGCATCATCTGCCTGAGCAGTTTCTGCCTGGCAGGCCTGTCCGTCCAGGTTGAGCATCAAATACAGTAGCCGCACGGCTAATCTGACAAGGCACTCCTCCAAACAGCGCAGCCCCAGGCCTGCTTTGGCCAGCATCGGCATCACGGCCCGCAAACTTCCAGCCATCACGATCGCGGTCTCCGTCTCCCATCACGGGCGCAGCCCATGGACTTATTCTGCTGGCGCAAAGTACGTCCCCCGCCTCGCCCTCTTAAGGGCCGTCGCTCCGATTGCTCCCATCCCGGCAGACGTCTGCCTCAACAGGTTTGGGTTTCCCTGCCTGTTGCCGGCATTTGACTCGGACACCGCCACTTGGATGAAAGAATCCTTTAGTGGATTATCATCGCTAGACAGCCTGTGGGGGAAATGACAGGACTCGGCACGTTCATCTGAAGATTTTGCAATTCGGAGTGCTGCTAACGCTAATGGGAAGTGGCAGGGTGATCCCTAAAAGAGAAAGCGGGTTCCATTGCACGGCAAAAGTGACAGAGGTTGTTTAGCCTATCTTCCAAAAAAATACATGATGACTACATATGTTGATTTTCATGCTCCAAGCCATAGCTATTTCCATATTTTTGTGACTTGATGACTACTTCCTACAAACTGACAGGTTAGGGGCTCCACAAGTACTGTCTTTTTATAGCCATCACCTCTTTAAGTCCTCCCTAATTTTTTTAAATATGTTTTGAGAACAAGCTTGATGGGGCAGTGAGAGTAAGCGGGGTGGGGGTGGGGGGACCAAAAACCAGGCATAAATGCAGCGCATAAAGCATATTCTTTAAAAAAAAATATTCAAAGAGAAATGGTTTCAGGACAGTAGTCCTAGAAACCGACACACTTACCTGTCACAGGATTTGCCCTTGTTGCAGTCCCGTAATTCCAAATCTGACATTACTCATGATGTAAAAACTCTTTCCTAGAAATGCAGTAGTTATAAACCCCCTTAACTACCAGATTTCTTCCTAGCAAATAAAAAGATAGCTGGAGCACAGGGCTTAGAGGGGGAAATAACGTGTCAGGGACACTAGGAAAGGATGGCAGCTAGACTGGAAATGGATAAAATTAACATTTGAACAATTCTACCCCTAATTATTAATGATCATCAAGCCAGCTGGAATATCCTATAGATATTATTAGTATATGAGCACTAGTGTATTTTACTGGTGATTGTCAAGTGCTTACGTGCTTTGGATCCAAGTGGAAAAATATAAATACTAATCTGTAGGGTGCAAGAGGTGGTTACTTTGGGAAAAAAAGATATGTGAAAGGGAACAGTATTTTTTTTTAATAACAAGTCTTACCTCTGCTAATTGCCTACTTAATGTAATATTTACAGACTATGTAACAGTGAAGGAGTGAAAAACTATTTTAGATTGTATGTTTATGCTGAATTTAATAATAATGTTAGTTGAAGTATCAAACACTTCCCAATGTAAGATTCATTTTATTATTTATAAAGATTCTAACTAACTATATTTTGACTGATTGGGGGGGGGAGATTGTTTCAACAAAACCAATTGGCTCATTTTTAAGGCTGAGTTTAGAAGATTTATATGTATTATCAAAAAATACTATAGTGATCTCAGTGAGCAGTTTCTGAGCTTTGATGATGGGACACAGAATTCAGTAATAGGATCAATTTGTTTGCTGTAATAGCATCACACAATAAAAAAGAACCCAGTCTTTTTTCCCTCAGCCAGGCAATTGTTCCCACTTTTTAAAGCTATGCAGAGTAGAACATGGGCAGAACTAATTTCTAACAAAGAAATACATACTACTCCTGTTTTCTACTAATAAAATATTAATTGTTCCAGCTGAACTGGCTCCTTTCAGGTATTCTGGGTCAGGACGCTGAAGGCTGCAGCAACCGTAGCAGAATTTGTGGTCCAGTACTTCCTTCATCGACCGTACACAGACACTGAGCAGTGTTGTATGTATTGCGAATAAAAAAAAGATGTGTAAACACCCAAACTGTAGGTGCAATGACCTAACTAGGATCAAGCTGTTCAAGAAGTTGCCGAGTTTGTGGCATGAAAAGAAGGTTAATATACTGTATTTTATAAGGGAAGTATATTGAAAAAATCGTAATGCTCTCAAGTGGCGTTAGAAGAAAGGTGCGGGGCTTTCATGTCCTTTTTCCTTTTTTTGCATAGCTGTAAACTAAGACTGCTGCTCTTAATTTTCATAGCCTGCCTGTCCAACAGTTGTTACCCGCGTTCGCTACACCCGGCAGCACGCTGGTGGCTGGGAACGCAGGTCTCCTCTCCTACCACACAAACCGACACACAGACAGGTGCTGGGCTTTTCCTTCGCGGGGGTCGTGTGGCTGGTGGTTTGTCTTGGGGAACGCCGGGCCCGCAGAAAGCCACGCACCGCCTTCTGCCCTCAAAGCTCCCCGTCGTGTGAGGAACGTTCTCCTCAGCGGGGCCGGGGGCGGCCCGCCCCGCCCTTCCCTCAGCAACGGCCGGCGCGCGGCGATGACCTCACGGGGGGAAAGCGGGGCGAGGCCGGAAGTTGCGCGGGCGGGGAAGGGAAGGGCCGCCGGGCGCCATGAGCGGGGCTGGCCCCGCGTCCCTCAACCGGAGCGGGTCGGCCCCGCCGCCCGGCGATAGGAAGCGGGAGGCGCTGGGCGCCGGTTCCCCGATTCAGCCCATCATAAAGGGTAAGGAGCGGGGCCGGCCCGCCTTCGGTACGGGGTGCCTGCGTCTGGCCGAGCCCGCCGTGTGCGGGGCCGGGGCCGTGGCCGTGAGGGGAGGAGAGCGCGAGCCATCCCTTCAGCCCCTCTGCGGCCCCGCTAAGCGTTCTGAGGTTCGGAGCCAGGCGGCCCCGGGAGGCTTAAGCTGGCTCCTCGGCCCTTGGGGCTTGAAAGTCGGCGCAGCTGCGTGGCCTGGTTTGGGGAAGCTGAGCCTGGGCCCCGGCCCTTGCCGCTGGCGCGAAGCTTCTCCTGCTTTTTGCCTCGTTGCCCCCAGCGCCCGCGGTAGGTAATCCGTCCAGCGGAGCGTTTGAGCTTGGAAGCGGTTTAGCCTGTGCTGGATTTACTGCAGCCGTGTCATTCCCCAAATTCGACATAATGCTTCTGCGGGTTTTTTTTTAAGCGGGGGGGGGGGGGGGGCGCGGATTCAGGGTGTTGAGCAAACCCACGGGGATGCAGTGGGGAGGGAGAGCCAGAAGGTAGCTCCGACAGCTGGGGCAGGAGGAAAAGCAGGACTCTTCCTTTAGATGGCAGTGCCCGTTCAGTATCACTTAAGAGGGCTTGCTGGAACTACACCGTGTATTTCTCGAAATAGTCTATTTGCTATGCTATCAGAGCACTTTTAAATTTAATGGTGGTTTTTTTTTCCTGTACGACAGCTAAGCCTTTTTTTCATACCTATTTATGTTGTAAATACTCTTGTTCAAGACTAGGTTTCAAGTCTTTGGCCCTGGAGTACAAGTAAACGCTGACAGTTTTCCTTTGTAGTGAGCTTTCCTCTTGTCTCTTGCTGCATAAAACTCCCACGTCTTAAGCTGTGAATCTCTGTTGAGCTGCAGTGTTTAGTCCTACTCTTTTACCACTGTTAACAGTCAGATACAGAAGCTGTACTGAGGAGGTGGAGGATTGAAACAGGGTACTGAGAGGCAGAGGAGGATGTTCACGTTCACAGAAAAGTGTCTGTGGCACCTGGAGTACTGATTCATCACGATTTATCGAAGTTGGCGGTTTGCTGCATAGATAAGATAGCCAACAAATGTTATTTTGGTGCTCTTCTGATTTTACATGTGTTTGGTGAGCAGTAGTCCTTCTTGCATTGAAGTATGATGTGTTACCTTGTGTTGTGTAGCCTAGTATGGAGTGTGAGAGAAAAACTAAACATCCAACTTTTGTTAATCTTCTAGATGTCGGGGAAATCTATTCAAGACTACTGGATCACAGACCAGTAATTCAGGGAGAAATACGTTACTTTGTTAAAGAATTTGAAGTAAGTATTTGTATCTTACTGGGTGCTGTAATCTTCAGAGCTTGAGACTTTAAACAGTTTTAGCATCTTTTTAGAGATTATAATATGTATGTTATTTTCTTCAGAAAGACTTGATGTGTGTTTCTCATCCAAAATAACTCAATGCACCTATAGCATATGTCTGCATCTTTAGTAAACAAGGCAATAATTTAAGTCTTTTTATTTAAAAAAGTTTTGAAAGGGCCATAAGTGTTTTTCCTGCAAAAGACTGGCAGGAATATTAATGTAGGGGAAAGATGTAGTCCTACCATCTTAGATAAGTCTTATTGGTTCAAGAAAAACATTGTTGACCAGTACAGGTTTACATCTGATTAAGAAACTGCTTTGTGCCTCAGCTGGATTCAGCTAGCACAGTTGTAATTTAATTTTGCTTTAACTTTTGTTCCATGAAAGAAAGTAATATTACTGGAAGAGAAGAGCAGCACTTTATGCAAAGCAAGAAAATAATTAAAAATGGAATGAATGTTATCTGATTGGCTGCAAATAAGGCTAAAGTACTGAAGGTGTAGAGATGTTTATATACAACTGTGCTTGGAAAGTGTAAGATGGTTTCCACGAGATGGCAGCAAAAGTTTAGAAAAATAGAGTCTTGTGGCAGCAAAAGGCTATTTCTGAGTAGATTTTCATTCTTACAGAATATGGAATTTAAAATCCTAAAATTAGTCCTGAAAATACAGTTATACCTCAAACTGACAGTATGCAGAGCTGATTTTTAACAAGATGACATTAAAATGTCTTCTCCCCCACCCCCTGGATTGTTGCTAATAATTCAAGCAGGTCTAATTTGTCTCTATACTGGTTTAGCGAAATATGTATGTGAGCTAAACTCTGATGAGATGTGTATTGTAATGGCTTGAGAGTCATGAGGAATGATTTCTTTTCTTTGCCTTCCCTAAATATGTTATAGGATACAGTAAATAGTTTTACATGGCTTTTCATAGGAAGGAAAATCTTAAACTCAGTTACAGAATTAGAACTCATATCTTCAGAATTCATATATTTCTCTCATTGCGCCCAAAGTCTTGTTCTGTTTCTTAGACAAATTTTGTATATTCTTAGATCTTTTCTTGAAACTTAATTTCTATTTTATACTTTTAGGGGGAATATAGCAAAGCAGAGGATTATTTACACTTTTGCAACTTAGAATTTCTTCCAAAAAATTACACTTGTTTCTAACTTTGAGATATCGGATATTTTTTGGTTGTCATAGGACATACACTTTTTCTTTCAGTGATTAGCATCTAGTGTGTAAGGAGTGTAGATTTGTGTTTAGGAAGTCTGGAGCCTGTTTAATTAAATGGCTTTACTTGTCTGTAAACAGAACCTCTGTTTCTGAAGATTTAAAATAGGTATGGTGATCCAATTGCCCACTTCATGCGATGCAGTATTTTTTATTATCTAGAGTTGCTTTATGATTTGTAACTTTCAGTATAGCAATGCTTATGTGGAACTCTACTCATAACTCTGAAGAGGGCGAAAAGTAGGAAGGAAGCAGGTGGCAGCCTGGAGCAAATTTCAGAATCTTTTTCATTGTCTGAAGCAAAGTGCAGGTGAAATTCAGAGTGGAAGTAGTGCTGTGGCTTCAGAATTTTATTTTTTTTTGATGTAAACAATAAAGCAAAAGCTTGTTCTTCTTATAATTAATCATGACCAGCAGTGAGCCAGAATGACTTCCTCTTTAGTTAGCTGTGTTATGTTATTTTTTAGTCCTGACTTCATTGCTTTACTTCAGTAAAAACAATTTTACTTGCATAGTTTTAATCTTGTACCATGTTAAATCTGGAAGGTCAGACATCAAGCAAGCAGAATCACTGCTATGTTATTTCTCTGTAACAATTGAGTTATAAAAATGCAATGCTTTGAAGCTCTGTTTCTCTCTGTTGTTTTTGATATGCTGTAAATTATCTATACAAAACAACACATTTTTCCACACAATGTTTTCATTAGTAAATACTAACTTTTCTCACAAGGGCCAGAAGTGTCATTCAAAGTATTCTTGTATTTTAGTGTGGAGAATGGAGCATTACTCTCTTTTTCACAAAACTGGTTTTATCAATTGTGCTAAACGAGTAACACTTTAATAGACAATGGTATAGTCTTTGGGATAAAGCTGTTACTTTATCAACTGGGAAACCATCTTATTTTGGAAAGTGGAATTCCTTGTTAGCCACACATTTTCTTTCAATTCTTCTGGCAGGAAAAACGTGGCCTCCGAGAACTACGAGTACTTGAAAATCTAAAGAACACAATCTTTGAAACGAATGAACACGTTCTTCCTAAGTGTGAGCAGGCAATGCATGACAATTTGAATGAAGCATTCAAGAGATGTAAGCACGTAGCTTCTTATTTCCCTTGTTGAATCATTTTGAGGAATGATTTAAATAGTTTGGATTCAAAATATGATTTGAGGAAAAATCCATCCTTGGGTAAATTTTCTACCATTTATGTGCTTTGTTCTCATTTCTCTCAGATTTTAAAAGGGAAACCACAGGGGCATTTTGTTTATATTTATTGGTCCAGCCTATGCAGCTCTTGCTAAGGTTACATTAAAGCTTTCTGTTGATTTAATTAAAAGCTATTTCAGCTCAATCTTTTGCTACTCACTTAAAAACAGGATAGTGCTCCATGTTGGCTAAAGCCATGGACAAAATTTCAGTTTTCTTGTTTGTTGCAAGCATGCTGTGGTGTGACCTTCAAGTTTCTTAGTTTTCCTGCAAGAGAGCATAATACTGCCCCCATAATTTAAAACAAAACTTGCTGCTATATAGCTATGAAATGTGCTATTATTTAGTCACAAAGAGGGTAGTAGTAGTAATTGTTGTATGCTAATCCTAGTTGCATCATTATAACCATCTAATATATCTTTTTATTGCTCAGATTTTAAAAGAAAGCTTAAAATTTGTTGTATTAATTTTTCAGTATCTTTTTTCTTTCTTACTCATTCAGCAGGATAGCTTCTCAAAAAGATATTTTAGGGGAGTGTGGCTATATAGCTTTAGCTGCCAAATTTACGCAGTTGAAACATGCCAGTGTGGGTTTTGTTATATTTTATGTAGTGCACGTTATATAAGCATTTAATTTCATATCCCTTATTTATATGGCATCTGGTATATGCAGAATAACAAATAGTAGATGATGCTATACGCACAAAACAATTGCAGGAAGATATTTGAAACTTAAAATTTAGTCATGGAAATAAGGCATATGTTCTAATACCTTCTAAATGAAGTGAACCTTTAATATTGCTCCCTGACTTTCTAATGACCAGCTGTGCAATACATCATTAGCAATAGAATGACAGAATGGTTGAGGTGGGAAGGGACCTCTGGAGGTCATTTTGTCCAGCCTACCTGCTCAAGGAGGGGCAGCTAGAGCCAGTTGTCCAGGGCTGTGTCCAGCTGGGTTTTTAATTTCTCTACAGAGACTCCACAACCTCTCTGGGCAACCTGTGCTGGTGTTTGACCACCTCCACAAGAAAAAAGTGTTTTCTTGTGTTCGGATGGAATCTCATGTGTTTCAGTTTGTGCCCACTGGCTCTTGTCATGCACTACAGAGAAGAGTCTGGCTCCCTCATCTTCATTCCTTTCAATCAGATATTTATTTGCGTTGATGAGATTTCCCCCTGGGCCTTCTTTCCTGCAGGCTGAGCAGTCCTAGCTCTCTCAGCCTCCCCTGTTACAAAAGATGCTCCAGACCTGTAATCATCTTTGTGGCCATGCGCTGGACTTTCTCTAATAAGTCCATCTCTTTTGTTTACTGGGGAGCCTAGAAGTGGACAAAATACCACAGGTGTGGTTTCACCAGTGCTGAGCAGAGAGGAGGGATCACCTCCCTTGACCTGTTGACAGTGCTCTTCCTAATGCAGCCCAGGGTGCTGTTGGCCGTCTTTTTTTGCTGCTAGGCTGTGTTGTTGGTCCTCAGAAGATTACTCTCAGCTCAATTCTCCAGTTGCCTAAGGTCCCTCTGAATGGCAGTGCAACCATATAGTCTTTCAGCCACTCCTCCTGGTTTTGTATCCTCTGCAAACTTGCTGAGGGTGCACTCTGCTCCAGCATCTGGGTCACTGATGAAGATGTTAAACAGTATCGGCTGCAGTGCTGACCCCTGGGCTAAGTCACTAGAGGCTTGCCTCCAACTTGACTTTGTGCTGCTGATCACAGACTTTAGACTTAGCTGTTCAGCTAGTTTTCAGGTCCACCTCACTGTCCACTTACCTAACCTCTACTTTGTTGGCTTGTCTATGAGGATGTTGTGGGAGACAGTGTAAAAAGCCTTACTGAAGCTGAGGTAAACAACATTGCCTGCTTTACCCCCATCCGCCAAGCTAGTCACTGCATTATAGAAGGCTATCAGGTTGGTTAAGGGTGTTTTCCCATTCCTAAATCCATGCTGGCTACTCCCAATCACCTTGTTGTTCTTCATGTGTTTGGAAATGCTTCCAGGAGGATTTTTTTCCATCACCTTTCCTGAGATTGAGGTTGGGCTGAATGGTCAGTAGTTCTACGGATCTTCCTTCTTGCCCTTGAAAATAGGAGTTCAGTCTTCAGGAACCTCTCCCAGTTGCAGTGACCTTTCAAAGAGAGAGAGTGGCCTCGCAGCGACATCAGCCAGCTCCCTCAGTGCTTGTGGACACAACTTGTCTGGCCCTGTGGACTTAATGTATTTCCAGTTTGTTTAAGTGCTCCCTAACCTGGTCCTCCTCCACCGAGGGTAAGTCGACTTTGCTCCAGACTTTCCCTCTGGTCTGAGGGGCCTGGGCTTCCTGAAGGCTGGTCTTTATGGTAAAGACTAAGGCAAAGAAGGCATTGAGTACCTTGGCCTTTTCCATGGTCTTTGTCATCGGCTCCCCTGCCCCATTCAGCAGAGGGCCTGTATTTTCCCTAGTTTTCCTTTTGCTGTTTACATACTTGTAGAATCCTTTCTTGTTGCCCTTCGCACCCCTCACCAGATTCAAGTCCAGATCAGCTTTGACTTTCCTAACCCTGTCTCTGCATGATCAGACAGCAACTCTGTACTCCTCCTGGGTTACCTGCCCCTGCTTCCACCTCCTATACACTTCTTTTCTGAGTCTGAAGTCAGTTAGGAGCTCGTTGCCTATCCATGCAGGCCTCCTGCTGCCTTTGCTTGATTTCCTGCTTGTTGGGATGGACCTTTCTTGAGCTTGGAGGAGGTGATCCTTGAAAAGGGTGCTATGTCCCTTCTGTTACCATCATCCCAGACCCTTGGTTTGCCTACCCTATCCCCAACTTCTTTACTTTTTTTATTTTGAGGAGTCACTCCCTCACCTGTCATTTCTGGTTTAAAGCTGGCCCTGCCAGGTAGGCCAGCCTGTTGGCAAACGTACTCTTGCCCTGTTTAGTCACATGTATCCCATCTCTTCCAAGCAGCTGTGGGTGCTCAGAATGGGTCTTATGGATGTAGAAACCGAAACCTTGCTGCCAACACCAACTGTGCAACCAGCTGTTAACCCCAAAAACCCATGGAGTCCCCCTTCACCAGGAAGGATGAGGAGGACATTACCCAGACTACTATGCCTTTGACCACTGTCCCCAGATCCCTGTAGTCATTCTTGATATTTCTCAGGTCACCTCTGCAGTACAGCTGGTGTCTACATGGAAAAGCAGCAGGGGTTATAGTCTGAGCCTCAGTAGCCTCTCTACAGCATGCTGAGTGTGAGCTCCTGCAAGCAGCAAACCTCCCTAGATGACAAAACGTACGGACAGGTGGGGAGCCTCCATCCCCTGCCATAGGGATTCTGCTACAACTACCACTTGCCACTGTCTTCTAATTGTCCTGAGTGGCTCAGGCTCAGCCACCAGATGCTCCAATGCATGGTGCTACCAGCTCCTCATCAGCTACGAGGGCAGTGAACGTGTTCTGTAACTGGAAGTTCTCAGGGGGTCAGGAGCCTGCCTCCTGCTGTGAGAAGTCTCCAACTTTAAGATGATGATAAATAAGTACGGTATTTCTTGATGCTAGGGTGTGTTAGTGGGAGAAATGACTGCTCTGGGGAAATTGGTTTATTTAATTCTGCATTAATTAAGTGTTAAGTAAGTTAGGGAGAAAAATGCATAGGAATACAGTTCCTATTTCCACTGAGAAGTTTTCCTAGGCTTAGTCTCACGAGAGAAGAGGCTGGCTCCAGCATAAAGATGTTCTCCGTGTAGATTGTTTATACTAAATCACTTTTTACACATGATGGGAAAAAATAAGACAAAAAAACCCCAAACAACCAAAACATAGAGCTTGATCACCCATTTCTACTTACTGACATGAGAGTTTTTTTGATGTCTTCTGAGGTGCTGAGTAGTGCACTCTAGCTCGTCAGCAACACTGTATGGGCACAAGAGGACCTAGCTGCCTTTCTCTTTTAGGCTTCTAGAACACACAAGGGTTGATCTCGGTGATATGCCTACATAGAGTTATCAATGTAAAGTATTTTCTGCAAGTACTGACAAATCTTATTTGTGCAGAGTTAAGTGACACAGTCGAATATAATCTTTGACTTGCAACAGCCTCATGTCTTTTAAATCCCTTTCAGGCAAATTTCTTTGATTTAGAACAGCAGACTGATCTACTGCAATTTGTTATTTCAGTGCAAGCTGCCAACAATATGATCCATAGACTCCAAGAGAGGGAGCACGAAGAGAGGAAGGTAAAGGATGGATGGATAGATTTTTATAATGTGTTCTAAGTAAGAGTCTTGTGCTTCTACAGCAAGTTTTTCTGTCTTCTGTATAGCAGACCTTAAAAGCATATTTTTCTATACTTCATATACTTGCAGTAAAATGTATTTTGGGGTGATTTCTGCACTTATAAAACATACTGCAGTGGCATATATGTTCTTGACTGCAAAGTTAATGGTTCACTAGTTCTTCCTACAATCTCCTGATGTATGGAAACTATTTTTTTTTATTTCCTTTGCTTTATTTTCCCTCCTAGCTCAGACTATAATATTTGTAGCACACAGGGAAAGCTTAAATATAAAAAAAAATTATTTTCTGTGGAACAAAAATCACCTACTAACCTACCAGAATGGAAATGTAAATCTTTCCTAGTTAGCTGAGAACATTGACCATATTATATATATTGCTTGTTGAAAAGGAAGTGTGTTTTTCACTTGTGGATGGGTTATTTAATGAAGGGCTATATTATAGGAACATGCGAATCATTGGAATCTTTTCAGTTGGCTACACTTTGCTCATTTGAAATACATGTGCTCTCAATCTAAAATTTGGAAAATTATACAAGAAATTAGTTTCATGTTTTCCCATTACTCCTTCATGATTGTGTTCCTGTGTTATCTTTTTACTTGCTAAATGTTAGTTATAATTATTTAGTTAAGAAAAACTGAAGACGTTTCTGTTGCCATCATGCAAAACAGGCTGTGCATTGATTTATGTAAGCTGATAGTCATGTTTTTCTTTCCTTTTTGTAATCAATGAAGATGGGCAGTACAGTTGCAGTTGAATACTGGTACTGTGCAAACAGCACACTGCTGAACCCTGACAAAGTTTGCTTGTGTCTAACGCTAGTATAGATAATAGTAGAGAGGTTAAGTAGGAGATTCTTACAGTTCTGCTACTGTGTGTTTGTAGTAAAACTTTAATTAAAAAATTTATAACTTATAAAACGAACACTCAATAAGAATGGTAATTATTCTTTTTAAAAACATTAGCTGTACGTTTCCATTCTTTTTTTTTATGCAGTGGCAGAATACTAGTAGCTATTCAGGATTTGTAGTGTTTCTTTAAGCTTGTACAGTAAATTTTTTTGGCTTGAAACTTCCCAAATGTGCATAGTAACAGGCAGGTAACTTTTTTTACATTATAGATAAAAGTTGTCATTGTAGTGCAGCCACTTGAGGAGAAATACTTTTTCCTTACTTTTCTTTCTGAAATTACGTGCTCTGAAAAAATAATGGAGTTTTGGTAGGGTCTGGTGTCAAGTGATTAGTGTTAGCAGTCCTCAGTGAAATTATCAATTTCTGCTGAATCAAATGAATTTTAAGATTGTTTGCTTTACTAATTATCCTTTTTTGCAGTTCCTTTCAGCTGCTGGTATCAGCTAAGGAACAAAAGGGAAATGATGATGTCCCTACCACATTCTCACTTAGGGTATAAAGTAATTTGTGATTACAAGAGTGTCATTGAAAGAAGCATTCATGGAATCCTCTGTCTCATTGAGTAGTCTTCCCATCTAGATCAGTAATATTTAGTTAGTAGTTCAAGCTGTGGATTACTTTAAGCTTATGGGAGAAACTAGAGAAGATTTCAAGAAATTTTGTAAACCTGGTTTTGTGTACTACGTTCTTATTTTTTTATTTTTATTTTAAATATTTTTATGTAGAAGAGTACAGGCTTATACTGGAAGGTACCCAACACTTCTCATTACCTCTTAATTGCTTTAGCATAAACTAGTATGGTAACATTTCTCAAAGCCTGTGTCTGCCTCAAATGGTTTGGGTTTGGCATTTTTTAATGTGTTTTTATTTTTTGTTTGTGTTTTTTAATTTCAAGAAAAACAGCCCAAGTAATACTAAAAACAAAGTTTACTGATAAATTTGATGTTTTTACAAATGTTAATTTTTTGCATAACCAATGACAGTAAAACAAGGATAGAAATAAATGCAACCAACTCATGTGAGTCAGTACTGAGTACAAGAAGGCTTTGCTATCTTTCAGGTTCAAGCAGTATGCACTATGGAGTGAAAAAAATGGTTTCATAATCAGATTAGATTTTTTCCAAATAACTAATGTCTGAGCTTAGGTGTTGATATAAAAGGAATATAAAAGACATCACTGCCAAAATATGTAAATTTGCTAACACACCAAAGGGAATTCCAAGAACAGGAATTAATAAGGCAGCAACTATGTTTGTAATTTAGACAAGCTTTGGTTTATATCGAAACTTTAACTCAAAACTATTTTCAACTTTTTATATGAACATGAAAGCTGAAAATCTTCCAAATTCGGTGTTGTCTAAATTTCTTATTAAAAAAATTACTCATAAAAGTAGTAGGCATTGTTACAAACATAGAACAGATTCTAAGCTTAGATTGAGTTTCCCAAACCCTTGTATTTATGAAGTTATACTGAAAGACAGAAATGGAGGCCAAGTATTTGGGTTACATGCAAAAAGTGAAGTTTAACAGCTTGCTGTGGCTTATGTTCTGGTGGGTGACTGAAGGAACTTCTAGCAGAACATGTGAAATACTGTTTGCAGAAGAGGTATTGCTGAAAGAATATATAACCAGCAATCAAAACCAGGAAAAAGCTGTATCAGTGTGGACAGGAGCTGGAAACCTTATAGGAGGGTAGAACTGGAGTTCTGAGTGTTTGGGGATGAGGAGATGATTTTCAGATTAAATGAACAAATGAAAAAAAAAATCTATCCAAATTTTGCCAAATTAACAGCAATGTAGAAATACCATTTGTGCTGCCTTGTAGATCTTTTCAGGTGGGGTAAAAATATTATCTGTGCAGTAGGTGATAGTAAGTGCCAGTCAGTAACACAGATAATAAAAGCATAAAGAATAATGTACTGTGGCTGACAGTTAGACGACCTTTTGGATCAAATAGAAATCTACAGCATGGCAGGAAATGTTGCATTGTGTAATGCTTAAAATATTACAATTTATAGCTGATTACTGAGACTCTTTTTTTTGGTTCCTGGCTAAATATTGTACCGATACCATACAATATCATGATTACCTAACGCTTCTTCTTGGCTCAGGTCCGTCTGCATGCTTTAGTTCATACGGCAATTTTCCCATGTTACAAAGGTCGTGAGGTTTTACTGAAGAACAAAATGTGTTGTTCTGAAGCCTGAATGTGGTATCATAATATTGGCTTCTGTCTTGTTATAGTGCATTGGTTTATTTATATAACAAAAATACCAGAACAACTTTGTAGACACTTCTTTACTGGATGAGGAGAAAGTGGAAACTTACATGTTTTCTGAGGTGGCTGTGTTGGGTTTATTAGGTGCTGTTTTCTAATTTATAATTAAGTCTGACTGAAGGGGCTTGTGTTCTTTTTTGTTTGGTTGGTTTTTTACTTGTGGGTTTATACTATAGTTTTACAGATTTGTTTGTTTGTTTTAGCAGTCATTTGAAATGACAAAAGGCAGGAATTAAAATTAGGCTATACGCTGAAAAGTTGTTCTATGAAAGTACACTGATTTTCATGTTTGTATGTGCTATTCTTTGTGATATTTTTGTTAGTTTACAAGTTAACAGTTTTTCCAGTTGGCAGGCAGTTGGAAACAGAAGAATGAAACCTAAAAAACAAGGTGTCTGTTTCTGTTTTTTTTAATCATTACCAGCAACCCAAAATTTGTAATTAGAACTTTTCAGCAATTTGGGAGTTCTGTAAATCTTTGTTTTAAGTGTTTTGCTGACTGTGTATGGCCAGAATTTATTGCAATTTATCTTTTACATAGTTGGGTTGGTCTTGCAAAGTTACAAGTTTAAAAAATAATGAAAATTAACACTGAATTACTATTCTTCCCGATTTTTTAAATTTTTTTTTTTAAAGGAGAAAAAGGGATTATTTTCTCATGCAACTGTACCTGTAGTTTCAAGCATGCAGGCATTATTTCTTTCTTAATGACAGTAAAAAATATTTTAACAGGTCAGAAGTTTTTTATTACCACTGCAAGTGCTTCTGGACTTGAGAAAAAACAACATTCTTTTACCTTCCTGAAATATGAATATGTATTTAATCAGAATGCATGTTATATTTTCATGTTCTGTGATAAGACTAAAGTGCTTCCTAACTGACCATCAGTATGCAAAGGCAATTTCAAGTTCTTTAGTCTCTTACTGTGTCGTATGTCACCTACGGGGGCCCAGCTACTGAAGGTCTTTGGATTATTGTTTGTCTTGCAAGTTAAGATATTTGACAGGAGTCATTGACTTGATTAATTCAGATTTATAAATATATGTATGTATACATAGAAATGGCAGTGTTACTCTTTTCAATCAACACAGTAACCAAGCAGATAAAGGGTGTGTTTCTGTTCTGTATCCCTTTGAAACAGCTGACTAAAAAAAGCATGTAAGAATAATAAACTTCTAATATTAGAGGTAGTTATTGGCATTAGTTATCTAGAACTTAATTGTTCAATGTATAAGAAACTGAAGTAGGTCTCCACCATCAGGGTAAATACCGTAAGCAAAAGATTTTCATTCCTCTCTTTTTGCTTGCCTGGGGAATACATCAGATTAGGGAAACTGTAGAGATTGATCCCAGAATATTCTGTAGCTCTGTAATACCAAGACTGTCTTCTGAGTTGGGATATGTGAATTAGATATTTTTTATTTTTTTTAAGTAAAAAGATACTTTATCATACATCTCTAATATTGCTAAACATGGACTATTTTGCATATGGCCAGCTTTTTTTACCTTGTACATACAGATTACAATTTTGGAGGACTGTTGATTCCTTAGAATATATTTATTCTCTTAGGAGTGAGGGTTGGTTTGTTGGGATTTTTTTTTAAGCCTAAACCACTGAGGCAAGGTAACATGTTTGAGGTTGCTCAGAATGCTGTTAAACATTTCCTGAATACAAAATTTCTGAGAACATTAAAAGCTGGAGTGTGAATTACTAACAGTTATTGTAGTCATGATAACTTGTTTTTACCTTATAAAAGAATTATTAGAGTTTTGTGTATACCAGCATCACTGAGGTGGTACAGATCTCTAGAGACTGATCATACTTCTTACTGTTGTCATACTTGTGTCAGCAAGCTGTAGGAGATACCTAGAGCCTAAACTTTTTGTTTCAATCTTCAGTTCATATTTAGCAAGAGAAGGTATGTATATTTCAAAGATTGCTTCTCTTAAATGATGTTCACATGCTCTTTTCTATTCGGCATGAGTTTAAATGTGCTATGAATTAATGCTTCATAACTAGAGATCCTGACGCTTAAGAGAGCAACACCAATTTGTATTAATACTTAAGTTGATTGAGGTTATTTCTTCAGTTTTAAGTAGTCAGGCTTTGAAGAGTGAGAAATATAATATGACATTGGAATGCTTCCTAAATAACAAATTGATGGAAAATAACCTGAAGTTCTGTAATCTTAAAATGAAGTTGTTATTTTCCTCACTGTTACAAAATTGGAAATTAATTTGCCAGACACACTGTCAAATTCTACATGTATTGTTTTCTGGAAAACAAACTTTTTGCAAATGTATAAATTTGGAAATCATGAATTGATTGTATAAAATATACTCAGTATTGTCTCTACAGATCACTAATATACATAATTGTGCTGACTTTTGGAAACTGTTTGCTTTTTGAGAGTGACTTCTGATTTAACCAATACAAATCCATGCCAAGATATCTATACGTGTAGAAAAACTTTATATTTTAAAGATTTTTCATGGCTACCAATGGCATATTTAACAAGAGAGATTATTCATCTGCCTATATGGACCTCCATGCTTTCTAGCTGTGCTGCCACTACAACTACAGTTAGGACATAATATTTTTTGCATAGTGTCTTGATTTCATTAGTTTTTCCTCCTGTGTGTTACCGTCAATTGAATAAAGCAGTGAAGCTAACAGCGCTGGATATGAAGAGGATGTGGTAGGAGTGGAGAGCATTGTGGTAAGAAAGCACAATTTAGAGCAAACCTGAAGGGTCCTTGCACAGCTACAGTGTGAGAGTCATCTTTCTGTTCTGAGAAACTGAATCTTTTTGTGGCTGGAGGGCTAGGTATCGATGTCCTGCGTGTGAGCTTGTGTCCTCAAGAGACTGTTAGTGCACTATGTTCTGCTACGCAAAAGGCTGTACCACGGTAGCAGATGTTATGTTATGAGGCAGCGGAGAAGGCTTGGATGAGGGGAGCCTTGTAGTACCTTAGCTCCAGGGATGGTGTCTGTTGCAGCTTGGGTCTTGCAGTTGGATGTGGGCATAGGAGGAACCTGTCTTTGGTCAGGATTTCTCTCTCATATTGTTCTATGATGCCTAACGAGATTGAAGTGCCCACTGAAGCTTGTCCCACAGCAATAGCATTCGTAGGTCTCTCCTGCGTGGATCCTTTAACTTCTAATAAGAAGAAAGTTTACACTGCAACACGTGCTTTGGTTAAAAGATCTGTATCCTAAGGCACACATCCATTAAGAATCACGCTTTGTTATTTTTGCTGTTCACACAGCTATCCATCTGGTAGGAATAGGAATACTGGTTTCAAGATTACGACTGTCTCGCACACACAAACATATCCACTCAGCAGCCCTAAGTGTTAATGATTTGGAGGTGCTGCCGAGAACAGTTGAGTTTGAATTTGTTTTCTAGGAAGCAGAGCTGCAGTGCCCAAGGTGTGCACTGAGCTTCTACAGTGGGGTTTTCCAAATTGTTACCAGGGTGGGAGAGTGAAAACAGTATTCAAGTCCTTGGTGTCTTTTACTTGGTATTTCTTGTCATTCTTACTTGCTTGGTCTAGCATATCTTAATTTTTTTTTGTTTTCTGAAGTGATTATTCATATCTGCAACTTTTTACTTTGTTAAAGGTGTAAATTGCAATTATATGGAGTTAATTTATTTCCAATGCTGCTTGCATTTATGTATTTAAAGAATAAGCACTTCAGCAGTTGCTTCTCAGTACTCAACTGTTTAAATTTGTCTTTAGGCATAGATTACGCAATGTACATATAGCCTAGCTGCTAATATCCCTTTATTTCACAATGTCACTTCTCTTGTGCCAGAACAAACTAAAGGCTGATTGAGCAGGGGGAGAAGAAAAGAGTTAGACCACAGATTTTTGATAAACTAAACTTCACTATGTCATGTTCCAGAAATGTCTTAACTTGTTTTCCCAGGTAAATCATTTTATATCCTTGGGTAGGAATGGCACAGTGGAAAATGAAAATAGAAAGTAGCACCATGAGTTTCATGTTCCTTGCAAACTGTTCATGTTGTGAGGAGCATGGGTTAGTCTAGCTGAAGTGTGTTTTGGGTAGGTGCTGCGTAGTCCTGTCAAAAAGTGTGTGATGCACCAGCTGTTTCAAAACTTTTTGGATAGGAAGTAGTGTACTAGTGGACCTATTTATATACACTGGTGTATTCTGTTAGTAGCTGATACTGCATCTGTTGCAAACCAAATCATTCTTGGCATAATGTTATAATGTATATAAAATGCCGCATGGCAAAACTAGTGTATTTAACCTACAGTTTGTGATCTTGAAGAACAACACTTTGAGAGTGTTGAAGAATACATATATGGCTTCCCATTGCCTTAAGGTGACAAAAATGCCAGATGTTTATTAAAGCTGTAAGATAGTGTTTATTCCTACACAGAAGTACGGTACATAGAAAAGAGTCATTGCTTATATATTAAAAAGGGGGGGAAAAAAGAATGAATCCTCTCTTGCTGGAAAATCGAGCAAATGTAAGAACAGCTGCCTAGATTTATTGTGACTTCGGCATCTATAATATAAGGAGGCTAGACTGTTAATACTGTATGCAAAAAATCCACGGAAGTACATCTCATTTCGACATGAATATTGGATGTGTGTATGATCTCTCTTTCTCAATAGCTAGATATTTTTTTTTATTTGGGTGATAAGAGAATGAAAGGAATCAGGCTTACCAGAAGCCAAGCAGTATGAAAGAATGAGGGGGAAAAAAATAACTTGTTTATAAAGTAAAACATTAATTACAGTAAAAGCTAGCTAGCTAAAGCAGAAACACTAACTGCCAGTTTCAAAACATTGAATATCTATGTTGTTATATTCTATTTCACTCTTTTCCTTTTTGTATTAGAGGCTTTTCATCAAGACTAGTATCTGATGACTATGCTGAACCTAAGCATTGTGGTAAAATAGAAATGTGGCTTGTTTCTAGTTTTAAAAATGTATTCAAGAATGTAGAAAATTCATTTGTTGAAACAAAAGTGACTTTCAAGGGGAAAGTAGCAAATGTCAAGAAAAGAGGAGCGATATGTTGAAGGATTGGCTGACATAATTTACAGGAGTTTTATTAACCATTGTAATTAGTTGTGAAACATAGAAGCATTCTGTTTACACGGATTTGACAATCTCAAATGTTGTCTTGAGTGTTGAAGTGGATCCTTTAATCTCTGATAATTCATATGTACCTAAATAATAGACATACATAACTCTATAAAATTTTGTCTAGAACTCACAAATATGAAATATAGTGGGCCTAGTGTTTTCCTCATAACTCGGACATTTTTAGTTTGTATCATATATAACATAGGCCTGCCTGTACTTACAGTGGACGCCCTGAATCTGTTAGTGTCAGTAGGCAGCTTCTTTATGTGTGAATACAAGAAAAGAAGAACAGGGGGAGGGGGGGAGCTGTGTCCATTTGCTGATTTGGGGGGGGGGGGGTCCCCCATAACTAAGGGACTAAAACCACTGAATGCTGTGTTCCCAAAATGAGAAGTTCATTTTAAAAGAAAATCTTTGTGAGCTAATATGGATTTATATCAGCTGCTTACAGTACTTCTGACATTGTCAGTAATCAGAGGAGCAAACAATGCAACAAGTACGATCTTTAGAAACCAACAGAAGCAAACGAGGTGAGCTAGTAACTTTAAAATGTCTTTCCATTTATTTATTTAATTATTTTTCACAAGGCTGTAGCGTAGAAAAGCTATTGTAGCCAATGCTATCACGTTAATAGTATCACAGGCATTTTACCATTTGTTTTGGATTGACTATAAAAATAAATGTTTTCTTTTTAGTTTCACCTTTTCATATGTTTCCTTGCTAGTTTCACTTTACTGAAGTAAAAGTCCAGTTTCTCTGATACTTTAACATTATGTAGGTCTCATTAAACCCTCTGGTTTAATATGGAAATTATATTAAAACTTGACATTTTCCTCCTCTCAGCTTCAGGCGGACAAGCTGATGGCTCGTGAAGAGAAGCGCATTGCCCACTGGGAGGAATTCATGAAAGAACAACAAAACAAACAAGCAGAGGTGGATGAAGAGCACAGAAAAGCTATGGAACACCTCAAAGAACAGTATTCTGAGATGGAGAAGGAACTGACCAAATATGTTTCTTTTTAAGACCTTTCCTTTTTAATAGTGCTGGGTTTGTGCCAATACTCAGTTGCTTCTGACTTAAATTGAGATTCTTTTGGAAAGCTGAAACACATAGGAAAAAAAGGAGAATTTCCTCTACAGGTTTGGTATGGGAAGAAACGGTTGCATACTTTCAACTTAAGTGCCTATCTGTGCTTGTTTTCTTCAGGGCAGGTGGAATACCAGTGTTTCTTCATTTTTTTGAAGGTGGAACTGGAAATTATGTTGTGTGACTACATCAGCTCAGGGAGTTGCAAACTGGAATTCTCTCCTATCTGCAGAGAGTATTGTCTCATTTGGGAAAACAGAGACTAATGTAACATTTAACTGTCCCAGTGTGCAGCCACAGCCCTTTCCCAAAAAGTAGGTGTAATAGGTTCCAGTCATAGTTAGCTGAAAATTCAATGGGAAAACCATAAATCCCATTCACAGATTTCAGGAAAACCAACTTGTTTTATGGAATATTTTACTTTGCAGCTTTAGCAATGAAAGATCGCAACAAAATTTTAAATGCAGTTGCAATTCCAGCTTTTGGGTTGTATGTTCAGTGTTATGAAGTACAGTTGATATTTAAATGGTTTTTGCTAACATAAAAACAGATAAGTGAGCTTGGAGAACAATTTCTTTTCTCTCCCTCTAAATGTCTCAGGCCTCTCCTTTTAAGCTTTACTGTTCTAAGCAAAGCCAAAACAAGCTGAAAAGTAATCACAAGAAGCATATCAGTCTTTGTATTAGCTTTGTAGCTAGTACAGTATTTACCTTAAGTATTTGACCTGCTGTTGGTTTACTTGGAATAAGCTTGTCAGAACTTTGTAAAGCAATTGAGGAAAGATTTTTCTTTATCAGCATAACAAATGAGCAGATTAGTGTTAAAATACTTGTAGTACTGATCTGCTTTCTTACTGTTACTCTTACCGGGTATGTGAAACTCCTGTATCGCTTTATTTAAAACTTGCAGTTAACAGCAGCGTAACTGAAGAAGTTAACCAGTTCATTAACCAAGCAAAATGAGACATAGTACCCTAATGAAATATGGCGCAAGCTAACTGTTAGTACAGGAAATATCTTTCCATAATTTAGTTGGTGTCCAATATAGAATGGAAACAGGTAAAATTAAACAGAATTTACCCTTTACCTGTATTGCAACAGTAATATGCCAACAATGGTTGCTTGTGTAAGTTTATGGCTTGGTGTCAAGGCTCCATTCCTGGCAGCATGTTGATAGTGTGATTAAAGTTAGTAGAGGAGATGGAATAAGTATTTGAGATTTCTTTCAATAACACTGAATTCCTGCCAAGCTGCTCTGCCCACTACTGTAGGCCCAACAGCTCCATCAATCATCATCGTGTATCTGGACTGAAAAGAGGACTTGCCGACACTGGGGCATGCTGGAATGTTGTTAATTCTCTGTTGTGGATGGAAAAAACGTAGATGTCTCAAAAGTATCCCACACATGAAAAATAGGAAAGCCTCTTTTAGAACAACCCCTGTTTGACTAGAAGGTGACCTCTGTAATATTTTTCAGCTTATGTACCCATGATGAATGTTGTAACTAAGCTCAGACTTTCATTTAAAAAGAAAAAGTTAGTTCTTGCCTGTCTTTAGAATTGGGTGTGGAATAGTTTTGTTTTGAGCACAGACTGAAAATGGCTTCTCTTACCAGATTATTTGATGTATATATGCTCAAAGCCCAAATATCTTTATAACAAAATGCATTTAACTGCATACTGAATTAATTTTTATTTTTGCACTGATAATTTTTATTAAGATTTAGATATCTAATTAACTGTGCACTGAAGCTGTAGATTTTAGTATTTTGTCAATTTGAGGGCTCTTAAGCAATGATACAAATGTTGCAAGTTAGATATTCACTGGAAAATAAAGTGGTATTTCCAAAATCTTCTGGGATGCGTGCTCCTGATTCTTTGAAAAGCTTCTAAATCCTAACACTGAAAATGTGTTCCGCTTTTAGAATGATACAGGTATTTTTATGCTGAAGTTCATTTAAAAACACTTTTCTTCATAGTCTATATGTGCCTGTTGGCCCATTCTTATTCGTTGTGGGGACCATGTTAAAACTGTCTGTTGCTTAATTATTTTATTCAGTAACATTCACTTTTTTTATATGATAAGCTGTAGGTGTTGAGGTACTTGGAAATGCTTAGTTGTCTTTGAAGCAACTTGCAGACATTTACAGGAAAACATATCTTTTCTGTCCAAATGTGTAAAAAAAGCCCAAACAAACAAAAACTAACCAAAAAAACCCAAAACAAACCTGATGTGTCGAATATTATCTCAAAGCAGAACACATCTGATGGATATAAAAGATTCCTTTCTTCAGCATGTTTTTTTTTCTAGCAAGGCAGGACTATGTCTGGACGCAGTAGTTCTCCACAATGGGACTTTCTTTGTAAGATTCAAATTCTTGTTATTCAAGTATCTACCATTTGGGAGAAAGAGAAAAATGATTAGTTTAAAAGTTGGTTTTATGTCGTTGGTGCATGAAGGAAGTGTTTAACTTATACTTGCAATATTTGCATGATTGAATTTCATTGTTTTAAAAATCTTGAGCATTTATTTAATCCCTGTTAAATTTGATGGAAGTTTACATCGGATTCCAATAGGAGCTGGAAAGGGTCCTCAAGCCCTAAGTTAACTTCTAGTATGGCAGGTGAGTTTGGCAATATGTCTTTGTACCAGGCTATGCATATAACTTTTTGCTTAACTATTAGTGCCGTTTATTATACTGAACTGTAGGTTTAGCTATTCTTCTTTGTAACTGGAAGTAGGCTTGGATGTCATGTAATCACTGGAATATTTTCTTAGTCTTTCTATTCTGATGAATACATAGCAAGAAATTGGTATCTTCCTTTGACCTGCTAAATGAAATCTTTTGCTGCTGTGTTTAGGAGTAGTAACAAACTGAGGAGCTGAAGAAATACTTAAGGGTTTGTTTTGGTTTTAACTGCTGTGTTTTAACAATGAACCTATGTGCTGTTCTCCTTGGAATGTTTTATATCTAAGGCCTATCATATTTTTTTTTATCTTTGGAAGGAGGAAGGAAGCTGATTTATTTGCTCTTACTTTGCTTCTTTCTATGCTATCACTGGGTAGTACTTTTTATAGAAAAATGCCATAATTGCAGCCAAAACATGTACATCTTCTCTGATATTTTAATTTATGGCTTGTTAAATCTTTCCTCAAAAACCATGGAGTTTTTTTCAGTAGTCAAATTAAATGGCAAATACATGGCATAATCAGCCAATGAATTGAATCATATATAGCTGACTCCTGAGTTGAAAAGCTTCCTATGTCTCGAGGCTATGGATTTTGAGATTTACAAATACTCCCCAGTAGGTGTCAGTGCAAGCCTGAGGAGGAAAGTTAGAAAGCCTGTTTTTATAGGAGGTGTAGACTAAATGCTTATATTCAGTTTTAATATAGTATTTTGTATAAGTACAAGACATTTTGTGGATGAAACCACATGCTTTTAAATAAAAAAGACACTACTTATCAGCAGCTTTTTGCCCCATTAGTCCTGAAAAAAGCTTACAACAGGTCACTCTTAAAATTATTTATGTAAGGTGTGCTGATCTGAACAATCTTGTCCGCAATACTTATGCATTCTAATTAAGATTTACTATAATCTGAAGTTAAGACTCAATGCCAGAGATTAAAACCTTCAGGAGCTGCATTCTTACACTGCTGTTCACTTCAGTGGATCAGGTTTTCTGGAGGTTTGAGGCAAAAGTTTATGGTTATTGATAAGAGATTGTGCCATAATAAACAAATGGGGACTTCTGCAAAATATGTTAACAAAATTGTCATACCACACACGTTTAAACAGGCCAATTATTTTAACTGTTTATAATTAAACGAACTTCTCAAAGTAGTAAAGATGCAGTACGCTCAGTGCTGTTGATCTAGCTTATGTTCTGTTAACATACAGCAGAATTTGCAGGAAGATGGGAGTGCAGTTGCTGTAGTAGGATTTTAAAGAATAACAAAACTTTCAAAAACAGTTTAGTCAGATTATTCAGAAATTCCAAATAACATAGGTATTAAAAGAGAAGTCAAAAATGCTTAAATCTATTTTGGGGCAATTAACAAAGGGAATTTTATAAGGGTTGAAAGAAATCTTTTAGAAATACATTACTCCACGTATATGTACCTTCCATTTCTGAAGAGTGTATAGTATTGCGTGCAGTACCTTTGCCGTTTTTTATATAGTAATGAGCGAAGTAGGAACAAATTCACTGAAGACGATGGTGAGCATTAGAAAGAAGAGGAGCTTGCAGAAGTCCTGCTAGGGCTTAAAGCTGTAGCTTTGAAAATCTGGGGCTCAGATTTTTGCTTCCTAACTAGGAGTTGAGTAGAGCTATCCACCTAGGTTTCAGATTGCCTTCTTAAATCCTTTATCTGGGCCAGATCAGAACCTGGGTGGTTCAGATTTTTATTTAATGTTATTTTATAGACAGTAAAGAAAAAGCTGGATCTTTTAATAGGAACTTTCAAGAGAATTGCACTGAAGGATGGATAATACTGTGTTTTAAAACTGTAATTTATAATAAAACCTTACATTTCCTCAGTCTTCTTCACTAATGACTCAGTGGGTGGATACAAGGAGACCTGCAGCTGAGTATCATTGGTTTTTTTCACAGACATTGCATTTAACTTGATGTAATGGAATTTAGTGAGAACCAAAGTACTATTTACGGCCTTCACTTGTTACTCATTACTGACATCTCGCGATGGACATAATCTATAAATTTATCTAGCATTTCATGAGAAAAATAACCTTTGTTCTTGCCATAGCAAACACCGCAGGACCCGGATAAGCATTTTTAGTTGTCTTTGAGTTAATTGTAAAATAAATTTACAAGCTTGCTTTGCAAAGCTTGTGGAGTGGTACCTAGCCAGTGCTCTCCCAAACTAGGATATGCAAAAATGCCTCTTGCTGTAACATGTTCTAGAATGTGCACAGCCTTTTTAGTAGCTTTAGCTTTGGGAAATTTAGTTCTAGATTGCTTGAGGTCATAGGAAGTCCTTTATGAGTGGACCCAAGTTTGTCCTTTCCAGATGTTTTTAGCCCTCATTAAATAAATTCCGGTTCCTGAAAATCCCCTCTCCAGATGGCTCCAAATCTGTTCCAATACTTACTATGTCACCTAGAAAGCTTCTAAGCTGAATTACATAAATAGGAGATACTGTGCATCCTTCCAATGTACTGATTTGAAAGAAAATTGAGCATAATTTAGAAAGTATTTACTAAACAATGTTAAAAATTGTAAAGTAGAATTACAGCATTACACCCAGTTAGCAGTTTTGTTTCAAACAACTAATTAATGTTTGAGATCTTAAGGAGGAATTACCTTTTAAAGTCAAAGTCTAAATGGTTCAAAAATTTTTTCAGAATAAGCAGCCCGCAATACATCACAACACTGGAAAAGTTTTCTGGAATCAAGAAGCACTTGGAGGTAGTAGGACTTTGATCATAGTATCATTTAGGTTGGAAAAAACCCCTTCAAGATCATCAAGTCCGACCATCAACGATGCCCACTAAATATATTGATATTTGTGTCCTGAGCAAGTTTAGAGGCATTCATTAGGCAAATCTGTTGAATTCATTGTCTGGGACACCTTGAGTGCAGAATACAAATGCTGCACAGATACAGAGTGTAGGACAGTACCTTTCGCTCATTTTGTGTAAGGCTTTTTGCGTATCTGTGTATCCAGGAGAAGGGGGCCCAAACACAGGCTGCTGTTTCTGATTGTAAAAAAACCATGTATTTATAGATAGGTAGATATATATGTAAAAAAATGTGGGTTGACCAGGATGTATTGTGTTTTGAAATTTTGTTGCAGCTGTGACTTGCAGGTGGTACAGTAAATGCAATTTCCTTTAAAACATCCATGAACAGATAGAACTTCATGTAATAAAGCTGTTTAGTTACTGATTTTTTGTTTCTTAGCCAGATGTTGAAGTAGGGAGGAAATGGATGATGCAGCCTGCTGCATCAGGTTGCTGTGCGATGGAGGTTGGTGTTTGTCACTGAGGTGGCAGTCATCATCACCACAGGATCACAAAAAGCAAAAATCTTTCTTCAGTTTGTTGGTTTTTAGAGGATGCGAGTCCTAGAGAAGTGCGTGGTGGTCAAACTGGAGCATGAAAAGTCATAGCAGGGTTTCTGTATGCTGTCCCTTGTCCTTTGCAGCCTCTCCTGAAGAAGAAATAGTAGTTCCCTCTTTATACTCTTTCCAGGTGCAATTTTACTTTTATCAAGAATTAAATTGAAATTCAAAAACTGAGTTGAATTTTTGTCATTATCTTCAATCAAAATAAAGTAAGAGGCTCAAACTGAGCCTCTTGTTGCTATGAGTTTCAGTGCTGATTACATTTTGCGTGTTGACACGGAACTGGACTAAGACCGCATACCTCTGCAAGGAGGTTATCCAGCAGCTATTGTATTAGTGCTACTGTAGGTCATTGCCTCAGTATGCTCCCTTTGAAACGGCTGCCATAAAGAGAAACTTTAGCTGAAAACTATTTCCAAATAATTTTCACACGGTAAGAAATTACTCTTCATATATGATGTGATTTCCACGTGCACCTTCCCTGTGCTTTCAAGTTCCCAGGCTAGTTTGTCCCACAGAATCCAATAAAAAACTGTAATTTCTCCCTAGGGTCTTTTCTGGTCATGTTTGATATCACTTAACATAATGAGCTTTTTACTCCCACATCATAAAAGGGTTTGTTTTAGACCTTCTTTTTTTTTTTCTTCAACAAAAAGTGTTGCTTACATCCCTTCTAAAGAATGCTCTTAGTTATGTGAAATGTGGACACGTTGTCTGGGCCAACCTCTTATCTACACCAGATTCAGAAAGTCTGGTTCAGTACAGTGGCTTAGATCGCATGTTTTTGTTGTGTTTTGTTTTTTTAAAAAATATGTATGTATGTGTCTTGTTAAAAAACATTGCTGCCCCCATCTAGGAACAATGCAACACTCACATCATTTCCTGAAAGAATAGAGTTGGAAGGCAATTATCTACTCACCAAACAGGCTAAAACAACAGTTCCTGATATTCTTCTCAAATATTTCAACTTCCCGGGAATCCGGAAAAAATAATTCCATGAGATGGTGTTATGAATGAAGGTATGACATTTCAGTTTCCTTCACTTGGAATCAGACATCCAGAGGTAATAAATTACTGTGCACTTGGCACAGCTGGGAGGGGGATCTGGCTGTGGCAAATTGTTTTTCTTCAGAGCAGGAACAATGAAGTGCTTTTACATCCTCCTTTGTCCAGTGAAAGGCATGGCTTCTTTCTTAATGAGCTTTCGACAGCAATCGCATGTATTACACATAGAAGAAACAGGAACCTGACAGCAGAATACCTTGAACCAAACTTGTTTAGAGATAGGAAAGTATAAAAAAGATTATTTTTTTTTGGTGGGGGTGGGGGATGGTGTAATTATTTTGCCTCTGTGAAATAAGGCCAGTAACATGGTCTGAGAACTGCACCATAACAGGAAAATAAATGGGGAAAAAAATGAGTAGTAAAAAAGCATCTTTACCTCTTTCTCTTGCATCTCAAGGAAAATAATTTTTACCAGCATTATACTGGTCCAGTTTCTGTCACTCTGAACTGATGTGCTACATCTGCTGCCTATACTCATTTTATGGTTGGTGGGTTCAGGTTTTTTTTTTGGTTGCTGCAAGGGAAAGATGAGTAAATGTGCTGAAGAGGATTCAGATGCTGCTTTTGCAGGTTCTCTGTCAAATGTAATTTTCAGCTTAGTCATTAATTCATGTTTGAATAGTTCTTAGATGGGATTGTAAATTTGGATTGTATGATAGACATATAATCATACCGAAAAGAGATGCTGCTCCTGGGAGAAGAGTTGATGCTCTTGATCTTTAAAGAGCTCACTTTAGGTATTTAAGAATCAAGCGGATGGAAAATACTTCTGAAAAAGTGTGTGTTTGGGTTCAAAGTGAGGAATTTTAGCAAGGTAGCACAGGGAACCTTGCACTATTAAATTTGCAAAGTCGTAGCAAGAAAACAGCAAATCGATGCACATCAAAAATCAAATCATTTTAAACCAGAAGCTCTTAATTGAACCTGCTCTCATGCTTGCTTCTGGATGAAGTTTGAAGAAAACACTCATAAATGGGAAATAAATAAATTCTATGTAATTGATGAAGAAAAGAGATAGTTCTGATTTAACGAGAAGATACGCGTGTCATGTAGGTTTTCTAAGAGGTGTTTTTCTTCTGTTAACTTCTTTGAGAGAACTTGACCGAGTGATCCTACCAGCTTCAGGGGTGACTGTGTAAGCACGTGCTGCACGCCAGCCGCAGTTGCAGAGCCTAGCTCCGTACTTAGCATCTTGAAGCAGATTCAGCATTTACAAGGGATCACTGGGCCAGAAAGACATAGACTCAGCAGAGAGCTTTGCATGTGTCCACAGTGTGTTCTGTTCATGCCAGGGAAAACAGGACAAAATCCTGCTCCTGTTGAAACCTTTAGCAAAATTCCAATTAACTTCACTGCAGCTAGAATATAGCTAGTGGTTTTGGAATTGGGCATGTCTCTTCAAGGACGAAAGCAAGTAGTCCCTTTTGTTAATAACAACACTGAACTATGGTAAAGAAATATGATTAATGTAATCACTGTTCTCGTACCACTTTCATGCCCATACTATTTAGATGTTTTTCAAATTGAATCTATTGTTGCGGGTTTGTAATTTATCTACTTCTTTCCGTTCTATGAAATAATGAAAACTGTAATCCTGTTTGCTGTACCAAGCCTTAATTAGTTCATCACAATTCAACACTAGCTTTTGCTAGGCATCTCATCAGTAATAAGGTCAAACACCTTGTGCATGACCAAGAGCATGTGTCATGGCTCTTGACATGCTTTGTGAACAGCAGACTGGTTGGTACTACCTGTAAAATGTAGATAGTAAGACTACCAAAATGTCACAGGGACTTTTATATGAAAAAATAATGAAGTTTAAATTTAGTTTATGATTAAATAGATCTTTCTCTTCCTACCTGCCAGCCCTGGAGGCATAAACAGAGATATATGAAGGTGAATTTCTTATTTTCATTGTTCTTTCTGTACTCTTGCTCATGGTAAAGAGGTGATGTGCTAATAGTTTCCACAGTTGTTTTGGTGGAGCCCAACAGGCTTCACCACCCATCCTTTTCAAATGGCCTCATAGTTGCGACTGATGATAGGATTCAAGCTTGCCGTAGGACTTGATGCTCTGCTTTTCACTGGTACTGTCCCTTCAGCTTCCTTTCAGCTCATTGCTTGAGCTGGTAATGTAATCTTAAGGGAATAAAAGGTAGTAAACTATTCCTATTACTAAAACACCTTCAGTGGCCATTAAGCTGGTAACAGATGTTTAACTGAGGGGTCAGATAATTTACAATGTGGAACATAATTTCAGTTACCACCTTTCACAATTACAAGTATGTAGCTTATGTACATAATACGCCAAGTGTTCGTGGCCCCATGCAATTAGATATGCATGAAGGATTATTAGCTAAAACCTGGGCTGAGAATCAGACCTTCACTTTGCTACAGAATCATAAAGAAGAAAGAGGAAAAAAGTAGACTCGTAGAGTTGAGAAAAGCAAATTAAGAGTAATTATTATGTCTTGGCATTCTATAATATCTATATTGATATTTTGCTAAGCCCTTTGATCAGAAGAAATTGGAGTGGTAAACGGCTGAGGATTAGAAGACTCAAGTGTCAGTTTGCTTGCTTGAAAACAAAGTATGTTGTAGGATGTATGGAAACAGCATGTATGGAAACATTAGGCAATATATTTTAAAAAAACAAACATGGAATTTATTAGAGTGGACTTTATTATCTGTTATTTTAATGTCTGTAGAAAACAGGATTGTCACCTTTTCTTACAGTGCAAATAATTGTCATGAAGGCTCAGATTTTATTTTCTGTAAAATTGAAAGGGAAAGAAAAGGTCTCAAATCACGCTTCTTTCCAACAGATAACTATACTGTGCATTCAGGGGTAATAGGGTTTTTGGGGGCATTTTTGGTTGTTTTTTTCCTGAATATCTTACTGAGTATCTGTGTTTTGTGATTAGTATAATATCTTGCCCCAAGGATCTGTATAACTTCTGTGTAAGTAAGGAAAAGGATAAAACCAAAGTTGTAGGGATAGTGGTACTACATAGATAGATAAGGCATTTGCAGTTAGATTCTCTTCCTGTACTTCTTGCTATTAAATGCTATAAACAGAGAAGTGATAAAAGCTAATACATATTCAGAAATAAAATTTGTTTTGCCTACCAAATGCATATTCATTTAATTTTTAGATCAGTGGTTGAGCCAGCATTTAAAATAATAATTTAAAAAAATTGAAATAAAAATTGACTTTCTGGGGGCTGTTGTGTTGTCAACTGGTGGCCGGATGCTAGGGCAGACTTTCCCCAATTAGCAGGTTGCATGCCCCATCTGGTTGGCCAACTTCACTGTTTATGCGTCCTACACATTACCGCAGTCGAGACTCAAAACAGTAAACGCCTCAGAACACCAAAAGTGCCAGAAGCCACCTTATTTTTGTTGTTATTTTCTGTAATTATACCTGGGAGGACTGGAGAGTTCTAGCACTTTTTTTTCTCACACTTTTTTTTTTTTCTTTTTTATGACTTAGTTTTTGCATTTCATAAACCCTTGGCAATGGGTACAACAGCTGCCTTTGCACTCGCAGGAGACGAGATCCTCTAGGACGCAGACGCTTCCAGCAATGATCAGTCCCCTCTTTCACCATGCAGCGTGTCAGTGGTATGACCGAGAAAGCGGGCATCAAGTGTATGGCCTCCTTGCGTGATGTGGGACTTGCCCTCAAGAGTTGTTTCCCAAGGGGCGCGCTTCCTCGTGAACAACGATGCCCTCTGAGCTGTAACATTCCTCTTTTACCCGCCTTGTCCCTGACTGTGCTTTTCCTCAACAAGCCTAAATCAGGGGTTGCACAGTTCCGATTGTTTTTCCCCCCTCTTTTTTTCTTTCTTTAACATGAAAAGGTCAGTTTGGTTTACTTTATGGTAGAAGGTCTAAGACTTTAGAATGGAAAAGGTGGATACAAGCTGTTTTTATAGAGTTTAAGTAAAGTTAAGCAGAGTTCCCCCAAGGTTTCTACTGGTGCTGGCACTGCCTGATGTTTGATTTGGAGGAAGGCACAAACAGTGGGGTGGTAAAGTCAACACACAACCAGAAAAAATTACTTAGTCACATTTAGAAAGGAAGAGAAGGAAATGTAGAAGGACCTAACAAAGAGCAGGCAATCTGACATGATGATGGAGCTGTGATTGCAGTGTAAGGTGATTTAAAGAATAATGTTGACTATTTATATATACACTAGATTTTAAATTTACTGAAACCAGCTGAGAAAAGATACACACGTTGCTTTGAAGAACTGAGTGAAAACATCTCTTCCATTGTGCAGTGTTGGCTGAAAAGCAAATAGATATATGGGAAATTAAGTAGTATTAAGAGAAGAAAACAATACTAAAAATAAAATAATGTAACACCATGACATATAGTATGTACTCATATAGAGTACTAAATACAGTCTGTTTCATCTCAGAAGGGATATGACTGAAAAAGAAAAGGACAGTGAAAATAAAATGAAGTTTGGAGCAGTGTGTATGTAGGGAAAAGCCTTTAGAGGTCTAACTTAGAGAGTAAAGTCTTTAATACAGTAAACAGTGCAGAGAAAGTAATATGACTGTTCACATTTGATTATTCAAGAGTAGAGGGAAAAATAGATTAAATCTATTTGACTTTTACAACTGATTAAAGAAATTGTTTTTTACATAAAACACAATTGATTTGTAGTCCACACTACAGGTTGCCATTGACCAACTGCTTTGTAGGTGAACTTTCTGGGAAAATTGCCCACGCTTCATTGAAGGACTCCACTTGGGAAACTTTTCATTGGCTTTTTTTAGGCAAATTTCATCATGACCTTTCCTAATTCTTGAGTACTATCCTTTGCACAACGCTTTCTAACACAGATGAGGACATCTCATCAGACAATTAGCTTTAGGTATGTGTTTTCCATGGGTTTTACATTTTTCGAACAATCCATTTCACACAGGTAGTAATTGCTATCTAATTCATAATTAGTTAGAGAACTCTGGGAATGCATTAACAACAACAAATTTACCAGAAGTATGCTGTTGTATTCTTTTTTCTTTGAGAATTCCCCCATCCTGTTCCAGCTTAATGTTTTTCTGGGTAGATCCAGATTCATGTGTATTTCACAAATTGCTTAATGAGGAGAATGCATATGGCTGGTCATCTTTGATTTATATCCAGAGTTAAACTTGTCAATGAATATTGGGCAGGAAGAACAACTAAGGCAGTACTGTTTGTTAGAAATACCTTGTGGGAGGTAGGGTGCCTTTGGATCCTGCACGGCTATGAAAGGTGGAACAGGGGGTAACTACATGGTATGGTGACATGCTGGGGAGAGAGAGCAAGCGAGCGTGCTTCTGTTAGGGAAGTACAAAGAATCCCATTTTTTCCTGTTAAGCAAATACATCCATGCCATTAGACAGACTTTCTGGGGCTTTGAAATAAATTTACCTTGCAAAGGTGCTGAAAGACAGGGTGGCTGCTGTCAGTGCCAGACTTGTAATACTTTGTTGCTCTTGCTTAATAAGAGTTCACTGTAAATAAGCTTTCTATCTAGCTGGCTTGGCTTTATATGAAACTTAATAGTCCAGCAGCCGATGTTTGCCTACAGCTGGTTTTGCTTCTGGTTTTTCTTCTAAAATGTAATATATCTATCTTGCTTTATTTTACCACCACTGGAGTAGCTGTGCACTTGTGTGGGGACTGACTGTTGAAGTGTCTCTTGGAGAGCAAGACTGGCTTCTGGTCATGAGAGAAGGGGATATGGCTGTGGACATCTCGCAGACGTTGTGAGTCTTTCCCAGTGTTGCCGCAGGAAAAGCGGTAGTGCTGTCCTTAGGGGTGGTATAAGGAGTGTCAAACGACCTGAGAAGAGCCAGGCTTTCTTTTTACCGCTATAATGGTATTGCTAGCTGAATACTACAGCCCAATCCAAATGAAATCTTCCCTGGCCAACAGTGAGCTATGGACAAGGCTGCTGTTGTAAGGTGAAACAAAAATCCTCTCCTTTTTAAAAAAAAAGAAAACAACCAACAAAACACAAAAACCTGCTAACCCCTCCACCAAAAAGCTGCAAACCCTGCCCTCCCCCACATCCCGTGTTCCTGAATCTGGTCACATACTTCTGCTTCAGCACAGAAGAGAATTTCATGAGAATTTAATACTTCAATCTTGAGCTTCCCACAGAGCAGCTGGCTTGCGCTCCTTCACAGAGACAGGGTAAGCAGTAGGTGATGGAAGGTTTTCCAGTTAGCACTGGCATACTTCACAAAGCAGAGAAGGTATAGAAACAGGGACACAGATATGTATTAATAACTAAAAATAACCCACCTTCACCAGTAACAACACAGAAAATACTTTCCATGCTATGTAAGTAATACATCAACATTTAAGCTGATTAAAATTTGATAAACTACTAACTTCCCCGTTTACTGATAGGAAGGCTGGGGCCCGAGATAAAGCAGTGTCATGCTGGGGAGGACAAACACCCTAGCATCCAATAAACTTTTTATGCATTTATTTTGTTAAGACTGATTCCCATTTCCTTTGTAACTTCTTTGTTTATTAATGAGTTGACTCATCCAGAGTCCAGCAGCTTGTTTCCACACCAGAGAGATGGATTTGCACCCCTGCCAAGTGGAGTCAGAGGCAGAGATAACAGCCAGCAACAACAATAGTCTTCCCCGGTCCATTTGCCAAGAACAATTGGCAGAAAGGAGTTGGGGAGTAACTTATCACCAGCACAGGGAGAGGCTGAAGCTCTGGAAGCACAGGGGTTGCTGCTTGCCTGCATCAGATAAACAGCAGGATGCGACCAAGAGCCAAGCTGGACATTGCAGGCTTTACCTAGCAGAGGAGGAGGCAGGCCCCCATCAGTTAACAGAACACCCTATGATAACCAGCCAGTTATTTTAGGTAGCCTACGGCACAGCAGACTAATGCAGCAGGCTTTTTTCAAGTGCCAAATCCATGCTGACAAAACCCTGAAGATAGTTTGGTCCTGCGGTAGGTATCATTCATGAAGACACGCATGTCCTTGAATTGGTTAAGCTCTTCTCGGATGAAGAGCTGTACTTTTAAAAGTGAGTCGTCAGATCCTGTATTATGGGTGATGTGAAATGAGCTTACAACAGGTTGCATTTGGTATTTCAACCTGCTTCTCTTGAGTCTTATTCTGCAAAATGGTGAGCACCTGTTTATATCAGCTCAGCTGTGTTTGATCCTGATGGCTCTTTTGCTTGAGGGTAAAAAAAACAGGAACACCTGAAGCAAATTCTCTTGCAAAAAGCAAATGCAAGTTTGACCTTGTGACTGCATCATGGTTCTCTCCGAGAGAAGGTCCCCAGGTAGCTAGTCAAATAAATTCAGACTTTACAAACGTGGTAACTCTGAGACAGTTACAGCTGTACAGCTGTTATTTGCATGGCTTCTTGGGCAAAGCAGACATCTTATTAAGTAGCATTTTGAATCTAATTGAAACACCCATGAAGATAAAGTTCTATGTGACACAAAACTCGTCATGATTAATGAAATATCACTCAATATGTTTAAGTTAACAAAAGAATACAGCAAGTTTAGGGGTTTAGAGTGGGAAGCAGCGTGAAATGGTATGTTGTGGATTGTCAACTACATCTGGCCTTCGTACCGCTAAACCCCCTTCAGATTAAGGAGAAATTGGAGCATGTTAATTTGTCCTGTGTTTCTTTATATGCCTTACCCAAATTTTCTCCTTGATCTGACTCAATGTCAGAAACCATCTTTCTAGTCTGGCTTGGTAGAGATTATTTTTTGTTATTCTTTCCTCTCCCCTGTCTATACAGCTAGATTGTATTGCGATCCTTCCACTTCTTTTTCTGCGGAACTGTCTTTTCTAAATCTCTCATCTGAGCTTTTATTGTACCATGTGTTGCTCTTCAGCTCTTGCAACATGTTCTTTGCAAGTGTCACAGAGACACATGCTTCCCCCCAAAACCAGGTGTTAAATTCAAACTCTGTTTTTCTTTGTTTGATCGTGCTACTTCTCACTTCAGATCTCAGAGCTGGCTTCCATGTAGCATCATACACTATTTAGGGCTCTAATTCCTTTAACACAAGGGCACAAAATTACTGTTGCTTTTTAAACTTTAAATTTCCTGGTATTTTGAATTCTAAAGTTACGCTTTACTAAACCATTAACTTTATTTTTGTTTCACAACAGAAAGGAGAGGGGTAAAAAACAACACAAAGATGGCTTGCAATAAAATTTTTCAGAACCACTAGACCAAGAGATGAGAAAGTTACTGATTTCCGAGGTATATCTGAGTTCAGGGTGGCAACGTAATGATTTCCTGTGAATCAACAATATTATTATAAAATTTGAACATCCAAAATGTACTTATACTGTAATCTTTGTCCATGAGCCCATCTCAACCTCCTGTCTTCTCACTCCCACTTTATCCCATCACATCTAAAGTTAGACTGTTAGCAGTAGAGGAAAAGACCACACCTTTCCCATATCTTCTTTTTTTTTTTTAAGAGCTTAGCCCATTTTTGCTTGCTCTATAAATAAATAATAGCCAGTGTGGTGCCAGGGAAGGAAAGGAAAAACTACATTAGATCACAAGGCAAAAGAAGAAATTGACAAACTTAAAAATAAATATTTTCCTTACAAAATGCAACCGCTCTTGCGAGAAATCAACGCGTTTGGTGTTCTGTGAATGAAATTCAGCTCTTTGCTGTAGCACCCCTGTTCCTGATTAAAGAGACTGCCGTGACGTGCAAGGACGTTTGGGGCACCTAAATGACGAGGCAGACTAGTGCTACGGGCTGTTCACTGGGCATCACTTTGCAAGGTGCCAGCAGGCAGTGGCTGCAGGTCCAAGGCTAGAGATGCTCCATGGGCTGCCAAAACTCCAGGTGGGGACCGGCAGTGACCCCCACCTGCAGCTACTTGTTGCTGTGGTGTCCTTCCCTCGTGTGGGGTATTTTCCATCAGGATTGATGCCCTGATGGGCTCTGCCAGGCGAGGGTATGCACAGCTGTTTCGGCACAAGAGGAAAGGGAGGAGCAGAGGAGAGAAGGAGCAGTGGGGCCAGGAGCTTCTTACACCAGCACGGCTTTCTAATGTCAGTGTGGTAAGTGGTGGCTGAGTGCGTGTTTGTCCCCAGTGTTGGCCCAGCGTCACCACGTCACCAATGTGGCTTTAAAAATCCATTAGTATTCGTTTCCCTTAAGGTATTGGGGTTTTCAGCCCATAATCTTACCTCGTGTGTTTCTAAGCGTTCAGCCATATAAGCATTAGCAGTGCTGAAACTTGTTTGGCATTTGATGTAAAACAACTACTTTTGTTTTAATGATGTGCTACTGAATCAATTTGCCTGTTGAGTTTTCACTGTGCCTCTTTCTTTCCCATCTAATATCTCCTTAAGCCTCCTTTTTGAGGCATCATACTCACCTTGCCTGAGATTCAGTTCTGCTTTTCATTCAGATTCTAGGTTTTTTACAAGGATTTGAGGAGGCTGGAACACGGTTCTCCATCCTGGATGGATATTACCTAATTCTTTAAAGTGTCGTAGATTCCTTGTTTTGTCAGCAACAAAATATAGGTAAGAAACATGAACTGCATTGGATTCCCAAGAGAAATGTTAAGGAGTGAGGAAGTTAAACACCTTCTCATAAGGTTAGAAGGAAGCGTTGTCATAAGTGTCCTTCTAAAAAGAGATCAAAATGTACGGCCACCTCAGGTGCAGCAGGACTCTGTGTAGGAGCGTGCTTGGAGCTCCGAAACCCTTTTGCTAGCTTTCTGACATATGGAAAAGCCAAGAAATGCCAGTTAGTGCTGAGTAACAGTAGGAAGGAGCCCACAAGAGAAGTTATGGTTCAGAATGGAGGAGATTTGGAAGTGCAGTGTCAAGACTGTCAGTTGTTTCCACTGCAGTCATGATTACCAGACATACTGGACTGTAGTTTATCATTCTCCATCTATATCCTCAGGATATGTTTGGCAGCTGATAGCACTTTTTATCCTCTCACAGATTACTGTGCTATATTCACACCACAGCTAACTTAAAAGAGCTTGACGGACTCTTCCTACCACTACTGGCACTGGCAGCATCCTGGTATTTCAGTTCGGGGTGGATACCATCAACAGATCTTCCACTTCCAGCTTCCACCCTCAGCTGCTTCTTTTAGAATTGCTTCTTCATGTACAGCAGTAACATTGGCTCAAAGAGGACTCTAAGCAGTCAGCTCATCTTTCTCCAAGCCCTTTCTCACCACAAATTAGTTAAGACCTCACCCGAAATGCGCACCTGGTAGCTATGCCAGGTAGTAGCCTTTCTTTTTTTACAGAGTAAAGGACTCTGGAAGTTGGGTAACACTTACAGCTGCCTTCCCACTTCCTTTCTACACAAGCAGATGCAGCTGTTGGTGGTTTTTTCTCCCCTGCCCGGTGGGTTAATCTGCTCACACGCAGCAAATGCACCTGGTAGGTGTTTCTGAGACAGGAGCAAACAGCCCTGAACATGCTCACTGCACTGGTTGAGAAAGAGCACCTGATGTTGCTTCAAAATAGCATTTGAAAGTGGCAAAGGCAAATAACCCTTCCTCCAACTACAGGTCGAGATCTCTAATTTAATCCAGCTCTGTAGGTTTTAGCAGAATCTGTCACCTAATGGATCCAAACAGATCAGAGACCTAGAGATCTATGAGATCTCTTAACTTTTCAACAAATACTGCTATTCTGAGCTGCCTGTGGACAATGCCTTCCTATTAATAATTGAATACACTTGTGAAAAAACAATTTTGTTTCTCGATGCAAACACTGAAGGTTTCCCAGAGTTTCAGACGTGGTGCATACACAGCACCAGGGCAGCCTCCAGCAAAGGAAAGCCATGTGTGGGATGGCAGCTTGATTTGGAGGGACGGTTCAGAAGGTGGTGGCTGGACCCTGCTGAAATATCAGCTTGAATTTGGCTTCATCTCACAGAGCTTTGCCTTTTGCTCAGGAAGGGCTCCTGTTTGTAAACTGTGCGTGGTCCAGCATTGGAAGGATACTGGTTTAGAGCATTAAAATATGTTTAGTTATTGCCATTGACTGTGCACACTTGGCTCAGCACAAGAATAACCTGTCTACATTGCTGTAATATTCCAAGAAATGTGCAATCAAGTGCCCCGATAAGATGGTGGGGAGGGCAGCGTTGTGGTTGCATTTCTGACGCTGGCCTTAAGCAGTTGCTGTGTTTCCCTAGTACGTGAGCACGCAAGGAGGAGAGATACAAACCTCAAACATCTCCCTCGCCTCTGAAGAGACGAGATCCTCAATGTCAGGACTGCATTTACAGGGTACTCTTGAAAACGCCCACTGTGGGTAGGTCAGGGCTGCGTGCTCCTCCCAGGCGGCCTCGTGGGGCAGAAGGGAATAAGGCTGTGAGAAGCAAGGGAGAAGATCCTACTTTGATTTTTCTGCAGGTGTTCTTCTGGGACACTGCTGCACAGTTCAGTGTCTGATAGAGCTTTTACTAGGTCGGCCTGGGACTCAACACACCAGCCTTAATCCTTCACCTCGCTTTCCCAGGGCATAAAGGGAAAGAATAATTCTTCCACCTCTTGAAGCAGCTTTCATTAATTAACATTTGAAAACATATTCAAGATTAAAAATAATCGCAAGAAAAATTTATAGTTAATATTTAGTTTTATCCTTTATGGAAATGAACTTTTGTGGCCAGCACTTTGCTCTCTTGAATATTAACACAATTGTGATATATCTGTCTATATTTATATATCTATATAAACAAATATTAAGAGATATATATCGATATACCTGAAGAAGTATTCTGCTGAAGTCCATTAAATGAGATATTCCAGGTGCCTGATAATTAAAAATATTCCATTAATTTAAATACATGCACTTGTCTGAAAAATTTTAATTTAACATATAACCTGCTGATTGAAGTTCCATGTGACCTTATCTACTCTTCACTGGTTTAAGGACTTTAGTGTCATTTGCAGATTTTGCGACCTTAGAATTCTTTTTTCCAGGCCCTTAACTTAAAAGTCCTGTCTGGAGGCTTTGCAATCTTAACTCATCCCAGCTATCCATGTTTTACCAGTAGTTTGTATGTAGTTTTTCTTTGCACTACAGTTTGTAATAGCATGTAAGGCTTTGGCTGTGGAGCACATCACGTCTGTGCCACGTGCCGAACGTATGGGGAAGCACAGGAGGACACCTCTGCCCGTTGACTGCTCCTCTCTGCAGACTGTTGTGGCTTTGAGGTTTTTTCCATCTCTTTGTTGGTTTCTGATTCAAGCTAACAACATTTTTTTTCTTCCTCTGTCAGTGGCTAGTGTCCTCCATAGTCCATTGGGAGCGCTTTCTGTCAAAGCCCTTTTCAAAGTCCAAATATATTTCATGGTATAACTCCTTCCTCCTTTTCCTCCATGTTTCTTTGACAAAGTTAGAAAATTGTTTCTCCATCTGACCTTTCTACCTACTATTTTAGTGATGGTCAGTGACTGGAAAAGCAATGTCTTAAGGTGCCTGGTGTATCAGAGAGGTGCCTTGCAAGAATGATTATAAACATGTAATATTGCACAGTATTACCGTGTAAAATTAGTAGTTTACACCCCAAGACCAGGTGCATTTGCTTCAGTGGGACTCCAGCCATGTCAGTATGAGGATTGTGGCATGTAAATCCCCACCCCCTTCTTTGCAGTGTCTCATTTTGGACAACTGCTGAAGATTTAAGCAGCTAGAGGCAGTGCGGTACCTCTAAAGATGGGAGTGACACAAAGCCGTGGATTTCAGTGTGACCTCCAGCTTTGCACAGGTTTGAATGCATCTCGAATTTATGACATGGGTTCCAGTCAGTAGTAATTATAATAACTGTAGTCCAACAGTAGTAATTGCTATATTAGAGTGCCCAAAATGGTAAGTCTTCTTTCACCGTCAGATGTTGAGCATGCGAAGGCTTGAAAGAGTGACTAATTGTAATAAAGCCAATTTCGTGTATTGACTTATGGAGCTCTATCAAGGAACTACACTTCCTTCTTCTGGTATCTGAACTTTATCAGCAGAGGTCCCAAGCCAGATGTCATTGTGACGACAGATGTAGCCTCACTGTAGTTTGAGTGAATGTGTTATAAGGAACAGGAAACAACAAACTTAAAGGAAGAATAAAGCAAAAGTTAATCATATGCTAGAAACCGTTCCTATATTTGCTAGCCAGAGTGCTCGGTAGAACATATTTACTATTTATAACATCTTTTTTCCAAAATAATTTGCAAGTATTCAAAAATTAATCCTCATATCGCTCATGTGGATTGACTATAAATCTCTTTTGAGTGAAGAAAAAGTACAGACTTGTCACTGTACAGTGACCCATCAGAAAGGTTTTGAGTTTATTGTGTCTCTCCAAACCTGGTAGCACTGGAGGCTTCAGTTGGGATACTTTGGCCGATGATGACGAAGGTATGCTCGTGCAGGCAGTGCCCGTCCACCGAGGGTGCGGGAGGCTCAAGTCAGCTGCCGATCGGCCATGTGCTGACAATAAAAGATCCACTTCAAAAGCAGGATCTTCCATTAAAAAACCCTTCCATTTCTAAACAAGCTCTATGTACACAGCCTTATCTGGAGAACCCTGTACTGCCTCCACTTTGAGATAACGAGAAAGAAACCGTAGCCAGGACCACATCTCAGCGGGTGAAACAAGCACCCTTGTCACAGGTGCTGCCCGCCCAAGGAGGATCCGCTGTGTCAAACAGGATCCACAGCCTGTACACCAGCGGGATGGATGGCTTGTGCATTCCCTGAGGTACAGCCGAAATGTCTTTCCATTCTTCTGGTACTTATACCAACCTGCTGATATTATGGTCAAAACGGTTATTTCAGGCAGCCTTCCTTCAGATCCATCTCATTCGCACGGGGAGGAAAAAGGTCGTTTCATTGATTGTTTTATGCCCTTTCATTTTAATGTGCTTAATTCAAAGTCTGAGATTCCTTTTTTGCTGAAAGCTTCTGCAGGTCCTAGAACCAGGTGTATATGTCCAAGCAAAGGAAGGCTGTCACATGGGTCTTTAAGCAGAAATATTCCTTGACACATAAGCCTGAATGGGGAATGTTTATCACTTCTTCCCGGTTGTTTTCCCCGCAATACATTGAAGCATCGGTACTCTCTAGGCAGGAGACCCACTTCTGTTCTTTGTTTGAGTTATTTCAAATTCACGCTAGAATTGGAATAAAATATATGCAGAATGGATTCTTTATATCTGAACTAAGTGTCACACTAACTAAATGTTGAGTGAACAAGTGCTGCATCTTAACCCTGGGTTTCCTCTCTCTCCTGCTCCTATCATCCAAAACATGCTTAGCCCTTGCCCATTATTGTCCTAATGTTTGTGGAGGGCAGTGTAAAACTCTGAGATACTTCTTCAAAGTTGAGTGAGTCTTCCCAAAGAATTTCATATTTCTTGAAGATAACATTGTAATTCAGACAGAAAGTCTGTCCACTTTGCAGGGCATCTTGCTGGTGTGAGAGAAAAGGTGCTTTTTTTTCTAGAGGGTGAGAAGCATTCCTGGTGTACACTGCCTCATGTGCCCTGTGCCAGTGGGAATGATTTTTAAATGCGTATGTTGTATTATTGATTTAGTGATATGACCTGCTTGGCATCACAGACTCCACGTAGTGCTTTGTACACATGAAAAGCAAGTAGTTATGTCTCAGTTTCTGTTGTTTGCAGAGGTTGAAAGTTCTTTAGTGTAAAAAAAAAAAAAAAAGTCAGACCCTGAGCCAGTTGCTGGTTTTGAGTACATGAACTCATCGATCAATATAAATAACACAAGTTCAGTAAACCGTATATGAGGATAAATAAATTTTTAATATTGTAAAACCAGAGTAAGATTCTCCCCCTTCCCCTTCTCAAGCAGGAGGATGAGTAGCAGAATATGTGGAATAAAAGGCAGTTTATTTACCTGGAAGTTTTGTAGAGAATGAAGCTTTAGAGAGGTGTTTGCTGGTGACTGACTGTCTTTAAGAGGAATGTTCTGACCCGCAACAGAGCATGAGGAACTGACAGTAGCCCCTGGTGAAGGGTTTTCAATTAAGACTGGGCTTGATAGAAACAGGAATTTTGGTGGGTTCTGCCACTGGCTAAATGTTCCCAGGCTACCCTGGGTACATTCCTTTTTCATGATCAAATGACATGTTCTTCGGCATGAGTTGGAGGAAGAAAATAGATTAAACTGTTGAAAGATTGGTGGTACAATGTTCTGAGCCACCAGTGACTGCCGCTGCTCCAACTTCTCTGCAAGCTACTGCTGTTTTCCTGCAGAATGCCACACTGGAGTCTATATGCCTCAGTGACAACTCCAGCATTATGCCCAGATAACTGACTGTCTACCCTTCATTTTCAGAATATTTTTCATCTCTCTTGAGGAAGAATTCATTGCAATAGATCCATCTGGGAAGAGGAAAAGAAGGTAACTGCAATTCTAGAGTAGCTGCCCCTGTGTGGATGGCTGCTTAAGAGTTTCTATAAAACGCAAGTTGTTCAAAATGTATTGAACCATAACTGCCTAAATATAAGATTTTTAGTTTTCTACATGCAGAGCTTTATAAATTGCATTTGAGCTCAAACTAAGGAAAATATTTGATTTACTACTTTCTAGTATTAAGCAGACACACGGTCTCTATATCTTAGCAAGATGGCAATCAAGGAAGCATTTGTTTTTTATCACAGAGACTGAGCCTTCACAGAAAAACTAGCATGTTTAGTTTTGTTAAACTGTTTGAGGTACCTGAGCTTTTCATTGAGAACATCAGCACGGAAAATTAATTTTTCCCTGGCTGACTGCCTAAAGCTACAGTCACTGATTTGGTCGTATTTATCCAAGGATTAGATCAGAAATATAGGTACCTAATACTTTTCTAGGACACTAAATGCACTAGAAACACACTCATGTTTCATGGGATAAGATTAAATTGTGTCTACAAAAGGAGCAACTTTTCTCACTGAGAATGATAATTCCAAAATCTCTGATAGCTGAAGTAGTTTAGAGCAAACTGAAAGGGCAAGGACACAGTTACTGCGCCTAAAACAGAAGTCTGTGCTTGGGAACCATTTGCACACATAAGGAGAACGACAGAAAAGCTGATGAAACCACACTGTCTACCAGCATCCAAAAACTCCAAAGGTCCTACCACAGCCCCTCTTCCTGTCTTGTGAAGGGGTAGTGGTAATAAATTTGTTGAACACAGTGCTTAACATGCATGATGTTTTGATGTGTTTCTCCATCAAGCAGGAGTTAAACAGATCACTCAGGGTGAGCTAGAAAAAGCTAATTAGGCTAAATCGTTGTCTAGCCAAATTAGTTATATTTAATCACTGTTATCTGCAGTCCTTTCATTTTTTGTCTCTCTTCAGAAGTATAGTTATACCCATTTCCAAAGAGTTCCTAGACAACTCCCTGTGTTCAGGGGAATGATGGCATGATTCTCTGCTAGCTTTGGCCTCCTTGATGACTTCATCTTGTCTGAAGATTTCTTTTCTTGGGTTTTGTGACATTATTATTTCCCGTTTCCTCTCTCTTTTCCTGCCTTCTTTGCCCACGAGTCCTCTCCCTTCCATCTCCTTGGTTTCTAGGGAAATGTCCCACCATATTCTGTCTTTGGCCTTCTCGCCATATAGCCAAATGCTTCCTGAGCACTTTGTGAAGCTCTTGCCTCCTGAACACCATTCTTTACTCTGTAGGTTATGGCGTGATCCCTTGTTTTAAAGTGCATGACTTTATTTGACTTTGATAAAATGTCCGGCTTCCCAAGGAATTAGCATCCTCTAAAATATTTGCCACTCTGATGACCTTTGCCTTATTCATCAGTATAGCTATCAACAAAAAGGTCTAAGTATTGACAGCTGCTTCTGAGAGCTCCTCTCGCTGCAGACCGGTTGCTCCCCAGCGAGTAACATTTTGCAGTGCGGAGCATGGTGTGCCCTGCCGTCCCCGATTCATGCAGCAGACTCAGGTGGGGTCTCCCAGCCCAGGTAATTTACAGCTGCTCTCATGCTCTTAAGTTATGTGGGTGAACACTTGGCCTCGAGTCGGCTGACAGATTAAGAACTAGAGACCCGGCCAGGCACCATCTCTCCTGCAATATATCCTAGGTCTCGCAGCAGGCACACACAGGTTGCTGGAGTCAGATCCCTTCTTTTAGATTGCTTCTCCCTTTGTCTGTATGGAGAGACACCCTGGCTCCCCCAAACCATGTGCCTGTCTTCATGCCTTTCTACTTTGGATATTCTCTTCCTCTCACAAATTCTTGTGTTCTACTGCAGACCATGCCTGGTTACCTTTCTTCTTGTCTTACCCTGCTGCTCGCGCCTTATCTATTTTACAAATTATTTTCCTTAAGATTCTCCAAACTTTCTTCCTACCAGTGCTGTGCTGTTCCTCTGGTGGTGTGCAGTAAAGTCCTGTCTGTAGACCTATTCCTTTTGTGAACCTACGGAAACCACGACCAGTAGGGTATTTTTCTGTGTGTCTTGGATGGGCTTGTCATGTACGTGAAATAGAAAGGGGGTTGAAAGTTAGCCTGATTTAGAAAGAAATGCAATGAGTATTTAACATGGTTTTTTTATATTTCTTTCATTTATCACATGATATCTAGAGAATTAATTTTATAAACCATAGAATGGTGTAATACAGCAATTTCTCAATTAATATGGTTCTGTAGCAAAAGAAGGAATATACTGAGAAGTATGGGTATAAAAGTTTAAGACAAAGCAGTAAGATGAAGAGCTAAAAATAAAGAAGGAAACTCTTGGCTTGGTGAGAGCTAGAAAGAAAAGAGTCCTTGTATCAGAAGTGCAAAATTTTAGATTGTAGGGACAGAAGAGCCAAGTTTGAAGGGAGTGAAGTGCACATAAGGAAGGCATTTGTGTTTAAATACTAACCAGCTAACTCCCATCTAAAAGGTTGGCTATTTGCTTTATTCTTGAATCTCTGTACATTCCTCTTTGCTTCTGTGAAACCGTAAATACTGCGTTTGACATCAGCTGCTACAGGGAAAAGAAGTTCATTAGTGCTCCAAAACATCCAAATTAGATTATGTGACATACTGAAAGTATAAAACAAACATTAAGTAATGGCAACCCTGTCAGTTAGAATTACACTCCTCCACAGTTTTGGGTCTTCTTTTCTAAAGAGAGGTGGTGTTGCAGTTCAGAAGAGAAAAACGAAGGGAAAAAAAACTGCTCTTATTGGTCCCCTAAATTGCAGCTGGCTTTGAAAGAGCAACATCAGAATCCAACTTTTCTTTGGGTGGATATTGGAGCATGCTGGTTATGAGCCACCAGAAGGGTACAGGGCAGATCAGGGAGAAAGTGCTGATTAAAAAATAATTAAAAACAGTTTTCTTGCTATACAGCATGTGGAGTTGGCCAGAAACTATGAGTGAGTAACTCTGTCTACACAAGTGGTTTTTGGTTTCTTTTTTCCTAATCTTCATTCACCTTCTGGATATCTCAGGACATTTTAAAATTCTACTCATGCCTGCAGCCCCTGTTGCTTAAGCTTCAGGTTGGTTTTATGTAGGGTATGTGGAGAAATCACAGGGGCTCTGTAATGTGTCAGATATCACAATGGGCCACCATTTGTCCTGGCAGATAAAAGCAGCTGCAGGTTACTTAAGAGGGTGTGTGCAGTGTAATGGAAGAGAATTCAACCATGGAAAAAAATAGCCTCCAGTATTCCATCATTAAGAGGAACACATTAAAGCAGCTGCAGAATTAATAGACAGGAAATTCTTTCTTTATGATCCATGAAATCTTCAGTCTATATTATCCTATTCTTCCTAACAACTTCTAATTGCGTAACTGAATTTCCCTGTTTATTAATTTTGCAGCATAGTGACTTACAATTGAGAGTAAATTGCCTGAAAGCAAAATTCTGATTCATTTGACTGAACCGTAAGAATCGGAGGACCGTGGAGTAAATAGCGTTTCCAGCAATTATATATTCCTTTCCTGGAGCCAGTGGAGAAAGCAACTATTGAAACCGGGGCTTGTGGCCACGGTGGTCAGAGTCCCACAGAGATAGTGGTCGGCCAACACAATGAGCATACGTTTCCTCCAGAAAGAAGAGCGCTCACTTGCCATGAGATTGCTCTTTCCTTACTGCTGTGCCATTTTCTAGGCTGTCAAATTTGTAACATTTTGTGGGTGGCAAAATGATGTCATTTTATTCAACAGCTTGTAGTAATTTCCACTCCTAACCCTTCATGAGAGGTACAAATTACCAAAGAAAAAGGGCTATAAGCTTACAGATGGTAGTATCGCTTTTCTTTTCCATTGAGATCACAATATCCTTCTTTCTAGCTGAATGACAATTGTGCTGTCACTAAAATTACATAATACTATGTCCCCTGAGGGTTTATCGTTTGGGATTCAAAGGACAGCTGTCATAATACAACTTGCTCTATTCTGAGCTTTAAAAGTCTCTTAGGGGGTGTACATATGAGTTTGTCTGGGTTGTTTGGGGTTTTTTTGTGGATTATAGGTGGAGTTAACAGTGGAATGTAAATGAGAAAACTACATTTACATGGCAAGTTAAGCGATACACCTGAGATACAAATGACACACTAAAATAACTAGTGTTTGTTGCAAATCATGGGGACCAAAATCAGGGCTGACACAAACGGCAGTGCCACGCTGACTCAGTGGAGTTTGGTAGCCTATGGTAAAACCAGCTTTTCCCTTTATTTTGTATATTATCACACCATACAACGTGTAGCAAAACCTGGCCTGATTTTCCAGGTTTTGTCTGATGTCTCCAAGTCAGCTGTGCTCTAATAGCCTCCACACTGGCTGCGAGTGCCTGCCAGTTACTGTGAACAGGCACTAAATCAAAGAGTCTCAGTGCAGTCTTTGAATGTGATTGGAAGGGAAAAAACTCCTGTAGTTTTAGCAGATTTTCCCAAACAAGAGCAAAAAAAAGAGGAAAAAGGTTGGGAAATATATCTTGGTTTGGTTAAGTGTCAGTGGGCAGCTGAGCCCCACACAGCTTCTTGCCCACTTCTCTCCCAGTGGGATGGGGGAGAAAATCAGAAGGGTAAAAGTGAGAAAACTCGTGGGTTGAGATAAAGACAGTTTAATAGGTAAAGCAAAAGATGTGTGCACAAGCACAGCAAAATAAGGAATTCATTCACTGCTTGCCATCAGCAGGAAGATGTTCAGCCCTCTCCAGGAAAATTGGGGTCCACCTTGCATCATGGTGACTTGAGAAGACAAACGCCATAACTCTGAACATCCCTTCTTCTTCTTTCCCCCAGCTTTTCTTGATGAGCGCAACGTCATATGGTATGTCACATCCCTTTGGTCAGTTGGGGTCAGCTGTCCCGGCTGTGTCCCCTCCCAACCTCTTGTGCACCCCTCATCTGCTCGCTGGCAGGGCAGTGTGAGAAGCAGAAAAGGCCTTGACGCTGTGTGAGCGCTGCTCAGGCATAGCGAAAAGATCCCTGTGTTATCAACACTGGTTTGGTCACAAATCCAAAACATAGCACGTAGCAGCTATTATGAAGAAAATTAACTCCATCTCGGCCAAACCCAGTACAACAAGTCAATTATGTAGCCACGTTTCTATTTGAAGGAATGGAACAGAATAGAGCAGTTTTTATGAGGGCCAGAGCGACTCCTGAAATGTTATTTTTATTCTGTCTAAAAACGAGCACTGCAAAGAAGTGTGTACACGCCGTTTTCACAAGATGAAAAAGATTTAGTTAAAACATTTCTAAGTGACAGAAGGCAGCAAAGCTCAACACAGCCAATGCAGGTCTTAAAACAGTAAACTTGAAGGCTCAGCTTTTCCTGCTCAACCAACCATCTTAGCTGGGCTGGATGACGCGTCTGGTATTTCTTCCCTGAGGGTCTTGGGCAGCTTCTTGTTTTCCCTCGCTGCTTCCAGATATTGGCATCCTCTGCTGACCCAACTCCAGCTGCTGTTGTAAAATACGTATCAGAAACAGGAAGCTCTTAAGAAAGCAAGCTTGGCTTTAGCAAAGTCCTTGAAACAGGGGAAAATATAAGTGAGGAATGGGAACCCGAGAAAAACAGAGCAACACAGTTGCTTCTGAGGGGTCATTTTCCCCACCTGCAAATAGTCCTGTATTACTTGAGTAGTACAGAAGAGAAAAAAGCGTGGCACAGAGGTGTGTGTAGATCAGGCTTTGGTTTGCAGAGCACCTGTTTCTGGACTCTTTCAAGCAGGGCAGTCACTTGCTGTAGGTTGCTTTGGTTGCCAGTAAGCAAATCACATTTTAAAAACCCCAGTCAAACTGAATGCATACATAATGTCACCTTTTCACATCAGGGCCACAGAAGGGAAGTAGTTGTCTGTGACATGAATGGAAGGGGAAATATCTTCAAAATAGCCAAACTCTTAGGTAAGACGCGAATCCCATTTTAGGGACGCATTTAATGTTGGGGATAAGGCAACTAAGACGTACAGGCATTAAAACACATTTGCTGCTCAGCTGTGTGTGAAAGGATGAGAGGATGTTTGATTGTTTTTATTTGCCAGTCTGGTTTGTGCACAAGATTTGTGGGACGGTACTTGTGAATGAATGGGAGCTGTTGGCTTGTTTAGTCTAGCAGAACAAAAGTCGAGAAAGGATGCCACTGCTACCTCTAAATACTGTCAGAGAGAAAAAGACTATTTTATCTGAAGGACAATGCTGGCACAGGAAGGCCCTGGTATGAATGAGTTATAAATAAATATAGGCTGACTATGAAAAAAGTTCATGATCCTAGGCAAGGAGCTAACTTTCGGCCTGGCGTAGGCCAAAAAAACCTGTTGCTTGTTTTAAAATAGAGCTGAGGCAGTTTACAAATAGGATTGTATGATGTTATTATCTGGCAGAACAAGGACTAAACTCCGTGATCCCTGAGGTCCTTTCCAGTCCTAGGCTCCCTTGGTCCTACAAAATGTTTACATCAGGCCTATGCAATGCACAGCCTCCCTGACCACACACTGCCCACCAAGGACTTTCTTTCGCCAAGCACAACATGCGGATAAATAACTTGTTTATACTGTTTTACCTCTGTAGGCCAAAGCAGCTGCCAGGAATGAGCTGGGGCCTCTTTGCCAGTGGGAACTGATTGCCTGGGAGTTAAGAGGCGATGGGCTGGGTTTGGGGTATCAGGATTATTCCTCTGCAAAGATTGTGAGATTAATTGTGCTTCCAGAACTGAGGTCAAAAGCATGGAGGACCTTGGGAGATGGCGTACATGTACAGCGGCTGTAGGATTCACTGGGAGTCATAATCAGCAGTGACTGTTGACATCCAAGGGTGAGCCCTTCTTGCTGATAAACAATGCAGGTTAATTGCTGTGTATTGGCAATTTTCTCTTGATTAGGTGGCTAGTTTAGATCAGCTGTTGCAAACATCAGCCACCACCTGTAGCTTGATGGGCTTTGATGCTTTTTTCCCCCAGATGTATGTTGTCACCCAGAATGAGCTGCTGTGAGCTACCTACCACTGAGAAGCGATTGCAGTAAGCATAAGCAGTTGCTGATGGTGACTCTTTACCTTTGGGACTATTTGCCCCAGGTCCTGCCTGCTCAGCTGCTCCGTGGTGGTGCTTGGGTGCTTACCCTGGGACAGGCATCTGCGAAGTTCAGCTCCTGGGTGTCAGTTGCTTGTGGCTGGGAGAAAACCTCTGCTGGCGAGCGGGGACTGATCATCCTTGGGAAAACATCTGGGGCACGGGAGGCAGAGGCTGGATGGCTGGAGAAGCAGGAGGCCAGGTGATGTTGGCATGCTGCACTGGGGGATAGTGTGGGTGCAGAAGAAGGGTAAGAGGATTACAAGGTGGAAAACGATAGCGAGTAAGGGAATGGGGACATGGGGGACTGGCCGAAGTCTTCTGCCTATTGCCCCTTATCTGATGTGCTTTCACTCACGGGACATGAGTTCGGCTTGGGCCGTGTGAAACCTTTGGGTGGTCTTCCAAGTAAACTTAGAGAGGCAGCAATTGCCACCAGGCTACCTGCAAAGCTCCTTTGACTGTTCTTCTCCCCATCCTTGCTGCGTTCTCAACGCAGCTAATAGAAATAGGAGGATGAGAGCTAAAAAGGAAGTTTTCAGCTCCAAAGGCAGAGGGAGCAGGAGTGAGGTGGTGGAGAGAGTAATTGAATTTTAATCAAGATCCAAATTGGTAAGCAAGAAACACTAATTTACATAAGCAATATTAATGTTATTAGCATTTTATGGAGAGGAAAGATGTATTCTCAGAGAAAGATTTATTCTTATTGGCAGTTCTGACCTAGCAGTACTTCTTGCTAATTGACAAGAGCTTAACTGTAATCTGTACCTGTTCATCTTGGGAATGTTGAACCATTATATTCATGTTTCTGCTGGAAGTGATGCTGTATTTCTGTCAAAGTGTTAGATGTACAGAGAAAAAGCAGACCAAAACCACACTTGTATAGAAAAGAAACCAGCTTGCTTAACGAGAGGAGGTACTTTCTGTGGTTAGACGACTCACCTGGTTGTATCGGGACGCTGCTCTTCAAAGTCAGAGAATTAGTCATTCTCACCCTCTCTGATACTGTCTTTTTTGTTTAAGGGGGTTTGTTGGTATTTTTTCATATGCTGAAGGGGGGAGATAATCTGCACCTGTCTCTCTTTTTTTTCCTTTTTGAATTCATGATTAGTCAATTACTTAATCTGAAGAGCACAGAAATAAATCTTCTTTAAAGAAAAGGCTACTGCTTTGTACTTAAGATTACTGATTTGTACTTAAATTCTGATTTTGGTGATTAGCTACTCCTCTAGACAATCCAGCTTTGTCTTTTTTTTTTTTTTTTTTCCCTAGTTTGGCAATGAATGTAGTATGAGTCTTTTGTAATTGTTTCACATGTACATAGTAAGGATTTTTGGAAGCCTAAGTTTGAGGCAGAGAGTAGCTTTCAAAAGTAATTTAAAATTTTTAAAGAACAGATATCTCTAATTTTTGTTTTTACTTTTTTTTTTTTAATAAATGATTCTTGTTGGCTCTAATGGCGGCCCTTGCAAAGACGCTGTACCATAAAAGCGAGCTGAGTGACCACAGCCAGGACTGGCTCTTAAGTGGAAACTGGCCCGGGCAGCGAGATGGGTGTTGCACGACACGTACGCGGGCGGTGTAGCAAGCTCCTTCCTGGCGTTAGTCCTACGGAAGAGCTAACGTTAGAGGGAAGCGTTCAGAGATGATGTGGGGAAGGAGGAGTCTGGAAGACACAGAATGAAGTGAACTCTACCTGTCTGGATGCATTAGTGCACTTGACTGCAAGCAGCGGCATGTCAGAGAGAGGAAGGGTGCCAGGCCGAGCCCATCTTGCTGGGCGTAAGCCCGATGTTACATGAGCACCGATCTCTGCAGAGGTGGATGTGTGAGTTACAAAGGCCAGCCTCGTGTGCGTGCCGACTTATTTAGTCGCCTGATGTTTTCACCAAAATGCACTTTCCTGTTAAACTAGGTGAGCCACTGATTTTTACCCACTTTGCTATCCCAAACCCAGGGACTTGCAGTTAAAACCTAAACTGAAATTAATTAAAATTGGAGCGATTATAGAAATACAAACCCCTCTCCAGTGCTATATCAGCTTGCAGCTATCGCGTCCTGGTTATCTTTCAGTATTATTTGCTACTACTACTATTAGTATTTACTGGTTATTGTTCTACTGCTGTGACTCGAGCATCCCCCAGTAGTGCCAGCGCCCGTCCCCTTCCCTCAGAAGCAGGTGAGAAGCGCAGGGCAGGAGAGCCGAGGGACGGAGACCTCCTCCCGGCTGGGCACGGGCGCTGGTGGGGAGGACCTGGGTGGGCAGCAGGGCTTTCTCCCTGAGGCACAGCACCGTTGTTAACCGGGCTGGTACCACCCTGCTTGCTTTTTTTTTTTTTTTTTTTTTCATAGAGGTACTTGAAGAAAAGCTTTATCACGGGGGGTGTGTGTGTATAGAAAAGTATAAAAATGATTACAATTTTGAATTTTAAATAGAAATTTATATATAATTAGTATATAATGTTAGATGTTGTGTACAAATGAGAGTATATATATAAAGTTAATTAAATTTTCTTTAAAAAAAAAATAATTATTTCCAGAAAGGCACGGTGTAGGGAGCGTGGGTGGTGGTGCGGGGGGGTTGTGCCCGTGTCTGTGTGTGTGTGCAGGGGTGCCCGAGGGCCCGCTGCCCGCCGGGGGGAGGCGGCCGGGGGCGGAGGGCGGGCGGGCGGGGCGGGGAGGGGCGGGAGGCGGCGGCAGCAGCAGCAGCAGCCGCCCGGGGCTTCGGCCGTTCGCTCTCTCGGCGCTGCCATGGCTGCGCTCCGCTCCGGCCCGGCCTGGTGGCGCCTCCTCTCCTTGGCCGCGCTCGGCCCCGTCCTCTGCGGCCGGCCGGGGCGGGCTGAGCCGGAGCCGGGCCCGGACGCGGCGGAGGCGGACCCGCACGGGCGGCACCTCTACAGCGCCGAGATGCTGCGGCACGGCGCCGCCGCCGCCCCCCACTTCGTCATGTTCTTCGCCCCGTGGTGGGTATCCGGAGCGGCGGAGCGCGGCCCGGCCCGGCGCGGGGGCCCTCCCGCCCGCCTTCTTCCACGTTGACGTGGCGGCGGGAGGCGGCCGGGCCGGGCCGGCCTGGGCGGCGGGGGAGGCCTTGGGGTCGCGCCGCCCTGAGCCCCAGCGGCGGGGGCCGGGCCGGCCGCCTTCCCCGGGGGCGGCGGCGGCGGGGGGACGGACGGACGACACGCGTTACACGGCATCTGGGGGTTGCGGAGCGCCGTGCCGGGGAAGCCGGAGCCACGCGTGTGCCTGGCCCGGGCCTCCGCGGCCGTGCCGGCCCTGTCGGGGGCTTCAGCCGCGCCGCCCCCTGCCCCGAGGGCCCGCGGCGGCCCCCGAAGCGGCCCCGTGGGCTCCCGGCGGTGCCCGCTCCCCGCCCCGCGTGGGGCCTGCGGGTGAAGTCGCCGCTCCGCCGGGCAGTGGGCAGGCAAAGCTGGGTCAGACCCGGTTCTGCTGGGCTGGAGCCGGCCCCCGGCCCTGGCGGCTCTCCCTGTCCCTCCCCGGACGCTGCTTCACCTCGTTCCTCAAAGAGACCCAGGAGCGCGTGGCCTCCGTGTGTGTGGCAGTGGGTGCGGTTTGGTGACCGTCACTTACCACGGGTCCCCCCCCCCCCCCCGGTCTCACAAATACTGTCCTTGCAGAAGTTACGTTCTCTCTGCAATCACGAAATCTAAAGGTAAATTGGCAGTGAAAGCGGTGTAACGACAGCACTGTGTCGCCGAGGCCGCAGGTAGCCGAGCTGGAGAGTTGTCAGATTTGCAAGAGACCTACTGGGCTTTTGTCCTGGACTGGTACGTTTGACACAAGAGTGGTTGAGAAGGATGGGAGAACAGGGCTTTGCTGGATGTTACAGCTGTCAGGAGGACAGTGCTGCTCATCTCCGGGCCTTTGTAGTGGTCGTTCATATTCTTCTCTTTCCTTCGTCTCTTCCCCTACCCTTCTTTATCTGACTGAATGATGTCCAGTAGAAGTTATTGGGAGTTTTGTTGTTAGGGTTGGTTGGGTGGCTTCATGTTTGTTTGGGTTTTTTCCTCCCGAGTTTTCTTAAATTTAGGTAAAACAAAGTTAAGGGAACAATATGCAGACATTATGTTTTGATCCTAGGTTATCCATTGGTACGTGATGCCATTTAGGCATATGTGAGTCATGACGCTCTTTGAAATCAACAGCAGAAAAGGATTTCCTTTCAAAACTGAGGAACTACAACTTTTTTTGTTATTAACATCAACTTGTTTATGCCATATGAAAATGTTAAGCAAAAGCTTGAAAGAGCAGATGCCTGCCTTTGTTCTCTGAAGATCACAAAAGCGGAGGACGCCTGACTTGCTGGTGAAGGACGTTTGCTTGAGAGAGCTGTAAGGCCTTAGAAATGCCCGTGCAGAGCAGGAGTGCTTCTGCTTCTGTACGTCCTCAGTGCGCAACAAAGAGAGCACTGGCCTTGCAAACTTGGACCACGCTCTGCCCTTGGGAGGGCTGAGAATCTTTGCCCAACTTGAGCACGAGGGAGCTGCACCGTTTCCCAGACTTGTTGCAGCTTCTCTGGACGTTCTCGCCCTTAGCAAGCCTCCTCCAGATCTCTGGGTCTTGGCTTCAGGGCCCTTGGTCTGGATTCCTGGCTACTGACAGGCCGCAACAGGGCCAGGCTTTGGGTCCAAGAGGAAGAGAAGGACAACGGGAATATCCAAGTGTTCGAGAGGGGTGCTTAGACATACCGGTGCTTTTATCGTCAGTGGGATCAGGCAGCAACGTGGCAGCCCTGGAATCTGTATTAGAGCCTCTTGCCCTATTCCTACGTGATGTTAATGTGCTAATATCCTAATGCCTCTCACAGAACAATGCGTTTTGGCACTGCTCCCTGAATTTACAAGGGAGAAGCCTAGCAAACAACCCCATGTTCAGCTAGGGTTGTCTTTCAGATTGCTATGGATGCTGCTAATGTTGTATTGTCAATGCTACCAGTAAGAGTTGGGCTAGACAGAGCTGCTGTAACTACTCTGGGTTCTTGAAACAAATGTTGCTGAGGGCCTCCCTCCCAAACAGCAGTGGTACACCAGGTCCACCTTTGTTTCAAATATTGCAGGCTATTCCAAAAAGAGAGCATTCCAAGTCATTTGCCACCAGATGTCTAAGGTTTTTGATCATCAGGCTGTCCCCCTTGGTAGCTACACTTGACCAGGAGCAGGTTACTCTCTTGGCGGCACTAGATAGTCTTAAGATGTTGGCCGTGCCAGCTGTGTGTCTACAGAGGAAAGAGGTTCCCCCTGGTTCCTTAATTGGAAGGAATCTCAAATGAGTAGTTTCATTGTGTTATTTTGACCATTACAGGACTTTTCAACATATGTGGTCTCTTGGTAAACCCCGGGAAGTCCACTGAGCTGAAGCAGACTTGATCACCAGAGTTCGCTGCTGTTGGATTGAACTCTGTTGACTGGATTTTACCTCAGCCAGATTCTTTTGTCTAGAGTGAGACTGGTCCTGTGCTGCTCGTACTGTTATACCTGTCTATCCCACAGTCTACCTATGTTTTTAATTGAGTAATGATTCGTGCTGTATCTTGCTGTGGTGCTGCCCTTGCTAGCTACAGAGCTCAAGCTCTACTGGTGGCCTCCAGAAATGTCCGCGTTCCTCAGTGACTGCACAGGGCTTATCAGTAACTGCAGTTTTGACATATATGGTTCTTATGTACCTTTACATCCCTTCTTGTCATGGCCCAGGAAGTCCACCATCCAGTTTTCCAGATGGGAAGCGCTGACACTATGGGAGGAGCACTGACCTGTCAGCTTGAGGTAGAGCAGCCTGGTAGACTATAGATACTGCCACAGCAAAATAATCTCCAGACACGAGTGCTTGTGGCACACGGTTGCTCAGAGTTAAAATGGGAAACCTATCTGGAAACTCTTACAAATAATGGCCTTTCACGCACAGCTCCTGATGTTAGTGGTGTATAAGAAGGAGGGTTTGGGTTTGTTTTTTTCAGAAAGGTGGATCTTTCCTATGGCCTTGTTAGTCTCTTTTGGATCTTTGTTTACATTTGTAAACAGAGATTATGAATGTTTGCACCACAGTAGCCCCTGTAGGGAAGGAAGAGCAGGACTCCTCACTGATGCCCAGGGCCCCACCATCCCCAGTGGTAGAACTGGCTGCTCCTCCAGCCCCACTGGTGTAATGTGGAGTGGTAGCAATGAACGACTGTGTAGGTACCGTGGGCTAAGGCAGCCATGTGATGTTGCATGGTCTTGTTCTCTTTATTTATGACTTCTCTGGTTTTATATATTCTGCAGCTACACCTTATGAATTTCAGAAAAAGTGTTTAGGGGGCTGTTTTGTCTTGTATCTCCTTCTATGTAACACTGATTATTTTTTTTAAAACCAGAACTAACTACTTGATTACCGATTCAGATATTGAGCATTTTTCCTGCTTTATTTTCAATTTTAGCTCATAATCTGAAGAAGGAAGGGAAAGGGTAACTTTGTATATAGCAGGGATCATGGTGTTAAATATGGACAAGGCAGCTCTGTTCTGCGCTTAAAAAACAGCAGGTCAATTACTTGAGCTTGCCTTACCTAGTTTTCCATGCTCTGTTCTTTAACACCAGTCAGTATTCATTTGGTGTTTAAAACCCCTGCAACTGCTAAGGGAAGGGACCAGGGAATCCAAAATCCTCCTCTTAATTCAAGCTCCATGAAAGAGTTGACTATGAAGGGACTTCAGTCTGAAGTTAAATATTTAAGAAATATTTGATTTTAGTAATAACACATTGTATCCCTTCACCATGACGATTCAGAATAAGATCATATGGGAGGTTGTATTCCCCCACATTATATGTGACCCACTGTGCCTAACAGGACCTTATTAAGGTCAGAAGACATTCTTTATCTTAAAGTAAATCTCAAGGTTATTGTATTTGCCTTAATGATACCAGGATACCCAGAAAGGTGTGCATCCATGCAGCTTTTCTACAAGTGGACTCAAAATCAGTTGTATAAGTGAAACTTTTAAATGGCAGCAACTTTCTGCAAAGTCCTAATGGTGTTTTAATTGTTACTTACAAAGTAGACTGTCTAGGTCATGCCTAGGGCAATAACAGCCTTCATGTTGTCAGGTTGAGAATATTTTCTGTTAATCCAATTATATATTTTTAGATGTCGTGGAGGGTTGGCAAAAGCAGCTATTAGAAATGAAAATCCATTCCTTAAAATTTTTCATCATAGTTACAGGAATATTGCTGTAATGACTTGAAAGACTAGGAAAACCGTGAGAAGAATATTAGCCATTTTCTGCTTCTGGGGAGCTGCTGTTATAGCAACTGTATGAGGCCAGTTTTCTGTGTATATGCAGATATAATTAGTTGATGGTGTGCTGCTGGGGCAAAGCGTGGTATGGGAGGATTTAGAGGAACCCTGTTCAGAAATCAGTCCTGATGTGTTTCATGACTTCTGAGTTACAATATCTGTGACACACACAAGCACAAGTGGCCTTAGAAAGAGGCTAGAAACTGTTATCTTCTTACTTCTGCTAAAATATATGGTATTTTGAAATGTTAGAGTGGAAAGCGAGCTAGGCAGCCTTGCAGGATTTTTCTAGAAAGCTGGAAGACTGAGAGTGCTTTTCTTACTATCCTCATGAAGTTCAGGGGGCGTTCAGTAGGCTTTGTAACGTAAAAGGATAGTAGCAAGAAGTGCTCATCTCTTGATGATTTTTACATGAGATATGTTTGCAGCATCCTACGGTTCTTAATAGTATTCACTGTTGCTTAGTGTAACAGTGCTCAGGTATGGAAGATTTCTGACTTAACTATTTTTAAATTTATCAAAATCTCTGACCACTCTGCATATGACTTTTCCATAGATTCATTCCCCTCTAAATGTGAGCAATTATTAAGCAAATATCTTGTGCCTTCTGTTGTAGGTGTGGACATTGTCAGCGTCTCCAGCCAACTTGGAATGATTTGGGAGATAAATACAACAACATGGAAAACCCACAGGTCTATGTCGTTAAAGTGGATTGTACTACAGATACTCCACTGTGCTCTGAATTTGGCGTCCGAGGATACCCTACGTAAGTATAAAAGGATGTCTGCTCCTATTTCTTTTTTAGTTTTCCGTGATCCTCTGCCAATTTGTTGAAGCTAACTTCTAAGCTATAATTTTTCATGGGTTTCTTTGTAGCCCTTTGGACCTCATATGTTCATTGTAAGCCTTTTTACCATGTTGCCAAGTGTCATGTGATACATACTACTCTTACTCTTTTACTGTTTTTAAAGAAACTGTTTTATGTCTTGGAAGATGGCTGTGTTTAAATGAAGTCCACAATTGTCCTTTACTTTTCTCTGAGAGTACCTCTTTCTCAAGCAACAGTACATTATACAGCTGTGATATGCATGATACAACTGGTCTCTGGTAACGGTATTTTTAAAAATAACTTGTCACAAGTTTGTCAGTACACTGCACCATTCATAATTAATGTATAGGTGATTTCTTAAATTTTTGAGTGAACTTGGTGCTCATAAAATGATAAATTAATAGTATCACTTAGCATAGCAATGCTGATGTTGTACAGACTTTTTCTAGGTAATTTTGCTTATATTGATCTAGGAGAAATGAATTTGTAGTTTAAGGTTGTTAAACTTAGCCTGTTATAAAGGATGTATGCCTTGCTACCTCAGCTTTAGTATGCAGACCATGATCTAGAGTATCTATGAGAGGTCAGCCTGGATCTGGCTTTTGGGTTAGAAAAAAAACACCAAAAAGGAGCAAAGGGATTTTTTTCCACTTGTGTCTTTTTTTTTAAAGCTTCTTGCAAAAATGGATGGGATCATTTCAACTGCTTTACTAATTACTCATCTTAGTGGGGATAAGTGGAGAATGTAATCATCTGTAGCCCTTCCACAGCATGTATTTTGTAGTTTCCTTCCTTTGCTCACTTTGCCTAGCGTTACTGCTGACCCCAGCAACAGCCTGAACTTGACATACGCTCCTGGCTGCACCCGCTTTGACGCAGATGAGTGTGACTGAGTAGAAGTTAAAAGTTATAAATAGCAAAGTCCTTGTTGAAATAGGAATTGTCCTTAAGGGCAGTTTGTGGCTTAGTTCAACTAGAAAGACCAAGAAACAATGAATATTACAATTCTATTTTAATATCTCCAAAAGTGAACATTGGTTGTCTTTGCATATTTGCTGTTCCTTGTAAAATAGAAAAGAGTGGCAGGGATTTTGAATAATTAAAAAATGAATGGATGTGTAATTGCTCCTTTTTCTTCCCCACTCCTCTTTAAGGTCATTGAATATCTAGGAATAGTTAGTGCTCCCTTTCATCCACTTGAAAAGTATAAATAAGGTGACAGTCATCTGCTAGTTATAGAAATATAGAGATAAAGGGGAATTCATGATATCAATTCTCTTCCTGTCTGAGTCAGTTTTTAACTAGCCTGTTTTTAAAAACCTCCAGCAAGGGAAATTTCACAGCTTCCTCAGGCAGAGAGGGATTGTTGCAAGTCCAGGATGTGCTGGTCCCTGCACTGCTTTTCCAAACACCTGTCAAAGGAAAGGCTGCATTCCCTTTCCATCCCCCTGAGGTTAATACTGGCTGAGCAGGTCCCTGTGCTTGTTAGTATAGTTGTCTTAGGATTATTTGGTGCTGCAAAATACTCTCTCAACTGAACTGGAGAAAACTTACCCTCATCTGAAGAAAATAAAGGTGTAGCTGGCTCTTTAAGCTATCTTCTTTTTTTTTTTCTAGTTACTCTTCAAAAGTATTGCCGTGAAGTGCATTTTAGATGTTGTTCTATTTCATTTTTGTTGTTTCCTTCTTATTATGAAGTTGCCTTCCCCCCCCCAAAAAAAAACCAAAAAGTTTTTACTATTATCATCACAAAGAACATTCAAGAATACCTTAAATAGCAAAGACAGTGGGAGCTTCTATCTCTTTTGAATGTATTTGCATTATGTGGTTTTTCAACGTTTTCATGTGTTCATTTTTTCAAACTGTGGAACAAGAAGAGAGAGAAAAACATTTCAAGAAAAAGAAAAAGCAGTACAGAGTGACAGCTCAGCAAGGGGAACTGAGGGCTAGGTGACAGTAGTAATTGAAACTATGATTTGCTTTAAAAAATAAGACTAGTTCAGAAGTTGATATTGCCCCTTTGCCAAATATGTTTCCAACTTTAACTTAAATATTTGAGAGTAGAAGCTTTAGGTAGCTTATGAAAAAGTTTTATAGCAATTACTAAATGTTATAATCATGAAGTCTTGAATCCCTATAAGCAGTCACTTATCTCCTTGTCCTATTGCCGTGTTTCAGCATGTTTTTAATCAGTTTAATACCACATGAAAAGTCCTACATTCCAAGAGCAGTAAGGGAACAAAATGTGAGAAAGAAATTCCTGGGAAAATAAGCATTGGATATTTTTCCTTTGGTTATGGAGAGGGGTGAACAAAACAAATTGATGCTTTTTGACAAACTGAAATAGGATTCATAGGCATAATGAATGATTAACTTGTGAACTGAACGCTGCAATGTTTTATTTGCTTTTGCTTATTGATCAAAGTAATATTAGGCTATGTTGATTTTTAACATGGTATTTCTTTTTGCTGTTTTTACAATCTCCTTTAAAAGCTTACATGGGAATGAAAAAGTGTCCTAAGTTCTAGCCATGACCCTTTAATTTGAGCGAGATGCCTGATGCTGATGTTGATAGTTGAGAGAGCTGTTACTGCAGCCCGAGCTGCATTGCTGTGGATTAGCAAAGCATGTTAGCTTTCTGAGAATGTTTCCTGTGTGAAAATTTTTGCCTCACTCTCTTCTACATTTTGATCCTTTAGCCTAAAGCTGCTTAAACCAGGACAAGAACCTCTGAAATACCAAGGCCCTAGGGACTTCCAAGCCCTGGAAAACTGGATGTTGGAGAAACTAAATGAGGAACCACCTGTAAGTGCAAAGGAAATACTCCCTTCTGCAGACTTGCTTATTTATCATTTCTGTAGGTTAGGCTTCATTTTCCAGGAGGAAATCTGCCCCTGAGAATAAAAGTCAGGAGTCAGGTAGCAGTGACAATATGGAACAGCTTCCATGTAAGTCAATAGTAATTAAAACTGTCATCCTGTGACCTGCCCTTTGTTTCCTCTATTTAAAAGGATAGTACATAATGCAGTTTTTAATGTTTAGCATTTTGACATTTTAAGATACAATTCTTAGTGTCAATTTGGTTGACAGCTTTAGGCCATAATGTTTCTACAATAAGAACAGCAAAATAGCTGTAATATGTTATAAATTGCATTTATGTTGGGCTTAATTACCTCTTAAAATGTGGATCCCAGCTTTAGCTCAGTTATTATCTGATAATGTTGCAGCCTAAAGGGAGGGTTTCAAATAATCGGTTAGGTAGGTTAAGCTAATACCATCACTAGGAAAACGCTTGAGTTTAGGGGTAGCACTTACGTATAGTAGCCAAGCCTTGCCTAAATTAAATTTGTGATTACTGTTTCTAATCATGATAAAGCTTTAGTGATTGCTGAACCACAGTTAGGATGTGATTATATTTAAACAAACATGGTATTTTTAATAATTAAACATTAAATGCTAAACTATTTTAAGAAATTTCCTTTGAGGTTCTTAAAAAATTCTTTCCAGCTCTGAGCCTAGGATCTAGAAAGTAGTCATTTGCTTTTGCTGAACTGCCAGTGGGTTTTCTGCAAGTTGTACCTATAAAGTGTTTGCTCTTTTCACCTTATTGCTGCCTTCATGGAGCCATTGGGTCCCTCTTTCCGGCATTAGGGGAGCAGAAAATAGCTTTTTCACTAGCTATTTTTAAATAGCCCAGAGACCACTGAAACTGGTGCAATGGCAGATGTGGCTGATGCGTGATGCTATGGAGGAACTGTTGTGTAATCTAAGTGTATTAATATATGGTGATGTGCCATAGCAGTTATGTTCTGTGACTATACTACAGCACGGTGAAAGACTCTATTATTCCAATGACTGTGATAGCTGTTTTCTGTGTGGTAGTCTTTTTCACATTTTGCTTTCAAGTAGTTTTTCGTTAGGAAACATTAGATACCCAAATCAAGCTAATTAAGGACATTGCTTTAGGAATTTAAAATTTCAGAGTACGGAGTTTACAACACTGCCACAGAATGGTGTGATGACAGGAATCCAATATTGTGTATTTACTGTGCAAGACAAATAAAAGTTAATTTTTCTCATGAATAGGATCCAGAATCTGATGTGGAACCACCAAAAACCCCTGAACCTAAGCAGGGAATGTATGAACTCTCAGCAGACAATTTCAAGATGCACATAGCAGAAGGTAACTGTTTTTTTCACAAGCAAGAGATACTTGCTTACAGAGACATCTGTAGTGGGAAGTCTGCAAAAGAAGTGTTAGATTTCAAGGTACCTCCTTCCCACTTTTATTTTGCAGTAACACCTAGTGAAAGAGGATGAAACTACAGACTGTGTAAAAATGCAGTAGTTTCTAATTACATATTGCATACCATGAGGAAGTTTAAGAACGGCACTCCACTTAGTAGGCAGTAACATTAAGGCCTGTAATCACATGGAAGAAGCTAGTGGGGCCTGCTCAACTAAACTCTCTCTTTCCTCGAGTTCCTTGTTCAATCATAGCCTTGCCACTTCGTGTTTTTGCAAGTCGCGTTTCCTTTTTCCCTAGGTGCTGGTTGTTCTTACTCCCAGACTGCTCTTCTGAATAAGTATAATCCACCTGCTTCCTCCTTACTGCCCCCGTCCCACTCCAGTCTGACCCCTTATTTGATATTGTTTAGCTTCCTTCCTCCAGAATTTAATGTGGGCAAAACAATTCACCTATTTGGCCATTTTAAAAAAATATTTTGTCTGGAAGCTTTAAAATTAATGCCAGGAGTGATACCTAACATGGGAAACTTCATACCCCACAGGGTGGGTTTTTTTTGAGAATGAGCAAAATCTTACAATAGAAGCTTGGCGTTGCCGTAACAACAAATGATCCTACCATCTCTGTCTGTTTTCCTAAAAACAAAGGCCAGATTAAATTAACTGTCTGTGCCCATGTGATACCACCAGTGAGGCAGATACTAGAGCTTCTTGAAGTAACCATTGACGAATTAGAAATATTTTCAGGTGGAAAAGCATTTTGTGCAGCTAACTTAAAACTTCCCAGCATGTGTGGCTTAACACAGAATTACATAAAAATTCTTCATGGATTCCTCTCTAAGCCATCAGGGAGATGCTAAGCATCAAACAACTCCACAGTCTGAGAAGGTAGTTAAGTTTAGTGTATGTGTAAATGTTTTAATATTTTTATTGTAATTTTTCATTATGTGCCCGTTGGCATTCATAGAGGAGACATTCTCCTGGTCATATCCAATGGTTGAGCAGGTTTATGATCATCTGTAAAGCTGTTGTCCTCTCTTGACTTCAGTTACAACAAGTTCAGTGCTTAAATTTAGAAGGAGGCTTAGCAGTTCCAGCTGGAAGGTTGACTTTTGTTCTTAAAACGTCTCCCTTTACCTTTTTGGTGCTCTAGGGCAAAAAGAATTTATTTATTTTTCTATCGGGGAGGAGAGTATATCAATATTTGGTATAGAATAGCTGATTTTGACTAGATGTTTTTATTCATTCATGAGAAATTTCAGTTTGCAGTTTACTTAACCAAAGCAAAGCATGTCAGTCAATTTGAAACTCTTCTACGTGCAGACCAGGCATGTTAGAGTATGCTACTACTGCTGTTTACATTTCCTAGTTATTTTGTGATGTCTTTCCTCTGACCTCCTTTTGTGAACAAGCCCTCAAACTAGAAATGAATTCTAGTAATATTAGCCCAAAAGCAGTCTTCAAAGGGTTATGAATAATTCTGTTAAAAAGAGCTTTTTTCCAGTTGCTGGCATTTCCTTCAAGTTAATTGGATTTTATTTTTTTACTTGTTTTAATTAAGTTCATTTTTATTTCATATTAACAGAGCCTTGCCTTGATGTGTGCAAAAGCATGCAGCATCTTGAATTAATAGTAATCTTAATTGAAGGAAATTGCATATTCTGGTACTCTGCAATTAAGATGATACTTTTAAACTAAACATTAGTAGGAGATAGTACAGAGACTCTCCTCTCTATAAAATACTGCAAAAATCTACTAAAGGCAGCTATTTCTGAATATTTCTGAATGAAAATACAAAGATCAGGGCAGGAAAAGGAGAATGGAAAGCTAAACAAAATTGTTTAGGTAGTGCATGGACTTAATGCAGTGGTGTTTTCTAAGAAATGTTTAAGTTGAAGTCTAATGCTTACTTTCATTTATGCTGTTATAAATGCACGTTCCTTGGTGGTTCTTTCTACTCTGTAATAGAGCAAGTGATTGACATGGTAGAATTAGACATTGTAGCAAATGGTGAGGTTAAAAATACCAGTTTTAATATCCCACTTGTTGGCTTGAGGTTGTGAAGCTGTTTGGATTTTCAGAGAAATTGGCAACACTGTGGGACTGCATGCAGTATTGAAAACCTAATTGTTGAAGTATTCTGTCCTGGGCTTTGATTCACAGTGTTTCCTATCTTTAACTCAGGAAATACCATGATAAATTTGCAGTCTGAGATTAGTACCTAGTCTTTAATTGCAGCCAAATTAATTCCAAATGAGTTAAACATTTTTTTTTCCTTTTGACTTAAAAGGTAATCACTTTATCAAATTCTTTGCCCCTTGGTGTGGTCATTGCAAGGCTTTGGCCCCAACCTGGGAACAGCTGGCTCAAGCCTTTGAGCATTCAGAAACTGTCAAGATTGGCAAGGTAGGTGAAATGCTCTTAGTCTGAAAATGTGTTTTGTGTGAATGGGTGTTTCAGCCAAGTATCATGCTTTTTGTGCTGTGATTTGCAAATAACAATTTTTTTGCTTGTCATCTCTTAAATCCTTTTATAGTCATAGTTTCTATTTTAATTTTGGGATTTTTTTTTTTTTCCCCTCACACATCCACAGTTGACAGGACTCCCTCATTTTAAGCAAGGACTTGTTAGAAACACAGGTAGCTTCCTGTGTTTCAGAGAGAGCTGGGAATAAGTCTAATACTTCAGATGCAGGGAATAATATTTTGAGATTTGTTTTTTACTATGCTTCCCCTTTGTCAGAAATTGATAGACTTTAGTATTTATTTTGAGTGGGAAAGTGACTTCTAATTTGCTCTTTGCAGCATTGGATTCCTTAGCAAGCTTTAGACCTACAGGGCTCCTTATGATGAATTATTTCTTGGTTCATTTGTTGTTGTTGTTGGGGGTTTTTTGTTGGGTTTTTTCCCCTCTTTACCCCCATAGAACTTTCTAAAGGTTTCAGGGGGTCTTCCACCTTAAAAACTGATATCTTGTCCTGCTTTACTATTTCCCTTAGGGTTGATAACCAGGTTCTGTGGTGTATTTACCATGGGAGCTTGTTACTTGTACGTGGAGTGACTTCTGTGCAGAGGTATGGAGGTGGTCTGGCAATTGCAGTTACTGGCTTTATTTGCTGACCCATACCTAAGTCCACAGGTGGCTCATGATGTGAATCCCTCTGTATTTGCCAACGGTGGAAAACTGACCAGGCTCAGCTTCCATGTCCTTGAGCTTTCAGAGTGGTTCCGCTGATCTGAAAGACTGCATAACAATTAGCAGTGTTGTCAGTCCTGCAGAGGGGCAAAACCCCAGCTATCTCCCCTGCCTCTGCCTTCATAGCACTTTCAGCTGTTACTAGGGGTGATGAGCTTAACTTCTTTTTTTTGTTTTTTTAATTACTTTTATTTTTAATGCTTTTTAAAATCTGCTTATTCAGGTATGCCATAGATGTACAGAGCAGGTCAGCATAGTTGAACTTTAGAGAAGACATATATATATATATATATATATAATTTTGAGAGCTGGTAGATATAAAAGTAGATTCCCTCTGAGAATAAAATATTGGAGGCTATTGCTTCTTCGATGCTGTCTATACCAAATGTTGCATCTGCTGTTTTACTTTTTGAGAACCTTGCTTGCTGTCTGATAAAATCTTTGGTTAGCTTAAGTGTCTTCTTGAAGTTACCATTCTCTGATACCCAGAGAAGAATAACGAAAAAATTTCCAAAATTTCTGTTTTATTCAGTTGTGTTCGCAGTTACTAATACTGATAGTTGCTATTTAATAAAGCCACTAAGATTTGTCTTGATGCCTAGGCAATTTTGTATAACTATATACCTTGTGAAACTATTTGAAACATGTCTCGCCTCAGATTGTAAGTCTAAGTAAACAGGAAACGCAACTGTTTCTAAGAAGGTTGAACCATGACCTTCATGTAATCTGGGGGAATAGCATCTTAACAGCAATGATACCTACTGGCAGGGTGCTGTTTAATCTTCAGAACTGATCTTCAGTGATCTGGAGCAAAGTGTTTCTAACGTAAAATTCAAAATCCAAGTGCTGTGTTGAGCAAATACTCCAATGCCTAAGTTATCTTTTTTCCTGCTTCAAAAAAAGATTATAAACTGATAACTTTAGATTGGTTTATGACATATTAGAATTGAATGGTGCTATGCACTGGGAACTTCCCTTGGAGTAAAGTTAACTTGCTAGCTGTTGACATGTCTTCTGAAGTCTTTAAAGAGTAGTCTTTTAAAAAAATGGATGAGCCAATATATCTTCACTTTAAAGTTCTCTCGTATTAGCATTTTGTGTCTTACTGTCCATGCAGTGATTTTATTCACTGAGAATACCAAGTACTTTTTAATTGGAATATTTAATTGTCTTCATTGTTCTTTGTAACTGTTACTACTTCCCTCTATCTCTACCTCCCTTCCCCCCCCCCCAAAAAAAAAAATAAATCAAAACACACACGTAGCCTCCCAATTATACAACCAAACCACTGTTTAGAAGGCAGACATAATTGCTCTCAAGATAGTAGTTGGTACCGAGTTTTACCAAGCCATGTATTGCTTGTTCCTGGATTTTCTGAGTTTTTAAACATAAGGGAGGCTATGATGCTTGTTGTATATTTATTTTATGCGCTGAATGGTTTGTTGTTTGGGTTTTTTTTTTTCCAAAATGTAGGTCGACTGTACCCAGCATTACGAAGTCTGCTCTGAAACCCAAGTTCGTGGCTATCCCACACTCCTCTGGTTTAGGAATGGTGAAAAGGTGAGTCTGCAAGCTCAGCAAAAGATCAGGCCATTTTTTTCTGAATAATATTTGGACTATGCTTACATCCTGGGAAAAAGAGATCAAGTGGGCATATACAAAAGTCTGCTTGTGAGAGAAAAGATGTTGGAGGTTCAGTCAGATACTAGAAGAGGTATACTTTGTCCACAGAGAAAAGTTAGAATTTTTTGCTGTTTGTGCTCTGCAAATAACTGGTATGATGTTCATAAATCTGTTAGCAGTATCTCCAATTATGCTACTGTGAGAGAATTCTGGCTTTAGTTTATCTTAATACTTTACCTCCTATGAAACACAAAAACATAGATGAAATAGTAATAATAAAGTATGTAATTTTCACAATGTGTATCACAAAGTTCCCATGTAAGTGGTGCCTATCTGCTGAGTGATGTCTGTGATGCACATTTTCCTTGTAAATCTGCACACTTCATATGACACTGTGAGAGAGAGTTCTGTGGGCCCAGCTGACATTTCTCCTCATAGCAATTCAAAGGATTACAATATTCTGAAGTTACGGGGAAGCAAAATATTTATAAATACCACCTACATGAACAGCAGCAAATAAACATAAATAGTAGTGTTACTTATCATATGTTTCACACTTTCAAGATAAATGTATTAAATGGATATTAAAAATAGGTCTGCAAGCAGAGAACCTAGGACTTCTCTTTCAGCTCTTACCCACTAAGTTTTGGGGGGTTTTGTTTTTTGTCCCATTCATCTTGCATTCCTTTTTGAACATCTACGGTATCAGAGATGAAAGTTTTGCTACTCAGTCCAGTTTAGCAGCTGTTGCTTGTGGCAGTTTGGTGCTGCTCTAAAGAGAAAGTGGCCATAAGTACATAGCAGTGCATGTGAAGTTTGGTATAAGCACCCCTATAAGATCAGACACTCCAGGGAATTTAAATGAAGCAGCATCTGCATTTTTGAATCCCAACCTGATTCACACAGGGAATACACGACATTGTTACTGCTCGAGCAGCAGTGCCTGGCACATGTCAGAAGCAGAACTGGAAGCTGAGGGAGTGCTCAAGTTAAACATGGTAGCATGTCCAAGGTTAGAGGTGTTTTCAGTTAAATAAACTTTTGCCTCTATATAGCGTGAGTCTGAAGAATGGGAAGTGTTCTGCTGTTTCTTCGGAATGGTTCCCTACCTGCTTTATTTTTATTTTTCAGATATCTACAGATGGCAAGATAACTTGCCACAACCATACCATCTTGATCTAGAAAAGTTAGCTGTGGTTTTTCTTGACAAACCAGATCAGTTGGGTTTTTTTGACCCTTTGTAATTATTGAAGTTTGAGGTGCTTGGAGTTATTTGAATCAAGAGTGTGGTGAAAGAAAAAGTCAGATCACTGCTGTTGCATTTAGTAAAGCTGAATCTCAGCCATTAGTCTGAACAATGTATTTCTGTTGACATCAAACTGGCTTTTCTCCATTGGCAGTGTGGTATTCCCTGGTGGCATACTGCCACCAGAATTGCATGTTACTTTGTGGGCTGGTACAATATATTTTACAAAAAAAAACACCACAATACAACCCCAACAACTTTCCAATAATCTGACCCAGAAATTCCTGAAAATCTCTTTGGTTGCTATTACATTGTTCAGTAAGGGGAGGGGAGGGAGAGGAGAACTGCTTCAGTCATCCAGCCTTGTTGTCCATAATGCCATCATCCCCTTTGTCATAACTGAAGTCTGGCATCACACCATCCCTCTTGGTTAGATGCAGCAGAAACCCTGGGAGGAATGAATGGGCACTGACCCTGCCCTGCTGAAATGGATACAAACAAGCAGGTACAGGCTTCTTGCATCATCTTAGATTAATTCCTTTGTGATTTAGACCCAGTGTGGGGAAAGTGGCTATAGTTACAAGGAACATTATCAATGACAAAAGAAGGGAAAATGTGTAGAAAGTGTTCCAGAGATATAGGAAATAGTTGAAGAGGTGTCTGTTCTTCCTTCCAACGTATGGAAGATTGTATGCTGTTTCTTGAAGAGTATTCCTCATCTGTGAGAGGAGATACATCTGGTAGCCCACACCTCATGGGACCGAAACTCAAGAATTCTATCCAAAATGGGTATGTAGTGTCTTGAAGAGATGATCTCTCTTTTGAACAGAGAAATTAGTACTAATTTTTGCAGAGAGCGCTGAGGGCAATCACGCAAGAGCCAGTTTGGAGGTGGCCAGCAGTGGATTTGAGACTAGAAACTGCTCAGAGGTGCTCTGATTTCTCATCCTCTAGAGTTGTGAAAGTACCCGAGATAGGGGGAAGCATCTAAGGCAAACTGGCTCTTGCAGATCTGGCTGGTTGATGGCTTTATGTGCAGGTTCAAAAATGTGACTTAACTTTGGTGAGAGTGGTGCCATTGGAAATACCTGCCCCACAGCAGGCAGCTGTTGTCTCTTGCTCCCAGGTGAACTTAGGTGCGTTGCCTTACTGTTTGGGTTTTCTGAGGATGTGTGACAAGTGTGTGGGCCAGAGGAGTGACTATGTAGTTACGTGACATGCAAGTCAAGCCTTTCAGCCCTGTCAAAGCACTGGAGAGAGCTCTCGTGGTAACAGAGACCACCACCAAAGAGCGATGGGTACTTTGTTGTTCCTTGCAGTAGCTTTAGGTTCAAAAAAATAAAACCTTGGAAAAGCTGACTAGAGTGAGAGATGAAGGTCAAAGTGGAAAAGTTTCTAAAGCTTACTTCTATGTTTCTAAAATACCTTTCATTTCAAGGAAATTTTAGATTGTTCCATTTTGGTACAGAACAATCTATGGCAAATCCTGAAGATGTGGAGTGAATGGAATGCCATGGAGAGGTTTAATGACTAGATAATATTTAGATAAATTAAATAAATAGATTTATTATGAATATGCTTACACTTGGCAATCTTATGCTTTTCTGGTAATTATTTATTTGCTAGATTAATTGCATATACACAGTTGCACAAACTATCTGATAATTGTAGGGTGACCAGTACAAAGGGAAGAGGGACTTTGATTCCTTAAAGGAATATGTGGATTCCCAACTACAGAGCTCTGGGAAAGAGCCACCATCAGATAAACCCACCGAAGCCCCACAGCCACCCACAGAACCCACCCGTGTTGAGGTAAGTGCTCCTGCATTCTGCAGTGATGCTGAAAGCATTAAAACTGTTTCAGCAGCCTGTCTGAGTCTTCCATGTGTTTCTCTCTGATAGCTTGACAATTTCTAGATGTAAACTGTACCAAATACTTTCCTGGTTATTTTTTTAGTAATTAATGAGTGGAATCAGACCATAAATCCTAGTGATACTTTTACTAACCTGATAAATTAGAGAAGGAAAAAAAAAAAAATTGGCTCCTTTTTTATGGTTTCAGTAAGTTGTTTAGCTAGAGTGGCATAAATGTGGTCTTTTTCGGTCTGCGGACCTGCTGGCACCTTGGTCTGTATGACAGCATATTTCACCACTATGGAGATGAATGTTTATTGCAAGATTCTCACTTGAACCCAGGAGGATGGCACACGCTGCTAAGCTCCTAAAAAAAGCCAGGGTCCTATACTGACATACTATCTGCAGAAACAACAAAGAAGCAAAGATTATGAAGACTGATCTAAATGTGGCAAGGTAACGTGTCCTGTGACAAGAAAACTCCTCGGGTTTGGAGGCTTATTCCAATCCTGGTTGTAGGAGCTGCATGGGTTATGAACATTGCCAAGGAACTGGCAGGAATAACTTTATCACCTTTGCATAGTTGTACTTCATGGCATTTAGTTTTCTGTCTTTTAAAATTATTTTGGCATTTCATCTGCCATTTTGCTTGTAGCTGAATGTAAAATTGGCGAGGTTGAGAAATTAGGGATGGTTTTCAAGCATACTTTTTCATGAAATGTGGAAAACAGACTTCTGCCTGGAAAATAAGGGATGGTGACTTATACTCCCTTGTGATGTAGAATGAACTTATGTGATCAAAAAGCATCAATATTATTAATATAAATACAGTTTATATGCAGCTTCTCACAGGAGAATATTACCTTTCCCAGTTGACTTTTCCAGCAGCATTACTTATCTTGCATAAACTGGCTTACCAAATGTTATAGACAACATAGATTTGCAATTGTCATACCCCTCAATTTATTTATTTTTTTTAAATTGACCTCGTATTTGGAAGATCCTAACAGGCTGTTGTTGGTACAATGCAGAAAGTAATTAGTTGTCTTTCTATTTTTATAGAAATAACAAAAACAACGCGTGATACAAATTCCCACTTAGGCCTTGCATGCACCAGTACACATACAAACAGGAAAGTATTGTGGGGGGAATTTTTTTGCCAATAGTAGACACAGTGTAGGACTCGACTTCTCTTTGCAACTTTACATCGCAGCTTTGGATGCTGCCATTTCTTGGTTGCTGATCTTCAGACACCTTGCTTCTGGTTTTGTTTTTATGAATTTTGAAGCAAGGAGCTAGCCCGTGTAGCCAGCAAACACCGACTGCATTTGCCATCAGCAGCCCACAGCTGGTACCGCAGGCAGCAAAAGCAGTGAGTTCCGACTCCAAATTTGTGTCCCAGTGTTGAGCCCCTACATGGATTCCCGCATGTCTTACATGGGCCAAGTACTTGCCAGCCCTTTCACAGAAGCTGTACTTTTATGTCTGTAAGACTTGTCTCCTGCCAGACATCGCTAAAATTACTCAATAAGGATCCAGATGGATTGAGATAGAGTCATCAGGAGATGCTTAGACTATGTGATTGCCTAAAATGTTTTTTCTGAAGAAACCAAGATATCTGATATTAAACTTATTTTTGTGGTTATATAGTTCACATTGTCATTCTGATAGTAATCTACAGATCTTTAAAATTTATTTTACTGTGTGGATTATGGGGAAGATGTTATTTACGGGGTTTTCAGATTTGATATCTTCGATTGTAAATGATGTTTGGGACATCTGGTTTAGGATACCCGTTTAGGAAATTCAGAATATGTATTTACTGCTCATTTTTTCTTCATTTAAGTATTTGTAATTATTTAATAATTAGAAAGTATAATTTCTAATTTCTAAATAATTCTTTAGCGGTAATAACTCTTCAACTTAATGAAATAACTTGATTTCATGAACTAACAATTATTTACAGAAACATTTAAAGGTACTGGATAATTTGTAATTTCAAGTTTCTTTTTGGCTTCTCTTCATAAAACTCTTACTGGGTTTAAAGTAGATTGGTAATACTGTCAGTTGCGCTCTTGTTTTTCTTTCATTTGAATTTGAAGCTTTTATGGGCATGAGAATTATTTATTTATTTTTAATCCCTCCCACCCTTAAGGGTCTCACACAAAAAATGAAGTTTGTTACGGTTCTGTAAGCAACGTGCTATACTCCCATTACTCCCATGCCATTGCTCCTGATGTTATCGGGAGTAAAAATTCTTCCTGGTGTCCATGCGAGTGTGGTGTGGTGATGTCCTCTCAACAGCCAAATACGTGTTTCTGGTAACAGTTTTTTCTGTGTGCACAATGCAGGGATATAGCAGAGGGAGCACAGCTGTCAAGACATCACTAGGATTCCTTGAATACCTCATTAAACTCTCGGATGGCCATTATGTGCTTTAAGCCAACTTCTCTCAGTTCCTTGCAACAACGTTCCTTGAAACATTTGCATGACAGTGTATTAAATGAAGGTGATTCCTTACGCCCCCCCCCCCCCCCCCCCAACTAAAAATTTGGATGCAGTTAAATCCCCTGAAAATAGAGATGTTTTGTTTCTTCACTTATGGATGAGATTCCGTGTGAAATACGCGCTCCTCTACATCTCTCTAAGGGGGGAAAGTAGCTGAGGGGTAAAAGTAGTGAGGTGTGCTGCTGCTACTCCTGTTTATATTATCAATAATATTATCTTCTCTAGTTTGAGTTTCCCTTTCAGGTAGGTAAAAGCTCATTTGGCTTATGTTATATATACAAAAAGTTTTGACTTTTTTTTTTTTTTCTTTTCTTTTTCCCCCGAACAGGCTGCAGTGCTCGCTCTCTCTGAAAAAGACTTTGATGCAACCATTGCTAGGGGGATCACCTTTATTAAATTCTACGCTCCATGGTAAGAAGTTCGCACCTGTTGTTCAGGATTATTGCTTGTCTAAGCCGTCAGTGCATTAGTTGCTGTAGGTCTTTGAGTTGTGTTAGTACTGTATTTGTTGTCTGGATCTAAAATATGAATTAACTGAAGACTGTATATGTCGGCAAGAGTTACAGCAAAAAAGCTCAATCTGTTTTAGCTTTCTTGGGGTGCCTCTCTGTGGAAAGTCTGACAGAGAAGCTTTACCGTGTCAGCCGCCACGTGATGCTGCAGAACAAGGAGAGTCAAGCTTTCTTTGCAGGCTTAGTGTGCTCCTATCCCTTGATTAGGGTAAGGTGAGGGGAGTGTATCACCAGTGTTGAGAAAGGAGAGTATGCTGGCCTTTGGGCCCTCTCTTGCCACAACCAACCTCACTTGGAAGCCTCATTTGAGCACCTGGGAATTGGTAGACTGTAGAGCTATGGGTAATTGGCTGTTACTCTTCAAATAACTGACAAAAAACTAATTTGCACAAGTGACAATTTTGACATGATCTTAAGAGTATGTTCCATGTAATATGTCCTTATGTTCACCCAAGGTAGAAATGTCCAATGCAGATGGTGTAGGTGTAGACACCCAATGGAAAGCATGGGGGGTGGCCAGGGAAGTAATGTCCTATCTGGCATCTGCCATTACTGGCATATCCAGCAGAACCTGGGACCCAAGCTGGGGTAAGACCTCAGTATTACAAACTCATAGAACAAGTATTTTCCCCCTTTTCTTACTGTTCGCTTTCTGAGACCAAAAGGAGGTTTTAAGTTTCTCTCTTTGGTTTATAGACTTCATCTTATTTGTGCCTGGATTGAATTTAATGAAACTTGCATGCCATCTTTCTCATCCAGTGCCCAGTCTCTTCGCCAATAGAAGGAAGCCTAGTGTAGGCGGAGAGATTAAAATTAAGCTGTATTTCACTGTGTGAAAGAGAACACATCTCTGATTTCATCACTAGCCATCCCATTAATGCAGTTTATAAAATATAAAAAGATCTTTTGTTTGGAGTGGTAAAAGGTCACCATTATAAAGCAACACAAGCAAAGGCAACCCATATTTAAATGTGCTCAGGAGCATCAAAGTATTGCAGCTTAACTTTGACAGTGGGCATGAATGTGTTTCTTACTGTAGGCAAGAAGTACCAGGGAAAGTTTCGTTTTACGTACTCTCAGTGATGCAGTATTTTCCAGTGTTGTCACCCTTTTTATTGCACTGTGGTTTGCTGCTTGAGAGACACTTCTACGCTCTCTTATGTCTGAAAGATCTGCTTTTGGATGTAGGCAAGTATCTGCCACCACTGTGTTAAGAAATACCCTGCCCATACACACACCCCTTCACGTTTACTGCTCTTTCTTTGCTCCCTTTATCCTCTTTGTACACTGTGAGGGACTGAGATTGAATCTGTGCCTGTGCTGCTACTGCACCACCAGAGCTGGCTGGTAAATTCAGTTTACACTTGTGCACAAAGCAGCTTCTAGTCTGATTTCTGAACCCAGGACTTGTTGGCATACATAGGAGTTCATTATCTAAGAAACTTCTGGAAAAAATTGAGATAAAGAAATGCTCCCTTTTTAATTAACTTTTCTTAGTAATACTGCACTTTAACCATCTCCTCATCTCTTGAGATTCTAATGGTGTGCTGCTGGATCTCACAGATATCAGTCTTGGGTGGCAGGCTAAGAAATTGTGATTCAGGATCCAGAGAGTCAAGTTCTTAAACCAGTGTGCGCTCCCTGGCTGCAATGTTCAGAAAGCCACCGTTTAGGAAAATACTTCCTATATTTATGTAGCGGGTATCCTAGTTTTATCTCTGAAAGTCAGGCTTATGTATACAGTTTTAGTGCTCTGCATATAAATGACCTTTTTCTCTTCCAAGTGGATTAATTTATGTAGGGCTCAGCAAACACTATTATGTTGCTTGCTAGTTCTGTCTTTCAGTTAGTTTTGGATAAATATTAATGTTAACTTGCATAGTAAGCATAAAATCATCCTCTTCTAGTAGTTTCTGTGCACGGTCAGAAATGCTTTTATACTGTCAATGTGTATTAACAAGGTGGTTTAAATATACACTGGCTTGCATTAAGAAAACTTTTGCTGAGACATCTTTCATTATTTTTGTAAATGCCCTGATCCAGCCTCGAGGCAATTACGGCGCTGTTTTAATAACCCAATTAAGGTGCAGCTGGGTTAGAATAGAATGAGCAATGCAGCTTGAAAGTCTAAAGTGCTTTGGGAATTCTTCTTGAAGGCAGTAAGAAGTTCAAGTTATGAACTTGGCTTAGCCACATTCAAAATAAAACCAAAATTAATACTTTACTGTAGTTCCTGCCATTTTACAGTATCATTTTCTCTCCTGATAGTAGTGTTTCATTGTGCGTACTCTGCGGACCACATGCTCATGTTACTGTAGAGACATAAGGGAATAAAATAGAAGTAGTCTTTTTGGTGTTTTTGATGATATAACTGGAAAGATTCTCTATTTAATGCAAATCGGAATAGGGCCTGATACAATTTTTTTTTCTTTTTTTTTTTTTCTCCCATCTGCTAAGTGAAGCTTATTGACTATCAAGCAATTCTATTATGGATCTACCTGAAAGTATAGTGGTAGTGGTCAAAAAACTTCTTCAAAGCACCTTCAGTGAAAAAGTGCATTAAACTACTGGAGTGTTTCATAAAAACAGAATCTGTGTTGACAAATGCCTCTATTAAAATGGAGTTTCCAGCATTGGGTGATGTACATTAGTCAAGGAGGCCATTAGGAACTGGAAGAAATTTAATAGGGGAATTAAAATCTCATTTAAATAATTAAACTCAGGCTATGTAGCTTTAGCATAATGGGCATATGCTACCTGAAAACTTAATTTGTACTACAGACATTCTGTGCCTTGCTTAAAACATGTTTGTTTCTAAGCAATCTTTTTTTTTTTTTTTTTTTTTTCCCATTTAAATGTTTTCTGTGCTCATCTTTATTTGGCTTCATATGCCTCTGTAGGGTAAAATGTTAATGCACCAACATCCACCATACCATTCCAGACAAGACTAATGAAGGCCAGAAACTACTTTAGTGCTTAACTTACATAAAATCACTTGTTTTCTTAGCTAATTTACTGACATAATAGTGCAAGGGAGTTGGAGGGCCAAATCATTAGGGGATAGGAAAGGCAGCTAGTTAAACTTACAGCTATTGCAGCAAGATAGTAGAGATAAACTGGAAGGTATATCTGCTAAACAAATCTCTCTCTTTTTTGTTTCGAGGTGTGGTCACTGTAAGAACTTGGCCCCAACTTGGGAGAACCTTGCCAAAGAGCAATTTCCAGGTTTGACTGATGTCAAAATAGCAGAAGTAGACTGCACTGTGGAACGTAACGTCTGCAACAGATTTTCTGTAAGTGTGAAAGATCTGAAATAAATGGGATAGTATTGTGTACCAAATGTTAAGAGGTTCTAGTGTGCAGCCAAGCCGGCTGCCACATTGTGGGTGCCTGGTGACAGTGCAGCTGTGTTCTTTGTTAGCCAAAAAAGAGGTAGTTCAGAACAGCTCCTGGTGACACCGTTTCTTTCTTGGACTGTTTGTTCAGACTCGGTCATTCTCATTATTGGATAAAGCTGAAGAATTCTCTAATATAAGAAGCCTCCCTCTGTGAAAGTACCAAAGCAGTCTTGTGCAAAGTTCTGTTCCCAGAAAAAAAAAAGTCTTTTGGTGCCAGTAGGCAGACAACCGAAGACAGAGCTGGAGCTGCCATTCCAAGAGCCTAGAGGAACATGTATTATCCCATTCACTTACAAATGTTCAGAAATTGCAGGTTGGCCATCTAGTGTGGTGTTTGGGTTTGTGTTTTGGTTTTTTTTAAATTAAAATGGCTTATTGTTTTAGAGGGGTGTGGTGGCTTTTCAGAGTCAGGTAGATAAAAGTGAAGGCTACTAGTGAGTCTGGACATTAGTAATGTGTTTCTTTGTGTGTGTGTGTGTCTTTTGAAGGTACGTGGTTATCCTACACTTCTGCTTTTCCGAGGTGGAAAGAAAATCAGCGAACACAATGGAACGAGAGACCTTGAATCACTGCATAGCTTTGTCTTGCGTCAGGCAAGGGATGAATTGTAATAAAAGTCTGGATGCTCCGTCCCTGGCTGTCTTTGTACAGTAGCTGGGGGATTTCAATTATTGCTAATTTTCAAATAGTGTATTTGGGGGTGGGAGTGGGGATTGGGGCATTTTGTTTGTTTGTTTGTTTGTTTTTAGGAAATGGAATGTACTAAACATTGGTATCTCCCCTCTGTGTGTGTGTTGAAGACATGCTACCCTGTGTGCAAAGGAAAACTTACAAGTAGTTACTGTGCAAATTGAGAATATTTTCAGCATTGGTAGCATTTCTGCATTCCCACAATGAAGTGTGAATGGTTTCCTTTGAGACTAAAATACATTAAGAAAACCAACTTAAGGGCACCAGTAGAGTATTTTTGTCTTCAGGTTAGATTTGGTTAAAAAGTAATCCTTACAAACTGGCCACCATTACTAGAAAGGTAAAAGCTACAGCTGTGTTGAGTCACTTTTGCCTCTACAACTGTACTTAAACCCTGTTTGTCTTAATATAGCTGCTGGTTAAGAAATGGAAAGTCATGGGAGGTTGAAAACACACACACCTTTGGAAGATACCAGGCCACCATGAGCTGGTTGTTTCCTGTTAATCCTCTCAGCATGGGAGGTCTAGCCATAATGAAGGTGATGGTACTGTAACATGTGCCTGAACGTTACCGATGCCATAGTGTGTGTCAGGTGGATTTTCATAGGCTGCTTCTGTCCAGCTCCAGAGGAGTAACTATGCTCTACTTATATAGAGCCAAAGTGAGTAGGCGTTATAACTAACTGCTCCGTTAATATTAAATGATCAGTTAGACTTCAGAGCTGATGACATGTGTTTCCTACTCTTGCCTAAATCCAGACCTTTGTGCTGACCTGCTCCTTATTCGGAGTACTTGGAGAACAAGTAGTACAATGTTTAATTTTTTTTTTTTGCCATTCAGCTGTTCTACAGTAGTGTAAAGTAGTTCCCCATTCTTCTTGAGCCTTAACCTTTTTCCAAGCTGTAAGCATTGGTAAGTTTGAATGCTAGGACCATGCACTCTGTGGTGCCTTGGATTATAATATGGATCTATTCTTTGGTGCATAAGATGTTCCATGTTAGACATAATTGAAAGCCAAAGAATTTACAATGCAGACTGTCACAATACAAAGACAACAGCAAACAAGGACTGAATTCTGCCATCTTGTGTGCACAGAAACTCATGGAATGAGGATGGCTACAAGCTAATTTGACTAATCTGTCAAGATGCTGATTTTTGTCCATCATATGGAGTAGGTTGGGGGTTTTTATAAAAAAAAAAAAAAAAAAAAAAGGCAAAACAGCAAAGAACTTTTAAATCAATGAATTTCTCCTGGTACTTCACTTCACTGTCTGTCCAGAACTTTTGATTCTGTTTAATCTAAAAATGTGTAAGGGTGAAAAAGCCACAGTGAAAGCTAAGTGTTGTACTGGCAGATGTATTAGATCAATGTATATACTTCTGCCTTAAAGGAAGCCTTTATTATCACGTTTTTAACAACTTTCTAGTGAAGCACAATCTCATGAGTTTCTTGTATAAAATCAAAGTGGTACAATTGTTTACACTGAGATTTTTCTAAATAAAAACTTTTTAAAAAAGCAGTCTTTCTATAAATGATACAGCACAATGAATATACAGTGACAAGTGCAATAAATTATAGCTTGTATTTACAAGAAGCCTTTTAAATGCAAGAATTAGAGGTAAGTGCATTTAATACAAGTTTAATATTGATCAAAACAATTTGCTATTAGCTTCTGCTAGACAAACCATGGCTCCACTGTGAATGTATCCTTTACACAAGTTTGTTAGTTGCGTGAGTTGAAGGGGAAAGGTTGGCCAAAGACTTGCATATGCTGTTGACATTCTGTCTTCCTGTAAATAAATTGTCCAGCTAGAGAATGAATGGCCCCTAAACTTCTACATCTCAATTACAGCTGTAGAAGTGTCCCAACTTGCTTCCTGGGCAAGCAGTAATAGATGAGGCAGCTCCACATGGGGAGTGGAAGGAAGTTGCATAAGAACAAGTGTATAAAGTTATATTGCTCAGTCAAACAGTGAACTTGAAAGACCAGCCAGGGTCTGCATTCATGCTAGTGTTTCTAATAGGTGCAGCCAAGCCATCTTACGCTTGCAGGATCAGACTTCCTTAAGGTGTGCTTGGAGAATAAGAGAACTGAAACACTTGCTTTGGCACAATTTAAGATACTTACTGTCACAACAGATTTCAGGAGGAGACAGTCTAGGTGTAGTAACTGGTCCTTCTAGACAAAAGGCAGTTTCTAATGTTAGGAATTTTTTATTATCTTGCACAAGATATATGCTCTAAGTCTTAAGTGCTAACACCACTTTCTTTTACTCTAGCTTTCCTGTCTCTCCCCTTGTCTTCCCACCCCTGCAAAAAAACCTCCCTTGTTTTGGGTAGTGGGTGCCCACCTGGTAAAACTGCAGCAGGCATCCAAGCAGCTGCTAAGGCCAAGCTGCTATGCGAGATTAAGACCATCCCAGCCAAATAAAGCGTGTGGGGGCAAATTGCTGCTTTGCGCACCCCGGCTCTGCAGAGCTGAGCAGCCACGGCAGCACAGGGTCAGTCTGTAAGAAGTCCAGCAGTTGGCTCACGTCCCAGCGTGTGGTCCCCTCACCCCTTCCTCCCACAAGGCACATACATGGTGTTCTGAAAGATGGTTCTTCAATTACTGTTTTCTCCAAGGTCGGGTAGTTCGTGAAAGCATGGAAGGTAGTACGGAAGTTCATGGTAGAATCACAGAGTCCGTGTGAAGACTGTTTGTCAGTGACATCCACAAGCTCTTACTACCATATTCCTGTATTTCTTCAAGATTACGTTAGAATTATCATCAAAGTAAAGAACAGATATGGCATTTAGTTTGGTAGGTGCACAGCATGGTTTGGGAACATAATCAGGATTCATAAGATGAACCTGTTGCCAAAAAGAAAACACAACTGAGACAATGGTAACTTGTTTACAATTCACCTATCTCTTTGGCATCAAGCTTTCTGGAGACTTACCAGAGTTTGTACAATGGCATGATTGGTTGCGTTCATATGGGCGTTGAGTGGGAATGAGCACTCTCCATCACAGTAGTTGGCTGCGTAGCCCTTTGGAGCGATTATCCAGTCCTTTTTAGGAAACAAATAGAACGTGATTCAAATTAAAATGTTGCCAACTGGTACAGACAACTGTATGCTATTAAGAGAAACTGAAAATTTTCCACTAACTTTTTTCTTGAGGGTGAAAATGTGTTTTTACTGAAACTGTTAGGGTTTGGTTTGGGTTTTTTTTTTTTTTTGTGAGCCATGACTTTTCCATGGACGCAGTGACTTTAATGTCCAAAGAATGGTACACGTCTATGCACAGCTTAACTGCCATGAACTAAAAGAGTTTTATTCCTAAAACTCTTGCTGGGTTGCCTTGTGGGGATTGTGGTTTGGATGCTTTTATGTTCCAACGTTTCCTGCAGGTTAGGCCCTCTGGCTGAACTACCGTTCCTAGGCTGAGTCACAGCCCCAGCTGGTGTCCCCTCCCAGAGAATCATGTATGTGCATGCGTGTGCGTGCGCACATGCACAATTCAACCAGGGAGCTCCAGAACAGGAACATAAACCACCGGTGTGATGCCTCACTGACACTCTACCTTATACACTCTTAGACAGGAACGCTTGTCTGCTGAGGCCACTGTGGGAACTTTTAGCTGTGAAACAGCTTCTCCACCTCTGCCAGACTGCAAAAGGAGGGGCAGGACAGCCAGCCTGAGCTGCACGTACAAGCAGGTGGCCTCAGTGGCAATCTGAGTGCCATGCTACTGAAGAAGGTAACTTCACCAAAGGGCTAATAAAAGAATTTACAGCTTCTCTGCTGCTTGCATGAAAGAGCTAAAGGTAAATTAAAAGCATCACCAATTAACAGGAGACATTTCCCCTCCCTTGGTGTCAAGGCTCTGCAGGTCACCCTGCAGGCAGACGGACTGGTACGCTTCACATGCGCAGAATTCTTAGACCATTTCCCCTTTGCCTGACAACACTTGCCTGGGGTTAGCTTGAATTTTGCTACAGCAGGCCTGAGCAGCCAGAGACTGTTGCTGCAGCTTTGCTAGCCAAGTTTGCTGTTTGATTGCTAACATGAGGATACCTGGGCATAGCAAAACCACCCCTTCATTTTACTGTACTAGCTCACCCATTATTTGCTCCCAGTAAACCAAGCTGCTTTTTGTAAGAAAGTCACACTCCTGCTACAGAAGCCAGTACAGACCGTGTAATTAAATCTGTGGTTTAATGCAGCGTATGAATAACAGAAGCGCTCTGCTAAAAAAATTGATGGATGTTCTGAAGGAGATAGCAATGCCCAACAACTGCAGGGGGCTGCTGCCCTGCCTCCGTCCTCTCCCTACAACAAGTAGGATCTGGATTCCAACTCCTGCACAGAGCCCTGCTGGCCTGTGGCCTTCCTTTGGCAGCATCTTATCTTTCTGCTCAAGCCTGCAACTAGAAAGGTGAAGGCAGTGCCTTAGAGACCATGAACTTCACAACTGGAATACGCTTCCTGCCTGGAAGCAGGGCAAGCGAGCTGAGGAGGAGCTGGAAAGACTGTGCACAAGTAAAAAGAAAACCCACTAACAAAGTAATGGGGAACGGAGTCAACACGCAGCCACAGTTGTGGCTAGTGGGCTGGAGTTGACATAAGCTACAAAAAATGCTACTGTCCCATTAGCTGGGAGAGGACTTTCATCTGTAGGGTATTACAGAAGCAGCATGGCAGCCCTGGCATCCTGAATAATAATCCAGTAAAAACATTAACTGATAGAAATGGGACCTCCCTCACAGAAGTGCTGAATGAAAGAATAAAATAAAAAAATCCAGAAAATTTTCAAAAGAGAACACGAGGGCATTCTTTGAAATGCAATGTTTGATGACACTACAGCCTGGTCCTACATAAATAACTTACTCTAAGCAGCTCTCTGTCTTCATGGTGTTGCAACTAAACTCAGTCTTTGGTCCACCTACTGCAGCTGGTGCTAATTGTGGGGCAGAGGTGGAAGACTTCAACACAATGGCCAAGGTTAAAATTACGTTGATCACTAGAAAACACTTGATTTGGTTAAAATCACTGCTTAACATCAGATTTTTTTTCTTATTATAAGAGGTACATGGATATGAGCCCTTGCCCGTACCGTGACTCCCATGAGTGACAGAATGACTGTATATTTGAATCTCATAATGTATCAAGCTCCCTCTGGATCTTATCAAATGTCACAACTATCAATATTTATTTGCCCCTCCCTGTGACTAGTTTTAGCGAGGAGGCACAAGGGACATTTTAAAGCATAATGGCAGCCTCGAGAGGAATTACTGTGACACTGTTTAGATAACATTTCATAACAAAATGTCTAGTTTACCCAGAGAGAAACATCACACACCTGCCATCCCAAGTCTTGGAAGCTAACGTAAAGCTCATGCTTTCTGCACGCTGTCTTTAAGTCACTGCTGTTGTAATCTGTTAAAAGAAAAAGAACAAAACAGGAATTTAGAAAGTAAAACAGGCAGAGCATCCCTGGAGGGCACAGCTGGCCAGATGTGTGCATGCTGTGGGCTCAGCAGTGAGAAATGGCAAGCTGCCTCAGCAGCCAAAAGGATAAGAGTGTTGAGGGACATCCAAAGCAGGGCTGAAGCTTTTAAGATGCCTATGGGAATGGAGGCACCCAAGTAACAGTGACTTGGTTATAATTCCGTCAGCTGCCTTTAATAACTTGACAAGCAGTGCTTGTAAAACACCTCCAGTAAAATGACTTCTTAAAAATAAATCTACTCCTCCAGCCCAGCACAGGCTACGTCCCTACTGGGTGCTCAAACTCACCCCGCTTCCTCGGCCGCGGTTTCTGACGTGGGCCACCCTAGGTGGTAAGGTCAAAACGCACACACTTACCAAGAGAATTACAACCCCGGGAAGGTTGATCATCGCCTTGTGCCCCCACACTGGTTAGCAGAAGTCCTTAAACAGCTAAAACGTCCCATAGGCAGCGAAGCCATGTCCCCATTCCTCTCTGTGCCTTACCCCCAGCCTGCCCCGGACATCACACACGGCTCCGTGCACCACCTCTGCTCTTGGACATTTTCAAGCCATGCTCTGAAAAACAAGTTTCTCCTTCCCATAACCCGCTTATCTGCAGATGACACAGGAATTGACACACTCTCAACATTCACTTGCTCCTTAGTACCAATACTGCACGGAAGAGTCGGGGCGCAGGGTGCAAAGCCCCGACCAGAGACCTTCCCCCTTGCCGTGGCGCAACGTACAAGGATGTTTCGACCATGCAGGAGCTGCTCCCGATGGCCCTACAAAATGCAGCTTTTGACAGCGAGTGGAATTTCCCATTTATATTTGGAAAGAGAGGCAGCTCTGCACGCGAACACCTGGAACCGCAGCGAGCGGAGGAGCTGAGCCGTGACAGAGGGGCCTTTCACCCCCGGGTGGCTGCACAAATCCAGCCTTGATGGGCGATGGCTGATGGCTGATTTCGTCACGCCTCGGGTTGCTGCCGGACCTCAGCGCAGCACCCACAGAAACCACCTTCGCAGCGGGGCGGCTTGGCCACCAGCTACGGCTGCTGAACCCACGCTTCGCGCCCGATGGGAAGCACGAGAGGAAGAGATGGCGGCAAGTTCGGCCGAGCGGCGTAGGAGTCCGGGTGCCCGTGTCCGTGCGGTGACACGTGTGTGCTCGTCCCAGAGCTGGACCCAGACTGGCCGTGTTTTCCTCCGGTGCCTTACCCACAGGGGCCTCCTCTCCTCTCACATGCCTCATTTGCAAGTAAAGGCGCGTCCGTCAGCAGGCAGATGCCACACGCTGATGCGCCTGCCTCCTGCTGCCCTGGGCCTTTCGGCTCACCAGCCCCCCCGGCGCCCCTAATGCGGCTTGAAAGGGCACCCTCCCAGCGTAGCTTTCCCCAAATGCAGCAGCTGGGATAGAAAAATATTTTTAGTGACTTTTTCCTTGGCTCTGAATAAGCCTTTCTTTTTTCTTCCCTCTACCCCCCCCCAAAGTTTGGGAACTACAAATGCAAATATTTATTCAAAAGAAAAACTATAATACTAAAAGCACATCCAAGTGACATTAAGGGCAGCACAGCATTACAGCTGGGTACAGTTAGCTCTGAGGTCTGAAAAAACCCCTACACCTCAAACCTAGCCTCCAAACCACCAAAGATTAGAGAGTTGTTTTTAGAAGCAGTTTGGGTTTTAAACTTTAAGGATTGCATTTCAGACTTTCAATAGCTTCGCTTCAATCACGGATTTAATCAGGTGAGCAGAGCTGGTTAACAGCCTGCTGCAGCATAAACATTCAGTCTTTCAGGAGCACTCAGTAGCAAGGACGGAGGCGAGTCTCTCTATTCAGGCTTTCCATTTTCAAACCAGACATACCCAGTAGAAACCAGGGTGTGGTGGTTTTTTTCAGATGAAGCTTTTCAGTCCCTGGCTCAGCCCAGGAGCAAATTTCTAGCATGAGATGTTTCTAAATGATCTGGTCATAACAAGGGAAAAAAATGAGCAGAAAATACTTTTAGTGGTCAAAGGCTTTCATTTAAGTACCTGAAAACACAACTTCATTGTTCTTCAATGGGAAATATGTTGTTTGCTTAGGGGAAAACCATCTGTATTTGATAGGGAGTTACAGTGGAGTTGTTCTATTCATAACCGAGTGGGCAGAACGATGCTACGTTCCAAATCCAGCTACAACTTACCCAAATCAGCTATGGGAAAGGGGAGAAGGCAAGGGAGACAGAGAAAACAGGAGTGGGAAGGAAGGCTGCGAGCAATCACAAGTTTAAGAAAACACAGGGGGAAGAAAGAAAAAAAAAAAAAAAAAAGAAAAAATAAAGAGCTGCTTAACAAGCTACACGAAGCAGAACATGTTATGAACATGTCCTCTCTCACGCTGCCTGAAACTGGCCCCCAAAAATGCGCCTCAGCTCACTGGTTGGAGTCACCTGATTCACACTCTGCATCGAGGGCTGGCTACTCTCCACCCAAGGTAGATGCAGACAGCTCTACCTCCTTGCTTGCCCAAACTTGGCCTTTGCTTTCATAAATGTCAACATACTAAACATTTGCACTCTCCCCTGTTTAACTCTCACCCCAAGCTCCCCTGCCCTCTCTTCCTGTTACATGTTTGCCTACTTTATAGAATCTACTTTAGCCCGAATTTAGGGATGCTACAACCTTTAATCAACCCTTAGCAGCGGCTTTCTGAATTGGGGAAAAAAATGCAGCAATACAGATGTACATAATAATGATCCATTCCCTATGGTTTGGGGCTCGACATACGCCCTAGAGCCATGTACATTGGACGTACATCCAATTATGGCCCTGAAAAAAGAGGAACCCATAGAGTAAAGGGGTTTTGGCAGTGAGCTAGAGCTCACTGAGCTACCGAAGTTGGCCGCCACGATACATTTTCTCCAAAGCCTGGAAAGCAGTATCAGCTACCCAAGTCCAGCATGCTCAGCTGTGTTAGCCCAAATTACCATCTGAGGTGGTTCGCAGTGCAACATCCAACTGCCGAGCAGCAACAGGGTACGTATCCCTTCCCGCCAGCCCGGCAGCAGGGAGCCAGGAGGGCCGAGAGGCGCCAGCCTGCAGCGGGGCGACGCTGCAAACCGCCGCCGCGGGGCCGGCTTACGCTGCCACGACACAATTTGCAAGGATTGTTTGCCAGAGACCTTCAAAATCTCTGCGAGTTTAGGGAGGTGCTTTGGGAGCTCCTATAGGCTCGCTGTGGGTTTAGCAAAGTCAACTCTTTTTTTATCCCTGCATGTACCAATTCAGAAACACTAGCTTGGCACTGCATTTAATCACACTGCAAACTATTTTGTCTAAAACAGAGATTTAAAAAAATCCCAAACCCCTAGTTCTGCACTTAAAAATAACTTCCACGGCAGCACAGTTAAAACAGCACAGTTAAGATGGCTTGTCTCTGTCGCTTGTCTGCATTGAACATTTTCTGGCCTTCACCAGAATCCAAATCTGACTTTCTGCGAGCACAGATGTTTCTCTTAAGGTTGGACACTGGCATTTGCGTTGCTGAAAGGGGAGAGAGAATAGCCTGACCCTAATGGTCTTCCTCCTACGGATACTTATGCATCCACCTTAGATTTCCTATAGCCTCTCCCACGTTAAGTGCTGGCAAAGAATATATAAATATTTACTGAGGTCGATCCATCTGAGAACACCCTTGCCGCTCCCAAGGTGCCAGCTTACCAAATTCCACATGGTAATTAATTACTTCTGTGATTCAAAATAGCTTTGACAGAGGTCTCCAAGGCCAGCCCCTTCTTCTTGGTGTTTGACTTTGGTGATTCGTCCAGATAAAGCTGGTGTAAACTGATCACCCAGTTAATAACAGCCCACTTCACATGAAAGGGATCTGCTTGGGTGGGAAGAAGGGGAGATAGCGGGCTGACATGGACTTGCATGTGAAGGCACATACAGAAACACCAGCCGTGCCGCTCCAGTCTGTAACTGAGCACTCTACTAAAGAGAAGATTGGCTGGGAGATAATGATATTTATTAACAAGACTCTTGCCACCACGAAAGCATTTGGCCTTATTCGCCTTCAGCGTTTGTGCATGCTGCCCTTTGCAGTATTTGGTTCCCATACATGTGGGGAAATCTGCCTGGTGCCATGTATGTCTACTGCAAGGAAAGGCCAGTCGGAGGGCCCCTCCGTTTCTCATGGAGCACCTCACACCAGTCCCGGAGGCCCTAGGGTGGCTAAAGGGAAGGACCCGAAAAGGGGCATTGCATGAGTTTTACTCAGAGCAGCAAGTGAAGCCCGAAGTCAGATGTTTAAATGCAACTTTCTCCGTAAGGAGGGGCTGATGGGAAGGGATGGGCCTGAAGGCTGACTTGCAGAAGAGCAGGGTTATCGCCACTGGACAAGGAGAGAGCCCTCTACAGAACCCATAACTCATGAAGGAGCGGGCTATATGGCAGGAAAGTCCTTAGGCTCGAGGGTCACCATCTATTACGTTGAGAAGAGTCCTCATCTCTTCAGGTTAACTAGAGGGTCAGCCTAGAGTCCGAGAGCATGAGCTAAACCCATCGCAAGACACGGCCAAGCGAGGGCCTCCAGATCTTGCAGACAACAGCAGAAAAACACCTGTGTGCTCCTCCAACCCACCTCACTCCTCCATGTCCTGGGCCAGAGCTGCCATACGATTTTCTGCCTCAATAGACAAAAATACTTCCTTTTCTTCCTGTTCACCCTGCTTCTGCAGAAGAGCAGAGCTTGGCTCCAGGAATGCATTGACGCAGGACTCTATGTCAAAGCAGTTTATAACTATGGGGGTTACTCAGTTCTGCTTTATATAAGCCAGTCATAATTATGTGTTTATAATACAGGGAAATGAGCATTCTTGGCGAAAAAATACAGACCATTGAGATTCTTATGCCACAGCCATAACCTTAGCATCTGAGCACTTGGTACTGACTGCAGGACAACAACTGCACAAAGGGAGCACAGCGGGGTCCCAAACCCGCACGTAGCAGCACGCCTTCATGTAATTCCCCAGCTCACCAGATCCAGTACCAGCCCAGCAGCACGCTTTGTGCGCTCCAAACTGAAGGCTTGAAATGTTTTCCGTATTTAGACAGTAAATGGGGCTTTTTTAAACACACTGCCCCAACCCAACTCATGGCATCTTTTGGTAAAGTGGTTCATTTTTGGACTGAAGGAAGAAAACCCCGTGTATTCGCTAACATAGAGGAAGGAAGATTCAATCTTCAAAACCCATCAACACCAGCCAGCTGCCTTGCTCTCCAAGAGAGAACCTGCCCTCAAGCCCTGACAGGCAGAAGCAACCCTGGCTTGCGGGAGAGCACAGACCAAAAATCTGACAAGAGGTAAGATACAGCAAGAGAGGAAGACGTGCAGGTGGGGACATGCACAGGAGGGGACCGCAGTATCCCAGTTATGCACCCACTTTGGGTCCAAATGCATCAGGGCACCCTCAGAAGAGCAAGGCAGCCTTCAGGTAACCCCCGGGCTCGCCTCCTGCTTCATCCTGGGGTGAACACTTCCCCAGTTCCAACATGCATCATCAGGGCATGGACGTAAGTACCCACACAACTAAAAAAGAAAAAAATCCCTGTGATCTCTTTAACACTAAAAACACGTATCAGTCATCGGTGCCTCTTGGGCTATTAAATCAACCACTTCTTAAGAAGAACAGAGTCTAAGAGTATCACACTTAGAAAGGAAAATAAGCTGATGCAGTCTCTCCTTTCTAAACACAGAAACCAACCAAACATACATCTTAACTTTAAATTCCCCTCCTTTCCCCCGCCTTAAATCCACAGAGGCTCAACTATACCTTGTTGACTACTGAACTGCCAAATTCCAGGTTTTAAATTAAAGCTGGCTTTGAGCTAGAAGAGCTCAAAAAAGCCCTTGAGACCACAAAACGACCAGCTATTTTTTCTCTTTTTGTCATTTTATAATTTTACAACCTGATGTGTGGTGTAGTCAAGAAAGCAGTGATGTAAAAATGGCCCTTTTTGCCCAATATATCTGCTCCCTCTGGAGCTTTGAGTCACATAGGCTGATTTAATAGTAGTTGTTTTAGCACTGCAAAGCTTGTGGAGCTGGGGAGAGAAAGTTGGAGCCTATCCTGAGTCCTCTACCAGCACCACAAAAGAGCAACGCAGCGAGTAACTTTCCCAAAGCGCTGTGAATGCCTTAAAAAATTAGCTCCCATGATGAAGAGAGCGTGGCAACCAAGCCCACCTGAGTGGGAGAATTGCATGCCACCTGTGTAAAAGCTGGGCTTATTGCTTATAATGCCCAGACAAATAAACTACCTATGCCCTTGGCAAGCCCATCATATGGGAAAGTAACCCAATGAGCAGCCGTGATGCCCAGCTTTAAAACTGCAGCTTGGAGGCCCCCAAGGAAAGCCAGGACCAAAGCGGGCCCCAGCAATTGGGATCAAGGGACAGCTCTACCTGTGGGGGTGGCAGAGGGCTCTCATACCGGATTAGATGGTAACTCCTCTGGCAATGCCATGCTGGCACTGGCTGGCCTCCCTCAGGAAGGTCAGGCTGCAGGACTGAGTCACTTCTCCTGCCCTTAAAATCCACAAAGCGGTATTTCCCACTCAGCTGAGTCCGAGTCCGGCACTTGCACAGCGTAGCATGGGAACTCAGAGAGCCGCTCTGCGGCATGCACCACGAGGACGTGCAACAGCCGCTAGTGGCTAACTGCTGCTGGCACTAACCCAAAGGACGAGCCCATCACCATGCTGGGCTGGAGCAACAGGGCTGCATCGGCACAGAGCCATGCCCGAAGCCTGGCCGCCAGCCCTGGAGGAGCTCCCAAACCTGGCTCTGGTTCCCTGTAGGCTCCCAGCGCCATGGCCAGCACGGGGCCACCTCAGGTGCAGCGTGGCTCACCCACAACCCGAGCATGCAAGAGCAGGGGACAGCCTACAGATTCACACCGGGTGTTTCAGCAGTGCTAGCTCACCTCCCCGTGCTGTGTCTAGACATAAACTAAAAAATACAGCTGCCTCTCTTCCTTGGGGTATAGTCATTTCTAGACACAGAAAAAGCAGGGATCCTATTGGAAATGAAGGGGGCAGCATAAGCAAATTAATCAAGTGACTTGGAGCGGGCTGAAATGTTTGAGAGGAAAGAAGGTACTCAATGAATGAAGGACTTGTAGCACTGCGATGCAGGGCAGAGTGGCTGGAAAACAGACACGACTTAGAAGATAGGACACTCAGTTTTTGTTAAAATTTCAGAGTTATCATATTTTCCCACCAGCCCGCAAGAGTACTCACAAGGCTGCTGTACGACACCTGCAACCTTTCCACAGCAAACAGGCAAGCCTCTTTGCCTGCCTGGAAATGCACTTCACCATGTATACACTGCTGTTCTCACAAGTCAAAAAAAAAAAAAAAAAAAAAAAAAAATTAAAAGATCTCATGCTGTTCTACCAGGGTTTTTCCAAAGAAAACTGAAAGAGGACTCTGGTGGAAATACATATGTGCAACACCAGAAATCTCAGTGTACACAGAGATGGAATCTTTTAAATATTGTATTTCACATAGCACAATTCTAGGCAAATACTGTGCAGCAAGCAACCTACAGGCACAAGAGTCGAGGTTAAAAAAATCTCACCCCCCTGAATTCAATGGCCATGACTTCACATGGGGGTCTGGACTCTACCCTGACTCCCGCAAGTCTTGTTACGCGAGACCCCCTCTTCCATCCCCTTGCAGATGTAACCTGTTCCCCCAAGGAAGAGCATCCCACCTCACATCCCCCTTCTTGCTTTTGCACCCCCAAAGCAAGTTGTCCCAGCTTGTGTTGCGTGATACCTGTGACACCAGACACCCTGGAAACATCCTGAGCCTGGGTGGAGCGGTTTCGACTCTGTTGCCTGCGCCTGCTCGTTGCTGACCTGGTGGTCCGTACGTGAACTTCGCTCACTTTGAAGAAGGCCACCATGAAAGGCTGTTTGTCGTAAGGGCCATCTCGGCCTATAAGGCCTGCTTCTCTAGGATTTACACTGAAACCTTCAAACCAAGCAGAAAAGTGAGTGTTAGAGGAAACAGTGCAGTTGGGTTGCTTCTTCCAGCTTCGGAAGCATTCCACCCCCATAAGCAGTGTTTCCTTTATTCTTGCTCGCACTCTTCTTCTTTAACCATTAAACATTCCCCTCCTGCCACCATGACTTATGGACATTTTTATGACAGCACCCCATCCATCCTGGACAAGAGGCTCCACTGCAGCACCTGGCTCTTTGGTAGTAGCCCTATGGCATCTCTACCCTGGTTTAGGCATCAGAGAGGTATACAAATAGATATACCAAACACAAAGCCCAGGCGTGTTATGAAATTAGTTCTGCTGCCTGTGAAACAAGTAGCAGAGATGGGATTAGGAGGCCTCTAAGGAAAGCAGAGGGCAAAGAGATGGGGTGCTTTTCTCAGTAGCACAGGGACGGGCTCTCAGCCCGTTTGGGGAGGTGGAGGTTGGCACTAACGTTTCCTCAGGGAGAACAATGGACCGCCCCTCCGGTCTCACTTGACCCCACAGGTGTACCAAACTCCAGCATTAAGCAATAGGAAGAAAACTTAAGGTTGGAGACTTGGTTCCTATAGAGGACAGATGTCACTGTCACCTTTTTGGTCACCTTCTGCTCAACTTCCTCCTTCCCCACTGCTTATCTACCAACACTCAATTTCATGCTCTTTTGCAGTTTCTTCTCTCCTTTTCCACCTTTTGAAGTTTCTGTGGGCTGTGAAATGCTATCATTGCAGCTGCCCTCAGAGGGACCAGCCCCACACAGTGACCACATCGCTTCTGCAGCGCAGGGCTCCCACCTCGGGTTTGATGAGATCCGAGCAGCAACGGCAGCTGCAGCAGCCAGGAGGGCTGCCATAAGCCCGCATGGGGAGGCGGATACCCACGTACCTGCTGTCTTCTCTTCCGTTCACCCCTAAACCTCACCCTCCCTGGGAACCCAGCCCCATGCCCCCTTCCACCTCCAACCCAGGAACTGGGACCTTACCCCAGCCTGCCTCCACCAGCTCATCCTGGTACTTTTCAGAGACACCTGACCTCACTCATGGGGAAAAGACATGTCCATCATGGGACAACCCTCAATCTGTGCCCTCAGACGCCTTGCTCACGGTGTTGGCTACAACCGCCTACAAAGGCAGGGTGCTCACCCCCCACACCACAACTGGACTCCGTTAGCACCACCTCTAGACAGCATCCAAGAGACCCGCGAGGTGACTCACATTAACTGGCCCGTAACCTACCATCCCGGGTCACCACGCTCAGCTGCAGTCCCATGTTGTGCCGAGGGTTCATCACCCACATGTTACTGGTGGCAGTGACATCAAACTCCAGCCAGCCCTCCTCCGAGGCCCACACTGCCCGCGTGTCCAGCAGAAACAGGTCAGAGGCCCTGCAGAGGAGAAGTGTAACAACAAGATTGTGACGTCTGGGATTTCCTCCCTGGCTTTCGCTGTTGCAGAAACAAAACCTGAAATCGTTAAAAGTGACGTTAATAGCTAGGAAAAACCCAATGCCCAAAATCTGCCTGCTTATATCCAGAGTTTTGCCACGAGATGCACGTGCTTCCACATGTGAAATTCAGGATTACAAAGGTTTTTCACTATTTTCTAAGCTAGAGGAAAGCAATCATACCCCTCAGGTCTGTCCACTTCTCCACCGGCAAGGGATTAGCAAGGCACTCTTCTTCCTGAAGAGTGTAATGCTAGCCCTGACAGGACACTAGTCAAACTACCAGCATTTCCAGGTATTCAATGGCTTTTGTCAAAGCAGTTTCACAGCTTCAGCTCACCTTCCACAACACAGACCTACCACAGTGGGCCAAAATAAAAAATAAAAATCAACTAACAGGCCAAACATCAAACAGTGAAGGAAAATGAACCTCTAAAGGCCTCTAAAGACATTTTTCTGAGGCTTATCAACAGGGATTAGAGCGCCTTGTTCCAAGGCTGTTGGTACTGGGTCTCCTTCATGGGCTTCAGCTTCAAATGCTATCAAGTCTATACCTTTTTTGCTGTATCAAATGCCCCCAAAACTCAGCAATGAAATCAGCTGGAGAAGCACCCAGAGAAATCCCGTGTACATTTTCTCACTGTATTATAGGCACAACTTTCCTGGGCAAGAGAGCTACAGTTCCTATCCTTAACCTGTGGCCATCATGACAAAATGGATACCAGGTGTCAATCCCACCTTCATCTGTCTTTTCCCTCTGATTTTTTTTTTTTCTAACAATAACTTAATGGAAATGGGAAAACAGGGTACCTGTCCCTTCCACCCATCAAAGGTTAACTTCAGAAAAAAACCATTTTGATTGAGTTACATTTTATTTTTGGCCAACTGCTATGTCATACTGCCCAGCAGCTTGGTTTGCATGAGATCACACATGGAAAAATAAGCACTTAAGTATATTAGGGCTCCTAGTGCAGCTATTTTTACAGCGTGGAGGCTTTCCTCCGCCTCACTGGTAGCCACACGCTCTGTGGTTGACTCAGCAGCCTTTCCCACAGGAGTCTTTGCCACCACTCCTCCAACGGGAAGAGGGTTCAGGAACAACTCTGACCTTCACCTCCAACTGCAGCGAGTGGCTGGGGCTGGCCAGCTGCTACATGTTTTGGAAACCTTAAGGTTGAAAGATTTGGGCTTTCCCAGGCACGGTATATAAACTGAAGTGTTGCTTAAAGGAGACTGCAAACAACAGCTGCAGCTGAGACCACTCTTTCCCTCTCCAGGTTTAAGAGAGGAATGAACTGCTAAATCATTCCCGCCTCTGAATATGACTTACACATTGGTCCTCTCCAATGCTTGAAATGGCCTATATCTGAAAAGGGGTTTTCCTGGCACCTGTTCTGACACCCCCCCCCCCCCCCAATTACTTTTTGATCTCCTCTCCCATCTCCTCTCTTCTAAGTGCCATACCCTCCCCAGCACTCGCCCACTCCAGACAATGTCCCACTGGAGCCTCCAGACTAGAGCTACTTTGGTGTTACGTGCCCCCAAACCAAACATGTCTGGCTGCAGAGCCACTGGGAACTCTGTAAGAGCAAAGCCCCATGAACACTCAACCACACAGGATTAGTCAGGTCTACAAAAACATGAAGAGAAGGCTCAGAGCTTATGTTCCCATTTCCTTGAGCTTTGGGAAAACACTTGGACATCACAGAGCTGTAAAGCCTGGAAGGACCACATGGCATCATCTAGCTCATTCCCCTGAACTCCGGGCAGGATCAACTACATCCACATCACTCCCGAGAGATGTTTGCCTGACCTGATCTTATAGATTTCCAGCCTCAGGAACTCCACCATCTTTCCAGGAAATTCAGTGGGTTTCACCTGAAGCACATTTTTTTTTGTTCGCCTTTCCCCATAATACCTAACTTAAATGCCACAACAATCTCCCTTTCTTATTAAAATAACATCTTTAGTCTTTCCTTGCAAGCCACATTTTATAGACTGTGACTATTTGCATTGCTCTTTATAGATCCAACTCAGATCAAGATCTCGCTGATGCCGAGTACAGTGAAAGGATAATCCTGTTCTGTCTCACAGACTATGCCTCTACTTATACATCTCAGAATATGATTTTTGGCTTCTTTGCAAAACTCACACTGTTAACGCATGTTCACCTTGTGATTCACTATAATCCTTAGATTCATCCTACTGGGCCGCAAGGGACCCAGACACTTCCTTGGGTGTATTTACATCACCGATTTTTCACGTCCAAATGCAATTATTCTTTCCATCAAATCACACTTTTTTTCCCCCAGATTGAACCTCCATCATTATTAGATTACTTAAAATACAGACTTGCCTTCCTTTGGGTCTCCCCCATCTTAGTGTCCTCCACAAATGTGATAAGCAAACTGCCTGACCAAGGTACAATTCTATCAAACCAGAATGCTCCACTTTATCCCAGTATGTCACACTCGCATTGAAAGATTTCAAATCCTTTGTAAAATGCAGAAAAATGGACAACTGGGCCTTCCAATCCAGTTAACTCTTTGCAAAAAGTTTCATACAGGACTGGTTTTCAATCAAATCTGCTATTCAGCTGACTTTTGCATCATTCGACCGGATGAAGCTAGCACTGAAGGTTTACCCCACACGTATTGTAGGTCACAGTAGTAATGCTAGCAGGTAACACATCCTAATATTTTCTGCTTAAGCGTCTTTTCAATTAATGTTTGTCACCCAAACCTCACCAGGCTGCACAGAATTGCATATAATTTTTCCTTTTTTTTTTTTTTTTTTTTTTGCATGAAGGTTTTAAAAAAATATTCAGTCACCTATTTCCAAAGACAAAATTAAGGGGTGGGAAAAAAAAAAAAAAAAAAATTTACTCACATAAAAATGTATCCCAACTATTTAACTGAGAGTCTTTAAGCACTCCTTTATTTTTGCAGAATAAAAACGTTGTATGTCCTTCCTCCTTTAAGAAAATCACCTCAAATTTGGCCAAGCAGTAAGTACTTGAAAATTGCTGCCCACACAGGCTCAACAGACATTCAGAGCTTAGCAACAAAATCCTCTGGACTTTTTGTATGCAGGGAACATACCTTCCCCTCGGTAAACCAAATACCATGTATCGCCTGAGGGGAATCTGCTCTTCCTTACAGCCACATGGCCGAGAAGAAATGTCCTTGCTACTCCTGCAAAAAAGCCATACGATGTCTGATCTTGCAACGGAGACCACGAGATGTCCCAGGCTGGCCCCAGGTAGAAGGGAAAGAATAGTGAAGAAGGTAGCAGTGACCTGCTACACCACTTAGACCCACACAAGTCTATGGGGCCGGATGGGATCCACCCAAGGGTACTAAGGGAGCTGGTGGAAGTGCTTACCAAGCCACTTGCAATCATTTATCAGCAGTCCCGGCTAACCAGGGAGGTCCCAGTTGACTGGAAGTTAGCAAATGTGACACCCATCTACAAGAAGGGCTGGAAGGAGCATCTGGGCAACTACAGGCCTGTCAGCCTGACATTGGTGACAGGGAAGGTTATGGAGCAGATCATCTTGAGTGCCATCATGCGGCACATACAGGACAACCAGGTGATCAGGCCCAGTCAGCATGGTTTTATGAAAGGCAGGTCCCGCTTGACTATTGTGATCTCCTTCTATGACAAGGTGACCCGCTTAGTGGATGAGGGAAAGTCTGTGGATGTTGTCTACCCGGACTTTAGTAAAGCCTTTGACACCATTTCCCACAGCATTCTCCTGGAGAAACTGGCTGCTTATGGCTTGGACAAGTGTACTGTTCGCTGGGTGAAAAACTGGCTGGCTGGCTGAGCCCAGAGAGTTGTGGTGAAGGGAGTTAAATGCACTTGGCAGCCGGTCACAAGTGCTGTTCCCCAGGGCTCAGTATGGGGGCCAGTTCTGTTTAATATTTTTATCAATGATCTGGATGAGGGGATAGAGTGCACCCTCAGTAAATCTGCGGACTTGTTGGCCAGAAGTGTTGATCTGCTGGAGGGCAGGGAGGCTCTACAGAGGGATCTGCACAGGCTGGATCGATGGGCTGAGGCCAACTGTATGAGGTTCAACAAGGCCAAGTGCCGGGTCCTGCACTTGGGTCACAGCAACCCCATGCAGCGCTACAGGCTTGGGGAAGAGGGGCTGGAAAGCTGCCTGGCACAGAAAGACCTGGGGGTGCTGGTCGACAGCCGGCTGAATATGAGCCGGCAGTGTGCCCAGGTGGCCAAGAAGGCCAACGGCGTCCTGGCCTGCATCAGAACTAGTGTGGCCAGCAGGAGCAGGGAGGTGACTGGCCTCCCATACTCAGCACTGGTGAGGCTGCACCTCGAGTCCTGTGTTCAGTTTTGGGCCTCTTGCTACAGGAAAGACATTGAGGTGCTGGAGTGTGTCCAGAGAAGGGCAAAAAAGCCGGTGAAGGGTCTAGAGAACAAGTCTTATGAGGAGCGGCTGAGGGAACTGGGGTTATGCAGAGAGGAACAAGTATCTGCTCTCAGCACACGCTGAAGAAAGCAGAGTCAGTCCAGAGGTTTCACGCCCAAGCAACCCTGCATGTCAAGGACATCACAGCACCTCTGGCACATGCACAGCAGGGCTTTCAAATTCAGCATACAGAAGATAAATTTCATCACTGAAACAGGCAGTTTCTTAACATCCTCTCTTCCTAAACCTGCCTCTGGGTGCTCCTACAGCTACTGTCATCTCATTGTCACTATGGTGCCCGACAGTCTCATCTTTATTTTCAGTGTGCTTAACCATCTGGATGCATTCAGTTAATGATTTCCATAATAAGGGTGCTGCAGGCATAATATGTATTAAACTTAGATTATTAAAGGGAAGCAAGTGAATGGGAGAAACTGAGGCAATAGGCTGAAACAACTTTCTTGAGAGAAGAGAGGACATTAAACGGGAAGATGCAAGTTAGAGATTCCCAACTCAAAACAGAAGCTCTTTGTTCTGGATCAAGGCCCTAAAGTACGGTCCCAAGTCCCAGGAAATAAATGGGACTGTTTCCATGGCCTTCAGGAGACTCTGGAGGAGGATGGAGAAGCAAAGGTCAACAGAGCAATCACAAGTGGCTGCAATAAACAGAAAGAAGTACACAGTTTACCAGAGAAATACGACCTGTGTAATTCAGAGGGCAGGATTTAGCTCCAGTGTCCTCAGAGCAAGCTGGTTTGTCAGATATAAATATCAAATATAACTACTATTCTTAATGCCGGCATCCCAACCATGTACTCAGGGCATTTATAGGAGAAACAGCTTGCATTTAACTTCAGTGCCTTTCCCCCTGTAAGATAAATATTTTGTTAACTGAAACCCCTGTGTAAACCTCTCAACGAAATGTCTCTGGGTGTTAATTCTCTTTAATTGAACACTAATTAGATTAGAATTTAGTCAAATTAGTAACCAGGTCAAGTGGTTAATCTTAGTTACTATACTTAGTGAAATGCCCACATTAAAATAATTTCTCTATTCTGAGTACACATTACAACATGGAACTTTGCTACAGGAAAAACACCAAAGCTATAAAAAGCTAAATTTAAAGAAGCATCTGTTGAACTAGGTCTTTTACTTTCCCACCCTCCCTGGCTTTCTCTCCTCCACCAGGCAGAAGTTTTACCAGGGAGACAGTGAGAACAAACAGAAATCTCACCTTCAAAATGACCAAGTTAAAGGTCTCTTATTTTAATTACAGATCGCGGAACAACATTTTTGGCCCAACTTCAAAGCTTGCAATTACCCAGGTGTTTAAAGGATTGTTACGCATCAACAGCCATTTACCAAAGCATTAATTACTGTAAGTCTCTAAAACTTTCCTCAGCTGAACCTTTTTGTTTACTTTTCTTCAAAGACAAGTTGACATAATAGTCTAGACTGCCTAGCAGCATTTTCTCAAAAGGGAATTTTGCACAGGAGTGTGTGGGATTTACATTTTAATTAATGCACTTTCTAAATAATCTCTTCTGTGTCCCTCAGGATCCGAGTCTTTAGCTTGCACTGACATCAACCTTCTGTAAAAATTATCCTGCATATAGCAAACTAGCACGATTATTTGCTCTTATCCACTAACGATGGACTAATAACTGCACTCACAACTGACTCAGTCTTACAGAGTTGAACAGAGCTCCACATAGACAGAATTTTGAAATCACAGCCTTTTCAAACCTGTAGATCCACCATCTTGCAGTAGATGTAAGCACTACTTTGAATTTAAACGTGTTTATTACTTCTAGAACAGACTGTATGCAGAGCCTGCACAGCATGAGGTACTGCCAACAGATGCAATACAAAACCTTAACAACTTCATATGTCTAAATGACCATTACTCCAAAGATTTAAAAGCACCGTACAAAATTTAATCAATCAGCACTCGCTCATACAGAGAGCCTCAGGCAGGGGAATGCCAGCACCTGGAATAAGCTGCCACAGAAAGCAAAGGCAGTCTCTATCATTTTGCGAGAAGTAAGGCTCAGGTTAACTGTCCTGAAGAAGCTATACTATCTTTGGGCCAGAGGACCAGGAGAGACACACACGTCCTGTTAAGACCTCCTTAGAAACAAAGAAGAAAATATCAAGAGCTGTCAACCTACAAATGAAGTTATTTCCAAGGTGAAATAGACCACCAGCAACTGGGCACTAACTTGCAGGGATTGACAGCCAGCGGAGGAAAAAGTACAGAATGGAGATGCTGGGACACTCTGGAGGAGGTCTGCAATTCAGCACAGGGAGGGGAGACCCATCTGGGATGCATCCAGACATGGGGACACACAAGAAGGAACAGGTAAGCTCAGCCTCGCGTCACCACCGCTCTGTCTGATAAGAGCTCCCCTGTGCTGAAAAGGACGTTCCGCTGCGGGCATCGCCCGTGGTGGTAAAGTCTGCAAGGGCAGGGGGTTAAATCTTGTAGACTCACTGGAAGAGCAGCAGGGTGAAGCGCTGGCTTCAAGGCTGCATCTGGCAAAGAGTGGAAGATCAGAGCCTAGAGCTAGAGAATGTGGTCTCCCCAGACCAAGACTGTGGGAAGCTCAGCCCACAGGTCGGTGTTAATCCCCAGCAAATCCAACACTGATGTTTGAGCGCAAAGGTGTGTCCCCCCATCCAGCTCAAGGTCTTGAGCTTCACAGCTCTGCGGAATGAACATTTTACCAATAGGAACAGTGAAAAAAGAAAAAAAGTCATCCCAACTTACCGGGATAGGAGATGTATTTCTCATTTCCTTGACTATGACTTAATGAGACTAAGGGGTGTTCTAACTGTAATGATGGCCACAGTGTAACACCTCAGAGTTTAAATGCAGTTTGAGGCATGAAGATGGGGGAAAGGGCAAAGGAGTAGTATTTCTTTTCGTCCTTTAAGAAAAGAAATACGGCACTGATATGGTATTCTTTACTTTTGGTAGAAAAAGCCAGCTGGTTATGGAACCAGTAAGTTTCATCCAGAATAACTTTGACTTTTAAACTACTAAAAACCAACCACCCTAAAACACAACAAATCACATACCCACAGCGGGAGTTGAACTGAAATGCGGACAGGCGCTTCTCTATAGCATCATGGAAACAGCTCTATCATATACAAATATATGCACACTATATACAAATCTGACCCTAAATTGAAACAGATTGATGCTAGCTTTGTCATTGGTATTACACAACCCATTCCAAAAACCCAGTTGAGGACAGTTATTTATTTTCTAAGCTATAAACACTGCCGGCAAATCAATTTGCCCTTTAGATTAGAAGCTCGGATCACATTTGTATAAATATCCTGTTGCAAAGAGTAAGACTTTATTACCACTGTAACTGGCAGCTAAAAACCAAGGAAGTGCTTTAACCCTTAAGGAATTGTGTTCAGCAGAAGAATATACTCCCCAGGCAGCCGCCCAGGAGGGCACACCTACGTCCACACGTGTCTTATCATACAGGAGGAATCTTTCTGCACATCAAGTCCTCCTATTTCATTCTGGGTGCAAACGAAACTGTTTAATAAACTTTGACCGTTAAGGTACCATATCTTCCTTTGATCACTAACACAGGCCACTGTGTTTTTCATAGATCAATTGTTTGGACAGTGTGGGAGTGTTCTGAGGTCTGCATTAGCAGGATATTTACACTTGAAAACATACTGCTGATCCAAACCAAGGACTAACATCTTTGATCAACCATAAACCGCCTTCCCTAGCCCTGACCTGACACCTCTCCGGGTGAGAGCAAGGAAGTTTTGAGAAAGAAAAAGAAATTAATGAGCTGTTTCCAGGGACAAACTCATTTCTTCCCTTCCCTTGGGAGTGGATTGCCATCTAAGTGAGACCTTCACAAGAGGTATCCAAAGTCACAGAGGGCTTTGCTGGTCCTTCCACAAAATCAGCACTACACCTCAGAAGCAAGCTCACGTGCAGGGCTTAGCTATGCATCGGAACCACCAACGGGAGAAGACTCGAGGCTGTGCAGCTCCTGCCTGCTGAAACTAAACGCCCCCTCAGACATGGCCAAGGTGGGACAGGCACCTGGAAGCTGATGCCACTTGTCTTCCTAAACTGGTGCTTTGGAAAATCTCTCCACTTTCTGCACATACCAAAGGAAAAAAAAAAGAAGGAAAAAAATCCCACCCTAGCCTTCAAACAACACAGCTTCTTAAACTCCAGAGGATCAGAAGCTGAAGGGCAGGAGCATCCAGCAGACGTATGGCCCATTCCCTTTCCCAACGTCAGCCATTACATCCCACAGCCTGTTTCAAAACCCAGAGTCATCCTCCTCAGAGCAAACTCGACGTCACCTCAGCCCTGTTTGGTAAAGCCTCTTCTCCACACAATCCAAAATACATACCACTGACAGCTGGCCACAAGCTTGACCCTGCCTGAGGATTTCATTAATCTGTTCACAGCGTCCCACTGACAACTCCAGCAGTTTGTGCTATGACAAAATGTGGCCGTTAACCGCGGTTTGGTTAGAAAACAAAAGCCTAGTTTCTAGGCACTATTTTTTTTACCTTATGAAAGGGTGGAAGGAATGGGGAGATGAAAATATTACTGACACAAGTGAGTCAGTATTAAAAATGTTTTCTTTTTTAAGAGAGAACGTACTTAGACCACACTGTCCTCAACATGCATTTCACTGCCTGAAGCTTCCACGAGGAGAGGGTCAAATTTCTCCCCGAAGGTTTCATACTATTACAATCAGCATTGATCTCTGATCGTTCACACTCTCTCTGCAGACACCCCTATCTAGGAGACACTCTCAAATGGGCCCATATAATCCTTGCTTTTAGCCTTGTCTACAGTGGCAAAAATCAGTTTGATAATTCAGTAAACGGTAGAAATTTTAGCCTCAGGCTTGGTTTTGTTTTTAGCCATCAGGGAACGGCCAGCAATGTCTTGCAATTCCATGCAGCAGCGCACACATCTGGGCTGGAGTCACACGCTCATGCTGTTTCTGTCCAGATGAGCTTTTTTTTTTTCTTTGCTCAAGTAATACTGAATTAAGCCACTTCATTACACTTAATTGGAGCCAAGGGATACTTCCAGGCTCTGAGCTTTGGTGAAGATTTGTATTTACTGAAGCTTTCTCTTATCTCCTGCCCTCCCAAACTCATTTCTTTGAGGAGCGAGAAAGTTTCTTTTTCTTTGTATTTTTTCCCTCAGAGGTGCACACTGCCTTTCTCTTGCAGGCTGCTGGTTTAAATCCATACATGCCAGCTGCCCAGTTAAGAATTATTTGCGCCCGAAAGTATTTTATTAGCTACCAATAATCACCTCAGACAACTGTTAACCTCATAAAAGCCAAGATTAACATGGTGTGATTGAACTTTCAGTGGAGACTGCCAATGTTGACTGAACAGGCACCTTCTGTGGCCTTTAGAGACAAATTTTCCTAACCAGAAGGAATATTTGTCAGCAGAACAAGATGAAAAAAGGTGCTATGTCAACTCCTTCTGTTTCACCTGCTAGTTCACCAGCTAGACTTCAAGATCTGTACAGACTCCTCCTTATGCAATAAAATGTCACAAAATGTCAGGAAATATCAGGCTGTTATTCAAACTGTCGGTCTAAAGGAAGTGTGACACAACTTTTTTTAGTTGTGTTGTTTTTGGGGTTTTTTTTTAAGTCAAAGGCAGCTGTTATTTTCTGGCTCATAAGATGTCTGCTAAAATGCAACAGAAGCTTTACAAATATTTAGCAAGTTCCTTCAAAAAATAGTGCATTTTTTCTTGTAATTTAACCTTCTAGCGTTCTCAATAGGAGAAGAAAACACTATATTCCAAATTAATACACTGAGATAAAAGGGGGAGAAAAAGAGCACTTCGGATTCCTTCTCCCCCCATAAAAGTAAGTGAATTGATCATCAAAAACCAAAACCACTCGAAGAATACAGCTCCTTAAGGCATACCAGAAGAATCTGAGGCATTTTTCCCCTCCATGCAAGGATATTGGTGAAGAGCTAAATACAACTTTTTAGTATTTGTTTCCAAGATTGTTTGCAGGCCAAAGTCCACCTGGATCACCAATGTGCCTGCATGCTTCAATCTGTAGCAGCAGTAGCCTATGGAGTCAGAACCTCAGCTGAAGGTAACACTGAGAAGTGGTAAGCAGCTTCTAATATCTTATTTTAACTGTCTTTTAACATCTGCATATTTTTAATATACAGAGGATAATTAATATAGATGACAATTAATATACATACACTTTTATATACAGATACATGGAGAGAATACATACATATGCATGTATTTATACACAAGCACACATGTTTTCATATGTGCTTTTATATTTTACATGTAAATGAAAGAGTCCTTTATGCTGAAAGGGAAAAGGGTGGAAAAGGGCATGTCCTTTTTACAGCTGCAAGAATCTGTGAGCCACATCTTGCCCACCTCTGTACAGATGGTGTGACAAGTCCCACAGACTCATCCGAAGTACAAGTTTCTTTAGCCAAACGTCTCCCTCCTTCCCACCAGTAAAAATAAATAAATAAAGAAGAAAAAGAAACAAAAAGGGAGCCTTGAGGGACTGGATGAGTCAGAGGTTAGTAATGAACTACAGACACTCATCCCTGGGTCAGCGGTTCACGCCTAGCCCATGTCAGGAGGGACGGCGAATTGCTGGCAGTCTGGACCCGGAGGAAGCCGCTTTATGATTCCCAGTCCCAACGGCGGGATCCTCTTGGCATGGCCACCAGCAGCGGCAGAGAAACCCGATGGAAGGGAACTGAAAGACCCGAAATACTCGCCAGCTCTGGAGAGAGACCACCCTGGTGATCCCCACCCGAGCTGCTGCCTCTGCTCTGTCCGTAAGGAGGTTCCCAGCACCCAGTGATGCCCAGCACGTGCAGATGCCAAAGTGCCCGGTGCCAAAGGACCGCAGCTTCACAGCGCAGTCCGATTTTGGCATGTTTCTGGCATGGTATTTGAAACAAAGATACGAGGTGCCAGCATCATTGCTGCAACGCAGCCACTTTGAGAACGAAGAGTTTGCAATTTTCTTGGGAACAAGGTACTTCAGGGGCTGTATCCTGTACTTTATTCTCTTTCCCGCAATACTCTACTTGCTTGCCCAGTTTACTCTGAAAAAAACGTTACATACACATCAAAGTTGACAGTTGTCCTACTCTGTGCCCTGCTTCGGTGACCATCACCGAGCAGTGTATTGATTGCTTCCATAGACAGAAACTTGGCAGAGGTTTTCCTCCAGCTCCAGAGGTGGGATCTCTACTTATGAAATCTAAAACAGGCCAACACTCACCATTTTTTATTCATTGTGGCTTTAAATGAACAATACAGCTAACATGTATGAAATCTGCATGACCGTCTGGACTTCCATCAGCTCTTCAAGTGGGCATTGATGTAACATCCTAACCAGCAAGCACGTTACCCCAGGAGGCACTCCAGCAACCCGCAACTCAAAGCGCAAAGGGAACGCTGATCTTTTAAACTAACACCTTCCTCCCCATCACCTATATACCCAAGTATTTCTCTCCATTTCCCCAGAGGCCACACTCCCCACAGAACAGCCACTAGCTATTTGATGTTGCCCTCACAACAGCAAATCATGAAAGGCAGATCACCCCAAATGGTCTCAATGGAAAGGCTGGAGAAAGAAGGACCAGAAAGGAAAACATTCAAGAAACCTTCACAGAGAGAAGAAACAGAGCTTATTTTAAACACCGCTGTTTCTGATTTCTTTTTCTCTGCCTGCAGCAGAGGAACAGTTACAGTCCTGACACGTTTCAGCAGAAGTAATGAAACACTTTTGTACCACAGCATTACTCTGACATTTAATTGACCATGTATTTCCATCTTTTAGCCTTACGTGATTCCCCCATCTGAAACATTACCCTTTTAAAATTAATCCCTCCATTTACACTTGTTTGGATTTTTGTGTCACAGTTTCTACCCTACATCTCTCTCTTTTGCCTATCTCATTGCCACTGAAAGCCCAGGAGTTGATTTTGTACCTGTGGTTAGCATGCTAAATTTTCTTCTGCTTTATTTACTTTAATGTAAGTCCAGCTGAGACCCAGTCAAGTCTGCACTAATTACCAGTATTTTTCAAACAGGCTATGCTTTTTATGCTGGTAGTATTAAGTTGAAAGGGGATATATTTATTTCAGTACACAAGAGCAATGCCAGCATAACAACTCTGGTTTAAAAATCTACTGCCTCAAATCAGATTCCTGCTCTATTTAAAATAGACAACACAAAGGCTGCAGCTAAGTGACACCCTGGGCTACAATACCATGGACTTTCTCCGGCTGAGGTCCATTTTGCACTCTACCATGCTCATTTCCCACAAGGAAAGGACCATGCAATAACAGAACCCCATTAATGTGAACAAAACCAATATTTACTTAGCAGTCCTCCCAACATGAATGCACGAGCTCAGGCTTCCGCAGGACAGCAGCTGATGGCATAGTTCGAGCCCCCTCTTGCGTACCTGTTCTGATGTTCCTGCAGCACTTGGTAGATGCTGATAAGGAAGGTTTGGTTTTTAAAGCTCCCCGCAACGCAGTCCTTGTAGATCCGAAACTCAGCGGCTGTAACGGCCTCACCCTCAGGAATCTGAGACAAATTAAATTTGAACTCCTTGTGGTGCCGCTGGTGAGGCGTGAACTCCTTGTCATACTCAACTGCAGATGGGAAAAGGAAAGAAAAGTTAAAAAGGAACCATGACTAAAATTTAACAACAAAAGGCTTCCACATGCCACCACCTGTTCCTTCAAAACAAACCAAGAATCCTATTTTTCTCCAATGACAGCCTTGGCAAGTGCCAGGAAAGCTTATGCAGCTAAAGCCTTTCAAACACAGTACTAAGAAAAGATGAATGTTCCTCTTCTCTAGCCAATGCCTTTGAGATTTCCTATTTCTTAAAGAAAAGCCAGCTTGGGCAGGTGAAATATGACCATGCATTTTGCTCCTGTGTAAAACTCTGAAGCTGTGACCGCCCCAGCATTCTCCACCTGTGGACTTCCATGTTCTTTACAGCATTTCCTCAAGACTCACATCCCTCTTCCAACAGAGGAGACAATTAGTTCCATTTTGCTTTAGCACATAAAGGCACAGACAGAACTAAGTGTTAGCACCAGGTCAACCAATTCCCTAACCGTCCTAAAACCTGCTGTTTTCTGGCTCCCGGGTTTGTGCGTTAGCCATCGGACTGCCTTGTGAGCAGAGTGAGATTAACCTGACATTTACTTCAAGGGTTAAAATTAACCAGAGCTCCCCTTCCTTTTGCAGAATCTTATTTGAGAATGAGAGAGCTGAGAAGGAGTGACCCCTTCTGCTTTCTGGTCTTAGCTCTCCGCAGGTACGCTATCAGGTACAGGGTTTAAGACAGACGCAAACCAGAACCCCCTTCCTTCTTCAGGCCGCAGGATTTGCATTTTCTTTGTTTGAGGCTCCCTTTGCAAACTCTACTTCTAGGCCCACTCTTGTGTTACTTCATTACATCTTGGTTTGGTCTGACTTTGATTTATTGTTCATTATTTCTTCTAATTTGCTATTAGAAATTGTTTGAAACATTAACATATTATATAAACATACAAAACCGCATCTTTAAAACCCTGAGGGGGAAAAAAAACCAAACCAAAAACTACTCCCACCAGTGCAAGTGAAGGAGTCAATGATGAATAAGTCACCATGATATTATCATTAGGGACATAATTACATTCAGAGAAGGTGGCGAGGGAAGTCCAGATCCCTTTTCACATTTGTCTTTGTGCTCGCTTTTTGTTGCTCCCCTCCACTTAATACATCAAACTGCAAAGGCGTCCACGAGCCTACCCTCACAACATCCCATGAGGTAAGCAGCAGTCCCTGTTTTACAGCTGGGATACTGAGTCACCAGGAGAGTGACTTGTCCAAGGACAGGCAGTGGCAGAGCCAGGAACGACAGCCAGCATGCTTGAGGTTCGTTGCTTTACCCACGGGTTACCTCCCCGGAGAGCAGAGACATCTCCCGGCCGCTGGAAACAGCCCACAGAGATTTCCCCCTCTACCTTTCCCGACTGCCTGTTCCTTCTCATCCCCCAGTCCCAGTTTCAACCGTGTCCTCTCCCTTTCCTTTGGCAGCCCTTTCATGTGAGCTGCCTCATCTGGCTGGGTCCACGTCCTGGCTCCCTGCGAGACAGTTAGTCACATCCTTCTCTCTGAAGCTCGCCTGGAAATCTTTTCACCTCCGCATGACTGCTGCCGAGCATTTTGTGGGACACCGCACTGGGAGATGCCACGGTGTGAACAGGCAAACTCGCAAACTGCTGTCAAGAGTCGGACGCCGCTGCCAATTTTGGCAGTCTCACATTGCATCTGCCTGAGCAGTTTAGATGTCAAATGACTGACAAACATGAGTGACCGGACATTATGGCTTCCAGAAATGAGGTGGTGACACCCAGCACCTCCGTCAGAGATTCCATCAAGGCAAACGATGGTACCGCTCACTTCCAGTGCCACCCAGGAATTACCTCACTGGCCATCAGTTATCAGCAATCTGAGCTTCCCTTTGAAGCACCTTCCCCTGCTTTCAATTGGGAACGACTCTGGCAATACTGGACCGGTTGGCATCACTTGCATGTACACCCCGAGAAGGCGCCTGAGCTGCCCAGTTACTCCCCATCCCGAGGCGAGCCACGCAGGATGCACCTCCCAAAACAGAGTGGCCACGTACTTTCAGAAACTTGCAAGCACCCAGTGAACCAGAAACCGCGTTCGGCTGCTTGCAGCAGGACGACATGCCCAACTTGGCCTTTTTACTTGCTGCTACAAGACGAGAGGATGTAATTAATGGTGAGGGAATGTCTAAATCCACGGGTTTGGAGAGACGTGTATGAAGCAACGATTCTCGATTTAGAACTTAAGTCCTTGCTCAAGGGTGCAAAGACCAGCCGAAACCCACGCCCCCTCCCATGCTGTTGCAGGGGACGAGCTGACCTGCGGGCGAGATGCAGCGGGGTGGCTTTCCCTGGGCTCACAGCTAAGGACGATAAAGGAGAATCAGGAAGAGCAACGGGAAGGACACAACCAGGATGAGCAGCAGAACTGCATCAGGGCGCCGGAAAACTAAAATTACACCAGAGAGAAACAGCAAAGGGAATATTCAATGCTTCCTGCCAGCTATGGCCCCACATCAAGATGTGACATGGCCTCTCCGAGTGTACGAGGGAGAGCACAGAGCTGTCCCACCTGGCACAGGGCTCAAAATGAGCCCAAATGTCACTTTTTGTTGTTCCTTTCTGACCTCAAGTCAGCTACGGTGGCCTGACCTCCACTCACTTCCACTAAAATATATGCAGTTTAAAAGTGATATAGCCAGGCTCTAGTCCCTTAAATCAGTGTTTTCCCATACCCCTCTTCTAAAAAGTCAAACACAAGCCACAGGAGGAAGTAAAACCCACCAAAACATCTACCCCAAAGCTTCAAAAGTAGCAGCAGGTATGATGCTTGACTCCAAATACCCTTTCCCAGTTTATAACTTGCCCAATATATTTACAATAGTATTTTCCTGTTTTTTAAAACTTTCTTCCTTTATCCTTGTCCTTGTCCGAATACCCCACGCAATCACAGAAGCTGACTAAACTGATTACAGGGGAAACATCAGACTGATTTCATTATCAGGCTTGGCAGAATAAACAACCTGAAACACACAAACAAGGAAACCTTTTTTTTAATCCTTCAGGTTAAGTAATTTATCTTTTGTGTTATAAGAAAGGCATGTTCAGATATAAATACTGTTGATGGTGTCCTCCTCAGCTGTGTTCAGAAGCGTCTCTACAACATCACAGGATGGAAAAAAGCCCACATTAAGCTTGTATGAAGCAAGTATAAAAGTTTAACGAGTTGGAAAGTTTTTCTGGCTATGTATCTTCCCATGATACAATGGAGGGTGTTTTTTTTTTTTTTCTTTGTGGGAGTGGTGAGATATTTAAGTTCTATATAGTCATTGTCACCCCATCAAGTTAATAATCAACTGTTTTCATTCAGCAAGACAGCTTAAAAATATAAAATGCCAACAGTCCTTCTCTGGGGGCTTTTTACCCCCTGGAAACTGTTCATTTTTAACAAAGAAGTCAAGTTTTAGAACAGTAAAATGTGGAAAGGCAAGATCCGAGCTGCCGGTTCCCAGGATTACCCAGTCTGTACTGCTATCGCGTTACAATGCATCAGATGACCTCGTATTCAAAATGCAGACAGCGCACGCCTAAATACAAGGCAACAGCAAAAAGGAGAAATAATTTCTCAAGTTGCTTTCCAGTTATTATTTTTTCCACACAAATTCGTTCAGGTCGGTCTGATCAGTGACATGGGAAATCCAAAGCTAATTTCCGTCCGAAGACGGACACGTGCATGTCCCAACTGTGCAAAGCCTTTGCAGGGAAAAATCAGGCAGCTCACAGCCGCGGCAGGTTGAAATCAAGCAGCCCCGAGTGGTGCTGGCCTTCCATAACCTCTCCCCAGTGCTGGCCGGAACGTCAGGACCGAGCCAGGCAAAACCAGGGATTGTAGGGTCACGACACGAACTGTAGCTGTATAAAATTCATCCTCGTAGTCAGATTGTATTATCCTGAACATTATTACTCATTTGCCAGCGTAGCGCCTTGGAGACTACAGATGCAGGCATGCACGTACCAGGGCAAGTTGGGAAGGGAGATGGCAAAGCGGGGTTTTAGCCCATCATGGGTGTACGTCCTCTGAGCCAAAGGGACTGTCTGCTCCACCATGCAGGTCTCTGCCCCCATCCTGGCTGGGGCTTCGGCTGCTCCTTCGCTTGCAATGCAAAGGAGGGTCTGAGCTGTGGACACCAGGAGTACTCGCCCCTGAGTTTTCATTACAGCTCATTTCTCAGCGGAATGGCTGAGCATGCACAGTTAACAGAAAAGCCTGCCAGTAGCTCTCTACGTTCCCCTTGACAAATATTTTTAAATACTATACAAACACAACACTATTGTTAAGCAGTTAAAAAGGCAAGAATGGCAAAATTAGGGTTACTGTGGTTCTGAATTTTGTGTATTCTAATTCTAACCCAGCGTTGCAATAGCCAATTTCAGCACAAAATGTGCTTGGTTTAAAAATAACATACTGCTTACAATACTTGTTAGTTTAAAAACACTGCACACACACAAAAAAAAGAAAAAAAAAAAAAGAAGAAATTAACACAATGCATCTATTTTGGTAACTATACCATCCTACTTGCATTTCAATTGTGTTGCATACACCTTGGACCAAAGGAAATGTAACCCTAATCACAGTCATGGAAATAAACTTTCTTCATATGTAGGAATTTTCAGCATTTCTTTTTGGATCTAAAGTAACTGGTATGCAGCAATAATGGGACAACAGTCTTTCCCGAGGAAACAGAATTTTCACTCAGAACAGCAGCACCAAGTGTCCTGATACTTGGTTGTTTTCTCCAGTTCTCAGCTACTGGGAAAAGTGTTAGGTCGGGTGCTCTCTTCAGGGTGAGAATCTCAACGGTGGCTTAAGAAAGTCTCTAGCTCATACTGTAGGAGCTAAAGGCAAAAATACTAACATGTATACTCATAACCTAGAGCTCCAAAAGGAAATTTTTTTTAAATAAATTGTCTATACAAATAGTTACAATTTCCATGACAGCTTGGCTTCTTGGAGGGGGCAGAGAAGAAGTGGGGTCGCAAATGAATAAGATAGGATTATTTGGATGAGACATTCTGCATCCATCCTGTCCCCAGCAAGGCTGAAACTTCTGAAGAATCTTTTGCACCCCAAGATCTTCAACGATGACTTGGTTTTGCTGGACCACTGCTAACACACTCCAGCAAAAGCAACCAGTATTCGTAGCCTGCTTATGCAAAGTGCGTGTTTTGCACAAGTGTTCATGAATTCAGTTTGAGTACAAATATAAGCCATTCTTACTCATTTCTTCTCAGCCTTCTTACATGACCCCCTCCCTAATAAAATGAGAAAGCCCCTGAAAACTGGAGTTGTTAACAGGAGATTCGCCACCACAGCTACATAATAAGCACAGAGGCAATTTCTCCATTTTACGTCACCAATTTCTACATTAAGTCAACAGCATTTATCACATCTGGAGCAATGAAGCAGTGGATTAGGCCTCAAATACTTTAAGCATTACCACAGCTCCAACAGTCCCCTCTAATAAAAGGACCATGTACATATATGACTGATCTACTGCTGCAACCTTACAGCTGCATCACCAGAATTTCTTCAATAATTGCTGTCAATAGTTTGCACAGGACAAAATTTATATAAGCTTAAAAAACCCCCTCAACCTTGGTCACAGATGCTGTGAAAAGCAGCAAAAGGCAGTAAGAATCAAAGTATAGGGGAGGATCAATATAGAAGTTAGTAGTACTTTTACACGACTGACACACCATGGGGGAGGGCAAAAGACGAGCTTTCAGGCGTGCAAGCCTTTCATACATCCAGGCTGAGGGATATCCAACTTCAGTGCAAGACTGAGTCTTCAGTCAGGTCTTACAATTTGCCTCCTATTTCACAAAAAGTGCTTATCTAGACCATCAGACACAGGGGTCTATGTGGATGGGACCTGCAGTACATCCTTTTTACTCTGAAGAGATGCCCAGGATATGCCTGAAGACTTGTCTGTCTTTTCCAAATCTATCAGGTCAATCCGAAAAAAAGACACCAAGTCTCCCAAAGAAGTCCTGCCTCACTGGCAGACATCACGACTGTGGAAGCAGTGTTACTATTAAAGATTAAAGCTGACCTTTATTACTAAAATAAGCAGGATTTCCTAAATACTGTGTAGGAAAGGGCAAAGAGTACAACCCAAAGAGAACAAAGTACCAGTTTAACATCTTAAAATGGGAAGAACAGAAGTCTAAAAGGCTTCACAGCTACTTTCTGCTGTTTAACAAGGAAACAGAAGTTGTACTGAGTGGACCCGCAGAAGCAACAGCAGGCCAGCAGCAAAATCAGATGGCTTCTGGAAGTGGTGAGGATGCATCAGGAAAAGGATCGCTGCTGTCTGATTTTCACACTCATGTATAGTACGTGCCACCATCAGCTGGATACCAGGCTAAAGAGATGTGTGGTCTAACCCACTGCAGCCACATCCTAAATACACTACCGCTTAGAGATACAACTGACCGCTTTCTCTTTACAGTAAGGACCCAAAAGAAAGCAAAACCTTCCCATTCTCCAAACTAGTATTTATTAGCACGCCATTTCACAAGTAACGAGCAAGAAAATTCTTTAAAATAGAAGAAATTCAGGTGAGACATTAAAATAAAAGATCTGAAAGCAAATCCTTCCCCGCCCAACATGCAGAAGGGTGGGGGAGATCCTTTCTTTCCACCTTGCTCTCAACCCAGCGACTTCAAATACCTTCCATGGTCACAGCAACTCTACACAGCCCCTCAGGATCTCTAAGAAAAGACTGTTTCTATCACCCCAATCGCGATGACAGATCTGTCCCCTACATCAAGCATGTTGCCTACTGCTCCTGCTGCCAGTCTCCTATGTGCCAGGTGTCCCCAGATGCCTCCCTCTCCATCCCCTTCTGAAAAGCAGAATGAGCAAAAATAACCAATTTCAAAAAAGGAGCAGTCCCTCTGCTTCCCAGACGTCTCCCCTGGATTTGCAGTACAGCATCCCCAACGAAGAGACCAAGGTTTGTTCTTATAGATCAGAGTATGTAAAAGGTCACTGGACATCAGTAATGAACTTTTCCCACTGGCACTCTTGGTGATAAAAAGCAGTTTTTAAGCAGAAAAAAGTCAAGATACTTATGATTGAAACTGGCACTGCACCTTTGGTTGATCCCTCTGGGTCCAGCTGAAGTGATCTAGAGACAAAAGCTAGCTGTGCTACTATAAATATACTGCAATTGGAAGTTAAGGCCTAGACAGCTTAAAAATAATAAGAAGATTCAAGGCCAACAAACACCAAAAGGGTGCTTCTTCGAAACAGCTATAATATCACATCTGGGCCACCACAATATAAAGTGGAATTATTCCACTAACTTCAGTGGAGCGATGCCAGTTTACATCCGATGAAGACCTGGCTTTATGCACAATAGCTGTGAGTGCCAGAAAATAATGACTCAGAAAAATAACCCGTCATTAATCCAATCCCACTGTAATTATGGAGATTAAATTTAAACAATAGCAAATCACTCTCTAAACATAACACTCTACAGAAGATCTTCAAAGGAGGAGGGCCTTTTACTTTTGGATGAAAAATACAATTGAGCTCTTCTTTGTTTCTTTGTGCTGGGAATCAAGCTGGAATCGGCTTATAAAATCAGATTAAAACAGTTGCACAACAGCTTCCTTTCAGGATTCTTGAACCAAAGGCAGTCTAAAAATCAAAATAATGCACTAACCAAATATATAATACCCACGGGACACCAGAAAGTACTGAAAGGCATTTTCACAGTATCCACAAAGATGCCTACTGTATGGCCAGTAAAGCTTTTCCACTCTGCACTGGGAGGCAGGCAGCAGTGGGGATCAGTCTTGCTCTTGCACATGATGGGAAGAGCAAAAGCGAAGGTGAGGAGGAGGAGAACCCTTGGCAGAGTGCTCTGGGGGGAGCTAAGCCCAGGAGGCTGACTGCTGGCCACCAACATCTCCACCACTGGCACTCACTTTTGGGCTTCTTGTGTTGTCCCCCTAGCAATAACAGAGATTGCTTTGCAACCGCAAAGGCAGCCGCCTCCTTCGTCCCTGCCTCACGGCTTCCGAACACAAATGTTAACAAAACCGGTATTTTCTCTCCATATGCTGGCACATACGGCAGGTCCCCGTACTGAAAACTGTGTTGTATCTTAGGAAAACAAAACATCCTTCTGCTTAAGATATGCCAAATTGCTTTATCAAAGGCACTACTGTTTGCATTTTTGTGGCAATATTAATGCAGTTCCCACTGCGAAGCTGATAAAGACCCTGACTGCAAAAACACCCCTCTGGAAGAAGTGATCTGAAGCCATTTCTGTATTGCGTTTCCAAATAATTTATGATTAAAATAATATTATGCTTTCCAAAAACCATTTCTACTTCACAGCCAGGTTTCATGCACACAGACCCAGAGTTCGGGGAAGGCGGCGATGCTGTCAGCCTGGTGTGCAGGGACACACAATAAGAAGCGCTTCGCAGCTACGCACGTGGAGGGAAAAGGACGGTCCTGCCGCTCCTGTTTGCTCCCTTGGCTTTATGTTTGCTCCTGCGTCCATGCCCACACAGTAACTCCCTGGGACACTTACAGCCACCCGTGGAAATCTTCTGCTCACAGCGTTTCCCACCCTCCAGGCTCGCCACAGGTCACGCTGCATTTCCTGCTGGCATGGCCACCAGCGCGCAGCTCCCTGGAAGCGCGCAGCTGCCCCGGGTGCACCGACTGGGTCTGGAAACGTTTTCAGGATTTTTTTAAATGGTGTAGCAGTTGCCTGGCTTATCTTGCATCATCTCTCAAAATTATCTGCCCTTCCGCAGGAATTTAAGGCAGTCCAAACCAATTCACTTGCACGTTTGAGCTACATTTCAAAATCGAGGTTGTGCAAAGTGGGGAAGTTTTTTTAATTTATGGGTGTTTCCCTCTCTGCTTTTTTCACAGGGGAGGTTTTCTGTTTATCAGTAAGAGTCTGAATCAACCAGCAGCAAGTAGGAAGGCAGGCAACATAAAAACGTTTGCAAGTTAAGTTGCACGCTTTCATTTTGTTGAGCGCTCATCTCTTAGCATCACAGGCAGGTTTCAGCTTTTCATTTAATAGCCCAGCTGAGAAAGATATCTCCTGAACACAATGCGATCACTCCCTGTAAAAATACTGCCCAGAGTGCTTAAGGTTTTATAAATTATTGAAAAGGTCTAATCTAGCACTGGAGACACTGACATACAGAAAAAAATCAGTCGTACTTCAGAACTCGTAATGCTGTCCGGAAGCCTACACCACCACACTATAACGGTAGCAGCGCTGACATGACTTGTGACTCCGGCAGACACCATGAAACACTGTTGTGTCACTTATTATTTAGTGTTTAGTATTTTACACAGGGCCCCAATGTCAAATGACTGCATTAAGCAGTGTCCAGCCAAAGGACCACTGAAGAGCGTGGGCTTTGGGAACTGGCAGGGTGCTCTGTGAGAGAGCATGAAGGACACCAGACTTGGTATCAGCCAGAGAAAAGAGAGGACATGAGAGAGGAGAAAGGCCTGCACCTAAGGGGCAGCAGAAAGTGACGGCAGGGATATAAAAGTAAAATCGTGGTCTGGAGATGCCACAGGTTCCCAATGTTCAACGCGACTACAGAGCAAACGCCCTCCGGAAGAGTCAAGCCGAGAAGATGCCACAGCTCTGAAGACTGAGGAGAGCAAATGCATGAAGTTCTTGAAGAAACACGAAGCTTTTTAAAGATTATTACTCCTGGCCATCTATATTTGTCTAAGGAGCAGCATGGTTTGGAAGTGAACTCCCCCTCGCTGCCTCCATTTACTGCATGCTGGTTTGGCACACCAATATGGAGGTGGCAGCTCCAACGTGTCACCGGAATGGGAGGCTCCCAACCACCACTGGGGTTGGGCACCACCACGGAACCAGGACAACCCCCTGTGCCGCCGACTGGAAGAGCCAGAGCCTTGGAAGACATTGACCTAACAGAGAAACACCAGAGCACCCTTGTTAAACCCACTATTTCCCTTGCCGCCCTTCTTATTTATCGCTCCTTTCTCCCTGTCCTTCTGCCCTGGCCATCCTGCTAGGCTCCCTGAAGGCTCAGGAGAGGCCCATGGTGAGGAGGAGGAGCACACCAAGGGCTTGTGCCGCAGCCACGACTCGTTTCGGTTCCTGCTCGTTAGTACATGATGAGGCCTCACGGGGGGGCGGCGGCAGAGCCCCCGGCAGACACTCGCCGCCATCACGTGAGGTGGCCCAACGTGTGGTGTGGCACCCCACGGAGGAGCCCTGGCGGGCCTGCAGTCCCTGCAGCATGGTTTCACGTCTGAAACTCTTCTTTCAGAAAGCTCCGACCAACACCTGCGTGGCATCACGGCCGGCCCTAGGGACCGGAGGAGACACAAGACAAAGCAAACCCTCTTTAACGGAGAGGTAAGGAGCCCCGGTGCTGGCCACCCCGACTCCTCCCGCTCTGCTGAATCACCTGTGAAGGCAGACATGGCCTCCGTCCCCCAGGGGTAACAAGGAGCCTGACGGCCTGCAGCACGTGCATAACCCTGCTCCCCGGCACGCTCTTCTCACAGGGCCAAATTAAAGAGCTGGGAAGGAGAGCGAAGGACGAGAGAAGAGGGATGGAAGAAGGAAAAGGAGAAGTCTCACCACTTCCACAGCCTTCTCCAGCAAAGCCAGATGGGCCGCGAAGCCCCTTGGAGCTCTCACTGTGCAACCCTAACGCATTTGGGAAGCGCTCAAGAGCTGCCAGCATGAAAACCGAAGAAAACTTAGTAAGCGACAGAAATCCCAGAATATTTTACAGCAATTACAGCAATGTGAGGTAACTCTTTCTGAGGCAGTAACGCCTTGCAAAGCGCTCTCCCCACACGTGCCCTATGTCCCGTTTCGGCCCCACCATGCACGCTTCCCCCCCTGCCGCCAAGGCAGGTCATGGCCTTGCTCCATGCCCGGCACAGCTCCAAGTTCACACTCCTCCACGACAGCCATGTTAACCTGGGATGGGCCATGCCTGCTCCAACCAAAGCTCCCTGCCGCCTGTCTCACACCCGCCGGGAGCAGATGCCTGTGGAAAAGCAGAAGAAGGGGGGCAAGCCTAACCGATATGTTCCCAGAGCCTTCTCCTAGCAAGTGCTATGGTGTAAGCTCAGCACCACATAGACCTCTGTTTAGACAAGATGAGCTCTGGGTACATTCACCCTCCATGCAACCCGCAGGAGGAATGCAGCCGGAGTCAACCAGAGGGAGCTTCTGGCATGCCTCGGTCATAAAAGCGGAGGTCTCCTGCCGTACCAAACCACTGAAATCCCATTTTTTAATCTGCCCACTGGCCATGCCAGCTGGGTGCGATTTGGGAGGTGACTTTTTTACCTCTGAAATCTCATCTGCTGTCGACCAACATAACGATGCTGCGGAAAGCCAAGCAGCCGTCAGACATTTAAAAATTTGCAGCCGCTGTGGGCGGTTGGAGCAGAGGTCACAAAATGGTCATTAATAGTTTTACCTAACCTGCAGCCTTTCAGCTTCTCAAAACACGGCTTTAAAAAGAAAAGAAAATGACATCACACAGCTTTAACGATCTGTGTAGGGGTAAAGAATTTCACCCTTTAAAAAAAAATCAGAATAAGGAAAAAAAAACTTGACAAAAAGCCCCAGTTTGCCTAACAGCTTTTCTCTAAGCCTTCCTTTTTCATTATTTTTTTTATATTCACATATCCCCCAGTGACCAGAAGCATACTTGGAATGTCTCTGTCCATCTGATAAAGCCATCAGCGGCTGCAGCCCCGCGCCGGGCCCGTGGGGGACACAGCTCCTCTTCCCGGCTGCGGAGCACAGTGCCCAGCCCAGTCAAAAGCCAGGGAAATGCAATGCTTTGGGAAAGATGGGAGAGTCCCGGTCAGGGTGGGAAATCCTAGGGAAAAAGTAAGACTTGAGGAAAAACACCATTAAAAGAACTATTAAAAGAGGATTTGTGGAATAACCCTTAGTTCCACATAGTTGGCCTGACTTGAATACAGTAGCATAGCTGGGTAGTTCACCTGAAAAACATCCAGCAGGAAAAGGGACAGCCTCTGCCAAGTTCTACTTTTTTTTTTTTTTTTTCCCTTCTCCCCCCCACCCCCGGCCCTCCCTGCTCCAACTCTTTCACCAAATACACAAAGCAATCCTTGGGCTCTAGGCATTTAAAAATCAAAGTTACATACAAATGGTCTTAAAGTAACAGCACATAAATTGACTCCAAAAGTCCTCAGCTTAACAAATAGGAAATTAATAAACCAACCCGGTATGTAGGCATTTCTGGCTTTCAGTTTGTCTTGACCCTTTTCCTTAAATTATCAAAGTTCCTGGAGACAGAATTTAAAATGAACAAAAGAGAAGGTGTTAAAATTCTCAGTAGAGTCGCTTGCCCACAAATTAATTTTTAGACATTTGGCTTCTATATCTTCACTCTTTGCGATTCATGCCCTGGCTGTTTGGCTATCCCAGCATTTCTCTGCCCCACCCAATCCAGACTTGTCATCACTGATTTTATTTTTCCGCTCCTTCTGTCTTAGTAATGCCCTCCTCTCTTGCCTTGACTGGTCACATGCCATCCTTGGAGAAAAACATCAAGACTCTTCCAACTTTTAGTAAAAATAAATATATAGAGAGAGATCGATTTAAATAAATACCCACAACCAATTTCAAATTTTGGTCTTAAAATAAGTCTTTTATCTTCTGTTGTGCTTGAAGTGTTTTTAATGTTGTCAACAGTTGAATTGCCCAGACACAGATTTTAGTTTATGACTCAGTGGCAAGCACATTGGTTATAAAAAAAAATTTGCCTTTTTTTTTTTTTTTTTTAAGTCTTTAAAAAAAATTTTTTTTTTTTTTTTTTTTAGTTATTGCGGGATGGTAATGCTATAGATCTGACAGTGTTAGCAAGACTCCAGGGAGACAGCTGTCATACCTAGTCTTTTTTTGTTTGTGTTTTAGTAAGAAAACCATCAACCATTAGAAAGTTTGGATCAGGCTGGCACCTCGATGCACTCTTTTTACAAACATATAGATAGTAGGGCAATCTGAGAAGCAACCCCCTTTTTAATGCACATTTACTAAGTCATTTTTAAGCCTGCACGCTAAACCACCCTAACAAGTGGGGTTGTGGCTTGCGCGAGTGAATGTTCTTACTGCCGTTCTCGCGCTGAGACGGCAAGGCTAAAGCTTTATGTAATGTTTGCATGCAGAAAAAAGGCAATTAATTAAATGGCATGTCGTAGTAACGAACTTCCTCCAGTCAAAACAGGAGAACAGGAACCTAAATGTTGAATAATTGATGTTATTAGCTGCAGCTGCTATCATACTTGGAGAAATCTCCAACTCAGAAACAGCAGTGATGAAGTGCTCCAAGATGAGTAATAATATGCTTGATATTAAGGGAGGGGGATAAAAAGGATTCTAAAAAATGTGCTCTCTGGTATAATAACAGTGTCTCAGAGAATTGCCAGGCAGAAAACACTGTGGGATACCAAAAGAAAAACACACCACATTTAAAGTGTTGTCTCCGTTAAACTGAAATTGAGGTGGGGGGAGAAGCGGGTAGAGAGGAAACCCCTTGTGTTTACCTAACCTACGTGAATGCTAATGCTCACATGTGTGTTGTAACGAGATTGGGGACTTTGAAAGCTCTAATCAGTAGGTACATGAGCAAATATTTATTCTGATCCATTCCAGCTCTCTGTGGTTTGTAAATCCCCAAGAAAAAAAAAAAAAAATCTGCAGAACAAACCAGTCTAGACCACAGATTTTGGCTACTTTACACTAGTTAGAAAATTACAGGAAATAGGCCAACTCCAAGGAGGGTTTTTTTGGTGGACGTTTTTGTTTGCTTTCTGAAGACCTGTGACTACCTGATGTACGTGCACTTGTTTGGGTAGCCGAGGAGAATTCTTTCGGGCATTCTTTAAAGCATAATCACTGCAATATAGAATTCCACATGCTTGATGTCTTGGTGAGGTGTTGATGTATATAACCTCGCAGACTCTTTCTGACCCATGCTTTTCATCTGAAGACATTAAAAAAAAACACCAAAAACCAAACCAACAAGAATAATAATGCCTTTGTATTTCAAGATCCTGAAGAGTTTCTAGCAACATTATTTCTCACCCTGTTACTCAAACGCATGGAAAGAATCACTCGATATGTTTCCATCAGAGGAAAATCTGAGCTGGAAAATATTTTAGATAGGAGGTTTATCTTATTGGGGATAGCATCCATTCAGAGTGTTAGAAGATCTTTCCATCCAGCGTTAAAAAACCTTTTCTACAGGACGAAGACAAAGCTTCTGCCTTTACCATGTGGAAAATATCAGCAGCTTGAGCAACTCTGCTTTAGGCTGAGCCAGAAAGAGTCTGGGTGAAACAGAACTCTCAGCTTCTACTGTAGGCACTGAGATAAGGCCAGGGATGTAAAAAAATACTGGTAAACACAATATATTTTCTAATAAGTATTTCCATTAGAAATGCTTTTCTCATAATTATGCTCCTAGTGGTTTGGATTTGGGGTTGGGGTTTTTTTTCGTTTAGGGAAAACAAAAAACCCACAATGAGAATTTAGTGGGAAGAAATATTTACGTTCAAAGACAAGATTTTATTATGAATACAAAAAAAGCTGATGCTCAAGAACAGCAAAGCTGATACAAACCTTCCTGAGTACATATTTTAACCTCATATTTCTGGCTCAATTTTATGAAAACCTTTTTTCCTCTGCCATCACTTCTCTGGTGTTTCTTCACAGCTGTTCATGGTGGCAAGAGCAGTACTGATGCAGCAACAGCAGCTAGGATAGCTACCCTGCCTCCAATGCATCGTTTGCCATAGGACCTACCCGAGTTGCATCTCACCCAAAAAGGCACTGGGCACGGGCAGTGGTCTGATAACTGACAGCCTGACTGACCCAAGATAAGGTTATTACCACCTGTGATTACCACAGTCATGTATTTGATTTGGCTTGGTGTGTCACGAATAAATTCTGTTTGGGTACCACGGGATTACCAAGTGTAAACATCAAGGTCTTTAGACAGGTATCTGAAGCAGTATGACTATTTAGTTTAAAAAAAAGTCAACTGTCCTCTGCACACAGAAGAAAGCAAACAAATTTGGTTACATTGCTAACAGCAAAATGTGCATTGATAAACTTTTTAAACTAATACATATATAAGGGTGGAATCAAGTACAAGTTGATTCACTTTGAATGAAAAATAGTTTTGCTATTGTAAAATAAAATATCTCTATAGACTGTCTCTGTGTGAGCAACTTTACCCACATTACAGCAGGACTTCAGGAGTCCTACAAAAACAGAAGCAGAACAGGTAAATGAATGCAAAATAAAAACTGAGAAAAATTAACGTAATAGTTAAATGCCTTAACATTTACTATCTGCTGATATATACAAATAGCCAGTTCTCAAGTGAACATTCTGGGCTCCATATTTGTGGTGTCCTACATGTAGAACAAGAGAAGAGGCTAAAGTTGCATTTCCATATGGCTCAGGTAAGGCTGTGGGGTGTATTTTCACTATATCCATTGTCAAAGACTTGTCTTTCTTGTACATACAGCTTTAATGTTGTATTTTCTGATATGGATTAGTTTTCTTTTTAAAACTGAATGTTCTTGAAAGGCTGCATACTCTTAAATAACCAATATGGGCAGAATCAAAAGTCTCTTGGACAGATATGTTATATTCAGAACACAGCAAATCTTATGGATACACTCAAAAAAGTGTTTTTCAGGCACACAGGTGGGATTTCTCCAGCAATTTTAAGGCCAGCTTTAGGCAAACCCTGGGTGATAACAGGGGCGGATCACAGCACTTGCATCATGTTGCATGAAACTACCCATAAGAGAGGTCAGAGCATGCAAAGAGAAAGAGCTCAAGGAAACCTGTCTGGTGTCACCAAAGGCTGCTGCTTTATCAGGTAGAATCCAAAAGTACACTTAAGCCATTTCAGATAATTCACAGAGAGCTCACCTGAGCTGAAAACAGGTATCAGAAACACAGAAGGTCTTGCCTCTGCTTGGGCAAGAAGGCTCATCCAAAACCATACCTGACACTTTTGAGTTATTTGAATACTGCAGTCAAAACAGTCCCACAACTAAAAGCTCTCTGTAGGACAAGTTATTTAACTGATGAAATAGCCACACCTTTCACAAACCTGCAATAGGTAGGTTAACAGCCTCATGAAAAACCCTTTCCACTCTTGTCATTGTTAAGAGTCTCATGAAAACCCCTTTCCACAAAGCAACCCCTCTTCAAGTTATTTGACCAATTGCAGGTTATTTGCTTCTGACATAAAAACAAACACAAGTCTATTTGCTTTTGGTTTTTTAAAAAAATACCTTGGAAAGACCTTGGCAAACTAGAACGTAAATTATTTTGCAGCTTCCCTCACAATGCTTTTCTCTCTACAAGATGAAATATTTTGCTGGCATCTGTAACAAAACTATATTTTTAATACCAGTAGCATCCTGGACAAGCAAGGCAATTTAAAGCTGGAAAATATTCTACTTGATTTTCCTCATTTCCCAATAAAATTGGCTGAACTTTATTTGGCTGTTCACCTCCACCAACTAAAGACTGACATCTGCTTTTTGGTCTATGTAGGTAATAGAAAGTTTCCATTTATTTAGTATTCATTTTGCATTCCTATAGATAGCAGAAAACTGTAACAAAATTTTGCATTTGTAGGAAATAGCATTCATATCATAAGGTACAGGAGTAGACATTCAGAAAGACCAGAAAATACATGATCAAATACTGCATAATCTATTCAGTTCAAAATCTCTTTAACCTCTTAAATATCTACTCTCCACGGCTCATTTAGTATACATACATGCACTTGCTACACTTTTACCTACATTACAAACGTGGCAGTGTAAAGAATGTGGTTTTAGACCATTTCCTCATCTTTACCATAGAGGCGACTGTGTTTTATAACCAGGAAAGAGTTCAGAAGCAGATGGTACCATCAAGTATCAGCGTAGGTGCATTAATAAAGGAATGAAACCCTCCCTCTCATTCGATCACCATGTCCCATAGCATAACCACAGATGAACGAACCGCAGCTCTTACATTTCTTTCTCCTGCCTACCTGGCTGCATCTTTGCCACAATTCGAAACATGGTATACGCCAAGTGACTGCCTTCCCTCACGTAACCCGCCTGGAGTTAGAGCTCTCCCTGCTGCCCCTGGGGCACAGATGAACCAGCATGTGGCTTAATTCCACTGTGGGAAATGCCATGAGTACTTGTAGGTCCCTTGCAAGCACCACCAGTATCATCCCCAGCAAAATGAGGTGTTGAAGCACAATTAAAGTGTCTTCAACACTTCCCAGAAAATCCTTGCCTTGCCACTTCCCTTCTTTTGGACAGTACCCATGACCATCTTTGCATAAGCAGACTTTCATGCTCCTGCCTGTAAATTCTTATCTCAGAGGACCTTTGTGCATGTGGTTCTTGCAGCCTCCAACTGAGTTGTTTCTTTCCAAGTGTACTATCCCTTGGTCTCTCAAACACACTCAATAAACCAACAATAGTGGGAGAGGCCTACATTCATTTTGGGGATGGGAGCCTGGTAATAGGTATGTCTACACAGATGTTCAAATTCACTGTTTTCTTGCACGTCGAGTTTGCATCCACATCATAAAGCTCTTGGGTCCCCCATACCACCAGTTACTACCTAGGGATGTGGCTTTGTATCCAGGTGACACAAAGAGTGCCGTACTAACTCCAGGCAATAGACACTTGCCTCCATCAGGAAGCAAGAAGCGTCTCCATGACAGATATACCCCATCCACTTCTCTTACCTCTTCAAATAAGAGATTAAGACAATTGTTTAAAAATTAAATGTACATGAAGTTAAATTGTCCCTTCCTTCTTGTTACATGCATCAGATCATTTGTATGCTGCCTTGGCAGAGACCACTGGTGAGATACTGAGAGGAGATTATATGTGCCTCTCTCTCTAGCACCCTGAAAAGTCAGAGAAGGAAACAAGTTACTGGTTCCCTAGTCACATTCACCTGTAGCACCAGGAGAGCGGTGGCAAAGTCCTGGCTTTTTCTTACCAAGCACAGAGGTTCATCAATGGAATGAGAGTTTTGGAAACATGAACTCCTTCTGCATGTCAAATTTAGCTTTGAACAGTTGGATGAGGAGAAAAGGGGTCTTACGTTATATATAAAGCCAGTTGAAAAGCACATCAAACAGAATCAACAGATCTGTGAAAAGCAGATCTCAGATCTGCTGAGAGTGAAAATGGGCATTTTGGCCTCTTTTACACGTGGGCAAGGCTAATGAGAGGACCGATGGAAGAGTCTGTTTCAGAAACTTGACCGGCTGCACCAGTGTTCATGCAAGCTCAGGTGCTCAGTCTGCCAACTTTGTGCAACCCCGTGGCATGCCGTGAGTGCCAGGACATGGGCTGGGAGCACTGGCCCAGTTCCCAGGGAGGCAGAGCTCAACCTCTGAATGCAAGTTTTAAGCGAGTTAAACACACACTTCTACGTATGACGTGTTGTAGTTGAATAGGGTTAAGCCACTTGCCTAGACATAGCCAACTACACTTTGAAATAAAGACTTTTAAGACTGAGACTAATCAGTACAGTATTTTTAAAACTTTATGCTACTGTACTCAAAGAGCTGGGGGTGGAGTGAAAACAGAGAAGACGAAAACCCTTCCATAAGGGCAGCTGAATCTGAGATTTAGGTCTACAAATAGTTTAAATCCCCAAGAAGAGCTTGCAAATGCCCAGCATAAATTCCCCATTCTTTGTCTACTGAACCTTTTCCTACTATTCCCACCCCCTCCCAGCCCAAATGAAGACTCAAGTTCAGATGTAAACCCAACTCACCAGCTGCAAAAGCTTAAAAGAGATACAATAAATCGCCCCTCAGGAAAAAAAAATAAAGATAAAAATCTCTTGCCATTGGCTTGCTTGTGGATTCTGAAAATCCCTAATGGGTGGTGAGTGGGATGTGGTCACTGGTCAGCAGTGTCTCCTGCACATACATGCTTTCTGTGCAGTCCTCCGAGGAGAACTGCAGTTGTCTGCATTTGATTTCCGAACCACATTTTCGTCCTTTTCTGCCTGCACCCAACCACAAAGAAAAACAACATCCATGCTGTGCATTCTTTTCCCAACTCAAAAGCTGCTCTTCCACTTCTCCTCAGGACAGCTCATCTGCTACAAAGTGCTTCATCTCACAGCCTAGCAAGATAAGCTGGGATGCAAACGTCAGGACAGCCAGCCTTTTTTGGGGGGCTGCCAGCCAATTCAGTGCTTGTGGGGACACCAATCTATTTCTGTCTGCGAAGGGTTATACACTGAAACCACTTCTGACAGCCCAAGTTAAACTGCAAAGAGGAGGAGGGTGGGGATGGGGTAGGGGGTGAAGCCCTTCCCAATGTATGGATCAAAGACAACAGCGTATATATCCTGTCATTGTTTGAAAGCACTGGAATTTTTGCCAGATTCTGTGTGGTTTTGAAAAGAAATGACTCTACGCTTTCTTTACGGTCTCAAGATTTCAGAATTTTAAGGAAGCATCAGAAATAATGAGAAGCGGGTGACACTGGTTACTGTGGTTCAGCCAATTGTCCAATTCTCCCTGTCTCTCAAAGTAAATAAAAATAGACAACTCTAGTGCTGGCGGTGAGGGGGAAATATCAACATCTTTCTTAGCCTTTCTGTTTCCTAAGAACAAATGTTCAACTAAAAAAAATCAAAAAAAATCCAAACCCAGAATCTCAACTGAGCTATTTAGTTGCATTTAGTTCAGAGTAACAGATTGTGACACGCTGGCTTCAGCTTTAAGACACTGAAAAGGTCTCCAAAATAAAGATTTACGAGATTCATAATCCCATTTTGGAAACATCCCTCTATTAGGCCTTGTTGATCAGAATACTTCCTCTGGCACGCAGCATAAGAACAACAAAAGCCAGGAGAGGACCTCGACAAATGATACATCTAGAAGAAGAACGTTAATCTTAAATTTTAAGACATTTAATTAATTGTGCTTCCTTTTACTAAGCCATACAAAAAGTAAGCCACAAATCAATATACATTAATTTAACTCATCATCCCACTGTTTTATACAGCCACAGAACTCAACGCTGACATTATCTATGTCTTTCTGAAATAAATGTGCCAGTACTCTAGGTTAAAAAAAAAAAAAAGGCCTGAATGAAGAATGTTACCGCCATAAAAATTTGTTCCTCTTAGATTTTATACTGCAGAGACTACTGCATTCCTTTAAAATAATGACTAACACGAATTGTCCTCATGCCACTCCAAAAAAGGCAGTATATTAAGCAGTTTCTTAGCCAGTCTTTTCTGAATTATTAATACTCAACAAGGCATGATAAACCACCACAAAAGTAACATTGCTGACAAGATACACGGAAACACTGCTTTCTTACCAGTTATTCATTTTAGACATCCATCACTACAGTTACAGTGTCAAAAGTCACCAGAGATACTGTGTGGTATGTCGGAAAACCTAATCAAGTGGTTTTGACCTGTGGATATTAGGAGTGCATTCTGCCTGCTAATTCTTGCCACAAAAATTGCAAGAATATGGGGTAGAAAACTCTGCCCTTCCGGATAAGGGCTTTTGGGTGCTTTGGTTTCATTTGGTTTGGTGGGTTTTTTTGTTTGGTTGGGTTTTGGGGGTTTTGTTCTTTTTTAAAAGTTCAGTATGGGATATGAGGAATGTGAAAAGTAAAGTCAGAAATGGGAAACTCTTGGGGGAAAAATAGCAGCACTTTCTTGCTTGGCCTAGATGGGACACTTGCTCTCCTCTCAGAGTCCAAGACTGACATGTTTGTGTAACATAATTCGTCCTGGCAATCTTTGAGGATGCAAGAGCCCAGATTGCCAGGACCACTCTGTGAAGAACAATAGGGTTTGAGAAAAGTATGTTCTTCTGGTTTTGTTTTAGCTCTCCACTGCCAGCAGTAATGGCACACTGTATTCCTTGAAACGGGTGAATATCAGAAAGTCCCAATCGCAGACGTTCACAGGGTTAATTTTGTATTCTCAAGGACTTAAGTTTAAAATGTATTAAACATTAATCGTTTGCAATGCTTTGAGCCATAGCGCTGACCTGACCCATTAAAACAGAGCAATCCCTATGGGTGAAAAGCATGTAGTCTTTTTAACCTGACACTTCACACTTCAGCAGTAATGAGACTAAAACTCAAATGAAGTCATGTGTCCTTTGACTGGAGATAAACAGAGCTAACTCTGCTTTACTTGATGACCTCCCATAGTGTGGGAAGGCTCAGCCCGAAGTTTTTCACATACATATCTAAGGCATTGAAGCTTTTGTGACATTTTTCATTGTACAGTATTTTATGCTCTCATTTGAGCTCTTTGATGATCTTCTCTGGGATTTTATTTTGCCTTAAATGGTTCTGCAAGTTCCTTTTTGAAACAAAGACTGCTAAACCCACTGTTGATGCCATGCTTGTTTTCTTTCATAATAATGAAGTATCAAGTAATTGATTCATAGTCATTTTTGTTACATGAAAACTTCAGCATGACCCTCACTGGGAAAGATCTGGTTTCATTCCAGAGTATCTGATGCATCTGCAGAATTAAAATGCCTTCTATTTTGAACCATTTAAAACAGAGATAAGCTATGAGAAGAAAAGGAACCTGCGTAACGCAAAAAATATTAGCATCTCAGTGTCTGAACTGTACAAAGTTATCATAGGCAACCAGTAAAATCCAGCCTCCTGTTCAAGCTAATTACTGCCCAGATAACAATCTCACCTGCGCTGAAGAGATGCAGAGCCTTTCTCATACCTGTATATCAGTATATGATTTCATAATCCAAAAAACACGAGGCATGAACTATGCATTGTTAGAGCCATTTACAATGAACTCACTTGTAGCAGTTCAGCACACCAAGGCCAAGAGAGTCAGCATCTGACAAAGGCGGGTTTGTTGTAAAGGAAAATATACATTTCTCCCTTCCTGATTGCAAAGCAGGAAAACAATAGGGCATTAAATGCCACAGATGTTTTAACAAACATGAATTTTTTACAATCATCACAGAAAGAAAAAGATAAGAAACCCTCAGTGATGGCTTCCGCTATAGCAACCACTCTAACATCTACGTTGACCTTCACAGAAGTGATGGAAGAAGCAAAACCCAGTTCAAGCAAAGCTGGTTACCACATTTCTGATCAATTAATGGAAAACTGCAAAGATTTTTCAAAAACAAAGCTTTTGAATGATACAAAGAGGTGCATGTGGTATAGTACAGACTACGTGTGAAATGCTTTCCATTGTATTTTTGTTTATTTCAAATGAAGCGAGCAAGGCGGACAATCTGCTCTCCTCCTGGTACAGAGAGGAGTATCAGGATGCTCAGTGGGTGATAACAGGCTCCCCTGTGCTGAACACCACAAGTTTTCCCAGGGTGCAAGAAAACAATACCAATCCTCCCTCCATTACTCCAAAATGTTTTATTCCTTACATGATGTTAGCTAAGCAGGCTTTGAATTGTCACTCACTCAGACTTTAGACCAGCAAGACAGACACAAAAAAATGAGGAAGGCAAAAACTTTGTTGTGACAGAAACAAGATAAATCTTTCAGATGAATGAATGAATCTTCCCCCATTGTTCTGCAAAATGCTCCTAAGACAGAGCAGCCAGCTCCCTAACCCAACGGCAAACAAGAATGGTTTCCAGGAGTTGAACAGGAAAGCCAGAAGAGGGATGAGCCAAGAACCACAGGTTCAAAGGGCAAGGCCCCTTATGTTTCTTGGGGGAGATTATATGATTTACATAAGGTCAGGAGGGAGCCAAGGTTCGAGCTGCGATCCAAATTCAGATGTTTTTGGAAGCCTCATTTTTTGACACAGTTTAGAGTGTTTCATCTTATCAGAAGAGAGCCTGGGAGCCTGCCTTCACGTTCCCAAATTAAAAAGTGCTCAACTAACCACATGCCCTGCAATTCCTCTTGTCCTCCTCCCTTCAGGGCTTTCAGGGACAAGTTTTTCCCAGGACCCTCAATCTCAGCCATAAACAAAGCAGGAGTGGTACCAATCTACTGCACCCTGGGAAAGCACAGAGTAACCAGCTGTGGGGGGAGTCTGTAGCCCACATCATGTCCCTAAGCTTTCCCCAGCACCAGCCCAGTATTAGCACACTCAGGCTCTGCCATAAGCCCACCAGCTCGGCTCTTCATGCTAAAATGGGAAGACAGGTTCCTACCACAGCCACTCACAGCTGCAGCAGCACAGGGGACACCTCAGCATCTGACATCAGCACTGAAAACATGGTGAGGAAGAAGTCCTCCTTCATCTGAAATGCCATCTTTGCCTGTCCAGGCAAACCTATTTGCTATAGCTCTGCAGAGCAATGAAGATCCAGTCCTGGGGAGCATAAACTTTACCCATGTGCTGAGGGCTAGTTGCATTTTTACAACCCTGATGTATTGAACATTGGAAAGATTTCTTTTTTTCCTTGGGACTTTTTTGGGTGGGAGGAGGAAAGAGTGCTGCCTCTTAGGAAAAAATCTGTAAGAGATTTTTGATGTAAAAGACTCTTGAGCATTTAATAAAGTGGAAAGTTAGCCTTTTTTGGGAAAAAAACCCAAACATTTATAGCCTTCACATTGTCTATGCCAAAGCTAGACCTCTTCAGAAGTAAACTCCATCTCCATCAGGCGAGGTTTAGTAGCTTATAGGGAGGAGCAGGGCAGAGATTATTCATGACATCTGTTGATTACTATGCAGCTAGTACAATTCAGTGTTTACTAACAGTATTTTCACAGGTCATGCCTGACTATAGCAGTAGACATGAGTGCCCTCCCCAGCGTGGGGCCAGTACAGCAGGCCAACGCGGTGGTCTGCAGCATGCTCTTCTCCTCAGCCTGCAGAATATAATCTGCAAATTAAGGGAAGGACTTTACCCCTCTGTTTAGTCTGCATTCTGCCCCAGGTCTGAAAAATCCCACCTCGTCAGAGGAGAAGGTCCCTGGGCAGTGCTATTAGCCATCACTAGGGAAGGGGAAGGGACGGGAGGTGCCCGAGGAGGGTACCACACAGTGTACGAGGAGATACCATACCAGAAGCCCAGAGACAAGACCCAATATTCTTGTCTCAAAACGCTCTGTACAACACACATAAACACACTAAAAGCCGCTTCAGCTCTCAGCTAGATCAAAAGCAAGACAAACTTTTTGGCACAATAAAAGAGAAAGCAAGCAAGGCTTTATCATATGATTCCAATCACAGACAAGAGGCCTTTCAGCCCTCCAGAGATTAGCTTGAATGAGCAGCGTAGGTTTGGGGTAGAATAACTCTCCATTTCTTGGGAAGTTAATCTGTCTAATTTTGGAGGGGGTTGGCGAGGGGACTCCCCTCCTCAGGAGATAAGCTGCTTTTATAGTCTTGGAAATTCTTACAGCTGCCAGGGGTATTAGCAGGCCTCATACACGCAGCATGATCTTCTCCGCTTTCAGTAAGAGCAAACCTAGGGCTGCTGGCAGCCCTCTTTACAGCCATCTCCCGACAGGCAACGATTGGGTCACGCCACTGACAAACAGGTTCCCGAAGCATTACCAGATTGTTTGCATTAGTTTACAGGAGACTTCCATGTGTGGGTTTGTATTTTTTTTTTAATAGGAGGCAAGGAAAGTTTCAGCATTTCCCTCAAGCATAACTACGTTTCTGACATGTTAATTGCTACTCAGAAAGCCTGCAATTAGCCAAGCCTAACATCGTTGCTCTCCATGTCTATCACCGAAATCATCATTTCAGACCAATTAAAGAAGCCCCTCACCCACCTGATGAATCGGGTCAGGCTCCTTTGACACAAAAAACCTTTTGTGGTGGATACAATTACTTGAAGGTCAATGCTGGGCCTTTTACCAGTTGGAACAAAGCTCCTTCTCAAATAAAAGTTTACTGACAGAGAAGATCTGCTTCCTGCCCCTAACAGGAAGAATATAAAACTACTTTGGGACCATCTTTGAATGCCGTCCATCCCACTTTCTGACTGGCTATGCCTTACCGCTCTGCTTACCAACAAAATCCATCAGTTTGCACTAGCAGCTGAAGGGCTACTCGCATTCGAAGCTCCCCACAATTTGTGTCTTGTCACGCTCCGCGTAATCATCTTTCATTTGCTGATGACCTACCATCTTGGCCACATCCTCACAGACCAATCTCTGAAGCGTGGGGGTTAGAGACAGCAGCAACATGCAGGTCTCCAAGTCCTCCACCTCCCTGTACCTCCTCTGAACGAGACCAGTACCTTCTCTCGTAACTCCATCCCCAGGTGCTGCTTCCCTGGTGTTTCTATCACCATTTTCCTTCCTAAGGTGCATGACCGAGTGCTCCCAGGATGACCACCAGACAGAAGAGCGACCCTGTTAGCAACGACCATTTGTATCAGAGGACTGGGTACGTAGTCCAAACACAGCATCTGCACTTACTCGTTTTGGATACTCTCTGTAACTAGACTATCAGCGGAATTTGTCCGTGACCTTTCTTTAGCTGCCTGCAGTAAACAAAGCCACCCCAAATGCTTTTTCCTCCTGCAAATTCTCAGCAGTATCTCTTGACCCAGATTAAGATAATCCTCTGACTAGATAGGGGTTTTCTGAAGCTGCTGTCAAAATACACAGGGATTATTTTCAGCGACATATTACCATTCTGTAACTCCATTGCGGTATCTGCCACAGAGAAAATAAGTTTCCTGAACAAGCCACCCCCATAAATTCTGTTTGCACATTGGAAGCCAGGCCAGGGAGGTGACTACCTCTAAGTTTTATTCCTTCATTTCTGCTGGTGATATGCAGAGCAACTCCAGAAGGGAAGTGAGGGACAAAGTCCCAATATTTATTTTGGCTCTTCCAAAATACACGTAGTATTTCACTCTAAATTGCCTGAACAACAGCAGCATAACAATTAGCTTACATTCTGGCTTTGTGCTAGACCTTTTTAGCCATTTTTTAAAACTACTGGAGAGTATGTTAGGAAAATAAATATGTAGGCAACACGTGACTTGGCAAAATCCATTTCTACCCTGTCTCAGTATTTAATCGTAGTAGATCACAGCATCAGAGCCCAAATTCTGTCCCCCTTTGCCACAGGGGTAGTTGTACAGGTGATTCTGAAGGTGAAATTTACTCCTAAAACATTGACGAAGGGGAAACAATTTTCCCCTCACCTGGATTTCCTTCCCCTTAAGAAGCACTCAGACCTAACCAGGCAAAAAACAACTTTACAGTGTGAGTTCTCACAGGTATCTCTCTATCATGTTTCAACATATCAAAAACCCATGACAAAGAGCTCAGCTTAGGTCTAGCAACATAACAATGAAAAAATAAAACTTTTAAAGGATTTAAGAACACAAAACCAAAGTGTTCCATAGCAATTGCAACCTAGGTTTGAAAAGCACAGATGTCTGGCCATTCTGATATAGAGAAACATAAGAAGGATGCCAAGGTGCAGCCTTACTCAAGGTATGCACCTTCCCTCCGCAAGGGCTGGCAGTCTGACCTATGAGCAAAACTGCTTCTAAAACAAGAGCCTGTTACGGTCAAGGCAAAGAAATAATGACCCCAGTAACCACAGCATCACTCTGGAAACCCAGGTTTGGCTGCTGTCCCACTAAGACAGCCAGGAACAAATATGGCACGGGAGGCACAGGTACAGGAGGGCAGCGGGAGGAGCAGACCTTCCCACCGCTCTGGCTGGTGCCAACAGCAGCAAGCCCAAACTTCTCCTCTTCCCCTCACACCACCTTCCTCGGTCAGGGGTAGCCAGACGCCCACCCATCATAGGGGTGGGAGTGGCAAAACTCAGCAAAAAAAGCAAACCCGACAGTTTCATGGGGAAAGACATAAAGAGCCTTTAGCTAAAGGATGACAAAAGAATTACCACTTCACTATATTTGCTGTGAATTGAAGAAGTCATTTTTTTTTCCTCCTCCTCCTCTGAAGGCTCATAAGCAGAAAGGAGGAAACCTCCCACGGGTTAGTTAAAGGCAGCATGCTTCCGTGCAAACGCAGCTGGTAGCCCACCAGGTGTTAGCCCGGGGGTATTCCTTTCCCTGAGCCTTGCAAGCTGAACCGCGGGGGATGTTGTGCCGAGGATGACTCCTTCAGTTCACTGGAGAAGCCTAAGCAGAAAAGACCACTGTTTAATCACACTCTTTCTTATACGTGACACACCTGCTTCCTCCCGTGACTAATCCCCTTTTCTGTGGCGGAAATACCTGGTTATGAGGACAGCGTGGGCACGGAGAGGCGGCTAACAGGCTACGGCACTCGCCACCAGTCCACAAACGCAGCTAGTAATGGGAAGACCAGTAAGAACAAATACCTTGTTCTTCAGTGCCAGCATGACTAAGTACCAGCTGCAAAACACAGGGCCTGACCCAAAGGCCAACAAAACGCACGGAAGCTTTTCTGGCCAAAGATGCCGACGGCAGCCTTAGCAAGGGCTTTCTTACAAACACCTGGAGCATCTCTCCACCAGCCATGCCGCTTGCAAGCCCCACTGCCACCAAGGATGGTCACAGGAGCACAGGACCTCCTCAAGTCAAGCCACACGGGCTCAGTTTCTGGTTCTCTTAAATCTCACTTTACACAGAGTCTCATTTGGAGTTTGGGCAAGTGGAGCAAAGCAAAGGAGCACCCATCTGCCTGCAAGCTTGCCACAGTCACAGAGAGCCTGGGACTGAAACAGCTTCATGACAAATCACTCCGCTTTCGAGATTTCTGTTACACGCAGAGGGAAGAGGCATTTTGCAGGATTATTTATGGGTGGGATTCTTAAGAGTGCCCGAAGCCTTTTCAAGCAGGCCCCTGCGATCCCAGCTGCCAGGGGCATTCATTAGTCCTCATCTGTTCATGTTCCACGTCAAGTATCTTAAATCAAATCCTAACTTACTCATGGTCCAAGTCAAGATACTGACTTCAACGTTCATGAAAGCACATGTGAACATGTCCCACACAGTGCAACACAAAGACAGAGGCTAAAAAAAGTTATACTCCAACTTGCTCTGCCTAATGAATGCGTGTATAAAAAGCTCTCTGACCAGACAGTCAGGATGATAAAAAAAGCACACTTAACATGCCAAGGAAAAAAAAGCAGTCACAAAAGAAACACCATGATTTTTGCCTTTGGTTTCTTTTAGTATTGTTAAAATGTGCTTACGCTGGTCTTTAAATATTTTTCTGATCTCCAATTACTGCCTGGAGGCATCTCTCTGAAGAGGAGAGTTCTTTCCTCCCTGTCTCCAGTAATATGCTATGTTAAAAAGTGGGGTTTTTAAGAAGCCAAGACTGAATATAAGACTTAGTTTATACATCCAGAGTTGCAAGAAATTTCTTCCTTTTCCTAACGACAGTAAGTCCGTTATGACGCAGGTGTGCTGTTGAAACAGTGACATTTCCAGCAGTTTCCACAAAGATTTCTCCTTACTGCACTGCTGTGCTGAAGTGTGCCCTGAACGAATAAACTCCCATTGAAATGTTTGTAACCATTCACAAGGGGGACAGTGATGGGAAGGGAAGTGGTTGTTCCCAGTCCAGGTTCTAGAAGAAATGTCGACATCTGGAAGCCATCTCAGATGGAGTCCTTCCTGCCAACCCCTGTGGAAAGGCTCCTTAATGGACAACAGGGACACAGCCACCATCTCCCCAGGTGGAGGAGAGAGGACACCAGTGGAACAGCACGGCAAAGCATGTATTGCTGCTGCCCATCCCAAATCTGCCTCACAGCACTGCTAAGAAGGACCAGGCAGTGGTTCAACGTTCCTGCTTTACAAGGCAGTATCTTCATTTTTCCAACCCAGCTCACTCCTGCCAGTGCCGTGAGTTGCAACTTGCTTTTCGTCAAAGGCAGAGGGAGGACCAGTAGCAACCTGGAATCATCAACAGGTCAAGGCTTATATTTAACGCCTGGTCAAGGATGGCCCCTGGGAGTGTTACTAATGCAGAGACTTTTATTAGTGCTCTGCCTGTGTTTCTTTGCAGACTGAGCTGATGACAGCTGAGGCTGCAGCATTTAAGGTCCAAGACTCCAGCAGAGGTGCCTCCATTAGCTTTGCACTTGTCCAGGCTCTCGCCAGGAGATGCTTCTACCATTGTAACCTTCATCTGAACATAGCTGTATAAATCCAACTGTGAAAAAATACAAAGTGTACCAGCAAAACAACGAGTCTCATAGCTTAAAATACCACTTTCACGCTTTTGCTATGAATTTTATTTTTTTCAGTGCGAATCTGGAAGCAACAAAAACCACCATGCCTTACCATTTCACTCGTCCCATTCCCTTTTGGCTTTTAGGTAAAGCTACTTATTGCATCTAGTTTTAATTAGACTGTAAACTCTCCCGGACAATGATTGATCCTTACGTAGAGTACCTTGCACAACAGGAGAGGACCAGTTCGGATCAAGGCTTTCAGATGTCACCGTAACACAAAAAACCCAGTATGTTCATAACTGTCAATGCTTGCCCTGGTATGCAATAGCTCTTAAGGGGTACAAAGTCATTTGCGTATGCACTTTCTTCACATATTTAGCCAGCAAAACTGCACTTTCAGTAGTAAGCCCCATAAAAGCAAAGGTAGTCCCTGAGAATTGTTTGAACACTCAGGAGTGGCAAGATACACATTCATAATTTTACAGCTGTCAATTGATGTTTTCCTAGCTAATTAGGATGCATAGAAACAACATAAATCAAAGATACTAGAGCATACATCAAATTTTAATAAGCTTTTGGAACCAAGCTGTTTGGAAACATAGCTTCCAAGTTCATATTTAATATACTATAATGTTTCCAAGAGGGAATAATATTTTCTGTTCTAATTCTATTATGTAAAAATATGTTTTCTCTGCCAGTAAAACATATGGGACAGTTTTTCTGTTGTTAATAACTGAAGTCATGCAGTACAGATTTTCACATTTAGTATTCTGAAACTAAGCCCTTTTTGGTAAAAAAACTTGTCCAGAAATAATCCTAAACAGAATTGAAATTAATTGCTTTCCCATCATCTTCTCTAAGGGTGAGCTTACATACAGTATTTTTTTAATAGTCTTTGAAACGCAACAACCATGGGCAACAAACTTTCTTAGTGCAGATCTGAAGTCAGCCAGTAACAACTGTAAGAGGAGGGGTTGCAGAAAGAGGCTCTCGGGAAAATGCATGGCTATTCTTCTCAAGCTAAACAGAACAAAGCAGTGCTCTTATTCAGTTGAGCCTAAATGCAAATTTTTGCTTCATCAGTCCGTGAACACCTCAGTCCTCCAAAATGCTATTCATGTGCATGATTTTTCGAGTTGTATAAATTCCGTACAAACTTTAAGGAGTCTCCTCTGAGTACACAAGTTTAAGCATCAGCGTAAGCTTTTGTGGAATTTAAACCTAAATCAGAAGCAAGTAAGTTTTAAAGAGAAAGAGGAGCTCCTTATCTAAGCTAGAAACTGGGGAAGACCAGTAGGTCTACATGAATTGGAAAAAAAAAAAAAAAAAAAGAAATCGGATCTCTTATTTATTAGGAATAAAGGTACCTTGCTTTAGGATATAAAGAATCCTGACTCTCACTGCTTAATAAACCTTAGCAAGTGGTTTTGTCCTAAAGAACAGCTTTACAAATATGAAAGCCAAATACACCTTTCTAGCCTTATCACGGTTTTCATAGTACATTTCCTAATACTGCAAATGCCATAAAAGTGAAGAAATTACAGGAAAAACTTGCTGCATAATTTCTTTGCTGTTGCCAAACTGCTTCTCACCACACTAACTCTGAAGAGTTTACTTCAACAGCAGATAAGCTCTGAAACAAACCAACTGCTGTAGCTTTTGCTTGACAATACAAGAGAAACAAAAAGAGTTCAAAGCTACTGCCAAATACCCAAACTATGGAAGCGAGTTAACCAGCAAGTACGATCCCTCGTTTTGTCCCTCCTGACTCAGCAGGCAAAGAAATTGCATTTTATGTTGCACACCACCATGCAATTCTGGCATGTTGAGCTTGAACCTACTTAATACAGCATGGGAGATGCAGATCACTCCGACAGTGATGCAGAAAGGGGAGTCCTAACAGAAGCGATGCATCTCAAATGCCAACAAAAAGCAAGATGCAGAAGCAAAGAATAATTAAACCCAAGAGCTCATCAAGACTACATATATCTTCTGTAACGCATTTACGATGTCAAAGCAAGCTAATGATTTCTCAGCTCCACAACGTACTTCGCACAAGGCTTTGGAAACTGCTCAGATCTTGCTGGCATACAACAAAGACCTAAAAGCATTGCCCTTTCAGAGGCTTTTGCCCTACAACACTGTACCCCCTCAATATTTGCTAGATATCTCACTGTGTAACCCACAGCAAACACAGATAGCCAATGTCTGTGGTCAGAAGCAGGCACTACCTGACATACTCCATTTTCAGGACATCTAAAATGGCCAGTACTGGTTTTATTTCTTTATCTGGAAGGTTAAGAAGTTGATGTTTTGACCCTCCCAGCTCCAACCAGACCCATCTATGGTTATTACAGTCTGTTTATACGCTTCACTTTCAAAAGCTAAGCTGAAAGATGTTTCAGATGGGAATTCACCACCATCCACTGTAAAACTTGGGGACCCCCCCAACCACTTGCAAAGCCACAGACTGCTCAACAAGTGGGAGAGGGAACGGTCCACCTCTGATCCAACCGTGTGAGGAAACCAGGCAACGGGCTCTCCTCCGTGGAGGAATGGTGTGGGGCTGTCTCCGCAGTGATTCCCTACACATCCTTCTCTTTCATGGGCGCTTTGAGCCCAGACCAGCGGGTGGGTGCCACCCCACTCCTGCCTTGACCCTCCTAGCAGGGATCCCTGCAACCCTCTGCCTCCCCTGCCGCACAAGCGCGCCCACACGTTTGACAGCAACCCACCCCACCGCAGGCGTTTCTCCCCTGCCCCCAGACAGGCAGGACCCCTGGCAAGGGTGCTGCCCTCCAGCCCTGCTGCTCCTCTGCCGCAGGCAATCTCCGCCACAGCCTCTGCTGAGGATCTCCAGAAATAAGTTAAAGATGAAGACTGGCCTTCAGGCTCCCTGTCGTTCCTCTCCAGGTCGTGGAGCTCCCTGCCAGCTTGCATAACGTTTATTCTATTCAAATTCAGTTTCTCTGTGCTTTTTCCTTCCACGCCAGTGCTGCCCCCACTCCGCGTGCTCTGCTAGAAGCCAGAGCATGGTGGCCATTTATTAAAAGAGAATTGCGTCTTGCACTCAAGTTTTGCAAGACCACACGGTTAATTTAACTCAGCATGAGGGGCGACCAGCTGAGCCCTTCTACAAAAGAATTGCACAAAATGCAAAATCATCTTATCACTCATTTCTTTATCCAGCAAACCCTTTGGTTTGGCATCCAACCTTCCAGCTGCCAACTCTGAGAATCCGCAGTGAAAAAATTAACCTTATTTCGCAGAGTCGCAAAGTTGTCACAAGTAATTATCTGCCCAGCCCAGACTTGACAACGCGATGACGGAAGAGCTGACAGGCCCTCTGAGTTAACAAAGCCGGACCTGACCCTCACCCAACCAACTCCCCGAGCATCCTCCAACTCCAGGCAGCTTTTGAAACCTGCCATTATAAAACTTGAAACCTCATGAAAAAAAAAAAAAAAAAAAAAAAAAAAAAAAAAAAAAGGCAGCCCCGGGTTTATTGGCCTCACACAACAGAAGCAAACAGGGCTGCGACAACCCCAGAGCCCCCCAGCAGCATTCATTCGCTTGCCCTGCGCTCCTTCAAAGCAAGGAACTGCCATAAAGAAAATTTAAAAGGAGAAGCAGCAGATGGAGCATATTCATGATTTTGCAAACAAGTTAAGAAACAAACAACTTTGCTAGAGAGCGGGTGGAGAAAGGATTCATCTTTGGACTTCCCCCCCCTTAAACAATCTGCAGAAATCTGTCTGCTGAAAGGGAATATGAATGGGAAAAAATCCGGCTCATGAGCCAAGGATTGAGTCGCAAACGCCTGGGGATTTTTGTCAAGTGGCCAAATAGGGCGCTCTGGCTTGTTTTCATTCTTCCTGCTTCCCATTACCTGCGATCGAAACGTTTTCTATCAGTACAGGACAAATGTCGGCACATCAGGGAACACCGGGGGTGATGGCAGCAGCAGGCGAGCAAGCATACGGCTCCTCCAGGATGACAGACAGGGGACGTGCCTTGGTATTTTAATCCACGGAGCTCATTTAATCACCAGAAGTGGGGCAAAACCTAGTCGAACGGCGTGCCCTCGAGGCAGAGCGTGGCTCTGGCCCCCACAGAGTGGCCGCAGCAAGTCCAACCCTCACCTCAAGCACTTTTCCCTGTTTTTCCCAGGTCATTCTAGGAAAAGCTGTAGGTATGTCGGCTTGTCCAGCCAGGGCCCCTGTGGCCGGGCTCGCTGCAACCTGCTGGCGCAAGCCCCCCTCTGCAGTAGCAGGTGCTGCCCGGGGGTCTGCCCGGGGCCCCGTGCGAGGGCTTTCACGAGGGAGCCCCTGCCAGGGTTGTGAGCCGTCAGCCTTCCTCGGGGACTTGATAAATAAAGGAAAAACAGACGAAAGAAGGGAAAAGCAGCTGTTTGGAAATGAACTGTAAAAACATCTGTAGCGCACCACCGACCGCCTCTGGCTGCGGCTGCGGAGGGTTTTAAAGGGCCACGATGTTGCAGCAGAGGACTAGGACTTTGCAGCCGCCCCGACTAGATGCACGCTGGCACCAAACGGCACCCCAAAGCAAAACAAATAAACAAAAATAGAGGAAAACGGAGTTGTGCCACCACAGCGAGCCCTCTGCTTTTGGGGCCATGCGAAAGAAAGAAAGAGGAATTAAACTATAAGTAAGGAAAGGTCCTTAATAACACTGTACTACACCTCCGACAGCCCCTCACAGGTGATGCTCTTTTTGGCGAGTGACATCCAGGGGAGGTTTAAAGAGGGCTTCACGATGTTTTAATTTACTGCTGGAAGGCCGGCGGCTGCACTACTGGAAGTGGTTAGTTCACACACAGACGAACTCCGTCGCTGCCTGCACTTGACTAGCTGACAACATACCAAAGAAACATTAAAATCAATCTATTTGGCTTTGGTGCGTATCATTCCAACACAATTTTATGCATTTGCTTCAGACTTAGCGGGACCGGGGAAAAAAAAAAGAAGGTTCAAGGGTCTAAGTAGCTCAATTTATTTTTCAGTAACTAAGTTACCAGAGACTTGTAGGGAGATTGTATTTATTTTCTGAAGGACGCTCCAAGTTGGCAGAGAGGTCCTTGGAAGTACATATTTCTTCACGTTCTCTTGATCTCAGTGTGTGGAGATTCACTTAACAGCTGTTTTATGTGCAAATGTTTTTTCAGGCATGTCCTCCCCAACCATAAACAGATTTTTAAAGGAAACACTCTTAAAAGAAGTTAAAAGACAACAAACCTCTGAGCCTCTTCTCACCCAGACCTGGAGATGAGAGGTGAGCAAAGCCCAGAGGGTCTTCACACCACAGAAGGTTGGGGGGGGTGGGTTTGGGTTTTTTTTCTTTTTTCTAATGTATCAATACTGTACTGGCCCTTCCAACAGAAAAAAAGCAATGCTATGCCCTCTGCACAACTGTACTTCATTCCTTTTTTTACATAGACGTGCATTCGTATGCACTTGTATGTGCAAGATGTATATTAGGTCTACCTACATTTAATCTTAAAATGACAAAAACAGCAAGGTTTTTTGGCAATGCAGAAAGCAAGAGACAGTCATCTTACAAGAGCTGCAATGAAATCATGTAACCATTTGGCTACCACACAAAGTAGACGTATCCATAGGTGTGTATATGTGCATGTATACAGGCAGGGATGGGGATTTCTGAAGGTGGGAGGAGGTCATCACTTCCTACCATTTTCTGGGGCACAGATTTAATAGTGAACACTTGGGGTTACTGTTTAGGAACCCATCCCAGAACCAAGGTCTTACAAAAACCACTTAAAGGTTCTACATCATACTACTAAATAATTTGTTAACTTCTTCAGGTTCATTAGAACAAGAGAGGACCCATAGACTGGGCTTCAAAACAAATAGGTATATTGTACCTCTAATGATAAACTGTCAAGAATTCCAGCAAGAAGTAAAACACGCAAAACTGTTTTGAAGCACCAAAAGGAAAAATCCCAAGCAAGTCTGAGAAGGCAGTCCCACGTCCTGCATCCTTTGGTGGCAGAGACAGTTTAGAGGTTACTGTCGGCCTTTCTGCTTCCAGGACGCCATTCTAGACATCTCCTCATCCCCAATGGCTGTTGTTGGCCCTTCATTGTGCTGAGTGAAGTGGCTGTGGAGCCAAGCTCCAGGTCAGATCTGCAAAACGATCTGGCTAATAAAACAGAGGGAAAGGGGTTGAAAATCAGTATTAATGCTGATGCTGTGGTTTGCTGGTGCGGTCAATCCAGCTTTAAAACTCCTACTACCAAATCAAAAACACGTGATAAAGAACCAAGATACGGTAAAAATTCCCTCTGGTGGTTTAAGCTTGTTCCACTCTTTGCTACCTATTTGACTTTGCATTGGCAGGCTCCTGGCCAAGTCATCTGTCAGTCTGTGCCTCCCACAGGCAACATAAAGCAAATATAAAAGCACCGAGGTAGCACTAAATCCCATGTCATGTGTTCACAGTTGATCCAGATCACATCCGTACTGCAGAGTGATCGGGTCCGAGGCAGAGACCTGGGGCCGGACCACGGATCCATGGCTGAGTCATTGCCTCACATGAATGAGTAGGCAGGACAGTTGACAAAGCACTGATGAAATCTGCTTCCTGCATTTAACAGTGCCATTACCTCTTCTGTCCCGAGCTGTCAGCCAGTAATTGGGATCTTGCAGGTTGTTTCCATTAGGAGATGAAATCGGAGCCAGGTATAGAGCTGGCGGTAAAACAGGATTTCCAGTTGTCAGAAAATTTTCGTTTCTTTTGAGTATGGTTTTGGACTAAATTGCATGTACTTTCTCTGCAGCTGGGGACCATGGTTAAGATCCTCCAGTTATACCTGCGCTGGGATTGTGGACCCCAAAACTCGCAGCACCTCCTGCCACAGCGGAGGGCTGCCACACGCAACATCTTTCTTTCTCCTGGACTATGGATTCAGCAGCAGCTCAGCAGCCCAAGATATTTCAAGTGAAACCATCTAGGCTCAGCTACTGGCATTTCCTCCTTGCTCTTGACAAGTATTTCCTCAAGCTAATACACCTGATTTACAGAGGATTTATCCATATACAAAGTCCTACACTCCCCTGAATACAGCACAGGGCTCTGCTGAGTTCTCCAAAGTGCCTTTCGCATCCCCTAAACTGCAAACCGAACTTGTATCATCTATGTTCTGAACACACAGAAGTCATAAATGGTCACAACAAAATTCAAGGTCTAAGATAAATTGTCAGAAGCACCTAAGAGAAGCGTATGGAAGAAGCAAATCCTGCCTCTTGGAAACTCATTGGCCCAGAGAGTAAAGAGGAACGATGTGCGTTTGGCTGCAGATACCGCCCAGGTGAAGCAGGGAGGGTGAGGGTGATTAATACCGCACTCGCTTTTCCTGAAAGTTGCTATGAAAGGTGTCTTTCTGAACTTTAACTTATGAAAGAAAAAAAATAATCTCTTGAACTAATGCTCTTTATTTAGTTTGAAGTGCTCCCCCCAACCACACGCTGCTGTACCAAGTTACTAACCCTACAAGGATTCAACCAGCCAAAAGAAGTTATTCCTTTTGCCAGTCTCCACTTGCCAGTTGTCAATGAGTAGTTTGTGAACATCCTAGAGCTGTTAGGTGGAATAATCCACTCCACTGTTTTCTACAATTAATTTCCAGGGACTGTCGGCTGCAAACAAGCAATTCACAGCAGTAGTTCACTGTCTGACCTACCGGCTTGTTCAGTGGACATTAAATCTGTAGCTTCTTTTCATTCACATATACAACCCTACTAAAATCTTGAGCTCTTATGCTTACCATCAGTAACATGGACATTTTTGCAGGCTTCTGGATAAGGATGTTTCTCTCTTGTTTTGGTCTAACAGTTTTCCAATACAAACACTTTCTAATTCAAAATTTCCTTTTTATTATCCCATGCTCGGCCAAGTTTTAACCCCTTCACCAACCCCCCTGCCAATGCATTCACTTGTTTGCAGACAACAACGTAGAAGGAGGCACAAATACAGTTAAACACATTTAATTTGCAAGAATGAGTATCTGTGAAACTTTTTCTTCTTTTACCCAATTCCATGTCCTTCTATTTAATTGTTGTCAACATAATTAAAAGGCACTCCTACCAGTAATAGCTGGCATCAACACGATTCACATTTTCCATCATAAATATTTAGAATCCAGGTCCCAGCAATGCAACTATCAGTATCTGTCTCTCATGTAGCTAGATTCCCAACTGCCCACTCACTTGACCCCCAAAAAACCCCTGACAAAACAAGTAAATTCTTGCAGGATCCAAAAGACACACAAAAACACAGCATTGCCCCCAAAACAAAATGCACAGCGCACAGACTGGGGCCAGTCAAAACAGCCCGTTCCAGGACCGCCGCTCGGCAAAGGTGGCAGGACCATGCAGCATGGCCAGGGGCTCAGCTCCCCCATACGCCCCATATCCGTGGGTCAGCAGTGTCAGTGGGTACCATTACAGCTTGTGCTGGCACTCACTTTCTGAGTCATTTCAGGACTTTCTAAGCCAGTTCTAAGATCTCCCTCTGGCCTTGAACCAGAATTTGGCATAAAAAACCACCCTGAACCAGGACTGGATACTTTTAGTCAAAACAAAACCAAACCATGAAACAGCTGTTTGCACTTTTTTTTCTAATTGTAGGTATGTCCAAACCAAACAACCTTGCCTCAAAAGGTTACCACATGCGTGTGTTCTCATAACATAAAGCTCATATTAATAGTGGTTTTACTTTTTTTATAGGTCTATAGTCTACCATTGGGTATACACTCAAGGACCTTTAATGAACAGGTCTAGAACTGAAATAGTGGTTACTGGTACGTATTTCTCACCTGCGTAACACACCTCGCCTGGTGCAAAACCTGTCCAGCAGACCAACACAAAGGGGTTTCCTGCAGCCACAAAACAGCTGATGCCCTTGTAGCATCAGTATTGCACTTCATCTCATTCCCAAATGAAGGAGTTTTACCGTGAGTCTTAATACACTTATATTTGTTTTCACATATTCAAAATCCTTGAGTCAGCCACTAAACTAAAGCCAACTCCTTTTAGTATTAAATTATACCTATAATGGTATCTTTCTAGGCTTCTACAGAAGAAAAAGGCTTCTCAGAAGCCTTCTTCTAGGCTTTCTCAGAAGAAAAAACAAATCCCAAAAGCAAAGAACAAAAATATTAAACATCATCTTCTTTTCAGCCAAATCAACCACCTGAGGAGTTTGATCTTTATTGCTCATTTCTGCTCTAGAAATACGCACAAGAGAAAGGCTGGCAATCGCACTCCCTACAGTTTTCAAGTGGGAAAAGGCTGGTGGGGGTGAAATCACAAAAAGCTGTGGTTGTGTGCCCATGGCAGGAGCTCACAAGCTCCTGTCCTGACAGCAGGCTGCTCTAAGGCAATGCTCGAGCAAAGCCTCCTAGGAAAGACGACCAGCAACAGGCGAGCAAAGGGACAATTTCCAGTAAAGTCTCCCGATGCTGCTCTCTGACAAGCTCAAAAGCTGAAGGATCTGCCTCCATTTCAATTGCTTAATCAAAATACACAGTCACCAAAGGCTGCTGCAGGGCTGAGGCTGATCCTTCGGTCTGTGACGTGACACGCTTATTTACTCACATGCCTCAGCTTAGCCCTGTGCAGAGTGAACAGCCACCTCGTGGGCCTTCTTGGTCTCCGGTGATCTGTAAAGTGCTTTGGAGAGAAGCTACAGCCACAAACGATTAATCACCTCTGTCGAGCACTGAAATGGTTCATCATACAAACAGGTAAGACACAAGAGCTAGATGCTTCCCTCATGTGCACGATGAATTCACTTAGGAGCTCATCCAGGACACAAGTAAACGTCCTTTTAGGTGTAATCTCAGAGCCTACGCTAGGTTGAAAACCGTCATTCTTTTCACCTGGTGGTTACTTCTCTTCTTCGGCTTTTAAAAGTACAAACTCCGCAGTCACAAAGCCAAGGGATAGGTAGCGTTTCCCCATGGGTTTCTACAATGCTGTGGCTGATGACCTACATGCTGCTTGCACCAGAAACCAGAGAGCCCTAACCAGACAAGGTCAGATCCATGAGATCATAGAAACAGCCTTAACAGACCAGACCAAAGACTCAGGCAGCCCAGCATCTTGTCTCCAAGGGTGGCCAGTAAGAAATGTTTAGGGGCAACCACAAGATGAGAGAAGGATCTGTATCCTGGCACACAGTCTTCCAGCCATCAGAACTTTAGCAGCTTCCTGGGAAATGAAGATCATCACATTTATCAGTTACCAACAGCTGTATTATCTCCATCCTTTTTCAAACCATTCATACTTCTGGCCTCCACAACATCCTTTGGCAACAGCTTCCATAATGTAACACTGGTGCACTACAAAGGGAGCCTTTTGGAGGGCGGGGGAAGAAATGGCGCTTATAGGACAAACTGAACAGGGACTGATAATAAGATACATGCAGCCCGCAGATAGACTGTAAGCCAACCAAAAGTTGGTAAAACAATGAATGCTTAAGAACTAAATTAATGACAAAAACACATGTTCTGAGATAAAATCTGAGAAAGACAGCAAAGGAATTTTTGAAGTACTGTGCAAGAAAAAGTTATGAAAAGGCAAGATCAACACTGTGAAATAAATACTTAAGCATGACTGTATGAAAAGAACTGATTTTTCAATTATTTTTAATGGGAAGCAAAAAATTTGCTCTGAAGTATAGCGACCTGGTTATTTTCTTTGCACTCTACAAGCGAGTCTTCAAAAGATGATACTTTTTCCCCCTGGTGTTTTTCACAGTGCACGAGATGCACATTTTCTGCATAATTTGTCTGGACTAAACAGTTTAATCTTTGCCCACTCAGTATCTTTTGGCTGGTTCTCTCATTATAATCTTACTCTTGCAAAAAAGAAGACAGCTGTTATGCAGAGATCCACTGGCAAAAATGGATTCAGGAGACCAACTAGGTAGCTCCAATTGGTAAACTGAGCTTATAGCAAGAAAAACCCTCCCAAATGAAGGTTTTCCATATTTAAAATATTTTCTCCAAGAAAAAATGGCTAGGGGCTCTTAAAAAAAATGAAAGAAACTTTTACAAATATCCACCACATATGCCAGTAAAAGGATGGAAAAAAGAATCTTTCTTAATGGAAAAGACATTCTAATTTTTTCATTTTCTTCCCCTTCCCTTTTTCATTTCCATTTCAACAGAAAAATGAATAATGTCCTCAAAAAAAGCCCAAACCATAACACTTTAGCTCTTTTGTTAAAAAAAGCTAAAATGTTAATTTTTCAAAAAAATTGACTAACAATAATGCTGAAATCCAGCAGTGCAACTCATGACAAGTCATACTTATCCAATACCAAAACCAGTATTTACCAGAACCAATCAGAAAGACACCTCTCACCTCTGAAGGTGACAAGTAGGAGGGTTACTTTCAAGCCAAATTGTATCTTCTCACTGCTGGTAGGTACTGCCAACTCAGATCCCCAAATCACTACAAGCTGGTGGCTCCCAGCACTTGCAGGAGAAGAGGGGGCAGGGAAAGGCCATGCCCAGCCCGACCCCTCCATCAGGTATGCTGCAGAAGGGTTCGAAATAATGTTATACCTGCGGCAGGGAAGCTCAGGCTGGTGCTGGGAAGTGGAGGGGACCAGGCTGGCACCCAACTCATCCCTCAAGGAGGACCGGCCAAGAACAGGGCGAAAGATGACCTGCAGCAGGAACCCTGGCACCCAGAGCCCAAGAGCCTTTTCCCCCTTCCTGCAGGTGTGGTTGAGATTTAGGCTGGAGCACCACTGAAAGTCAACGGCAGCAAAATTACAGCAACCTGCTTTGCGAACTTGTCTGCTCCCATAAAACATTGCTCGTGGGGTAATTCAGCATCTTGCAACTCTTAAGAATGCTGTTTCAATTTATTTAACACCACCATTTACCATCCCTTCCACAAAAAGCACTGCAGAAATGCAGTCCCAGCCACCACCAGAAGCACAGCAGCACCCCTGCACGCAGCCTCGAAACCCAAGCTGCTCGCACAGCGCACCGGTAAGCCACCTCGCTTGCTCCCACGCTCGCTCACTCATCTGCGCAGGGATCCGTGCAGAAACGTTCTTGCCTCCAACTTGCCAACTCACCCGTTTTACAAGCCCCACGTGTCTCTCTCCTCCGTCCTTGACCAAAGCAGGCGCCTCTCCCCAAGCCTCTGGCCACTTTTTTCCACCCCAGTCTGGCTTACTGCTGGTCTCTTCTCCCCGCCACCAACCAGGGGCCTGATTTACCGTCCAAATTCCTCACTGCCATGAGGAGCCCATAAGCATCCACACTCACCCCGGCACCCACTGTCTCTCACCCACGAGGGCCAGCAGTTCATCAGTGCAAACCACAGGGCGTACGAAGCCAGCCTAGAAGGCACGTCGTGAACTCTGGCTGGACTGCGGTGGAGGTGGATGCTTTCTTTGGAGTGAAGAACAGGAAGCCCCAGAAACAAAGCCCTAGGAATGAAACCTCAGCCTTTACGTAATCAGCAAACAGGAGGCTTAAATGGTAAAACCTGAGACAGTAAGTGTGCGACGTGGCACACAGCCTCCCACACTCATCCACAAAAATGTGACCACCTCAGAATTACTTGATCAAATTATGAGCTGTTGCATAGCTGAACAGACAATGTTCCTCCACCAGGACACGGCCTGTCTTCAATTGCTGCAGAGAGCCCACAACAAAGAAACTCGGAGCTGAGGCAAACAGCAGCTTTACTGTAAGAAATGGGAACACATTTTCATTTCCCATCTCCTCGGGCAACTTCTGTCCACTGTTCACCCCACCTGGTCTCAGTGATTTCACAGTGTGGACATCAACATGACTACTCGTAGGAGGAAGGTCAGAAAGTCCGTCTAGCAAACAGAGAAAGAACGTGCTCCTCACCTCCGGGGAGCCCGTAAGCTCCCCTGCAGAACATACCACCAAATGCAAAGCCATCCCTGTGACCTCTGAAGATGCCCACAGCAAACAGTGCGGGAAGGCAACGGCAGGTTACCTTTAGCTCAGTGACTCCTCCACATCACAGACCCCACATGAACTCCTGCCATCCTCCCGAAAACCTAAGTTTTAGGGAAAAGGTTCTTTTCTGTCCGTGTTTGGGCTTTGCACTGAAATAGAGATTTTTCCGCTCTCCTCCTGTTCAGTTGACCGACCCGAGTACCTACATCCATGTGCTCCAAAAAGCAGGGTGATTCTGTATATTCTGCTGAGACCAACCATCAATACAGGCCCATCATTTCACAACAGAATTGATACTTCTGCTCTCCACCAAGCAGAGAGTTCAAAACATCCCTTCGTGATCAGACACCCGAGTTCTAAACCCAGACATCACCAATACCTCATTTTCTGTTTCAGTTTCACCAGCCTAAAAATGATTTCCGTGTACACATGCCTCCCAGGGACAGGGAAGCAAGATTAAGTACAGAAGACTACTCTGCGTATACACAAATAAATTTTGTCCGATCCTTACTTTTCCTTAAAGAGAAAAAAACATGTAATCTCCAAATGTGATATGAAATACTGTAAAACGCATGTTCCCACGTAGTTGATACGTAACACACTGTATTTCAAATAATTTGTTTAATGTGGGTAGCTACATATTTATCTGTTAATCTCCGTGCATTTTGTTACTCTGTCCTCCACCCCTTTTGTTACTCCTATCATCCCGTCATGTCCTCTTAGCAGTCAAGGGCAGAGCTGCCTTCTCTGTTATGTATTGGTACAACGCCCAGCACAGACTTCTCATTACGAACTCCAAGCCCCGCTTAAAAAGAAATAGCAATTAAACCCATGAATCAATAGATAAATTTCTGAAGAGAATGTACAATTTACATAATGACACAAATTCAAAAAAATGCTGCTTTCGTGTCGGTCAGCACTGCAAACACCAACTCCCTTGAGAACCTCCATATTTTATAGGGCTTTTTATGGTGCATTGGGACAGAAGTGAGAAGATGACAGCTTAAAGGCAGCTCTTAATCAAATGCAGATTTACCTATGGAGCGCAGGCCAATTATTAGTGAGTTACATTAGAAAACAGCTGGGGAACCAAAATGAGTCTTGGTGCTAACTAAACCTCAGCTCACCTGAATTTAAAATAAAACCCGTGAAGAAAAGACTCTTCAGTTAGCCATCATTTTTTATGACCGGTATGTGGGACACTCCCAGCTACAAATTCCTGCTCCTCTGGGTGGAGACTGATCGCTTCTGAGCCATTTCTTCACTGAGTCTGAACCACCCACATCTACCAGGAAAATTTATTGTGATGAATAGACCTATTAATACCAGCTTCACCCCACCCTATACTGCTTCAGAGTATGGAAACTCGATGGATGTATCTGGTTTTGGTTAATATGCCATGACTCTCAAGTTTTACAATGGGAAAGCAGAGGAAACACATTATGTATTTTATTGTAGTATTTTGGCACATTCTTCATAAAATGGAAACTTCAACCTATCAGGGATCCAATTTGCAGTCTTTGCTTACCAAACCTTACATCCTTCTTTGCCTTTTTTTCCTGAAAATTATTTTTTCCTTCATTCCTCGCCTTCTTGCCAGGAGGAGCCAAGAGCAAGCCTTAGGTCCTCCCAAGCTCAGGTAGAAACCACATCCAAAAGGACAAGGAGGGGACAACAGCACGCCAGGCTTTGTATGGAAAAATCTTTCAGGAACAGTTTTGAACGTGGCACAGACTTGCTCTCACCTTGCCGTTAAAAGCCTGGCCACTGCTAACAGCTATCAACTTCAGAAATTAAATGCCAATTTAAAAATCAAGGTTACTGCAATCTGAGGAAGACCCTACGCAGGTGTCATTCAGAGAAAGACACCCGCAACGGCTTAGATTGCTGCAAGCTATCCTGCAATTACAGGTCTCAAATGATGGAGCAAAGAAAATAATAATAAGTGAGACAGGACAACTGTGGTAATAACGGAGCCGAGTCCAGGCAGTGGGAGGGGGGGGGAGACACTGAACTGCTTTGGGTATGAGGAAAAGGGCAGGCCCACCAAGCCCAAGAGAAGAGAAAGAAAACGCAACAGGCTTTCAAACCATATACACCTTGTTTAAAGTCCAACTCCTCGGCAAAACCAAAGAGTGAATTTCCTCCTCCATGGGTCCGCCGAGGCTGCTACAAGACAGGAGTCCAACACCACTTCCAGAACTTCACCAACGTGGCTTCTGGACAGGGATGCCCAAAGTGCAGGACCTCGGGCGGGCTCTGTACGGAAGTCCTCTCATCAAAGTGATTTGTCTACCTCCAAACTGCTAGAAAAAAAAAAAGTCTTACTTTTCTGTGTTTTCTGGCACTGCAGGAGATGGTTGAAGGCCGCCTCCTCAGGGCACAGGGACTTCTTGGCAAGGCATTCCAGAACAGCTTCATTTTCACCATTACCAGTGTGACTGGGTCCCACGCCTCTCTCCCAGCGAAGCAACTTCCTAATGCTTTGACAACTCTTGCTCCTCCAGGTAGGAAGCAGCAAACACCGAACGCAGAGAAGGGCAGCAGGAGCGAGCAGTGCTCCATCTTGCGTTTCAGAGCCACGGAGACCAGCCGGGACCCCGGCGGGGGGAGAAGCAGCAGCATTGCGATGCCTCCGCTTTCTCTAGCTCATCTGACAGTGCCATTAGCACAACTGGCTCCCAGCCACCAAAGTGAGAAAAAGAGCTCGTGAGGAATGATCAAATAAAAATTCAACATCTGCATAAACAGAACAAAACATCTGGCAGGACGACTGCGCTCCAGCCGCACGTACCAATGGCACCAGCAAGAGCTGCGGAGCTGCTCAGCGCCGCTGCAGCGGGGAGAAGCCTCGAGCTCAGGCTGGTTCCAGTGCAGACCCTGTAAACAGTTTTGGGCCGCTTCTTGGCAGAGCTCTTCAATTTATTTTAGACCGCCGGCACTCGCCGGAGGGAACTATTGGGAGGCCCATAAAAATGGAGTTTCCTTTCCTAGTGTCAACTGAAGACGTAGTCTTCGCTTCCTGACCTCAGTCATTGTATAGTGCTACCGCCTGCTGTTACAGAAAGTTGCTGTGTGACAGTAAGCAAGCTGACACCTAATTGTTAAATTTGACCAAGTGTTTTAATTAAGGGAAGAGTGTCTTTAAAATAAACTCTTAGAAGGCTTTGGCCCACGTTCAGGAAAGCACTTAAGTACAAGCCTTAGACTGTCCCTACTCAGGAAAGCACGTGCTTAAGTGCTTTCCTGAATGCAGATATATTCCTGTCCTGGGGCCTTAAAAAGTGCACTAAATAATAAAATTTATTGCAATTTGACTTCACTCTTTTCTTGAAATATTTATTTAGCTGCTTCTTTATTAAGACTAGAGTCACTTAAATTTTGTATCTATTTAACAACCCTTACTGCTCACTGATTGCATTCCAAGAGACAAACAATCTGTTAATGCTGTTTCAGCTAAACTCTTGTTTCTTCCCCCATTATCAGGAAACTGACTCATTTTCTTGAAAAATATCCCAATTAAACCAGTTACCCTGATACAGGGTACCTACTGGCCACGTACAACTTGAAATAATTTTGCATGGAGTTAGAGATATTTTGAGTTCATTCTCTGTCATACACATAGTAAGGATATAATGTCAAACTTTATCTAAACCAACACTCGTGTCTGGGGCATTCATTGAAGGATGACGTTCAGTCGCTACTTCGACAAATATTAATGCACATGTTATTACACCAGTATAGATATCACGAGTTAGACCAAAAAGCCACATTTCAGAAAAAGCAGAGCCTCCCCCCCAGCCAATACACAGTACCTGTGTTTTACATCTCTCACGAGCTACCTCCAACACCTTCACGCTGCAAATTTTAGATTTTCCTAAGATAAGGCTGACGGTGTTGAGCAGGAGGTGAAGAGAGCACGAGCGCAGCATACACACATCCACGTGAAAAACCGGGAGAAGAGTTGGGCTGGGCTTTGTCCTACTTAACCACTGCTCCTGTAGCTCCTGAAATGGGAACCTGAAACTTGGGAAATGAGGCCAGAGGTGTCAAATGTGTCAGTACTGCCAGAGCACAATGAAGTGGGAGGTGATCATCATTTTTCCCATGTTCATTTGGCCTGTAGTTATACCGTATTAGTCCCACGTTTCATGACTTACATTGGCGGTCTGAGCCTTTTTTCCTGTGGTCCTGTGAAGCACCAGATATTGACCCCAGCTAGAGAAAGAGCCTCAGCGCCTCTCATGGGGCGAGAGCCTGCTGGGACACAATTACTGGGTTACTGACAATCTACCACCTGCAAAGATAACACCTGCAAAGGCTAAGACCAGCGAGGGCATTCTTCTCAAATCAAAGTAGCAGGGAGAGTTTGCAAGTTAGGTGTTTCCTCTTCCCTCTATAGCACCGAGGACAGTCCATGTCCCACCTGGGAACATCACCTAACAACTGCTGCACTGCTGATCTCTCCGGCTCCTGGGTACATCTCCCCTGGCAGCTTACAGCTGCAGGCACAGCTCTTTACTTCTTTGCTCTTAATTTTTTTCCAGGGCAGCTAGCAGGGGTCCTGTGATCTGAGACATGGGGGAAAACTGGGAAGGATTTCTGTGCAGCTTGCTAGACAAAATGCCTACAACTTTGTTGTCTGCAATGGTCCTGAGGGTCCTTGCTAGTCCCAATGTCGATTTACTTGCTTAGATTTGGGCTTTTCGTGTGCACCACCACTGCTAATGAAAGTACCAGCTGTAGTACCTTAGCTTACTACCTCGGCACTCCAAGCACACACAGAAATGCCAAAGCAATGGAAAAACAGGACGTTTAAGTGTATTCACATGATCAGCACAATACCCCCAAAAAGTTTTCAAAAACTGGAAAAAAATCTGCAAGATAAATTGTCCTCTAGCAACATAGAGATGCAGGTAAAAGTATAGGTGTCCCAACTGTGACCAGCAGGTACATAATTAAAAGAACAGCACATGACAACAGGCGCTTAATTTGTTCAGGTGGCAAGGTTAACAAAATAAGCTCAGGGAATGAACGCGGCACAAGCAGAATGACTTAAAAATGAAGAAAAAGCCAGTCAAGATGAATCACGCGTCTCAATCAAATAAAGGAAAGTCTGCTTGCTTTAAACTCCATTGTAATTGGTTTCCTCTCACCTTCCAAAAATGTGTTTAAAAAGGAAAACAGTGTTTATGGCGCAAGCTAGACCACAACCGTTTTATTCATCTGTTGTTTCAGTTTTTCCTTAAGGCTTGCATTTAAAGACAACCCAGGGCAGCCCACTCTCAGCAGCCTTTTAACACACACCGCATTTAACGAGAAAGAATAAAGAACATTACGATCAGGTTTCCTAGGAGAGGACATCGCAAGAAAAGCAGAACAGTATCATTTCCTCAGACTTCCCTCCCAGGCACTGCCAGGCAAAGCTGGCTCACCCCTCGCTCCGGCAGCCGCCCGAGGAGCTCCATGGGACACCACCCGGGGATGCTGATGGGATCTCATGGACAAAAAGCCTTTTAGGACAGAGAGCATGCCTGTTTTCTCAACTCCACTGGCTGATCTAATAAAGATGGTAATAAAGATGGTAAACCTCTTGCCCCTGTCAGCCTTGCCTCTTCCACGCGGCTCTGCTCTCACAGCAACGAGGCACCATTAGTAGTGTTTACACAGGTCTGAATCATCCAAACTATGAAAGATGGAATAAGAGGTAAAATAATCAAAAGCTGCATCAGCAAGAGCAGTGGTTTAATCCAGCTGAAAACTTTATTTTTAGAAAACTAGCATCTCTTAGGCGCCATCCCTCAAATTCACTTGCCTGCACGGACGAGAACGAGGACCCACGCATGTACCCCCTCTCCAGTCCCGTTCACTCCTACTGCCCCCGTGTCTCTCCTCTCCTCTGTGCCCGTGAAGTCAGGCGTACGTAGCCAGCCCAAGTGATCGGCTAGACGTGACCAACTGCAGTGTTTGCTCCAACACTGGTGGGATTGTCCAAATTTTGCTTGAGATTGTATCTGACATTTTAAGCGGGGAGGGTAGGGGAGGGTGTCAGGGGTTTTTCCCGGTTGTGCTTCACATTAACTTCAGCCTCAGATAACCAAGGCAGCTTTCACAGCCCATCTGCCTCAGAAAGCACTCCGACTTTTTGCCTCCTCGAGTGCAGCTTGGGTTTATTCAACCAGAAAGAGCAGAAGTAGCGGTGTGCCCTTCACGGCACACAGAGCGGCAAGCAAATACCCCACAACCCAGCCAAAGATGGTTTGAATTGCTGGATAATTGACTTAAAAACCTCGAACTGAAATCCGGGTTGGCAGATCGCATGCGATTCTGCTGAGGATTCCCCTCTTCCTCTACCTTGCTTCTTTGCATCCCAGTCAGCCCGAACGCAGCCACGCGCTCGGGTGAGCTCTGCCTGCAGCAGAGGACAAGGCAAAACCCACGGACAGCTCTGCACCCCGGCTCTGACACTGAGCACGTGGCAGGTAGCGGTAAGGCAGCAATGAGGTGAATCCCACCGGGAGACTGTGGCAGAGCACTGGCAAGGTATTCTTCAGGTTCAGGAATAAGCTCTTGTCTGAATGAATTTCTGAAGTGGCTTTTCCCACCTTATCTTTGGGAACTGATACCGACCTCGGGTAACCTCCCGCAGGCAGGAGGGCGGTGGGGCAAGAAAACGCGTGACGTGGAGACAAGCCGTGAATCCCAGGAAAGAGAGCGAGCATCTCCTTCCAGACCGCTACGACCCGGGCTTAGTGCACAATCCCTAACCTCAGCTTCGCTTTTGTCTGTACTTGCTAAGGGCAGGTTTTGCTGTCCTTACTCCTCAAACAGCATCAGTGAAATCTACGGGACTCTTTGCAGGCTACAGCCCGTTCTGTATGTAAGTGCTGCCTCTGAATCTGGCACGAGGCTGTACTTTCGGCAGGAGAAACACATTAGAAAGCCACTGTTTGATATGAAAGCCTTCAAGGTTTCTTAATAGACCTTCATCTTTTTCTGTAGCTTTGTAGAATTTTAGAAAAGTTTGCTAATGTAAAAATAATGTGTTTATTTAACCATGATATCTCTCTCTCTTTTTAATTACTGAGAGGATCTGTAGTACAAATCCAAGTTTTCTTCCACCTCATACTGGTACAGTCCAAAGCCAAGAATACATATGTTGCTAGCTGGAAAATAAAGCGCCCTTGATTCCTAACTTTATTTTGGACAGTCCACTCCAAGTTATTAAAAAGCCAAATTCAGTAGTGAGAAAATATATATAGCTTCAGCTGTTTTGTGTGGGTTTAAAGTAGTATTTGCTTTATGAGTAAGAGATTCAATAATGCATATATTTACATAAAAATAGTTTTGACATTTAAGTTAACTTTTCGCCAAGCTGGTGCAAAAATGGAAATGTAAAAAGCATAAGCACAGAAATAAGCCCCTATGCTGTAAGTCTGCTATTTACAGGTAATTTTTTTCTTCTTGGCAATAAGACCTGAACGGTATGTTTTATAGCACTAGACCTAGCCACTCTGAGTCAATTTAGTGTTTATGGAAAGTGCCAGACTGACAGTTCGAGATTTAAACTCTCCATGCCAGTGCGTAGTTGAGCTGGGGTAGCAGCAAGGAGAGTTTCCAGAACCTGGGCCACTGAGGGACCCCGGACAGGTTCTGCAGACATGACAAAATTCACGATAGCACAGTCCAGTACGCATCAACGCGAACACCCAATTACTTCTCAAGGCCCAAGAGGCTTCTGAAGAGGGTGGCACCACCACGTGCCCCAGGAGAGCACGGGGTGAAGCACCCAGCACAATTCGAAGCCCCAGATGGCTACGAAACATCCAAAACTTTCAAACCGAAGCTGTTCAAAAGACCAAGTCCATCTCACAGAAAATTTTAATATGACAAAAAGCAGATGCAGATTTGCAGCAGGAGATAACCTGCCACTCTCGGGGCTTCTAGGCAACTTGTCAAGGGCCGTGGGACAGGACGGCCTTGCCACTGCAGAGCCCAAAGCAAACCACGGAGGAGCCAGGACACCCGTCTCGGCTTCACAACCTCCCAGCAACACACGTGCAACCAAGCTGGCCAAGGACCGGGCAGATCGCCTGGCAAAAAGCCTTCACAGGCACCGCCACAGCGTCGTCAGGAGTGAAGCCTCACAGAGAACACGTGGGCCTTGGTACCTCAGCCACCCTCAACACACAACGTTCGTACTGTTGTGTTGCATTGGAGGATTCCCTGACAACTCCTCCTCTCATCAATCACACGTGGTGATTAATATTCCGTCTCATCTACTCTTCACTGCTTTCCACCTGAACTATCTAGCTCCTTTAGCCTTCTCTTTTCTCAAAGCCAAGGAGGAAAAAAAACCCCAACTCTTTAATGCTCAGTTAGGATAGGCGACGCACAATACGACGTCAAGCGCGTTACCTAATTGCATTGTGGCAAACCATAGGAGCCCTACTCTGCTAGATCTGGGGATGACCATGCAGCAATCACTAAATAATTGATGCGACGGACAGAAGAGGTTGGAAGCTCTCTTTTCTACAGCAACCAAGACCGTTCCTTATTTCTTTTTTTCCCCAGAGCAATTAGTCAGCTCAGGGACGTCAAAACATATAACTGGGCCACAAGACAAACTACAGCGTAAGTGCTGCTGCTTTGCCAATGACCTAGCAGGCTTGGCCCCGAGGTTTCCGATGTTTGAAGCCTCATGTCCCTTGTTCAGTACTGCAGTACTTCTAAAGATACTTTAATAAAGATGAAATGACAGGCAAACCTACCTGCATGGGTCCTTCATGTATATAAACAAATAACAACAAAGCCCAGATAACCAAACCAGTGACATATTGGTAAGAAAAAGAGAATTATAAAATACATGCATATACATTTATTAAGCCTTTGGTCACTGATTCAGGCCCTTTTGCAAAAGTTCGTGACAACTGGCTCATCAATACTTAATACTCTGCCTGTTTCAGCTGAATGGTCTGGCAATTAAAAAGCCATCTTTACATTCTAGTTACCCTACAGCATCATAAATAGATGAAAATATATAAACAGAAACAATTAATCAGAGCTGAGGATAGTCTTGATCCTTACTGCAGCCTCATATGTTACATATTTTTTCTGCCGTGATCTCACTAGCAATGCATCACTGTTTTTAACCACTCTGAGCACTGATTCTACACTCAGCAGCTGTGTTTGTTTACAGGGCTAGAAATTAGCACAGGACAAATGGACTTCATCCAACTGAAATTTTTTTTTGGCATTTTCCACTACACTTCACAATATATTGGTCCTCATAGTCCAATTATGTATTTGCCACTGACGCTGGCCAAGGAGAGCGCGTAAGCAAAGATGGTGCTCGCTAATACTGCACAGGGATGCTTTTTATTGCTCCAAACACGAGCTCCCTAATTACTAAGCACGGTTCAGACACTTGTAGCCAGGAAAGTCCACTACTGTATTGTCTATACTTTTTTCACTAGGAACGTAAAGAATGTCATCATAATCCATCCTGCGCTTTGCACACTGCCAGTTCAGTAAGAGCGATGAAATGCAATGATATTTTATACTTAAAGGGACCTGCCAGTGCCCTTCACGCTTGTAACCGAGCTCCCAAAGCCAAATTCAGAGAAGTCAGCCCTAAAATCATTTTCCGTTTCAATCTCCATATGCTTTTTCATGGATGGTTATTTAAAAACAAACAAAAGAGCAGCACTATGCCCCTACGTACTTTTCATCTCCTTGACTATTTTCTCAGCACAGAGTTGGGGGGTGCTTTGTTCTTCCCCATCCCATTCTAGAATAAACAACTAAAGAGGAGCTACTGAATTCACTGGGACATGGCAGCGAACACTCCTGCCCTAGTTCTCACACACCTGAAGGTAAATATAATCTTTAATGTTTGCCCTAATTATTCAGAATATTTTTGTAAGCAACCCCTATTTATACTAGAACTCCCACAACAGATAAACACAGCATGCATTAAGCTGTAGTTTACAGACTGTTTATGTCTTCCATGCGGCTAAAAATACTTTGGTTCCATCTTATAAACTGTATTATACAGAAACTACCAAACAGCCTCCTGGGCAGCTGCTGAATCCCAGTATTGAAACAATTTCTCCATGCAAATATCCACAACTGTCCGTAAATTCACCAATAAACCCTAATAAGGCACCTCTCTGGAGAGAACAAGGTTAAAAGCACTATGCAACTTCTTGAAATACATGCTCTCTTGGGGACAGGAAAAAAAACATTTCCAGGAACATATGCAGGGCACTGCGTTTCTGAGGGACTGCCTCTCACTATTTTTAACTTTGTTTCGTGCAACAAAGTCCATATTTCTCTGATAATTTCAAATAATAGCAATGATGATGTTCTGACATCACAAGATGCATGAAGAACCCTGTCAAAGTAATATATTGCACTTCGCTGTGTAATTATGTTATGTTGGAGCAGAGTGTTGGAAAACTTAGTACAATCATTAGCTGAGCACTGAATGTTTTGATTGTCAGACAGGTTGTATATGATGCAAATATATGACTCAGAAATGATTTCACATAAACATTTTGGTAACAGTAATCTGACTCATAACCTCCAACATAGAAAATAACAAGCTGCACAAAACATCTGTGCGCTCCGAGCAACCCCAGCTTGTAGTAACCTTTACAAGTCTCGCAGCACAGAGAAACCAGAGGGTCCCATCCCCGAGGACCTAAAGACGAGAGGTGCTGAAATCTACCTTCCCAAAAAGAGTTAAAGCAGGAGTAAAAAAGGCCGTTGTTCCCACCCGGGATTCCTGCCGAAGAGCTATGATAGTTTACGCCATCTCATAGTCTGCCCGGTGGGCATTGCTTGGTTTAGGTCCACGTTTAACAGGGATAAGATGGGAGGCAAGGTTTGCTGTTATTCCACCCCGAAGCTTCGCCATGTCAAGTATGACACAATGCACAATTCTTCTTCTATTTATTTTCTCATTTATTAGGAGATGGACAGCTTCTTTCATGGTCCCTTTCTGAAGACAAATGTGCAGTCTTGAGTGACAAGGAGGATTTACCGTCTGTTATTTCAGAGGAGGTTTGCCATGTTTATTCTGGAAAGTGCCATGAATTAATGAACTATCTCTTCAAGCCTCAGTGAGTCGGAGCTGCCAGCTCTCTGACTGCCAGAAGCAACAGACTGTTTTGGGACCCCATAAAATTGTTTTTACTGAGACTAGCGATAGCAAAAGTATCAGGCAGACCCAATCCCAATAGCTCCTGAGACATAAAGGACTCATTATACCGACTTCAGCTGTTACACTGTATTTTTATTCGGAGTCTCTCAACAAAACTATCAGTTAACTCAGAAGAACACCTACTATTAGCTTCCCTGCCGTGTGGACATCACCAAAAGACATTACGACTCTGCAGCATGGGCATTACCAAAAGACATTACCCCCCTGCAGCATGGACTTTATCATTGTCATAGATGTTACCAAAAGTCAAGCAAACTTTTACTAGGCTCTCCAATAGTTTCAAGTGAAAAATGTGCTAGCCTGCCACAGCTTTCATCTTTCCTATTCAGCTCCTCACGGATGTCAGCTTACACCCACGTAAAAGAGCTACACTTCAACACAGGCATAAAACCAGAGCCTGTCCACACGCTCGTGCTACCACTGATGGCACCCAGGTGTCTTCTGCGCTGTTCGGTCAGAGACCCAGAAGGAATAGCTGCTCTCTTGCAAAAGCCATCACTTAGGGCAAATAGTAGACAGCATATTTAAATGGACGTCTGGTGGGGTGTTCGTGTTCAGGTAGCAGCGACAGAGACCGGAGGCGTTACCGATGTTGAGCTGTTCGCAAGCACGTTTGAGGACCCACGTCCCTACTGGAGCGTGGCTGCAGAAGGCACGGATTGTGCAACACGGATGAGAAAGGTTCACAAGCGGGAAGGACTAAAGCCTAAGCCAAGAGATAACCTGCGGTCTCCAGATGACTGACGCTGCAACCTGAAGAAGGACGGGTTTCACCAAATAAGACCCTACTGTTCCGCCGACTCCACAAGCCATTTGGGGACCTGCCAGGATGGTAACGCAGTGCGCAGTTTCACGGTTAGATCGCAGGACTGGAAGCAAGAATTTCAGAGACCTTATCGCAACCCTGGTCCAGTCATGCCCTCTGAACCTCAGCTTAGCCATTTGGAAAATGAGTATAATAACGATTTACGTTTGTCAGAGCACTCTGTGAGACTTCAACGCTTATGAAGTGTTTTGAGGTCCTGAATAAGAGACAGAGCAGTATCCTTACGTTGTCTAGTAAGTAACGAGCACTACACATCCTGCAGAATGGAACATTTTTGGACAGGACAGCTGCTACAATCATTAAAGTGTAAAAACTATCACAGGCAAGAAACAAGACACAGACATCTCAAAGTGAAAAGCTCTATTGTAGTGCGCTAAACAAATGTATTTTCTCTCCAGCTATCTTCCATAGCATAAGTTGGAACTTCCTTAAATATGAGAACTTTTTTTCACATCTCCCTTTTTTCTTCAATCCCTTCCCCCTCTGCCTTTTTCTCTTTGTGCATTAAAAAAAAAAAAAAAAAAAAAAAAAAAAAGAGAGATTGAAAGGGCAAGCCAAGAGATTCACAGTCACCAAAGCCTGCAGAACATACAGTGAATTTTGGCAGGACATGCATGTTTATCCTTTTCATATGCTGTTTAAATTATTTTTATAAACAAGTCATTATCTTGCATAGCCACTGCTTGGTCCCTTTCATGTCAAAGACGTTTGATGTTACAATAATTAAGCAAAAGGGTCTGCATGCTTGAAATGCGGTCTCAGGATGACAGTTTGTGGGCAAGAGAGACTGCTGCTTTTCTAAAATAGTTTCTTCTCCTCCAAGCTTTGTTGCTGAAGTCAAGCACCTGGATTCTGTACTTGCAGATCAAATCTTTGTGTAGATATTCAAATACCAATTTCGTACCAGACTTAAATTTTAGAACTATGCTCCTACTATTTTGCACCAAAATCGTGCACACAGGACAAGGCTCGCGGAAAAGCCCCTCATTGCTTGCACGCAAACGTCTTGAGAAACCAGGCTTGGCATCATGATGAAGACACAGGTATATTAAAAGCTTACAAGGCCTCTTCCCGCACCAAGAAGGGCGTTTATCGTGGCTGAGCTGGACCACGCCACCAGCGCGGGCATAAGAGGAGAAGAAACACGAATGGGAAGCCCACGGTAAGTGACAGAGGAAATGCTTCCTCCTTTTTTCCTGCAGAGCTCTGGCGACTAAAGACTGCCACTTCAACCTCTGCTCATCTGGATTCAGCCAGAGGGAGCTTGCGCCTCTGCGACACGAGGAATTAAAGGTCTGACCACTTCTTTATACCCCAAAACAGAGCGTTAATCCGGATAGTTTTAACGCCGTTTGAAAAATATGGAAGTTAGGCTGCAGCAAGTGTTCATGTCCGAACACCTTTCGCTACAGAGTTTACAGAGGCAGAGGCAGACAAGTCTTTTGCATCTTGTACGTGCTTGTTACAGTTCAACATTTCTTCCAACTCATTTGGACAATTTTATTCCTTGTAAAAGGACCAGGATTGACTGCTTACGGCTTTACTCTCCTGCATTTCTCTTTAAATGGTCTGGAAAGCCCAGGAGACACAAGGATGCAAGAAGGCACCTCTGTTTCACACTGACACTGCAGACCCTTTCCTCCCTCCAACACCTCTTGGCTTACGGGTGCGACTATCACAACCTGTCCACAAGCTCTAATCTGTTCTCATTTTTTAAGTGTTCCTTGTTGCCTGGTGTGGAGCTAAACGCCTGTGCTTCAATAGACATTATGTCACCCCTTAGCCCTTGTACAAACAGAGTGTCTAATACCTTGACCGTATACGCCACGCGAACACGATGCAGTGACAAGATAAGAACGCTGCATCTGCGCCTGCACACAGTAGTACACCTCACCATGAACATTTGTGTGCATGTTTTAAACGGGGCATATTTTACAGCCTGCACTTGATAAAAGAAATTGCGGCTTTCCATTTGCTACCAGTAAGATTTTGGGTTGATCAAATACATCTTCTTTAAAAGGGGGCTTCAAATAGCCAATTCATACATCTCTGAGACTGCAAACGACCATTAAAATACATGGAATAACACATCTTTGGAATACTGTTTGAAAAACACTTTCTCATTTATTATCGGGAAATTTGACTTGTTCGGAACAAGTGTTAACACTGTCTTGATTAATTTGTAAAGCTATTCAAGCCATGAAGTACATCTGCACGCTGAGTATATTTCAAATACTGTGCTTCTGTTTTCATTTTCAAAATGTTTTTATTTATACACTAATATTTGACCTATGAATATTCCAAGTTTATATGGAGCCAGCTGTTCTAAATTCTGGTTATACTGAGCATTCGTGCAAAACATCAGGTGATATCATTGGATATTTTTAAAGGGGAAAGTTCATAGGAAAGCAGTTATGTATTCTTGTGATTAACACCACATTGGATCAAAACAGTCATGTCTAGCTCTCTGAAAATACAGCTACTGTTTTAGTTAGCAGAACACTTCGGCTCTGTCTACATTATCCTTTTTTGCCAAAAATTCCCACTGTTGCTACCACTGATTCAATTCTGTCATTGTGCTATGATGAGCACTGCAACGTAAAATAAAAAGAGCTGCAGGCAGCGCTGACAAAATCTTTGTGCCCTTCACAACAAAACAAAAAATATCTCATGCCATCACCAAAAAAAGAACCCAAAAAAACAAACGAACAAAAAAAACCAAAAAACCACCACCCCCAAAATCTACCCAACCCTATAAGGCTGTTTCTTAGCCTGGGAGCCTAAGTAACTGAAAGTTCAGGAAATACCAGCCCTGATCCATAGCAGGTTTTAGGAATCAAAGTCCACTACGATGTACTAAACACCCCTGCGATCCCACAGGGGCTCGGTTTCTTTAATTAAGCTTTCTTCTCCTGCCACAGCCCAGCTGCAACCCCGTGCCCTTCCCAAAGCCACCGCCTTGAGAACCTGCTCCGGGTGCAAAGCGCGGGGCCGCAGGGCTCCCCGGGGAGCGGACGCCTCTTCGGGGTGCTGGTGCCGGCCACCCCTCCTGCAAGCGCTGCGGCCACGCAGGAGGCACCACTCCTCACCCTCTGCCAGCCGTGACCCGAAAAAAGGTGGAAAGAAACAAGCCGCTGAATGGTTTTCATGCACGTCCCCTCGCCCTCGGGGTGTCACGGCTGGAGAACCCCAGTCGCAAATGCCCTCTCCAGACTTAGAATCACAGGTGGTTTGGGCTGGAAGGGACGCTCAAAAATCACGTAGTTCAACCCCTCTGCCATGGGCAGGGACATCGTTCACTAGACCAGGTTGCTCAAAGCCCCATCCAACCCGACTTTGGACGCTTCCAAGGATGGGGCATCCACAGCTTCTCTGGGCAACCTGTTCCAGCGTCTCACCACTCTCACTGCAAAATTTTCTTCCTTATATCCAATCTAAACCCACCCTCCTTCAGTTTAAAACCATTGCCCCATCAAACGGGGAACCTAGGTGTGACTCAATACCAGCCTCCAAGAATCAGGTGCACAGAAAATGACTTTCTGGTCCTTAACCTCAGTCTCCCAGGCTCTGGGGTCTGATGCCTGCTAAAACAAACAGGAATCTCTCAGGCATGAGCCATTTTTCCATTCAGGCGAGAGCGTTTGCTCTCTGTTTCACACCGCTATATAAATGGTCAAACAGAAACGCTGAATGATTAGTAGGTGGACCGTACTTAACGGCATTACTGTGTATCTGCTGGGACACAGCAGAAACACACGACAGGACTGTTTACATCCCAAGTAACTTGTGCCTTCCTCTAACCCCTCACAAGTTAGCAATGAGGCAAGACGACGCAAGAAGAATCATGCCTCCACGGCAGGGAAAGTCTAAACACCACCTTCCTTCCTCCTAAATCACAAACACCACTTGAAAGTTTATATTTAAAACTACGAGAGAGAGCATCACCGCCACGATGCGCCAGGCTAGACCCAGCAAGGACCGCAGCTCCTCGGTACAAGCCTGCGGCAAGAAGTGCCTGCAGAGCTCAGCACAAGACCTCCACGACAGAGCTGCCCAAGTGATTTTCTGACGAAGCCATGTTTCGCTGGAAGAAAACTGCCAAAAGAAAACCTTTTTAGAAGGAGCGGTTTAGTTTCAACTTTGTTTGAGGAAAAGAACTAGGAAGTGCTGCTTCTATTTTTACCAAAAATTCCGAACAAACCAACCCCGCACCTGGGTTTGTGTTTCAAAATGCAACTTTTTATACATATTGTTATTTATACATACAAACTTTGACTCGAATCAATCGAGATTGCTTTGCAAATACTAACTTCTTCCAATTACAATCACTTTTTGTTGTTGCTGTTTTAAGTAAGACTTCAACATTTCACCCAAATTTAAGACAGTGTAAATTTTCAAGCTTTGTAAAGCTTTCACAAGAGAGAGAATAATCCTGCTAATGCCACATGGTCTGGTTCCAGTAGCTTAGTCCAGATGACACTTAGACCTGGATAAACTGCTTACACAGACGTGACCCTCCACTCATTTCAACAGCGCAGGTTTCGAACGGCAGCTTCTCGGGGAGCCGCACATCTTCCAGGGCTCCTGGCCAAATGCAGAAGGATGACTGCAGTCCCTCAAATTCAGAGGGTGGAGGAGCTGAGGACTTCTAAAAGACCATTTGCCCTTTCTTTAATCGTGACTTCAGGCAGCTGCATGCTTGCAGGCAGCTCACGAGCAACAGCTACTTCAAGGAGATGACACGAAGGAGGACCTTGAGCTGCATCAGTTGAACAGCAAATGTACGGCTGCTCTCCGACACTTGGGATCTGTCTTGGCACCAAAGCCCGGTATACAAGGCTTGGCAGAAGTCGGTAAACTCATTCCCATCGTCAGCTTCATGATTTCTAATACTGGCCTGGTCTGGACACACGTGGAGGACGCTGCTCGCACGCCGAGAGCGCGAGGCTGTACACAGCCAGCTGGCAGCACAGCCAGATCCGCAGCATCACACACTCCAGTTACTCCCTGTGAGTAGATGTCTTGACCTTTACAACATGTGGCCAAGAATATAAACAGATGGGATGACAGTATGAACGGTACAGTCCCGTCAATATAATCATGCAACGTCCCTGATACATCTTGGTTGCCTAATTTCATATCCCCTGACAGCGAGCATGATACCAGTAAAAAGGCGGGTGGGCTGATCAAATCCTTCAGATGAAAAAATTCACCTGCTTTAGAAATGCACGTAAGGATGCTGGAGCACCGCTTCCCTCCTGTGAAAAGCCATGCAGAGGGAAGGCATATTGCTCGCACCTAAGCGCTTGCCATGGATTTGTGCAAGATCATTCCTAGAAGGAAATCTGGTAGGTGACAGCTGCCAAAAAGATGAAAAGCCTGTTTGGAAGACGTCGCATCCATAAGTTGCTGCTCTATAGGCAAGGGGAGAGAGGGTATTTGTACAGCGAGCCCTACGCTGAACCTCCAAGCGGCTCCCTTGCACTGAAAGGGAGAACCCTTGCCCCAGCAGATACTTGAAGTCTTGCAGGAAAGACGGGGATTGCCTGGGGTTTGGGGATTCGAAGATGAAAGAGGCTTTTCACCATGGTCGCAAATGGAATCGAGTGGAAAAGCTTCAGGGCTGCCTGCAGGACTGCCTGGCAAACAGCTAGGTCTCCCCTCAGCCTTCTGCCTGAAGTCCTCCCAAGAGACCTGTGGGTCTTGTGATAAAGGGGAAAACCCTCTCCCCAGAAGTACAGAGATACAGTGAGTCCACGCTGTTAGTCTGCTACAAAAAGGCACGACACTGTGGATAACCAGGCACCACGCCCCAAAAGCACACTTTTTACAGCCCTTATCTCTGGAGGGTTTGATGGGTTCAGACTTTCCCTGCACAGCTACCCAGCTGTCAACAGCCCCAAGACTTTGGTCATAGCAGAGACTATGACCTGCAAAGACTGTCATTGGGTTCCTTGGTTTTTCCTGGGGGAAGCACACGGCTTTTTTCCCTTGGTGTGGATGCCGGGACAGGAAGGCATGGGTGAGGACCAGAAGAGCTTCTTCCCCATTTTGACACAGGATTGCTCCGCAGCACCTCTCATTATACAGGGAATAATTCTGGCCACAGTTAAAGTAGCAAAGTCTTTCTGTTTCTGCTGCTACGCCTGGCACGTACTACTCTCTGAAGACATCAGCCAGTGAAACAGGGGCTGGAGAGCAGCTCCCCTTCACGTCAGCGCTGATGAAGCAGAGGAGACCAGGGAGACTTTGGATCTGCCACAGCCCCCAGCCCTAGTCTGCAGTTTGGTCTGAGCTGTGACCCCTCGCTCCTCATCTCCCTGGACTGAGGGAGAAGGGGTTTGTTGTGAGGAACTCAACACGTCTCTTGCTAAAACAGTCTTGGCAACAAAATACAGGGATGCTTGCCTGAGTCCGGCTGTCAATCCAATGTCACTGCCTCAAAGAGGGATCTCCACACCAACCCCGGGTTGTTTTGCAAGGAGAAAGAGGAAATAACCCTACCTGGTGCCAGGAGGAAGGTACATTAGTCAAATAGGAAATGTTAATAGATGTTATTTTCCCAACACTGCTGTGTCAAGACACGCCAGTGCTACATTTATATCAAGGATGTTCCTACAAGAAGAGCTGAACAGTTTCACGAGAACATCCATTAGCCCACAACGCCCCCCCTCCCAGCACCGCAACCCTGCTGTACAGCCATTCCCCTGGCACAGAAGTTCAGTACCCTGCTTGGTCTGATAAATCCCAAACAGAGAGATCCAAAATGCAGATGTTTCCATCTACGCTAGGTACCCAGACTTCCTGTGTGGGAAACAGAAAGAAACAGGCACTTTTTGGGTGCCTCATCCTAGGGAAAACGCCTTAAATGGACACTTTGAGGATCACCTTCCTAAAATAAGGACCAGGTTTACCAAGGGTAGATGATACTTTCTGTCAAATTAGTTTTTGGTATCTAACCTGATAAAAGAAATTTATTATCTAAATTATCTGGTTTATATCTTATGCATGTTTTTACTTGTAATGGGAAGAAACACTTATGTCTACTCTCCAGGTGCTTTATAAAACAAAGTGCTAAGCATCTCCTGGAAACCCTGGACACTCAAAGTTCCCCTATCGCCTTTGGGAATCATTGTCCACAACTTGCAAGTCCATAGTACAGTGCAGACATCACCAGGCAGGCAAGATAAATCCCAGACTCTATACTTTGAAGACCGATGTTTCTTGTCCACCCTGTAAGACAGCAACTGTCCACATCTGGAGAACCGTCACACCTGTGTCCTGCTTTTTTCACTTCCCCTCTCTCCGCCCAAAAGAAACCACCTCCTAGGACATCGCCTTCGAGCCTGGGACAAGCCTGCACTGCTTGAAGTCCCTCAGCTTTGCAAGACCCAGACAAGGAGGACTTGTACCCTGAGCACACATGGAAACATAGCCTTCCCCAGACAGAAAACCCATCTGCTGTATCCCCAGACTGAAGGAATATGTATGTTGGTCAGGAAGGGCTGGAGCACTGCACATTTAAAATCAGCAGTGACTGCAAGCTACTGACTCTTTTTGGGCTACAGGGCTGGAAAAATTAGATGCGCTTCTTTTAAAAGAACATCAACACCTGCAAACTTTCAGGACAAAGTAGGGCTTTTCCGCACAGCTGACACAGATGATGGCTTTCCAGCACAAGGAGATGCATCATCAAATGCTTGCCTGGTTCTGGGCTGCAGCAGAAGCAGTATCAGCACCTGAAGCCACCCCGGCCACCTGCACCGACTTCACACCCACGCAGCCGCAGGTATCTTCAGGGCAACCTGCACCAGGTATACCCACGTAACGCCGTACGCTCCTGATCCCGAGAGAACGGCAAGGGCTCCTCACATCTCTTTGGTAACTGCCCCTTCAGTCATGGCAAGGGAATTCTTTACAGTTGAACATAAAGCTCTTCAGAAGCCAATTTGAACCAAGCAGAAGTCATTATAGGTCTGATCGCATGCAGAAAATCCTAAATAAAGTAATTCTGGCAGTGTCTGCTTAGGAGGAGACTCCAGCTGTGGGTTTTCAGGGTTGCTTGGCATATGTTTCATTGGAACAGTCAGTGTCCCTGAGGTCAGGAAGCCTTCCCTTTCTGCTGCGATCCCACCATCTTTTGCTGCATTTTCTAGACTACGTCTGATAAACCACTTTGATACATCACAGGCTGGCTTTCTCCCGTCACACCTTCGGTTTCTATACCGCAATTTAACCTTAGGCTTCCTCTAGTTCTCTGGCATGAGTTATTGTTTAGTGGAAAAGCGTCAATACGCATGTAAAAGACCCCCAAAAATCCCTGACATGTCAGAGGAGCTACAGAAAACAGCCGAACAGCTGTTTGGTCTCAGCCCGTTGATTTGCCAACACTTTGGTAACAAACAATCACGTTAAATGACATTATGGTTTATGACTCGGAACTTGGAAGTTGATGAAGAAATTTCTGCAGTTGATTCATACTTCCTGAGACTCATAACTAGCATTTCAATCGTGCTATTTTACTTCATTACATGAACAATTTTCCTCGTTGTTACTTAAGTGTCTAGATCCAAATTATCAGAACTGATTTGAATCATATGAATTTTTTTTGTTTGTTTTCAAAAGAAACATACACTTTCAGGTCTACCGCGTAATACTGCTCTCCTGGTGCTTTATGAAGCAGGCAGCTAAATACCTTCTAAAACACCACGTGCTCGCACTTCTCCCCGAAAACAGCTCCTCTGGGAACCACCCAGCCCCGTGCAAGCACCTTGTTCCGCATCCTTTAAATAAAACGCGTTATAGGGACTGCTTACAGACAGCTACAGCTGACACCACGCTGCTTAAATTCATAGCTCCAAGTATAGGTCCTGAGAGTTCCCACAGCAAACAAGAGAGATGGCAGCAGCAGCTCTGTATATTCAAAGGACAGAGAGGTTTAGGGAGGCTGGGAAGGGAGAAGCCCAGAAGCAGCTGCCCTTTGGACCCAAAACCCGTACAGCATTCCCAGGTCTCAGGGTCCGTGCTAGACACAGACCACGCTGGCTTCATTGACGGATGATTTCAGGATGTCTCAATCAAAAGCAGCAGAGTTCCGAGTTGGCCGCACCACCTAAACGTCCCTGAGCTAATTTTAAGTGAGAAGGCTGAGACCCTGACCGATAAACCCACAGTATGTGGAGCCCACGGGGCTCTGCGCTGCTGGAAGGGCTGAGCACCCCGGGGCAGCTCCGCTGCGCCTGCGGGCGTTGCAGTCACCTCAATCTCAACACAGCCGAGTCCTTCGACAACCATTTGCGGCGCAAGGGGGGCACTTCCAACCTACTACGGGCTTTTCATCGGGTACAAAAATTACCCGGCTCTTGTTCTAAATACATACACCGTGGTACAAAGCTATTGAACGCATCTACCGGTGCTGGGAGCTCAGAGAAATTTCACGCTGCGGTAATATATCGCTGTTCCAGATGAGGAAATGCACAACAATTCGTACTTTTTTTTTTTTTTTTTTTTTTAAGACAAGACAAGCTGTTCACAGGTGGTGTCGTTCTGGCGCGCAGCTCTGGCAGCACCGGTGAAAAGACAGAGTTTTCAGCCGCCCGGCTAAGACACTTGAGCTTCACAGGAATTCCCTAAAAAAAGGAACTGCAATTTGCCAACTGAAATATTTTCATTCTCCACATTAGGCTGAATCTAATTACGCTGTTTCCTCACAATTGCAGTCTAGTATTCAGGGCTCCTTCAAGAAACAAGCTTAATGGCTTTCCCACCGAAATGCCCACCTCGGAGCCCTTCGCATCAGTGACACGCTGACAGCGTGATTTATTTGAAGAGCAGGTTGAGGTCTAACAGAACTTATTTCAAGATTTCCACGTGATGCGGACTTTTATCGCGTTCCCAGGCTCCGTCACCAGAATCCCCTGGACGGAGTCACGTATTCCTCACCTACGCTAGCTCGGACCCCCTCAAAGGAGGGGACGGGGACACCGTGGAGTAGCAGGGGACGTTTTTTCCTCCCCAAAGCGCCCGTGCCCTGCTGGACCTCGGACGGAGCGAGTGCCGCTTGCGCTCCGGCGCGGCCCCGACGCTGCCGCCCGGGCACCGGAGCAGGGCGGGTTTAATCCTGAACGCCGGGCTGTCGGACCGCTGTCCCCGTAACGGGGACAAAACAACTACTAAAAGAAACGCGAAGACACCCTTCTCCCTCCCGTCGCCCTCGGGTTTTGCGTCCCGGGGGTGTTTTCCTTTTTTTTTTTTTTTTTAAAGCCGTTTGCGAGAGGGATGGGAGGTTCAGCCCTTCACCGAAGCCAGCCGCCCCCCTGGCCGAAACCACGGTGGGTCCCCTCCGGCAGACCCCCAGCCGCGCTCCCCGGGCAGCAGCAGCAGCCACCCCCCGCTCCCTCTCCCCGGTAGACGGGCGTTCGCCTGCCCGCCCCCCCCCCCCCCCCCCCCTCCGGCACTCACCCAGGTTGACGAAGCTCATGACCATGTCGGCGTCGTTGAGGAAGGCGCTGTCCTGCGAGCTGGGCGGCGGCGGCGGGGCGGGGGGCGGCGGGCGGCCGCTCCGCTCCGCGCTGCCCTCCGCGCCCTCGGCCAGGGCGTGGTAGAGGTCCAGCATGAAGCGCGGCGCCGCCGTCAACCGACCCGGCGGCGGGGCCGGCGGTTGCAGCGGCCGGGGGCGGTGGGGCAGCCCCAGCACCGAGAGGATCTCCCGCTGCATCTCCCGCTTCTCGTGCGACTTTAACCGCCGGTAGAGGAAGCCCGAAGCGGTGGTGGCGGCGGCGGCGGCGGGCGGCGGCGGCGGCTCCCCGCCCTCGGCGGGCTCCGCGGGGCGGCAGGCTCCGCTCAGCAGCGCCCAGCAGCAGCACAGCCAGGCCAGCCGCCGCGGCATGGCGCTCGGCCGGGCGGAGGCAGGCGAGGTCCCCGCTTCCCCCTCTCCCCGGGGGTTCCCCCGCCGCCCTCCAGCCCTGCCCCCCCGCGGCGGCGGCGGCGGCGGCGGCGGCGGCTAGCGCCCGGGCCGGCGGGGGGCGGCCAGGCCAGAGGGGCTCAGCGCTGGCGTCGTCCCCCCCCACCGCCGCCGCGCATGGCCGCCCGGGGCAGCCCCCCCCCGCCGCTCAGGTGCGGCGGGGCCGCCCCCGGCCCGGCCGCTCAGTTCGCCATGCCCCCTGCCCCGGGGGGGGGGGGGGGGGTGTCAGCGTATGGGGCAGGAGAAGGAAGAAGAAGAAGAGCAGCGAACTTTTCCCCCCCCCCTGCCCGGGAGCGAGCGAGCGGCTGCTGCTGCGGCGGCAGCCCCGGTCCCCGCGGGCTGGCCGGAGCGGGGCTGCTGGCGGCGAAGGCAAATCACCAGCGCGCCCGCCTCTCGGCGGGGCGGGCGGCCGCTCCTCCGGGGCGGGGAGCGGGCGAGGGCGCAGGTAGCGCGGCCCCGCGGGGGCGGGCGGGCGGGCGGCGGAGCAGGTTATAGAAGCGCCGGCCCCGTCGGTTGTCAGCGGTTTAGCTGCGCTCCGCCGAAGAGCGGCGCCGGCCGCCTCTGCCTTGCCTGGCTGCTGGCTTGGTTCTTCTTAAAAGAAGGATTTCGGCCGCCCCTCTTCTCCTGCTCCCAGCCCTCAAAGGGTGGAGGGTGGTTGGCCTGAGAATAGGTGGAGCGCTACCTAGCCTACATCTGAACGAGCCTTCCCGTTCGTTTTGACGGGTTATGGCTCCCTACAGCTTTCTCTGGAAGACCTTGCAAAACCGGGCACGGAGCGCTGGTCGAGGGCTAGGTGCAGGTACGCCCCGCCGGCCCCGATCCACCAAGTACGAGCCTGCGTCTGCGTACTGTGAAACAGGCTATGCTGCCATAAAACAACGTATCCCTTCCTACGCTAAAGGTCGGAGGTTGCAGCTCTGATTTCAGCCCCTTCATCAAAAAGAGGAAAAAAACCCCACCGTCCAACGCTCCGGCAACAGCAGTCAGGCTGAGCGAGGAGCAGCTCTTCCATATGCTGATCTCTGACTTCATGGATCTCGCTCGGGTTAGATGAGTAATTCCAGGCTAGCCCTGCTGAAATCGGTGCAATTGCTCTAGGTTTGAACTGGGATAATTTCATAGGAGTTGGCCCTGAGAATAATATCTGGACCATTTGAAGTCACTGGCAAAATTTCCATCAACTTTATTAGAATCAGAATCTGGCAATAAGCTCATATTCAGTTTCCCAGAGACACAGCTGAGAATATTCAAGACAGAATATGTTCTTTTCAGAAGCGGAGGTTACACCGAGCTTTCACTTATGGGGAAGTAAGGTTGCAGATGGGTGTTTTAACCACACCAGTCCAGGAACATCGTAATACTGGGCATTTAAAAGCTTGTTTTGGAAGGGAAAAAAAAGCATCTTTAAGCAGATTAGAGCATAGATATCATGGGGGTGGGAGGCAAGAATACGGAAGTTGCTTTTGCAACTGTCCCTTTTGTGAAGATACTCAGAATTTGAAAGCGAGGGTGCATGTGACAGCATGGACCCGACGCGCTCCTTTTGCTATACTGGACCCCATTACCTTCATGAAAGAGGTCTGCGTCATCCCTTAAGGACTGGGGAAGGCAATGTCCAGGGCAACTTTTGTACTGCTGATTTGCTTATCCACTTTTCCTCGGCTTAGAGCAATGAGGCTAGTTTGATTAAACAGGGAGAGGAGCGCTCACTCCCTGCGAGGAGGCGAGCAACACCCCTCTCCTTCTGCGAGGCGGTGTGGGGTCCCGCTGGGAAAACCCAGGCTCCCAGGAGGAGAGCCTGGTGCACGAGCTGTCCGGTGTCCCTCTCAGCCTGCCAAGGAGGTATTTTATAGCTGTCTGAGGTGGGATATTTGGAAGCTGGGAGGAAGCACAGGAGCCCTGATGTCAGTGAAGGAGATGTCCCAGGCAGGTACTAACCCACAGGTGGCGAGGGAAGAGAGCAGCCACTTCTGTGCCATTTGCTTCCCAGTCTCTGAGCCTGTTTGGACGTAGTTCATGTCGCTGTCTCCAGCAGAGAGCCTCCAGTTCCTATCTTAACAGCACCAGAGGGGAGTGTCCCATCATACCGTTGTCTCCAAAGAATGAACTCTTCCATCCCAGGTGTCCCCCGCTCCTCTTGAAGTCAGGCAGAGATATGGTGCCCATTTAGCAACTGGCAGCATTAAACTCTCCAGGGCAGCTGTTGGGTGTTTCTGCTTCTCTGATGCTCAAATGTGTATCACCTGAAAGAAAAATATTTGCAATATTGCCATTTGCATAAAGGTTACTGCAATAAATAGGAGCTGTAGTAACAGCTGAGAGCATTTGGGCATCTGAGTTTGAGGCGGTCTGGAGACAGGGACACACAGCAAACCTTTCCGTACTTCCCTGTTAAGTTACCTTATTCTTAAATTCCTGTGCATAGCTGAGAAGCTAACACCCTCCCTTAGGAAGTCATTGCACCTTTTGTTAAGTCTCATTTAAGTCCTTCACTTTTTTCAGCAGCGCTTCCCAGAGATGTACACTACTTATCCCTGGAAATGCCTTTCGCCTGTAGATGTGAATGCTTTACTGTAGGTTTCAGCTAACGCTATCAGACCTGGGAAAGTCACCGTGACACTCAGCAGCTCGCCGAGGGGGGGGAAGAATTAAGTCTGCTTACAGAGGTCACCTACAGCAACAGATTTCAGATGTTCCTGCCATCTGAAAGGGCGAGTTTCTGCAGAGGATTTAAAGACTTCGGATGAGAGCTGAATACCTAATTCTCTGGAGGAGTGCAAAGGCTCTGTAATTCGGCAACTGTTGCAGGTTGACACACACGTTTTAAGAGTTAATTAAACATCCACTGTAGTGCTACCGGCAGAATTTTTCGCTTGCCAAGGAGCCTTTGTAGCGTATCTGCCATCCAAAACTCCCCGGTAACATGTACTTTCTTTCAAACTTTCCTTTCACTGTCATATCTTCAAAAATGCTGTGGATACAGGCTTCTGGATATCGTTCAGGTCATCAGCTTTCCCTGCTCATGACGGACATCTGGTGGCAAAGCGGAGAAACTCGGGTCTGTTCCTAGAAGTTTCCCTCGTTGGCAAGCCAGCAACAAAACCTTTTTTTTCTTTCTCTTAAAAAAACAAACAAACAAACCAACCAACCCCACCAAAACCAAAAAAAACCCAACCAACCAACCAAACAAAACCCCACCAAAACCCAAACCACCAAAACCTAATAATTCAAAGAGGTCTCCTACCTCCCCCAGAAAAATCCTTATTTAATTTTCTGCCCATAAGCCAAACTTCAGTCTGTATTCAAAAACCCACACCTGCTCAGTGCTTTGTGGGGAACGTATTGTACACGTGGCTGTGAACAGAGCCCGTACCCCACAGGACTCCCGTTCCAAGATGTGGCGTGATGCCAGCAAGGATTAACTACAGCAGTTCATTTCTTCTGGCAGTGCCAGTGTTTAGCTTTTATGCAATTAAAAGCTGGGCTACCTGTTTCTAGTTGAAAAGGATTTGTTGGATTTTCAGCTGTCTTCATTTAGCAAATCATTCCTCGCTCTTATGTAAGCAAATTAGGTTTCTTGGTTGTTTTATGCACAGGTTGTGAAGAGCAGTTCCAGGCATACGAACCACTGAAATGGTAAAGAGGAAATTTAACTTTAGTTGGAAGCTTTCGGAATAAAAAAAAACAATGGACCAAAAAAAAAAAAAAAAAAAAAAAGGGGGGGGGGGGGGGGGGAGGTTCCATTACTATGCCTTAAAATACACCACCTCATCTGTATTCCTGAGGAGGTATATGCAAAACCTTTGTCAATGCTGTCAGGTGTACAGCTTTCAGGTCCCAGAACTACACGACTCTAGCAGAATAATACGCCTTGAACTTAATTTTTTTCAGGACTAATAATATACTTTTGAGTATAGCGCAGAACTTACTATTCTAGTGATCCCTCCTCTACCTCCTGAAAACAGAAAAGACATTTGATTTTTATAACTTTGCATTCCCACCTTCCCTCCAGCTGAGCCATCGGCTGCCAAAGTTCCTGCGACGAACCCAGGCTTCTGCGCTTACAGGGTCAGCAAGGACACTGCAGTAAGGGCAGCTTCTGTCTTTGCACTCATTTCGCCAAGCAAAGGCAGGCATTTTCTTAAAGTAGTTGTGGAAGAGGTGTAAGTAATAAGAATGACGTTTGCTTTCTAAAAAAAGACCCTATGTTGTACAATAATGGCATAGCTGGAATGGACTATTTGCAGTGCTGCCCTTGGAGAGGTTGAAAATGCAAACATGCCTCCTAATTTTAGTGTACTGGTTTCCAAGGTCTGCTTGTGAAATGAGAAAGAGTGGTTGAGTATAATCTTAGTTCAAAGATCGAAGCAGGCTAAAAACAGTATTTGCTATGAAAGCTCAAATTTTTCCTTTCGCTTGCTGAACTTACTTTCTCCACTGCAAGTAGGGACAGTTGAAAAATAGTAACATCATCTTATTTGCACATAGCAAACCACTACTTTACTCAAAAATCTCATCTAAAAATATTCAATGATGATTTCCCAGATCAGAACACTTTAAAAAAACGGTTATAAATATTAATTCAACAACACGACTGGACCACTATACTTGCAAAAGCAAACAGTTAAAAGTGAAGTCAAGTCCCAGTATGCATTTCACAAACAATTCCAACTCTGTTCCAACCCTGGCCACCATCACCACCCTATCAAGGATATACTTATGTGCAAACAATTATAGCTTAAAGTTTATTTGAAGTCAACAGTATCAAGGGAAACTGACCTCAAATAGCAGCAATTAAATAAATACTAATATCTAGTATCATTAATATAGTTTCTCTGAGTCTTTTCATAGTATTTGCTTTTAATTTCAGTTTTGCTAGTGATGCTTTTTCTGTTTAAAACTGAAGAAAGTAAATTATCGACTACAAAAGGGAAACAGCAAAATCTGCTCTGTAGGGGCTGCAAATTAGAGCCAGTAAACTAGAAAGACAGTTACTTCCTATATGCAGAATTGAGACTGATATAAGCGAAAGGTCAGTAAATGTAGAAATACATTAGCCAACATGAGGTAAGATGCTACCTATAGCCTGCATATAATGAAGACACAATTTTTGTAAGAATAGACCCCCATTTTTATTGCTGCCGTAGGTAACAACAGTAGCAAAGATGCATCTTGTAATCCATAGAAGCTGGGTTGCAGGCATGCCTGTGTTGTAATCAGACCTTCTGCCGCTGTGCAGGTATGTCCACATCTGTTGTGTAACGATTACAACGGTACAAAAGACGCAGCACCACGTCCTGAGGGCTTCAGCTGGAGTTTGTGCCCTCCGGTGGGGTCTCAGAGGAAGAACTGAATTTCTTATGAACCATGAAAACTAGAGAGGTACCTGGCTGCGAGCACATCGATGCTGCAAAAAGAGAAGAGGAGAAGTCCTCACACCATCCTCGGCTGGTGCCAGCTGGTGAGCTCTCAGATGATGTCCCTCCATGTACGTTGTCTGGCATACTGAGCAGAAAAAATTAAACACTGGTTGGGGTAGCTCTTAATGTGAGGGTGAACTGGAAGACTGTGGTTTTAGCAGGTACATCGTGACCTTTAGGCCCACGTGAGGTATAATGAATGAATGCCAGGATGTCTATATGATAGGTTAAGGTTGGGAAAGGATGAAGAGGTAAAGGGGAGTCCGCATGTCGATCTTTACCGGACTCTCATCTTCAAATATTTTATTTGGATTTACGTTCTAATGCTTTAAATCAATCAGCATACATTAGTAAACCTAACTCTGTCTTACATTTTTGTTTAGCAATTAATTTATGTTTGTTCTTTTTTCATAGAGCCGCATGGAAACAGAAAGTTTTCTGTTAGGTCAGTCCAGCTTTAAACCTTGGCAAATTAACAGAATGGGCTAAATTAACAGAAAAGCCCTCTTCCAACCGTTGAGAGCTCTTTCAGACCTTATAGGAGCTAGCTGCCATTTCTGCCCGTGTGCCAGTGGGTATTTCAAATGGTGAGCTCCATGAGCTTGTAAAAGCCGTTGCAATTACGTAAAGAAACTGGAAAGCTGGAAAAACATGAACGGTTTTAAATACCATTGACAACCTTGGAACGTGCCATGTGTTATCAAAAGGGATCTACACTTCACAGGTTTGGGAAGATTTTAATCCAAACAATCTACCCATTATAAAGCTGTATGCCCAACACACCTGGGCTTCTGTTTTAACACTTCATGTTTTCTTCAAAGGGGAAAGACACCCGAGACAGCGCAGGACTGCATTAGCCAGTTACTAGAGTTAGTGTGTAATTTCTATCTGAGTGTGGTAAGGATGGTGTTCAGGTGTATTCCCCATTCCATCCTGCCTAGGGTACTCGCTGTTCAGCCCTCTGACTATCCAGCTCCCCATCAACAGAAGAGGAGGATTAGGCAGCGTACTTTGATGAAATAATTCCCTTCCACATCTGCTTCATCCAGCTGCAAGCACGCACGTCCCGGCGTGGCTGGTGCGCTGCAGAGTGGTACCTAGAACCGGTTCCTGGGGCCGAGCACCTGAGCTCACTCACCTTCAGAGGTGCAGATTTTTATACAGACAAAAGAAAAAGTGTATTTTTGAGATACAAGGGCCTGGTCATCACCTTGTGCTTTGGAACAGAAAAAAACCAAAGCAGCAAGACCAACGATAATAATTAAGGAAAGAACAGCTGTTAAGATTGCTAACAAATATTGCAGAACGGGATTGGAAAATATCCCGGAGAGAACAAAACTAGGGGAAAAAGAATTTTGGAATCTTATTTAAAGTAACCCTGATGAGGTCAGCTCTGATCAGTGTGCGAAACATGTCTTTTCAACAACACTTTTCAATAAAATTGGGATAGACCCAAACAGCATGAGGCCACAGCAGGGACTGCCAGATTATTTAAGTTTGAAAATACAAACACCGTTCCCAGCAGCATCCCATTGTAGAGGCGGCTGTACCCGGACTGCCTTTCCCTCATCTATTTGCACACAGGGGCGAGCCTTCAAACCCAACGGTCCCCAAACACCCTCCAAAAATAAACGTCGGAGACTGTTCCCTGCTGCATTAGGCTCGGAAGACGTTTCGTACCAGAAAGCCAGGTGGTCTCACACCCATCCCACCCTGACCCCGGTGGACATCTCCCTCCTGGGTAGGGCAGCCGCAGGGAGCGCGGCGGGCAGCTCGGTGCCTTCTCCCATCCTCGGCCACCTCCAAGGGTTCCCCGCTGCCGCTGAGCTGCACGACCCCTTCTTGCGGTAGAGCTGCCACCAAGGGGTTTTTCTGCCTTGTGGCCGCCTCAGGCTCTGGGGGATAAAACAAGTTTCCTACAGTTCTTCGCTGCTTACGGACATTCAGTAGATGCAGCTTGGTTTCATTCACGTTCACTTTAAAAGACACCTCATACAGTGCCAACCCAAACATGGGTATTTTGGGAAAAAGCAGGGTCTCAGAAGACACTGCACAGGGCACCAAGTCTACAAAGGCATTTTTAGACATCAAGAACTGTAGTGGCTTAGAAAACTTTAAAAACACTATTATCTTCTAGGGGGCATGAGTTGTTCCCAAACACCATTTAACGTTTAGGTCTAAGAGGTGCACACTGCGATAATAATTTTGTTAACAAGTCAGGAGAAGAGCTGAGGTAAGAGGCAGCTGTATATCAATTTAAGCTGGAGAGATGCAGCTGCTACTGTGCACTAAACAAGTTTCCATGCCAGCTCAAGATGAGGTAACTCAGAAAAGAGAGTAATCTTTTTTCTTTCTACAGGAAATGTTTTAAAGGCTGATAGAAAAGATTTTATATGCTTGCCTTCTGGAGGTAGGTCCTACAGTCATCACAGAGAAAGAAATGTGGACTCTTTAAGGGCCATTAGGAGGAAGCCTTATAAAAAAAAATTTATCTATTTCTGTGTTCTGAGCCTTCTCTAAACTAACAAAATCTCCTCCTTAGTAAAGCAGAAGTGATAACCAGCTAGTAATTGCATTGCTTATGGGAGGCTTCAAGTTTCCAGAGCAACAGCACGCCTGTAATGCAAGGCTTGTCTTTGTTGCACTGTTGGCCCAAAGCAGAGCTCAAATTTTCTGTCTCGGCCAGCTCGCACACAAGCTCCGAAGCCTCCATCCCTCCTGTGGAGTGCCGGCAGCCCAGACCTTGCTGAGTCCCCAGGGGATGCAGGCTGAGAGGTTACGGCTGCCGATGGGAAAGCCAGTTGGGACACGGCCGCTCCGTGTCATCGGGCTGTAACGCAGCATGACTGCTCCCTCCAGCCAGCACACCCACACAGGTTAGCACAACTGTGGCGGCAGGCTTGCAATCGTGGCACTGAAAAGCAGGTAAAACCTGCCCTTGCCAGCCCCGATCCCGGCAAGGTGTTCGGGAGGGACTCGGGCAGCTGATCTGCTCTGGGTCTGCGTGGGTCTTTGCTCACGCGTAAAAGGGTGACTTGCACGGGGCGGAAAGAGTAACCCCTAATGTATTGTTACTGTTTTCATATTTAACAAGCAGAGTACTATAATAAATAATGTAAAACAATAAATAAATAATGTCAACTGGAAGATAGGATTAGCTTAAAAACAAGTACCTCTGGTGTGTGGAAGTACCTTGCCCGCACTGAGAAGGCAGCTCAGCTCAGAGGAGTTTTGGGGAGAGCTGCTGTGACGTCTCCAGAGCCACATCCCCTTTTTGCACTGCACAGACGGTCACATTCAGAACAAGGCCTCTGCACCTTACTGATCCTTTGCTGCCAGACTGACACATGGCCAACTTAAAATAGCTTATTCTACTCTGCGGCAGGGGACTCTTCCAGCAAAAACCCAACAGCCTCAGAAAGAAGCGATTAAAAAGGCATTTCCAGGTGTTTTCGAGATACTTGGTGCAACTCTGACCACCACAGCTCGGACCCCAGAAGCTGCACAGTTGCATTAGCGTGATGCTCAGCCCGGGCTTTCTAGCCAGAGCACTGTGGCTGCTCTCTAAGCAGGAGCTGGGGTGGCAGGACAGCCCCTGCAGACAGGCCTCGGGCTGCAGGACCCTCATTTTCCCTACTTTGACATTAAATGTTGTCAGGACTGCTCTCTAGGACTGAGCCCCTGGGCAAGGAAGGGTCATGTCCATACCACGGCTCCCTTCCCCCCCAGGACTGCTGCTGGTCCGCGCCGTCATCCACCCATCTCAGGAACCGCTTGAGATGACACTACCTGGCCCCGGCCAAAATAATGCCCGAGACTGCTGTGTTCAACCGTGCAGATGATCCTGTCCAAGGACCTAGGAACATAAGGGGGCATTGCTTGATGTACGGGCACAGACGTAGCGTGAGCACCTGCCAAACTGCGATGCAGGCTGGCTGCTTTGTGAGCATCCTTCGTGGCAGCCTAAGGGCGGGCACCGCTCTTGGCCCTGGGCAAGCAGCTACGATCTGGGCTGATGTGAATTAAAAACACCATTCCTTTCAAAAGGCTACTCCAGGTTTTGGGCAGTTTTTTCTAACTGCTGGGCAAAGCTCTCAGTGGAAACACAGCGTTCAACCTGGGAGGGAAACATTTCTAAGCTAGCTTCTTGCTTAGAGTAATTCTAGTCTCTTACAACGTCTTTATTTCACCTAGCTTTGAAGAGATAGAGGTGGCAGATAATTAATTATAAAAGACAGTTTAAAAAAAAAAAAACCCAAACAAAAACCCAGTCATTCCAGAGTCTTACAGACCCAAGACAAAACTGATACACCAGTGACAGCATATGGGCCCTCGTTAGTGTGGAACCAAATGCCTGCAGCTGATCTCCATTAGAAAAGCCTCTGTTCACTTCCCTCACCCAAAACGATAGGGAAACCCATTTCGTTTTCTTCAAACCATATGACAACATTTGGCAAGTTTTGTTTCCTCCCATTTAAAACAAAATAAAATAAAGCAGTAAATATGATAACAGTCCATCAAGTGATGTTCCAGTTTCATTTATGTGATGTTCAGAACAGTTTGTGGCAATAAAAGGAATGGGTGCTTGAATGAGGTATTATGGTTAGCAGCCTGCGGGAAGATATATTTAGTTTAAATACTAATAATAGCCTAATAGCAGCAAGGCAAGATAATGAAATGTGACAGATGTTGGATGTTCTCTCTTTGCACTGTGCCAGATGTATATTTTAAATGACTGTTTGCATCACGAAAGGGCCAAGAGGCCTCAGTTTTGGATTCACTGCCCTGTGAGGCTGGACTCTGCAAACAAGTATTCAATCCCTTCCCTAAAAATAGAAATGATGAGTTATTTTTATCACATGTATCAATATTTCTGCATGGCCTAGTCTTCACAGAGCAGCCCTAAAGGTGGCACTGTCAAAAGGTTCACATGAAAGCCCATTTATTTCCCCACGCAGGTCATTCAGCAGTAACCTTGGCCGTGGGGAGCGCTGCTTGGCGAGGTGAGGACTCCAGGCTGGCTGCCTGGACTGAGATCCAAAGCTCCTGGGGGATCACTTAATTTGGGCAGTCAGACAGTGCCACTGGCAATCAGAGGAAGCCTTTCCAAGAACAAAAGCGTACTAATATAATAGACCCTTTCTTTGAATTAGGTCAATGCCAGGAACACTCTGCACAATTGAGCACTATCACTAGAAAGCTTTTTTAGTATTTGCCCTTCTGTTTCACATTTGAAGAGGCAAAAAGTTATGTGTGATGTCAATTGCAGGTTCATGTTATAGAAACAACTCTGAAAATGACAGTGTTGGCTTCTCTGTTTTCCTCCCACCAGTGATATCTGATAACTCATTTCCAAGTTGTTTGTCAGTAGTATGAACTCAGCCTGGATTTCTAGACTCTGACAGTGCCTGTTCCTTCACAGGCTTCTGTCACTGAAAATGCATCATTGGTCCATATTATGCCCTGAAACATGTTTTTGTAGACTTGGTGCCATCAACAGCATTTTACAGAAGCTGTAAATTAGTAAATCATGGGGCCAACGCTGCAGAGTAGGAGTTTCCAGCTCACATCCTCTCTACCTTGTTGGCTCTACAACACTGTCAGAAATAAAAACCACAGACCTGCTGGGAGTCTCTGTAATCCATGGAGTAAGACCTGCTTTCCCATAACAACTCTCCAGACTAGGGCTGTATTATAATTACACACCGAGATGAGCTGATGTTACTGGGAATAACTCCAAAGGGTCAACGTGGTCTTCCACGTGGCTGCTCTATGACTTGCTAAATTACTGCACTCTTTGCTCTGACATCGAAGCTCTCAGGAGTTCCAAGCAGGAAGCACACAGCTCTCCCCCTGTCCTACCAATAGGCAACATTTGGGGCTGAATCACTCGCACAACAGAGGACATCCCCACCTCATGCCTCCGACTGCACCACCTGAGCTCCTGCCATCATCAGAGTGCCTAGATGTCCCAGCACTTAAGGAAATCACTTTTACAAGCCTCTGTGAGAACAAAAAGACCCATTTTCACCTGGAGAACTAAGGAACAGGGAGAATTAAATAGTCCTTCCACGGTTAGGTGGGAAACTAAGAGCTGAATCCTGTTTTTCTGATTCCCAACCAGTGCCCTAAACATTAGCCTGTTTTTCCTCCAGTAACAGATTCAAGCTGTGACAGGATTCTGACATATGGATTTCCTACCCTGGCCAAGGTTTTTGAGCATTCGGGTTTTGATCAGCCACTGTCACCACCATATTTCTTCAAAGAGATGCTCTGAACTGTTCTAACAAGCATCAGCCGCAATCTGAAACAGGGAGAAAGGGAGAAATGGTTCACAGATCCTCAGAGCTACTATGCGGATATGTGGTTGGGATCAAAGGGGACTGCAGATGACAACAGCAGCACTTAAAAGAGATCTTGAGAGTTGAGTTTTCTTGCACAAACTTTTATATAACCACACCACTTTGTTCTCAAATATTTAAACAGGTTAGTGACAATGAATAAGCTATAATAATTATAACATGACAACATATTGCAGCCAGTGTGGTGAAAGTGCTTTGTATTCCCAGGCACCCTACAGTCGTCATCATCTTCAATATCTGACCATAACTCAGATCCAAGAAAGTATTAGAACAAACCAGGCTGCTAACAAATGAATAATTAGCTATATCCTTGATCAACTACTTCCTTTACAGAGAGGCCTGTATGTTGGTTATACTACAGTGTTATCAATAAAATCTTTGGCTGCTTAAGCCAGAGCGCACAACTCTGTGCTGTGAAGTACAGCTGCAACATGACAACTCTTCATAAAGGTATTCTTTTAGTTCAAGCCATGCATGAATTACAGAAAATTCAGCTAAGATACACTAAGCAAATAGTAGTAGGACTAATCAAAACTTCCATTTATCTCCCACCCAAGGGATTCCCAAACGTCATAAGAGACAGGCTACAGTTCTCCCCTTCTTGCTCTTAAGCAAGTATTTTTTTCTTTAAGTCTCAAAACGGTGTAGACTCTCTATAAAGTTTCCTGCTAAATGACCAATGAGATACAAATAAATATGTGTTTGGTAAGAAGCTCTTAACTCCTCTGACAGTTATTAGGTAGTTTTGTCCACTTGTTGGTGAGCATGCCTCCAAGGGAGACAATGTGAGCTCTGGACACGTGGCTTGGTGGGAAAGTCAAGGACATGCACGAGCCATGAAAACACCCCTCTCCAAAGAACAGTCAGGAAATGGAGACAGAGGTCCACCATTTCCCTGCTCCCAAATAATTTCCAGCAGTTGTCGTACAGCTACGTGTCTGTCGTTCCAGGCCCCTTCCAAAAATGACACGGGCTTCAGTCCTCAAAATGAACGGAGCAAACAGGACTGAGTATTGCTGCCAGTGCGGGAAGCTGCACAAGTCTGCAGGACTGAGCCTATCCATCCCCTTCCCTGAACTCTACTTCTTCCCAACACCCTGTTCCTCAAACTTACCTTTACTTCTGCAAATCCTTCCTGAGGCTCCTCCATAATCTTACAACTCCCTTACCCCATAACATATTTCCCACAAGGACAACAAAAGAAAATACTTCCATAATATGCTTTTATGCACTCTGCTTTCACAGGATTTCCCAGATATCTGTCTTCAAAGGATATGGCAATATGGAAAACACTGGGACAAAGTGTTTGCTTTGTTTGTTTATTAAAATGGAAAGCTATCTTTAGCTTTAGCTGCGGATAAGCTGTCATAGTCCTTTGTGCCATAACTTTAATTAAACACATTTAACATTGTTAATTTCCATTTTCTTTTTCTGTGCACAAACTATTTTTGCTGGAAAAAGTGAGAGAATTTAAGTTTAAGAATATTTAATAGTTGTAGTTACGATTGCTAGGTATGCTTTTAGTGGAATTTAAATCAACCGTTGATTGCTTTAAATTAACAGTAACTGCATAAATGAAACATCCTATGTTATGGTAGCACTGTAAGTGAACTATTTACTTTACAAAAGCTTTTGAATCTTTTCCAGGGTAGAGAGAAAGGGAAGAGTTGCAGAAGAATAATAAGATACAATCAATGCAAGAGCTAGAGGGACTGGCGCAGAAGGAAAAATTGAACGTGGGTATCACCAAAGATGCACCGGGGGGATGTTAGAGCTGGTTCAACAAAACCAGCTACTGAAATCACAGCCTGCCCTCAAAACAGCTCTGAAAAAACTGCTTCCACAACTTCCCCCTGCTATTGCCCCTTACCCAAAAGCCTTGCTGGTTCTGTTTTGGGCTACCTGGGGTTTTGCCCTGCCCATTGGGGAGTGGACCCAGAAGTCCCCATCCCTCACGCGTGGGAGGCCAGCACCTTCTAACTCTCCTCCCTTTGACCCCATGGCCAAATCAGCCTAAGTACATCGCTGCTCCTTCACCAGGATACCTGTCCTGGTAGCCTCTTACACCTGTGCAGTGACTGCAACCTCTGTGAATATTAGCCATTAACACAAAATCCAAAGGAAAGTTATAAGTTATTCCCCTCGGGTAGTAAATAAGTGGGTGAAATAATATTAGTTCAGTCATTTAGGCTGGATTTTTAAATATATTTAAGGACAAACATGCTGTGAGGCACTAGAAGAATTTCCAAAAATCACACCGGGAGTTCCCATCAATTTAAATAGGAATCAAGTGATTTAGGAACTTCAGAAAATCCCATGTATATGTGTATATTTCCATGCAACAAGCACTTTAGTATCTTTTAAAAACTGTCTCTCTACTCATTGCCACTGCAAACTGGTATGTTCAAAATACAAGCTTGAAAATATACTTTTATCACTATATTCAAGTAATTACTTAGAGTATTTAACTGATCTAATAAACGATTCTCCTTTGTTTCATTTTTAGTACATTTGGCCTTTTCAGCAGCATCATGGATCCATTCAGTCCACTGCAGAACAGACCAAATGATAGTCTTTTCTCACATCACTTCCCAAACTCAGCATTAACAGCATTTGCAAATTATCTTTTTCTTTTCCTGTTGACGGCTCTGACTGATTATAATTTACGGTCATCTTGGATTACCATATATTAGCAAAGTCCCTTGCTAACATTGCCAGCACATGTTCAAGGTCCATTAAAATTCAGCCTCTTTGCACTTATCACTATATTAGCTGAAGTCATTGTAAGATTTCTTGGGTTTTGAGCTTGCCTTAAAAAGCTGGCAATTAAAAAAGCTGACAAAAGAAAGAGCAGCAAATATGAGATATCGGGTCTTATTCTCAAATGGGTTTCCAACCTTAAGTTTGCAAACCTAGAGCACACATAAACCAGACACCTGTAGGTTTAAGAATGCAATTTGCAGCAAGATAAAGGTTTTGCCTATGTAAAAATCTGTGTGTGTGCATACGTACACAGAAAAGACTGTGAATCTAACAGCATTTTTAGATATTCAGCATTTGCCTTTTCTATAGACACTTTCTTAAAGGCGGACCAAAGTGATGCAGAGGACTCCAAAGAGCTCTTTCCTCCAAAGCATGTCAGTCAGCTAGAAGAGATATTTCGAGTCCACCTGCACTGCATACCTGCTTCTTTCAACAGCCCCTGCTCAGGAAAACTTCTGTGAGGAAGAATGCCATTGAAGTTTTTTTAAAAATGTATATATATACGTTTATATATTGTTTTTATAGAACAACTTAATTCCACAGAAACACACTGCAGTGGGTAAATAGGATGGAGGATGCAAAGTTTTCATCCACTCGGACCTGTGCCTGACCTGCTGTATTTGCAAGCTTGTGCATTGCAGTAATTTGTTTGCAGCCATTGTGCATCAGCTGTGCATGCCGATCCTGGATTTGTTTTGACCAGTTTATGTTTTTAGTAGTACAGTTTGCTTTATTAGTACAGTTAGCTTATTGGAGACTGCCCTAGTGTCATACATCCCAAACACCTATCAGTGCAATAAAACTGAATGAGAGCAACTCCCATTTAGTCAGACCTGTATGAGGGAAAAAGTAACCTACCCAATGACAAGGATTTGACTGATGGTTAAGCAAGAGTTAACGGATGTGTACTTCTAATCTCCAACACAAAAGCTTCCCTACACAGGCTAAATACAGCTGCAAGCTCAAATACATCCTCAGGTGCATCTACACAACCCCACATCTCTCCCCCATAACAGCTATGTAAAGTCCATTAGTCTCTTGGCTGTTAACATCCATGTGACTAGGATAAACTTTAGACAGATTACTTACTTTTTTTTTTTTTAATTTGCAGATTGCTAAAGTTGGGATTTTTTTCCCAGGAGAAGTGCAGCTCTGAAAGTAAATTTAAGCCTACTATCAAACCCACTTTTCTTAGTTACTTTTCACAGAGGCTTAGAAGCCATCTGTGGAGTCCCTAAGATCCGAGCATTACAAGCTGAAAAATCTTTATTTTAGACAGTGCAGCTGCACAAAACCACAGTTTGGACAATAGGTACTTTGTTACTGGTTGTCACACAGATAGCAGAGAGAACCCTCTTTGACTTTCCCGGCCCAAGTTAAGATTTTTAGGCACTAGCAGCTAGAAAAAACAATGTTTTACATGTAAACTGAGCAAGAAAGTCCATGAACATGAAGCTTTTCTCACTGGCTTTTCTACTGATTCACTCTTCAGAACCAAACTGAGCTTTGAATTAATGCTCAAATCTGACAAAGGAAAAAACATTTCAATTACCATTGATAAATACCCAGCCCAAAGTAATTACTACTTCTGCTGTGGCTCATTAAGAAAATGTTCCATAAAAGCTGTAGAGTTAAATAATGAAGGAGATGAGAGAGTTAAGGTTCAGCATGCTACTGCGCAAATATGAAAATGTTTATAAAATGCTTAGATAATACTTTTAAAAGGCTGGATCTTTCTCTCTCTATTTCCAACCTACCTTAGTTCTTCCTAACATCTCCTTATTGACACAGAGAATGTCGTTTTAGCCTGGCTGGAGCTGGAAGGAACCAGGCAGGCTACAAAGGGTTGCAGAGAGATGGTAAAGGGGGGAAGGAGCACTGGATTTCAGAGGACTTAAGCTGAACCACCACCATGGCTAGTCTAGCTGATCTCAGAGTGCAAAAATACGTGGAGAAGATGGGTTTGAGCTGGGAGTATCAGAGGGGGCTGGATATTGGGCTGCAGGAGCTCAATGCCATTATATGAAACAGGAAAATTAGAGTAAGGTGGCAATATAAAAACGTTGGATAATGCTGACTGAATTCACATAGTCAGGTTCTTTTCTGCATTATGGTTTTGGCTATATATCACAGCCCTATAACCCTATTGCTAAAGTAAGGAAAGACAGTGCTAACTCATCGAACATCATCTTGCTTAACAGCTTGGCTTGATTCTTCCCATTGTGCTCCAATTTCACATTGCAATATCTCTGCAATAACTAGGCATAAATGGACAGTGCTAAGCACCAAGCATCACTGGTTACTTAGTAGAGAGAAAAAACCCATGTGACCATGTCCTGCAGCCAGCCCGCGGAGTTTTACACTTCTGGCATTCTCATTTCATACTGTCCTGTTCATTAATTTGCCATGATTCATCTTTCGAGTATTTAGTCAGTTTGCTCCTGCCCCCATTACTCCTATTGGAAAGCCATTCCAGAAGCCCAGAGCTCTGATACCGAGAACCCTCTTATTTCCAGCCTAAAGTTATTCACGGCCAGTTTATACTCATGCTTCTTATTCGATGCTGCAGACTCTGCAGGTGGAGAGCAAAGAGTCACAAAATGCAATCCGTATTGTCAAATGGCCAGTACTTTTAAAAGTGTACAGCTCTTAGCCTATACCTTTCGTTAGGCAACCTCAAACTGGTTTAGAAGCCTGCAGCAGATTTCTTATTGTGTTTAGCAAAAGAGGGAAGAACAAAAGTGTAATGCTGTTTGCAATGATCCATGCACACCTTTAAACAGCCCAGGTATTTCGCTCAGTGGAAGTATGCTGAGGCTAAGATTCTTAGGATTACATGAATAAAGCATCTGGAAAACTAACTTTCAGGAAGCAAACACTCTGTATTAGTTACATAGCTTTGTCTATCAAAAACCAAGAGCCATCTCCAAATGAGAGAAGCTGCTACAAATTTCAGGTGATACAACTGCCCTGTTTCCATTTCAACTGGAAAAGCCTACTGACCTTGCTGGCTCTAACATTACCTGAGGTGAGACCAGAAGAGATATAGTGTTGGGTCAATAGATACTGATACCTGCGAATCCAATACTGATACCTGTGTATCTAATTCAAGCGTTTGTTTTCTGAAACTGTATCCACTTGCATTGCTTTTTATTAACAGGCCATTATGAATGTGCCTCTGGCAAATTCGCTGCTAATGGAAATTTAAAAACCATCTAAAATGATTTGTAAAGAACGGAGAATGATGACGGGACATGCAGCAGTGCAGACGTCAGCAGCAGTGTAAAAAGTCACTTGCCCAACGCTCCCTGCCAGTAACAGGCTAGTTTGTTCCAAGCCTCTTTGGTAAGACAGAAGTCCTTCCACTGCCAGCTCTGAAAGTACAGGTCACCGGTTTTAGGAGCATTTGGCCCTACAGTCAGCCTTTATTCGCCTGCGAGGCAGGGACAGCTCTCCTAACATCTTTGCAGGAGATGCAGTGGAAGGGATGCCACCCGTAAGAGCAGAGGAGTGAATTATGTCTTTTAACACACCAGACAAACCCCACACCCTGCTTGCCACCAACACTGCAAGAAGAGGTCACCTGACGAACTGGCTCAGGAGCTCTTGCTGGATGCCATGTCTTCTTTGCCCATGCCAAGACGTATCTCCAAATCAACGTCAATCAGTTTTCTGGGGCTTCAGTCTAACTGTCCATCTCAGGAAGACAGAACATATACGTTAGCCTGATCCTGGCAATCTTTAGGGGACACCACACATACCCAATGATAATTACTTCCCATTTGCAGTGGAAAAGTTCATCTAAGTGGGAAATTTTGTGCAGAGGATGCATTCTTAGAGATGAAATAAGCCACAGACTACCCAAAGCTTGCAAGGCTTTTGGGAAAAACTGATGAAATTGCTGGGAGAACAGGTTGGGAACAAAACTTTTTGTCTACAAGGCAACAGTCATGACATTCCTACTTTATACGCATCACACTTGGACTGCCCAGAGCTACTAAATTAGGGACCTCTATCAATTCTGTCTAGGTTTCCTCAGAGAATTTGTTGGAGACATAAGGCAGTAGAAAGTGAAGTCCAAGGACATAGACAATAAGAGCAAAACCATAACTGAATGTCCTGTGGTGAAATTAAATTTGATAAACTCTCAGCTTAAAAGACAGAAAGACACCCAGCCAGAAATATATATTTTCACTGACATACAGAAACTCGATGGTATGACAGAGAAAAAACATTTCAGAAGAAAATTTATTTATGGCTTAACGACATTTAAACTAACTATTATTAAGTTAGCTGAAATGAAAAAGAAATCACTGGCAAATTGGAAAAGAACAACCCTTAGGTCAATCTGACAAATTTGTTATCCTGCATGTGGGAAAACATCCCTTGCAAATTTGAACTTCACAGCTGGATGAGAACACATAAGCAGATTTAATGTAGAGCATAAACTGTTGGATGTCACCATCACCAACAATGTACAATCAGAGCACACTATGTAAATGAGAAATGACCAGCCCCTCTCCCTTCATTTAAAGCTGCATGGAAATCCAGATTTACCAGCAAAACTAGGGTGTCTCCATCTCACGCCAGGCCAAAGCTTTCTTGCAGATCTACTCAAATCCACTTAACATACCATGTTTGAAAAGGGTTAAATGGCAGATCCTAGCATCCCCTCCATCTCTCCATAGCCTCTGCCTAGCAGCATTGCATTTCCATTTGAACTACAAATGACCCTGTACACACAATCATGTAATTCATATTTATATAAACAGAGGGTACAGTATGTATAATTTGAAAGATTTCTGGGAGGGGATGCATCATAACTAAACTCTTACTTTTCCCTTGGGGAAACAATCCCATTTGGTTTTACTTAACTTCAAAGGAGAAAAGTATTTTCCCTTCTGTGTCAATAATTTAACAGAAATTTGTCATTTCTGTCCACAAATCAAACTTTCAGAGCTGCCCTGTTAGCAGTAAAGCAGCAACACACACACACGCAAGCACGCACCACCACCACCCCACCCACCCACCCCCCCGCCACACACACACACAAACTTACAGAGCAAGACAACGGCAACACAATGAAATGCTCCTGCAGCAATCTCTAACCATGGAAATCGAGTTTAGTTTCACTGAATTGCCAGAAACCTCTCCGCACTGGGGAGTTGTATTTCCAAGCACATACCATGGGACCAGGACCTTTGGTGACATGTTGTTCCAATTTGATTGAGGTCGGGTTGCAGGCCAGCCCTTTCAAATCATAACCAGCGCAGAAATTACCTCCTATGAAACATCGCAGAAAAGTGAGACTGTGCGGCAGCGAACCCAGGAAAGCTTCGTTTTGGGGTCAGTGCAGCTTTAGCATCGTTGACGTTTTCTTCCCCTCAGAGTTTGTCCAAGAGCTGTTTTGGGGGAGGCTGAAAGGACACTGTTTGCTTTTATTTGTAAATTTATGTTGCCCTGATTGCCTAATTCAGAACTTGGGGGAGAAAAAAGTATGAACATTTAAAGCAACAGATTTGGAGTAGAAAACATTACATATAAATCTTAGCAATCATCACTTTTTTCCAACCCATTCACTGTCTGCAGCACAGAGCTAGGAAGGCATTATTTTCAAAACAAATTAATAGAAAAAGTGCAGCGATGTCTATTGTCTATAATAAAGCGTACAGTTTAATTCATAGTGAGTCAAACTCTCCCAACTTTAAAAATCTGCAAATACATTACCCAGGCTGTGCAAGAGCTGCAGCTGTGCCTCAATGGGAGCAACTTTAACCCTGGACGACACCAGGTTGATGCTCCCGTGCTTTCAGATCCCTGGCTATCAAAGCCTCAGCGTGGTCACCGTGCATGGTGTGCAACTGAGCCCTGCTAAGAGCTTTCTCCAGTTATTTACTTCTCTACAGAAAGGGTTACTAGCAGCTTCCTCACTTGTGAAACTGATTTTAGGTCAGACTACAGCATTCCATAATGGATTATGATGTTTGATAGACCTGTTCAAACATAGTGAAAAAGCCTAACAGCTAGAAACACATTCCTAGGGATATGCTAATCACATGCCCTGCTTTCAAGTGTTTTAGTTTCATTTAGAAATTATTGAATTATAAAATTCAAAGCGGCTTTGGGCCCTATAAATAGATAATATTTAGAGATATAGGACCAGTAGATTGGGGTAGTTTCCTTGACATATCATTAAGTTTACGCTAATTTAAACTAGCTGAAAATCTACCTCATAAATTAGCAATATTTAAAGGGGAAGTAACAGTTCTAATACAGCTTGCTCTTTCAGCTGTAGAAATTATAAGCAAGAGAAGACAAAGTACTCTGTTCTCACTTACATTAATGCCCGTTTACACCACCACGGAAATTCAACGGTCCTTACAAAGGTACAAGTTATATCTCAAGACTGCAGAGAAAAGTCATAGGATATTATGAGCAGCTTGCAGCAGCACTCCATTTTTCACTAACAGCACTACATGCTCAATAACATCCATTTCCTTAAGACTGCAATATGTTCAATCCACATGTAAGATTTTTTTTTTTACATCTATGAAATAGCTTAGAAAACTATCGAGTGGTAATGAAGCAAGCTCTAAGCACTAATGGATATAAAAAAGGGGAGAGGAGAAAGTTGTACAGGCAACCTTTATTCTTCTCTTTCATAGCTCATTAGTTCCTCTTTCCCCTCCTCATTTTGGTGCTCCCTAACCCAGGGCAGCAATGAGGAGACAAGCCTCTTTCCTAATGTGGGTTTGCCAGATGTTTGCCACCTCCTGAGGGCCTTTTTCATTGGATAAGCACATGCCTCAACACATGTTATGGGAGCCATGAATCACAACTCCTAAACTTTTAAATGAACATCTCTACCTTCACCCCAAGCAAACAGCTCTATCCGTGGGGCTAAGAAAAGTTTTGCACAAGGCCCTTGCCCTGGCAGCAGTCAGCATATCCTTTCAAGTATGGAGATGTGCCAAAGCATACCAACAGAAAATTTGGCCCACTGCTTTGCAAGCAGAAAGGCCAGTATCCATGATCTGAACAAACACAGGGACGGATGATAGATGGAAAAAAGCATGTCTCTCCAGGGAATGGTAAACCCATCCAAAGAACTTCATTCACAGGTAAATGGCGTTCTTCGTATTTATTGGGATCCCTATTGCTCAGCTACTGCCTGCACGGTAAAGTATTACAATGAGAGAACAGAGTGAGTACTTCATCTTCCCCCAAGGAAGAAAGCACTCTTTCCAGACATGGATGCATAAAGAAAAGCCAAAAGACTAGAAAGACTGAACGCCTGCTGCAAGTGCTACCAGCTTATGGGACCAGCTAAAGCCAGGTTACAAACAAGCACACAAACAGCTGATTACATCTGTTAAAATAAATTAAAAAAAAGAAAAAAAAAGTAAGTGTCGATTGAGGTTGAAGCTTCGTCACTGTATGTATGACATCAAGAAGAGAAGATGAAACAGATTTTGTTTTCCTGCACTGTGAGTGAAGCAAAGTCGTGTTGCCCCATACCGAACAAGAGGGATGTTCTGCTCCAGGGCAGGGATTCTCCTGGAAAGACAGTGTGTTGGCTCCTAATGAGCTGGTTTGCCTGCCAATAGGTTAAGAATGAATTCACACCTTTGGACTATCTTCTGAACCTTTATTGGGCATGTTGTGAAAGATGAGAATGTACTCCCCTAAGCATAGGAAAAGTCCATTACATTGAAAGTGGGAAAACACATACAAACAAGCCATGCTGGTTCTTTATCCTTGAGATGGTCAAAACAGAGTTCAAATACGTCCTTGAAAGAACAGAAAAATATCTCAGCATAGATGTCAGTCCCACTGCTGTGCAGATTAATAAATGCATATGCAAATCTCTCATGAAACCACTTTTTGGAAGACATCAAAAAAGAGCACTTCACGAACACTGAAAGACAGCAACAGCTGTATAAACCTAAACGCCTACCTGCATCCCAAACTGAAAACAGATTAAAAGATAACCAAGATTTTTTTTCACCCACAAATGCTAAAGACATGCTGATACAAAATTAACTTTTTATTCAAGGTTACAGTATGAATGAGGTGAAGAAAATACCAGATGTAAAAATCTAAAAAAGGGAAAAAAAGAAAAAATTAAGAATAAATTTTCATAAATGGTTGAAAGAAATAATGCATATTCTGGCTAAAACAGTCTCCAAGAACTACTGTTCAAAAGTATTAAATCTGTGTCTGTGAAAGCACATGACAGGGTTTAACTATTGCAGTTAAGCAGGTTTTTAAAATGACTATCTGAAGTAGGCACCAGGGCTATAAAACTGCTCACTGTGGACCAGACCTAATAATGTTCAAATATACATTCCAGCCAGGGCCTTTGAACTTTTAAGATTCCTAGGGACATACGGGATCAGGTAAAACACACAGTTATATATTCCAGATCAACAGTCAATACAGTATATGGTAGACCTTATGTAGGAAAGGAATGATTCACTTTCCAGTACTGCATCCAATGAACCACAGAATATAACATTTTTTATTTCTTGGTGGTAACTGTCAAAAAGCATTTAGTTTTGGGGAGATGAAGAGAGAATGCACAAAGAAGTGTAGAATAATTATGTGTTGAAAATTAAACCCAGTTGTCTGAACTGGGAAGAACAATGTAATGTACCGAAGGAGGTCTAAAGTGTTTTGGCCAACAAACTTAGAGGTCATCCAAGACAACATATTTTGTGAATGAGAGGCAAAGGCAGTTCTCTGTAGTGCACTCCTCACCTCCGTTCTTGAGTTCAGATCTACGTTTAACATCATAGAATTCAGTTTAGTGGCACAGGGCTGTTTCTCTCACACCTATCAAAAAATAGCAGGTAATGTCTGAGGACACAGAGGCAAGCCCAAATTCTTAGTTCGTGGATGTATGTATGTGCAGGACTCCAGAGAGAGAATTTAAAGAACAAGTTCCCATTCAAGAATGGCATGAAAGAAGGAATTTTCTTCCAGCTGCAGACCAACAGCAATGACAGAGCTGCAAGAGCTATGAAACCCAACCTCTCCAGGATGTCTGTGGAGCCAGGAGTCTACTGGCAAAACTTTTAACTCACAGGCTGCGTCCTGAACAAACCTGCAGGACAGGCTCTCTAAGGCCTGAAGGGTCTGTGTCCACCATATGGAACACCTGAATTACAGTCTAACACACAGTTTTGCCGCCAGAAATCCCTGCTACCCCTCCTAAGAAGCAGTGGGAAGAAATGATTGTCACTGCGGAGCGTCCATGCAAAAACCACCGCTCCCTGAAAGGTAGAGAAGATGCGAAACGTCTTGGTGCTGCAACCATTGGCACTGTGACAAGACTAGAGAGGTATAGCATGCACTTACTGCGATTAAGACATTGCTTCCCAAAAAAGCAAATACAACAATTAAACAAAATAAGATGCTTGCTATGCCGATGGTGGAGATTCTTGCCAATCAGCAAGATATCGGCATTGCAGTCATTTTTCTGGTAATCTGTCCCGTGTTCTTTTCTTGCACCCTGACTGATTATGCCCTGAAGAGATACCACATTCCACGAAGACGTGTCATTGAAAAGCGAACAAGCACAGAGCCAAAGCAAGCCTTGCAATGACTGGTGCCAAGATGAAGGGGTACTCAAAGGGAGGTTAGGCAAATGATGTAATTTGAGCATTTTGGACATAGGAGGGTGGTATGCACTTCTCAAAGCTGTGCATATACCACAAAATACAAAGGGGGACTGCAGGCATGTAACTGCCATGTGCCTTGCATTTTAAGGATGGATACACAGAATAAAAAGTTTAGTATTATTTCCAGAGAGTTTTGACAGCGTATGCCAGAAATATATAACCTCCTCATTCACAGTCATATTTCTTCATCACTGGGGGTATACCTCCCCTGTCCATGCAACCAGGCCAGACAGAGAAAACTGAATTCATTTTTGGGTGACTGCGGTATTGTTATTTTTAGGTGCTGCAGGAAAACTCAGCTGCTGATTAAACCATACTGATGGAAATCAGAACACAGCATTTACTTTATTACCAGACTGTATGGCAACACACAAAAAAATATCTCCAAAACATAAAAGGAAAGCAGGAATTTCCCTTGTACAGTTTAACAGACAGAATCACTGTGAAAGGCTGCAAAATTCAATGTTATAATTTTCTCATTTTAGTTCATTTGTTTGCTATATATAACTCATACGTATGCCCCAAGAAAATAAAGCTGTAAATCACACACAAGTCCCTTTCTTTTTTCTACCTTTTCTTCTTTTAACGTTTGTTACAATAATTTTCATAAATTTGTAGGACTTACAATACTACTGCTTCCAATTCCTTCCTTTCAACCTCTCTTCCCTTTGGATAAGAAGTGGCATGGCTTTGTAATTATGTACATACTAGTATTGTTATCATGTCATAAGTATTATAAAATAGAATAACCAACAGTCTGGAAAGTGAGAAAAAAAAGTGAATAGTTAAGCTCAGGGTGAAGTTTTCAAAAAAACTACTTGCCATTCCCAGTGTTTTTGTTTCAGAAAGCTCAAGTTAAGGTACGTTAGAAGGGTTTTGATCTTTTTCTGAATAGGTGGTCATTAGTCCTGTGCATTACAACTCTGTAAGGTATCTCAGGCCATGGTCATTCAGACACTGCCAATGATTACAAGGCTTTCTCTACCTCACTCCAAGGATGCCAGCAGCTCTCCCAAAGGCATACAGACAACAGCTCTGCCTGAGCCAAAAGGTCACGCTGACTGGCTAGTTTAAAGCACAAGCGAAGCAATCTTGCATTTGTTGATGTCAGATCATGTAAGGATGCCATCAGTTTACACACTCCAAAACCTAAGAAAAAGTTTCCCACAAACCAAAACATAATCAATCTTGCAACTTATCTTTTCAGAAGCAGCTGGTAACATCAGGAATGCAGGTTTTTTGCAGAGAGTATGATGTCATTCTGAACAACAGGTATATCTGTGTTTTTCAAGATTTCAGGATTAACTAGCTTTGCAGGGAAAAAAAAAAAGTTCATAGTTCATTGTGAATCTCAGAAACCGTGAGACACGACAGCAGAAAAAGACAGCTAAACTCAGAGGCTGTAACTCTATGGAGGTAAATGAAGATATTGTCTACAGAAACTTGGCCCAGCGTATTTTTCTTGGAGTAAGGGAACACAACTGTTCCAGGGCTGGGAGGGCAGGGGAGCTGTTCTTCCTGAAGCTCCACGCTGTCTCCTCTGACACTCATGGGATGATAAATCAAAAGACTGATACACTCATCATTTTTGTGTGTCTTTGAGAAATAGGATGACTTACATCACAAGTGTGTTCCTTGCTAGTCACTATACTGCCACATATGACTTCAGTTCAAATAAAAATCATAGAAAAGCTAAGACCCCAGCAGGGTGCAACCAGCAGGGTGCTTGTATCTGCAGTTACTGGGTAATAAGCTATTATACAGTTGGCTACATTCTTTTTTCAGTATAAATCAAAGTAAAGACAGATTAAGTTTTCATTTGATTTTTTCATTTGATTCACTATATTTAGCAAAACTAACTTCACTGGAGAAGACCAGTTTGCAAAAGCCTGGCAGCCTGGCCATCTCCAAACTTAGAACTGTAATGTTAGGTTGGGTGTTCAAACTGCTTCATCCCTGAAATAGCTGTTTTCTCTTAAAAACGACAGGAGGATAGGATCTGGACTTCTCCATTTCAGAAACACCAAGTGAGTCCCACTCATTTAGTTTGTATTTTTAAAGTGTGTTGAAAATCCACCATATAAATGACTCAATTTTTATTAATGATATGTAAAAAGCTAATAATTGTTTGATACTCTAGGGTGCAGAGCTTATACATAAGTACCTATATACATTACACATATGTGCATACACATCTTTCATACTATTTTAAATTACAAAAAGGAGATTCAAATGCTAACCTAGTTAATTTGGGGGCAGAATATGCCTGCAGTTTACTCTCTCTGCATTTACAGCAGTGATAAAATCAGCTCTGAGGCTGGAGAGTTTCTAAGATAAACCTGAGGACAAGAGCATACATACAAAAAAAAGAAGTTAATATAACAGTAAGGGCAATTAGTTATAAGTGCTGGTCCTACTGAACCAAATGCAAGGTGTCATTGCTAAGATTTTATCCTGCAAATGTACATTAACTGCCTTTGAACTAAGACTGCAGGAACTGCAGCAAGCGTTATTAATATTTCAATGATAAACAACAGATACAAATGTTCCCGACCTAGAAAATGGCAGGGCACTTACTTCTAATTAGCAGTTAATAATGTCTCTCCCTGTTTTGCTATCTTTGTTTGACAATTCACAGAATTTCTTTGATATATCCTTTGAAGTGGGGTGCAGGGTTGCAGTTTCCAGATGCATTTTACATATCACCTGACTGTTATTCCGCTGCTAAACTTCAAGATAGATTAATATAGTATGAATAAGGTGGACACATTAAATAACATGCACAGTCTCTTTCCCTATTTTGGGTTTCATATTCATGTGCCTCTGGCTATGGCTACAATAAAAAGTAGAGCAGCCCAAAATTGTTGGTGCTAAGGATCTGATGTCTGCATTACACACATTTCAAAGGGAGTTTACTTTCTTTTAGTTCTGGTGTGGTCCCATGGACAGAACACTGGTCAGTGGTTGGAGCATAGCCACTGAAGTGCATCTTCCAGTTCAGTGTCATGTGGAAGCAACCTAGCTTGTATACTTAAGACATGAAAGAAAACACAGTAAGAGAGGACATTCAGGAGCTAGGCTTCAGAAATATACCCCTTCTCAAACGTAATTTGCTAATTGAGATGTGTCCTGTGTTTTACCCTCACAGATGTGCTAGCATAGAATAAGTCACTAGAGTTTTCTGCCATTTCATATAAGCTATGCCTCCATGCAAGGACAGTAAATATTCTCAGAAGTCACATAGTACCCCAATCACTATAATTAAAATAATTACCAGGTTAGACTCTTTGTGGGTGAAAATGAAAGAAGCCAAACTGTTTTAAAATGAATGACACTCAGATATTGAATTTTCTGATTAACATGCTGCTCTGCATTTTTAAAGAGAACAGAAATAAGACTTAATAGTTCGAAACAAATTGAAGACAGATTTCTACAGCAAACACCAAGAGAAAATCAGTATGGTATTTTTAAATGTTTCACCTAGCCTTAATTTTGATTTCAATACATGAGTGGACTTCCAAGAAAAATGTTGAATATTTCATAACCTAAGCTTTTCACATGTCCATTTTCATCCAGTTGTTGAAAAATGCAGAGGATTAAGAACTTTTTGCCTTAAATAGATGCAAATAACATTTACTCATTTTTGTAATCATGCTTTAGGAAGGGCAAGGGGACAGTAGAGGTATAAAAAATAAACCCATTCAGGCCTTTTTATTTCCTAGTGCTCAGCCATTTTGGCATCTTCAGTGATGGGGAGATCAGGACAGAGGTTTTTTTAATACTGAAAAGTCCAAATTTCAATCTTGCTTTGGAAAAAAAAAGAAGAAGAAGAAAATAGTCTCAGACTGCTTAGAGAATAATTCTTTCATTTTTTTTGTTCCTGGAGAAATACCATTTACAAGAATGACTGTGTGTTAAAGCATCCCCTTGACAGCTAACACTGTCAAAGTAAAACTGAGCCATCGTTGGCAAGTGCCAGCAGAACGGCTCTTCCACAGTGGAAGAAAAGGATTCAACATGGCTAGAACCCAACTCTCTGCCTAGCTATCACCAAGAAAGAGCTGGCACAGTAAAAACTCCCCAGCAAAAAGCCAGAAAAAGAGCATTCACAAATGAACTCATTTAAGCAAAGATGAAACCTAAGGAAGAGAGCTAGCCTGAGGCTTGAAAGAAATGCTGCAGTTGGAAAAGCAGGACCAAGAATGGCTCTGCATATTTTTCTCAGGCATAGTGACCAAAGCCCTCAGAAGCCTCTGGAGCGGTAAGGTGAGGTCTGGGAGATCATATTCCCCTGCTGCTCACTCTGTTGTGTCTGTAACTGTCTTACGTGGCTTATGAGAAAAGCCTGTGCTTTTAGCAAGTTCTTCTCCAACCATGCACTTTCTACTTTACCTGTGATTTGTTCTTGACCAGCAGGATGATAAATTAGAGTGCTCAAGTAATTAGAAGTCTGGAAAAAGCCAAGCACTGGCTGCGGGGGGAACTAGGAGAAGTTCAACACCTGCTTTAAGGCCTCAGGCAGGCAAACTAAGAGGACCTGCATTGCAATGAAGATGGCCAGGCACAGTCCCTACAGTTGGAGAATGCGCACCTGAGGAACACAGAGACTGGAACTGGTTTTTACCCAGACTTATCTGTCTAGAAAGCACACAAGACCCATGTGCTCTCACTGTAGTAACCTGCTGACCATTCACTGTCAGGGTTGACAGTCCTAAGAAACTTCACCTTTTTCAGGAAACACAGCTAGAGCAATCCACTTCAAATGTATCGAACATCAGTAAAAATAAAGCAGCAGTTTTCTGGTTTATGGGATCGCTAGCTTCTGGTCTGTTAATCCCAATTGTCATAATGGCTCAGTGCTTTTCTGTGCTGACACCTCTCTTCCCACGTAAAGCAAAAAACAACAGCCAGACTAAAAATGCATTTGGGTTCATTACAAAGGGTGTCTGGGATGCTTATGTTCTCCCATTACATTTACCATGACGCTTCAAAATAAACACCAGAGGTGAACCTAGGGTATTACTTTTTTCATTTTTACCCCCACAGAAATTACTTCTTCACAAACGTGATCCATCACAAGGTATGATTTCAATTTTTACACTACCATGTTTAAATGGATTTTGCTCAGTTTGTATTTAAAAATCAACAAATTAGAACACAGGCCATTTCCTGGGGATTAATAAGAATGACCAGCTGCGAAGAATGGATGGTCTCAGGCACAGCTGGGGACCACTAATCTCCCTGCACAAAATGAAAAATATTAAACTTTTCCTTAATGCCTTGGAGAGATCTAGTCGGGTCTGTAGGCAGGCACCATCTGTAGAGACTTAGTTCACAGAATCCTGCATGCTTCAAGTTGCTTGAAAACTCTCTTGGTAGCCCCCCTTCAAAAAACATTAACTTCTAATTAGGCAGTAATTGGGATTAAATGAGAACAGAGAAAAAAATAAGTTTTCCTGAGATACAAGAACTCAAATGTACCAAGAAAGGAAATCCAGGAATTAAATTCTATTCTCAGGGTAAGGAACTAGCCTGCAAACCTTCTGGGAAGGGATTGTCCTTTAGTACATGTTTGAACAGCATCTAGCAAAATGGTTCAGATTTCTAGGCACTATTGTAACACAAAACAATAAAAATAACTGCAGGAATTTACACAGAACTACTCCAAACTCCTCAAGCGAAATGGTGAGTACCATTCAAAGATGAAGGTACATTCCTTGTAAATGTTTTCACCACGTATAGTTGAAAATACAATACTTTGCCTTTACATAGCACTACAAAGGGAGCCGATGCTTGAAATTCGGAAGAAGCAATATGGCTGATTTTCAGTCTGTTTCATCCTACTTTCCTCAATACAGCCAGCTGCATTTACGCAAACTAAGGCTCTGGCCTTATTTCTCATTTCTGGTGGACCTGTGGACAGACTCAATCTCTCTTTCTGCCGTGTACCGGTAGAAACATTAACGCCAAAAACTTCCACTAGAGAAAGAGGGTGGGGAGCCCCACGGCAGGACATGCTCTGCAAAGAGGTCCGTTGATCCTGCACAGCTATCTATTTACACACTTGGGGATAGAAAGGCTAATAGTTGTGGGAACAGGATATTTTGTCATATATTATTATTCTGGATTGAGAGTGAGGAAAAACTGCTGGCTTTCCTTCTAAAGTTATTGTATTTTCAATTGCTTGCAAGGTCTCCCGGAGCCCAGAGAGGTATTCTGTTAAACACTGAAATAAATAAAAACTGCTGCCTGATTGGCCAGAGATGAATAATTTCTACTACCCCCAGATGTATCCATCTAGGATGTGCTTATTTGTATGATATGTGAACTAATTGTTTAACACTACCCCAGAACATAGTATTGTTCACCCAGAGAAAGCTACACAATAGAAATTTATTGACTCATCACACTACTATTTTTTAGCCAATTATGTGCCAGGATTTTTCCTTCGGATATGTAACAATAGCAGAAAGACGCTTCATTTCCTTGGGACTATTACTCTCCTGGGTGGCAAAATTAAAATCAGCCCCTATAAAACACACTTGTGACAGCTTACAGTAACCCCAAACAGCACAAAGGGCATCCTTCGTTCTCATATGCTATTAGCAGCGATCTGGAAAACTGAAGGGGGAGCAGAGAGGGCGCCGTGCGAAACCCGGTGCCATGCGGGCCAGCACAAAACCTTTTCGCCATCGCTGTCCCACCAAACGCTTCCATGCGGGACAGCGGCCATAACGAACAATGGGGTCCAGAGGCAAGGGGATGGCAGCAATGGCACTAATTACTGAATAATGAGACGCTTGGTAGCAAACCGCCTTGCCGCTGTCCTTTTTTTAAAAAAAATAAAAAATAAAAAATAGAACTGACCTATTCATTTTATTTCTTTGGAGGCTGCTGCCAGGTGGGAGGAACGGCGAGGCCTTTCCCTTTCCCCCTGCTGCAGGGGGAGGCTGGGGGCGGCCGGAAAGGCCCCGCACCAGGCCAGCCTCCCCCTCCCCCCCAACCCCGGCCGAGGACGACGGAATTGTCCCCGCTTTTCCCGTTGAAGAGAACAAAACCCACGAACTTAACAGGAAAAGCCGCCTATCTACAAACGTGGGCGAGCACACCCAGCCCGCGCCGGCGGTGTGGGGGCCGGCCCGCCTCAGCAGCGCCCTCTGCCGGGCGCCAGCCGCCGGCACCGCCGCCCCGGCGGCTGTCCCAGGCGGGAGCGGGGCAGCTGGTGCTGCGCCCCGCCGAGCCGCTAGGGGGCGCCCTGCGGGAGCGGGCCTGAGGTGGGCAGGTGGGGGGAGGCCTCCGCCTGGCCGAGGCCCTTCGGCAGGCCTTTGGTGGAGCCCCTGACTGGCAGCTGGGTTCAAATAAGCAGCCGAGATCGTAAAACAACACATAAAATACGTATATATAATATTTACATTCCCTCCGCCCCAAATCCCAGTTCCTCCGGACATGCCTCAGCAAGCGCAAGGTGGAGCAGAAAATGTAATGGCGTCGCCTCCGGGCTATAACCAGCACGGCCGGTCATTTAACCGACCCATCTGCACAGCTTTTGAAATACCGAGCGCGGAGGGACAACTTTTGGCAACATCACCTCACTAACTGCTAGAATGGCACAGAGGCTCAGGCTCACGCACGCACAGCGCTGGCAGCCATCCCCGATAGCAGGTTAGACAGTTGTTTTGGGTTTGTTTTTTGTTGTGGGGTTTTTGGGGTTTTTTTATGTTTTTTGGTTTTTTGGTTTGTTTTTTTTAACTTCTATAAATCTAGCAGACAGCCAGGGGTGCTGGCTTCAGCACGCGCAAACACGCAGCCCTATGGAAACGTCTCTGGCCACCTCGTGCTAAGCTCATGCTGCTGTTTTCTACGTGCCTTCGCACTGACGGCGTCCCGACTGAACAAGCCGTTTGGGTAATCGGGAGGCCGAGCAGTCTGCACAGGATCCTGCTGCTCAGGGTCCGGCACTTTTATCGCCCCTGCGTAATAACTTAGGCAGATAACCTACGACTCAGACATCCCAGCGTGAGTGTATCCGCAGCTGCAGACATCACATAATAGCATATCTCTGCAAGGGAAACTTTTATGCCTTCTACAGATACTCCCAGCTTGATTCTTCCAAATTCCTCTCCTTCTTAAGGGAGACCCTGTTGAAAGTCCTTTTTACTCCAAAAAACACCCACTTTACTTTTGAATGCTGCTAATCTCAGCTCGTATGAGCAAAGCTAACTTTGCTCTTCACTGGTGAAGGAGGAAAAGTTTTCAAAGTTAGTATTTTGAGCATTTTACTTCATGAAATCTCAGGCATTTGCTGATAGATTACTTTCTTTGGGCCTTGTATGATTATTCCCACTTGCTTTTTTCTCCATAGCCTCTCACTAGATAAAAGAAACACATCCAAGTAACAAACATCGTAGGTCAAAACGCTCGTATCTGCACATCGTTACAGAGTGGCTCCCCGGGTCTTGTAACCCAGCTCTGACTTGAGACATGGGCTCTTTACTACAGCTTAGGCTAGGATAGTGCTTTGGAGTCTGTTACGGTACAGGCCTGTTGTGATACAGCATCAGCTATAGCACTGCCTGTTGGTAACACATACACTCCTCACTTCACATCACGCATGTGAAAACTTCCATATGTTCAGCTATCATTTTTAAAATGTGGTTTCCTGTTTGCTTTTTCAGTGAGTGTTCTTCCTTATAAAGTCTGCAATCCATAAGCGCTCTGCAACAAGTCTGAACTAGATTTGAAATATCACTTCCAGGTACCATCCCAATATCTGCTCTAAAACATGTACTTTTCTTATACTTAACCCGAGTACATTTTTAGTCCTCGACGCACCAAATACTTGTTACAATTAGTCTGTGTCCTTCTATTCTGTCAATATATGAGGAAAGTTTTGGAGAAAATCCCCTAGAACTCATTATATCTGATTTATTAAATTGACCTTCACCTTCTGAATTTTTATTGATTCTACATTCTCCTGTAAACAAAACAAGAAGATGAGGGAAGGGAAAATGTCATCCAGAGTTCTGATCTTCAGGATGACAAAATAATTGGTGCCATTCCCATATACACCTACTGCCTTTAATAACTTTTTGGAAGAATTTGTAGTCTTCTACAATGGCAAAAGATAAAAAGACTGTTCTTTACACTGCTATCAGTCTGGATACATCATTTGGCAAATAGTAATGCCTTTTTAATTATTTCATGTTAGGGAACGCTGTGTCTCTCCAGAAAGAATATTTGGCCAGTTGCAGAAGTCTCCAAGTTTCCAGTAAATTAGCTTATGAGTAACAGAGGTGGTTACGGTAGCCTCTCTTTACTGCCTGTAGAAAACCTTCAAAAATTTATTTGCGGGGGGGTTTGGCCACGACCCAGAGCAGAGCTCTGAAAGCAAGGAGCCAACTGCATATCTAACTTGGACTAATACCTGGACCTTGGGGAAGTGATTTAAGAAAGATTTGTACAGTAGTGTGGTATTTTAAAAGGCTGTGAACAATTTTTTTACATAGAAGCCCTGAAAACATCCCCCTCCTAAGAAAATAAGAGACAGAAGCTTGGACTTTTGTCCAGAAATATTCATGCTGCTGTTTTTCAAATGGCAATCCAATGCATGGTACACTGCAGTGTTGCATGATGGTAGAGGTTGTCTCTCACTCTGCAGCATCACGAGGGAAAATCCATCAGCTAAGGCTCCCCAGGGCAAGGCTGTGGCTGGCTAATGTGGCTACAGAGGGGACCTGGAGCAAGTATATTTTACTTGTTCCCCCTTGCTATGGCTAAAAGATGCAAGAGCCTCAGCATGGAGGAAATTGGAGTCTGCTCCTCAGGTACCTTCCCTTTGGGAACAAATGAGTTGGGAAAGAGCATGAATTTTGCCCAGAGATCCCTCTCCCACTCTGTGGAAGCAGAGCAGGCAGGCAGTGCCCAAGGGGACGTTACATCTCCTGGCGAGACCTGCCAGTCACTCTGTTGTGGCATAGTCCACCAAGGAATTGTCTCCCTCCTGAAGTAACATGTCCTTACACCCCATCATGGCTAAGTGAGAAGTCCTGCTAGCTCCATTCATAGCAGTGTGTGTGTGTATGACTAGACAGAAGGCACAAATGCACCTTGGCTATAGAAAAGAAAGGAGCAATGTCTGGATCTCATTTTGGCTAGCAAGTTTTAAATATCAGCTTGATCTGGAACTTCTCTTCCTCTATGAGACTAGCCACTATGAATTGTCCAAAACCTAAAGGTGAAACTATGTTGTAATACACTGATTTCCTTCTCTTATTTCTCAGCATGGGGTATGCTGGCAGTAAACAGTGGCTCCTGATGGCAAACTTTTTTTTTTTTTTTTTTTTTTTTTTTTTTTTTGAGACTGGCAGAGGCAGATCCCTAAACACAAGTTCTTCAGCAACAAGAGATTCAACTCTGGTGTCCTGCCTTACCATCCCTTCAGTCCTCCCTCTACAGAGGCTGACAATTAATGTAACAATTAAAAAGGACTCGGACTGCAATATCACAGTATAAGATTTTTACTGGTTACACCTTTTTTCCTTTTTGTAAAATACACAACTAATATAACAAACTATCACTTCACTAATTTATGACCTACAGGCAGTAGGTATATACAGGAAAAGCAGCATTTCCTTGGTCATCCTGAAGATCAGAACACCAGAAAAACAGTTTGACAGTTGTTCGCTCGAGTGCTTTACCTCAGAAGGTTTTGGTTTACAAACTCAAAGCTAAGTACAAACAATAAATGACAAACTGCAAGGTCAATTAGCTTGTTGGCCATGTACCTTCTTGTCTTTGTCCCCTGGCTTTCCAGCATCCCATTCAAAGAGAAAAATAGTTAGAAAATTGCATTTGAAATGACTCTGTGTCATGAATGTGATGCATTCTATTTTTCTCCCCGCCATATTTCAACCACATGTCTCAAGTTTCTGTTTCCTAAATGACTGTGTTGAGCTCCCCCCAAGCATGTTTATAGGCCACGTTTTAAAAAGAAACACGTTTTAAATTAAGGGTCATGTGACTAGAACTTGAGGAAGCATCTGCAGTTTGCTTTTCAAATGTTCTGTGGTGAGGTGAAGACTTTTTTTTGTAAACTTTCTGGAAAAAACTTTGCTTTTTGAAAATGTTTTCTGGGAAGAGTTTCTTTCATTTGATAATGCTTTTGATTAGAGAGTGAATACCCAAAATATTTGTGTGGGAGAGGCAGGAATACATCAATTTTTTAGCATGATTTTATGCATCAGTACAATTAGGAAAAAAACAGCCTCCCTCTCTAGCCTTATGGCTCCTTATCACTCACATATTCCTCATTTCAAGGGACATCGTTGGGTTTAATACCAAAATATCCATCAAAACCAAAAAATTGGTGTTCCCTCTTAACATTCCAGATGTAACTAATTTCAACTGTAAAGATCAGGAATGTGTAATCTTGAACTAAATTAACAGAATTATTTCCATGGGACTTTAAGATTCCTGTGCTGATGGTTCTTTGTGGGTTCTTTTCCTTTCTTTTTGGATTTTTATCATATGTTATATCATTTATTTGGGTCTTAGAAGATTAAGAAGTATGTCTAGGCCTCAACACCACGGTGCCTGACTGTCTCCTAAATTATTAAAAACAGATATAGCAACAACATGAACATCTATTTTTATGTGTAGTATAATCGTTAGTACTCTGACCCCAATTCAGAAAAGGATGTATATCCAGAAAAAAAATAAAAATCAACATATGTTTAACTAAACATTTGTATGAACCACATGGAAGTGGCAAGATTTAAGTGCACAACTGGAGCTAAACAAGGTATTTCCATGAATCATATATTTCATTGTATATTCAACTACCAGGGCCACAAGAAAGAAGAACTGCAGAAAAACCCACTTGCTATTGAATAAAATATAATACAGGACCAGTTTCGGGAGTTATACATTGCCTGTAAGTTACAAATGAGTATAAAATTTCTGCTTATCTAACTCCTTCTTGCAGAGTTTGTATCTTTCTGCAGAACTTCATTTATTCTGACAGATATGTGTAAATGGAACCAGGAGTGAACGGTCCATTTATTCCAGCCACAAGAGAACAATCCGGAAGAAAATTTGAGGCTTAAATTAGTGGCAAGTGAATTAAAATTATAACTTCTGAAAATGATTTATGGTCTTCTGAAACTGTAAAAAGATTAAATAGTACATTGATTTATATTGGCTTACAACGCCTTTGTCAGTTGCAGAAAAGGATCAGTAGTCAAAGTGATGATCTACAAGGAACTAGTGCCAAACTAAGAACTCTCAACTATACAGTAATAAAGCTACCAAAAGCCCATATAGAATTCAGCAACTTTTGGGAAACAATGAATTCAGTTTGAAGCTGTTACACAGAGCTACACAGCTTTTGGGTTTGTGTCAATAAAATCTGGTTGAAAACAAAATTTGGTTTCCTTTCTCCAGTTTTCCAGTCGTGAAGCCATGCGCTGCATCTGAACAAAACTGCCACTGGTTTGCTAAAAATCTGCCCCAACAGATTGACCCAGTTATTTTGTCCCTATGTTTCTAAGACAATAAAGTGCATCAGTGATTTTCACTCTGTCTCTGAAGACCCTTAGAGGTCTGCAGTCAAATACAAAGGTATTTAAGAATAGCAATTCAGAAAAGCGTCTCTATTACTAATCAGCTTAAGCTGGAGATTTAGGGGCTGTTGTCTTCCTGGAAGAAATAGAGGTTCTGCCAACAGAAGACTAAAACCCAGTTATTTCTATGTGTCTTTTATTTGTATACCTCTGCACACACTTCCATTTTCACACCCAGATGCAGCAGCTAGATTCACATCCCTATTCCTGGGGACATTTGCACGGGTTTCCCTGTTCCAGTCATGTCTTCTAGCTGGGCCAAAAAGCATTTGCATTGCTTTTTGCAGGCTGTGAATAGCTACTGAGGTCTCACCACTGACCACCTTGACTCTGAGGCCAGTATGGCCTTTGGTCTGACCCCGAATTTCAGGGAGATGGAACTTCACTTTCCAACACAAAAAAAACCTCTGAAGCCACTAGATGGCACTTTCAAAACATGGTTTTGCACACTCTGTCCAGCTAGCTATGGATCTGGGTCTGAATCGCAAGGTGCGCTGTAAACCTGTATAATAAATGCTGTTCTCTGAAACGTACACTGATTGCCCTGAACAACAGACATATTCAAAAGGTTGACAAATCAAAAACTCTTTTTTACCAAAGACACAATTTCTCCTGCCTTCCTCCATAGCATTGTCCTCTCTGAAACGCAACACCACCGGTATATAACCATGGGCATGCTTAGTATGACATCCAATAACCCTTATAGCATCTGCAGGGAGAGGAACTTCATGACAGATGAGATACTCATGTATCTCATCTCATAGTGAGAGCAGCAGTCTCCTTCCTAGTATGGAAACTGAGACACCAGATTTTCCAGCCATGAGACTACCAAGTCTATTGAATTTTGAGTGTATTTTGTATGCTTCTTTCCTGTTTTATCCCTTCTCTGCCACCCATGCAAGAGATAATATTGATGAAGGAACTTGGTTTTAAAAACAGAAAATGAAAAGTCTTACTTTGGGCAGTAAGTTCTTCAGGGCAGGGCTGTCTGTCTCTTTTTATGTTTCTCTAGTGCTCAGCACCATGACAGTGCACACTGAGTGAGGTCTCAAAACTATCCTGTAGTGTAGACGATTACATTAAAAATAATCCCATCATATAACACAAGATGTTGCTAATTAACCATTAGAAGTATAATGACTACGTCTTGTACCCTAGGGCAGAAAAGATGGAAACATGTTACCAGTACAACAGAAGGCCACAATCTGTTCAGCCTCTTCGTGAGAGGGTTTCAAATCAAGATAACCTTGCAACACCTGAAATACAGAAACTGCTAGGCTGTGTACTGCTATTCAGAATTTGTCACCATGGCTTGAAATTTTCTAGTTTTATTTTCACTTTTTCACTTTTCACTCATTGTCTCCTCCTGTCTATAATATTTACCAACAACAAGTCAGCAGACACTTTCAGTCCTTGAATCTTTTTATTTTTTAGAGCTCTGGGTGCATGACACATGGGATTAGCTGGGGTTTAATGGCTCTGGGTGTCATCGTTTTCATGGCAGTAGAAAAACTGCCCTGATAAAAATCTGTATGACCTCAACTCTTGAAGGATTTTCTGTGGATGGAGTAAAATGGATAAACCATGGAATTATTTGGTTATTATGGAGTTCAAGAGATACTAGAAGCATAAAGCTCTGGGGGAAAAGTTCTCACAGTTCCAGACTTCATGGTCAAGAAAAAAGGCAGAAGATAGCTGCGTTCATGAACCAGACACGGCTTTGTTCCACTAAGCTAGCATTTCAGATGGCATATGGAAATCTCATTAACTGTGGCAGTCTGCTTAGTCTGCAAGGATTTGGAATTTTTGTTAACAAGGAAGCATTTTAAGTGTTTTCCAGGGTAATTTCTTGTGCAAACATGAGGAAAGACAGGTTTTATGAAAATGAAAATATATTATGAAAATATATATGCCACATACACAAAAAATACTAAAAGAACCTCTTCAAGGTGCAAAGTTGAGCATATCAGAATCAAGAAATACCAGAATTAAGGTTACTTATGGACCATTAATTTGGTTCCTTTGAGTCTACAAATTCTGTTAGTCTAATTTTGTTATAATAGGTTTGTGGTGTTTCTTTCCATGCTAACCCTGTTTTATCGAGAACATATAACTGATTGTCATGTTATTTTGTTATCAATACACATTTTGTCTGCTGTCATTTGATGTATGATTGTTATTTGCTGCACATTATTTAAACCCTTCTAAGAATGTGCTCATTAACTTCTCTTGAATAGTTAAGTGCTTCATAAATCATTTATTTTCTTAACACTCATGTAAATAGAGGGTAAATGAGACAAGAGATCTTAGAGGTGGGAAAGGAGGCAGAGAGATTAAGGTTAAAAACATTCCGTTTGGCTGCTTAGCTGGCAATTCCTACAACATGACTTTCTGCATATTTACCATTATATGTCAGTTTACATAGTCAAGCAGTACTCTACTGGTGCTTATGCAGTAAATGAAATAGAAACTATTTTTTTCATTAATTCTGAGTGACTCATTAGCATCAAGACTAAAAGCAGCATACGTGTTCAGTGGAGAAGCATAAATGTCTTAACCATATGACATCTCTCCTATTTTTGCAGCAATCTTCTGCTCGATTTCCTTATGTGCATTGTCCGACATGTGTGACAAAAAGAGACAAATCCAGACAAAAAACAATTACATGGCCTTAACAGTAAAAATGTCACAGTAGCAAAGCTGGCATTTTCTTTGTGAATCAGCCCTACAGGGAACTGCAACATAGTACTTTGCCTGAAAAATGGCAAACCTCTGGAATGACCTTTTTGGTGAAGAGAGTGTACTCTGGCAGCCTTTACCCAGTCAGAAAGGACCAGTTTCATTCGCAGTCCATATCATGCCCTTGTCCTTAATTCATCTTTGCCGTCTTCTCCCTAGTTCTAGTCTCCTTACCTACTAAGCTTGCTTTTGACTTTTCATATGGGCTCCAATCTCCATGCCTTTTTCCTGCTAAGCTTGAGCCAGAGTCTCCTTCATCGCCTTTCTATCTCCCTTCTTAGTTTCTTTGCCCAAACACCCAAGTTTCCTGTTCCTACTTCTTCATTCAAGCTGCCTTCTACTACCCCCACCAGTGACTCCCAGTCTAAGTCTCCAACTCCAGGCTTGTTTAATCTCAGCACCTCTGCCTTTGTAACGCATTTATTTGTATCCTTCCCTGGATTTCTCTGGGGAAATCTTCCTTTAATGTATGTGTAAAAGAGAAACATTATTTTAGGATTTGCCAGGTAGATCCTGTAACTTGGGACAGTTGGTCTACTGTACCTTTTAAAGCATTAGTTTTTTAGTTAAACTATATTCTACATGTGTAGATTATTTTTATCAGAGTAAGGATGCTTTAATTTAGTGTTCTGAACTTACTTGAAATTCACATTTGTCATTAATTTATATCAACTATCCTGACTGTCCTTTTGTGTAAAGGAGACCTTAGGAGAGGAATCCTTGAACGCAGAATGAGCAGCTGCCTTTAAGTCATCTTACCACTTTGCATCTTTCACTAGCTTAACTCTTGACCTTTTTACACCCTGAACAGGATACGATACAAATAAGACACACACCACCTAACTGCAAAGAGAAAGTACAAAGGGTTCAGAGACATCATTAATATGTGCAGGGGGAGGGGGGTGTTCTCTCAATCAATGCATATTTTCCTTCTGCAGCATTTTCATGCAAAGCTACTAATATTACTGTATATTTTCTCTATTTTAGAATTTTCTCTGTGGAAGTCATCAAACCCAGAGCAATGTCTATAAAATCAGCCCATCCACTCATACTCTCCATTATTTTTGCTGTTAAGCCAGCTATTGTGCAATTTGGCTAGTGAATAAGACCTAGGATAATCAACAAGAATAGGAGGTGACACAGGTAATACAGGAAAGAAAAATCTGAGGAGCAAGGACCAAGGAACCATTTTATACAAGACATAATTACAACACTCAGTACACTTTTTGTCTCTCCTGTCATATGGTTCCTATAATGAGAATTAAGACATTAAAAAAAGATGGCACAAAGAATCAATTTCTGGTTTGGTTTTTGGGGTTTTTTTGTTGGGGTTTTTTTCCCCCCCTCTGGAAGAGTGAAAATTAGGTGTTTTCTTGGTTTTTTGTTTGTTTGTTGTTTTTTGGTTTTGTTTTTGGTTTTTGTTTTTTTTTGGTGTTTTTTTTTTAAAGAACTCCCAAGTCAGTTAGAAACTAGCATAAGGGGCCAAGTTCTAAAAATGCTTTTCCAGACTGAATAAATGTCTCTGAAATTCTACTCACTGCAGTGAGATCAGTACTCTAGGTACTGAAAATTTCTGCTTATTCAAGCACAGAATTTGAACAAACCACTGTTAAAAAATACTATGTAAAGCATATGACTAGTATGTCTTACAGAAAATGCTTTGGTACGCAAAATTGTTTCATTGTAGATGAAAGGTTATTATGTTAGAGTGAATAGCTGTGACTCACAGTCTGACTAATCAGAGTCTGAGTGAGAAACAAAAGGCAAATTCAGTGAAACTGCTTTGCATCTGCTAAGGAACAGGCTATTTCGGTTCAAGTTTTGTTTATATCATCAGGTTGTTGGAGGACACAAAGCTCTGGAGTACGTGGCTTACATGTTTCAGTGTATCTCCTGTTCCTTCTCTAGATATCCCTCTTTATTCATTTCACGCATGACAAAAGGAATTGCCACATCCATTTCCAAGGGACAAATCGTCCAGTGAACAACGTACAAGCAAGGCTGAGGACTTCTCACGATAGACCTGACGTATACGGTACACCAGGCTGCTATTCATCATGAGGACGCCAGCATCCCATCCCACAAAAGGAGAGCGCCCAGCTTGCCGGTGCCAGGAGTCCCGTGTGCCCCCACACCCTCCGTGGGGGGGACACACACGACCGCAGCTCCCGGCCCCGCGCCGGGTGGGCGCAGGCAGGCTGCCCCCGCCCCGCCGTTCAGCACCAGGGACAGCGCCCGCGCCCCGCCGGGCTCTGCGGCCGGTCTTCTAACTTGGGGCTGGGAAGAGAAAAGGGAGAGGAAAAAAGGATGCAAATACACTCATCCTACTGTCCGGCCGGCCGTCACCTATAATTAAAGGTGGGCTCGCCTGCACAGTCACCTGTGAGGGACAGACTCTTATCCTGCCACGCCAGTGGAAGCTAGATAGAGTCATAACTCTTGGCTTTCTAGACACTCTGGCAATGGTATGGCAACGTATAGAGTAGCTGCTGAACTGTCGGCACGTGAGCAGCCTCACTGAGATTTGCACCTGGGCACATGCAGGCCGTATTTTTGATCAGTCCAGCTGAAGCTAGCGGGACTGTTCAAGAATTGGTGTCACCGAGAACCATGGTTCTGGCTCCTTCCCTTTCACGGAAGGGCAGTTGGAAATACACATATCCTTTCTAATATTACTTTAACGCATCAGGACTACATTTGCCGCAGTGTTGCTCTGAGGCTGCAAACGGGCAACGGTGTGAACCATGAAACAAAACTCCTCTAAGAAATGATTCCAGGACCTCTAGCTCAGTATTTTGATTCTCTGTTGAACACTTTGCTCTCTGGGCAAGTAAGAAATAAACTAAAAATTAATTCAGCCACCCTTTTCCACCAGAGCAACTGCACTGGACCTCCTTCTGTTCACCCGAGATCAGCTCCTTTAACTTCCATTTCAGCAGTTCCCACATCAATGCAAAGTGCTGAGTTTAACAGCCTGATTTGAATAACCTTCTACCAAACATCCCACTGAAAATTAAATGGAAATGAAATGGAAATATTTTGGTATCCCAAGGGAAAATGCTCAGACAGATTGATAATCTGCAAGGCAAAACTGTACCTTAAAAGTTATTGCAGTGACACACACAGCTGAGACACACTACAGATTACTACACGCTGCTAACTTTGGTGGCCTACTTGGGCAAGAAGTTGCTCCTCATATATTACAAAAGCATATATATATGTGTGTATATATCTTTATATATTATATAAATACACATGCATATATCTCATGAAGACATATTACAATGAAAAAATAGCTTTCTTCTATCAATCTGAAGAGATTGTACAAATCAAGTAACTTCTACAAAAAGCTGTAAACTGTTGGATTTTAGGATTTCTAGCCTAAGAGAGTAACATGTTACCAAATAGCTACAGAGTCAAGAACATTTTCAGCCTGAAACAAAAACTGGGAGACAAAGTTGCTAGTTAAAATTGTAACAAACCCCCTGACTTTCTGACACATCAAGGTAATGGGAATAAGTTGCTGCCATTTCAGAATTTTAAGCCACTGTGACTGAAATAATTTCTTATGGCAAGTTTTGTTCCACTTCTAAAGAAAATTTTCTCAGGGAACCACTGAATCATTAACGTTGCCTGTTTTCATCACTGTGTTGATCTGTATTCATTCATGCTCAAAGGCAACAAAGCACTTAATCAGGTACATCATTTTAAACATGTCTTCAAGCTCCATAGCTTCTTAATTCAAAATTAAACCTGGAAGTGGTGCACTAAATCAGTGCTTCCAATAAGTCACAACTCCTTTCTCCCTCCTAGCCTTTTAAGAAGAAAACAAGGCCACCCTTCTTACACCTCAGAAGGATATTAAAGTAAGTGACCATCCAATAAGAGGCAAAATAGTGCTACAGTTAAGAAACAGCAGAAGGAATCCCAAAGTCCATAAAGGAGGGCTGATTTTGCAGAAGATTGGGATTAACACTGAAGAGGCAAAGTGTCCAGATGACACAAAATCATTTAGAGCAATAAGAACTAGAGAGATTAATGGAAACTTCAGGGGTCATTCTTAAAGATCAGGAGGCACCAGGGCTGTTATAATTCAGTGTTGATAAAGTACGAGATAAGGCACATCAGGAGAAATAACATGCAGGAATCACTAGGTGACTATAGCCATCTAGAGAAAGAGCTGGTCATTCACGCAAGTCTAATTTCCACTGAAATACCATTAAAATTGATTTTTAAAAATGTATTATCAAATATTTTTGCCCTGAGTTTTGTCTCATAAGTCATTGCAAGTTATCATGTCTAGTGTCCGGCCCTGGGCTGCTCAGTACAAGAGAGACACAAGAGAGACATAGAGCTACTGGAGAGAGTTCAGTAAATAGTTACTAAGATGATGGAGGGACTGGAGAATCTCACATATGAGGAGAGGCTGGGAGAGTTGGGACTGCTCAGCCTGGAGAAGAGAAGGATTGGGGTGATCTCATCAGTGTATATAAATACCTGAAAGGAGTGTGCAAAGAAGGCAGAGCCAGGCTCTTTTCAGTGGTCCCCAGTGACAGGACCAGAAGCAGTGGTCACAAACTGAAAGAGAGGAGGTGCTGTCTGAACATCAGGAAAGACTTTTTTATTGTGAGGGTGACTAAGCCCTGGCACAGGTTGCCCAGAAAGATTGCAGAGTCTCCATCCTTGGAGATACTCAAAACCCCATCCAGCCATGGTCCTGGGCAGGTTGCTGTAGGTTGCCCTGGTTGAGTAGGGGGGGTTGGACCAGATGACCTCCAGAGATCCTTTCCAACCTCAACTATTCTGTTGATCTATGTCATTAAATGAATGTTAGTGATTGAACTTAACCTGCACTCATTTGTAAATACTACAGTTAAAGGGATTTTCATCAAGATTTCTGGGCGCATTAGCCAAGTGACAAGCCACTAGAGAGAAAAGGAGGGCAGTGAAAATTGCCATGTGTCACAGACCAGTGAATCCAAGTAGTGAAATGCCAGTAGATGAAGATGCAAGTGTACGACAACAACTATTGGTAGGCTATAGCAGAAATGAAGGCAGGATGGAACTGACACTCATAGCTTGCAAGGCCGAGATCTGACTTTAACTCTCCAAGAGGCGGGTGCCTAGTCTAAGCCAATCACCTAACTTACCTCCAATGGGTAAAAAGAAAGAGACGGGGACTGCTGATACACACTGTGTGATTCAGCAAGCTCATTTAGATATCGCCTCTCATTTTTTCCCCTGAATATAGAGGATGCTTAGCTAACTAGCTTAATGTAGCCATTTAACATTTAGATGACTAAAGCTAGATGGGATTAACCCTGCCTTTGGTGTGTCATAAAGTCAGTTATACATGCCTGTAGATCTTGAAGTCCAATGCGATTTCTACAGAGGTATGTACTGTAGGATGAAAACCCAGGAACACTGGGCTAATGGGCTAAAAGAAGAGCAAGAGACTTTCATCGTCATTGTTACCAATCTCTCACATGCATATTAGGTTATGATGCGACCTATAGGCAAACAGCCTCAGAATCCTTCCCAGCTGCTCCTGAACCTGGAATTACACCCTTCAGTAGCTATGAGTCAGGGAATAAGCAAAAGATGATCACCACAAACATGCCTCACATCACAGACTATTCTGACACGTACTATGTGGAGGAAAACACTCATGCCTATCGCGAGTCCACAGCTGCTGGATATGACCCACAGAAAGCAATCTGTACTTATCCCATTCCAAGAGACCTACAGCAATGCCAGAGGTGTCACAGCCTCCACACCATTCAACAGGAAGAAAGAAGTCACAAAGGAACAAGGTGTGTGGCATATTTATTCCTATCCTGCAGTATGTTGTGACAGTTAAATACAATATCCATGTGACAGAACATCTAAGTGAAAGTTTTCACGGGCTGAGAATATGTATGGCTGATAAGGCAAAGAACATTCTATTCAGGTAGTATTTCAGGCTCATTGTTTATCTCTCTGATATTAGACGTCTAATACAAGCAAGACTATTTGGAAACGTAAAGAAAAAAACTGTCAGCTTTCTTATGTAATTACATTTCACAGTGAAAGATTATTATACTTCTGCTCCATAAATCTGTACTCTCGGGTCCATTTATTTTCAGACAGCATTCCAAGTTTGTTTGTTGTGGGGCATATTTTGTGGGGTTTGTTTTTAAAGTTCTGATGTCTCACTCTTCTAGAGTTGAAACTAACTGGGCTATTCTGCTATTTATCTCTAAGAACACTTCCTGTCTTGGAGGTGGCTTTTCATCCAAACTTTTCAAATAGCATATCTGTTTTCCTTTCTTTTAAAAAATCTTTCAAGTATGTTTTCACATTTTTGTTGTTATTATTATTATTTCTTGTCTACTTTAGTCATTGATCTGTTGGAACAATTCAATGTAGCCAATGATTTTGGAGTCTACATTGTTCCAGGATCACAGAGTAACCTGATTGGCTTGGGCCAAGTGTGCAAATCAGAAGAAAAATCAGGTATGCAAAGTGACGTTGGTAAACTCTTAGGCTTTTACACAGACATTATACAAGCCCTTCCTCCTTCTATGACCTTTGTCAGCAGTGAACCCAAGCATAACCAACTGCCAAACTAGGTACTAAAAACAACGCGCTGTATCCATACCTCCTGAAAATCAGTATATCTACACCAGGTTTAGTGTAACCTGCAGGTCCAGTTCCCATCGATTCACATTTAAAATATATGATGATAACATGAGAATTATTTTCTTTTACTCATTTCTCTGGGTATTTCTCCTTCCTCAAGAGTGTTACAATACATTTAAAACCCTGTTTAGTAAATTTATTCCCTTTCTACTGACAACCATAATTCCCCATGCCAGGTATCATTAATGGAAAAAAAAAAAAAAAAATTCAAGGGGGCTTCATATTGTTGCAGTGACAACAAAGAATAAATATTTCTAAAATTGCCCTGTGGTTTGTTTCTAGATTTGTTCTCCCTGAGGAATACTCCATTGTCTCCACCTTTCAGAATAGGAGAGGACGCTTCTTAGATGGCATTGGACCTCTGGGGAAAAAAAGGACAGAGATGCAGCTGACCAGTTCATGATATGTCTCCATGGGGAGAGCAAGGCAATTAGTATCTACAACGCAGCTGGAGGAGGGTCTGGCAGCAAGAGTACCATCTTTGAGAACACGGGGAAGGTTTTTGATGGAGACTGGCACAAACTTGCCCCGAGTGCTAGGGAAAGCCAGCTCACTGTGTTTGCATACTGCCAGCTGGCAGGCACAGCCCCGATCAGTCACTACAGAGCAAGGAGGGCAGATGGAGATGGTGCCCTGGCAAGGTGAGCCCAGGACAACGTTACTCCCGGGGTGATCATCAGGGCCTTACTGCATACATAGAGCTCCACTTGACCTCGGCTGCCAAGAGTTACCCTATGCACAACTTCGGTTATGTATTGTAATAGCAGGAGTTCATTACTTCATTAATGTTTACCTTTAGGATTACTGTCTGCTAGAAGCAGATCTGTGGTTAGTGGTCTGAATTTAGGGTCTGGGAACAGCGTTTGTTTTATTTCAGGTGCAAAGGATGTGTTCCACAGTAACTAGAAGCGACTGGCTCAAAAATCTTCAACACTTCCGTTTAACAAAAGAGACTGATGAGTGTGCTCTGCCCTTTGCTTTGGTTCCTCCAAAATAGAGAATGAGTTTCTGTCCCATAAACGAAATAACCCTGGAGACTCAAAACAGCAGTCATAGCATTTGTCTTCCCTCCATGGCCTTGACTTGCTACAGAAAGCCACCACTGGAACAATACAGGGCCGCCCAACCTTGGAAAAGTAACACAGGATTTCACAGATAAAAAAATTCTAGAAACTCACTCCCAGCTGAGATCACTCCAGACCTTAACACTCTGCAAACTAAATGCACGAAATACTTCCTTGATATTAAATCATATTTCCACAATTTGTTCTTCAGATGCAAGCACCACAGCACCAGAAATCCTCTCCAGCCCATGCAGGCAAATCCACAAACCTACCAAGCTCCTTCTCCCACAAACTGGGAATTATTACACTTAGTCCTATCTTTGGGAAATGCTCATATACACTAGTCAAGGTGTCTATACGGATAAGCAGGCAGACAGACAGGAGCTAGACTGCAGCTGTTCAGGAATTTTAAAACCTGTCTTCCTATTGACTTGTCCCATAGGTTGATATGCAACAGCCTCAACTTCATGTAGATCATAACTTGGCAGCAGAGGAAACCTGCTGTGAAGTTCCTGGGGTGGTGAACTGACTGACTGCAAATAACACATCCTTGCGGTTGCTTTTCCCTGAGATTTTAATTAAATTAATTTGCCTAGTTTTCCTTGTTGTTCTTTCCTTCTCTTTCCTTCGCCTCTTCTCTTCTTTACAGGAAGATTAGGAGGCGAGTTTCTTACTTTGTGGATTTGTAAATATGGAAATTAGAAATATGTATTTTCTCCCCCTTGGAACACACAAGGGAAATGTACGTCAAGTACTGCTTAAATGGGCCAAGTTTAGCCTAGCTATGCTCTACGAATTTTTTTTGTTGTTGTTGCATGTTTCTTTCCTGCAAGAGTGCTAGTTTGGGATATGTGGAAACTCCAACAGATTGCAGCAGTGTTTTTAGAGACCCAGGTCATGCCGGTCCGCCTGGTAAGGAGGACAGACATTTACTGATTAAAGTAGAGCCTCTAACAGCACATGAAGCATTCGGGGGTTGCAAAAATGTATTACTCATTTGCTTAAAGGATTGACTTTGTCTGAAAATATTAAAGGACTAAGGTGAAAAACTGGTCCCACTGGAATCAGTAGTCAGTTCCCTGTTCTTTTTGTAGAGCCAGAACTTCACCCCAGATCTCCAGGAGGCAAAGCCTCTCTCCTAGCTGCAAATCAAAGTACTTCTAATTCTCCTTAATTTACTTAAGATTACAAACAGGTGTGGTTACTCCGATTGGGACCTGTATTTGAATCAGAGTATAAATTTCAGCTCTAGGGCCACTACAGATTTAAGTTTTGAAGAGAGGCTTTTTCTAGTCTCTGAATATTTTCCTTTCTTGACTATTTACAGGCACACTAGCTTTTACCAATAGTGATGCACACTGGGTTGGGGGAAGGATTCATAAACAAAGGCAGTAAAATATTAGTAACCTGAAGCCCATTCACAGAACTCCCTTAAATATTTCTGGCCTGAAGTCTCAATCCCACTCTCCTGTCTCTGTGATGTATGGTACGTTATCATATTGCAATGATACATCAGAAGCACTGATGTATACTATCCCAGTCCATTACTGATTTATATTCTTTGTCCTTAAGTATGACTCTGGGAACTGTTCCTTCACAGGGGACTCGCACTGCATAGTCTGAAGCACACTGTGTCCAAGGGAAGTCAGTAGAAGTGAAGATTGACCAAATGTTCTCACAATCATGTCTTACCCTCCAGAAATGTTTTTGTGCTTTTCATCCAAGGGATGAAAATGAAAGGCATCTAGATACTGTAGGGAAACTGGAGCAGCTCACATATGAGGAAAAGCTGAGAGAGCTGGGACTGTTCAGCCCAGAGAAGAGAAGGTTCAGGGGAATCTCATCAATTTGTACAAATATCTGAAGACAGAGCCACGCTCTTTTCAGCGTTGCCCAGAGGCAGTGGGCACAAGCTGAAAGAGAGGAGATTCTGTCTAAACATATGGAAACACTTCTTCAGTGTGAGGGTGGCCAAGCCATGGCACAGGTTGCCCAGAACGGTTGTGGAGTCTCCAACCTTGGAGATACTCAAAACCCCATCCAGACATGGTCCTGGACAACCAGCTCTAGGTGGCCCTGCTTGAGTAGGGGGGATTGGACCAGATGACCTCCAGAGGTCCCCTCCCACCTCAACCATTCTGTGATTCTGTGACCATAGGGAGGACAACCACGTGGTCACACCTAGGAACAGAAAATCATACTTATGTGTCAGATGTTTAGAAATAATTTTTTTTTCATGCTATAACTTTATTCCCACTATGAAAGCCAGTATCTTGCATTTGAACTGCAGCTAATAAAAAGTGATAGTCTGTTAATAATATGAAATGTGTGAAATGCCAAGAATTACTATAAGAAAACAGAAATTACAAGAAATCAGTGATTTCAGTGTGGATTACTTTTTTGACACTGCCGCCCGCTTCTCTACCCCATGTCCCCACAAGTGTCTAACATCTGCATTGATTTTTATTTGGACAGCTTTTCATCCAAAATTCCTTCTGTGTTTAGGTAGAACATGCTTTCTATAAATTACATTATAATCCTTATCTTCTGGCTGGTAATACTATAAAGGAAAGCCTGGTAGCTTGGCTGAGCACCAGCAACATCCACAACTAACATGTCATGTACGATTCCTACACAGCCTCTCAATGAAACACTACAGGATCATTATGGTTTAAGATGGATGCTTTCTTTTCCTATTTCTTTCCCTCCCCAACAGCCTGCTTTCAGACAAGTCTAATATATACATAAAATCATAAGGCATATGGTATGTATGAATTATTGCAGAGCATATCACTATTTGGCACCAAGCGTTGTATAACTACCTTTTAGAGAAGCACTTTCATCCTTTCTCCATCTTTCAGGACTATTCATGTTACCAGAACATCAGCTCGAAAATGATATCATCTTATCTGTGATGTTCCTGCTCCAGATTTACCAATTAGTACTTGCTTTATAGTTGACAGGTTGGCTCAGACCCAGTAGGCTCTGAAAGACCCTCTGGCTACTCAGGAACTATGGTAAATGATCAAAAACCTTAAACACCACAAGTAATTACAATCCATGTAGTTTCAAAACACATACCAGTTGCTGTGTTCTTTTGTTCCCTTCATTAAATATTATCTTTTTTTGTTATCAGATGCCAGGTACCAGCGATTAGGCAAATCGGTTAGCAGGACTTCAATAGCTTTGGGTTTGTGTGGTTCCAAAAAGAGAGACGTTCTACCACACAGTACACGGGCTTGAAACTTCTTCCTTGTATAAAAATCACATGAATAACTGTTGAGTTTTCTGAATAAAAAGGTGAGGTTTGTTCAAGGTGGGGAAGCCAATATTTTACATTGCTTCATATCTCATCTTTAATACTAAGCTTCACTTATTTAATTAGTACATAACCCTATCACCCTTTTTTACCCATCTTGTTCACATGCAAATTCCTGTCCTATATTTAGATTGTGGTATTTCCCAGTCCAAGACTATCTTTTGTTAGTTGTTTTGATGAAGCCAAGCAGCGCAGGGCTCTGGCAGTTTTTTTGACCTTTTCCAAAGTTAGTTTTGATGAATTCATACTCAGTAAGGAATAACATCTAACCGTGTGTATTGTGATGCTGAGAAATGAAGAAACAACTGATTTAAGGTATCTATTTTTAACTGTTTGAGTATCTCCAACTAGGGATATCCTAGTTTGCCAGGTCCACAGGGTATATCTAAACCAAAAGAGGACAGGATACACAATTAATACCTTGTATTTTTACATTGTTTGCTGGAAGCAGCTAGGTAAGAATCACTGTAATCACACTGCTCATTCAAAACCCAAAAGTAGTAGCTGGTTTTGCATCCCAGGACAGTATTGATAGGAGCGAGGGAGATGGTTGCTAGAGAGAAGGTATGAAATACCAGCCTAATTACAGTTTGCATTTATGAGATTTGATCTTGTTGCTGTGTTTGTAAGAAACAGAAGTCCAAAAAATGAGTACTCAATAGTAACATTTCACTGCAAGTAGACATTTAATCATGATACTTCTGGCAATGTTATCCTTAAGACAGATTTTAGTTCAAACATCAGTGTGTCTTCTCAATGCAAACGACATATTCTTCATGTTTACCAGCTCCCACCAATTTAGTGTGCTGAGACACATCACTGCTCATAAAGTAGCTAAAACAGCCGCTGAAGCCCACTACAGTTCTTAGATATTCTCTTTTAGGTGTGGCTTAAGAGCCAGCAGAAGCCAATCCTAAATCCACACCATTCCTGAGCAGCTATACCTTACTTTTTCTATGTTTGGGTTTGTTTTTTTTTAAAAATGCATTGGTTTCCAACTGTATCTGTTCTCTGATCAGGCTATATAAGAAAAGTCAGCAAAAGCAGGATGAATGCAGGATTTCCCTTTCAATCACAGCCCACACATAGAACAGCATAACTTGCATGTGAAACTACATCCTCAGATAATCTCAGGGAGCAGGCATACAGTAGCCGAAAAACATCACTTTGCTCAGAGACATCAAGTGCCTGAGAGCACTGGCTAAAGCCAGAAAATTTGGCCTGGATTTATAGTAAGACCTTCACAAGAAATTTTATTAGATGTAAACAGACTAAAATAATAAAATACTGTTTGGGGTTTGTATTTTGGACTAGGGTCCTGGAATAACACTGAGAAAACAATGATCTCCAGGAATTGATGGATCCAAGGTAATTGGTTGAATGCATCACTGCAGAACCAGCCGACCAAATCCAGCTAGATGTCAATAGAATTAACTTCAAATAACATTTTAAAGGAAGAGAAAGATTTTGCTAAACTTGGTGTCACTGACTGGCTTCAGATGAATCTAGAGTGAAACTAGAGTGAAATGGGGGCAAGGAGAGGGGCACCTGAGCACAACTTGAACTGAACTTGCCCTATTCCTTTATCATATTGAATCTGGTATTGTTTTGAGAACTCATCATGGCACAGAATGTTTAGTGAATTCAGAGAGCTGGCTGTGGAAGCTAAAGGAGTACAAGCATAATTTAGTGAGGAATAAACAGTTGGAATAACAGATCTCCAGTCTTCATGCCAGGGCTTTCCTGGTGCTAATGGACCTAACTGTCTACCTGGAGACACGGTAAGTCTACAGAAGGACAAACCACGAGTTGTGCCTTCATCGATGCTGAGAATGGGCATCCTGAACACGCAAATCCTTCATGTGCTCATGGCCAAATAAGTTCACAGAAATCTTGCAGAACTAAGTCACAGAAGATTTAGGCACTATAGACCTACTCTATACAGAACTATTATTTGCTTTGGTGCTCACTCAAGTTGTCATTAATGAAACCAGTAGGATCATTAGCAATGAGGCATGGTTTATCCCAGCACTGGTGCTCCCAAGAGGTCCAGACAGGCCCTACACATCCCAGCCCCCACCACTGTAACAAAAATGCCTTTACAGGGACCAGGTCACTATTCCTGCTCACTCATGGAAATACCTTTCCCCAGAATGAGCCCTCCTAACTCCAGCAGGACTGAGTGCTCAAGGACCGAGAAGACTGGAAAAATCAGGCTTCAGGAAAGATTTGGTGACTTTCAACAGGCTTAGCTGAAAGAATAGGACTACCAAGAGCCGTCTACTCTTTAAGGTTGCTATTTCCGCACAAGTTACTTAAGAAGGGCACAAAGCACTTGGGCAATCTCACTTCATTAACCAAAGGACAGGATTCAAATGTACTGCTACATGGTTGACAGACACTCTGTAGCCTTGAGGATATTTTATTCATTACTATGAAAATTAAGGAAATAATTATTATATTAAATGACAATTATTAAATATTATTATACAGGGTGATTAGTCCTGACTGTAGTCTTTGCAAAACAGCCATTCTGAGACTGAAGACTGATTGTGCTGGTTTTGGCTGGGATGGAGTTAATTTTCTTCATAGTAGCTAATATGGGGCTATGTTTTGGATTTGCGCTGAAAACAGCGTTGATAATGCCGAGATGTTTTTCTTATTGCTGAGCAGTGCTTACACAGAGTCAAGGCCTTTTCTGCTTCTCACCCTACCCCACCAGGCTGGGGCAGGCACAAGGAGTTGGGAGGGGACACAGCTGGGACAGCTGACCCCAACTGACCAAAGGGATATTCCAGACCATATGACATCATGCTCAGCATATAAAGTTGGGGAAAGAAGAAGGAAGGGGGGGACATTTGGAGTTTACGGCATTTGTCTTCCCAAGTCACCATTAGGCGTGAAGCCCTGCTTTCCTGGAGATGGCCGAACACCTGCCTGCCGATGGGAAGCGGTGAATGAATTCCTTGTTTCGATTTGCTCGCACGCATGGCTTTTGCTTTCCCTATTAAACTGTCTTTATCTGAACTCACAAGTTTTCTCACTTTTACCCTTCTGATTCTCTCCCCCATCCCACCGAGGGGGAATGAGCGAGCAGCTGCGTGGGGCTTAGTTGCTGGCTGGGGTTAAACCATGACACTGATAAAAGCTTATAAAAGGTGATTTTCTAATGCTTGTTATTCAAAGGATCACAATCTTTTTGATGTCATACGCTGCATACCACACACTTTCAGGCAACTCGATTACAGTACCATTCCTTTTATTTTGCTTTACCTAAGGTTATACAGGAGGTATGGGAGAGACTGGAGAAGATGAGCATATGATATAAAACAAAGTCTATTTTGAGTTTGGTCCTATATCATCAATATCAATGGTGCCAGAAGTTTCTGCAAAAGCGAATGCACTTTTTAAAAAGTGACTTTTAGGAATCCATAATGAAAACATTTTATCCCATTTTTTCCCTTTTTGGAAATTGCCGGCATCCTTGCTGTGGAACAGCACCTTGTTCTTACTTCTAAAAGGACTTCACTGCAATGCTTTGGCTTCACTGCATAACATTGTGCAGAAAATGCCATTTCTCTGGTTTGCTGAAAGGCTAACAGGATTTTCTCTTGGGGGGGGTGAGCTGGAAAACAGAAAGGAACAAACTGTTCCATACATTGTTCAGCTGGCCTAAAATCAAAGTTCTTTTGTGCCTGAAGATGGCTAACTAAAAGCATGTAAGTGAAACATGATGTGTAAACTTCCAGCTTTCAAGCAGTTCCTGTTCTATGCTGGAAATAATTGTCTAGTCGTATCAAAGCAAATTATTGGAGAGCATTAAATTCACTTAGATATACAAACAAAAGCAAAAACATCCTCTGCAACACTGAGAAATACCAAGCAAGATGGGGAACTTTATTTGGAGTGCTTTGTTACTTCCAGGGTGAAGGGTATGGATAGCAGTCCAGGAAAGCATGTGAGTTAGGGTTCAATTCAAAATGCTAACAAAGGCAGTTTTCAGGCACTAAAAGCATACCCTGACAAAGATTTCATTGTTTCCTCAGGGTCCCTTGGAGATCACAGGGATAGGGGGGCAAGACAGGATCCCCAGGACCAGGAGGCAATACAGTATGGCTAGCACGTGAAATCAGTTTTAGCACTGTCAGTAACTGGGAAACAGAAAAAGCAGCAGCAAAACTATAGCAGAAAGTAGCATCTTCCAGGGCTTTACCTTCCAACAGTACATGACTGACTTTAGAGCTAGAAGCCTTGCCAAAAATCTAAGAGTGGCTAAAGAACTCCAGATGATTCCTAAAGCCTAATGTTTACTATGATTACACCAAGAGGCTTGCCATGTAATGCAATAATATCCTTGGCTATTGCTGCTGCCTTCTAAGCTTCTTCTTTCTTGCTAGTCAGGGTTGCTGTAAAAATGAGCTAGAAATAGAGATTTTATCACTCCTCCAGAACTAAAACAATAAATACAAGTTCCAGAAGCCATGATGACTAAGTCCAGCTTAATAACTCTCTTAAGATTCACCTTAACTGCATAGCGAGCTTGGATCAAGGTCTATTATCACTAACTGCCTTTTTCCAGAAGTGAATGATCCCAGATGTTTTCAACTGCCTTGGCAGGACCTGAGGGTGAGCAAGGTCAAGGATGCTCCCCAGGAAGACCAGGCTTTATTGTGCTACACAACACTATCCACTTCTTCACCGGTGCAGCTTGGGTACCAGTTTTAGGACCCAATGTAGTACAAATACATATGTGGCAGTACATGCCTGTCCACGTGCCAGGACAGTAGGAAGCAGTGATTGCAGGTTTTTTGAGGGGGGGTTTTGGGTTTTTTTGGTTTTCTTTTTTGCTGCTTCACATACCATTTCCAGGCTGCTGCAAAACCCAAGCAGGAAAGACAGCAATCCAGAGAGAAGCTGGTGGATGGCAGGAGGATGCCATGGTGCTAAGGTCTAACTGCACCTTCTCAGGCAGACACACAACTACAATCTTCTTGTGAATGATGTGGATATCTGAGGTGTAGCTAGGACTAAGGGAAGCATCACCTCCCTGCTATAAGCAGAGTCCTACTGATCCCTGGGGCAGATGTGCATGGCACTGTGCAGCAGTTGCAGCTCAACAAGGTGTGATGAGAAACGGTCATCTGAAGGTGCTTCCAAGGTTGCCAGCAGGAGGGGAAAGCCTTATTTATAGGAGCTGCTTTTGTTTCCAGAGAGAAAAAGGGAAAAAAAGAATATTTCTGGAGACCTGCCCACCAAAACTTTGGGAGAATTCAAGATCCAAGTCTGAATTTGACTTAAGGATACAGATATTTCAAATATTGAAATTGGAGAACTGTAAAGCAGGCAAATCTGTAAAAGAGAAAATCTGCCCAAAAATGATCTCTAGAGGAAAGATAAGCCAAATCTTCCAAGTGGGGAAAAAAATATTAAAAAAAAAACCACCAAACTTACAAGCCTCTTAAGTACACATGTAAAAATAACCTAAGTAAGGTAATGTATCATTAATGTTAAGTAAAATCAAGCAGATATATAACTGACCTTTCAAGCAGCCTCTGTGCACATTAGTAGCAAAGTCTAGATACAGCCTGCCATTTTATAGCCTCTAGAACAAGTGTCATTTCTGATTAATTTAGGACTCGCACACAGAGCCATGTTTGCAGCATCTAACAAGTCTTCTAGTCCAAGTGTATGAACTTTGGCAGACCATGGTCAAAGCTTGGATAGTCAAGTACACGGCCAGCATCCAATACACGCACAGCAGTGCCTGTCCCCCTACCAAAGTGGCACTAACTAGTTCCCCAGGGCCACCTGGGAAAGAAAAAGGTAAGAGCTGTGCCAGAGTAATGCAGCATAGACCAAGACACAGGCCTGGCTCCAGCGACAGCTCCGTCACAGGGACCAGAGCTCAACCCAGAACAGCGATGGTCCGTGCTGACTCCCCACAAACTATCGTGGCCTATCACAACATACCATAGCAAGTACTCTCACTTCCACCTCACACACAGCAGGTAAGTGTCCAGTATACTCTTGTGGAACTGGATATTGGCTGTGACCAGAGCTCACACGTACCACCTTGGAGAGCCAGCAGTAAGAGGAGGTGGCAACCACGAGAGAAGATTTTGCACCCTGTCTTCAAACACTCCCCACCAGGAGCTCACAATGGGTATAAGCATGTTCCTTATTGAGTCTGGAAGCTCTAATAGCAGCCTGAAAGAAATGGAGGCTCTAAAGTTCCCAGGCTATTTATCAAACATATAAAAAAAAAACCTTATACATGTTCCTTTTCTGGGTTCAGTAAAGGCAGCCCATCCATCTAAGTAAGGCTGGTGATTGGTATCTGCAGGAAAGATGATGCGTCACGATAGAGTCCCTTGTCATCCCTACGCACCATCAGGCCTCTCCCACCTCTCTCCTTCACTCTCATTGGGGTCCAGCTCCCACCTTAGGAAAAAAGATAAATCAGTTTGTTTGCAGTAAATTAAGGTTTTACAGTAGTTTTTGCTTGACTCACAAATATATGTATTATGTCCACAGATGTGGACAGAGCCTGATTCAAAAGATGACAGGTAACCTTCTCTTGCCAGGAACTTGAGAGTCATATTGAGGGCTGTGCCGCTTATTGTCCATGCCAGACAGTCACTGATCGTATGAAAGTCCTTTGTAGGCTGGATGGAAAGCCATGGCACTTCTCCCCTTGTGTTTTGAGGCCTGTCAGATCACAAAAGACCTCTACAATTTCAATATTTTTCTGCATTCCATCCCAGGATTCACTTAATAGAACCAAGTCATCTGCAAACACCAGGGTTGCTATATTTGTCAAACAGTGGTGGAACCCACACCCTTACTCCTCCAACTTGCACAGCAGAGGGTCCACAGATAAGTGAATAAAATGCAAAACATTGCATCAGAAGCTCTAATAGCAACCTGAAAGAAATGGAGACTCTAAAGTTCCCAGGCTACAGATAAGTGCATTCCTCCTACTCCCTACCCCTCGCCAAATTATTTGCCGGAAAACTAAACAACGCCAGATCAGTTACAACTATTTTGAAACTTGTGCTAAATGCCATGAGCAGTTTTACAAATAAAAAAAGAGCTAGAAAGGTTTAAAGATTTTCCTGATATTTCCTAAATGCAAATGTTTATAGCAACATTTTAGAATTGAACTAAGTTTAATCATCAAGCTTTAAAAATAAAACCATATGAAAATGAAACATTGGATTATGTTTTTAAGGTCCTTAGCTCAGCCAAGGAACCAAGTACTATCCCAGTTCTAACCTTGGTTGCTTGTAAAAAAAAACCAACAAAAAAACCACCAACAAAACCAAAACCACCACCCCCACCCCCCAAAAAAACCCAAACCCTTTCCAGTACTTTGTTCTTAGCTTCATTTTTTTCATCCTACAAAAACACACACATTACTCTTGGCCTAATTTAACAAAAAGAAGATCTGCAACATTTTAAATAAGGGAAAACCTGGTCTGCCTGGACTTAACAGCGTGCTTGGCCCCAGAGGACCTATGGGATTTCCTGGAGTGAAGGGAGCAGCTGGGAGACCAGGTAGGACTCCAGAACCCACTAGGATCAGTTCATAAAGCAGTCACACGGTGGTTAGATGTGCTTCTCCTCTTGTGTTGTGTCATGCAGGAGACAAAGGCTGTAAAGGGCAGAAGGGCAATTTGGGCAGAGGTCTCCCTGGCTTAGATGGATGCCAAGGTCTTGGAGGTAATGTACACGTTGAGTGACAGCCACCTCTTATTGAATAGTTTTGTCCTCTATTTACCATTGATTCAGCCATTAAACACAACATCATAGGAGTGGGAAAGCTTTTTATATAGTAAAGGGCTTATTTTTAATCAGATAACAGTACTCAGCAGCAGCTCCTATATATTTACTGTTTTAGCTGCATTGGAATCACAGTACTCATTCGACCTCTGTGAGAAACTGAGTTTGTCCAACAGTTGCCACCATATAGGCAGATAACGGGATGTATCCCTGGGGCCTTGGCGAGACAAACGGCACGAGCATGTCTGTCGGCACGTTGAAGGAAAGGGAGAGAAATCCGCTTTGTCTCCCAGCAGCCTTTCCAGTGCCAGGTAACTCGGGCACCCTCATTTAAGTATCTGCCACAGGCTGAGTAAGCAATGAGGACCCCCTAGCCCAGGTGCAGCACATGCTGGAGAATTTAAGAGAAGGCATGTCCCTCCCCAACAGTTTGCTGCTCAATTCCAATTGACCTCCTAATCCTCACCATTTGCTGGTGTTAAAGATTTTTCTCTGAAGCGTGTGCTGGACTCAGATCCTCCTCAAATTTTACACTAGTGCATTTCCACCACTTCTCATGGAGTCACTCCCAGTCAAAGCAAGCACGAGCAGATGACTTTGTGGTACTTGGTGGGGAGTCAACTCTTTCAGCATATCTTCTTTATACAGACCCTTTTTCCCTTTTCGTGGTCCCCTGGATATCCTGTGGCTGCCCGAGATAGGCAGCCAGGCAAAACACATCCCCCCAGACACAGTGGCCACCCTGGGCACCCCATCGCTCCCTGGTTCACCTGGACCTTGTGAAGCAAAGGATTGCATTACATACATCCCCAGCCTGCCAACAGAATAGGAAACTACAGAGGGATCAGCTACTTAAACATCTGATGTATTAACTGACAGATGTTCAACTCTCTTAATGGAGCCGCCCACTGGATTAATGCTACCATAAAATATTTTGCTGATAAACTACTAAAGCTGAAACTGGCTCTGAAAGATAATGAACGGAGCCCCAAACATCACTTTTTCTTTATTATAGGATACAGTTATATATGTATCAACTGTGTATTTGATGTAACTGAGGAAAAAAATTAACATCAAATCACAGGTGCGTAATCATTAAACACCAGGCTAGCAAACACGGGTCAGAAAGAAGCAGAGAGCCTATGTACAGCCTGCCTTGAGGAGCCCAGGAATTGGTCTCACATTGTTTGGGCATGTAAAAAAAAGTATTTTCAAGTATAGCATTATTCTGAGAAAGTAACACGTGACAAGTAAATTCTGCTCATCTCAGAACAGCCTAGGTTCACAGAAACTTCAAAGTAAATGGCTCCTCCAGATTTATATCATAAAAGTGTACAGAAATTGGAACAAATACTAAAAAAACCAAAACCAAAAAAAACCCAAAAAACACACCACCCCAAAGCCCACCCTTTGCATAAATACTTATAATTTAATAATAATTCAGACAATTTTACACTGTCACATCATTGCTATTCTGTGAATCTCCCCAGTTGTCTTTCATATTCACATGACTAGACTATTAATTAACCGTGGCACATGTGCATTTCCAAACAGCAGAAGACAGGCAAAATTCTGGCTTGAGCACTGCTGCATTGTGCAAATCATGTGGTGCCTTATATCCTTGGGTCCTAATCAGCCATCATTTCCCAGCCCTGAGCCAAAGGACAGCAAGTTCACAACATCAAGACCATTAACTCAGTCAATAAAACTCTCAGAAATAAATTCCAATCCTGTTAGAGCAAAGCCCAATTCTCTAGGGAGCTGACCCTACTACTGACTGAATCCTCCCCAGCCATAGCAGCCAAGTCAGCACACTGGGCACCCATTTGCCATGGAATACGGTGAGCATCACCTTCCCCAAGGTGCAGGGAGGAAACAGGAGACAGCAAATTCAGAGGACTGACTGCAAGCTATAAGGCTGCTGGTGTGTACACTCAGCCCAGCACTCCTCTTGCACAGGGAAGTGCTCACAGCCACAAGCTGGACCAACAGGTTTATTCTGGCTTTTCAGTACTCAAGAATTACTTTCTCAGCAGCAGGGATCATTCAAAGTTGCCAGCCTTTCTTCCGAAATGCATGAACTGAGTTCATTTCACCTTTGTTGCAAAATAGAGACCCTCTGAACTCCCCGCACCCAAATCCACAGCAGCAGCCCCATGCTCACCTCTACGCCCCCACCACATCACACCATAACAAAGCCACAGCCTGCCTGCTCTTCAAACCCCAGGCATAGCCCTCCTAGCTCAGAAACGCCGGGCACTGCCACAAACCCAGTCTCCCCAGCTCCACAACACCCTGCCCCTCCGGGCGTGCTCACCTGCTTGCGCCTCTCCGCTAGCTGAGCAATCCCCATAGGGTTGCAATTGCTAAACTTCAGCTCTGGAAAACAGAGATTCTTCCTAAGCTCCTTCCTCAGCACCTTTTTATGGTGGAGGAAAACTCTGCACTTATTTTCTTTAGCACCCCACGTTAGCAGTATCCTGTCCCACCTGCTGCCTACTCTGGCTCAGCTGCTACTCAGGTCCTGAGTAACACCTGGGTCTCCTCCATTAAACTCCTCTGGCTGTATAAGGCCACCACTGACTAATGCCACACTAGCATCGCTGCTGGAGCGTATGCAAGGAGAAAGCGGTGTCGTCATCATTTCTGTGAGATGATCTTATATTTAGGCCACTATGATAGGACAAAAGCTTGACGGAGCAGTTAGAAAGGTAATACGTAAAGATGGAGCTTTAAACAACCTAACAGAGATGCCAGCAATGCCTTGTGCAAAACCCGATTCCTGTGGCAATTCTGCTGCGAAGAGGGTGCAGGATTTCTCAGCCCGGGCAAGGGGTACATGCACCCAACAGCAGACTTTCCTTCAGTAATGACCAGTTTTACTTTCACTGTAGACCCCAGGAACCCCCTAGTCATTTAAGACTGCAGAAACAGCCTGGGATAAAATAAAGCAGTGATTTTTTTTTTTTTTTTACGGGGCTGTTTCTCCCTAGCAGTCAGAAAGCCATTCAGACACTGGCTCTTCCTTTAGGGTACAGCTAATAAACTTCAGCTGTAGCGAGAAACCTCCAAAGCTGCGGAGATTCCTAGGAGATGGGAGGCACTTTCTCACCTTAGAGGTCTATGTACCAGTCCATTTAATTTCTTAGTCCAGTAACTGAGGACACTGTATATACAGCAGAGATTTTATACACAGCTCTCGTCTTCAGAAAACACTGGAAATGCTTTTCAGGCTGGAAGGTACACTTTAGCCAGAGACAGCAGTATCAAAACCCATGCTATTCCTTACTGCAGAAAACCGATGTTATTCCTTACTCCAGAAAAGGAACATGCTACAAAAATCTGGCAGCATCATTAACAGTGATTAGCATTTGTGCCTATCAGCTTCTTTCTATCCGTAGCAACTGGTAAAATTAATAGACAGGTGGTGATCCTACATGGTACATGGCTAAAAGAAGGTATGTGCTTCAGGCAACACTTTCAACTACTTACAGGAAGAATTTATTTCAAGTTTCTTCATTAAAGCTCTGTACTAGCAGTTGTCTAAAACCACACTAAATTCTTGTCAGCGATTCTTTCCTGCCAAGAACATAATGCCTACTCAGAAGCAACTGCACTGCATGGCAAATGGGAGAGGACAGACAGTCTTGATGTGTACAAATAATCTGCACTGGCTGAAGAACATTCATGGCAGCTGAAGCAGTTTCAAACCACATTATGTCCTCTAATCCTGTGGTCATTTAGTGCTGTTCTGGTTTCTCAGCTCCTACAAAAGGAGTCAGCAGGCTGCCACCAGCAAGGCATCATGCAAACACTTACAGACTCTTACTATTTTCTCAACCTAAGCTTCCAAGACTCAGCAGAAGAGGTGGGAGGACATTACAAGAGGGTTGTTCACGTTTTGAAAGATCCTCCTGTGCCACCATGCTGGCTGGCTGGCTAAGCCCCATCACTCTATCTTTGTTCTGCTCATTGTCCAAAGTTACCTAGATGCGTAAGGGAGAATTGACTCAGTCGATTGTAGCTGCAGAGACAATAGGCTGGATCACGAGCAGAAGAAATATGCTTCTGGCCATCATCAAGTCTATAACCAACTGCAGAAACGGGCTTTCTGGTTCTAGGGGCATACTTTCCATTATTGGTGCTATCTTCATTTTCCTACTGAAAATGCAGAATCAGAATTCCAATTTCATAAAAATCACGGATCAGCATAATGAAAAATAATGTGCCTGTACACTATGTTTATGACAGAGCTAGTACTTGTTACTTTTTAAAATGTTTCCTTCTCTAATCTGTGCCTCCAAGAAGGTCCATAGCTAAATTCAATAAGCACACAACAAATACTTTAAAACTTCAAAAGTTTATTGCCCAGGATAGCTCACTTGGTGCAGTTAGGTAGTTTTTGTTGTTGTTACATGGAAATAAAGCAAAACAGTAGAAAATACATACGGGTAACAGTAAAACAAAAGCCCAGCCTAGTAATAGCCCTTTATATCCACCAAGTTATACTTAAGAAAATTGCTAGCCAAACACAGAGAAGTAGCATATCTGGAAGACAGAGCTTTTCATGTTATAGTATAGATTCTAAACCAATATTAAAGGCATTTTCTGTCCACATTGTTAGTAGTTTTTTCTTCATAACAGCAAATTGAAAAAGGTCTATGTGGAAAAAAAATAACTACTGCAAGACTTTCAAACCTCAGTTATCAGCTTATGGGTTGACAGTTACGGATAACAGGAGAAGGCACATGACAGTATTTAAAATATACAGAGACCAATTAAAATCCAAACACTAAAAGGAAATGGGAACCAAAACTCAAAATTCACAAACATGACTTTTTTTGCATCCCCTAACCTATATTCCATAAATTTGCATTCAAGCATTTTACAGCTTTTTCAGAAGAGAAATTGAACACACCCAGAAAAGACTTAAGGGTTTTGCTTTGGGTTGCTTTCTTGTTGGGTTGTTTGGGGTTTTTCTAAGGAGAGGGGATATAGAATCATCTAAATGATATTAAAATGCAGACACATTCCCTCACTTGTTACTAGCGCCCAATAGACCCGCTGCTGAAGGTTGAGTACGAGTAAGAATATGAAGAACTTGCTGATGCATCAAAACTTCCCCTCCTAGACCCACTGCGTGAGCCTGAACGCGAGCCAGAGCGAGAGCCAGAGCGAGAGCCGGGTGCTGAGGAGACATTGTAGGGACTGGATATGCCTTTAGATGAAACGGAGGCAGCTTCCAAGAGTTTAAGCCCGGTGATGTCTTCCACCATTGACCGATTCATTGCATCTTTGTAGGATATTTTCAGTTTGGTCTTGGGGCAGGTCAGAATTTTGGGATAGCTGTTCGTGTCTTGCAATTTCTGGGCAGCGCGACCATCAATCAATCCATTCCTAATGGCTTCTTCAGTACTTATTCTTCCACGCACTTCTGGGTCCACGAGACCTCCAGTGAGGTACTGGAATTCAAGGAATCGCTGCCCAGCCTCGTAAGGCAACCATTTTTCCTTCACTGCTTCAGCAGCTGACATCCTCTTCCGTCCGCCCTTTATGCCTTCGAACCCTATGAAGGCCTTCTGGGCTGGTTTGAGACGCGTGGCCATATCCTGATCAATGATGCCTTGGCTAGTGGCTTCCTGAAGCGAAAGCCTCTGGCCTGTGGTAGGACATATTATGCCCCCTGTGCAGGCCTGGGCTTCAAGTAACCGTTGCCCAGTGATGCTATCCACGATGCCCCGCTGTATAGCTTCTGAAATGGAGATTTTCTCCAAGTTTTCGGTGTCAAATATGGCTGCAATAGGACTGCACTCTTCTGGGGTTTCTGAAAAAGAACCGCTCCTGATCAGTGAAGAAGAACTCCTGACGCTCAGCACTGTGGGAGACCGAGTCACCGACTCATGCCGAAACACCTCATCGGTGCCATTACGGCAGGAAATCATGTCTGCAAACTGCGTCAGGCTTAAACTGCCAGAACGGTACTGGTCAAAAAACTTCCTCTCAACCAGACCTTTATCAATAGCGTCTTGGATGTCATACTGGCTACCGGTTTTTCTGTCGACAAGGACTACTCTACTGCTACCATCTGATCCTGTAATAGTTATTTCTTCCCACTCACACTCCTGTTCAGCTAGTTCTGTATAGGTGTCATAATCTATGAGGCCTTTGCTGTATGCCTCCTGTACAGACATTTCCCTGTTTGTTTCTGGATCTACAATGACAACCCGGCGTTTCCTAAGGGTGTTCTTCTGTGAGGTGTGCACCACCTTCTTCTTCTCTCTCAGGGGCAGAAGGCACAGCCCTGTTGCTTCATCCTTTATGCATCTATCTTTCAGCTGCAAGTACGTCAAGTTCTCCTCTGTGTTGGGATCAAAGAACCCTTTGGTGTCATCACTTGGATCACTAAGGATCTGGTTCAGCTCTTCATTGAAGTAGCCACGCTTGTAGGCCGTCTCCACTGGCAAGCGGTAGCTCTCTTTGGGGTCAATGATTCCTCCGGTAGCAATCTGGGCCTCCAGCAAACGAATGCCGTGGCCTCTCTCTATGAGCTCTTTGTTCATTGCTTGAAAAAGAGAAATGATGTTTCCAGTTTCTGGGTCTTTGTACCCAGTGACAGCTCTTTCAGCAGAGAGAAGTTTCTCTTTAAACTCAATTCCAACAAGACCTCTTTTGTAAGCTTCCTCAACGGGCAGCCTCACATTGCTGACAGGATCCACTATGAACCCTGTGGCTGCCTGTGCTTCCAGGAGTTCAAGGGCTGTCCCCGGTCTAACCAAACCTATTTTCATAGCCTGATAAATGCCAAGCTTCTCTTTAGTAGCCTCATTATAGATACCAGCAATACAGCTAGAGCCCTGAAGGAAATCAATAATTCTCGCACTCACTTCTTCCACTGTAATTGCACCTCTTTCCAAATCATTCCTTGTTGATTCCTTAATAATTCCAGCCTCGAGCAGTGCATCTGCTGAGACAGGCTGCCTGATTCCTTGGAATGACATACTCCTCTTCTGCACTGGGAGGAGGAGCAGACCAGTGTGTGGTTCAATTCTACATTTTTCCTTCAACTGCATGTAAGTGACTGCCTTTTTGGTGGTAGGATCAATGAAATTCTTTGTAGTGCCTTGGCAGTTGTTTAGGATCCTGTACAGGTCTTTGTCAATCAACCCACGAGATAAAGCTATATCTTTGGGAAGGAAGACACTGTTGACAGGATCAACAATCCCTCCTACAGCCAGCTGGGCTTCAAGCAGACGAATCCCAGTTTCTCTGTCAACCAAGTTTTTCTTGATGGCTTCAGATACTGGCACAGTTTTGCCCGAGAAAGGATCTTTAAATCCTGTAATAGCCTTTTCTGCTGTATAGATTTGTTCTCTGTCATCAAAGTCAATCAGATCTCTGGCGATAGCACTGTCCACAGTTAACATCTCATTTCGATGTGGGTCTATCACGCCTCCTGTTGCTGCCTGGGCTTCTAAGAGCAGGACTGCGTTTTCTGCTGTAAGCAGCTGATTCCGTTTGGCCTCAACAAAAGAGTACTTCTGTCTGGGTGAAAGAGACACCCCTGCAATAGCACCTGCCCCTTTGAGGTAGGGTTCAATGTCAGCTGCGACTTCTTCCACTGACCTCTGCCCCTTCAGCAGTTTATCCAGTGTGAGTTTATCTATCAGTTGACACTCAAACAGCTGCATTGCTGTAATCTTCTTCCGCAGACCGCTGAACAGCAACTTGGAGGCATCGATACAAAAGTCTTCCTCGGTCTGCGTAGATCTGTGGGACCCATATGGGCGTTGCTTGAGTTTTTCGATCTCTCTTTGCAGTCTGAGACGCTCAGACTCCAACTCTGACTGGTTTTTGACAGCGGTCTCTTCCAGTCTGCACCGGTATCTCTCCTCGATGCGTTTGATCTCCATCTGCAGCCTTTCAATCTCACTCCTCAGGGTGTTCTTCTCCCTCTCACTCTTCTCTCTCTCACACTGGATCTTCCTTATGGATTCCTCTGTCCGGGAGTGCTGGCTCTTCCATTGATTGAGGTCATTCAGGATTTGTTGCTTCTCACTTTCCAGGCGTTGCTTCAAACGAGACTCTGATTCCAGGGTAACTTTCAAACGGTTCAGCTCCTCTTCTAATCTCTGCAGCCTGGCTTTGTCTTGCTCCAAAGCACTCATTTTTATCAGCAATGTTTCTCTTTCTTGCATAATATGACTATACTGATTTTTGGATTCTTGAATCCTATTGGATGCCTACAATTTTAAAGAAGAAATAAACCAAGAGAGGATGGTTAGAGTTTATGCTGGTTAGAGTTATGCTCTCCACTTATAATGCTCTTCAGCCTGTCATTTAGCCTGCAGCAAGCTGCCACTTAAAAACATTCTAGTTGCAGCAGTGCCTTACCCAAGACCATGGATACACATAAACCAGTGAAGATACATTGTCCCTTCACTGACAATGTCTCTCGTACTGCTGGAGATTTCATTCTGTTACCCATAACCTTAATTTTCTGCTGATTTAGTTAGCTCTTTATAACTTTTTAATACTTCTCATAGTACACCTACACATACACAGAGCATTCAAGGCTCATTAAGAGTCAGATGTACCCTGGCATAGTCCTACTAACCTGGGTGAATTTGTATCAGCTAAGGACTGGTCATACATGGATAAAAAGGAAATATATCACTTAATTTTCGCTTTCCTATTAGTTTCATGTTACTCCAAACAATTTTACCTGTGTTGCTTTACTTTTTAATTCACTTAATGCCTTCATATATATATAAACAAACACCTACAAGCATGCACATTTGTATGCAGTCCATATTAAACAGAACACAATTTTATTTATTCGTAATACATGCATATATATATGTATATATATATGCACAGATGTCAGATAATCCTAAATGTTAGTAGTTTTAAAAAATCAGTATTAAGATTTTTAAAATAAAGAAAAACCGAATAAGGGAAAGAATAGTTGAGAATGGGAACGAGAGAAAAATATAAAGGGCAAGTATAGGAAAAAGCAAAGAAACATTTTCACAAGTGCTCACTTGTGTATATTTAAACAGTAGCTCTTTGGACAAGAAAACAGGCAGAACAATGAAATACGAAAAAGTATTTTCTTTAACTTGTTTATGCTGTCACTTCAAGTTTAAGAAATAAGGGCCAAGAGTAAAATTTGCAAATGCCCTTAGTGACTTAGGAACATAAATCCCCCAAACAGTTAATGAAATGTAGGCTTTAAGTACCTTACGTACAGCTGACAACATGATCTTTAATCCTCACTTGTAGTCAACACCTTACCCAGCTAAGCAGCACTTTGACAGCTTGTTGGTTCTGGTATTTTTAGCTGGTTTAGTCTGTGATAGCACTCAGGTCAGCCTCAAAGGACTGCTTTAACCCATCCTGGCTGAAACAGCCTGGGGAAGCACACAGCCAGCATGGTACAGCTAAAGCACAGTGGTACTCCATGTACTCTTATCTTTCCCTAGGATGATTTGGTGGAGACTGGCACAGACCCAGGGTTTCTCCTGAGGCAAGGCTGAGGCCAAGGCTCAGCTAGACAGTAAGACAGCTTATGGCTCCCTAGCACAGCTCCCAGGGAGTAAAGAGGCTAAGAAAGTGGCCAAATCCTGCCATTTTTGTTTAAAAATGAACAAGGGGAAGTGCCATAAAGGGGATATTAGTCACAAGTACAGTGAACTTAAACAGCAAAGTGTGAATTAAGTTGATTCAAATGGGCACTGCAATTAACTATGTATCTGAGAGACAGTAAAGCTGGGATCAAAATATGTGTGAATACCTCTAGAGCTTGCTTTTGGAATTTTTCAATTTCCTGTCTTAATTTTTCCCTTTCTTTCTGTAAATCATTAATCAACCCCTGAAGTTCCAGGGTTTGCTTGCTGCTTGTCTGAAGCTGATTCTTTAGTTCAGCAATGGCAGTATTTTTCTCATCAACTTCACTTCTGACCATTCTGAGGTCATCGTACTCCAATCTAACATTTCGCAGCTCTTCCTCCAGTAACAAGTGTTCCTTGGTTAGGTTCTCAGTGAGAGACTGAAGCCTTTCAATTTCTATTTTGCACTCATTCAAGTTTTTGCTTTTTTCCTCAGAGGTTTTCTGTAAGTGCTCGTATCGTAGATGAGCCTGTTTTAATTGCTCCTGTTCTTGGACCAACTGACGGCGTAAAGTCTCAAGATCAGATGTGTATTTTCTTATCTCCTCCATGTATCTCTGCTTCTCTCTCACATGACCATCTAATACTTCTCTTTGGTGCCTAAGGTCATCTTCATTCCTCTTCTTTACAATAGACACTTCCTCTATCTGCTGTGTGAGATTAGTTATTTTAACCGATTGCTCTCTGAGAGATCTCCTCATGCCTTCTATTTCCTCCTCCAGTTTCTTCCTCCTGGACGTCTCCTCCATTACATTTTTATTCTGCCTGCAAAGTTCCTCCTCCAGCTTATGCTTCTGGATCTGCAAGTCTTTTACAGTGCTCTGGAACTTTGCACTTTCTTGATCCCTGCCTTTTTTCTCTTGCGAAACTCTTTCATAGTCAATTTTCAGTCTGGCCAGTTCCTGCTCTTGGATCCTCAGCTTGTTAATTGTCTCAGTAGCACTCGTGTTTGCTTTCTGCAGGTCAAACTGGACTCTTTTTAACTGACTGTTCTCATCCTCTAGTTCTTTTCTCTGACTTGTTTCTACATCCAACAACTTTCTCAGCCTTTCAATCTCTTTGTTTCTTTCTTTAATGGTCTTAGAAGCATCATCAAGCGACTGTTTGTACCGCATGCTTTCTTCAGAGTGCCTCTGAATAACTTGTTTTAGCTCAATCTCCAGCTGCTGTTTCTTCTGAGAAAGCTCTGAGCCAGCTGCCTTCTGCTGCTGAGCATTCTCTTCTATTTTCCGGAGATTATCTGTTGTTTGACTTATTGTATTCTTCAGTCTCCTAATTTCCTCACACAAATTCCTATTTTCTCTCATAGCATTATCAAGCTGTGTTCTATAATTATTTGTGTCCTCTTCCTTTTGCATGGTGACTTGGTGAATTGTGGTCTTTGTGATATTAATTTCAGTTTCATATTTGTTCTTTAAACTAATAATTTCCTCATCATAACTGTTCCTTACCTTAGCCAATTCATTTTCAAGTTCCCATCGGCTTTTAGCCTCTTCCTGAAGCTGAACCTTTAGCCTTTCCAGCTCCTTAGTTTTATCCTGAATAGTTGAGGCAGCCTCCTCAAGAGCCTGCTTGTATCTTGAGTTGTCTTCGCCACGAAGTTGAATGATCTGTTTCAGCTCCAGCTCTAACTGATGCTTTTGCTGTGACACCTCAGAACTGCAAGCCTTGTGCTGAAGAGCATCTTCTTCTGCCCGCCTCCGTTGATCTGTGGTTTGCAGAATGGCATCGTTCAACCTCACAATCTCATCCTTAAGGTCTCTATTTTCTCTTGTCAGTCTGTCAACCTGGGCTCTGAGGCCTTTTGCATCATCATCTTTCTGTGCAGCTATCTGCTGGATTGTAGTCTTCTTGATATTAATTTCTGTTTCATATTTGTTCTTTAAATTACTCATCTCCTCACTAAACTGGTTTCTTACCTTAGCCAGCTCATTTTCATATTCCCTCTTCCGTGTGCCTTCGTCCTGAAGAAGAACCCTTAATCTTTCTATCTCGTACTCCTTCTCCTTGATGACCTTCTCAGACTCTAACTTTTGCCAACCAAGGCTGTCTTTCTCGTTTTGTCTTGTCTTCTGCAGCTGGTCATAGTCATTCTTCTGCTGCTCATATCTATCCTCCAGCAACTTCCTTTTCCTTTTCTCATCTTCAGTCTCATAAGTCAGTCTAGTTATTCTGTCATTTAGATCCTTTATTTGGGCATAGCATTTGTCCAGGTTTTGCTTAGCAGAATTTCCATCCATTTCAGCTTGTCTTTTCATCTCCTCCAAACTCATCAGCTTTGCCTTCAGCTGAGAAATGTCCATCTGGTACTTCTGCAGATTTTGCTCCAGGAATTTGTGTTTGTTGTTTGTCTCTGAATTTGAATCCCTGGCAAGCCTGAGTTCTTCTTCCAGGAGTTCAATTTTGGTGTTTTTCATCTGCAAAATGATAGCAGAAAAACAAACAAACCCACATAAACACTTGTGACAACTGTTTCAAAATCATCACATGCAACACAATATACATTTGTAACACTGACAACTTACAAAGCATTTTTTTTTCTCTGCTTCAGTGAGAGCTCAAAGTCCTTTTTTACTTAATGTCATGAAGACAAATTCTGGAATCCTTATTTAATCAGAGTCAAACCTTATTCAGAAGTCAGCATCATGACTTTCAGAGGGGAAATGGTACTTGATGGGGGGAGGGAGGTGCAATACAGATAGTAAAATCTGATGTACCAAGAGTTCACCAGCAAAGTACTAAATAGTCTTCTTTAGAACCTGCATCACTTTCAAATAGGTGATTCACATTCCATATACGTGACATCTTAAATGAGCCTCTCTGTTTCCACTGAGCTGTATCAAATCAGGAGTTACTCCATTTGAAACACTTTAGATCATGGCCTGAAATGAGGTGTGGCCCCTTAACCACAAGGAGCAAGTTTTCAGCACTAAGATAACTGTACTCTCACTGAGGTCAAGACTGTGATGGGCAGAGAAGGACCTCTTGTGTGCTTGGATGCACACCTCCTATTTACCAAGAAGGCTAGTGTTCTCCACTTCACATGTGACCTTGGAGGTAACTTTGCAAGATACTGTACTCTTTGACAAAAGATGCATGAAACTGCTTATATGCCTCCTTCATGGGACACCCCTGAGCTCAGTGTTCAGTTTTGTGGACTGTTTTGCACTGTACTTAAGCAGTAAGTCTTTCATCAGTGATAGCTTGCTAGCCTCTGATAAAAATAGAAGGTAAAGAAAATAAAAGAGTCAGATTACCTTCAAGTCCTCCATGCTCTTTAACATTTCACTTAAGAATCTGTAATAATCTCCTGATCTTGTAAGAAGCTCTATGTAGCGAGACTGAGCCTCACTAGCCTTGAAAAGAAAGAGAATTGTTAACAGCTTATACTACAGAGTTAGATATGAACACACCTATGTCTCAGATCATTTAAAGGATTCCAATTCACTTGAGAAAACATTATCACTTGACAAAGTAAAAAGCAAATTCTCCTCCTCACAAATTCACATGACTTTCTGGGGACCCCAAATGTATAAATTCTTCCTTCTGATAAACCCACACCTTCCTTTTCAAGATTATTTTCCCCTGCAGCTGATGTGATATTAAATCCAAGGCTTCATCCCCTGGTTCATCATGCTCTTCCTGTCTGACAGTCACAAGTAACCCAAATTAAACTTTTAATAGTGGTTAATTCCCAGGTTGGAAGTGACTAAACCACCGGGGGCATGAATCTTACTTTCTCACAATATGTATGCAATGGACACTGAATAGGAATGAGGTAAATTTCTGAGGGCTAATCTACTGTCTAAATGAGCCTAAGTATGATTTTACAGCATAGTGACTATTCTGCACTAATTTCTTGTGCTTATGTGCTTAGTACACATTACCAATGACAGCGCTAATTATTAGAATACAGCTGGATATAACTCACAATGACTCATACAGACAAACAAATGTATTCAAAAGATTGATGGGGAGGAAAGAAAGATACCTCTTGTAGAATCAGCACTGCAGGAGACTGAACCACACTCTTCTTGATAGGTATGTTGAGCAATGTTTCTAATCCAGAACTGTAGGAAGCAACCTGTAGTTCATAATCCTGTAAAACAACAGGGAAAGGTAAGACCTATTTAGCAACTGCCAAGGAAGTCTGGGAATCTGGATTTCCCAAAACGCAAATAAAATTTTGGGGTTATTCTGTGGTGGGGTTTTTTTTTAATAAAAAGCTACATTATCCCTTGTTTGTATCTCTGGCCACATACAGATGATCCTCCATCATAAACAGAAGTCCATCAGTTCAAGTACCACTGTGGAGACTCATGAAGGAGAATGACAAAGGGAAAAAGAGAAAAAACATTTCACAAAAAAGGGAAGATACACGTTTCCGTTAGTTGAGGGCTACCCAGAGGTGAAAAAGATTGATGGGAGCAACTGGTCTAGGTACTGTTATCAACCAAAACTTCATCAGAAATAACTGTTTCTGCATCTCTTTCATATCACGTAAGCCACATCACATATATAGCAAGATCTTTGTCACAGAAAGCTAGGCTGAGCTGGAGAAAGCACCGATATAAGGATAACATAAAAATACAAAGACCACAAAACCATTCCCTGTATATCTTCTTGGTTTTCATGGCTATTGCACACCATTCCTCCTGCTAATCTGCATTTGTCTTGCCTCCTAGACCAGATCCTAATCAGACCTAATTCCTAAACTACCAATCTGTTCTCTAGTCCCTTATTTTTTTTAACATGTGAACTGGAAAGTTTGGTCTGGCTAGAAAGAGGCTTTGATTCTTCTGAAGAGAAGCTCTCACTGGTATCTCCTGCATCATCCTGTAGTCTTCAGGTGGCAAGTACACAAATTGCTTTCATTATATTTTGTACACACAAGTGCTTCAGCCCAGCAATTTCTGCACACACACATCAGGGAGCCGACATTTCACCTGCCAGCAGAGCAGAGACAATGGGATGCGCCTGACCGTGAAAAACCACACCCCATAAAAATGCTGAAATCCAAGTACCTTAATTGCAGCTGAACACTGATCTGCATGCTTGAGAAGCTCCTCAACTTTGTCTCGCTTCCCACAGATTTCACTGTGCAAGTTCTGTCAAGAAAAAAAGTGAGCTGTGAAACACTCCCTCAAGATTTACCAGTTATTTCCTCCTGTACACACTGCCTCCATCAGAAGGCACCAGCAGTATGAGACCACTCGGGCCCCAGAGGTTGAGACCTGAAATGACCTGTAGTCATGCAGTTTTTACAACAGCAAGTTCTCTGTGCATGAGAAGGCTGTTCTCAGAAAGAACACCTAGCAACTGAACAACCCCCAGAACTCGGGAGGGAGAGTTCCTTGACTTCAGCTTAGATGTATTTCCTCGCTTTTTATTTTTGTGCTATAATTTGTCCCATAATTTGCACCACCATGCAATCCCTTGAATTAATTCAAAGCTGATGTGTAAAGGTGTCAGGGCCCATGTAGAAGTCAAAACTGGTCTTGTTCATAATGTGTAGCAGTGCTGACAGAAAGTAATAAGGATAATATTTCCTCTCTCCCGCCTTCTACACATGCAGTGTTTCTTGGTAGCTTGCATAATTTATAATTCAAAACAGGCCACTGTATCGCAGACTGCATTGATACTGGTATTTTCTGAATAGCAAAACAATTTAAAATCCAGATAATTGAAGAAGATTCATTCAGGTGCCGCATACCTTCTGATCATGTAGGTATCTCATGATAGTGTTGCAATCGCACAGCTTCATGGACTCGATAGAATCCTGCCTGCGCTTGGCATCACAGATCCATTTGCACAGAGCCTGGTAGAGATCTCGGTAAGTTTTCAGCTGTTTGATCTGCCTTTCTAAATCCCATGATCTAGAAAAAAAAACAGGGGAAACTGTCAAAATGGAAGGTGCATTCTCCTTCTCTCTCTTTAAGCATTTTTCAGAAATAAGACAGTAATAAATTAGGTAAAACTATAGGAAGCTCTAAAAGGACATTCTGAACAAAAATTTCAAATAAATGAGAATTGTACTGGTTTTAAGTCACCCAACATGGGTTTTTAGTGCCTCACTTTTGAGTAACTCTGCAATACACAGAGGCTGGCACTTTCTGTCAACTGAGAGATGGATAAAACCTTGCAGTGATAAGAATCAAGTTCACTGACTTCAGTACTCTTGTTCTCAGTTTTCACCAAAACAACCAGCAACAGTCAATTTTTATTAATAGGACTAGATTTTGGCCTCAAGTAAAACCAAAACAAACCACACCCCCAAAAAAACCACAATCAGAATATGCCTTCAGTTCAATAAAGCATTAGAAAAAAATTGCTGGGATTTTTTTTTTTACCTAATTTTTAGTGTTAATTTTTTAACCCTCAGGTATAGGGTATTCAGGAATAGGCATGGTTGCTTTGTTTGAGAGGGGAAAATGCTGACACTGTAAATACTTAATCCAGGAACATTAGCAAGAATAAAAAAAATTATTAGAACAACTCCTTAGCACATAGGTTAGACATTTACATGACTACGTTTTCCTGCTTGGTCTTACACAATACCTTCTAAAGTATGTTCAACCTGTTCACAGTTGCTCTAGTCTTATTGCCCTAAAAGTCATCATTTGTCCTCTGGAGAGACGATTAGTGCACAACAGTTCTTTTAGACTCACTGTTAAGATGATCTTAGTAGCAATAGCAGTAAGGAAGAAGCTATTAGGAAATATGAGCAAACCTGTTATCTATCTGCTTATCAGCTCTCTGCCAGCGGTCTATTAGCTGGGTAACTTTGTCACAGAACTTTCCAATGTCCATGTCATACAGGGTATATGACTGGCAAGACTGTGAGTGAATCTGAAGTGTTTTCTGCAGCTCATTTTCCAGGGTATTCAGTAGTGACTTTTTCATGTTTAGGTCTGCTTTCATTTTCTGGAGAAAAAACAAAATGCTGTCATACATTTTATCCTTGGGAGGATACTCAAATTTAACCTTCAACAGCATGCACAATGTGTTGGGATCTAAAGATTTTGTTTCTAATTAAGTAAGGTATGTACACTGATGTCAGCTGGACTTAATATATTTAACGTGAAGCACCTACTTTTGTAAAAAGCTTGACTTAGGAATGTGTTTAAAATTAGACTCACTCTTAAATAATTTGCTAAACCAAAGCCCTCTGCTGTCATATTCTGTAGCTAAACTTTCAGTTTCTCAGAACTATGTAGAGCAGTTACCAAAAAAAACCCAAACAAACAAACAAAAAAATCCACCCACCCCCAAAAAAACAGGAAGAGCCTGCCTTGTTTGTTCCTAGAAAAAACTGACTAGAAAATGTCACTGAAGCGTAAAAGATTCCTGCACTTGCAACAGCTGTAGAATCATGCCTCAGGATTGGCATATCCAGTTTTTAAATGTTATCTAAAAAACTGCACAGATTGTGGGGTTTTTTCCTGTTTACATGTTTATAAACATCTTCCATGAAGATGTTTCTTCACAAACACACTTGTTTGTGTACATATACTCGCATACTGTAGGGTATCACCAAATGGCATCTACAGTGCAGGTGGTGGTCTGCCTTGCAGCCCCGAGTCACAGGGATGACTGCATTCTTCAATAATATGCCCAAGCATTTTTTTTTTTTGTGTAGCTCAAATTTACACCAGCTAAGAACAACACCCAGCAACTGAACTGCAGCTCTCATGTAACATGATAAAAAGGTAACCTGGTTGTGCTCCATTCATGCCACCTACACACTTTTCCCTATTACACCTGAGAACAGGAAAGAATGGAAGAGCCCCTACTCTCCCAAAGGCATTCAGTGCACAGAAGGACCAGTTCAACATCAGATAAAGTACTGGTTCTGCGAGCCAACTCTGTGCCCAGCCAAAGCAGTTACTCTTTGCCTTCTCCCCTTGTACAGGATGGATAGCTCTCACTAAGATTTGAAACTGACTCTATGGCAAAACCAGGACACACAATAATACTCAGATTTACTTGTTACAACTAGATGACAGCAAGGGCAATTAACAAGCCTTTGTGTAAGAAAGGAGGTATTGCCTTCAAATCTAGCTTCATATATGATACAAATAAACACATATAATTTTGTACAAAAATGGATTATGGAGACCTTCCATGCGACTGGCTTTGCTGTGGGGGCAGCAACAACTAGGGGATGGGATGGAAGAAGTAGTAACCCATACATTTCTTGAAATAATTTGAAAAAGCATTGTATGTCTATGTCATAATATAGGACAGGATCAGCATTTCCATCTCCTGTGGCTTCAGAAGGGTTTCAACCAGCTCAATAGGCCAATGCTGGCAGCTACAAATTTTGCCTTCCTGTGTCCTTGGGTCTTGGCCTCTCACCTTCAGACAAGCCCGGTAAGCCTCCACTTTATCAAGATCCAAAGGAACAGTCTCCTCTTCAGACAGTCTGATTTCAAAAACTCTGATCACATCTTCTGTTTGTAGAATAATCTGGAGCAGACACCTCAGTGCATTCAAGCTAAAATAAATAATACAAGACAAATCCATAATGGACTGGGGCAGGAAAGGTGATTATTTCTAATTAATTGCAGATCATCAGTTAAAGAGAATAGACAATACGGAAGAAATTTCAGTGATACCCATGATTCTCACTTTTTTTTTTTTTTTTTTAAAGTCTTTCAGAAAAGAGAAAAATTCACATCAGTGTCCGTTTCTACCCACATGTACAGCATTTGTAGGAAAGAAGATGTAATTTTACAATGCTGGTAACAAAAGGCAGGTTTCTGGACCAAGAATTATGGAAGAAAGTGAATGATTTATTGCTACAACATCGATTTTCTTACCTGTCTAAGTAGCCAGCAGAAACACCATTAATATTTTCCAGTTTTTGAAATAGGGCATTTATCTCTGACTGCAAGTACACATACTTTTCACAGCCTCTGAAGTTAGGCAGCAAGTCCTTATGCTTATTGAGGGTTTCAGCCATTATTTGAGAGTCATTCTGCACACCCTAAGGAAAGAGAATGTCTGATTTACACATTTTTGGTGGCTGAATGAACATTCTACAGCACATATGCAATTGGTATCCTTATCCAGATAGTCTGCTGCTATCTAACCAGCTTGACTGAGGACTGAAGCAGTGCCTGAGCTTGCCTTCTTCAAGGTAACATTGGGCAGTTTCTTTTTAGCACAGTTCACAACAGGTAATGCCTCTTTTTGAGCACCTTGTCCACTCTGAAACTCAGCTCTGTTGAAAGCAAAGCCCTTTACTGCCAGCTGCCTACTGCACTCAACAGACATGCCAAGGTCCTTCTGCTCTTAAGACCTTTGCAACCTCATTGCCTCAGGGGAATTTCTCATATGCTGAACTTGTTCTCTTTTGTAACTAATCTTCTCTCTCCAGTCTCCTTCAAATCTTAATGTCTGCTTGACATCACGCTTTCTGTATTCTTTGTCTGACAGAATGCAACTTCTAAAATCCAACAGTCAAATTCTTCTACTTAGGAGCTAAACTCCAATCCAAATCATCATGGTTAGCTTCCAATTGAGAATTTTCTGCACAGGATGTGTGTCTTGCCCAGCTGATCAGAAACACAACTGCAGCATGCTCTGCAGCAGAGTCATACTGAACTTAAGATGCTCAAAGAAAACATCCACAGTTACCTCTAAATCCTTTATTCTGACTGAAAAGTCATGCACAGCCCCTTGATCCACTCCAAGAGGAGCTCTTTGAACCATCTGAATCTCAGAAGCTTCGATCTGACGCCGAAGCTTCTGAAGCTCCATCAGCAGCCAGGCCTCCTGCTTCTCATGTTCTCGGTTTCTCTCATTAACAATAATGGTGTTTGAGGAACCCACAGGACAGCTCTCAGTTGGGACAACTGTAAAACAAATTGGGTAAATGTCAACTGCCAGAGAACTGAGCACTACATATAGAAAGCCAATGTAGTGCCCAAGTGACCTAAGCACTGAATTGATCTGCAGAACTAAGAACAGGAAGATTTGGGCCCTTACGCAGCTGTTTCAAGGAATGAAATACCTCCTTCACAAAAAGATAAACCTGCTTCCTCAAATGCAGCAGTGAGATTTTGCTTCCTAATAACTGAAAACATATCAGATGGACTAAATTCCTCTCATTTTCCCAGCAAGTTCCACAAACTTCGGAGGACTATTCCCAGGTTCACACCAAAGGAAGGAAGAACAAAACATACTCTTCCCTGTGCATGGCCAGTTTTGTTATGTTGGGAGACAGCAGTACAATTCTCAAAAAGGTTTCCATTCATAAGTTTAGGAGAACATTTTCACATGGAAAGAATACATCACCATCTGAACAAAGGAACTCCAGCAGTCCAATCTCCACAAAAAACAGGAGGACGACAAACCTGTTTGTGGCTGCCGTGACTGACTGGGCAGTTGTATAATCAAGGTTTGGTAGTGCTTCTGAGCATCAGTGAACTGAGTCTGGATCTTTCGTTTGTCTTCATCACCAAACATCTCTGAGCCTTGGCTGTTCCTGAGGAATTCTTGATAATGGATCTCCAGGTCAGTTATTATTTTCTGGTAATCTTCCTTACGCATTGTTTTCAGCTGAATTGAGGGAGAAGAAAATTTTGGAAGAAGCAACAATTGAGGAAGGTTTATGACTAATTAGTCATTAAGGAACAAATACAACTATATTAAAAAAACAACAACAAAGGAATCACATTTTAGAATAAAATCTAACCGGGCTGCCTCTAAAAGTACAGTGCTAAAAGTGGCATTTGAGCTAATCTGTTCTTGTTGTAATCATTTCATAACTTAAGAAATTATACATCTTACTCTGTCTACCCATTCCCTTGCATAGTGGGAACAAGTACAGCAAGTATGTAATAAAATCCCTCAACTAATCTTCCTGTTTATCCATACCATATCTGAATGGGAAAGCATATTTCCTCTACTTTAATAAAACCACAACTTCCACATATAGCCGTTTGTGCAACCCAGCAAAAGGAAGGCCCAGGGTTTTGCAGGACATACATCTGCACAGGACACAGCAAGCACTGTTTGGGACAGCAGAGGGCAGGTCATGGATGTCCCTGGTCTATGGGTAAGGCCAGCTGGATTCTTACCTTGGCAATAGTCATTGCCCTGATTTTCTCAATGTCGATCATGCAATAATGCCAAGATACCAGGCTCTTCATGTTGATATACAGCTGGTTCCACAAAGCTAAAATAGCTTCATAGTATTGCTCAATTCTGAGATGAGAAAAGAAATTACATGGTCAAAACGTGCCTGTCCTTGCAGCATAGCTACAAAACATTCAAAGAAACATCCACCGGATGTGGAGTGTGTTAAGGCTTGCTCTCTACTTGAAAAAAGATCTTGGAAATTAATTTATCCATTACTTTCGTTATTAGAGATGAGGAAAAACCTTGTAGAAGTTAAATTTTAAATATTTTTAGATCCCAACCCAGATCTCAGCAAGCTTCACTGAAGTGAGTTTCCTCAAATCAAGGGTCTAGTCCTTAATCCCCCACCCTTATAGGGTGAGGGGGCACTCTGATCAAGGCACAGACCAGATTTTGTGATTGGTTGCTATTTTGAGTAAACTATTCTATCTACTCCCAGTGGCAGGTGTCCAAACCCAGGCAGCAACTCACTTGGTAGCAAGATCCACTGCTAACGGATTGGGAGGTGGGATGATAAGACTAACAGATGGCACCAGCATATCTACTCCTCCAGGGCCAGTCACCAGCCACTTGCTGCGCTCATTATTGTCCTTCAGGATACATTCATCTCCTTTGCGTACTGTTTTCTGTAAGGAATGCAGAACGACATTTTTTTTCTTTAGTTAAGTAAGATGGGGCTTCTAGGAGAGACAGACAAGGAAGATGCATCTAGATCACAGAAGTGGGAGTGCTTCCCAGCTGCCAGGTCTGGGTGTGCATCTTGGCTTCACACTGGGCAAGAAATCAGTACAGATCAACCCCTTCTCCCTGAATCCAGTTTCCATGTCAAGAAAACCCAAGAAAACCAAGGGGGAGCCACAGAACACTCTGAGCAGTTGCCAGTCCAGTTGATCATCAGACCTGGGGCTTGCCATGAGAGATATCAAAGACTGAGCGTGACACATGGCCACAATAAGCTATGCAACCATGTGTGACTGTAGAGCTGGATACATATTCCTGTATGTATGTGAGCTGGAGGCCTAAGGATGCTTAGTGCTGCATCCATATTTGCAAAAGGACTGGGAGTGAGCACAGCAGAGCTCGATCCACCAGCCCCAGCTGCCAGAAATCCTGACACAATACAGCCATGGGTGTACCCATGGTGCAGGTTACAACCTACTCACATCCAAGAGGGAAGGCTCCTCCTATCATTTATCCTGACAGGATTCTATCTGCATCACACTTCTGCAGCCAGCAAATACAGTTTTTGACGTAACTAGTAAAAGGCCACAGGCTTTGCATTGATCTGAGCATGCAGGGGCTCCAGACTTGTCTGGGCTTACCTTCATCTCAGCAGAATTTAGCTTGCTTAAAGTAAGAGCAATTGCCAAGCAGTCAGGACCATTGCCTAAATTTGTTTAGTTTTGCTTATAGTAACAACAAGTAGTTGCTCTGTGTGGGCTGAACTTCTGTGTCTCTGGAATAAAATGTGGTATGGAAGAACACAGACACAGAGTAGATAGCAGAAACCCCAGATCGTAAACACAAATCAGAGTGGCCAATTACTGGTCACTACAGGAATGCAACCTAGCAAATCAGGTAAAACAAGTTTTACAGATAACAGAACAAAATAATTGGGTAATTGGGAATCAGTGAAGAGAAAGAGCACGTAAGCAGAAAACGCATCTAAGCCTAGTGTTAAGAAAAAATATAGAAATAAACCCAAGCAGCCCCAGTACTGAGGAGGAAGAAAAACCACCATCAATGATTTCATACTCCATCCAGCAAAAAACTGGGTATACCAATGACTCACTGTACATTCCTCACCTTTTGTTAGATGAAGTGTTGACCTAAGGACCCAGAGGGACACTGGAAGGGTAAGCAATCACCAAAAAAAAAGGTGTAGATGCTGGGAAGCATCTGTATAACAATTTTAACCCTATTACCAATGAGACTTTTTCTGTGCTAATTTGAACTATGAGTATTAATACTATTTAATGGGCTAATATTAGTAATTTTGACTAGACTTACTAACCAACCAGAACCTAGCTTGTTTATTCATAATTGCAAGCAAGTCAGAGCTTTTTTGTCAAAGAAATTTAAATGCTGACCAAAAGCAGACAAAGGGGCTATACCTATCAGCTCAACAGTTTGTTTACTAAATCATTTGCCACGTTCTAGTTTACTCGATGTTCATTCTCAGCCAAAAAGGGATACAATACCAGATCCTGTTTGTAGTCACACAGAGCCTTGAGGATAATAGGCTTACTACTCCGGTAGTCTGGGTTACGTGGCTTCAGCTGCACGATCTTCTTGGATTTATTCACCAAACTCTGCACTTGCCTCTTGTATTCAAGAATTCTCTCTCGTTCATTCTGCAAAGATTAATTGTATGTTAAAAATTAATTCTAAAAAGAAGCCACATCTAGTTCCCACTGTTTTATTAAGAGAGGGATACATCTGGAGCCCACAGTAGGCAAAGCTTCCTTTAGCTCCAGTGGGATGAGTCTTTGGCCTACCATGTAAAATTGCAGTTTTAAAAAAAGAGAAAAGAAACATCAAAGTATCTTTGCAACTCTGGCAAGCTGCAAAGTTTGCAAAACTTGCAAAGCAGGTTTTTCATACGGATCTGCAATGTGGTTAAAGTGATGTGTAAGAAACACAGCAATAAACAGAAAGAATCTATTACAACATGAATGCTAACTGAAAAAAAGTAGTAACTACACTCTCAAACCTGACTTCATCAATTGCCCTTTTACATCACCAACATTTTTTCCTCCAGTATATTCAATTTGGAATTGTAGTACCTAATTCATGATGAGCAAATAACTCCAGCTTTTTTGTCTAACTAAGGCCTTTCAAAGAGACTACAGTGATATAGCAACATGATGAATTATTTACTAAATGCACTTATCCTTTGAGGCAAAATCTATTCTACCACCTATGAATTAAAGTCTCTCTTTTTTTAATTTTTTGTAATTTGTTAGCATGTCAGAAACTCAGGAATATGTTGGGCTCGTTCCAGATTTAAAAAGAAATCAGAGTTCACAAACGGTATTACACAAATTAAAATAACACTGATCCATTTGTGGATAGTTAGGTAGGCTTTCCTAAGAAATGGGCAGGAATATACCATTATGGTTTCACGTTCATACAGTACTGTTTATAAACATTGCAGTACACCTGGCTTTACATTTGGTATCTGAAAAGGGCAACTGATTTCCAAGGAAAGTAGAACATAACCTGTTAGGTGGGTGTGACAGTACCTCCAGCTCTTTGATCTGCTCCAGCAAAGATTGCAGTGACATGCTTTTATCACAGATGAACTTCTTTCTGATGGAGTCTTGTAAGTTCTTCAGGTAGCACTCTGTGGCTTGCGCCTCTTCAAAGAACTACAGGAGAAAAATTGTGATTTCAGTTGTACACAGCTCTTAGAAATGTCTGCTAAAAATCAGTGGGTTCCTGTCATGAGAAATCCCAGTTCACATCTAGCAGAATGGTACCATTTACAACATGGTGACAGTGCGTTATGCATAATTGTGTATGGATTTAGAAAGATGTTGGTACAGGAAAAAAAAAATATCTGTGATGGGATTCACACTTTTAACAAAAGTGCCATGAAGCTTCCACATCACTACTCACCTGAAAGTAAGCTGCATTCTCTTTCAGATGAACATCAATGCATTTGGTGATCTGAAGAATCCAGCTCCACTGAGTTTGTAATGTATCCATGTAGGCCTAACAAAAATAGTAGTATACAGAACTCAAACCACCACACTGATCTCTCCCATATCTAGACTCAGGCAAAACTATTTATGCTCCACATAAATGCAAAAGAAAAAATCTGCTGAAACAATTTCATGCACACCAGAATAATGTAACTCATGCAAATAGTTCCCCAACTTCTAAGATCTACCTAACTGAAATGAGTTAAATAACTGGTTGTGGAATGAAGAGAGAAATTTGTTCGTGACTTGAATTTTGTTTGATCAGCATAAAGCCTGAAGTGCATGAACAAAAAGGGGTGAAAAGCACAAACAGTAGTGCAAATAAAATATTTCAATTGCAAATTGTCATGTTCTCCTTCCAAGGAACATTATCAAGCATGATTTTTTATGATGGTTATTTTTAAATTCAAACTTCTCAAGTAGTCCTCATGTATATTCTTTAGAAAATTACACCCAACTTTTACTTCACTGCTGGACCTTAAAAGGATCTTTCCTTTAAGACAGAAACTGACCATAGAAAAAATATGAATGGTGATTTCACACAACATGGTAACAGTTAACAAAGTAAATACACTGAAAAGCAGAAAAGACTCTGTTTTCCCATTAGCTTCTTTTAGTTTCAGGATTCTTATGCACTCCTAAAACTATAAGAACTACAACATTTCCTAATAAAATGAGATTTTCCAAATTGTTGCAGCCTTTGTAATTGAAAGACAAATGTACACCAAGCTGTGAAAGCAAAAATGTCTTGGCTAAGCTGTAGAAATGCACTACGAATTTCAGCTGCAGAAAGTATTTGCACCTGGATTAAATATAAAGCCTCAATAAAGGGTGTGGCTTTCTTCAAAACATGCCTACTAAAATAGCAGAAGAGCAATGACATGCCTTCCCACCATAGATTCTGCTACACTGTAGGCAACTCAAACGAGATAACAGCAATTTCAATACACTCAGACAACTCCCTAAGCCTCATATTAATTTTTACAGGCATCTATCATCAAATTTGATAGCAATGAGAGCTCTCCCAATAGCTCTTAAGAAGCCTGCAGTTCTTGCGGCCAGGTTTGTAGAGGAAGGTAGTAACATTTATTAGAGCATCTCATATAGCTGTATAAAGACGGACATACTTTTTGGCAGGCAAACCTTTCTCAGGTCCAAACGCAGCATTTCATTTGCAGACTTTCACTGAGAACTTTTGCCACATAGCAACGAAAGGAGCAAGTGAAATCACACAAAGTCTAACTCACCTCAATTTTGTCTGAAGCAGGGTGCTGGTTGAGCACTAGTTGGTCACTTTCTTGCTTTAGCTTATTGAGTTCTTTTTCTTTAAGCTCCAGTTCACTCATGCGTTTCTAAACAACCAAAACACAGCATTAAACAACCCCCCAAATGTACACAGCACAGGATGATTTACTTAAAATTTTCCAGGTAGTTGTGATAATGTAAAATTATCCTGCTAACACTACATATTTCTATTCAGTGTACTGAAGTTAATTATGAAGACAGCAGAATCAAAGAAGGTACAATCATCTCAGTTCTAGTCTCTAGGCTTACCGCTTCACATAGCAAAGCGGCAAAAGTTCTGCCTTTCCTAGGAATGATGGAAGCAAAAACGACTGCATCTTGCAACATCCAGAATAGCTGAACTAAAAAAAAAGGTACCTCCTCAGTAGTGTGAACTTTCATTCATTTTTCAATTTGGAGATCAGCACCAATATTGGTTAAAGAAATGCACATGCTCAGTTTCCCTACGTACCCACAGAAGACAAGGAGCAGTGCAAACTACCTCTGGCCATGTGCTCAACATGCTGCTGGCAAAACCATCAGAGGAAGAGACCAGTTCCCTCTGGTATAGCTTTACTTCCTGATGACAGACACTGGGGCCAAACATGGGGACCCTCTAACTCCTATATAGTCCTAACAGGGAGAATTAAACCACTTGATTCAAGTCCCTTAGTTTAGCATGCCAACAGCATGTACAACCTATATGTCATTAATAGTCCACAGTGGACTGCACTGATAAGGCCAGCTTCCAAGGTCAAAAGAAACCATGACAACTGGTTGAATGGGACCACAATCTTCCAATAGATGTCCAATCTTGACTCAAAAGGTTGTCACGCAGTACTTAATCTGAAAGTGTGGATAAAAATCCCCAGAAACTTCAAAACAATGAAGAAACAGCTGTCCTGTGATCAGTCCCTCAGAGCCAGGCTGTTCCTCCCTCACTATCCCAAAAGAGGACCCATGGAAAGCATGGGGAGGTTGAGCTGTCTTACAGAGAAGGCCTCCTGCTTCCTGGCGATGTCAGTGTTCCTGTCACTCCAATCATAGAGAAGCTCTTCTTCCTCACAGTCATTAATCCACATGATCTCTCTGCTGGTGGCTTGGATGAGGTTCTGGAATTGACGGAGCTGATCCATTCTTTCAAAGGAGTATTTCTGCAAGGAATTCCAGAAATTAGAAGCCATAAACACAGAAATGCCTTTGCTGGGTGCAGAAGGGGAAGCCAAGAGCACAGCATGTCCTTTCTTTTTTTTGAAAACTAAAATAACGGTAAAAATCACACATCTATAAAACCTGTTGGCAATGGACAGCAGATAATGCGCCTGCGTTTATAGAGGCATGAAACCTGCTGGCAATGGACAGTGGACAATGTGTCTGGATTTATAGAACAATGGGAACCTCAAGTCAGCAGCTTCTGAAAGTTATTCCAAACACAAGTGTAGCAGACACGTAGGCAGGCAAGCAAAAAGGCATGGGGAAAAATACAAAAAACACCCGAACATTTAACATCACTTCTACTTGCATTTGCTGCTCATAGTACATCCTTGATGTTGTAGCACCTTTTGCACAGATGACACTTGATGAAAAGATTCCTTCTCCACCCTCACATCTTAATACACATCCTGTTGCTTGAAGCTGTACAGGAATCAGCTTCCAATCCCAAGGGTTAAATCTACCATTTGCACAAGATTCTCACTGTATTTTACATGAAGATCCAAAAGAGGGAAGGTGCACAGCCCTACACCAAATTTGATTGTAATCCCACCTTTGAGTAACTTTTTAAGCTTCTTATATAGACTAACTTCATTGCTACATTTACTCCCATTAATGAGGTAGAGCTCTACTCTTCACCAGCTTAGTGACCAATTCCCTTCACCAGGTGCAAACTAGAAACTTCCTCGTGAGGGTAAGTCGATTATACATGAGGTAATGAATTAATCTCAAGTTCATGACTCAAACTGAACCTTACAGAAACTACAAAACACTGACAGTTTACTGCTGAACAGAATTATTTAAATATGCATCTGTCACTCTGTTGAAACCCGAAGTGTCCCTTGACTGTAACACCAGTGTTAATAAAGCAGAAAGAGCATTCATCATAGAGGGTATCAGAAATTAACAACATCTCATGCTCACCAGCAGTCCTTCATATTCTTCCTCCAGCTGATGAACTGCAGCCTTCTCCCGCTGAAACAGAGACAGCAAATATTTAGTGAGCCTTTTACAATTTGCCTATTTGCTGATACTTCCTTTACAGTGTCATATCATAATGTTGTAACTACAGGTGGTAACCTGCAAATGCCTGCAACAGACATAGGTGAGTAGCAGATCTGCACAACTGGAGGACCACAAGAAGTATAAAGCCAAGGCTTGGACAAACTTACTTCCCTCAGGGATGCTTAGTATATAAGCAAGATTGCACATAACCCCTGTAATACCAACACAGCTCCCCAAACTGGATCTCTTTCTGTACCAAACTCCTAGACAGCTGTGGGGAACCAGCTAGTCCTAGAGCTAGCTTTGGAGATTATGAAGTAGTATAAACTATGATGTGAGCAGGAGGCTCCAATTTTTTTCCTGTTCCTATGACTGGGAATCTGCACAACCTTGGAACTGGTATTCCATAAGGCCAGACTATCACTTTTCCTATTTGAAGAAGCAAAAAGGGAATAACACCCCTTCCACTCTTCAGCTTGGCTAAGAGATCAGAGCTCCAGAACGGAGTGCCTTTTCTTTAGATCCAACTCTCTCATCCTGTCTGTGTGAGCAACTAACAGAAAAGAAGAAAGGGAATGAAGTAAGCCTGCTCTCTCCTATACCTAGCTGCTGGGCTGATAGGAGAGGAAGTTAACCACTGCATTTTCAATGACTTCCTTATTCCAGCAACTTCTTTATTCCAATCACAAAATCCAGAGGGAAACAGAAGCCTCAGAGGGGCAAAAAAAGAAAAAGAAAACAAAAAATCCACACCTAAGAAAAGCTCTAAGCTCAGCCCAGAATTTGGGCATTTTTCACAGAAATTTCCTCATTACTTAAGGCTGTACTAAGCACCCACTTTATCCTTTCACTTTCTTGTTTTAATGTACCTAGACAGAAAGCGAGAATAATCATTCTTAGCCATTCTTATCACAAAAAATGTTGCAATATTTATTTGCCAGCCTTGGTACACTACAACAAAGTGTTAAATACCTACTAAATTTTTAAAATACTAGGGAAAGAAGTGGAACACAAAATAATCACGAAATAATAAATATTGGGGTTGAAAGTGATTGCTATCATGACACCAGTGCTTTCTGAAAAGAAGCTGAACTATTCAGCATTCTTTTTTGTAGTGGAACAGCAGCAAGTCAATAGTATAAATTTACACCAAGCAACCTGTAAGGGAAGACAGTAATTACCAGATCTGTTTTGACTTTGTCCAGGTGCCAGCGATAGTCTCCAATGGCATTGTGAGTTCTTCTGTGGTCACCAATTTGTTGCTCAATGGACGCTGCATCAAACCCCCATTTCACTAGCTCCATTTCAGCCTAGGAGAAAGACACGGTATTTGTACTTTCATTTCCAACTTTATTATCTAAATCAGAGCATAAAGGAATTGAACTGAAGGAAACACAACTCTGCAGCAGAGAGCAAAACTGAACAAAGGGAAGTTCAGAATAGGGGGTTACAATTTCTTAAAATTGTCATCACTTAAACGGTGTGACAGGCTTCCAAAGTAGAAGAAACAAAGTAGGAAAAACATTTAAGTTGCTTAAAATTAGACTAGATGAAGCACACTCAGTAGTGTATTTTCATCTGTTTTCTTTGGACCAAACTGTTCGTTTATGTTCTACAGTATAGTTACATTCTTATCACTCTGAAAACAAATTATTACTTTAACAAACAATGCTATTCATGCAATTCATGTGAAAACACCTAGTCCCAAGTTCTGTAGCCCAGTACAGTACATTTCCATCTTAATTATGTTCACATAAACTCCAATAACTTCAGTTAAATGCAGTCAAACTAAATGAAAAAAACAGAACGTAAAACTGAAATTATTATAGAATGTGTTGTCTTGCATTTTGGCAACATTTATTGTAGGTTGGCAAGTGAAAATCTCTAGAAACAGCCTTTGAAAAACAGTTATACACCTGGATAATTACTAACTCAAAAACTACCTGACTGCAGTTCTTTGTTTCATTATTTTTAAATATTAAAAGCCACAGTAATCACAATTCAGCTCCTCAAACTCCAAATCCTCTTTTACGCTCTAAAGACACACTCCGTTTCTGTCTGAATGCCTGTCTGCGCACGCACACAGTAAAGAAACAGGTATCTTAATCTTGGGTTGGGACCGAATTTAGTAATTACCAGCCTGGAGCTAAATCTCTAAGAGCCAACAGATGACAATAAAGCCTGAACCACACTCAAGCGCAGGGGTTCAAAGGCACTGTTGAAAACTATCCAAGAAACAAAACCATTTTGCATTCAGCCATTTAAAAGTTACAGGACTTTGACCCTCCTCATTATATTTAAGCAGTCTAAAGAGACTGTAGCAACAGTGGCAGTCCTGGCTGGCTGCCAGTATGCAAAAAAAGGCTGTCTGGATTTCACTGCATTTTCCCTAATTCTGTACTGGAAATTTGACCAACCCTTCTACTACCCGATTCTCCTGTCAGCAAACCATCCAGACAGAAAAACACCGGCAGAAAACCACAGCTGCTCAGACCTTCTTCCCACATCTCACCATGTTACTAGGGGAAACATTATCCTAGCCCCAATGTGAGCAGGTAATGGGACACAGCGAGGCACGATGAAGAGGCAAGATGGAAAGTTAAAAATAAATTTTCCCTAAAAAAAAAGTATCTCAAAAGCCCAACAGGGAGCTAAGTGCTTACTGGCCCCACCTCAGCTTTGCCTTAGGGACTGAAAAAGGGGGTGGGGGGGTGGGGGGGTGGAGAGGAGAGAGAGACTTTTACTTTCACAGGAGGTTTTGTGTCGGAACACAGCTATAAAGCACTTGCTTATGCTCCCCGTGCTTAGCGAGGGGTGTCTGAGCAGGGTGTCACGTGGCATCTTTGGGAGGTGCAGCTTGTTCACTGTCCTTCATCGCTGGAAGCATGCCCAGTGTCTGTTCAACATCACTCCTCAAACCATGGCAGGTCTGACAATTAGCCTACTCTCCCACAGTGGGTGCAGAGCAATTATATCTGCTGTTACTGTCCAGGCACAATGCTTATACAAGTTACCACTGAAGGAGTGTATCTCCACTTCCCCTTCTTCCTCTAAAACATGCCACGCTATGGGAGGGCACCGAAAGACTAGACTATGACTAGCACTCACATAAAAGTATGGGAACTGTACAGAGCTCTCCCCTCCTCATCTGGTTTACACAGCAACCACCTGGCAAACACCATATGCAGATAACTATGACAGGATCACTAAGCAACCACCTAATAGAGAGAGATAAAAATAACGCAATTTCAATTTACAAGGAGTCTGCAAAGTATAACTTCAGCCACCTTGTTCCATCCTCCCTACCTGCCTCTCAGAAAGGGCTGTCAACCACAAACACCCCACTTCAGCAGCACAAAAACAGACTATGAGCTCTCAACATGTGTTTTCTACTCCAGGTTACACCATCAACGGCTGTGCATAGGCAAATTTATTCTGGGAATGCAACAGATCACAACTTCAGCATTTTCACGTGGATTTTGGCAGCGACTTCCGGAAGTCTAGTCCTGTGGCAATCAGCTCTACCTTCTGGCTCCCACTGTGATAAGGATAGATTAGACGGGGAGAACAACTGTAAAATATGCACAATGGTTAAATCTGTGAAGCTGGTCCTATCGGTGTAAAGGGTTAAATAAATATGAATCATAAAGGAAACCTGTGGAAGGAAGGAAGGAAATATCAAGCATAATAATCTCTAAGGCAAACATGCCAATGCCTTTTGTTATGTTAACAGCTGTGTCTCATTTAGCTTTCAAATCTAACTTCCACACTTTTTCCTCTGCAGAAGATGACCCCAAATCCATGTTCATATTTCAGTGGAAACTCACTATATGTACAATACTCGGGGGGAAAAAAAAAAAAAAAAAAGAAAAAAAAAGATGAACGTGGAATAATGTATGAGCACTCATGTGTACTTTTAATTTTCTGCTGGCACCCAAAACATTACTACATGTGAGGTGAAATTCATAAACAGGTCTTAGCAGTGTCTCTGGTTTTCCATAGATTTACCTTCTGCTGCCTCATCCAGTTTAAACATTCACTTGTGACACGTTTCGTGTACTCATCCCAACCTGAGCCACTCTGAGAGGAGTAGCAACCACCACCTTTGGAGCTGGCCCTCCTGGCACGGGGCACACTGATGGCTTTGTACAGGGCACGCATTTGCTCTTGAAGTTGAAGCAGCCTGAAAGGGAAGAAGCCACTTAGCATCTATGAGGAAAACATCCAGAAAACATGGAAACTGCAATTAATCTCTCCCACTGGACCACCAAGTATTCAAAACAAAGTGCTGAAAGCACAGGCTGTGAAAAAAAAATAAACTGACTAAAATTTCATGGGGACAACCAAGGTGTGAAATTCTGTAAGAAATATATTACTGCAAGGCCCTTCTCCATGTTAGCATGACCCAAACAGATTTAGTTCCACTTTATTGATATCTGTCACATCCTGCAACACCACGGAAGGTGAGCACTTGAGATACCACACACTTTCACCAGCCACATTCCCTCCCCCAACCCTTCCCTGGCAATACCTTTTCTGATACATCTCACAGGGCTGGCCCATCTGCCTCATCTCTCTGATCAGCCCATCCAGGATATCCATTTGGTCATTTGCCTGTGCAAAACACTCTTCCAGATCTCTGTTCCCTCTAATCTGGACACCATCCCCATATTTCAATTCCTAAAACAAACAAAATAAAAAAGAAAGAAATGGGAGATTAAATTAAATATTCATCACCTAAGCTTCAGCTTGGTTGTTTTAAAAGATATGTTATGAGGACTGATTATTTTTAAGAAGCATGATAGGTTTCAACCGCTAGGTCTCTGCCTATTTTAGCTGGCAGAAGGCCAATTAACAGAGGATCCACAGTCATTGGAAAGTCCTAATTACAAATAAAATACGAAAGAAAATTATTAAAACATAGTACCAACCAAATCTTTCCATAAAGAACAGCACATCCTGACTGATGTTTATTTCAGTGGAGCCAAGGCTTCACACGGTGTGCTAAGTTTTTAAGACCTTATGCTTTTGTGTTTAGAGGATGAGAAGCAAACACTGTCCTAGTGGGAGTTTGTGGATATAGCTCCTGATTTTTCAGAAGTTTCCCTGAGGTTCTAAGACCCTTCTCTCCTGCAAAAACACAGACTGCACCCTGTTTGCCTGGGACCAGCTCCATGCCCTGTCACACTTGCATCCCACCTTATCACCCAAAGTCCAGGCAAATTCTCTGTGCACCCTCAGTGGAGTGGACCAGCACAGTCATGGTGCTTCAAGCAGGAAAACATGGCTCTTTGATCTCATCCCACACTGACACAGCCATGCTGAACAAAACATAACCCAGCTGTGATTTGATTTTGCAAATAAAATGTTGGACCTCATTACTTTGTCCTTCATAAAGAAAAGAAAAAACCCCAAGTAAGCAATGCATGTTGTGGCACCGAGCTGGAACTAAACATCACTTTGTTTTAACTTCACTGGAATAATATTAATCCTTAACAAGAGGCAGTATTTACTCTGGCATTGATTTTTATATAAACATGTTCACACATGCTGTATCTCTGAAAAGGAAATGAACTGCTAACCCCAGAGTTCATTCCTGAAAGAATTTTCTGTCCACAGAGGGTCCAAAAGTGTGCATTAAATCACATCTACTGACAGAACTGTGAACAGGTTTTGCATCTCAGTGGCCTCAACAGCAGGATGCCTTCACCACCCTGCACCTCCTCTGACTTTGGCACAGTCATGTTCATCAGGGCTGAATCTAGCATCAATGAGTAACCCACCCCCAGGCACTATGGGTTTATATCAGTGTAACATACAGCAAAAATCATCTGTATGCTTTTGGGATGAAACAGTCAACAAGATTTTAATCTACTTTCATATACTTCTTTAGGAATCACCTGGAAAAATAAAATATAAAGGTAATGAAGGTGTTTCCTATGGTGGTTCAGGTTCATTACGGCCCAGAAAATGATGATGATATTCTACAAGACACACTAAGAGAGTATAAGTGGTCATAACATTATTAACAGCTGTTTACACTGAGCAGAACCTGTTTGAAGGGTGGGTTGGGTCTTTTTAAATCAAGAAGTCCCCCTTTTCTTAATCGGATGCATTTCAGTCAGTTTTACTGAACACTGAGTGGAGACAGAAGAGGGAGACCTACGAAGGAAGTATGCTGTTCTGCTCCCAGTTGCCTCTCACAAACAGCTGAGAGGCGAGAAATGAGACCAAGAAGCAGAGCCTGTAAGTCCAGATAACAACGCAGCGTTCACTCCCTGTAATATTCATAATCACTTTTGATAAGAACAACAAGAAGCACTCACGGGTTGTACTATGAGCTCAGCTCGCATCAGGCAATCCGAACAGTTTTGCAAAAGCTCCTGGATGGTGTTCTGGCGTCTGGACACTGTACAGGTCCCATTCTGACTGTTGTGGGGGAGAAGAAGATGAAGTAAGTACAGAGTAATCGCACATTTTGAAGAGACATGAGACATACAGATTCAGAACAGCTAAGGGAAGTTACATGGAATAATCCACCTCATTTAGCTTCAGTAACACACACGCTTTATCTGGCCCTCCTGCATAACTGTACTCTGAAGTTTTAATGCTGATTCCATGATGGCAAAGCCACTTTATAACTCTCTAACAGCAGGCATTGACCGACTTCGCCACAGGATAGAGTAGAAGGTGGAAACTGGCATGCCATAAAGGAGAAAGTTTTTCTTCCAGTACAGGTATTTGTAGCTTTGATAGACAAAACTCTGGCAGTATTACAGTGAGAATTAATTATTCACAATCTTCTGTTAAAGTCAATACATTAGAACATAGCCTTTGGGTGATGTTATTGTAAGTGTTATGACACCAGCCATCGAATGTCAGAGCACAAAAGGAAAGCAGGATCCTCTGCTACAGAGGCGTATGAGCACACAAGTCCATACAAACGTACGAAGCGCTCTCCTATAAGCAGAAATGCATGAAGCTTAGTGCAGTGTCTTAAGAAGGAACTGCAAGATGCACAAGCTACTACAAAAACAGATGTATGGCCTGGAGTTAGAGGACATGCTTTCTTACAGATAAAGTGGGAGTTTGGGGATTCCAGTTAAAACTCCAGAACTGAAAACACTAGTGGGGGAAAAAGCCAAGATTGATAACAGGGTCGTTATTTTTGTCTTGCACATAATTTACTGCATCCATACCACCAGAAGGCTGCTCTTCCAGCATTTGGGATTCAGCCACCAAAGCGAGCCACTGCTAGTTGATTGAACATGGGTGAGGTGCTTCAAGCACAGAACCATTCCTTGCTGATGGAATCAGAGCTCCCAAGCAAGCCCAGGCGGCTCCCAAACACCAGCACTTGCCAGTGAAACTAAAATAAACCACTACTAAGAGACAGTAAGAAATTAAGATGCTTCCGAGCCTTGTCTAGTTTTCTAACTCCTGTGTTCACAGTAGGTAACCTTTTCCATTACAAATCTTCCACACAACACTACCATCAAAAAGACTATCGGTGCAAACCTGTCCAGCTCAGAGCCAGGAAGTCATGTGGATTCAATGGAAATCTTTCCACTGACTTCAACAGACTCTAACCATCCTTTGCAAAAGGAATTGTGACAACATGAAAAACTTGTCAGAGCTGTCCTTGGGAGAATCACTGCAGTGATGAGAAATGTTGAACAGTATATTTTTAAGAGCTCTTCTGCAGTGCGTGCGGTTGGTGCTTCAGCAGCCTGCCGTTCTCCTATTAGCTCTTCTCGAACAAGTGGAAAAAGTTTGAGCAAATTTTCACCAGCCTCCCCCACTACCAGGGAATAGACTGTCAGAGACAGGACTCAAGAATCACTGGGTAACTTAAAACAAGCTGTACACATGTAACTCCTGGCTTGCACTGCGACCCTTTGGCTGCACAAATGCTGCGCCCTACTCTGCTATGCACCCCTGTATATCTTGGAAACAGCTTAAAGAAAACAATTGTGAAGAATAACATATGGGTCTGATTGTGTGCCAGGCTTCCCATCAGCTTCCTTTTCTAAATCATTCCTTCTCCTTAGGCATCACTGTTGTGTTTGGATCCAGAAGTATCTGACTGCATCTAAAATTTACATTTAATTATACCCACAATTATTCTCATGAATGAAACATAATAAAGAAGAGAGAGGAACCTTCCAAGCAATTTTCTCTTTTTAGAACATCAGAAGAGTGGGTTTTTTCTTCAATTGCGTTTTCAGTCATCTCCTGACAGCTATAAAAGCTGGATATCCATTAAAGCCAAAAGAACTATAGATGGGGACCAGACTTCTACTGTAATAAATTAGTGTATCTCCACTTGCTTCAGCGTAACTTCACTGACCTCAATGGCATTACTTCACTTTACACTGAAAGGAGGTCTGAACAATGGCTGTCACAGTTAACATACTCAGAAATTGTGAAGAAAAGCTATTTTCAAATAAATCAAACTACTAAAACCATTTAAAAGATAGGACAAGTAGAATTACAAGTATTTTATGTTCATCCCAATAATGTTTGAATACCACATCCAGAATTATTGTCCAAATAATAAAAAAGGTGGAAAACTGAAGATGGTTTAATACAGATGCACAAAACAGTTTCAAAGGCAGGAGCAGATGCCTTAAAGTGGGAGGCTTAAACGCACCCTATTTAGATCTTAATATAAAGCTCTACAAGTTACTTGTTTACAGTTCATGGGGACCTTCACAAGAAGAAAGCAGCAAGTGTTTAAGGCTCTCCAATCTAGTCGATAAAGACGAACCAAAATAATGGCAGAAGTTGGAGCAATACAAACTGAAACCAAAAAAGAGCACAATATTTCATCAATGCTGTTTTTAACAACTTGGATGTCAGTTTTGTTTTTAAACAAGTAACTGTTTTGCTAGTCAAAATACCGAGATCAATACTGGGATAACAGGTGAAAAGGCAGTGGCCTGTTAAAGGCAGCTGATGACACTGGCCGAGCCAACGGCCTTCAAATCCGTCAGCCGACCAAATAGAGCCACATGGGGCATACCCAGAGACTACAGATGCCAATACAGGAGCTGACGTTTGATGGCATAGCTCCACCAAGTCAACAGGACTCAAAGACTTCAAATCTGAAGAGGATTCAGCTGCACAAACACACTCAAGAAGGGCATAAATCAATTTCTGAACTTAAAAAATAAAAATACTTAACAAGACAATACCTCAACATATATTGCTTGATACATCAGATGGCACTAGCACAGTCTCACATGGACACATCTTCAGTACTTTTCATTCATGTGACAGGAGAGTATTTCATAAGCAGTTTCAAAGGCCCTCAGTATAATATTCCTCTTATTGAAGCCAACAGGCCTTTAATGGAAATGAGTAGATCAAAGTGGAAACCCCAATGCAGAGTAAGCAGACATCCAACCTTGAAGCAGAAGGAACGAGCCAGCCAAAGGAAAACCATATCCAACACAAAAAATACTGGCCCAAAGAAGCTGAGGCGAACCCTAACCCCTGAACATGCTAGACAGCATCGTAAAGCGGAGGCAAGAATGAAGCTGGATTTTCAAAGTACAACCATGTAACCTAGATACTATATAAAAATACATTTCTGTCCCTCAGAAAGATATAGGACCCCAACAATCCTCACAGGACACAGAGTAAGCAGATTACTATAGATGGTATTTTGTCAATGTCTCTCTTGCTTTCTCTGATTTTGTTTACATGAAACTGAATGAGTTTAAAGTAATGTTTGGTCATTGTAACAACTACTGCTGCTATGAAAACAATTTGATTTGATTTTAACTCTGGCAGCATCTAAAGTTTGAACCTGTGAATATGATCCTGCTGCACCAAACACTGTAGGCACACCACACAGTGAAAACATGGACAGGTTTTTCACTTGTTTTACTGCACCCCTGTAAACAAAGCGTACATTTTCAACCACTCCAGCAGAAAGGCAAAGAACTGGAGCTTGGTCTTTTAGCAGGACTTTTAACACAAGAGTGCAGGGACTCCTACTAACAAATACACACATTTGCAATAATCTGACTATTTGCTGTACTACTTTGGTTTTGTAAACCCTGCAGAACAGCACTGAGCAAAACTACCTGGACTGCTTCAGACCTTAACTACCTATTTGTCCCTACAATTCAAAATTTTAGACCATGACACTTATTCTGAAGGTAACTCACGAATTTCAGAAAGATACTATTAAGCAGAGTTCTTTATTAAAATGACTTAGTTTTAATAGTCATTAATTTTAATAGTTACATAGTTTAATAGGAATAAAGGAAAACAAAGGGGGGTAGTGTCTTTGCTTTAAAATTATGAGAACACTTCAAAACACAGAAGAATCACTTTATTTGGGATCTGAAAATGTAGCCCTCTATCTCTCTACTGCCAGAAGAACCCTAGGAAAGGCACAGCATCTTCACATTGTTGTCATTCTGTACAGAAGCCACCCTGCTTGCTGCATGTCAAGGCAGAACACATTTCTCCCACTGCACTCTTGCTCTCCTAGAGAGATGAGAGGACAGCCCATCTCTGCTGCCACTGGGATTTCGGCAGGATGGTAGCTCAGACATCATCTTCCTGCTGCAATATACCCCACCTGAGCTAAACTCAGCCGTTACCTTCCCAGTGAATCCGCAATTTCTGAACTAGAATTGTACTTAACTGTTAAGCAGTACCAGTGATCCTCACAAGACCCCCAGCTCTACAGAAACAAGAAATAACTATTCCTGTTTTTCATAAACGGGACTGAGAAATGCACTCGAGGTCACGCGATGAGTTGAGACAGACATGGCAAACCCAGCAGTGCCCACGTCCCGGGAACACAGCAGGGCTGACTACTGCTGCCACTGACTTATTCAAGCAGTCGCAAGATTTCCTAAGTGATAAGTTTTGAATAAATGATATATCCTCTGTAAGCACTCAGCTTGCACCCTTACAGGCCCAACCGAGTTGTCACTACTGCAGAACCTGAGGGGCAAGGAAGAAAGCCAGCTACCTTCTGCTTTCTCATTTGGCTCCTGCTGCTGAAGACCTGCACACCCCCAGCATAAACGCCTGCAACGTGGAGGCTGCTCTGGTTTCTGCCTTTGTTAGTACACAGCCGCTGAGTTATCCGGGGGGCGATTAGCGTCTAGAGAAGCAAGGCAAAGGAGACACAGGAGCACCTCCAGCAGCTCTGCGGAGCCTTCCAGCAGCTTGACAGCTCCTTAAAGCTTTTGAAGCACAAAGGGGAGACTCTTGGCCCAAAGATGCAATTTAAACCAAATTAGAATAATCCTTGTTAAATTTTCTGATTCCTCCACAAAACATTTAGCCTTTTAAAAATTCAAAGCATTTTTTTTTCATTCAAAAAGTAAAGGAAGCTTTAAAAAGAGGTCTTTTTGCAGATCCAAAGTATTGAGGTACTCCCATAACAACGATGAGAGCAAAACAATAGCACTACTTTTTCTTCCCTGCCTGCCGCCACCCCCCCACCCCATCCACACAAACTTGTTTGAACAAGCAATAGATTCATCAAGGGATTACCTGGTATGCCCAGGGTAGGCAAGTTAGAAGAAAAACCTGACCTGGAATGGCCATTCCCAGCACACAGCCTGCACATACCAACTAAACCACCACCCATCCGCCACCACCTGCCAGTTGTGTGTGTGTGCCCCTGAAAACCCCTGCACAGGCATACACTGGCAAAAGGTGGCAAATCACAACATCCGTAAGAATATAACCAGTAATTAAAATAATACAGGACAGCTTCCCCCCACACACACACCTCAAAGAAGGTGAATGTCGGTGTCAGAAATCATCGAAAGTTTTGTAACTGGGTTCTCCCCATACATCTCTGCTCTTACTAGGATCAGTTTTGGTACACCATGGCCTCGCCAAACTAGTCCCATCTGCGGAGTATCCACACGGACTAAGGCACGATGACAGGAAACCTCAAAAGATGCCTGCATCTTGCACGATCGGGCTCTAAACACCATTAGAAATGTGCAAAACCTTAAGAGTCGTGGGTGAAATCATAAGACCCCTGAGGACAAGTGCCTTCAGAGCAAGCAGGGTTTCACAAGGGATCCCGCCACACCTATTTGCAGAAAATCCTCACACTTTTTCCCACTGGTATTAACCACCAGGAGCAACAGCGCTATTTCCAAAGGCCATGCCTGCCCTGTGCTGCAGACACGCTGCCTCTCCCACCTCTGGCTCTGGGAGAGGGAGGTGCCAAACACAGGGTCCAGCCTGGACCATGGAAATATACCTGTGCTGGAGAGCAGCCACTCGAAACGCCAGCAAATCCCTCGCCTGACAGAGGCTTTCATGCTTGCAAAGGTATCTAGCTTGAAATCTCATGCATGTACCTATGAAAAGGTGAGCTGGGATAGGTACAACCTGGTTTTCGTCTCATGGCGTGGCAGCATCACCAGCTGTTGCTGAAACCCATTTCTCAGCCAGCTCAAGCACAGCGCAGGCTCTGCTGGTGTGGCAGGTATTCAGCAGCAATTCAGACACATTCCTCCCTCTCCATCTGCCCATGTTTTTGTTCATCATGGGGCAGTTTCTACCCACTCCATGCAATGCTGTGGCAGAGGAGCTTAAAGGGGACCTTACCACGCCAGCCCTACCACCACTTAGCTTGGCCAGGACCCTGCAGATCCCTGCAAGATTGATGAGAAGGGCAAAACCACAGCTTTGAATCTGTTTTCTCCAAGCTTACTTTGTCTGTTAGTCCCTGAAAGTAATGTCAGGGCACAGGATGTGAATTTCTAACTCCTTTTCTAGCTTAAAGCACAGAAGTTACATTAACTCTTAAGCAGAATTGTGTAAATTAATTTATTTTCACATCACACAGTGATCATGAATCCTAGGCTATTTTTTTTCTCTGTTCTCAGCAATGACAAATAAAACTGCATAACTTGCCACTTCTTTCCTTTCTCTCACAGCATATCAGATTTTATCTCTCTGTAGCAAAAACATTGATAAATATTCGACTGATGAATTGGCACTTTAGGAGCGTGTGACTCACCATCAAGCTGAGTATCTGTACTAGGGCCAAGCTCATCCTGAGTTCCCAAGCCAGAAGAAACCGGGAATGTTGTAAAAGCACCTTGCTGAGCCCTAAGGGTAGGGAGCGTCCTATACTGCTCTGTGAGTAATGTAATACTCAGCACGGACTTGTTCGGCAGAATACGCCCCAAAACTTACAAGACTAGACCCTAAATTGAATCCTACTCCATTTAGGATTAAGGTACAGTAATCTTCCCCAATGGAAAAAGAAGCCTCAGTTTTACGAGTTTGGTAACTGCCACTATACTTTGGCACTGAAGATGTCAGGCTGAAAGCAATTATTAAAACCAATTCCATAGACGATGGCCCTGATTCTGCAAGCACAACATGCACAGGATTTAGTGGACTTTCTGCACGCAGTGAATGTGAGAAATCGGGCGATTGCTTTTTTTCATTAACTGGCAACAAAACCCTCATTTTGTATTGCGGGGGACATCTTAATTCAAATCAGCACTGATTAAAAATAAACCTATGCAACTCAGAAAGGTGCAAACATGTATATTGTTTTGTAAATAATTATTTAAAGTGCTTTGAATGGTCAGATCTTTTCTCATACAAAAAAACCTGTATGTAAATATGTATATGTATGTATTTTGATCTCATTAACAGGGGTCTTTAGTTCCATGCCGAAGCCTTGCAATAAAGTGAACAGGAACTTTAATTGCAGTCTCATTGCCAGATATGCCTTCCAAAAAAGGAGATATGAATATTATGTTATAGAGAGTAAATGAAAGGATGTTGATAAGTTTTTAACCTCTTGATCAGGCGCGTCCTTTCCACTCTGGCTACACCACCCCAGAATACTAAAGAAAGAAGAGCCTAACAAACTATAGACTGTTTAAAATATGTAAGAAACCCCAGGAATGCTAAATTAAAGGAAGGTATTTCTCCTCTAGTGAAAGTCAGGAATAATAGGGAAGTCAGTCTAGTGAATCCAATATAGTTGCACCAGAGTAAAGCCTGGAAAAAGAGAACAGCCAGGAAGTAACATGTTCTGTCATTAATTTTTCATGTCTGTCTCTTGCAAACAGTAAAGGCATTTGTAGTGGAGCACCACTAGCAAAACAGATCCTCACAAGCGCAACACAGCGATGGCATTTTGCAGTCCTAGTATGTGCACTCTCCCATGGTAAAGTACTGAACCTTTCTAATTATATAGCAATAAATAGGTATTCTCATACTACCGTAATGGTAAGTAGACGAGTTATAGCTGCGATTCATCGTAACTAACTTACCTGTGCACATACCAAACTGAAAGCCAAATGAATAACTAAAACTAAGAACTGGGCAGAGTAACAGACAAAAAAATAGGTAGAATGCAAGTTTTGTCTTTTGTTCAGCAGTCCTCTAGCAACAGGTCTGATGTACCTAAACGGAGCTCTCGGTGCTCTCTAGGGTAATAATCCTAATTCTCTACAGCCATTTATAGATCTGCTTGATAGAATAAAGCCCACCTGTTCTCATCTGCTGTTTATTTAATATATATGTGTAATTCTCATCCTTCTGCAATCTAATCCTGATGTACTATCCGTACAATTAGGGCTTAAATTCTAACACAAATTACATGACAGTACTTCCAAATCAATCCCTAAGTCAGTGGCATGAATAATTAGGCCAACAGCTTTAATGGAGCTATTCCACATGTGAAAAAGAGTAATCACCAGCAGTGTTTTGTATAGTCGCCTTATCACACACCAGTGCCGTTTCCTTCAGCGACTCTAACTGCCGCCTGCTTTTCAGTCCCGTGAACTCCCAGCCGAAGGGATTAATGGAGAGGTCTTCACGGCCACTGCACTTATTTTGTCAGACTCGATCTGCGGGGATTGCCGGTACAGCTGCATCCATGAAAGCAGGTGTTCTTCAAGCCAGGATCCACAGCCAGTACCCTGCCCGCAAGATCTTCATGGCGCTCACGGCAACACGGCAAACAGTTAAGAAGGTAGAGGGGGGGAAGCAGGCTGTACCTTTGCTCCAGCCACCAAGTATCAGGGATCGCTGCATGAAAGACCACCGCCTTAAACCCGTGGGCCTTGCACAAGCTAGAAACAAACTCAAAAATGACCAAGAGAACGATTCCCACCGGTTGGAATCGTTCTATAGCCCTAGTTAACGCAACTGCTGGTGAGGACAGCGAGAGCCGAGCCTGGCTGCACGAGGTATAAAGCAATTTACCTCAGCACAGCTTGTTCTCCACGACCCAGCAAAGCGGGGTTTTATCAGCAGAGAGCTGTTGGGTCGGTACAGCCGGCACAGAGGCAGGGACACCCCAGAGCGTGAAGCGGGGACGCTGAGGTTACCGTTCTGCCTTTCATCCCGTCGCTCTCCTCACAGAGAGTCCCGGCCAAAAGTCGTTTCGTGGGTGTTCGTTTTTTTTCTTTTAAATAAATTAAGCCAGCTCTTTACTTGCATTTTAAAAAGCCTTTTAGAGGTTGGTCTTCTCGGGGAGGAGAAGGAAGACTTGCGAGCTCGAGCCGCCAGCGCCTCACGGCAGCCCTGCCCAGGCGGGCCCGAGGCAGCGGGGCCGGCGGGGCCCGCTCCCCCACAGCCCCCCCCACCCCGACCCCGGCCCCCACGTACCCGTATCCGTCGGAGGCGTAGTCCCCGCCGTAGGTCTTCTGGTAGTAGTAGGTCTTGTGGGTGTGGGTGCCGCCGCCGCCGCCGCCGCCCCCCACCACATGGGAGCTCATCTCGTAGCGCAGGTCGGTGCCCGACTCGGCCCGCGCCATCCGGCCCAGGGTGTTGATCCGCGGGTGCGAGCCGCCGTTGATGCTCATGGCGGCGGGGGAGCCCGGGGGGAGAGGGGACGAGCGGGCAAGCGACGGGGAGACTGACCCAGACGCGACGGGGGGAAAGGCATTCACCCCCGGGAGGGCCCGCCGCGGTGCCGCCTCTCCCTCGCAGCCCACCGAGGAGGGCCGGGGAAGGGCCGAGCGCCGGGGGGTCGGCGCGGCCCGCAGGTCGAGGGGAGGGCAGGGACGCCGCGGAGCGGTGTGAGGTGGCGGAGGCTGGCGGCGGCGGCGGCGGCAAGAGCGGAGGTCCCGTCCCGTCCTCTCCCCTCCCCGCCGGCAGAGGAAAGGAGAAGCCACACCTTTCGGCGGCCGTTTTAAGCGGCGCTCCTGGGCGTGGAGCCGCCGCCTCTCCTGCGTCCTCCTCGGCGGCCGACTCGGGTTTCTCCGCGGTCCCGGCCCGCCCCGGCCCGGCCTCCCCGGGGCGGCGGCGGTGTCGCTCCCCGGTGGCCGCCCGGGCGCCGCAAAGCCTCTCCCAGCCTCGCACCGGTGTTTCCACCTTCCTCGGTGCGTGGACTGCCCTCGTAAGTTGCCAGTGGAGGTTGGAGCCCATTAAAAACTCCCTCCTGGCCTCTATCGTATCTACCGGCTTTGCGCTTTCCCTGTGGCCTTCGCAGGGGCCTTGGGGCACGGGGCCGGGAGCGCTGCCGTGAGGGCGGCAGGGCCGGGGGTGCCCACGACACCAAACACCCTTCTGCCGCTCCGGAAAGCACCGACACCCAAACACGGCAAAGCCGGTTAAATCGGCACCGTTATGTGGAGGATGGGTCCGGTCTGCTGGCAGCAGCCCTCTCCTCCCTGCGCATCACAGGGCCGGCGTGCTCGTCAGGAAAACGGCGTAAATGTTTGCGTCGTCAACTCCAAAATACATCGGGTCCCGCATTTGGGAAGGCTGTCAGTACCCCAAGCCCAGTGCGTTTCTGAAACAGCCCTGAAACTTGTGCCCCAGCACATGAAATGTTTGAGTTGTGTCATGCGCTGAGCGCATTTGTGCGTGAGAAAGAGGATATCCAGAAACGCGTGTTTAAACTGACTCTTTCCCTTAGTTTTTCTTGATTCCTGCCTTCTGATGCTCTGAAAGTTGAGCTTTACTCTTAAAAAATAAAAAATAAGCCAGATCCTAGAGGAAAAAACGTCTTAATACATTTGTGTGCGTGCAGGGTGTCGGCAAAGGCAGTTTGCTGTAGGATGCCCAGTGGTGCCTTCGTGACCAGCCATTGACCACTGGGTCAGTGTCAAGGGTCGGCTGGGAACAATTTCTTAGCTATGCTCAGTGGCACTGCCTCAGCTGGTCGGGGCACTTGTCCATGGTGTCAGAAAACAAAGAGAAGATGACCTGACTTTAAGAAGCAGGAGTCACTTGTGAATAACCCTGCCGAGCTTTTCCAAAATAATGCCGAGGCTTTCATCCCAAAGTGCAGTACGGAAGCCAGCCATATCAGTCATCTGATGCTCTGCAACAGTGCATGTGCTGTAAGTTTTTTAAACTTGTGGGATGTCACCAGCAGCCTGCACCATGCATAAATTCTTGGGCCTGTTTCTTGATCATTTTCCCGGTATTTTAAATCCAAGCGGTAGGCCACAGGACAGCAAATAACAACTACACAAACATACCGAAGGACAAAAAGAGAAAACCAAATGAGAGCAATTCTCCTCAATGCCACTGAAACTGCTGGGGGTCTGTGTGAGCACCATGGTGCAGGTTACGTGAGAACCTGCTCTGCTGCTGGAGGTGATGGTGGGCACAGCGTAGCGGGGGCATAAGAGCTCCTCCAAGCAAACGTGGGGTTGCTTGGTCCCAAAAGGCATCCTGTCAGCACTGCCCAGAGCTGTATGGAGTGCTACAAAGAAGCAGAATGCAAGTCGGCTATTATCTGTGAAGTCATACAGTGACTTCTATATTGTAATATATATGCTGTATTATATATAACGTGAATCATTGTATGTCAGTGCGTATATATACATATACACACACACGCATACATACATATATATGTATGTATGTATATGTGGATTTGGGGTGCTTCTTTGAATACAGATTACATCTGCACGATTTGATGATTTGACATTACATTCCAAAGTCATTAGGGAGCAGAATACAAAAGCAGTCAGGATGAGTAAGACAGACAAATACATAGGCTTAATGCCATAAAGAAGGAAGTAAAAAGCTAGAAAACTGATGTAGAATAGGAGGGAAATGCAGAATGAGGGAAAGTTGAACTTTGTGCCTTGATATTCCAGTCCAAACTTTTTGAAACATAAATACAGATCACCGCATTAGTACCACCAGCGTACCTAAAAGTCAGATTTTTTGAGTGGTGATGCATCAAGCCAGGCACTTGAATTGAGACATATACGAACAGAAAGCATTTTTCAGCAAGTCCCTTTGAGAGCTGTCCAGTTTTACGTATGTGTATTTAGAAATCCAAAAGTATTACACTGATTTGAGGTTCTTGCTAAGTTTTAGCACCACCTCCAATCAGCCCCACCTTTCAGCTTGGACTGGTGTGCCAGCTCAGTGAGACACTCCATTATCTGTGATGGAGACAGCATGTGTGTGATACACCCAGAGGCCTGGATGAGTCACTGTTACTTGGACATGTAGAAAAATGTACTTAAATAGCAAGTGGATTCTGCTGGTCCTGCTTGCAGAATTAGCCCCACTGAAATGAAGAGGAGAGGGTAAGACTGAACCAATACTGAAAACAGCTCAATAGTCCTGTCTGTTTTCATACATAGGCAAATGAAAGAACTAAATATGAATATTTTTATTTGCTGAAACAGTCAATTTTACTTGGGTGCTTACCCAAGTGGTGGACTCTGTTATCTTGAAGCAGGATCAAGTCACATGGGTATTGCTTAAAATTCTACCGACTACAGGAAAATATCAGTGTTGTAACTGGATGATCTCGCTTAAACCTTGCTCCACTACTTCTGGAAAGGTCCGGTCCTGATGTACCTAAGGCCACATGCTAAGTTCCTTGACCTTCATTGAGTTCAAAGAGTTTTTGAGAGCAAATGTCCAGCAAACTCTGCAAGCTGCAGAGTCTCATTTTCCTTCTGAGGAAAACTCTGTGCAGGAAAGAATAAAATGCAGTAATTTGGAGTTTCTTGCTCATCTGCCTTCGCAGAAGGTTGAGTTCTGCCTCTTAAGACATGGATCCATAAAAACTGTCTGGGTCTTAGCAGACCCTCTTTAAGCAAGTTAGTCTAAAGGAGATATAATATTCCCTCTGGGCACCTTAAACCAAGCTAGTCCCAAGGTCCATCCTGCAGCCCTGTAGCCTAACTCACCTCCTTTGGAATTGCAGACACCGTAAGGATATTAGGAGAAAGCAATTCCAAAGAAGCAAAGGGGCTACAGCTGAACACTGCTTTAGTAAACAGAGGGAAGTTCATTTATACATAATACGAGGGCTAGGCATAATCTATTTCTTTAGGTTTCATAAAAGGCTCCTTCCCAACACCAAATGGTGTACCCAAAAGCTCTATTTTAGGCTTAGGCTGCTGGATAGTGGGTCTTTAGTTATTCAGGACACTACCTGAGGTGAATGTAACAAGCTGCATTTGTCCCTGTCTATACCAAAGAGATATCTGTATTTTATTTTAAGAACTGAATTCCCAGGGGCACACTGAAATTCCCCTCAATGGCTTGTTAATTAACTAATTCTAACAGTAGCTGCCAGCCCCTCCTATTTCACATGCCATCTTCTGAGCTTATTTAATGTCATCCTCTCTTTAATGCCCTCCTTGCATGGAGAGGAACCAAACAAATTTAAAATAGCTGAAACACATGGATAACCAGTGACATCTGACATTCAAAGTACAAATCTGAATATGGCTTGGTAACTGATTTCCATTATTGTAGCTTGCGAAAAAACAGGTCTGGTATTCCAAACAGAGATCAAATCATCCAGGTAAAACAGCATGTGACTCCTGTGTTCCTAACTCCTACAGTTTTGAGAAGGACAAGTTTGCACGTGCAAGCCACTAATCTGGCTATGTGCCTTTGTAAAATGATTGCTATGCACCACCACTCCTGTGCAAGGGCTGCCTGGGAAGCGACAGCTTAAGCTGAGTGGCAGCATTCACAAAGTCCATGTTTATTATGACTGAAGGGCAGTCCTGGGAATTTCGACTTCCTCACTTCACTCAGGGTGAACTCTCCCCAGAAAATTCAGTTATCGCTCCCGAGTCCACAGTCTGAGCTCTTCTCTGCATGGGAAGAGAGACTCACCAGCTGGTGCCAGTAGCAACACCTCTATAGGGACTGCAGAGATGGTCTGAAATGGCATTAATAACAAACCGAGAGGGCTCAGACAGCTTATTCAAAGATATCCCTGTCGTGGGGAAGATATATCTTAAACACACTCAACTGGTGCCTAATTATGGGCAGATTTATGGTGCCCTGCAGCACAATCCATTTTAAAATGTAGATATGCCCCAGCGAGTGTTTGGAGGGGTTGGGGAGGGCAGGGAATGACTGACACAAGGTGCTCAGTGCTAGCCCAGGACTGCCTGCCAAGAGTTATCGCTCCCAGGTCCCTGAACACCCTCTGTGCTCCTTTTAGACAGTCCCTGGAATATTATGCTACCAGTTTCTGGTAGGGTTAAAAAAAATGTCTTTGAATTCATCAGGAGGGAATGCATCTTAGGACTGCACAATTCCTTCTATACCATGCAGAAGTAAAGGGTGTGGTAAGGGATGTGTCAGCCTTGTCAAACCTGACTGACTACTCAGACAAAAAGTTTCAAGATGCCTCGCTGTTTTGCTTCAGGTGGAAACCAACACGTGACATCCTTTTCTCACCATGGTCCCACCATGACTGACAGAGCGTGCGCACAATATTTCTATACAGCTCTTGATCTCATGTTACTGCAAGCAGAGCACCCCAACAGTGACAGTACAAGGTCAATTACTTAGTGTTACGTTATTTCTGTTCCTTTAAAAGCTCACTTCACAATTCTGTTTCATCAACACTTGGTGACATTTGCTGGAGCTTGAGAAGTTAACATATAGAAAGATACTTAACAGTGCTGAGAGCAATGCAAGGCCATTTCTGACTAGGTATTCTTTAGTAGTGGGACACAAATCTTTTCAGCCACATGACTTGCATGCAAAATGCATTCGTGAGGATGAATTATTTTAATAAAACATGAACTTTTGGCAAGGGGCATCTTCCCCTCATTATTCAGGCAGTTTGATAATTGATGCTAGATACCACAGTGCGGCTCAGCCACGTGCAGTACAAGACGAAACACGGGACAGTGGAAGCTCCCAAGGGATCTTTACACTTGCTTCACGCTGCAGCTGCTGTAATTTACACTCAGGTATCTGCAAGCCCAAGGGGATAAGGAGCATGATGATTTTATTGACACCCATCCCTTTCTTCTGCTTATGCCCTCATTCTTGGAAATGGGAGTAAAGGGTCAAATGGGAGCTGCTACAGTAGCCCTGTAGACACCCAGGCTTCCCCCTCATTAGCGTGAATCCTCCATTAGCAAGGTTGCACATTGTCACAGATGCTTGTCATCCCAACATGTCAAGTAACTGGGCTATTGCTTTGGCCTGGAGCACTGATAGCCTTATTAAAATGTTACCACCATAATTTAAAATATGTTGTAACTTGTAAGAGGGAATACCAGATCAGAGCAGTTATAAAGGTCCCAAGTATCTTTACCAACTTAATGGAGAAGAGTACGATTTTTAAAACAGATTTTCATGCACGTCTCCCCTTTGCTGAACTTTTATGGTGTATAATGGCTGCAGGCTGTGGAGGACAATGGAGAACTGGATCTAATATATAGGAAAGAATGCCAATTAACTCACTTTGCATTAGTTTTTGCAAGCAGACCTGTTGTTTCATGTTCAATTTGTGGGTCATACCACAACTATTTTGATAACAACCAGGGAAGATAAAGGTTCAGTTCTTTACTGCTTCTCACAGCTGAGGAGTGGGGGTGTCATCCTTACAGGAATATTTTGTTCTCCAAAACCCTAAGGCTATGGAGGGAAATTTATCTCCTGGTAGAATTGGAAACCTCCTTACCAAGATACCCTCTCTACAAACTCCAGATGTTATCACAGCATTGTGTGCTCCAGCTGTGCTTGCTTGTACACTCAGCCAGCAAGAGCTCCCCACACCAAAGGGACCTTGAACTACTTGGTAAAGGCAGCATTAAGAATTGCTTTGTGCTGAAAAAGCCTTTTCAAATGTGTAAACTTAAGAAAGTTTCCTAAGAGTTGTCTTTATCCCGATCATTTAACAGGGAATTTTGTTAGTATAAAGTTTGCAGTACAAGTGAGAAAAAAAAAAAGCCAGCCTTCCCTCTCACACACCCCCTTAACCCTCTGAAGACAAAATCGGAAGCAAGAAGTTGAAGTTAGCCTTTCTCCTTCTTCCAGCTGAGTCATGTTGAACAGAAATGGGAGCTTTTTATTACAACTGTATTCTCATCCATGACAAAAGCACAACCATCACCGTAAATCATTTAAATCTTGAGTAGTTGTCATCAGTGGGACCAGAATACTGCAAGGCAGCCACTGGGGATCATGAAACATCTGTGATTACCACAGCTTTCAAGATGTGACGATGTAAATGTGGAAGTGTTCTCCTGTCTAGACCAAATTCCAGTGCTGCCTAGGTTTCACTCAGACTTGCAATGGAATACTGTCCTCCTCCTCAGACCTCAATTATTGCTATAGTGTTGCTGCTCAGCGTTCAAGAGCTGGTGCGCTTCTCTTCCTTCCCCCAAACACCTACACAAACCTTGTAGTTCAAATAGCAGAATCAATTGCATTTAGTTTTTTGCCTTCTCATTCTCAGCTCCATGTAATTATAAAAGTCTGATAAAGAGACCAGAGGATTAGAGCTCTAATATGATACGAGATGCTAAAAAGGCTACTTTGCATTAATGTTTTCTTCCCAGCTCTCCATGTGATTTGGATGTGTCTGTGGGTATCTACAATATCTTCTCTATGTAAGTAGGTCTAAGTCAGACATGTAGGAAATAAAATTATCACTTTATTTCCTCTTCTTCTGTTCAGCTCCACTTTTCTGTTAGGATCATTTAGATCCCTTTAGGACACAGCCAGCTGTTTCCATAAAAATGCTCATCTTTTGCATGATTAGCAGCATAAGAACCAGTGAGGTTACCATCAATTAAAAAAAAAAGTAAATTGTGGGAAACAGGAAAAAAAAGGATTGCTTCAAGTTAACCTTGTTGGCACAGCTCTGAGCTCTTATGCTGGCACTGAGGGACTGACAGCTCTCCTTAGTTTTATTTTCTCCTGTGGATTCCTGAGAAATCACCTCCAAACAGCATTGTAAGAAACAAGACCAACTTACTATAACAATGCCTCCTTGTGCACATGTCTCAGTGAACAAACTGTGCTCAAGTAGTCCTTAAAACATTGTAAACAGACACTGGAGGACCACTCTGTGTAGAACACTGTGACACACTGTATACGTGATTTCCTTCAACGTAAGCAGAAATTTCACTTGTCAATGTTGCTCTGTTAAATGTAGTATGAGTTTAAATTAAGAATAAGTCCAGTCCTTCCAGTTGCATGACAGGTATGGCCTCACCTCCAGGACAGACTCTAGCCACATCCTTGAAAAAAGGCCAGTTTTGTCTGCAAGAAAGTAATAAAATAATAATTATGAACTGGGCTACTGTTTACGGCAGTGTGCTTTCTTGTGCTTTTGCAGCTAATGCACTCTGTTGACACAGACAAGAACAAGAGGAACCACAACCTGGCTCTTCTGGGAGAGGCAGGAGCACCCGGGGCTCGCTCCACCTGCTTCTGAACTGGGCAAAGGGTGTACGGGAATTGGCATGAGACACTGTGCCCGAGGGGAGCTGCTGTGCAGCAGCGCTGGGCAGGAGGAGGAAGGGACTCTTATGTATGTCGGACATATTTTGCTATAAAGTTTTCCCTGCCTCATCTCATCAGGCCTTAAGTTTTTCTGGACTTCTGTGTGTGAGCACTGACTAGCACTGGGAACTTCCTGATATCAGTAGGACGACACCAGGGCTTCTAGGTGCTGAACGACATAAGTAATAAAGTCTCCCTTCCCAGTTTTAACAAGAAATCACAGAATGGTTTTGGTTGGAAGGGATCTCAGCAGGTCTGTTGTTCAACCTCCTGCTCAAAGCCCTTTAGCTATGAGAACAAAGTGGCTCGGGGCTTTGTCCAGCGAGGTCTTGAAAACCTCCAAGGACGATACCTGCACAACGTCATTGCCTGTTGCACCGCTTGTTATCCTCATGGGGAAAAGTTCATCTTCATACCCAGTTGGACCTTCTCTTGTTTCAATTTATGCCCCCTGCCTGTTGTCCTCTCACCAGACACCACTGTGAAGAGCTTTGGTGGCTCGTAGATGCTGACAGCTGCTTTTAGCTTCCCCTGAAGATGTCTCATCCCTGGGCTGGACAAGGCATGGTCCCTCAGCCTCTCCTTACAGGGCCGGTCTCTAAACCCCAACCATCTTGGTGGCTTCGTAACAGATTTATCTACCGGTGCTGACATCTGGATGCAGTACTCTAGATGGATCTAATGCGTCCTGCACAGAGGGGGATGATCGCTGCCCTCCTTCCAGTGGCTGCGCTCCTGTCGATACAGCCCCGGCTGCGTCGGGCTCTTGGCCTTCCTTGCTGCCAGAGCACACTGCTGGCTCACATTTAGCCTACTGCTCAGCACCACCCCTATGTCCTCTCCTGCAGAGCTCAGCAGCAGCCTGTACGGTTGCAAGGAGCTGTTTCACCCCAGTTACAGGACTTTGCATTTGTCCTTGTCAAATTTCATAAGGTTCTTCTTGACCCCTTCCTCCAGCTGCCAAGGTCCCTCTGAGTGGCGACCGTGCACTGGAATGTGTCGATTGCTTTCCCAGTTTGGTGTCAGCTGCAAACTTGATAAGGGTGCATGCTGTCTCCACTTTCCTATCACTGACAAAGATATTAAATTGACAGAATAGATCCCTGGAGAACTCTGCTTGTAAAGGCCTCCAGGTAGAATATGAACCCTTTAAGCTCAACAAACAAGCCAGTTTTTCACCCTTCTACTAATCCATCTGTCCAGACCAGAATGTTCCAGCTTAAGATACAAAGGTGCTGTAGGAGTTCCTGTCTAACATTAAGTTAAAGTCAAGGTAGATAACAACCACTGCTCTTCCCATATCACAGAAAGCAATCAGGTTGGTCAAGCAGGGGAAATTCCCACTCAATATTAGGGGAAATAAATTTACCGTGAGGGTAAACACCGGAGCAGGTGCCCAGAGGGGCTGTGGAGTCTCCACCCTAGAGATACTCAAAACTCAGCTGGGCAAGGCCCTGAGCAACCTGCTCTACCTGGACCTGCTTTGGGCAAGGGTGGGACGAGAGACCTCTAGAGGTCCCGCAAAGCCTACGTGATCTGATGATCTAACCTTGGTAGATCCATGTTGGCCGTTCCCAGTCACCACCTTCTCATTCATGTAACAAAGCTTTCACATTCACCACTGTCCCTCAGAAAGGTTTGATAGCAGCATGAACACGCCATATCTGTCCTAGAATATCCTTATTCCAAAGGGCATAAATCACCACCTTCATTATTCAGTAGCATACACAGAAGTTCTGGCAGACTCAGTAGAGAGCCTGATATTTCTTTCTTCTGGGTGGATGAAGACAATACTTTCCATAGGGGATTTTTTTTATTATTATTTTTTATAGTTAGATATCCACATTCAAGCATGTTAGAACACTAGAGCTGATTGTAATTTTCCCAGTAACAATACTGATGAAATACTTTCCAAAAACATCCCCTCTATTTTGGCATCTCTGAGAGATGCCAAATGAGCCAACCTAATGAGATGAGACAACATAAAGGCTATGCTAACATTAGAAATGTAACAAGCAGAAAACAATGCAAAATTCTTATGAAGAAATGGAAACCAAGCTGATTTACAGTTTAAGTTTCATTTTCTCTGCTTAGAACAATCTGTTGTAAAACTGTCAAGCATCATCCTTAGGACACATCTACACTATCATTGTGGTTCACTCCCTGTTTCACTCCTGGGCCCCTGATTGTCCATACCACTGACATGCTGGTTTGCCCCCAGGCCTCCTACATTGAGAAAATCAACTTGCTCCCTCCCAGAGGGCACAAAATTCCCACGTCCCGGCTCCAAAGACACAAGACACTCCACTGCTTGGTAGGTCAGACTTTTCTTCCTGAGGCGGTCAGGGTTTACTTCCCAAGCAGACCACGGATTGTGTAGGCTCACTGGTAGTCTCTCGTCATACTAAGATATTAATTTTGCTGTGTTGCTTCATCTGGAGCAGATGAGCAGTTTTCTACAGGGCTCCTGGAAGGCTGCTCCAGGGCAAGCTGTGGGAAGAGCTGGAGGAGGTGCAGCACTGAATGGCTGAAATCAAGGATTTCTCAGGAAGGGGGGAAGCGTTACCGCAAGTTGCTGATCAAAGACGAAGAAGCCTGCAGTTGTACCGTGACTGTTCAGCATTTTTAAGCGAGAATATATGCCTGTTTCCCGGCTAGCTGAGTGCTGCGAGCAGAGCCCACGTGTGGTTGCGCTGTACCAGAAGCAGCCTGCAACCCACCGGTGGGGCTGACTACGTAGCTGTGGGATTGCCCGTGACCCCAGCATAGCAAGAAGCCTGGGGGTTATCTTCAACCAGATGCCAGCAGTGGTGAAACTCCAGCAGCAGGGACTTAGCATGGCCGATGACCAGAATATGTCTTGCGCAGCTACTTGCTGATACTGCATTCTTGCCATTATATTGCCATTACCACCTGAGCCGGCGCCACTAAACAAAGCCCAGCGGAGCCCACCCGTGCTGCAGTTGCACCTTCAGCCGTGGCGTGGACATGCTCCACGTGGCAGGTGATTATCAGCGTAACACGGCATGATGTCAGGTGTCCCTCCTGCCCTCCTCCTCCTCACCCTCTGCAAGCATCTCGCATTCCCTCTGTGGATACAGCCCTTAAGTGAAACAGTCCACTGTTGTTTTAGCAACAGCCTACCCTCAGGAACGCTAGTAAGGATTTTGTGTAGGCTGGCCAGCTCTGTTTTAACCACTACTCTGATAACCACTAACCTTGCTCTGAGCCAATTTTGTGGTAAAAAGCCCCCCTGTTTCTTCCAGAATCCTCACGCCCCTAGTAAAGATAGGGATCATCCCTGTAGCAGTGGCAGATTTCCCTACAACCCTCTGTCATAAAACCTGATTTTCTGTACATTCACAGAAGGCCGGGTCCTTCATACATAGAGATGCTGTCCTCCATGGCATCGCGTCTGTGAGAGGTCTGTGGGATGCCCTGGCTTAAGAGGATGCCTGTCATAGCTAGAAAGGCTTCCGTACTGTATGGAGAACTACCTTTAAATAAATACACAAAAAGTCCAACCAAGGGGTCCTTAGCATTTCTACGTCGCTATAATCTCCTTTCTAGTTTCACACGTCCTCAAGAAGATCAGGTTTTGCCTGTCAACTTGGCTGATGGATGTGTTCTATATACACTACTACATATTTCATGCATACTAAGAATAAAAACATCCTGCTTCAGAAGGCCAACTGAATTAATGAATTCATTCTTTGGCCTGCATTTCCTTCACCTTTATCCCTTCTTTCTGCAGACTTTGACAAGTTTCCACAGCTAAAAAATCTGTACCCAATTTACACCAGCATACTGAAAAATCCACTGCTGCGTGCCCTTGTTTTTAATGGGAATAGCCCATCAGGGTGCTTGTTCTAACATGCGTGGTATGAATTTTGCACCAGCAAACAAATTTTTATCTGGCACGCAGAACTTATTCAAAAGGTATTACTTCTGCTGGGACTAGAGGCAGGAATGAGTCACATCTCTTTAATACTCAAGAAGTGCCCTGCCCCAAGGAGTGCCTCTGTTTTCCTCCCCTCCCTGTCTCGCGCACTCTCTCTCAAGCCTTAATTGTCTTGAGTTATAAAGCTTTTGAGAAATCACTCTTAAAATTATGACTCCTGTTAAATTTAATTAGACGTGAACTCCAGCCAGGAGAGCAGGGGTAGTTTTGTGAATTGTTATTCTGGCTGAAAACAGCAGGATTCCCTGACCGCAGGAAGTTCAAAGGACCAGCAGCAAAAGGAGGAGATAACCTTCGTTCCCAGGCAACACCGGCTTCACTTGGGATGCCAGCAGATTTATGACATGAGATTTGCTCTACTTACCATTTGGGGTGGGGCCTCTCACATTGATAAACAATCAGGTTTCTACAGGGCTGAAGTTTGCAACAGCACCACATATTTAGGCACAGGCATTATGGCAACACGCATTCAGCGTATTTCAGAGTCTGCTGTCCCTGAAGCTGAATATTGCTCCTAAAAGAGGAGGTGTTGTCCCATGTCACCCATTTGGAAAAAAAATAAGCTTCAGTGAGGCCACATTATTTTAACAAGAAAAATGTAGTAATATAGTAATATTTAGAAATTTACTAACCCAGAAGTCATTCGGATCTGCAACACTTCAGAAAACAAGGGAACTTTATTTAGGCAATATTTCCTCTATATAAAAACAAAGACAAAGCAAACTAACAACCTAAACCTACAACAGGACAACCATAATTGTAAGTCTGTACTCAATAACACCCTGTGGCAGAATTGCCATTGACTTTATTGACCAAATTCTCACCCCACAGATTTTTCTCAAGCTGGTTCCTTACCTAAAAGTCATTTCAAAGTCATTTCAAAGATGAATAATGGTCTTTTATTTATTGGGCATCAACAGTGTATTTAGCGATGTATAAACATGCACAGCAGAGCCTTTGCCCAAAGGTCACCACAGTCTAGTCAAAATACAGCTAGAACAGATCCAGAAGAGCACAATAGCTCCCTAATATAAACATTGATCATCTAAGCAGACAGATACAAATATGGAGACTGATGGAAAACATTTCAGATGCTGCTGTTTAAAGGCTTCATGCATATACAGAAGGTTTTAGAAAAAAGCGAGGAAGGTCCTATGACTCACTGTCAGGATGAAAGCCAGTTTGTTAGAAGGCACCAAGCTGGGATCTGTAAACATGTATGGTCTATGGTCGGGAGGGAATCTGGAGCAGCGTGAGAGCCAGATAAGGAAGGAATGTGTGAGCAGATACAGAGAGAGGGGGTCACGCAGGGCATCGCTTGGGAAGGCAGGAGGCTCCAAACTCAGTGCGGAGAGACAGGAAAATCTGGAGAGAGGGAGCGTGAGGGGTGGTGTGGCAGGAAGGGAGGCCGGCTTCAGCAATAGGTGCACTTAGAGTAATCCATGGTGGGAAGCAAGGACTTACGAAGATACAATTTCGATTCTTCCTAGAAGTTTTAAATACGGATGATTTCTGTTAAAAGAATACATTTTGTCCTTTTTTTAAAGGGTTCAAGAAAAAATTTCCATGTATGAATGACAGAACTTCCCTCCCCTGACCTTTTGCTGTTGTCTCTTTAATACCTGCGAGAAGAGGGCTGATCGCTGCTCACAGAAAGGAGCAACACAACATCTTTCTACATGCAGTGTTCGTGCTTTTCTATGATTGTAACATTCATTTAGCAGAGGGCGCTTTGACCCTGTACTGAGGATTTAAACTTCAGTGGAGCTGAGGTACAGCGTGAGCCTTAGCAGCAAAAACCAGTGCCTTGGAAGGCAACTCAGAAATTCCGGAGCGATGTAGGCATGGGGAAATGCAGGGCTGAAAGCAGACTTGATTGCTGCATGAAACACAGCAGGTTCACAGAGAGCCAGGATCCCATGGTGGCTCCCACAGCCTGCAAACAGGCAGCTCGTGCCCCCAGTGCGAGGGAGCAGGGAGACCCATCCAGCTGGGCACTGCCAGCCCTGCAACCGCAGGAATCCCAGTTGGCACCAGGTAAAGAATATTTTTTTCCACGCCTTCCTCTCATCCGTGAAAGCCCTCAGACGCTGTCAGGAGGTCAGCAAACCACTGCCTTGCAGAAAAACAGCAAGCGCAATGAACAGCTGGATGTGCCAGCACGAGTTGGCTGTAAGAGATGTAACAGAGAGCATTTTCTAAGTCATGCCCTATCCTGCATACAGCCATAGCTGAAAAACAGCTGGCTACTTTTCACAGGGATGAACATTTTAAAGCCAGAAGGAACTGTTTTGATAATGTAATTGGTGCCTGGCACAGGACAGACTATGTAATCTCACCTCGTAAATCTAATCTTGAATCAAACCTGTATTTTGTGGCTGAGTTAAAGTGTTAACTTTTGGAAACATAGGCAATCCCTATTTTACTTCAGACGACTCTATGACAGGGGTGGCTAAGAGCTTCAGGAGGAAAAGATCAACTTCAAAGGATCATTTTGGATCACAGATCTAAGCCGACAGTTTAACTTCCCACTATCCCTCGGTTAGCAAGCAGTATGAGACCATCTCAGTCCTGTCCAGCTGTCAGAGAAGTGGGAGCTTGTATGGGACCAGTTGGGAAAGCTTAGGTGGGAAAAAAAAGAGATATGATAAAGGGATACTGAGGTGGAAAGCTTGTGTATCTTTCTGGCTGTACTACATGATCTGACTTTTAGTCTCTTAACAAACCTCATTTCTCTTGTATCCTTACATCATCCCAGCTACCACAGTTCTACCCCTGCATCTTGCATCTCACCTTGGAAAACAGTATACAGAAAAAAATGTCTTTCAACAAAAGAGAAAGCCACAGCAAAACGCCAAAGCATATCACACCCCCACTGTGTGGCTTGCAGCCAGGTGGGACGGTCTCAAGATCTGTTAGGAAGCATTGCTTAAGTAACAAACATTTGATCTTATAGACATAAAATAATGCATTCAAACAAACAGATAATGCATTCATATGCATGCTGTCCATCTCCTGACTCGCACGTGTAATGCTGGAATGTATTACTTTCATAAAATATGTCTTTTATCTTGCTGCAGCTAATAACAGATCTGTGGTTAAGAATTTTTCATGCATGCTCCATTCAAGTGGTGCTGCCTCAACAGAGAGCTGCTGTGCCGTTCCCCTCCCCTTGCAACCCCGGCCAGCCGGCATGGCCTGAGGGAGGGAGGCCTGGCACACTGGAAAAATGGCTCTTGCCAAATTTACCTTCTGAAAAGAGGAGGGCCACGGCCACAAACCAGAAATCCTCATGGTGCTCCTCCTGCAGCATGGTCCCTCTGCCTCCGGGATAAAAGAGCTCTGACCGAAACAAGCAGGATTTTCCATTGCATTCGTCATCCCATCAGTGGGAAGCAAACTCCTGTCTCTCCTGAGCTCTGAAATGAGCTGGAAATAGCTCATTGTTGGTGCACAGTCAGCCTCTGGTGGGTCAAGGGTGGTGTGGAGAATGAACTATTTGACCTGGTGTCCTCTGCTTAATACGAGAAAAGGAAATTATTTTCATCTTTCATAGCCTGTGAAGTAGCACTCCGTGCTTATGGTACCCTGGAAGACATCAGAAGGTTAGGTACTGTCTGGCACCAGCTAGGTATTCTTATATCTAAATCTCAACTTAGACTAACAAATATAAATGTACATCTACTTTACAGGCATAATTTTTAGTGCTTCCACTTCTGCACAGTTGCACCAAGGGCTCCTGAGGTGCAAAAGGACTGGAGGCTAATTTTGGTGACTGGCACATAAGCTCACTTTGTACAAATATGTGGCCTGGAAAAACGTTTGATCTGTGGTGAAATAGGTTTGTTGCTTACACAGAAGAATTTGGCACAGAAATCCCTTTTTGGATTATGAAATTGCTATGTTTCTAAGCTGCAGTCTGCTCAAGAAAACTTACCTTCTTTTTTTGCAGCATGATCCATTTGTGGTCCCTTGCATTGTACCTGCCATCCTCACACACGTATTGAAGAACTGGGAAATACAGGCAGGCCCCCACCCCCCAACATATGAAATGAAATGACCCCAAGTCCTTAATAAGCTCATTTGAATTCTCGCTAATTAAAAGGCATGAGAAGGGGGTAAGGATCTGGCCCTCTGCCCCCTCCCACATCACCTGGGAGAGCTGAGGTCCCTGCCCTGCTCCCCAGGCACCCGCAGCCTGCTTGGGAGGTCCAAGGAGGATGGTGTCTGTCTGCAACCTGAATCCTGGATTTTAAAAGCCACAAGAGCAGATTAGATAAAATTTCAACTCCACCTGCCGAGCCAAACACATCTTGCATTTAAATCTGCTGATATCAGTGGCTGTGCACAAGACATGGATTCGCTGCATTGCAGCTACCCACTGGATATCAGCGGTTGCTGTTTGCAAATATTGTGTGGTTTCGTCTGCTTTACGTGTATATGTCCTGGCTATGCTGGCCTCAGCCCACCTCCCTTTTTTATGTGATTCCTGGAGCAACACTATTTAACATCAAGCCCATGCGAAACAGCGGGGGTAGGAAGGTACGTGAGTGTGGAAAGTAGAAAGCTGATGTGAGCAAATTCAATGTGGGAAGGAGCATAGAGACTCAAGAGTCGGTCCAGACTTGCTGTTCATCTAGCCCCAGCACTGTCCCTCCAGCAGTGATCTTCAGAAAGAAATGTTCCCCACAAAAAAAAAAAAAAGTTTGGATAATTGCCTGATGAATATGGTTGTAACAGTGCTAAGAATTGTGTGTGTTTCAAGAGGAAAGAAGGATTCATTTCCCTTTTCTCCTCTATACCAATGAGAAGTGACCTGAAACAAACAGTTAACGGCCTAGAATTCCATCTTTTGATGGGAATCTTCCAGAGCCTCTGGTAGGTGACGTTTGAGGACCCACAGAGTAAACTTGCAAAGAAGAAATGAAAAGAAGGTGGCACATACAAGTTTCAATGTATTCCAAGACTTTACCTTGAAGCAGAGGCTGCCCACAGGTATTTCCTTCACACATTTAGGTGTGAGGGACTTTCAAGCCAACCCACCAGCAGTTTTTGTTCTGAGAGCATAGCCACCTTCGCAAGAAACCACATCAACATGCAAGCCAAACCCCCCCAGGACAAGCTATTTCCCATTAACTCTTTCCAAAGCTGCACTGGATCTGAGCTTTCCAAAGGGCATGCCCTTGTCCTGGGCTACGAGGAAAGAGTTTGCCTCTCACACCCCTGATGCAGCTCCCAGTTCCCACAAGGCTGTCCCAGCACGGGGCAATGGGTGTGGAAGGCAGGCAGCTTCCACCCTCCCATCCCCTCGCTATCAGTAAAACATAAATCATTCACGCTCGGTCACAAGTAGGAACATGCCATCTGGATGGCTGCCTGGGTTTATTCTGCCACCGATGGCTGCAAGTAATTAGCAGTTAGCCCTGCAGAGAGCACGAGGTACTATTTTTATGGGTCTAGCAAGCTGCGATTATATAGAGACCACAATAAAGGCTGGAAATAACCCACACGGCCAATTGCCAATGGAGAGGGAGTGCTCTGCAGCGTGGATCCAGCCAGCTTTCCACTTTCAAAACTCGAGGAAATGCCTGCTTCCCTCGGCGGCTACGGGTCCGCCCCGCTGCGGCGTTGCACCGGAGAGCAAAAGCGCTTGTCACTCTCTATTTGCACACCCTCCAGCTCCTCCCCACCGTTGACTTGCCTTCCAGACTGAAAATGACTGCCCGGCTTGGCAATCGCATTGCCAACAACAAAAAGGAGAGAGCCAAAGGGCGGGAGGGGGAAGAAAAAAGAAAAAAAAGAAGAAAAAAAAGGCTCGTGGTGGTATAAAACAGACCCCTGCAGCAATGGGGCTGGGTAGGAGCAATGCCTGCGCTGCCAGCCAGTATGGTGCTGGGAGCGGGTGGGATGGCGTGCAGTCGTCCGTGGGACTTGCGGAGATTGAGGAGGTGTAACTTTTATGGGGGGATATAAAAAAGCACACGCACCGGGCAATCAGAAACTCTGAACCCTGCGCGCTGTGCGTATTGTAGACGTTACATTGGCTCCAGCAAACACAGGGCGGGCAGAGAGGGAAGCCGAGGGTAGGTGGGAACCATCAGCGGTGCCAGGAGGGAGAGGGTAAGCTCCGGCCACAGAGCGCGGGAGGGTCAGACTGGGGAGCCGCTGGCCCTTGCTGCTGCAACCTGCTGCCCGTGTGGGCATGGGCAGGAGAGCCAGCAGGCAGCAAGGCAAAGCAGCTCTGATTTTAGAGGCACTGAACATGCCCCTGCCCACAGCAGAGGCTGAGAACGCCCAAAGAGTCAGAAAGTGGGAGGGTGCAGCACCTGGGGTCTAATGAGGGCGGTATCTCTGAGGAGAGAAGGACTGAAATAAATAATTTGGGGGTTTTGCTATCTTTTACCCCACTTTCACCCACTCTTGTACAATTGTCACTGAGATAAATGAATAATCTGTCACCTTAGTTCCTCCACCTTGTTATCAGTTTAAGAAGAGGCTTTTCAAAGATGCCTTAGTGAGCCGCATTTGTTTTCACTGGGAGTTATAGTTACTCAGGCAGCTACTTTAGAAAACCTCCGCCTGGCACCAAGGGATATGGATCCAGCTGGGAGCCCAAAGAGCTTTGGTGAAAGACACCCAGGGGATAAAGTGCCGAACTTCCTTCCACTGGGATAAATTGTTCACTGAGGATATCTTACCTCTCCCTTCTTTAAAGGACACCAAGGGGAGAAAAACTCCCCTTATTTACATGACCCTGACACACATGTGTTTAAGCACAGACAGTCAAAGGCTTCTGTAAGTTTGACCCGTGATTTCACCCAGGCCATACCAAACCGATTGCTTCTCTGTAACATGTTAGTATATGCAATGCAATAAGGCATGAGCGTTATGAGCCCATATTTCCTTTACAGAAACAGCCACTCAGCCAGTTGCCCAGGGATGCTCCAATTACATCACTACTATACAAAATAATTTAACTTACTCAGAAATTACACGGATTGTTCCTGCTGAGGTTAGGCTGTGTTTAATGCAAGATAATTAAAAAATTTTTCGCATCCTGCATGCCTATTAAAGTGCTCTAATTGTATCTGCTAGGAGAGCGCCTTTGCAGAGAGCTCATTCGGTATCAGCAAAGTTGTGAGACACCGAGGCCCTTTTCTGGCCGTCAGTGGGAGTAGCTGCAGTCCCAGTGATTAATGCAGCTATTAAGTTACAAGGAAAACTCTGCATTTCATTGTCCTCTGACTCAGCCACAAACAAACTTGCTTTATCTCTCATTCTCCAGCCTGGGCCCCCTCCCTCCCTCCTTTTCCACATCAACAAAGGAAAACATGGGACAAGATGAAAGAGCCGGGCTAGGGCTTTCATTAGCATGCCATGCCAAGGAAAAATGGTAAGAAGCTCAGGGAAGGGCTCACTGCCCAATTCCTACCTCTAACCAATGCTAAGGTGTGCAACCTGAAACAACGCAATTGGCATGTAGCATTTAATGACATTAAGCGTTGATGCCTCCTGCCGATACCAAGTGACATCCTTGAGCGTTGTTCTCGGACCCGCTCTGGTTTTAATCCTGCCTTACTTCTGACCATGCTCTCGCCCTCAAAAGGCGCATGATCAGCGTAGGAAGAGAGCAAAGCTCCCTGCTGCCTAGTTCAAGCGCTGCCTGTCTAAACAAAACCTGTCTTTCACGGTAATGCCCTTTCCTGATGCTCTCCAGGACCTTGCCGCAGCAGCCCAAGCTGGCAGACACGGTTTTCATCAACGGTTCAGCCCCAAACGGGCTGAGGGGTGGCTGCAGCCCGACAGCCGAGCAGCCCGGTTTGGAGACCCGCTCTGTAGGCTGCCCCGGGGACCTCTGGGGAAGAAGTCTGCAAGGGGTCATCGGGTTCTTGCTGTGTTTTGTAGCACGGAGCCCATAAACCCATCCTGCTGAATACCTCTGTCGAAAGCTTTTTATTTCAAACCACTTTATCAAATAGCCTGTCACTTGGTCTTAACTTTATTAATGTCTCTTCCTAAACCTGCTTAAACAGATCTTTTACTATGCCATGTAGTAAGGCAGTACTTTATCAGGAGGTTTCAGTGCATACAGAATAATTTATAGCAGCTGGGGAGCAGGCCAAAATACATTTATAGTTCCACTATTTATTACTTTTCATTACTGTGTGTTTTTTAATGCACTATGTATTCAACCTGAAAAAACAATATAATCTAAGCAAACAATACTGATAATGAGCACCAAATAACAACTTTTATATCGCAGAAAGGTCAAAACCAAGCTAGATGTCATTCCTTGCCTGTAGAGATTACAAGTGACAAAGCAGGTGAAAGGGGGAAGGAGGGAAAACCCATACCATCACTGCAATGCCCAGGAAGATTTTGCTTGTTAAGCCACCCAGCTAAGTTTCTGTTACAAATTTTTTTTCACTAGTACGTTAAAATTTTGTATGGATGAACATATCCTTTTATAACTAGTCCCAACCTGTTACACTCTTGGCTGGCGCAATAAAAGCAGCACTATCTTCCATCTCAGGAATGGACAGGGAAGGACGGCGTCTCCGGGTGACGTCAGGAGAGTCCAACCCTTTCTGGTACGAGGCCCAAGACTGCGACCCACTCCCACGGTTGTGTGTAAAACCAATCCTTCAGGATACCGCTTCCACAAGCCCGGTCCTTCCCTCACCTCTTGCCTCCTTTTTCCCACTGAAGCAAAAAGGCAAGCAGCAGTTCCCCGCAGATGTTCGCGCCTGCTGAATTTCATTATATATTTCGTCCATTTTCTTATTTGAAAGCCTTCTTATCTGGCTGGGGAAGATGCTGAGCCATTCCTCCACAAGGCACCCTTTGTGCCCAGCTCCCACTCAGCCCCAGATGAACCACAACGCCATCTTGCATAGCAGCGTGGGGTAACGACAATATTTCTTCCTTGTCCCCACCGCTTGCTACTAAGCTGCTACACTCTTCTGGGGAAAGGCTGCCTCTCATTAAGCTACTTTACAGCCAAAACGGACCCCGACCTTGTTCAAAGTCCTTAAAGCTCACCACAATGCAAGAAACAGTACTACTATAATATTTACGAATGAAGGAGCAAGCCCTGCAATGTCTTGCTCTTCCTATCTGCCATGTTCTTACCATCAATATGGAGCAAGACAGGCTGCTGTGGTTACACAGAGCCTCGTGAAAGAGCACAGGCAGGAGTGAGCCGCAGGAATGTGCTCCCCTCTCTCCTCACTGTCACAGGTGCCCGCGGTAGCCTCCCCCAGCCATCTATCTGCCCGGAGCCGGCACAGGATCCTCTCCAGTTGCGTGCTCCCCACCACACTGATGCACTCTTCAGAGAAAAAAGCTTAATAAAGCGAGAAGTTAGAGATGCTTTTTTAACAACTCTTCTTTTCAAATCACGTTCCCCACGCTCTCTGCTTCTGCCACAGACTGGTGTGACAGCGTCAAATGGATGACTTGTGTGGGCAGTAGCACATGACCCTACTATGCTTGGCACCCTCCAAAAACGAGAAATGATCCCATTGAGCTTTACAAAAAAGCAAGTCCTCTGCCACGTAAGTAAAAGGTGCCTACGCTGCTTTTCCCGTGTCCGTGTCTGCAGATAAGTTACATTACAGAGTTTGCAACTTAAACCGTGTGGTCAAGAAGAATCACTGCAGGCAATGACCAAATTGCCTGTGGCAAAGCAGAAGGAATGGTGCTCCACGGGGGCAGCTGCAAAGCACTAACAATGCTGTCAAAATGCTCGTTAGCACCTGGACCATCCAATACCATATTGGTAAACCAGAAACCATCAAAAATAAGGGATACAGCACATTTTGTTCAGATCTCCTGAGGCTCCAAAGGCCATGGACATACACAGCCTATGGTACAGTCCGAGCTGTGGGCATCAGTACCAACTGCTATGGAAGGGGATGCTTTAAGAGATTAGTTTTATATAATCTACTTCTCAGGCTGATCCCTTTCCTTATACCCTAGGCAGATGCAGTGCCATGAACAGAGAAGCTAAGCAATAGATGCTGTGAACAGGAACAAGCTTATCTAATGAGAAACACAAGGTTGGTCCATCAACCTCAGCATCCAGGCTCCATTGGGTAGTCAAGGGCACATACCTATAGAGCTGCATATGTGCAAGACAAGTGCAAAGCAATACTTCCCCAGGTCTCAGGCATCCGCTGAGCCTCGAGTTAGATGCTGCACCAGAGGAGTGACTGTTTTAACTCAGATACAGTAGATTCTCTTTCATGAATTTATTCAGTCTTTTTCCATGTAAACCTTAAGTAGCTGATGCACCCTAGGCCATTGAAGAAATTCTCACAGAGTGGCTATTCTGTACTTCTCTTTATCCCAGACACATTTCTCTGTACTTTTTCCAGTTTTACAAAGTTGTTTTTGAGACAAACCAGAGCCATAGATGTACACTGTCATGTGCTGACACCTTCACTTCCGTTCACCACCTCCTTCCTAAAAATTATTTGACTTTTGTTTTACATGAGGATCATGCAGATTTTCACAGCTCAGTCATAACCCCAGACCTCATCCTCGTGTGGCAACCACCAGCCTGGTACCCTTTGCAGTATACATAAGGTTGGGATTGTTTCCCCCCTCCTCATCAGGTGCATCACCTTGCACTTAACTGTACTGTATTTTATCTGCTATTTCCTCATCCAGTCAGTGTCACAAAGCCCTTCTGCAGCCCTTCATGATGAGCCCTCAACCTCCTTGCCCTGATAGCTCAGAATCACCCACAGGTGTTCTCACCTCACTGCTCACCCACTCCCTGATCTTTTACAGATATGTGGAACAGCACAGACTCAGGAGAAACACCGCTGATGACTTCCCTCTGTGGCCATGCTTCTGCATTCACTTTTCCTTCCCTGAGGGATGACATCTCTCACAGCAATTGGTGAAGGCTTCTTGTTTTTCAGTAATTCTTTAATTACCATAGCACTAATCTTCCCTTTAAGTGACTTTGCTCTTTCAGTAATTACACCATGCAGGTATTTATGGCTGCAATGGACACATGGAACAACAGATCCACCAGAGTACCTATAAAAATTAGGATAGATACTCCACCCAAACGCTGACTTCGGCGATAAACAGCAAACCTACATCCACACAAGCACATCGTCTCCCAGTTCAGGGCAGCTTTCCGCAGAAGTCCACACGCTGCTCCTGGAGGACTCATTCTCCCACCGGACCGGTGGTTTGAATGCCCAACATGTTCACCGGTGCTGCATTTGCCAGTGGTGAGCACTTCTTCCCTGTGACTGAAGTCTGGTCCAATCATTCATTGTCATTATTAACTGATTTCTGTACTTACAGCACCAGATCCCATCCCTTCCCCAGAGAGCAACCAACCAACCAGCCGAGCAGAGGGGCAGCAGGCACGCTGCAGCAGGGTCTCTCCCAGGAGAGACCTGGCCTTTCTCAGTCCTGAAGGCATTCAACCTTCAGGCCAACTTGCTGTTCAACCCTTAACAGCGGCTGCAAAGCGGGGCCAAACACAGAACCGCAGGTGAAATACGTTTCCACGCTTGCTTGAGGGGTGCCTTGCTTCTCCAAGGATTAGGGCACTCAGCGGCGGCACAGTGTCTGCTTGCTGGAGACGGGCTCTTCTGGCATGGAGAGTTCATCAGATTTAGGACAGGTCAGATACACATTCACGCCCAAGAAACATGCAAGAGACATGCTGATTCCACACAGCCCCCTCCCCGCTGCTCAGAGTTTGCAAAGACGCATCTCAGCATTAAGTGCATGCCTACACACAGTCATTAGCAGGTCAGAAATATCATGGTGGGATAGCTTTTCATGCATTGACTTAGAACAGAAATAATTAAGAAATATATCTATTATTTTCTTTCAAAAATGTTAAAACTGTCACACTAAGTGCTACACATTTGCATGCGTTTTTCTCTTTTAGGATACTTCTGTATTTGTGCCAAGGCTGTTGAATTTTGTAAATATGTTAACATTAGTTGTATTATCTTCACTTCTCAGCCAGAGAAAGTATCAAAAGTTACTTTTTTTTAATTGTCTAAATATTCATAGCGGGATATGCCCTACATACTAGACTCATGACGTCTACATTAATAAATTGTGGTTGGAAGGAAAAAGGACATTTATGGCACATTTTTACACAGAACCATTTTCACTGGAAGAGATGAAAAATAGCGGAGATTTTTCTTACAGTGACTCAAGAGTTGGAAAAATACCATCTGTCTTCATTAAAATTAAGAAACATGATATTTTCTGACCTCGTTCTGCATTGACTTTTTTTCTGATTAACCTCTTTGATGATAATTGTTTTTATACTTCATTGCAGATCAGTGCAGACAAGGTCACTGCATCTCTCTGTAAAGAAAATATGTATTAATCCCTGCATTAATACCTACACTTATACATGACTGCCCATACCTTTTTGTGACACTGTGATACTTACTGTATCAAGTATTGCTATCCAAGTACTAGTTAAGTAAGGCTTTTAGGTATCTTGGTAATATTCATGCCAAATGTTGTTTTCACTTGTACCTACACAACACACGCTCCACTACCAACAAATATGACAATGCATTAAACCTTTCTGATAGGTAGTCAGTGTATTTCAGGTAACTATGAGAAAGTAAGGGGAAAAGGAGATGCAATTCCTGCTGTTATATCACTGTTTCTCAGCTTGGCCCTGTGGCATTTCACCCATATGCAAGACCTTGAAGGACTGCTGCCTTCAAATAATTAAGATCAAATGCATCCTAATGATTTTCCCCTGTTAATCCAGGGCTGAGTGCTCACAAGAATGGTGTTTTGTATTTGTATTTTGAAATCCCTTGCGCAGGCTTTAGAAGAGGCAGCCCTCTGCCAGTCTTCATGTCATCTCCCAATAACTTACTACCAAAAGGAAACCACCAGGAAAGACTGGAGTTCAGATGTTCTGGAGAGTTAGTTTTCCATCTTTTATAAAAGAATTCATGGAAAAACCTACCAAGCAGGACCATAAAAAATAATCCCTTTTTTCTTCAACTGGCTTTAATCTCTCCCTCACTTTCAGCGAGGACGGCTCCCAGTGGTGGTCCCAGATCAGATGCAGTACACGAAGCAGCTGCATTTCAGAGCACAGTAAATCACTTGCAGACATCCAAATTGGCCACAGATGCAGAGCCAGCTCATCCAACAACGTGCGGGACAGTAACGCTCAAGAAGCAACTTAAGTTTCATCAACTAAGGTAGCTTGGGTGACGCCTTTGCCTGGAGCACCGCGCTGGCTTCTGTTGCAGCCAAAAAAAAGCTGCTGAGTGTGGGCAAATCACGGAACAGATTAAGAAGTAGCTGAGCTGACGCATGTGCTTTGTATATCGTCTTCTTTCAATGTTCAGTTTGATCCAAACTCCTCAAGGCATCAAATGGTGGACTGGGGACATGATCTGTTTTCTCCTCCATTATAAAAAAGAAAAATCCACAATATATTTTTTGGAAAGATCAACTTGAAGTGATGCATGCACACCCAAAAATACAGAAAGCACCATGTTCCAAATTGCATAAACATTCAAGATAGTATTTTTTTTTAAAGTGTGCTTTTTGATATTGCTTCACAATCACATATGCAGATAATGGCTTCATGTTATCTAGCAACAGACAACCAAAGTTTTGCCAATACACCTGCACAGAGCTAATGGGAAATGTGCTTGGCTCTCCCCAATATCAAAGTATCCTGTGCATCACTACTCTTATATTTCCCCAAACCTGATAAGAGCATGTGTGCAGCACTTCAAAAGTTAAAAGGTTTCTTTAATATCAAACTGCAGGGAATGGAGAATGGCATTTCACATCTTTCAAGATTGTCTGCTCTGGCTGATCACAGTCATGCTACAACCTCCAAACCAGCAAGAAGTCACAGGAATGATTTGCAAGGAGCCTGAAGCCTGTAACTAGTTTTTAAACTATTTCAATCAGAGGGGGGGGAAACAAAACAAAACAAAACAGACAGTTGTTTTTACTTACGGTGTTTTGCAAACACACCAAACACTTGCAAATCCCACCATAGTTCAGGGGCAGGGGAGCTGCTGGAAAGACTGGCAGTACCTTTCTGAACGGTCTGTGGCATCTGCCACGACACAGTATGGAGATTTACGTTAAGAGGGGCTTTCAGTGTGCAACGAGTATAGGATTCAGTCTAACACCTCCCCGGAGCCTCCTGCAAACTGTGGGAGAAGCCCCTTCACTTCCATGGCTGATGGGTCAGTACCACAGAAAACCAAACCAAACCAACCTGCAAAGAAAGGAAACGGTAAAAGCACGTTGCTAAGAGCTGGAGTGCTCTCCCAGGGGCTGGAGCGCTCTCCCAGGGGCTGGAGCGCTCTCCCAGGGGCTGGAGCATCCAGCTTCTGGAGGAACAGCCATTGCTGGAGCATCCAGCTTCTGGAGGAACAGCCATTGCTGGTACCAAATGACAAGAGCCAGGGTGAGGCGAGGCATTTGCGATTCAAAGAGATGATTGTGCCAGAGGCAGAAATGGAAGCCAAGTAAAGCCTCTGCTCTCCCGACCTGAGCACGACAGCAGGGGAAGGAGTTGACACCAAGTAGGTTTCGCTTTACTAAAAAGATTTTTTGTTTTGTTTTGTTTTTAAATCGACTTGCCTGCACCTGTCAGGGAGAAACCATCAACTCAGTATAATCACAGAGATCTAGAGGGCAGCTCCTCCAGGATCATCCATCACACCCTGGTCCGGAGGAGTTGAAAAAGTTGTAATAAACACAATGCAAGCAAGCAAAGGCTAGAAGGCAAGATCAAAAGGTTTACCCGGCATGCCTAGCTATGGGAATGGGGAGTGCAGCTGCGTACATGAAAGGGTTACACCCAAAAAATGAATACGATTGCCAAGCAGGGTGGAAAGAAATTCTGTTTACAATTGCAAACCCTCATGCTTCCATCATCAGGTGTTACAGAACAGGAATCATTCCCTGCAAAATTTTCCAATTACCTTCCTTGACTTTTTCTGTGCGTAATTTCCTTTCTTATTATTTGTTTGGAAAGTTCTTTTCTGGAGTACTGTTCCCATGCAAACCAAGAATTAAAAAACCAAAACCCCAAACCCAAAAAACTCTGATATCATAGGATGAGCTGTATGCCAGTTCAGACAGGATCATAATGGGAAAAAACCCCAAAACCCTCAACTATTTGCTCTGATTCAGGTTCAACCTTTCAGCTTCACCTATAACAAAAATAGTGATAACTTCCTGTGTCTTTATAGATGGTCCGATTCATGGAGTCATTTGAAGTTTTATTACCAAAAAAAAAAGCATTTCAAAAGTAAAGCAAGCTGCCATTGCTTTCCTTTTTCCCAGAGCATATGCAAGTTCTGAATACACCTTTATGCTTTTAAAGAGGTGGCCAACTTGAAAACAAAATTTAAAAAAGGAAAGAAAGAGGAACACAGAAGTACTTTGAAAAACAACCACCAGGACAGCTGCTGACTTAGCAATGGCTGATATTTTGAGGTCTGAGAAGCTTAAGATCAAGGTCTTCCAGAAGAAAGCATTCAATACAGCAAAGAAGAGTTAAAAAGGAGAAAAAGAAAGGAACCAACACGAATCCCTTTGAGGCCAGTACATCACTGAAGACAAGACAAGGACTTTGCTGATCCTGGAGGCCATTTGCTGGGAGGGAACTCAAACTCCTCCTGTTACGAGATAAGGTTAAGAAAATCACCAGCAAACATCTGCATTGAAATACTACTACTAATAATACAGTACTCTGCTTTCCTGGGATGGTTTGAAAGCTTGCCGTATTTTTATTGGACTTTCCAATGATGTCAGTTTGAGGCAGGGCTTAGGCGAGTAATTGCTAAAGGGCGAGTCTAAAAAGGGTATAATTACCGCAGGGAGTGTCTGATGTGGGAAAGTGGCATTCCGGCTGAAGAGATAGACCGGCCCGTCTCTCCTGGGTCCCGATGAACTTGCCGCATGAGTGTTCCCGGCCCCGTGCAGCTAGTTGCAACTGTGCAACGCCACTGACCTCAGTTATTCTTCAGCAATTACTCAGGCAAAAGCAATTTCATGTCCGGCATTATTCACTGTCACAGTGCTGGGAATGCAAGCACATCTTAAACCTTTAAGATATGTAGCCCTCGAGTTATTGCATCAGGCGATGGTTGCAAAACAGACAATTGCTGACTTCAGTAAGGTTGCATGGGTGTAACTGAGAACAAAATTTGGCCTGTAGCATTTGGAAGGGTTTCACTGTAACTTGCGAGAGGGATGTGGAAGAATCCTCATTTTGAAATAGCAGAGGAAGCACTACCTCACCCGCTGTCCATCTCCTGCCCGCAAAAGCTGCCCAGCCTCCCCTTACGAATGAGAGGAATTCCAGGTGTCACTCAAAAAATCCATCCTCCTTTAAACTCCTTTAAATTCACCTCTCCCACAACGCTGACAGCTACCAAACCGGGCCTGTAAGTAGTCTGTACCAAAACTCCCTCGTAGCCCCGGACAACGTAGCTGCTCCTACACCCATGCCCAACGAGCCATTTGCTTCAGTCAGCTTTTGGGTCTTGCCATTGACAAAGGCTAGAAGAGCTCTGCAGCTTTTTTCTTTTAGACACGCCTGTATAGCGTCGCGGCCCCTGACCAAACCGCCCAACTGCCAAAAACTGTATGAACGCCAGATGGCTGGGCAGCACAGCCCCATCCAGAGCACAAGCGGTTCAACCCCCTTGTCTTGTGCAGCCTCATGAACGCTGCCAGATGCAATAGCCGGGGAGCCACTCAGCGATGCGAGGCTACGGCTACCCTGGGAGTAAAACAGCTCTTAACAAGCTACAGTTTTGACATGCCTGCTGTTAAAGTCCTTCCCACACAAATCTTTGCATCTTTTGCCTGTACTGCCCCTTGCGTCCAAAGCAAACTCCCAGAAGAGATCACCCACTGGTGGTTTCTGCAAGAGCCGCTGTGCTGGTCTGGGAGCTTACGTCTCCTCACGGTCCTGGCTAACGTAACTATGAGATAGCAAAAAGCATCAGCAAAGGGCTGGCTCAAGTCTGAAGGTGCTCTTGTCGTGCACTGACACCCTAAAGGCACGCATGGCTGACAGCATAGCACACACTGACGGCTCTTCGCAATCCACGCCTTGTGTTGAAGGATTTCAGTTGCGTCACCTTATTTTTCTCCCTCACTTGTTCCCTTTCCTTTCGGTACAAAACTCATAGTTTCTCCTGGCTGCACTACCAACAACAGGCGCTTTCAAGACTTGATTAAAACGCACTTCGTTTTCATTTAAGCCACCAAACTAATTTCATTACTCTCAGCTCCCATTTCTAACACTTTCAGCATCCCAGTCAGTACAAAGCAAGAGAACATCGCACCACCCAGCCTCACCAGCTGTCAAGAAAAAGTACTCATTAAACATCTTTCAAAGCTATACAAAGGGCAATGCAAACAGCACAGGTATTGTTAATCCCATACAAACGGTAATCCTTTAATTCAGCACAGTACAACCCATAGGCAGCCACAGGGTACTTAGTGTAATTGACGGACTCCCCAGAAAAGGGCCTGGCTGGTCACAGAAAGCTGACATCTCATTTCTATTTAAGTGGAAATCATTTAGCAGTAGCGTCTGTGGGCATCGCTACTGGTTTCCCCAAATGAAAAGAGACAAGAGAGAGTTCCTGGTTCATCTGTGGGAGGGGAAATAGTCCATAAAACATGTTTGACAGGGACTTGCCAGTATCTTGGGAAAGTTTTATATTTGTTTAAGTACTTGGAAAGCAAATGCTGAAGGTAAGTTAAAATTGTTTTGCAACTTCTTTAAGCAATAACAAATTTTGAGTTTGGTTGTTTTTGTTGGGGTTTTTTGTTTGTTTTTTTTTGTTTGGTTGGTTTTTGTTGTGTTTTTTTTTTTTAAATAAACACTTCCATTGCAGGCTGGAGCTTGTTCAACTCTGAGGAAAGATCAGGACTGGCTTTTCTCTCCACTATCTATCACGTGTACAATGTTGAAGCACATCTTAATGCAAGCACTTTGAATGACTGAAAAAGGCCATTAAAAATATGGTATTTTCTTCTTTTGCAGTATTTTTCAGTGCTATAAGCAGTAATCATCAGAAGCTCAGGAAAAAGAAAACACACATGTAACTGACTCTTCTGAACTGTTCTTTTAAATCCTTTAAAAACAACTTTGAAGGAACCACTTACTTTCTCCTGCTGCACCAATCCTAATGTGCCAGAACACCAAAAATGCGACACATTGAAGAAACGGTGCGCCTGTCTCCCCTACTCAGCTGCAAACTCTTCAGACCCGTTTTAAGCCAGCCTTAAAGCTCAACTGCCATCACTTGCACCTACATCGGGAGTGGGGCCTTTAGCAGGGCTTGGTCTGGTCCCTACCCATCCCCAACAATGACTCGCACCCTGTGCTGCACTGATGCTCCTGATGTCAGGGAGGCAAGTCACCGCAAATCTGCCACCTCAGCCACACAACCCTGCAGGGAGTGGCTTTTCAGACAAGTCAAAACTGCCCTGAAAAGAGTCGCCAGCTCTCCCTCCTGTTTCTTTGTTTTGCCCCACGTGTAGCTGGTGTGCAGTCTATGGTGAAGGTGAGGAGCTGAGGTCAGGCTGGACCAACAAGGGAGGGGAACTAGCAAGCGGTCAGAGCACGGCGGATAGGTGGGTGTCAGCATCTAGAAGGAGCAATGGTGCAAAAGGGGTTGGAGAACCACAAAGCGACAACCCCTTCTCCTCTTCCTCAACTGCTCTTTCCCATCTAGCTTTGTCTATCCAGACCGTTGCTCCATCACTTGAGCTATCATCACCTCCAAAGAACAACCGTTTCCCACACTCACTACTATTAGAGCAAAGCAAGTTGTATAAACAGCGTGTTTCACGCGGTGTGATGTTACCTCCTTACGTTTCCTCGAGGGCCCAAATATTTGTCAGACCCGAGGTCTACTGTGCATAGTGGTGGCTCTCAAGCCCACAGAAAGGCCTGTTTGTAGCCCAAAGAGACGCAACGCTCTGCAACACATGCACACTTACGCTCCACAAGCTCATGCCTGTCCGAGGACCGCAGAACGAGAAACCTGATGAGGACAGAGAAAAGAAACTTGAGGAACTGCTTGTCCTAACCAGAAGTATAAAAGCATGAAAAGCAACACCTTATCTCAAGCAAACAAATCAGAATCGTTCTTTTAAACAGCAACAACCAGCAAACCCTCCACTCCCCATTTCTAGTCAGCATCAGCCATCATCTAGTCCTGCTGACTCACAGGTCTCCAGGCCCCGTGCATCCCGAACGCAAACCCTTGTATGCAGACCAAAACTGCTCCTCTTACCACCTCAGAGCAAACCTTACCCCAAACAACTCTACGCACCTGACCCCACCTCAACACTCAATCCTTACTATATCTGGTGAGAAGGCTGCTCACCCAGCCCCACCTCTCCAAACCTTGTCTCCAACCTGCTTTGACTATTTATAGGCTAACAGCAACGTTACCAATACGATGACTTCAACTTATATACCTTACAAATACTAATCTGCACAGTGAAGAAGCCAGAAGGAAATTGCACCTTTTCAGACTCGCTGTCCAGATCCCTAACCAAAGTGTTGGTGACAGACCTGCAACATCTCCTTGCTCAGAACTCAGCATCATTTTTGATGGTATGAACATTCACTCAGACTTTGCAGAGCTGCCCATCCTGAGTCCCATCTGTCTTTCAGGCAACACACAGCAGGGCTAAAGATAGAGGGGGGTGAACAGGTAATTTTCTTTCTGGATCCTGTAAGTACCACAAAACGAGGCTGACTCTGGACAGTACCAGCTTGGCAAGCTGCTGGCTGTACCTGATCATAGGTTTAGGCTAGGGAGTGAAGGGGCTGAAGAACCAGCTTTGTTTCTTGCTCATTTAGGTGCCAGAGGATTGGGATGACAGGTGCTGCTGATCATACAGCCCAGGATGATGCCTGGGGAATACAGGACTTTCCTGTTTCAGGGTAAGGCTAGAGTTGGAACTGGGGTTAGTGCTCAGGGCTGGAGGCACTGAAAAGCTGGATCTGCCCCGATGAGTTAGTGGCAGGGCTGCAGCCAGCTACAGAGAACCTGCCCTGGCTGAGTCTGGGAGGGGGGTTCATGCTAGGCTTCAAGGGTTAGGGTCGGATTAGGTAAAGGAATGAAGAGCAGGAATGCCAAGTAAATGCTCTGGATCCAGCATTTCTGTCCTCAGAACCAAGCTTTCTGCCCTCATACCCCCATCACTGGCCTTTCATGCCAGCCCTTCGCCCCGCGCTAATGCCAGGAGGTCACTGCCTATCTTTCATCCTGCTCTGCGGCAGCCCAGTATAGCCTGCTGTGAAAAGGGAAGGGGAATAAAGGGAGGGGAATAAAGGCGGGGAGAAAGAACGCACAAAAAACCCCCAAGCAATACCTGCCAACTGCAAGTCCTGCCCAACAATCCCAGCCCCACGGCCTTTGCAAACTCCAAAGCAGACGTGAATCTCTGGGCTAGACTAGAGACAGAGTCTTAAATCTAGTGCTGTAGGCTAGGTCTAGCATTCATGTTGTTGCTTAGGAGAGCTTACAGTTCCACGCAGGCTGCAGAGGTTGGAGGCAGGTTGTTGCACGTCAGGAAGAAGGGCCGAGTTTGTTCTTATGTTGAGCCTTTGAAAATAAACAACTGGGGGTGGGGGGAGCAGCTGTCAACGACGCAAACTGTGTTTAGGCTAGTGATTGTGGCAAAACAATTGCTAACTATGGCGTTACACAAAAGATTGGCGTTTATGCCCATGAATTTGGAGAGTTGCGCAACAGCATCCTTACCATTTTTTAGGTTCTTACCATAAGTCTTCATACGTATGGGGGGAAATAAAGTCTCCTTGGTGTTTGTCATGTGCCATCTAGAACCTCATCCTAAACCCAGCACTAATACCATAGCTGCAGCCCCTGCCTGGCCCAGAACAACTTATGCTGCTATCACCTCTAAAAGTATAAAACTTTGCCCAAGAACTACCAACTCAGGAGAGGGGAAAAAAAAAAAATAAAAAAAAAATCTAGGTGCCATGTACAAATCCACTGAAATTTATAGAAAGTTATGTAGAGAATTGAAACATCATTAGCATTTTTCATGTATTAAGGGAGCCTTAACGCTTTCCAACACAGTCTGAGCAAGAACTTGCTTCTCCCTCTAGAGGATATGAAAATTAGCACAAGGAACAGAAGATTGTGTCAACACCAGGAAAGTAACAAGATGCTAAGGCAGAGGGTCAGCGTTTTTGCTGTGAAAGTCTAGTAGCATTTTAGAAGGACCAAAATTACAACTGGAAAAACAATGAGTTATAGTTACGTATTTATTTTTACAGCAATGCCCTAGAAAGTTCAAAGTAAATTCTCAGTTAGCTTCTTGCATTTAAGCAATCTGTGAAGCTGTTTACCATGGACTATTTTTAAAGTTCATTGAGAGTGACAAAACAGTTTCTTTAGGTCCTGCTTCACTCACCGAGTGTCCAAATCCTTTTGTTTCCTCAGCAGGGAGAGGTGAGGACAGGCTGGTCCCCATAACCAGACAAGAGACCCGTACACACTTTCCCGTCCCAGTGGTTCCCCATCATTCTGCAAGTGCACCCCAGGGGAGAAGCCCAGGGCGAGGGGCACACGGAGACAAAGCACCTGCCATGTTCTGCATCTCTGCATCATATTTACAGTACCATATTCAAACTGGCGGTACAATTTTGCAGGCACAAAAATATTTTGCATTGTACAAAATAGCAGGTAAAGTTTCAGCTGGAGAACCAGGTAAGTAATCCGGTATTCTGGAATTCATCTCTCACCTTTGCACCCCTTCATCATTAGCTTCTCCACCAGCTGTGACCAAAAACTGCAGGACACATCAGTCCTCAGAAAATGTTGGCCCTCACTTCTTTTATATCTCAAAGGAGCACAGGTGTGACTCTTGCCTGAGCATACATGCCAAAAGCAAGCATGCAGCCTGCCACAGTTAGTTTTGCATTGTTTAATCAAAATATTTCAGCAAGGAAATGAAAACCCTCTAAGGAGACATATCCTTACATGCAAAGCTAGCTTTACTGGCTTCATCACAAGGAAACCAAATCCACAAAACTCCACCTTCCAATGCTTCTCTCTGTACATACAGTAAAATATATAGTGTGGGAGAAGCAACAAATTAATACCAGCCTAGCACAGATCTCGGAACCGAGATGAAGCCTGATGCCAACTGCTCAGAGTGCAAACCAGCCATATGGCACTGTAGGACTTCAGGGAGATGGGGGGAGGAGTGAAACCCCCCCCCCCCAAACTCCAGCACTTCACTGATGAACTTTTTTAGAACTTAGCATATCTTAGCTAGGAATATCTCCCTCCCAGTCCTCCCCGCTGTACCTCTCCCACTGAGTCCCAGTGAACGACTGGGAAGATGGGACTACCTGGGAATGCCCTGGAAGATAGGATTAGTTGCTTTTGTACATTTTTATCTTTGATAGCAGAGTTGTAAATATTCCCACTCCACATACTTAAGCATTCAAGTGTCACTAAATCTTTTGGCTGCAAACTCCTAGAAGTGCATTTTTCCAAGCATGTGACCTGTGCCTGAGAATTTGATGTCTTTCATATGTTTAGCCTGTTCTAAAAAACACTAATAATAATAAAATAAAAAACAAAAAAACCCAGCATCTCAGATTAGACAGCTAATTTTCAGCCTGTGCTTACCTGCCCTGGTGCAAACACCACAAGCAGCACTCTGCTGCAACACACCAACAGCCCGCCCTCTGTGTAAAGTGCCTTCTCCTGCCTGTTTTAAACCAATCCTCCACTAGTTTGAGCTAGTTCCCCTTAGCTCAAACTTCTCAGGGTTTGATGAAGAGCGCTTCTGCATTCACTTCCTCCCCCGTTTTCACCATTTCTTAAACCTCTCTCATCTCACTGCTTTGCTTTCTCCTCTCCAAATGGAGAAGTCTCACTCAGCCTTTTCAGGCTCTCCCTCCAGCCCCTCAGCCACGCTCTTCCCTGTGCCAACTCGGTGATGCAGAGACCGGAGCTGCAGGCAGCACATTACATTTTAAGATTTGGTCAAAGCCGTCTTGTCTTCAGCTTGAAACCTATATGTTCCTTAAATGAAAATGTAACATTTTCCAATTGAAAATTTTACCTATAGGGGCTTTGATTTCACAACTGGTATTTTAGAAGCTTAGTGTTTCTAGTTTAGTCAGAAAGGAATATTAAAGCAGTTGATAGTTAACTATGCTTTTGCAGCTGTAAAAATTCATACTGATTGCCTGACCGAATTGTACTCCAATCCATTTTCAGAGAAGACATATAACAAAACATTTGTGCTTTGAAAAACATATCGGACAATATAAAAAGCCTTGCTTGCAGAAACATTCTCAAAGCCACAGTGACAAAGCAATCGAGTTTATGCCATGACCTCAGTACAGATGTTCTCATTCAAAGGGGGGGGGGGGGGGGGGGAAATAGGAATAATCTGGACGCTCCACTTTGACACTGGAACACCCAGTAAGCAGTGGAGCAGAGGAAGAACAAGTTTGCAGTCAACAGAAGGGAATTTTCAGTCTTAAGGGTAGGGATCACCCCCCCACAATTCAGCCTCACCACTGCAGTAACCTCTCAGGGTCATCTCCAGGAGCCACAGCCCACCAGTTACCCCACAGCCCACCAGTTACCCCACAGCCCCCCTTCAGGGCTGAGTGCCATCAGGTGAGCTCCACGACGGAGACACTTGCAACAGCCCACAAGAGACCCCAGAGCCCTACCAGTAAGCGCAATCTTGGGGAGGGGAAGAGTGGAAGACAAAGGGGAAGCATTATCTTAGGCTGTTTGTGTGCCAGTTCTTCTTATACAAGGTACCGGCATTCCTGCCCTGTCTGCACAGATGCCAGCAGCAGGGCGCACCGTAAACATGCTGATATGGCCAAGTGAGTGGGCCTTGTCAGATCCTAATCTCTGGGGGGGAAAAAAAACCCCTACCTCATCAAACATTGATATCAATAGAGCATAACTGAGTATCTGTGCTACTTTGAACTTTGCAGCTTTTTCTTTAGCACAGGATACAAAGTCATGCCATCCCACCCCCATCCTCCCCACCCTTTATCAGACCGATGCCTTTCTGTAGTTATGTCTAATAATTCTTAACAGCCATTCTCTTGCTTCAGGGATCACCAGTAAGATGGCTCATCTCACGGTCCTGGCCCAAAGAGCTCCCGGTCCACCCCGTTCCTGTGGACTGCCTCACTTCTGCACATCTCAAGCCTGCGATGGCCAGGACGTGTGAACTGCACTCACAGCCCACCCAACAAGCTGCAACAGCTATCCCCAGGCCATCTGCACTTGCACAACATGGGTTTTTCTGCCATGCTCCACCTCAGGAGCTCTGCAAACACCCTGCCTATGTAAACATGCCCTAGAGAAAACACCTGAGGTAGATAGCTCATGCTTTGCACAGCCTGCACAGACATCCTGCTGCACGTCACTGCGAGCAAGGCTCCAATCCCAAATGACTGACAGAGGACCACCTTCATGCTGCAGGGTGGCTAGAGCTAGGCAGACCTGATCAGGCTGTGGTGCACGGCCTGGAGGGAAGACAAGGTGATGTAGGATGAGACATTTCCTCTTCCCTCAAGCACAGGTGATAGCAGCCTCCTTTCTCTGAAGTGTCTCCTCAAGTAAAGGAGGTAAACGCTCCCCAGAGAGACACACACTCTGGCTCTGGGGTTTCCAGGCTCTTTGCCAAGAACTAGCATCTATCCTTGTCTTCGGAGCACCCAGCGCCAATGAAAAGAAGGTTGTCTCTGGTGCCTGACAACCCCCAACTCACACTGATAAGCCATGGACCGGTTTTCTGGTGGAGTCATCCACTGCTGAGCTACATGAAGTTAAAGCACACACAGCTTCTTAGAGATTCACTTATGCTTAGCCCGCTTCACCAAAAATGCTGAGGTCTGCCTAATGCACAACCTGTTGCTGGAGGAAGGCAACAGATCAGGCACAATCCCCCCCCGGTGCACACACCTTCGTGAGCCACAACTGCTATCGCAGATGCACACACCATAGCCTTGTCAGTCAGCAGGAAGAATCCCCCGATAAAATAGGATTTCAAGGGCAAAGCGCACCAAGCTGTTACTGTTTCAGTTGCACCTTTGAACACCTCTGGTTCAGGGCAGCCATCGCCAAGACCACCTCTGCCCGATTATGTCAGAACACAAGCTCCCACGACAGCAAGGAAAAGCAGGAAATATTGTGTCCGTACATCTGCCAGCACCTCAGCCCTTGGTGTTAAGACAAATGTCCATCAACAGTAGCCACTCACCTCTGGATGCAGGCCTTGCACCTCCTCCTTCCTTCACTACCAAGTTAGAGGCTGCCCCCTTTCTTACACCTGATGTAATGCCATTTTCCAAAATGCAGATATTTCATCTCAGTCTCCCAACAAACATCCCCACTTGCTGAGGAATATGCTTCCCAATATGCTCCAGCAATATTGTCTACACTTAAATGCATACTGTACGTGAGAGTGCTGTCAATCCCTATATGGGTAGGGAGAACGGGAGCACAGAGAGAGAGATCTGGAAGCATTGACCAGTTCCCCTCTTACCAGATTTCTAGTCAAAGGCACCAAAGAGTTTGTGAAGGTCAAACTGAGGAGTGCAACCACACGTGCAATTAGCCAACATCATCTCGCTTTTGGGTGTGGGAGGTGAGGAGCAGAGAAGAAAGCTTCACCCTGCCCCTGGCCAACCCACCATTGCTGGATATCCATTGATGGATAAAAGCTGTCCTCTGTCATCAGACGATATATGTCCTGTAAGCATAAATCCCCAGGGCATCAACTCCACCCCTAATGTAGTAGAATATATCAAAGACATTTACTGGAATCAGAACCTTTCTCTGTGCTGGCACAGGGAGTTCTGAAATGGCAGGCAGTGGGAAAACACAGCTGATGTGCTGCAGCAGGAGGCAGACACCTCTCCCAAGACTTGTCAGCCTCAGTGGCCAAAGCAGCTGCCAAGAGAGAGGTTGGTCTGTCTTCAGTACGGTGCCTTTGCCCTAGCCCAACTGGGTCACTTGTGAGCAGAGGTCGGTCAACTTCTCCCTAATAAAGAGCTGGGGCACCTTGGCACAACATGGATTGGTAATGCTGAGCCATACCACAGAGAGGTCCTGCCACAAGCTTTTACACAGTCTTGAATTCAAACACACGTGATTAATCTTGATGGCAAATACTCATTTGACCAGCTTACAAAATCCCTGGTTCATAATACTTTTAAGAGCAACACTGCCCTGTGTTGGAATCCAAGCAAAAATAAAAATTACAAAAAAATCACGCTTTGGTCTGTTTGGGTATGCCTGCCCGATTGCTTCAAAAGGGCACTGGGCAATAAGGACAGCTGCTTCCCAAACCAAAAACTCAGCTTTCAGTAATAAAATATTAAAGGTGATGCAAGCACAGGAAGGCAGCAAAGGCACAATGCCTGCAGAGTTTTCCATGGGTAGACTGTGACAGTCTGCAGAGGACACCTAGCTCAATTTGCTTCCATACTGTGAAGAAGGCATGGGCCTTTGAATCACCATTTCCCCTCCTCTGAGAATCTGTTTGAATCAAATCACTGCTCTGGAACAAACCAAACTAGCTTGTATGCAGTGTGAGGCAGGGGAGTAAGACCCCAGGAACAAATCAATGCAAATTTAACAACAGGTTAAACCTGCACAGGTAAAGGATTTTAACATGCACATTCTTTCCTATTGAGAAACCCATGGCATATACTCTGTTCAATTACACTGTGTTATTAACAAAGCCACCCGCACAGTTAATAGTGTATGTATATAAATAAAGGATTTTAATTAAAAAAAAAAAAAAAAAAAAGATGGTGACTAAATAACACACAACAAACCATCCCTTTCCCCAAGCCAAAGCTGATTCTATTTGCCTTTCTTCATTTTTGCAGTCTTTTCTTTCCGCTTCTTCACATGCTTTGGGATTTTGGTTTTTCTCTTCTCTCTCTGGGCTTCTTTAACCATCTTTTTCCTTTCCTATAAAGAACCAAAGACCATTCATTTAAAGCCAGAAGGAATGAGAGATTTTGAGCAGGTCAATCAATTGTTCCATTAACAAGTTAATTAATGCACCACATAAAAATGAGGTTATCAAGAGGAAGAAATAACAAAGGAAAAAAACCATCAATAGGAATGGTGAGGGGAAAGGAAAAAGAAGTATAGGTTGGGGGTGGAGCTAAGAGCTCCACACTGGTAATGACAAGGCAAAATTCAGACTAGTTAAAACCTGAGTTTCATGCAACATTTGAAGAAAGGGAACAAGAGGCACTCTTAACTCATGCTATTTACACCTAAGATTACAACAGGATACCTGATCTAGGTTTTCTGCTACCCTCGGGGCTACTATAGTATGTGTTTCTATATGTCATGGAAAAATACTGATCCAGTAACTGCTGGTAACTCAGAGCAAGCTGATCATCACCAGGATTGGCAAGGGTGCTATGCTACTGCAACACACTATTATTTGTGCCAGACAGTGAAGAGACTACACTCAAATGAAAAATGCAAAGTCAGCGTAATGGGGTGAGGGGTGGAACTAATTGCTGCTAATCAGTTGTTCAACCTACAGCTGAACACATAGGTTACCAAAAATCTCATCTTATTCACACAAAAAGAAGTCCAAATGAAAACCTATCCATAAGGATGAGAAGTGACCAAGACTTCCCTGCTTCACATCTGAAAGGCAGCAGCTCTAGATCAGCAGGAAGTATCTAGAAGAGCACATTTTTATTTGACAGATAGGGAATATATTATCTTACCTTTTCTAGGAAGAAAAGCCTAACAAGCAAACCCCCAAATCTTGAACTCCTTAAGCCCAGGAAGTTTCATCCTTCTTTTGCACAGCACCTAAAAGGCTGCCAAAAGGCTCTCGCCCATGGGTGATACTCTGCAGAACAGCCTCACCTAAACAGAGCATACTTGTTCTGCAGTTTGGAAAATGAAACCTTAAAAAAACCCCAACCAAACGCAAACCATAATCCCTTTGCATGACTGTGTTACATCTCTTGCCCACAGCGAAGCTAGCCAGTCTGTACTAATGGTGCTGCAAAAGCCACTGTGGTACAAACACTGTCACCAAGTCTCCAGTTCTATAGATCGAGTGGTCTCAGTTCCCTTGGCAAAAGGAGGTTAATCAGGGACCATGACCACAAACCTGAACAACAAAGCCTAGAAGAGTAGCCAGAGGCACTGAAAAGCTGCCCAGGCTCCACTAAATTCCTGCTTTGCATAGCCTTAGAACTCCCTGCAGAGATCCCTCTTCTAGCTTTGTCTTGGCTACAGAGAGCTATGTCACATGTTCCTCTACATAAAAACACAATTCATAAAGCATCCATAATGACATTCACTTTCTCTGCTCTCATTCTCCACAACAGGAAAAGTCCATAGCTTGTTTCAGACAAGAAGCAGCAAGAACCACTCAGAACTAAGTTTGGATTTTTTTCCTGTCACATAGGCAGAGGTGGGAAAAATAAACAATTCCTGGCCAGCTGACCTTTTTGTCCATGCTAACTTCAGCAGGTTTATCTTTGGGATGTACAGATTCTTTACAGCCCAAATCGGAGTCCCCTGAGCTGCCATCATCATCATCAGAGTCCGTTTCTGACTCATCTGCCTTCTTTTCAAGAAGTGCAGGAATCTGCAAGATATATCAAGAGAGAATTATATCAAACCAAAACAAAGAAGCCTAATGACAATACACACACACACACACACACATATATATATAAACCAAAACAATCTACTGCAAAGAAAACCTTGAGCGAGCTTCTGCCATCTCCTTTACTACAGCCATCACTGACTCTCAAGAAAAAGAATGAAAAGTAGATTAATCCAAACTAAGAACGAGGAATCTAGAATGTGCACCACAGAATCTTTTAGGTCAGGGCTCACAGCACAGCTGTATTGGCACTCCCAAACTAATTTCCGTAAGTTAAGCAGCAATTTGCTAATTTACGTGGAAGCCAATTTTTAATTATATTTGGATCGTACCTAACTCTACCTTAGGGGCACTGTATGTAGGCTTTATTGCAAATACAAATATCTACACTGGGAAACTCGCTTATTCTTAAGCCTGAAGACTGTTCCACAGCCTGATCCCATCCATATTTATATTTCCATTTTAAAACAGAGTCTACACCACTGCTAGATAACATTTACAAAGGAAGGAGGGGAAATCCACATAAGGCTTCCGCCTTGAATTGTATTGCGACAGACTGATCTGTACTCAAATTCTTATCCAACATACTTTACAGAAGTGTCATTGTCAAGTACTTCAAATATAGTAAGACATAATATCTTATGCCTTATACTGCAGGGTTGTTCTTTAAACAATAATTACAGCAAAGCTACTCTGAACGTAACAAAACTTGTAGTCATGCTACAATTTAAATCAATTACATTTTCCATAATTGGAAAACATCTTCCCTCCTCTCCACCTAAATTTTAGAGATCATGGCCATAGCAAGGATTATCATTTCATTCTCAAGCAACCCAGCATCAGCCACCATGCAGAGAAGCAATTCATGTGGTGTGCAGACACACTGTCATGCCAGACCCATCCCAGACATAAACGGCCACTCCGCAGACAAGAAGCTTCTTGCATGGTGTCAGCTGCAAGACAAGGCATTTTCTGTACTCCTTATAAGAGCTTTTCTGAAAACGACTAAATTGAAGGATTTCAGAGACCCTCTCACCTTCTGAACACCAGACAAATCCTTCTTCAGTCCTGTCACAGTCTGGTAGAGAATCTATACCCAGGGAAAGAGAAACAAAATTACATTATCAAAATATGAGACTTACATCTTCATGCCAAGAGAAAATTATTATCTTAAAAAAAAAAAAACCACAACAAAAACCCCCAACAAACAGGAAAAACCCCACAACATTAGCATTAGTACTAACCAGACGATTTTAAAGTATGACACTAGATTTGGTACTCCATGCCTTGGTAACAAGGCTTCTGGTTTTGTTTGTTGCTATCAGTTTCTAGCAAGAATTCATATTCCCTCCCTCTTTTTTGCAGTGCCTCAGCATGTCTACTCACATTATCTTGCTGAACATTCAATGCCATATCCTCTTCTTTCAATTTCATCATTATATCCACATCTCTCTCATAGTTTTTAACTTCATTCAAAGTTCGAGGTATGTAAGCCTTCTTAAACACCTGGCAGAGTGAAAGTAAACACAGATTTACTAATTTACATATAGTTTCATTATGTTCTTCCTTCCTAATTATGCATCCTTAAGAGAATAATCATAAAGGATTTCACGGCTCAGAGAAACTAAAAATGAACACAGCAGTCATCCACGACCATTTGAACTGCAGCATATTCTTTTTTTTTTTGCAGGAGCAGAATTAACATGCAACCTACACATTATTGATAGATCATGACTAACAATGCTCCGTCCTTAGCATGACTACCACCAGGCCACTTGTAAACTTTTCCAATCCTTCCAACTTCCTCTTGACCTATTTGAGTCCTAAGGTTTTATAATCTAAGGATTTTCTCTGATGTTTTTATTGTGATGTTTACAATGCCTTCAGGAGGCAACTCTGTTAAAAAGTGCTGTTAGAACTTAATCTCTTTATATAATAATACCTGCTTCAACCTACAGTCCAACTCAAAAAAGGTTCCTGCAGCAGTATAGTACAGTAAACCTAACTGCAGTATCAACAACATACCTAAAATTTGTCATGCAGTCTTTTTGAATCAGTTCTCCAGCAACCTTAAGTCACTACTAGATCAAAAAGAAGTATTCTGCTTCTCTTTTTCATGGTATCGGTTCAATCCCAGTACAAATTCAGTACACTTCATGATCATAACTGCTAGACTAAGTGCTGTGCAAAGAGCAGAGGCTCCCACCTCCACAGCGCTGGCCCTTAATCAGCGCTACTCTTTTGTGAAGGAAGTGACACAAACTAGCTGTGGTCACATGAGAAGCCTAAGAGAAATAAACTGAACTTAGATGCTACTAAACCATCTCTCTTATAGGTCAGTACCTTTATATAAGCAAAGGAATAATTGGTTTGCAAAAGATGGGCTTGCAAAGAAACACTAGCATCTGACGCTATAGTTCAGAAGTTGTATGCTGAGGATATTGTAGGTAACACACACACCCCCCCCAACCCCCAAAAAACATCTTTCCTTGGCCACACTTGAGCCAGAAGCAGTCAGTAAAACCAGCAGAGCTCCAAGAGAAAAAGAAAAATCTTTAATAAATCAAGTAGTATTGACTCCAAAGATAAACACCATGTGAACCAGTACAAATAGGTTCTCACTGATACAAATTCTGCTCAACACAGAGTTGGTGTTTTGGTTTCGGGTTTTTTTCAGTTTTTGTTTGGTTTTCTTTTAAACTCTTCTGGAACTGATAGATAAGACTAAGATAGGAATTGTTTCATCTTTACATCAAGCCTTTCCAGAACGTTAGCAGTTTTCTGTAATGGACTTGAGATGGTTTCACTTAATGTAAAAGCAAGGGAGAGAAACAGTACGTGGAAGAACTGAATTAGACTAGGACTGGAGCTAGACAGGCAATTTGGTTAATGCATGTATCCAAATATCCTACTTCTGTATCACTGGTCCAAAAACATTGGCATAATCAGATCTCTCCACTCAGTTTTTTTGTTAACTGTACCTGAACTGGAAGATACATCAAGGGATGTAGCTACAAGCAAACGTATTGGTTTAGGAAGTAGAGTATTTGCCTTCTAACACCTTATCACTGTCAGCTTTTACACATGGTGTCCCTTAATACTTCACATCTCAACTCGTTCAAGACATCTCATTATCACAAACAATGTTTTGCTTATCAACTGTGCATTTTGCCAAGTAAAACAGAACATTTTTCATTGTTTAGAAGAGGCAAGGTTAATTTTAATTTCATAGCAGGAACAAAAATCCTCGCTTACTTCCTCATCCACTTTATCTTGACTGGATCTTTCCTCCTCTGTTCGTTTCGATGCTATTTCCATTGCCTAAAGAAATATAAAACAATACAAAGTTATCACTCTTCACATCACATCACTTAATCCAACTAACCATTCCCATCTGTGTTTCTCCCTGTACTCCACACTGTCACTCAAATACTCCTGCTTTCCCTATGGCAACGCCTTGAGCGACACCTAATGGTAACCAACATTTCTGCAAAGCACACTTAGAACTGCAGATCTGCTTTATTAATAGAGGGAAAACATGCTTGCTGCTCCTCCCAGACCAAATTATGGCAGGCCCAGCATGACTACAGGACATAACAGTGCAAGGAGAATACAGCAAGCAGAGCTCAGTCCTGGAACCTGGCTGTTCTCATGCACATTGAGCAAGTCAGAGGAGCACAAGTAAGGGGAAACATGTAGCAGCAGCTCTTGTCTCATTCAACCTCCAATATGACAGAAAGTACACAACATTTGGAAATCCCCATGCTGTACTTGTATTTGGACCATACTCAGGTGGTCTTGACCAGGAATGACACATCAGATCTCCACTCTAGAGATCATGGCATATGCGGCCCCATTTCTCTTGCGTTAACTTAACCCCCTTTTTTTTTTCCTCCCCCTCCCTTTTCAAAGAAACATCTAACTGGGAGCAGAGGACTGGCAGCTAGAGATGAAATTCAGGGGTGCGGCTAGCGGCACTGAGTAAGTTTACCTCCTCCTAGAATCAGTGTGTTCTGCCAGCTGCTACATTTGGCTAGCAAGACCACGTACCTTGGAGTAACACTGCCTCAAGTCATTCCCTTCCTCCCTCAGCCTACCCTGCCCAAATCTGCATGCTTAACCCCATTCTCTATATAAGCATGGTTATATTTCTGCAGAGCTTCTCCTTGTCAAAAACCACAGAACTATTTTAAAGGATCCTGATTTTAGTAGCACCTGAAACAGACATTTGAGTTTTCATTATTAGACTTTTTAAGAAAAAATAGAACAAAAGTGTTGTCATCCTATAATGGTATAAATGGAGAAGACCTGTATGCACTTTTGAAGCACAACATAGCATAACATAATGACAGATACCAGCTTCCTTCAAAAGCAGGATGTAGAGTAAGTGAGATGAAGGAGCTTGAACTAGATCTGATTTTATTATTCAAGTCTTCCTACATAAGCAATAAGACCATGAGGTCTTACCTTTGACAGATAGTCATCAATGTTCTCACTTGTGATAGAAGGATCAGTAATAAACTCAAACAGCTCCCTCACAGTCATCACTGCAACATTGTGCTTCTGGAAGAAGTCTACCAGGAAACAAGAACAGAGACAAAAACCATAAGTAATTATGTGTAACACATGCAGCTGTGATGTTAAAGTGACAGTTACAGCAAGCCAATGGCCCTGAGGACTTGGGAAAGTTTCAGCAGCATGTACTGCATCATATTGGGTTTAGTTATCAGATGACTCTTGGACACCTGAAATAAAACTGCTTATATTCCAGATGCAACAAATACTGAAAGGAGAATAACTGGTTAAATATAAAAGCCAAATCAATTTCAGCAGGAGCCAGACTTAATGGAGTAGAGGCTAAGAACTACTAAGTACTACACTCAGAACTGGTTTCTTGAATCACGTGTAACCAAATTCGGAGGCTACACTTCTGTACTGCAAAACAGCAGCAAAAGACATTGAGGACTGCTTAATAAGCGTTTCCTACTAAAGTTCTCAGAAGATCTCTCACCATGAGAAATTAATCATAGAAAGAACAAAAAGATTTCATTTGGAGGCAGCTCTCTGTGCCCATGGAACCCCAAGCCTTGCAATGCTCACAGCTAGGGCTGTCTCTGTGGGAGGACTACACAGAGAAAGTTGCAGTGACAGAAAACAAACAAACAAACCACAACAAAACCACTGCAGCTCACTGAGGCACTAAAATATCTAGGGAGAGCAAGCCAAAAGACATGAAAAAAGAGCAAAGGTGCAAGTATCAGAGCTGGAAGGGAGTTATTAGAAATCCATGAATGGAAAAGGAACTAAAACTAGCATACTGGGCATCAACAAACACATAGCATCTAAATGCACACAGTTCTTCCACAGACTTTCAAGAGTCTCTGTAAAATTAGAAAAAAGCCAATCTGAAAAGAAAGGGCTGAGAAAAGCAGCCTGCAGTGACAGATTTCTTGTCCACAGAGAGAAACACAGCCTACCAGGAGATGTGTGTCTGTTACACAACATGCATACTCACACATGAGGATGAAATTTTCAAAAAAAAATACCATAAAGGTACCTTGTTTATCAAAGCACTACGACAAGTGATAACACCTCTAATAAATTACTCTATGCCTCAATCCTCTCAGCTGACCTGGACAAATAAATGCAGGGAACTTCATAACACGTGGTAACTTTTTGCCAGCTGAGGAATTCCAGATGTGGATTCCACTTACAGAATGAAACAGATCACTATGCCCATGCAGTCCTTTAAGTAAGTGAAGTTAAGACTGCGGTGGGCGCTGCTGCAGACTGGGACTGCTCTTTAATCAAGCTGGGACTGGTCTCAGATCTATCATAAATCTGAGATTCGGCCAGGTGACTCATTTCGGCCAGATGATTTCTAGCAAAATAGAGTACACTTTTCTGAACTCGGTACAGTACACTGCTCCCCAAGGAAGCCATCAGAACCCAGGAGAAGGAGCATTTTAACTGAAGATTGACAGCTTCTACAGACAGTTATACCTGAAAGAACATAGGTTAACATAGTTCACCTTCCTAAATAAACCAGCTATCAGAACAAGAGTTGTAAGTGCAGCCCACTCACCATTAACGTTGGCACAATCCTTTCGCAGGAACTCCAGCGCATGCGGGTGGTCATGCTCCACTGCCTGAGACACATCAATGATGTATACATCCCCGCTGTGGTACCTGCAAAACCACCATACAGAGCTGCACTAACTCCACCACTGTTATATGGGAGATACTGAGGGGCGGGCAACAAAGTGTGCTTCAAACTTAAGAATCAGCAAACAATCTTAACGTATTTCTGTAGTGTACACCTCGCATATTAGGGCCAGAGTGGCTTTTCTGGGTCAATCCTTTCCCTCCTCTACACAAGCTGTATTATTAAACTTTAAAGAAATAGCCTTCTTGTGAACACAAAAAGCAGAGTTATGGGTGGGGGAAGAAAATAAAATATACCTTACTAATTTTTTCTCTAGTTGAGGGGTTTTTTTTGTTTGTTTGTGAGGGGTTTTTGTTTGGGGTTTTATTGTGTTGTTTTTGTTTGGTTGGTTTTTACTTTGTTTGGTTTTGTTTTGTGGTTTTTTTCTTTAAAACAGAGAAAGCTCAGATCTGGGTTAAAAGCTACATAATTACATAAGTTACAAAACCCAGTCACGAAAAGGACACCACCCTCCCTTAAAGGTACATTAGTACTCTCACACAGAGGTTGCCAATGCATACATTTTAGATGTCACAATTCAGAGCAAAGTTTAAAAACATACAGCATATTAAATTCACTGAGATCTGCGTGAACAAGCCTGGCATCTTGATACATTCTTCTCATGTACTGGATGATTTGCAGGTACAGCTCCCGGACCTTGGAGTCAGATAACTGAGCATTCTTCAGCAAAGGAGCAGGCCTTGAAATCACAACACAAAAACCAGAAAGTGAATATTTTTGCCTTCTTCATACCAGCTGCAAATGCTTTAATCGCTGTACCTGATCCTTCTGCTCACTAAGTCTGTCAAGCAAGTCAGCATGAGCAGCTAAGTGCACAGAGCCAGCATGAAGGGCAGCAAAGCTTGGTATATGGTTGCCAAAGATACTGAAGCTTTGTTTCCAACGTGAGCTAACTTGGACCATGCTACATTAATGGTTGTACTACAAAACGATGAGCTATCTTCATGTATTATTAGCAGGCTTTTCCAGCCTTAATCTCTGGTTAAGCCACTTTACAAATTCATTTTGCACACAGCTGAGGCTTCAGAATCATGCAGATTGTCTGCAGTAATAGCTGGCACATGTCTGGGTATTCTACAGGTCACACACACACGTAAGAGTAAAATATTAATTTTACAGGCCTAAAGCAACAGAAGGTAAATTCAGAGGGTTGGATTGTTTGTTTTAATAAACCTTTGTGGAAAGCTACTAATCAAAAAAAAATAAATTTGATTTTCTAAGGATACTTACCTATCACCTTTACCAATAAAGCCCATGACAAGCACGTGACTTCTTAGCATAATTGGCTCTGGGCAAGGTATCTGGGCTGTATTCAACCTGTAACATAGCAACAAAGCCACAAAAAAATAAAACCAAACTCTACTATTTGCATTGCACTAGTGCCTATAGGAGCTCTGTTGCTTTAAACATAGTACACAACAAGAGCTCCTCTATTCAGGAAACTCTCACTTGTGAAGAACAACTAGGAAATGAATACAAAAAGCCGCAACCATTCTGGCTCTGACCCTTCTCTAAGCATTCCTGTGTCAGACAAAGAATCTTTACACAGTTCAGGTTAATCCTAGATTAACCTGTATCACACAGTGTGCTGTTACTCAGCAGCAGCTATTTCTAGCTTTTCCTCGCTTTTCAGTCATGTCAGAGAGTTCAGACATCGAAGAGCTTAGAGCATGAGCAGCAAGACAAAAGAATATCTTTATTCCTCCCTCCCCTTTCTTTTTCCTCCCACAGAGAAGCTTAAGACACTTTCCTGAATATTCCAGAGACCCTAAAAGGTAGTGATAGCCACAGTCTAGCAATAGGAGAATACCTCCTATAAACTTAAAGTTTCAGTTACTTTTCCATGCTGAAATAAAAACTGGAAGAATCACCTTATTAAATTCCTCATTTCTTTTTCAGCCCATGTCTTCACCATTTTTCTTGGGTTGCCTTTGCAATATCCATGACGAAATCTTTAAATAAAGAAACAAGACAACGGCGACTCTTAGCCAACCAATACAGTATTAGCACTGGTGATTTTACCACCTTTCAAACAACACCTCCTCCCCAGTAAAACCAGGCAGAAGTCAAACTCACCTGAATTCACCACTCACATACTTATCCCGATCTTTAAACATCAGAATAGAGGTTTTGTAAATCTTTATTGCTCTGTTCTCTCCATTCGCAGTACTGGCATGATATACATTAGCCTATCGGATTATGAAGGGAAGAAATAATATTAAAGAAAAACTCTTTAAACCAACATAACCTCTCTTCTTTGCTTTCTGACATCCTGGAAAAGATCTGATAAGCTTTCTCACCCCAGCCCCTATGTGGTACCCAGCTGAGTGAGACTGCACACAAGGGCAATCTCTTTTTCTACCAGAGGCAGCTTACAGGAAGTACCTAAGACTGGGTAGGGGTGTGACAACGCATATAGGACAAAAACAACAATGCACAAGAGAACTCTCCCTTATCCACATTTTGGAGACTAAAACAAGCCCTTGTGTGAAGGATTAATATGAGCCTGTGCACTATTTAGGCCCTAAAGCATGGCCCAAATACCTCACATTGACACCTCTACACAGGGCAGAAGTATGCCTTTAATCAGCATCCAAGGACTTGGAAGAAAACCAGATCAGCAAAGGGATTAGGCATTCTAAAACTGATTTATTAATTCATTCGGAAATCTGTGGTCTGGTTTTAATTATCTGCAATATTACTTGATAATAACAGCACACAAACGTGCTAGTTTTGTAAAAATAATGAAGGTTTAATAGTATTTTAAACAGAATTTTGTTACACCATTTAGTTACTCCCCTGTCTGCTGTCATGTAGAGCCAGTCTGATCTGCACACAAGAGAGTCTTGCATGAAGAAAGAATTACCTGGGTTTGTAAGTTTTTTCAGGCACTGTTTAATACTGTGTGTACACATACCCTTTCCAAAAATTTCAGTTGTAACATACAATTAACAGGATCCACAAATTTAAGATAACATTTAAATATTCTGAGAAATCTTTCATACTTGGGCAAACTTGTTTCCTTTAACATAAATTGCATTTTAAGATAACTTCCTACCAATCAAGCAACACACACACAAAAAAGTAGTACTAAAACCAGGTATTCCAATACATCTTCTGAGCACCATAAGCTTCCACCTAGCTTGCTGAGAAAAAGACTATTATGTCACTTGTAAGAAAACTTACTTCTTTCCCTGTGCTGATGCAGCCATTGATTTCTGATATGACACCTCTAGTTAGCATCTTGAACAAAATCATTCGGGTCCTTGGATCCAACACCTCAAATTTAATACAGAAAAGTCAGCAGAATTGCTGTCTCTGAAGAGGACAAAACCTAGTAATACAGTCCAGTCTTAGTACTATACTAAGGGACCCACAGCATCAGACCATTCTTAAGGATCAAACAATAATCCAAACAGCAACCACTCAGAATTTTGCCATGATTCTAAAACAATATTTCAATTTTTCTTTCAACATTATTACTTTTTTTTTTTTAAGCTAAGCATATGTCCTTGAGCTAGCTCTAGAAGAGATAAAAGAGAATGATTTCCCGCCCACTGTTGCATTAAATGTGTTAAAATAAGGTTTCTCTTGAGATACAGCTGTCATAACTGAAATAGAGCAGCTATGTGGCATTGGGCCAGTAATAGTTCAGTCTTGCTAAAGAAAAAAAGTAAAAAGCAAACCCAGCACATTTTTATTGTACTTTGGAATTTCATAAAAACTTAAGATGGAATTCTGCATTGCATATATGATCAAATCACAATGCTAAGCACAAAAATAAGCTTCAAAATGTTTATGGAAGCAAGTACAACCTTCATACAGGAAAGAAACATAAAGAAACAACATGTCTCTTCAGGATAACAAGAGAAACAGAATTCCAAGGCAAAACTCTGTTCCTACAGTATCCATTTTATCACTGATTCCAAAATTCTACATTATTTGTTCTGGTCAAAAGAGAAATTTGATGAATTAAGGACTTACCTGTTCCACTGTTGCTCTGTCTGACTTGTCTTTGACTCGGTACCTAGCAGAAGTGAAAATAAAATTATACAATCCCACATATAGACTCAGTACTTTGACAGAGTAAAACACAACATTCTGTATCAAATATAAGATGACAGCCCCAAGAAGTACGACTTTCAGTTCATACAAAAGCAAAGGTTTCCCCTGGAGGCAGGGTTAAAAAAAAAAAATTTAAAAAGAAGCCCATAAACATCAGCGCCCTTCACTTTTATAGATATATTCTTGCCTCCACTGAATTATGCTCATTCAGGAGAAAACAGTATATGTCTTAACAACTTAAGGCTATAAGCTCCAGGCTTTAAAAAAATTTAATGAAGAAGTACTTTTCCCTCACCAAATCATCAGGAGGAACCTTCAAAAGGCTTCCAATACCTTTTTAGCCCAAATGCTTAAGGACCTCTGTTTAGAAAAAAAGTATCAGATAAAATAGTCTTTTCTAGTGGAATGACACCTATCACTTCTGTCTTACTACACCAATACAATCAGATGTGCTACCAAGAGCAGTGACATAAGAACCAAAACTTTGGAATGATTTAGGCAACTGATCTGGAAACCAAGAAGTTTAAGACCAAAAGGAAAATTGCATGCGGACTACCTACAAATTTTGGTTTTCTTAATAAATTTATTCAAGACTCAGGATCACACTAGAAAATAAGAACTACTCTTCTGGGTTCAAATTATTTAAATGAAAATAGAACCATGAGTAATACTCACATGTCTGCTTCCTTCTGTCTAGACTTTTCTGTGACTCTGTTTATAACAGAGTCATCAAAATTTAACTTATCTGAAAAACACATAAGAAGAAATAAAAAAAAAACCCAAACTCCAAGAAGTTTCCTATGTTTGGAACTGCCCCTGCAATTCTGCCACCAGCCGATATGCCACAACACAATATTAAAACACAAGCAGAGCTCTCTGTAGCAAGCACAGAAGCTTAGCTACATACCAGAGTTAACCTAGCTCTCCCCTCCGTGTACTTTTCAAAGTGGTTACTATAAGGTAAAAACACAGATGAGTGAGACAGTCCCACAGACTTGGAGATATAATGCCATCCAGAAGTAATGCCTTTTGGATAACATCTCACCATTAAATTTGTCCACCCTTCTCTTTTCACAATCAAATGCCATTTTTCTGAACAGAATAAGCAACAACCTCCAGGATTCTTTGCCCATGATGTATTTAAAATGGTGTTGATTAATTGCTAAATGTATAAAAGCTGCTGTATTTGGCTACATATACCAACACCATTCTTCTAAACCTTCATTTTAGAACCACTTTGTTATAAAGAAAAACACAACCTCTGTTTACTACCCTGTGAAAAGGCCACAATCACAGCTACATCTAAGCCCTAACAGGCTGAGCTGAGCAGCTATCTCCATGACATGGTAAACATCAAACTACATCAGCTAGGACAGCAGCCCCTTTGCTTATCACAGAAACTCTACCCCTGTGAGATAACTGTTGCATAAGGTACCACCCTAATACTACAGGGGACTGCAATAGCCTAGAAAAATTAGCTGTGGTAGCAGCTTTGAGAATGACCAACATCATCAAAACAGAGAGTTGATACTCTCCCTCCAGCCAAACAGCTTGCTCCTACAGAGAAGCTAGGGAAGAAATACTTCAGCTTTATGTGCTCTGGAGAAGTCAAAGGGAAGGAAAAAAAAAAAACCCAAACCAAAAAAACCAAACAAAACAGCCCTGTGGCTCTAAAGGGGGATTGAAAGGGGTATGAGAGCTGGTTAATGGAGACTAAAGGCAACTTCCAAGTATGCAAATGCCATTTTTTAATCTGTCTGGAAATGGTTAATTGCCATTCCAGTGAGTTCTGGCTTAAAGTAAGCAGAATTAGTCCAAGAATGTCACAGAATGGTATCTGTTTTCATAAAAGAAGACAATGCAATTATACTCACCTAAATTAATTTTATGTTCAAATTTCCTTAAAGCCTTGTCTGTAGGGGTAGACATTTTTGCTGAATAGCAACTAGGGGTCTGTCTATTTGCCTGAAACAAAGGATTTGTCAATATAAGTTACCTTCTCTAAACAGCCCATTGGAAAAGTTAGCTCAAATGCCTATGCCTAGAACTATAAAAAAGAAAACCAGAAAGGGTGAGGAAATGGATACAGATTAAAATCAGATTTTACTTAATTTGATAAAAGAAAATACAGGTGACATATCCCTTAAAATTCCAAAAAGTGCCTCAATTCTGGGTTATTTTTAGTCTCTAATTGAGCTGCAAGTCTCTCATATTAACACTTTTTCTATCTGTAAAAGGAAGTGACATAGCAGACAGAAACAAGGAGAAAAATGAGAAGGTTAACAAACAGAGAAAACTTTCCAAGATGCTGTCTTTTCTTACAGGTAGTCTTCTCCAAACACAATTAGTATCTGAACATGATTTCACCAACGCTGGACAGCATAAACCTCTAACTAAAGGCAAGAATAAATTACCCAAGACAAGTGCTGCGAGTCAGACATGACATGCCATGATCAGCACCTCTCTAATCTCAACTATTCTGTTATGTTGGTATCAATAAGAAAAAAAGAAGTTTTGAACCTCCAGTGTACAAGCTGAAGGTAAGAAGGATGCTAGTTCTCACATCACGTGTGCTTTTCATTCTGCACAATGCCAGTTTCTATGCCAACAGCATACACTCTAAATTAATTCATTTCTAGCACCTCCCTCCATCTCCTATGCTTGCTTTTGCCTCCTTCACCACTAGTCCAAAACACAACCTGTTTCACTCTGGGTGTGACAAGCAGGTATGGTCTTAAAATCAGACAGAAATTATGGGGAAGATGCTCAAAAACACAAGAGGACAAATACAAAAAAGTAAGCAACATCAGTAGAGATTGGGGTGGGCAAAGAAAGAAAAGTTGAGAAAGGTAAGGAACAGAAAGAAAACTGCAGTGACAAAGAGAATCCAGTGATAAGGTTTGAGACAAGGAACTCAAGCGGAGCCCTGGCTACAACGTACATACACACATGGCATGGCAGAGGAACAGACTCAAAGGAAGGGGATTCTCTCAAGTAAAAATTTCCATTTGCATTTATGCTCAACATAATACTAATAAAGAACCAAGCCTTCGGGTTAGCCCCATTTGCTCTTGGACACCCTTGATGCCCACAAAATAGCCTTCAACATACCTGTGGATTGCATCCACCAGCAGCATTGTGGCGCTTCATGAGTCTTCCCACCTCATCATCCCAGTCCCAGTCCTCATCTTCCCCGTCATCATCGTTGTCGTCATCATCATCATCTCCTTCCTCAGTGTTAACTTCTTCACACATGCATGACTGGCAGTTCTCGGTGACCTCGCCTTCTTTAGCTGTTTCTGTGTCTTCTGTAAATTCACTTCAAACAAATGCAGATGTTTATATAACTACAAATGATTGTTGCAGTCATCAAAACTTTGATACGCTTATCTGAACAAATGATTTCACAAGGTTAGCTCTCCATGAAAGGTTTCTCACTTCACCTGTCTCTAAGCAAGCATATATGAGGGTGTCACTGCCTTTAAAGGATGGACTACGTTTAAATTTTCTTCACCAGCTCAGTGCTGCCTTCTAACTTATTCTGCAGTTACACATCTTTGGATCCCTCTGACTCCACACCAGATAAACACACCAGATCAGGCCAGCCGGCTCCTTCACCAGAGACGGTTGCTACCACAGCAGATTTCCATCTGACAAGGTATCCCACAAAATCTCACTGAGGCAGACAGCCAACTTGCTGGTAACTCAGGGCACCAGCACGACCTATGCAAAAAAAAAGTTAGATCTAAGAAGGAGTTTGTAGGAGAAGCGAATCCTCTTGACTTACTCATGTCTTACTGTCCATAGTACCTGCTAGAACAACTATGTCCCAAAGCAGACTGTCCGCCAGCATCTGACATTTAATTAAATGAATCACAAACTGGAAAGCGAATGGCCTGAACCCGTAACACGAGCCCATTCCTTACTCGCTCCCCACTAAATACAAAAAGCTCCAGGCTTTCAGCCCAACAGAAAACGCGCTTTCATCCCAGAACGAATCGAAGCGATTCGCTGTCCTCAGCGGCTCACCGTGTTTTTTCGCCCGTCCGGACACGATCAGATGACGCCAAGGTGAAACTGCCTCCCCCACCCCGAGTCTGCAGGCGGGTCTGCCCTCCCCCGCAGTGTTCAGGGGGCACCCCCCAGCCGGGCCTGCTTCCCCGCTGCAGGACTGCTCCCCTCACCGCTCGCCGCTGTAAGCCGGCCGCCCCTGGGGACGGACGTACCCGAACCGCCGCTCGGCAACCGCCCCGGGCCCGGCCTCACCTCACGCCGGCACAGGGCGCCGCGAGAGGCCCGGCCCGGCCCGGCCCGGCTCCCCCCCGCCCCCGTCCCCTCGCCGCCTCCTACCCGTCGGAGCACTCCGCATCGTCAAACTGCCCGGGCACGGCCTGGCTCATCGCCACCGCCCGGTAATCCATGACGACGGCGGCGGGTTGCAGGCAGGCAGGCAGGCAGGCAGGCAGGCGACCGGCCGGCCGACACGCGGGGCTGCAGGCGCCCGGGCTGCCCCCTACGGCGCGGGCAGAGGGACTAAAAGCATCGAAGGCGAGGGCGGCCGTACAACGAAGGCGGGCGGGAGCCGCCTTCGCCCCCGCCCGCTTCTCAGGTTCGGAGCGCGGGGATTGGCTGCCAAAGGCCTGACGTCGGTCCTACCGTAGCGGGCTTGGCGCAGCGGCGGGCGTGAGGGGCTGGAAATGGCGGGCGGGGGGGAGGAGGGCGCGGGAGCGGGATCTGTGTCCGCCGAAGCCGGTGACACACCGCGGAGCGCCGACAGCGAGGGTGAATCCGGCAGGCACGGCTTTCCCCTGGGGGTACTCACGGCAACCGCTGCGAGGTAAAGAACTGCTCATCGGTGGAACATCCGTGCGGTACGGCATCACCCGGCCTTAAAAACGCTGCCTCTCCAAGCCCTCTTCTCTTTGCTGGAAATGACCGTTTATGCCTCAGATTCTCGGCTGCTTTCCCTAAAACATTAGTGATGATCTGTGTCATCTGTGACAGATGGCGACAGAGTTTTACTCAATATATCTGAAATGCTGAATTCCAATCTTTATTAAAAAATAGCTCCGTCTGAAGCCAAATGAATTCCACATTTTCAAGCCTCGCTAGAAGCATCCGAGGTCACTGTAACACCCCTTACACTGAACGATGTGCTAATCTGTTTATATACCGATATCACCTAGGACTAAGTGAGTGCTAGGCTTTTGCTATCTGGTACATAATGGTAAAATTTTAGAATGCAGTCTTTTCTGTAGACGTTTTCCCATTACCCAAGTGGTATATGTAAAGGCCATCAAAAATCTGTGACTGTGCAGAAAACAGGGATACTTGTACTGAGAAGCCTTTAAGAAAGAACGAATGGAATAGATGTCATTCCCATCCACAGGGCTTGTGTAAAGTCAACCCGTTGAGAGTCTCTGAATGTGGAAAGCACCGAGCCAGCTTCTGACATTTCTTAAAGCTACAGCTTTACTTCAGACTGTCTTCAAGTTATGCCACTTCAGCTTCTGACACTAGAGCAGCTGGAACCTAAATAACCCTTTCTCCTTCTTTTGTATAAAAGAGGGAATCTTCTGTCAAATATTCTCCCTCTGTAACAAAGTGCCAGCTGCTGAGGTGGAAAAGAATACAGTGTCAGTCTGAAAGAACAGTACAAACAACTGCTATCCAAAGATTCTTTACTGCAGACAAACCCACGAGGCCCAACTGCGTGAGAAAGTACTGCTGCTCCGCTTGGTGTTTTTATTATAGTATCTGGGAAATTCAGTAAGAAGATGGTATGGCCTATTACATAAGGTACTGTAGGATATTCTGACTATCCCACTCATTAAACAGACTAATTCAGTAGCATTTCAAGCATATATTTTTGGCTTCTACCTCTGTTTTCAGTGAGTAAAGTCTCCCTTTTATCAGTCTTCTCAAAATTTAGTAAATAGAGCACTGCATAGAGCATTGGAAAACTTTTATTTCTTACTGCTTTAATGTAAACATTTTTTTTCTCTCCATTTTCTACAATCAAGTTGTTCGGCCAAGTTTAATTTAGATTTCTTGGTTTTTTAAAATTCTTGCTTTAAGATCAAAGATTACTGTAAATTAGGCCCAAATCTGACAATGATATTCTTCAGACTTTTCACTCCACTGGAGCTTGATGCAGGTGCAATACTGTAGGCATTGTAGAAGGGTGGGCTCCTTCAGTTTCACCATTTCATAATGCTGGCCCACACTGACTTATCTTCACAGATGGAAAATTTCCACTGAAGTCAGTGAAAAAGTAGTTTGCATAAATTGAACAGAGGGTGTCACCTTTTGTTTTGCAATAGAAAAATGTACTGTAGTACTGTAACAACATGGGTGAAGTTTACTCAAATTTATCCTCAGTTGCCTTTCCACCTTCTTTGAATAGATCACTGTCAAGCCATGTGACCCCTCATTTTTCTAACTTTTTCTAGTGACTTAACACTACTCGTATTTCATTGTACCCTATATGCAAATTGCTGAATTAACTGTGGCATAAAAGAGAAAGCTTGGGGGCTGGTTTTGGCCTTAGTATATTCACTGAATGTTTTGACTATGGGATTTGGGAAAGCTTTCAGTCTTAATATGCCTTATATTTCATTTAACAAAAGATCCACTCAGATAATGTATCACTTTCATATACATTGCCTATCACGCTTTGGGAAACTTTTATCAGTTAAACTATCAAATACGTGACTCAAACCCAGTGATCCTGGATCACACGGAATTGTGAGGTTTTGACAGCACCTCTGTTTCAGTAACACACTTTATCCTTGCTCCTTCCAGAGGTATGTTAGTCTGCTCTGCAAAAAAACCAACCAAACAAACAAAAACCAATCACCAAACAAAAAACTCAAACGTTGGATTTTACTCCTCCCCTCACAGTACGTTAACAAACACGACGGGCATTCCCTACATTACCAGCAACCCAGCCTCAAGGCACAGCCTCTCACACCACCAGGTACCGACGGGGCAGGCTGGCAGAGAACCGGCCCTGCCCTCCCCCACACCCACCCCGCCCACCTCTTTGCGGCCACGACCGCCCCGACAGCCGCCCCACAGCGACACCAGCACCGCTTCCCCCAGGCAGACTGCAGCCGCCCGGACGCGTTTCTCACAGGCAGCGCGACCCGCACCTCCGCTGCCCAGGGCGCTGAGGGAAACCGCGCCATCCCTCCAGCGGGAACCCCCCCCCCACACACACACCCCACCCCGACCTCCCGGGCGCCGAAGGACCCCTACCAGCCCTTCCCCGGCAGCCGCCGCGCCTCAGGCCGGGCCACTCGGCCGCGATTCACCTCAGGCAGGGCGCCCGCCCCCGCGGCGGGAAGAAGGAAGGCGGGAAGCCACCACGCACGCGCCCCGCCTGGCGAAGGTGGACGGCTCCCTCCCCCAACCTGGAAAAGAAAGGGACGGCGCATGCGCGCGGAGAGGACGGGGGCGTGTTGCGCTCACGTGACCGCCCTCACCTCCTCCCCGGCGGAGCCACGTCCGCTGCGGCGGGGGAGGGCGGGGCGGCGGGGGGCGCGGCCGGGGCGGGAGCGGCCCCGGATGGAGGCCGCCGCCATTTAGACAGCCCGCAGCGCCAGGCGCCGGGCCGGTGAGGTGTGTGTGTGAGTCGTTACCGCCGCCGTCCTCATCATGAGGCGCCTGTCGCAGCTGCTGTTGCTGGCTCTCCTCGCCTTCCCCGCTGCCCTGCTGCTCGGGGGCTCCCGCGGTGGCCCAGGTGAGGCCGGTCGGTCGTTGTTGCCCGGGGGAGCGGTAACGGCCGCTGAGGGGAGGAGGCGGCGGGCTCCCGGGGAGAGGGAGAACCGTCTGCCGCCGGGCCTGGGGAGCCCAGCGCCGCCTTCGCCGCCCTGCCGTTGAGGGGAAGGAGGAGGAGGCGGCGGGGGCGGGCGCTGCTCATTCATCGCCGCCGGGCGCGGGCCTCCCTGCGCACATGGGCCGCCGCCGGGGCTCCCCTCCTCGGCCCGGGACGGAGCCTCGGCGCCTGGTTCTGTTCCTGTGGAGGCCGGGCTCTACCCCCGCCCCGAGGAGGCGGGAGCGGGGAGTACCGGCGGCGGGAACCGCGTTTTGCGGTGCTGCTGCCTCGGGGGAGCGATCCGGGGACCAGCGGTGAAACGGACCACGGAAAGCCACCCCGGGGGGGGCTGTCCCGCTCAAATCCCACTGGAGGCTGTGGCAACGGGTCTGGGATGGTGGGGTTGTTTTTTTTTTCCTTCGCTCCCGCTTGGTGCTGGCTTCTGTCGTTAGCAGAGGCGCTGGCTGCCCGCCCGCCTTCCCACCTCGCCTCCCTCCGACCCCCCACCGCCCCCAGCGTCCTTCAGATCGCTGGTCTCTGTTTACACCGCGGCGTTATCTGATTCACCGTCTGAAAATTGCCCTCCCTGCTGCGAAGCCTGGGAAGAGGGAAGAAGGGCAGCCGTCTGGCCCAGCGCACGGGCTGGGTGGCAGCGGCTTCCCCCAGCCGGCGGCTTCGCCGTTCCCGCTCTTGCCACATCAGCAGCAGCCCTTCTGACAGCCCTGGGAAAGGCTCCGAATTTAGAGGTCTAGGGGAACGTGCTAGCGCAGTTGGTTCTGGAGAATGCCTGTAGCCTACCCGTAGGCTGTTCAGATACGAAAGTTTTACTTTAAAAAAAAAAAGTTTATTTGTAGACTTAAAGTTTGAAACTTCAGCAAATGAAATCTAACTGTTGTTAGTCTTAGGTCAAGTATTGCACGTGGCTGAGCAAAAGTCTTTGAGTGTACCCTCTAAAGGCACTGGGGGGAAGGTTGCATTTGCTTTTTCTAGCTATGACTGACAATCCTGAGGTCCTTGGATATACTTGGCCTGGTCAAGGATTCTTATTCCCTGTGAAAGGCTTTAAATATTTATTTTAAATGTGTACTAATGGCAATTAGATCTTTTTCAGGCTTGTGTAAATCAATCATTCATTTCTACTCTTTCGTTTTTGGAAGACGCTAGGTTTTTTTAAAAAAAAATCTAGTTTTGTGTACATGTTTTAAAAATTCTTAGCTTAGCCTGCATGTGCTCTAAACTGCAAACAGACAGAACTTTGTCCTGTGGCCACTATTTTTATTAGTCGTATCTGCCCAGTGTTTGAATGTATGAGACTCAGCTCCATAAAAGCAAAGAGGTGATGAACTATCTGACTGTTCTTGTCTTGGAGCCTTGCTCTGGAGCCATGCTCTAGATCAGGTTTCTTTTCTGAATAATGTTGTGGTTCTTTGAACATATGGGTATAGTAGCATATGATACTGAGGAGGTCATATTAAAAAAGACTTTTTTTATATTTTAAAACTTGAATGAAAATAAGTGCAAAAATAGTAACTGTTTAACTACCTGTGAAAATGTAGTGTTCTGATACCAGCAGATGTAAAGGACATGCTAATCTTTTGTTAAACTTACTAGTCTTGGAAGAAACAGTAGTCACTAAATTTATTTCCTGGCAGTAGCAATGTCTTTTTATTTTCACATTTGTAATGACAAAACAAAATTAAAATATTTTAATATGATGACATGTTAAAAAAAATTAAACAACAGCTTTTAAGGCAAGTTGTTTGCTCTCTGTGAATTTAAGCATTGCTGTGTGAATGTTTGTTACCCAGCTGTAGACTTTTTGGTTTTGAACTTACTGGCACATAAATGAGTAGTTCAGAAAGTTAAAATTCTTCAAACATTAGTTTGAAAATTGTACTACAATGTCAGTTTTCTGTTGATTAACTAGACATTGAAAAAGCTTTCTTGTATTTGCGTTTTCTTTTGGTAGGTTCAGGTTTATTAGTTGCAGCTCAAGATGCTACAGAAGATGAGGAAGCTGTGGAAGATACTGTAGTTGAAGATGAAGATGATGAAGCTGAAGTTGAAGAAGATGAGCCAACAGACTTGGTAATTTTACACCAAATGAGAGAACCAGATTCTCATAGGAGCCCCTCATAGGTTTTTTTCCAGCTTAAGCTGTGCCTCAGTAAACTGAGGAGGATACTGGGGTACAGAACTACTTCATTCTGGTTGCTTTGGTACCTGTTTTCAAGGGGCAACAGAATCTTAGTTAAGCTCGGTATTAATTCTGAAAACCTTGTTCTGCAGCCTGTTTTTGCTTACTAGTGGCTGTATTGCTGTTTGGGGGTCACTTGCTTCATCTTGACAAAGTGAAATACTTTAGTTATGTGATCTGCTTGTAGCAATAAAGTATTAGGCTTGCTAGATGCTTAGTGTATTTAAATTGGTACAAAAAGTTCTCAAATTTCTAGTGTAAAATAGGAAAGTTTGGGACATTATTAGGCGAAGACATGCATAATAAAAATGGAGACCTGGTAAACTGTTCTTTGGTTCTATTAGATTTTTATTGATGTTGGTATGTTTGTGAGCTTATGGTCGGCCAGCTTTGCTATGTGGTAGAAGGTATGCTAGGTATTCAGTATTGACAGAATATTACTAAATTACCTTTTGGATGTAATTTGCTTTCAATGAATAGTCTATGACTTGGGTACAAAACATTACAGTTTTTAGGCAGTTTCTTTTATTTATCACTGAAATAGAAGATACAGTTTTGCACTAGGTGCTCAGCTCTGGTTCATGGCTTCCCTAGCTCATGGTGCATGTGCAACCAATCTAGTAGGCTACTGCTGCTTCAGGTGGTTGTTTAAGCAGTGAAATCAAATGATCTAACTGACTTGCAAGCAATTAGTTCAGACAGTTCAAAATGGGATCAGCCTTGGTTTTATTTGGTGGGGGAGGCGGTGATCCCATGATCCCCATGTGGAAAATAAGCCCTTAATGCCTTTGCCAAATTAAAAAGTGAATCATCAGAAAGGTGAGCTTGAACAAGTGAATCCACCAACCTGTTTAGTTCCAATAGTCTAACGATTTCCAGGCATATGTAACACTTAACTAATGAACACTGAATAGAAAGCTTCTATAAACTCCCTCTGTAGTAAAAGTAATGCTCATTTGCCTTATGGTTGTCTGTAGTTTTGGAAATGCTTGTTTTCTAAATAGAAATAGCTTAGATGTGAACACTTAATATTTAGATTCTATTACTTTCCTTTCACCACTAAACAGAGGCCTTACTGTTGCTTTCTGATAAGAAACCTTTCAATACAGCTAAATGCAGTTGAGATTAGTCACTGTGTCAAATATTAGTAGAAGGATAAATGCTGAAAACTATGCTAGTCAAATCTAGAGGGAGAACAGACTAGGTGCTAATCCTGCAGCAGCAGGAACTGATCTTAATGCATGCCATTGTTGCATGCTTTGACACATGGGATTCTCATGAAACGAGCATGGTCTTTGCTTTGCTGTTCGCTATAGGATTTTTCAAAAAAGTCTCTTGTCTTAGACAGAAGAAAAAGAGGAAGAAGACTTGTCAGGAGAACCTAAAGCCTCACCTAGTGCCGATACAACCATTTTATTTGTGAAAGGTGAAGGTAAGAGTCCTGTGCTAATCTACCATCTTCGTGATGCTCTAAAAAACCAGAACCTGTTCTAGACACTCTCTGTTTAGAAATGGGCTAGATGTGGTATATGAAGCTTCTAATGGTTGAATGAATATTTTTTGTGTTTTAGACTTCCCAGCAAACAACATTGTAAAATTCCTGGTGGGCTTCACCAATAAGGGTACAGAGGATTTCATTGTTGAGTCTCTCGATGCTTCTTTCCGGTATCCTCAAGACTACCAGTTTTATATCCAGAACTTCACAGCTCTCCCTCTGAATACAGTAGTTCCACCTCAGAGACAAGCCACATTTGAGTACTCTTTCATCCCTGCTGAGCCTATGGGTGGTCGTCCTTTTGGACTAGTTATCAATCTCAACTACAGAGATGTAAATGTAAGCCTGATGTTGTAATTCACTTTAATCTTTCTAGTTGATGTGGAAATGTCAGGAAGGAACTGTTTAGTCAATTTACTACCTCTTCAGAAAGTGAATGCCTTTGTGGTTTTTAAGCAAATCAGTAGATACATAAGCACAGTAAGAGACTGTCTACATGTTTCACAATAGCCCTCCATGTACACTTAGTTCTGTATATGTTAGACTTAAAGTTATGTCATCAGTGTAAGCTAGAATGCCTTAGAACTGTAGTTGTGGGCTGTAGTCATTTAAAAAACCAAACCCACAAAACATAAAGCTTTCTTTAGAATAACTTAAATCTCATTGTGCTTTTCAGATTGGGCTTTGCTAACCTAGCTATCCACCTGAATCCCATCTGCACACTTGACTTTGAGCAAATAAATGGCCAGTAGTTGCAGTCTGGGGGAAGACTATCCAAAAGCATAAATGGGGATTAAAACGGGGGGTTCTTTTCTCTTTTAGTGCAGGTCAAAGTTTAACAGGCTTCTGCACCTTTATGTTTTGATTATTCTAATGAGAACCCTTCATATGTAATATCTCATTACAGGAAATAACATATTGAAGGCTAGATGTGACTGTTCTTTGTACTTGGACTAAAAAGTTTGCGCTTTTGTGTTGAGTCAAATTTGCACTGCTTATAAACTTCATCAGGTCTTGTGCAGGAGTTATTCCCTTCTAGAATTTTTCCAAGAACGTGGAAAAAGATAAACACTTGTGTATGTGTTCAAGAAATGAGTTTAAAATGTTATGTGGAAACTTTGTTGTAGGGCAATGTGTTTCAAGATGCTGTCTTCAATCAAACTGTTACAATTATTGAAAAAGAAGATGGGCTGGATGGAGAAACGTAAGGAGGCTGGAGATTCAGGTTTAGTTGGTGCACTGGTAGAACAGGTTATTGATGGTGCCAGCGAGACTAGTTCTTGTATCTTCATTTTATTGAATGTTAGGTCTGCTGTGTTTTGCTGATGGAATCACAGGCATTTGACTTGTAAAATGTTGATAGACTGAAAATACAATCTTTTCCCCCAAATTAAGATCTGTATTAATGCTAGGGATCTTCAGGATTGGTACTAAGTCAGTGAGCATTTTACACATCTGTTTTGGCTCAGAGGGTTTAAGCCTGGAATAGGACCTTATGTTATACAGCTACATAGCAATTCAAAGCTGTTAAGCTTTTGTTATGCTACTGTGCTTTTTCCTGAGAGTTAAAGATGCAGAGGGTCCATAGTATTGGGCTGTAGGTCCTACTGTGGAGACTGAATAACTTGCTTCTGGAGCATTCCTGTATAATCCAAGATTACGTAAACTGAAAGATGTATTCAGAGTATGAGATAGAGAAACTAACGCTCATTCTTTGTGGCACTAAGCCCTTTCTGTAGCAGGTATCTTTTGGGAGTGTGGGGGTTTTTTTGTCTTAAAGACTAAGTACATCTGACATGCCTTATATGTTGCAAGTATATGCTGTGCTGATATGCTTTTAAATATTCTAACACTGGAGTGGAATTTTAAGAGAACCTGTGAGTTAAAAAAAACTTTAGAAATACTTGTAGATAATGCTGAATATTTGAATTCTCATGCCACAGGTAGAAATTCCCGGCTGACCAAGCTTCCTTTTAAAAAAGGACAACCAAAAGAAATAGCTGTTGCATTAATTCATATTTCTCAAATAGAGAATAGCATCAATGACAGAATAATTGGTTACTTGAAAATGTGTGATACTCTGATAAAGGAGCTCTCAAGAATTCAAATTATTAGAACCAGTTTGAGTTAATGTCCTGTGAATAGATAATTACCCTAAATTGAACAGGGATGTTCAATTAAGTCTCTTCTGTAGTTTAATTCCATAATTTTCTTTGTCATAAAACTGAGTTAACATGTTCAATTTGGAATAGATTCTTTACCTGTAAACTCCTGCCTGCTCCCCAGATTAATTTTAAATATAACTTATGTTCACCTCTTGTTAAGTATCAACGGGCATTTCAGGTAGAATTCTTCAAAACAAATGCAAATGCTCAGATTTAAAAAATGATTCTTTGCATAAGTAGAATTCTAACTGTGGAACACAGAACAAGTTAAGCAAGGCTTTTCAAAGCTTTGTTACCAATAAATTAGTATACTAGCAGTACTTGCTTTGCAGTCGCGTACTAAAAGCATACAAGAGATTTTTAAGGGTTTTGTAAGTGGTTATAGCAGTCACAAATATAAATATTACCTGTGACCCAATGTCTTGAAACATGATACTGCAGAAGAGTTCTTGCAGTTACTCAATTTCAGTAATTATTTATAACAGTTTCTCAGTTCATACGGCACTTTTAAAATGTTCTGTTGTTCAGAATTAAACTTAGGATTACAGTTTCTGAAATCGAAGTCAGAATAATTACTTAATATTTGCTAGCACTTCAGTTTCAGATTCATAGGTTTTTTTCCCCACCTACCCCCTACAAAAGTTCTTGGGAAAGATCAAGTGGGCACATGGCCAAAGCTAGTCTTAGTTTCTATGCCTCTTTGTAAACTCTATTAAACACTTAATATTTTTAATTAGTGGTTTCTTAAACTGTTTTTTAAAGGATCTTCATGTACATGTTCCTTGCTGGACTTGGTCTACTCGTCATTGTTGGCCTACATCAGTTACTAGAATCTAGGAAGGTGGGTAGTGCATTTTGTCTATGTGCTTGTTAATACAAGACCTTACTGGTATGAAAAGAAAGCAATTCAGTAATTGCTTCTTGCATATGGTGGTACAGGTAGAACTTTAGAAGACTTACTTTTAGAACTAAGACCTTAAAGATTACTGGAAAAAAGTTTTTAAAAAATGTTCATTATTGGAGACATTTAGATTGCTTACCTAATGCACTTTGGGTCTGTTCTTTGGCACCACACTGAAGTGGTTGAATTGGAATCTTTGATACCTTCCAGTGGATGTGTGCAGCTACTGATTCAATACTTACTGGGTAGACTTTCCCCATGCTCTCTATTTATATCTATTGGTTTAATCCATTTCAAACTTTGGGGAAAACAGCTGTCTAGTCCTTTATTCTTATCAATGCTTTGCCATAAAGTTCATTAGGGCCTCTGGATTCCATTTATAATGCTATTACAGCTAAGAGTTTGTCCATGGAAGTGGTCTGGCAAGCAAAAGCTGTTGAAAGCTTAAGTCTCATCTGTATGCAGCGCATAGGTTATGTGTTCATGCAGTCTGGCTTATGATATTTTTGAAGTGGCTTCCTTTGGGAAGAAGCATGGAATTATTATTGTCCTTTGAAATCTATTTTGCAAGGTGATATACGAGAATATTGCACTAATCTGAGAAAGTATAACAAAATGGGTCATCACAAAGTTTGATTATTAATCAGCTGTATTTTTTTGTAACATGTATAATGAACTTGCCCAGGCATGCATGAAATCCTGGTATCTTTGTGTGGAATAAGTATTGTGAGGCATTAGGAGTGTTAATGCCAAGCTTCAGTGAATAAATTGCTAGTGGTAAAGATAATTAAAGCTAAGCTACAAAGACAGCTTTGTACGTTGACTAGCCTTAAGTTTGTGTCTTAGTGAAATAATTGCAATTCATTAAATATAATGTTATTAGTTAATACTTGTGCCATCAAAACTTTGTGGAAAGAAAAATTTTTTTCTTGAATTTTCAGAGGAAAAGACCAGTACAGAAAGTAGAGATGGGAACATCAAATCAGAATGATGTTGATATGAGCTGGATTCCCCAAGAAACTTTAAATCAAATAAGTAAGTAGTCTGCCTTCCACAAACGAGAACATAACAAACTTAATCAGTTGTAACTGAATAAGGAGCTGATCCAGTTTCTCAGAACAACATACATCTCTTCTAGGGAATAAAAAATTGGCTGAAGCACTGTGCTTAATGATTAGACTATTACATTAGCAGTCTATTCTTGTACAGAACAAACTTCACTGGTTAATACAATAGTGACTATCGTTGACCTTTACAATCTGTTCTGTAGACTCTTTTTGAACAGTATAAAATTTCTACCCAAAACCTGGATCACAAAGGAGGTTTAAATAGGAGAAAATATCTGTCATCTCAAAGTTTCTGTAAGTTGTTTCTAACTTTGCCTATAGACCAAAGCTTTTAAATAAGCTTCATAAGTGTGTATTAACCAAAGTCACATTAAGACTTCATACTGGTTTCAGCTGGGATAGAGTTAATTGTCTTCCTAGTAGCTGGTACAGTGCTATGTTTTTGAGTTTGGTATGAGAAGAATGTTGATAACACTGATGTTTTCAGTTGCTGCTAAGTAATATTTAGTCTAAAGTCAAGGATTTTTCAGCTTCTCATGCCCAGCCAGCAAGAAGGCTGGAGGGGCACAAGACATTAGAAGGGGACACAGCCAGGGCAGCTGACCCAAACTGGCCAAAGGGGTATTCCATACCATGTGATGTCATGCCCAGTAATAAACTGGGGGGGGTGGGAGTGGGGGGGATTGCTGCTCAGGGACTAACTGGGTATCAGTCAGTGGGTAGTAAGCAATTGCATTGTGCATCACTTGCATATTCCAGTCTTTTTATTATTACTATTGTCATTTTATTAGTGTTACTATTATCATTATTGGTTTCTTCTTTTCTGTTCTATTAAATTGTTATCTCAACCCACAAGTTTTACTTTTTTTTCCCCTGATTCTCTCCCCCATCCCACTGGGTGGGGGGAGGTGATTGAGCAGCTGTGTGGTGCTTAGTTGCTCGCTGGGGTTAAACCACAACAGTCTTGATATCAATGTCCTTCACAAGCCCAAATGCCCAAGTTCTACTTTATCTGAAATGCTGGCAGTAAACCAAACATCTGATTTCTTTAGACCATTTGTGTGTTTATACATATTTCTAACTTCTCTTGCTGTTTCTTCTGTTTTGCTTTCCCATGGCTTCAGTGCAGAGTAGAAGAGGTGAGGCAAATTCTGGTAATCTAAAGAGTGAAAGTGCTTAATGTGTTGTCCATGTGATAATTAGGCATAGATAGAAGTACAGCTTCCTGCATGCAGTGATTGGTGATGCAGCATGAGCATGCAATCACACAAACACATTTTATATACATATAAATTTGTTTTCATATATTATAAATATGTATATGTATTATTTCTGGTTATATTGTAGTAATGTAGTTTCAGTAGAATATTGCTGAACTACTGTTGTCTCCTCTACCAGTTCCCAGAACCCTTTATCTAAAATGCAGGTGTGTATCTTGCCTTCCCTGCTATCTTGCTGTAGTGTCAATCTGATGTTACATGAGGGATCATGACCAATGGCTGAGTGCATCTTGTTTCAGTGAGAAACAAACCTCAGCCTTGGGTATAACAGTTTAATAGTCAGGTTTATCTTCCTGGGTCTTCCTTATCCCAGGTAGACTCCTATCACCAGTAGCATTGGCTGGTGTGAAGTGAGATAGCCTCACTTAAAGTGCGTTCTGGACAAGTCCTTTGAAAACCCTTTGCAGGAACTACCTTTACTTGAAAAAGACTCCTGTTTTGATGAAATAAGCATATTCTGAGCTTTATTCAGTATAGAAGGACTAGAGGCTTTAGCTCTGATAGGAAGTTGTGCTAGGAGCTGGACTTTTTTGATTCCTTCACCCTTTTTAATTGTGCCTATATTACATAGGTATAAGGACTGTTTTACTTCTGAAAATGTAAGCTTGCTTGTACACGGTCTTCTGTGAGATAGAAGAATGACAGTATAAAATCTAGACACAGGAATTTGAAAAGCCTCAATCTAGCAAGAAAGACTGAAGTTCTAAATGCTATTCTTTTTTCTGAAGAGCAAGCTGTCTTTAAATGGGTTCAAATCCTGGCCCCCATCCCTTTAAGATAAATAAGGATTCATATCGTAATACCTGAAGTCTAGGAAAAACTGATGTTTATGTTCTTAATTGTGGTTTTCTTCAGCTCATCTTAGTTTTAATTAGAAATCTACACTAGAATCTTTTGAAATACGTGGCCTTCAAGTTCCTCAGACTATTCCTTGACTATTTTGTTGTTGAAGGACACTTCATACTGTACTGATTGGCTTGTGAAGGTGTGATGGTTGCTCCTTGTGTTTGCACATACTCCAAACAGTGAAATTATTGGAGATGGTTCTGTTTAAGAAAACGGGCATTTTAAAGTCAACAGATACACTTAGCAACGACTTCAGCACTTCGTACCAAGTATTGTAGCTTCTCTACAATATTGCAAGGATTGAAATTCTACCTATGTAAGGACCATCCTTGTAAAGGACAACTATAGGCCTGTCATGAAGTCTTAAATGTAGGATGATGCTTCTGGCATGCAGTGATCATACAGCTAAAGCTGGGTGGCTTCCTCATATGGGATAACTGATTACAAAGTAACATCTTCATAGTCAAATGTGGATGCTTCCTGGAAAAGTGTGTTATTTCACAACCAAAACACTTGTCTTCTGCTGTTAATCTGTATGAATGTGGAAATATGTCATGCAAGACAAAGCTGTCTAAAGAAGGGTCAATCACATACTCTTCAGACAGGTAAACTCAAACTAGTAATGATCAAAATAATTCATTAACTTTCTAAAAGTATAATTATTGAACATGAAACTTTTCTAAATGGCAGAGCATGCAGTCTTATCAGGAGATTGTGTGGGGTTTGTTTTTTGGGGGTGTTTTTTGCATTTTAGTAACTGGCAAATTGAACAACCCTCACCCTGGAGTTGCATATTACAGAATAGGAACATTCTTGTTTTGTTACCTTCTATGTAGGATGCTAATAATTAAAAAGTCATAAGTTGTTTGAACTGGTTTCTCTGTGCTGATGCATTGCACTAGAAGGGCAGTTTGGCTTGTGTTTGGGAGCTAGAAAAATACATGGTCACATAACATCTAATCTGAAGTAGCTGTAGCAATTGATGCAACTTTTCTTTTTTTTTTATCTAGATAAAGCTTCACCAAGGAGGTTGCCCTACAAGAGGGCACAGAAGAGATCAGTGGGCTCTGATGAGTAAATGTTAACTAGTACAACAGTTGAACCTTTACTAATCCTGCCTGTTTGGTTTTTTTGGATTGGAGTAGTGCAGAGAATCCGTATCACCATAAGGAAAATACTGCTAAACATTTGGACTGAACAGATTAACTGAATGGTGTTAATATTACTGAAAATGCACTTCTCTTTTTTTTTTTGTTCATTGTTGGGGGGTGGGGGGGAGGTAGCCATTAAGATTTGTGCCTGCGTGTGTAAGCAGTTGGTCTTAACAGAACCATCTTACCTGAAATGTGCCTTTAGAGTTCTTTGTAATGCTGGCTTGTCATCTGTGCACTGTCTTTGAAGGATTTTTCTCCTCCCCATAATCTTAATGTCTAGTGACTTAATCTGTCTTGATTGTGTCATGTCTGTATTGGAATCTGTATGCATTTTTCTTTTTCAGTAAGTAACTTCATTCTCTACAGTGTGCACACACTGAAGTTTGTGTGTGTGGTCCTATTTCAGTGGCAAGGCACTGATCATCTAGATTTCTGCATAGTTTGCATTCTAAAGGCACAATTGGGTATAGCTGCTTGTAGTGGTAGATATTTTACTGCTGTTTTGATCTGGCTGGGCATGCAGTGACCTAAAAATCTGAATTTATCTGCATAGATGTTAAGAAGACTCTTACACAGCAGCAGAACTTGTGAAGCATGGAATTTGTGTGCTGAATTGGTATTACTACATAAATTTTTTTTATACCCAACTTGTTAAATGGTTAGTTATTGAGTTGTGCCAGCAGCTTAGGTATTCTGATTATAGTGGTAGCTCTGCAACGTTTACTCAAGAAATTATTGAATAATCCAGAACAACTTTTCAGTAAGTTCTTGGTTCTCTCACAAAAACTAGAATGTCATATGCATCAAAATGTGGACTTTTCTTAAAGCGTTACATGGGGCAAGGACTTTACATTTACTGTACACAGTTGAAACTGAATTTGAAAAACTGTTGGCTTCAAATAATCTTTCTAAATGGCAAACTATTTAATCCACCCTTTGCAGTTTTTAAATCTCAAACTTCTTTCCACTGTTCAGTACATTGGTCTGAGTTTCTTTTTTTAAATTACTTTGTCTTTCCTACTAGTAACACAGATGCATATCCATTATTCACTGCATGTTAGTTCAGTACTACAGCAGAAAAGCTATATACAATCAAAATGTGATTTTTCTTTTGTGGCAGGCACAGCTTACATGATTACCAGGTACTTGAGGTATTGATCCACATCCATTGCATTCAGGGATTTAACTGACAGTAGAAAGATCAGATAACTCAGAGTGTCAGTTTGCTGCCATTCAGGCACTTGGACAAGGCTTGAATTGTTTGCATCTCAACTGCATCTCCTGTATCTGAAGGTTATCTGGAAGCTTGAGTTCAGGCAAGAGGCATTGATTTGAGACCTCTGTTTTTGTTTCCTCCCCTCCTGATCCCCACATGTCAAAGTGTTCTTTTAGATTCTTCTAAACTTGCTCTGCAGGGACTGAGCTTCTAATCCAATGAATGCTGAGCAATACTTGCAAATGATGTCATAGCATGTTTGAAGCATCTAAGCTCTGAAACTACCTGTACTGGCACTATTCTACTATACACTTTGCCAGAATGAACTGTGAAGACGTTCGTGACTCATCTTGCTGTGGAAAAGATAAGAATAGGACAAGCAACCCCAAAGATGCTTTGTTCAACTTCCTGATAATATGAAATATTTTTCTATATTATATATTCTATATTTCCCAGGCAGAATAATTTTAATAGTTAAGATTGCTGAATCATCATACAGATCACTTAGCAAACCATTGAATGCTATGTTCGTAAGAGGTATCTCCACTCAAATTGTGTGGAACAGCATTGTTTGCCTTCAGTGATGTAATCTGACTGGTTCTGTGGTAGGTTCATGGGCTTACATTCAAGCTTGCATTGATTCAACAAAGTGTTTATGTATTAAATGCTTTGTATACTAAAGCCCTGTAGCTATTGCACAGCACCTGATGTACTGAACTTTTAAGTTCCCTCTCTTGGATTATGTCTCTAACCTGAAATCAAGAGATTTTTTATTTTTTTTACCTTCTGGTAACAGGTAATCTTAAACTGTATACTCTTAATTCTTTCCAAGGTAGAAGGGTACTCTTTTGAGGGGGTGAAGATGAGAACTGCTCTGGATACGGTGGTACTCCAGGGAAAAAAGACAAAGGATCAGAACAGAAGATAATAATTTGTAATATCCTAGTTTTATTTGTTCAGATAAATAGTTTAGTCCTTACTGGTTTGAGTTCTAGAGCAAGTTGGGCCTTTAGGAATCTTACACAGGCTAGGACTTAAGAGAAGTGAAGGACTGAAGCACTGTACAGATAAGGAATAAGTATTTGAAGGTTTCTGCTTTTTCCTCTGCACTCAGTGGTTAACATCCAAATGCTTAAGTTCTGCGCATGAAAAAAGAGAGGAGACAGTTTAGCAACTTGCATGGGAACTGGCAATGGGAAAGTCTGGTTGTACCGAGACTGTCTTTCTGATCCTACAACTTGGCATTCACTGTGGCTGGTTCATTGTAACTTTCTCAGCCAGAAGCAGTTCATAGGAATGGCCAGCAGTCCACTGCTGCTCATGATAAATGAAGTAACAGTTCTGAATTTCGTGTTTGTTGTTGGTTTGCTGTAGTTGAAAGCCGGCAATGACATTCTAGTGTGTAGTGGTAATTGAACTTTGGCATCCCTTACATTATTTCTAGTGAATAAGCCAGTTGACTACAGATTTCTTCAAATGGGAGAACATAGTTTTTGCTTTATCCTCTTGGTTAACTTTTATTTTGGTACTTGAATTTTCCACTCAATATTTAAACACATACAGATAGCTTAGTGTCACAGGTACATAAACTGGATATAATTATTGTTATCATTTGAGTAGAGTATAGCTTCATTGACTTGAAGATGGAACAAGTAGCCATTCTGCTAGTCTCTATGCCACCCCTTTCCATGTGGTATCACAAGCATTTGTATCATCTAGCATTCTTACTAGCCTAGTTTTCAGCAAGCTTTCTATGCTACCACACAACTGCTCATGTAAGGTTATGAGAAGAGAAGCAAGGGCTGTGAAAAATGTGGACTAGGGTTTCTTCCTTGTTAGTAAGAGATGCTAAAATGGTTTTAGACTGCAAATAACTATGGCCGTAGTGTGAGGACTACTATTCATTCCTTTCTCACAGCTCCTTAAGTAATTTTAAAAATTGTGAAGTCTTAATGAGGCTGTACTTGGGGTAAGAAAAACTTTGGAGTTCATGTTTACAGTGGTAGCAAAGCATTAATTTAGCTATACTTGAACTGCATTTGATAGCTGTAGCCCTCTGCTGTCTGCATTGTGATAGCAGTTCATTTTTTCCCCTAGTATCATTTAATCTGAGAAAGAAGAGTGGCTGCTGTCAGACTAAAAGGTGAAGTATCATTTTTATTCTTCATGTACAAAATAATTAAATTGTAGGCCATGGAGATGAATGGAGCAGACTAGTGACGGCAGTGCTTCTGCTTGTTTCAAAACAAGTTATGCTGAACATCTTCCTTACCTTGGAATGGATCTAATCAAAAGCAAAATTTGCTGTTTATTCCTGGAATGCATTGTGCTAAACAAAATGTCGTGGTTGAAAGCTCTGAATTCAGGGAAGCAGCAGGAAAGTCAAATACCAATGTAGGCTGGTTGTCTTGTTTTGCAGTGTGCCTGATGTACTGAGCAGCAGTTAAGAGTCTGTTCTCTTTTCTTGTCCAAAGGAAGGACAGTACCTACCTCATAGGAGTGACACAAGGGCTGTTTCAGGAGTGTTTTGAAATTACTTGAGACTTGCACAATACACTTCCATGGAGACAATGAGACATAGCACTTGTGTAATTTGAGGACAACTACATAGATTGATGGTATACAAGTTTAATCCCCTCGCTGAATTTAGCAGCTTTACACTAAGACTTTTCTCAAATACACAGAGGAATTGTAATTAACTTAGAAAAGTCAGAAAGATCTTTATGTTTCTGCAAGAGTTTATAGGTGGGCTAAATAACATTCTTCTGACATTTTTCCATTTATCTCTAAATTTTCCCAGGGATTTTTTTAAATCAAGTAATAATAGATGATTGTATCTACACAATCAACAGTCAGTTTAAGAATGACTGATTGTTTTGGATGATTAAGTTCAGATGATGTACTGCAACCAAAATGTTAAATTAACATTTACTTTCTTACCTGCTGACTTTGATTTCTAAGTGAGATCAGATCTCCTGAAAATGGCTGCAGGTTTTTTGTAAAGTAAACTTGATTTTTTTTATCTTAGCATTGTGTAGTTTGTTTTTTGGGGGGTTTTGTTTGGGTTTTTTGTTGTTTTTTTTAATAAAGCATGAATATGGCACCAAAAAGCCTGAGTGGTTTGCTGGTGCTCTTTTCCTTGATAAGCAACCTGCAGTAGCAAATATGCAAAGAGTGAAAACATGCTATTCTTAAAAAGCTGCTTTTCTACAAGTGGATTTGGAATGGGAATAATAGTGAGGAAGTATTCTGTGATGTTTCGGTCAATGGACTAGTATTAAGATTAAAATTCTTTATAGGAATAAGGGAGGGCCCTGGGAAAATGTTGAGTAAATTCTTGAATCCTGATCTGAGCTATAGTCCCCTACGTTTCCAGAAAGAATAACCTATTGTTAAACTGTAGGCAGCATGAAAAGGATCTGTTAAGATGCTTAAAGGCTGCTGAGACATGAGGTTGTAACAAGGCCAAATACATATAGCTTTAAAGTGCATGCCATTGTCTGACCAAGCAAACAATATTCCAGGCAATGATACTGAAAGTAGGAGTTCAAGCAGGTATACTGCATCCAGAGAGAAGAAGGTAAGCCTTGCTGGGAAAAAAGCTAACAAAAGCACACCAAAAATGGCTTAAAATTAAGGGATACTGAGACTGCTGTATTTGTGAACTAGATCTGTGGATCAATAAGGGAAAACTTCAAAGCAGATGTGTTAATATGTATTTTTAGCTCCCAGAGAACATAAAAATAACTCTCAAATTTGAAGTCTGCCTCATCTTTCCCTGAAAAGATAAAGATGGATTTTTGAGATTTCATATTGGTCTCTATTATTTCTAAGCCAGCCACTGCAGTCTTAATTTCAGTAGGCTTTCTGTCCCCTCCTGTTAGTAGTCTTGTTTATAAATTTTATATTAACCAAGACTTAGCATTATACCATTCCAGTCCCTTAACTGGTGAGGGAAAACTGAAACTTAACCTGTCTTTCCTCGTCACTTTCAGTCTGTTCAGCTTACCTGGAAACCACAGCTTGTCCTGCCTTAACTGAGGCCACTTAAATTCACATAATGAAACCATAACTTAAGAGCTGGCTCTTTCACATAGTGAAGAGAATACTTTGAGTTAATGCACATAGCGACACAAGTGTCTGAACAAGAGAAATTTTCAAGATAACCTCAGTATATGTTCTAGTAAAACAGATACAGTCCTGCCTTACAGGGCCTGGTTAGAGCTAGACAGTATAGCTTTCATTTGGACGAATCTGCATTGGTGGACCATGTGCGATTAAAGCATTCACCCTGAAGACAAAATACAGTATTAGGTTCACTGGATGGAAAATATAGCCAGCAATACCAAAAGCTGCCAGCTGAGGGATCTCCCAAGCCAGTGTCAGCTGCTTCTCAACAGACAAGGACAAGAGCACTCCCTTCTCAAAGAGCAGCATCTAAATTGATGGGCTAGAGCAACTGTGTCTGGCTTTTCTTAATCATTCTTTGCTATGTCTTGGTCACTGAAGTAAGTCTGAGCACTGCATTTTTCTGTGCTTTTAAGAAAATAACTGACAATGTGAAACTAAAAGCTGTAAATAGTGTCTTGCATTTGCTTCCAGAAAAAGTCAGGGCTATAGCCATCTACAGGGTCAGCCTAAGGTATGCAGAAGCAGGGATAATAGTGATGCTGCATATACACTGCCTCTGTCATCTGCTTTCCTGGTCCTAGGCTCCTCAGCAAGGTTTCCTGCTACTGAAGTTAGATTAAATTGGGCCTTTTAACTCCATGTGCACCTTGACCATGTTCAGATGCAAATAGGTCCACATTCTGTCTTTAGCTGGAGTATTTTCTTTATGAAAGCTTAAAGAGTCCAGTCCACCCAGAACACTGAAGCATACTTCCTTGCATAAGCCTGGATCCACAGCAGTACAGAAGCAAGCAGTGCACAGGACCTTACCGTGACAGCGTGCTTGATCCCAACATCAGCTGGCAAGTCCACCAGTGAGTCTCTAAGAGAGACAGGAAGAACAAACTGTTTTCTTTTGCAGGAATCTACACAGAAAGGAGGAAAGTCTTAAAATGCCCTATTGAAGATTTCCGTTGGAAAGGAAGAGCTAGAATTTAAATATCTGATGACTATCCCATACAGTATGGCAAGCATTATAACCTGTTATTTTGGTGACAGTTGGAAGCAAGTGTAAATACCCTAACAAACTTGATTACGAAGCATGTTATAATTTCCTTAGAGCCAGTATTTAAGACTTTTAAGTTAATGCTTGGTTGTTTGTAATAGTGGTTCCATTCATAGAGAGTGGAATTACTTCTCACAGCTGGAAATGACATTTTGCCCAACTAATCCAAACTGGTTGCTGCTATAAGCAAGCTGAAAACCAGGAGGCACATCTTGCTGTTAGGCACCACAGGAAAGGCAGCCTTTCAGAAAGAAAAAACAAATGAAACAGGATTTAGCTCGTATTTTAAAAGCCACACTACACAGGAACCATCTCCTTTCCAATGTGTTGGTAGTCTGGCAGGTTGTGATACTGCAGCAAGCTGTTGCCCCCACCCCCAACTACAAGGTACAACAGGGATGAAGCATGAGGCATCAGTTGCAGTCACGTAGCCAGAATGATCACTGACTTCACTGGGTGTTAGTCCATGCTCATACAGGGCAAGATGTTCCTTCGAGGTCCTGTTGAGACTGAACTGCCTCTGCTCCTGTTAAATGCACCTTGCCAGGTGTCATTTACTGATCCTTGAGTTAGGTGCAGCACTCCGTGTGGTTACTCCAGTTTTCCTTTAGTGACAATCCCCAAGGGCCATCACCCCGTCGTTGCTATTTTGCTGAATTTGTACAATTGCTCCAAAACAGATGTCACTGATTGACTGCAGCAGTAATAAGCACAGGCCACCATGGATCTGTTGACAAACTGCAAAACATCCCACAGCTGCGGTTCAGTAGAACACTGCCACAGGGAACCCTGGGAGGAGCTGCTATCGCTTTTACTTAAGCATTGTTCAAATTAAGTACTTTCATTTTTAAGCAGGTGTTTTACAGCTGCTAAAGACAATATTTTGGTTCAGAAAAAAACTCCAATGCTTATGAGAAGTGCATTCACCAAGAAGTAATAGCCAAATGCATTAAAAGCAGCACCTGGCTCTGTATCCTGTGCCAAAGTGCGTTACCATGAGGTGCACGTGTTGCTTGGTTCTCCAGATGCCTTCCTTTCCCTCACCTACAACCCTGGCAAGCTTTTCTAACCAGCTCAGCGCTGATTCTGGGTTTCAGGTAGTAGTGCTAGAAGGCCTCTGTGGTTTTAACTCCAAAAAGATACCGGCAGATAACGATCTAGACAGGACATCAGAAATCAAACTCACTGTGTTGTGGTGCAGACTTTTCACAGAATTCTGTGTATACACAGGCAGCTTGATACTTTGGGTTTTGTCAGCTGTGGAAAAAAATGGACCTGACGTATGTAACCTTGAAGCCTGTAAAGCTTCAGTCATATAAGCATCTTGAAGGCAACGGATGAAATGGTGTTAACTATCCTGCTACCAAAAAGGGATTTACTGGCCAAGTGAGCAAATGTACAAGTATTGTGTCCCACTCGGCGGCAGCGCGTGAGGTGGCGTGTGTCCTCCCGTGTTCTGCCTCCTCCCCAGCTGCTACCCTGGGAGCCCTCTGCATCAAGTAGGGCTACGCTTCAGTAGAAATAGAAGAAAATGGCAATGGAAAAGGTTACGTTTTTTTGTTTACAGCCAGATTTTACCCAGTCACTTTTCCATTCCCAAGCACAGGTCACATGGTAAAGCTTGACTTGCAAACACTTGGGAGAAGTATTTGTTGATTAAAGCATGCCTACATCTCACAACTAGCACTGCCATCACCCTAAAATAAAATACAAGTATTTCTTTTGAATGCAGGTTCATTAAAAGTCAGGTGCTGCTCATTTAAAACATAAATCTAGTTGCCAAGTCTAAGCTGTTGTCACTCTCTCTACAATCGGATAACAGGAGCTGGGTGGAAAGGTTAATGCATCAGTTCTGTTAGTTACCCAAATGTAACTGATCTGGTTCCTGCACCCCGCTCCTTGTCTGGGGGCAGGGGCTGCTAGTCCCGAGTACGCTCGCAGAGTCGCCACAGGACCATTTCTTCGCATACTCACTGCAAAGAGGCACATTTCGCTGCTCCTCGTATCCCAGCTGCTCGGATCACACACTGGGGTAGAGCCACCGACCCCGCTGGTTGACATTTTGTCCTAACCTTCACACATTTCATTTTTACGAGTAGCACGGCCACGCTCCCTGTGTGGTTACAGGCTAAAAATCACTGACGGAAAGTCAGCCCACAGCAGAGCTGGCCCTCACCACATTAACCTCTGCCTCTGAGATTATGAAAATAGATCAGGCCTTTCGTGATGAAAAGCCCTTTCTCCGGCAAACTTCTCTCTTATTTACAGCCTCCTATTAATTGATGTTTGCAAACTGCTTCACAACCCTTTACTGAAAGGCCCTAGAGAAGTTCAAACACTTTCACAACAGCCTATTCCAAATGCCCATCATCCAGAGATTCCTCATACACTCCTGGCAGTTTTCCCTGCCAAATGAGAGACAAATCTGGCACAGGAGAAATAAACAACAAGCACAGCAAAGGAGAAAGCCGTTTTCAGTTCCTACTAAGAGGATTGCTACAAGGTTTTCTGCCACATTAAACCAACCCTCCTGCCCATCCACAGGGTCCACAGCCCACAGATTCATTCTCCACGCTTGGAAAGGGACACCATCCTGGTGCCCCTGGCATCCCCGTGGTGGCAGAGGACTTGGGTCTTCCCCAAACTTAATGCTCTGGGGCGAGCTCACGGACTCCACGCCTGAGGCACTGCTGTGAGGTGGAGCCAGTGCCGCTCTCCTACAGTTTCACCTTTAAAAAGGTGGGAAACGAGCTGCAGGAATGCGGCAAGGAGGCGGCAAGTTGGCAGAGGCAGGTGGGGACAGCACCGCCACCGCCCCGTCCCTCCCTTAACCCGGTGTTTCAGGCCAGCTCTAGCTATCGCTCCCACGGGAGTTGGTGCCGGGAGGAGCGGAGGCAGGAGGAGGGAAAGGAGCAAGGAGCAGCAAGGGAGACCAGCAAGGAGCAAAGTTCAGCCGTCCTGCAGGTTGTTACCCTGTCCGAGGCAAGAAGAGCAGGGAAATTCCCAACTCGGAACGGTCACAGTCAAATTCAGGTAGAAGAGGGCTGGGCACACCGGTTGTACCCTTCCATGGCCAAGAACCAAGTGCCTTCGAAGCCATCTATTTTGTAATTAATTAATCACAATCACTTTCTAGCCACATAGACTCGTCCCATTTGATTTTACACCTCATGACAGGTCCCCGCACCCTTTGGACGTGAGTTTCCCGTCAGTCTCCCGAGAGGAGGGGAGCTTTCTCACACCAGCGGGTGGGAAAGGGAAGAAAGTGATTTTTCTGCAGGTTTCTTCCCTCAGAAATCTTGTTTCCACCCCTTCAGCTGACCCAGAGATGGCTCACAGAGCCCTGCTTCATCAGCTGTCTTCGGTTTGGGGCAGAGCTGGTTGGCTGGCTGACTGGTTTTCTTTCAACTTGTCACCATTTGGCAGTGAGGGACCGGGTCCTCACCAGAGTGCTGTGGGGAATTTTAACCTCTGTCACGGAGGTACAGGAGGCTAGAGGAAGGAAAGCAGCAGCAGTTTACCCCCTGGGTATGTCTCTCTGATTCTGAATCCGGTTCACTTCTCTGCCAGAAAGAACCATCCCACCAGGACTTAGGAAGATGCGGATGCTTCGGCTTTGCTGCGATTCCCTGGCCTCCAGAGCTGGATATGCAACTCGGATGATTCTTTGGCTCACCATCCTGTGAAATGCGTTTTATTTATAGGAAAGCATATAAAATGCAGCTAAGGCAGCTCCAACAAGCTAAAACAAAGGATTTCTCTCTTTTTGACACATGCACGTGGCTTTTTAATACATCCTGAAGATTTCACAGCCATACACATTTATGCAAGAAGAAAACTATGCTGGCAGAAACCTACTTAATTTGTACAGAAAATGACTGGTATACCGTTAATCACCACAACGTGCTAGAAGGACGCTCACTTACGTGATGATGGGGCTACAATTAATAAAAAAAAAGGAAGGAGAACCCTGACCCAATGCCTGTGCAGGAAAATCAGCACCGAAGTATTTTTCTGCCATCTTCAGTTCCTACGTTAAGAACTGCACTGAGGAAAAGCACAGTTTCGAAGAGGCCCGACTACCAGAAAATGCTGGTCAAAACGAACGTGAATTTTCCAAGTTAAGTGCTGCGATCATCTCCAACCTAAACTCAAGACAGCTGAAGGAAGAGAAACGGTGATGCTGTTTGCACAGATAAGCTCCGGCTTGTACGTCGTCCTCTAGCAGAGAAGTCTGAAAGCGAGTTACAACAAACCCACAAGAAGAGCCACGTCCATTTTGTAACCTATAATTTTTAAATATAACATTTTATTGCTTAGATGGTTTGATACAGAACAACTTTTACTTTTTATTTTGAATTTGGAAGTACTGTACAACTGAATAAAAAGAGGAATAAAAGTACCAAAACAAATGTGTGATTCTCTGTTCATGTGGCATAAACCAGTCTTGTACACAATTCGTAGCAGCAGTTTAAGTTCCCTTTAGAAAAATATGAATTCTACACATTTATTACTGTTTCCTGCATGGGATGAAATCACTAGGATTAAACTTCCTTCGTGGAGAGAGAGAGAAGAGAGAAAGGAGACATACAGAGAGGAAAGAGAAGATGATGAATCATTCTGAAAATGGAATCAGACTGTCACATAGCCCCCAAGAGTTATTTCACAACAGCCTCAAACAAGGTTCTCTCTTTTTTTTTTTTCTTTTTCCTGTGTTTATTTTTTTTTTTTTTCGCTTTCACAGTCAAGTGCTTAATGTAGTGATTGAATTATCTCAATGTTAAGTCCATTGCAACTCAGGCAAAAGAATTTCAGAAGATCCTTTTTTTTTGTTTGTTTTTTGTTTTTTGTAAAAGCCCTGAGAGAGGAAAAAAAAATAAAAAGATTCAAACAAAAATCGTATAGAGACAAATTAGCTGAACATGCAAACTAAAGCCTAAGATTCACCCATAGTTTAAACACATTATAAATTTCACAGTTTAATATTGGGGGAGGAGGGGAAACAAAAAAAACCCAACAACAGCAACAGTTCTCAGTCAAACTCAACTAATAAAAATGTCAATAAAATGTGGCAAGACCTTATACTCTACTAGGATATAGATAAAGGCTAAATAAAGCTTTAAATCAATAGTGATTATTGCTAGCAGATGTCCCGGCAGGCTGCTGGGAATTAATTACTTGCTACATTGTTCTGCAGCATATAGTTTAGTAATGGCTTCTCCCCCACAGTATTGCGCAGTTTAGTGTGGAGAGTTGCAAAAAAAAAAAACAAAAACAAAAACAAAAAAAAAAAAGACAAAAACCAAAAATACCCAAAATAATAATAATAATTATTATTATAATTATAATAGTAATAACAATTTAAGGGATGCGTGAACTGGTTTTAATTAAGTAGAATGCACCTGGATAGAGCTTCAAATGAATCATTGGTTGCGATTGATTTATCTATATCTGGCGTTAGCTTTGTTTCTGAACTGGTTCAAACATCCCTATTTAAAAAAAAAAAAAAAAAAAAAAAAAAAAACAACACGAAAAAAATAGAAATCACATATACCTCAACCATTTTTTTTTCTTATTCTATTCGCAAGAATATTACTCGAGAACGTTTCTCTTCCTTTGAATTCTGGACAGTGAGATTTCAGTCTCCAGAAATTTTCGGAGAATTTTTAATATAGATATAGATATATATAGATATATATATATTATATAATATAGACTGGGTCCGAGGCCCACTTCCTCCATGTCTGGTGAGAGCAGGAAAAGCGATTCTGCGGGGGGACGAGGGAGGGTCACAGTGCGGGCTGGGCTGGGGGGCTGCAGTGGTGGAATAGCACAGTGAGGCTCCGGCAACGCTATTATGGCTCTGTCTGTCCCAGAGGTCATGACTGAAGGACAATTAACAAACAACAATAAGGACAACAACAACAAGGACAACAAAAACGCTGGGCACTCCTAAAAATGCGCAGCTACAGTAGGATACATTTCGCTTAACCCCTTCAATACTGGCGGCTGGAGCGTCGCCTGTTGCCGGCAACAGGAGCCATACGGAGAAATTCCAGCTGCCAGCATTAAAGGGGTTAAATTATTGATATGAAATTTAGACACACACCTCAAGTCTTCAAGCATCAACCCCAAAATCTCAGGAAGAATTTTTTTTTTTTTTTAATTTATTTTATTTATTTTTAACATGTCTTATATCTGTAGTTTTATTACCAGTAGTATTTTCTTGCTCTAGAACATGACAGTAGCAAGATGACGGTAAGGCTCGCATTTCTCTCCTGCTTGCTTTCAACTGGAAGACGGAGTAACTTTGCTCTTTAAGTAACACGCTGTCACCGTTGTGATTGCAACGAGATTAATCTGGTACTCGCAGTGCCTTTCTTGTGCACACGGAGGGGCCTTACACAGCCCCCTCGTTCTCGCACACTTCTCCCCCCAACACACACGCACGCACACGCACCCACACGCACGCACTCGCACCCCACCACGAGTGAGATGTTCCCCTGTACAGGTGTGATGATACCTCGCTGGCCTCCATTTGACTCTCCGGTCAGAGGAAGGGTTTCATTTAAAGTACAGTAGAAGAGCTGCAACATAAGAAGAGGAGCTGGTGAAAGCGTTAAGTCAAAAACATTTTGAGAGGGGATCCAAGCTGTGTTATACATCTGCGTGGGCAAATATTGCCCATTGGTTTCTGCTGACTGCAGAGACAAGCGAACTGATGGATTTATAAAATAATAATAAAATAATAATAATAATAATAATAATATACTGAAGCAAATCAAACATATATAACAGCGGGTGCATAATTTCCATAGGTTACGTTGCCATGTAACTCTTCTCTGCATACACGCTCAGTCCATGACGGCCAGAAAAACCCCCTAGGATTTAGAAGACCATTTCTCATGCTGAAAAGTGGAAACAAGCGTGAGGTTGAAATTCGTCGTGTTTCCTGCTTTTGGCTTGAACCACTTTGAACACCTTCAACTGCCACGTTGTTCAGGCCTGGAACAGGCTTAATGCTCCACCATGTGGCAAATGCAAGAACATCTACTGAGAAAAAACATAAATCAACATCTCATCTGCATTTCCTCTGACTATTTCATATGAAATTCACATAATTTTTCTTCCAGTTATTGGCTGTGGTATCCAAGGGCCTCCCACCCCACTGCCCCCATTTCCAGCTCAGAGAACAAACACAGCGACTATCACAGATATACAAGAACAAGCTCACGCACACCAATACAAAAGGTAACATTAATGCTTAAATGAAAAAGGTCCTCTCCAAATAATTCATTAAAATATTAAAAAAAATCATTTTTGAAAAAATCTATAATACCAAAAGATCTAATAAAGTAGTAAGGCACTCAAATCAGTATGTACTGTAGTCTCTTGCATTATTATACTGAAAGGCATATGGCACCGCATCCAGTCTGCCATACTCTCCCCGCAGCTGCAGGTCGCTCTTCTAGAACAAGACTCCAGAAACCTTGCTCTGCTGGCTTCAGTTTGCATGCTGGGACGGGTCCGACCTCCTCGGAAGTCATTCAACCCCCAAGAGCTGAGGCGCACTGTCTGCGGAGGCAAGGATGTGATTCATGGGAGACTTTCTGTTGTGCATCTCCAGCAAGTCTTGAATGAAACCCGAGGGCCTCTCGTGCTCGGAGCTACCCCGAGGTTCCTGGTCTTTTGCGGTCTGTTTCTGTGCACTCTTGGTGGGCTCCGTGAGGCAGGTGCTGGCTCCTCGCCCACTCGGCCCCTCCTCTCTGCAGGGGGAGTCCTTGACCGTGCTGGCCGGGGACTCTTTTCGGCTTCCCACGAGGGATGCATGGCTACCGATGCCCCCCGCGGAGTCGCACTCGTTTTCTGAGATGGGGTTGGTGCCACTGTGGCTAGACTCATTTTCGCTGTCTTCTCCACACCTCGACTGGGTCTCCTCCTTGTCGCTCTCCTTCCCATGGTTTCGGGCATTTTTTACTTTCTGGTGTATGCGCTGGTGACGAACCAGGCTGTGTTTCAGAGTGAAGGTCCGTTCACAGGTTTGACACTTGTACGGTCTCTCACCTAGAAGAGAATTAATAGACAAAGTCAGCCGTAAGGTCACAAACGTGCCTCCCTCTTGTTTCAAGCAGCATAAGAACACTTTGGAAATTCAGTACCTATATCAAACATGGATGTCACGTTTATGCAGTTTTTTTGCTTCTGAACTAGCTGATGGCATGCAAGCAGGAATACAGATAAATCCCCTGGGGTGCAAATGAAAAACCGCAACTAAGAGTCTTGAGATTTCTACAAGCTTGGTATGACCCTGCACTAAGGAGGGAGGAAGACCGTAAGGCCCAGGTACTCGTTAGCATCCCATCTAATTTAGCCAGCAACTTTTCTGGAAGAAGTTTGCAGTCGTCCTCTGGAGCTCAAAAGCCTTTGTGAAACCAGCCCACCACAGGGGCTCCCTGCTGCAGGTCAGCCCCTCATACAGGCGGAGAGAGAGGGCTCGAGATGGAAAGATGAGGATACTGCCCAGGCAACTGTGGTCAACAGCGCTTAAAACTGAACCAAACAGCATATGAGAAAACACCTCCCTCTCCCTTAGATGCTGACACGTGGGCAAGCATGAAATGTGCAACTTAATCACCAAAGTCGAAGAGATGTCAGGAATTCCCCTCGCCAGAACAGCCCCCTCCTCCTTCTGTGACGCAGAAGACAGGATCACCATGTTTCAACACAGACACAGAGCAGCTAAAGGACCTAAACTTGTCAGGCGTTCATGGGACACAGGACGTGTCTGTTAGAGGTGATCAAAAGTTACTGCCCCAGTGAAAAATGCTTGCCTCAGGATGTTATTTACAGAGCTGCTGGTGTTCCTCAGCCCACTGGTGCTTTAAGACAGGAGTGACATGTGAAAGCCCCTGAAAAAACTCTTCACACCCATTCCAGAAATGCTACTCAGAGGACAAAGTTCTTCCTCTTATTTTGCAATCTTAAGCCGCAGAGCAGCTGCAGGCACCCTCTGCTGTAATCACCAGGTAGTCTGCTCCAATCTCAGAGCTGCTTTTTGCACCCAAAATGCTTGAATACTTTCCTAAGCATGAACTCATCAGAAAACAAAGCAACCACAGCCGCACAGACAAAATTCCCCCCAAGTGCCAACGAAGCACAGTGCCCCAAGGTGCTGTCTGCCCTCAAGAACCAAAGGTCCCACCCTGTCCGCTGCATTCTCTGTTTCCGATTGCTTCTAGTAAAGATTTTTCAGTGCTGCAACTCCATCAAGACACCATCTCGTGTCAATGAGCATACAGAACAAGACACTTGCGGCTCCTTTCTCACTTGTAATAACACTTGGGATCATTAAAAGAAAACCGATTACAAACTTGAGGTGGCTGGCTGAAATGTGCAAGTAGGTCCTGCTGTCCGTGGGAAGCCTCACGCTTCTTACAAACGTTTCTCTCCAGCGCCCTGCTCTGGCATCTGCTATCAAGGGAGGGCACGGCTCCCCAGGAGTGTTTTCAGGTGACAGCCTTTGCCCATCTGGCACTTGGCTGTGGCCGATGCAGCACCGTGGCTCACCCTGCGCTTGGGCATGCAGCACCAGAGCACCCCACAACTACTTGCTTGCAGGGAAGCAGCCTGCACAGGCAGAACGAAACATTTCCAGCCCAACTGCCATTCAGTAGGCAGGCAGAGGTTTCTTGCATACTTCAGTGTGTTCCAAACTTTCCCATTCTGAGTAAAGAAATACCAAAACCTTACAGTTATCTTTAAAAAAGCCCACACATTAAAACGGAAGTAAAAGCAACGTTACAACCTGACAGTATTTTGTCAATATAACTGAACAAGTGGAAAGGGGAGAAGGAGGAGGCGAGTCAACCCGTAGTATTGAGGCAAAATCCTCAGCTGAAAATGGGTTGAACTAATAGCAGGGATAGGTGGTATTTACATTTATTAAATTTGAAGAAAGCACTGTCCCAGGTTCCTATTCAGCACCTATTCTATGTTAAAACATCCTTCAGTGTCAAATAAGAAAGAGAAACAAATGGGAAAAAAACATAGCGACAAGGCCCACATAGCTCAGCATGCAATGAAAACAATTCAAACATATGGTATGGGAATCACCACGGGCACACATCATTTGGGGGTAAAGCTCAGTACTTTAGATATTAGCATCTTCCCAAAGCTTCTGAGTTAGTATGAAAATAGGCACAAGAATGGGACCTGTCACCTGTTTCACTTGTGGCTCAATGCCAGAGGAAAACAGCTCAATTTTGCACTCAACAGGTCAATATTTATGATTTAGAAGGGTAAAAAGTCTGGCTAAGGCACTAGGCTTTGGTGTGGTTTACTAGACATCACTGTCAATTACAGCACAAATATTTCATTAATCACAAAGACCTTGTCTTGAGCAGAGAGCACCTTCAAAAGATACAAAATGTCAAACTGCACCAGTTTTCCCATGTCAGAGCAGCTTGCTAACAGGTAAAATGCATCATTAATAAGGACGCATTAATAAGGATGAATGATTAATTCACCTTTGAGCTGGCTTGTGGCTTCATCTCATTTGCAAGGCACTGCTACCAACTGGGTATCGCATAAAGCAATCCCACGTATTTTAACTGCCGAGTCCAGTCATGGGACAAGCGTTTCACCACCCGTGTTCCACCCTCCCTGCCCAAGCCTGAATGAAGAGCAGGGTGCCCACTTTGCCTTTCTCTCAAGCAGCAGGTCACGCAGATCACCAGCGCGTTACCCGTACCAGGCTTAGATAATCAGACAAAACCAGGCTGTCTCTTTCTAAACTTTCACTCAGAGATGAAGTCGTATCATATACTGTCACGTTTCTCCATTGCTCGTCAAAACACTGGGAAAAGGTAGAGCCACGCGCACATGACAAGAAGAGAGTCGGAAGCTGGACAGAACAGCTTCCCAGGGATCTCCACACTTGCTTTCACCTCTAAACTCTGCAAGCAAGCATGGGGAAAAACAGTTTGGGAATTGAAGATAAGGCAGCGGTGGCAATTCCTGCTCCCTCAATAGGCTTTGTATGCAGCATGGGGGATTGGAGCAGAGGATACACCTTGCAGATACCTGCAGGACTAAAAGCAGTGCTGCCAACCTCAAGTGCTAGCAGCAATCGTGCACCTACAGAGCAGATGCCTCAGTCTGGTGGCAGACCTGCTCGTCACCTGTTCTGCCCTCAAGCCTCCTCTTACCTGTATGAGACCGCATATGTCGCGTCAGATCTTGCAGAGACCAGAAACGCTTGTTGCACACAGTACAGACTTTCTTTCTTTTGTCTGCTTTTGCAGTACTCTTAGCCCCATCAGTCTTTGGTTTTTTGTCATCACTGCTCTTCTCAGTGGACTTTCTCTCTGTGCCTTCCCCCTCAGAGATGCTTTCGCTCTCTTCATTCTCCTTTCCTGTTGCCTCACAGTCCACAGGAGACTCCACTACCTTCAAGTCCATCGGAGACTCTTCCTGCTCAAGACCACAGTCCTGCATCGAGGGAGCTCCTGCATCATCCTGAATGCTTTTGCTTTCATCCTCACTGCTCCTTTCATCCTTTCTGTCCTCACGAGTGTGGGCCTTTTTGTGACGGCTAAGAGTGCCAGCAAACTTGAAGGTTTTGCCACAAATGTCACAGGCATGTTTCCTTTCAGTCTGAGAACTGCTGCCTGCACTCTGGTCACTCTCTGCCAGCTTGAAGTCCATTAATTTGCTGGCAAAATTGAGGTCAAGACTTTTGTTACTTACAGAATCTTCCTCAGGGCCCTCTTCATATCCATCCGCTTTTTCTTCGGCATCCTCTTCTGCCGGAGGGGAGTCAGCCTTTTGCTCCTCCTTGGGGCCGCATTCACTCTCTGGTAGCTCTGTTATTTCCTCCGGCTGTTCCTTCTCACAGGAGGTCAGGTCCAAGACTTCGTTTCCTGTAGCTAGTGCCTCCGCATCAGACTGGCTGTCTGCAAGCAAACAGAGAGAAACTTTCACTGGGATGCTCTCTGCTAATTCACAACTACCAGTGGTAAGGCTGCACGTGGACCCACAAGCATTGCTTCTGATCAAGCATCCCAACATCTGTTTCTCTTATCTGTGACCCAGCCCAGTAACTTAGAGCTGAAAAGACATCAAAACACTGCAGAACCCAATTAACATGATGATTAAAAATCTGTAACAATATGCTTTCTTTTCCAAAATACGCTCACATTCTTGGCAGTTTCTTGAAGCCATTTTTAATATTAGCAATTTTACCAGAGAGCACAAAATGCTGAGACACCAAAGAAGAGCTGAGGTCACTACTATTAAAAATACACCGTTCCAGAGACACGTGGATGTATTAAACTCATGTATGAAAAATATGGACATAGATTCAAGGAATATACATCCACATACTAATCAAACTAATCTGTAAGTGGCAGGAAATGTTTTTCAAAAGGAATGTAAAGGCCTCATGCAACCAACTGGTACAATTAAGTGTTAAAGGTTAGTGCAGACAGTACCACAGAGGTCAGTTTAAAAAGTTGGGTATACCTCATGTAAGCAAAAGATGCAGAAATTCGTCCACATGTGGGTCTTTGGCACACACTCTTTGACACACCACCTCGAACCAAAACATAAAGCCAAGATGCAGTAACAGGCAGTACCCTTCGCTGTTCCACAACTGCTCCAACAAGAAGGCAAAAACTGCCTAAGATGTTCACCTTAATGACCTCCTCTGCTTCCTTATCAGTCTGTAGCATTAATGTTGCTGAAGATGTAACATGTGTCCAAAAAATTAAAAGAGATAAGGTGCTTGAGGAGAACAAAGGGCTGGAGCTGTACCCCTTCAGAGGTCTATACAAATAGCGTACCTGTAAATTGGAAATTAGCTGGACTAGATCTGGACGCCAAAGCTGACGATGATGCACAGCATGTTAACTGCATCCCCAGTGCCACTTTCCAGCAACCGTTCTGGGACATGAACTTTGCAAACTGTGCTTTCTGAAAGTTGAAACTTTCCTTGCTTTAAATCTTACACCCCACCTCCTTCTTGTTGACAGCATGCAGCCAAGGGAGCACACAACCTACCAGGCATTTCAGCATTCATCTCCAAGCCCGATAGCTGCTGAGTAACTACAGGGATTTAGAAACTCTAGTAGAGCAGTTTAAGTTCTCCATTTGACATAGTACATGTGCTTGTCTCCAAATTGCTTAGATTTCCTAATACAGGCTTTTTTCATAAGCAAGGAGTAATGACAGAAGATAAGAACATAGTTCTCAGGCACTTAGTAGTCTGAATGTAGTCTTGCAACATGAGTTGCATTGACCCCACCTCCTCGCACAAGTGATAATAAATGGCCATTAGACAAATGTCAAAGCTTAGCAGCATTTCCAGTAATCGTGAACAATCACTTAATAGAGCATAATCCTCGGTACGCTTTTTCTTGGGGGGTGGAAGGGGGAGAAGTGACCTGTCAAAAAAAATAATCTCGCCTTTTAATCAAAACAGATCCGTTTACACAGACAGTGGATTACACAAAAGCTTTCCACAAAGTTCATTGCTCATGTAATTATCTGTCCATTAAAACATGCAACCAAGCCATAATCTGTGTATAATGCTGGAGAATTTGAGGATGTGGGCATCTGAAAACGAAGGTCACCTACAAGTGCCCTATGAATCTGCATTTGAATTCTGCGTTTTGACTTATTGATTATCTCTTGGCTATAGTAATGCAAAAAAGAAGAAGAAAAAAAAAAAACTATTACAAACAAAAAGAGGTCACTTGTAAAAATCAAGCTGAAATGCCAATGTGTAATAATTAAGGGGAAGCACTGCTCCGCAACCCAGAGAAACAGGATCCAGGCAGGTATGAGACGCCGGGCCCGCGCACGGCGCTCCTGGTTACACACAGGTAGCCGGGTCTCACAGCTTGCTGGCACGGGCAAGGGACCGAGCCCAGAAGCCAAAGCCAGGCCATACCTACACAGGGGAGACGTTAAAAAAGGAAGCATGGCTATGGGTTCCTGCCTGCCGCCTCCTTCCACATGCTGCATTTGGGGGCAGGACGAGCACATCTGGCTCTCACCGGCAGCGCCTCGCCTTGGCCTGAGAGCGGGGATGAAAGGAAGGATTAATGGCAATCGATGTGGCTCCCTGCTGCTGCTGGAAGGGTCCTTGTCCTTCCTCGGCCACCCACTCCTGCCCCAGCCCTTGCACGGCCCTAACGTTCACACAGGGTCTTCTTCGCCAGAGCACAGATCTATGTTGGACTGAAGCAACCCTGTAGTCACCGCTCCCTTTAAGCCAAGGGCAGGGGCGAAGGGAAACAAGAGGGAAGAGGAGTCTCCTCCCCAGCCACCTTTGGTGCCTACCATCACAAAGACGTATCTGTGGATGATGGACAAAGAGACAAACGACGGAGCGGCAAAGCGGCTCCGAGGCGCAAAGACCTTGAAGTGACACCAACAGAGAGCACCTACAACGGCTGCTGTACCCCTGCCATCGGTGCTCATCCCCAGCAAAGTGGGGGGCACCTCCTGGCAGGTGTGGGCCACCCTATCCCATCCCCGGCGAGGTCAGGAAACACTCCCCGAGGGGACACGCGTTAGGCCGAAGAAAAACCGCAAGCACAGCACGGAGGGGGTTCATTAGGGAGTGGGGCAGGGAACCATGTGAGCTCTGTTAGGATGGAGAGGAGGGAAGGGCAGGAGGAGACCAAGATGGAGAGAGATGGAGAGAGCTCCTCTTTTATTGTACCCAGAGAGATGTTTTGTAACTCTTTGCTGACCAAACGTAAGACAGCGGATGTAGAAATAAGTTGGTTTTTCAACATGAAATATCAGGAGCAAAGTGAACGAGGGCAATATACACTGGTAGCACTGAAGTAAGAGCAAGCCAAAACCAGAATGTCTTAAGACTCTCAAATGCAGAAGTCCCAATTTTCCCCTGATCTTCCCTAGCTTTTTCTTCTTCTGCTTCCAGTATTTCCAAAACTATACTTTTTTTGTTATAGTATATTCATCCTCCAATGAATCATACCTGAACTCCTATCTCCTTTTTTCATCTCCTTTGTACCCTGGGCCCCTTCCCACCTGTTATTCTGTTCTTGTGTGGCTGCCCTGCAATTACATTTTCCTGTGCATGAGAGAGACACTCCAAGGCATAGGTGGTCCACAGGTAAGTGGCGTTGCCTTCCTAACACAGGCACACAGACGAGGTCAACACCAAGAAAAACAAACGCCAAGTTTAAACAACGTGCCTTCACAAAGCGCAAAGACCACTTCAGGCACCGGCAGCACAGATGTACACAGGCTTTCTCTTCCAAAGCTGGCCCACCACCCCCAAATGAACACATTCAAAACTCAGGCAGGGATGTAGCCGTGAACATGCTGACTCGCATACGTGCCTGGGTAAGCGCTCTTCTTTCTCACCTGCACAAACCAGACTTGCCATTTTCTTCGTCAAGAAGGAGTTTCACAGGCCCCTTATGAACTTCATGCATATCGTAAAGCGGCAGTCCCCGACTAGTCGAGCCGCTCTGAGGTTACCTCCAACCTGCGTGGTTGGTTTTGCAGCTGGTGAAAAAGCGAGCTGCTTTGCACAAACCCTGGCTGTTTGGGGATGGGTGAGAATCACCCCAGCTCTGCTGCAGCCAAACTGGAATAGCAGAAGGGGAGCTGCGAAGGTGTGTGGGAAACACGACGGTCGTGAAGACAGCCAGGTCAGGTCTGGTGTGGGACTTTTCCCGCAGTGCAAGGGACGGCTCCAAGGGTAGTCTCGCACTGGCAGCTGCTCCATCCACTCCAGCAGAGGTTAGTCTTGGCCTACACTACTGGTTTTTCCCTGCTTACATGCCTACGTGCAGCAACAGAAACCTTGCTGGCCATACAACTCCAGCAGGCTTGTATCTTACACAAGGAGGAAGATTTTGACCAAGCCTTCAGATCTGGGCAAACATCCCTCCAACAAGGCCAAGCTCCTCTCACACGGGTAATTCGTGTTTCCAGAATTTTGCTGATTTGCAAGTGCAGAGCACTTGCTTGCATCCAGGCAGCGAGGAAAGCAGGGTGTGCAGGAAAGGCCTGCCATTTCTTTCACCCCTTTCCCATCTTTCACTTACTAAGGCAGTAAAATGCTTTCCGGTCCATTTGTTACCCCACAGATATTTACGCTCAGCAAGTCAAGAGGACAAGAGTGGAGAGGTCTGCTTGCCAAGGCTCCCACCCACCGCCACTTCTTCAGCAACCGTGGGAGCAGAATACATTACCTTGTCATGCACAACCAGAGTTTGTGTCACTCCCCCAAAGTGAAGACAAGAAGGTGACACTATTTGATGATGTCAATTCTGACACCAGAGTCAAAGAACATGGGCAAGGTAAGGGAGAGAGAGAAGACGAGCAGGGAGGTAAGACGTACAGAGGAAGGCAACACGCAACCACTGGTAGCTCAGCTGCTGCCTCATCAGCTCCTGGGAAAAAATGAACTTCTCAGGAGATATATTCATAAGCAAAACCTCAAGGACTCCATCTGAGAATCCAAAAACTTTTCCGCTTGCATGAAAGAAACCACTATATAGTTGCAGCCAAAATCATTTTTCCTTCAAACTGTGGAAAGCAAAGACTGTTTTGCTCTAGTCTATTTACAATTCAAGTTGCAGTTTTCAGTCAGCCCAGTCAAAAGACTCTGCTTCATCTTTTATAGGTGGCAAGAAAGAAAGAGAAAGAGGTGGCAGAAAGAAAGAGAAACACAAACCGAATTACCAAGAGACACACCAAATGTGGAAAGTTTCAGATTAAAGAGCAGATACAGATCAAGGCAGCGAGGTTGCTGGTTTGATTCTGTTTTCCCGTGGTTTTCTTTTTTCCTGGAACTAAGGTGGAATAGAGAGCAGAGCCTGAGATGCTAAGGAGTTGTTAGATAAAACAGGATGTTGTAATGGAAACTATTTTGTGACTTTAAAGCAAGTGTTTATTGCCAAACATTCCTGACATCCCGAGAGAAGCGTTAGAAAACCCATCGCATAAATAATGCTCAAACTTGGAGCAGACAAAGCACTGGAAATGGATGTTTTACAAGCAGTTGGCATTATCAGTCAGATGAGCCGACGATTTACTATTTTCCCCACATTAACTGAAATAACCCCAGCTAGTCTTACATTTTACAATAGACAGAGCCACCACTAGGTGGCAGCAGTCTAGTAAATTTTGGATTTTTTGGACCCACTCGCACAACGCTGCTTTTACTTCCATCCACTGGAGAACATCTTTCCAACCTGAGGAGTCAACCTGCAAAATTTGGGGGGCTATCTTTGTCCATTTTTATTGTAAACACTCTAAACACTAAAATTTACCCACCTTCATTACATCACCGGCACACACACAAGTTAAATATTTAGTTAGCCCACAGTTGAGGAAGCTTTGGTCATATCTGCATGCCTTTTGAAATGAAAACATTCGAGATACAAAAGGACTATTTACAGTAAATGGAACTGATTATATCTGGAGGAAAAGGAGAAAACCAATTCTGAAAAAAAAAAAACAACCCCACACACTTTTTGCCTTTGACACAAGGTATGATCCCTTAGTACCTTCAAGGGAGGAGCTGAAGTCACTGACACAAAGAAGAGCGTTCAGGACTAGCTCTGACTGCACCTACCAAGTGGAAATCTACATTGAAGGGGCAGGGGAAAATCCCCAGACTTTTAGCTTATGGTGAATTTCACTGTTTAGCGGAAAGGCAGTTTGATGTAGAGCTGGCAATGCAATCAGCAAGTTATACACCATCTCCTCAGCATCTTCCAAACAGCTCTAGCACTCAGGCCAAACCCCCAGCGGCAAGCAACTCTTGCTTTACCCTGAGCTGCAGCTCTGGAGTGGCTGTTAAACTCTGCCTGACACTGAAAATGCAGTTTCAAGCCCTTTGTCCTCTAGGAAATACCCACAAATGTAGTTCAGAGGTACAAACAGCTAAAACAGTTTGGAAAAACAAAAAGTCCCCCACTATACCCAGCACTCACATGATTTCTGGAGGGATCACAGAGCGGCAGATATCTAGAGCAAAGATGAACTCTGCTGAACACCAATCGGAAAATTCACTGTTGAGTATACTTACTTTGTCAATATTTGCCTAGTTAGCACAGAGCAGTTGTGTTCGACCCTCTCACATTAGGGGCAAGCCTCTTTAAGAAAGGGATCTTTCCTTAGCAAAGTCTCTTTCTGAATTACGTAAGAGATAATCCCTTACCCCATTCCCACCCCACATCTCTCCTTCATCAACTGTATTTTGTTGCAAGAAGGGAGCATTCAGAAAGCCCTAAGGAGACAAAGGCAGGGCTGCTTTAATGTGATGAAAGTGGGCGATTCATCAAGTTGTTCCACAATTTCATTGTACGCCTGTCCGCCAGTACACGTCTCCCCCGGTGTGACCGCTGTGAGCCGGGCGCGATGTCCTCAGTTTGCGGCAGGTGCTTCAGACCATTCCCCTCCTCTCCATGCAGCAAGGACATGTACAAGCCCCATCATTTACACAGCCTCCTCATCTCTGAATCCCATTCAAAACCACCAACCTGGTTTTGTTTTGGTGTAAAACAAGACTAAAAGAAACCCTCTATAAACTTGTTCCCAGTGACACTCTATTGAATTGCACTTCCTGTCTTACACCTCATCTTAAAGCTTCCCTTCATTTATGGCTGACCAAACACCATCCGACCATCTCCCTTCATTCCTTTTCCTTCTGGCATGCAGTGCAATCTGGGATGATTATTCACTTCCAAATAGAGCCCTCGCATGGGCTCTGCTTGTGAGCTCCAAGCATGCTACTCACCCACCTTTTAAAACCAGCAGAAAAAGATAAACAGCCCCATTTTTAAACTAAGCCACAGTTTCAAATTGTCAATTTACTTCCACTGATTTTGAAATCCGTTTTTCTTGGACAATGGAGGGAGACCGCAAGTCCAAAGCTGTTGAATGATTTTGGACCATGATTAAACACCACTTGGCAAAGCCAGTTATAAACACTAAGCTGAGCTATAAAGCGCACGCACTAACTATAGCAGTATAGGATCTGGGCTCCTTCCTTGCTGTCTAAAGCTGCTGTTTGAAGAACACAAAGCATTTGACAGCAAAGCCAATTTCAACAGCATCTATCCCCAGCGCCTCCCAGGAGATGCTGCCAACCCCACACCTCAGCTGCACCAATGTGCTCTTCCAGTGCCATACCGCCAGCCAGATCCGGGAACTGATCTCACGACTGCTGGTCCCTCCCCTTGCCCTTTTCATTTTTTTGGGCAGCTGGGTCAGCTACAGCTGTGGGGATGAACAGCTGGGAACAGGTTGAGCCAGTACGGCCCAGAAGTGCTTTGTGTTATCCAACCGTGTGGCCCAAGGCTCTGTCTGCCGGGGGCAGGTCGAACCACTCTGACCAGCCCAGTGGCGGCTGCTAAGAACAACATCTACGTTCCACCAAAGTCCTACCCATCCTACGTGCTGTGCCAGTGCTCACCTGAGCAGCTTTAGAAGCTCTTGCTTCCTCACCCCACTGACCAGCTGAGCTGTGTTAGGATCCCTCTGACTACAAAGAAAGTTTTCAACAGACCCAAGTAGGAAGTTTAGTTTCATTCTGCCCGTGAAGACCGTCAGCATTGAGCACTTTCGGAGCCCTTTCTGCAGACTTTTGTTCTGCAAGGGGATCATGTTATAACATGAGTCTTCCTCTCTCACGCTGTAGCCATCTGTTGTCTGCATAGGCAGGATGAGCCCACGTGACACCCCAGATACCGTGCTACAGCCCTGTGAAGTTACAGGCTGTTAACATGGTAACAAGCCAACTTAAGTCTCTTCGTGATAGGCAAGATCAAATCACGTCGTAACATGTCCCCAGCATGGCAGATTTTAATGCCAGACTAGTACCGAGACCTGTATTACTACATTTGAATCACTGCAAGGCAACCTGCTGTATTAAAAGAAGAAAGGATGAGAGAGGCTGGGAAGACAGCAGACTTTCCCAAACAAACCGGAGCTTAGAAATGTAAGAGGAAAATCCTGTGCACTCTTTTGTGCAATCTGATCAGCAGCTACCCTGAGGTTGAGAGTAACAACTCATTTGTAATTTTAACTACCCTGACGCACAGAGCCAACTTCTTGCTGCTTTTAGGTTTGTCACTTCAACAACTCTCCCGTGAAACCGGCTCCAAGTGACACAAAGTGACCCTGTCTCTCCTGGAGGTGTGAACACCTTACAGGAATGGCTCCCCTGTGCAAACACTTTTCAGGCAAGGGACATGTACCACCATCTGCTGAGCTTCCTTCTTGCATCCATCCCATTTGGTCGGCACAGAAAAACCCTGAGTGACTGTGCTCACCCTTGGTTTCGTGTCAGTTTGTCCCTTCTGACTAAATGTCACTCACCTGCCTACAACAAAGCCTCGTGTGATCTGAGAATCTGCTTCGCTGTTAAACTCTCAAAACAGAGAAGGCTATATGATGGCAGGTGAGCTTCAATGCAGACGAATATAAGGTGAAACACCTCTGGAAAAATAATCTAAAACAAGCCTATGTGATGCCGAATGTGGTACTGGCAGGTAGTCTCCTCCTTCAGGCAGAAGGTCTCGGAGCCATCGCTGACAGCTCTCCAGGATCACTGGCTTGGCCTGCAGCAGCAGCCAAACTAAAGCCAAGAAACACTTGGTACCACGAGCAAAGGTATTGAGAGCAAGACTAAGGGTGTCCCTTCGCTGCTGCATAAAGCCCTGGTGTGCCCTTGTTTCAGGTGGTGTGTGTCCTTCTGGTCTCTACGCCACAGGAAGGAGATAGTCGTGTTGCAGATGGCACACACCAAACCTAATCCAAGCGATGGGGCAGCTGCCCTGTGAGGAGAGACCGGGAAAGTTCAGGCTTCTTGTTTTGAAGGAGAAAAGGGTGTTACGATTGAGGTTTATAAATCATGAAGGCAGCTGAGAGGGCGCACACAGAACTGCAATTCACCAAATCCTGCCATACTGGAACTAAGGGGGGGCTCTCTGAAACTAGCAGAGGATCATCTGAAAGCAGATTAAAAAATAGTTCCTGACACAGCAGGTAGTGAACTTCTGGAGCTTGACACCAGATGAGGTTGGAGGCAGACAGCATCGGCGTGTTCAGAAAGCAATCGGGAGAGACTTGCAGACAGCAGGTCCATAAACAGGTAGTCAAGGGAGGAGGCAGGGATGTGCCCTCCAACACACAACCCTAACGCAGCAGTTGTGGATGCTGATAGAGCATTAAGAGGAATAGACTGCAGGAAGTGGCCAGGCCCATACGCTCACCCTAAATTGCACATCCTACCACTACCATCGGAGACACGAGTACTTGGCTGCACGTACCACTGCTCTAACGTGGCAGGGCACTTCTCACGTCCTTATGCTTCGCTGGTTTGCAGCGTTCAGTCCAACCAAACACAACTTGGGCTTCCTATTCTGAGCAGCTGGGAAAAACTGCATGTGCCACCGTGAGATCCAGCACCCTCTTCCTTAGACTGGGGGATAAGCACATTTCTCCTCAGGCAGCAGCCGGCAACTCCGGGTTTGTGCAAATTCTGTTAAATTTGGTAGAAAAGACAACTACACATTTGTGACAGGGGAATGGCTTTTGGCCTGACACAGGAAAAAGGTATGTCTTTCTGTCCTTCTAATGTGTAGTAAGAAACTTATTTTGTTTTTTTCCTTTTCCCCCTTTACTGCTTGGTGACCAACTACAACATCCTGACCGCAAGCTCCTCAACAGCAGGCTCTCTCCTGACATGTCTATCACCCGTGTGAATCTGACACAACTTCCATCAAAGTCACGGGGCATCTTTCCATTGACTTCAGTGGAATCAAGCCTGATATGTTGAATAAGCAATTGATTGCTTCCCCACAGGAGAAAGTTTTTCATGCCTGTAATTCATTTAAATGACTAGAACAAGGGACGGGACTGAGCATAGGAAGAGTTGAAAGAAAAGCCAGGATAATTCAGTGCCATGAGGAAAGCGGACCTGCACGACATCTTCGTGATGAAGAAAGAGATTTTGAGGATAGTCACTTGTAAAAGGAGATCGGCTCTCGTCACACCTTCCACCTCACACCCAAAATCTCCGAACACCCCCCCCACACACACACACCCCCAACACACACCCCACCCCCACAGCCAGCAGCCTCTTTGATACAACATTGTGGATGTGTTTCTCACTTTAATCTTCCGCAAGTTGGTTCTGTTCTAATTAACATCTCAACCTCTATGAGGGATTCCCCCCATCTTATAGACATCTCAGGCACTGTTTCTTTCTCTTAGTTTTCTTCCAGTGTCAACACAACTTTTTAGAAGCATCAAGGCACTGTTTTTTGTAGGCTTTCAAGTCACCCTTTCTTTTTAGATGCCTGCTAAGTCAACCATAAATTTCTGGTTACGAATACCACCACTTTCTGCACTTTTATTTGGCTTCATTCGCAATGCAAATACAAAACAGAACTTCAAAGTTGAGCAGAAATCCTTTTGCTTCATGATAGCCCAATTCCTTTCCACATTTCTTTTCAAGCATGCAATGACAGGATTAGCTGGGGATTAATTACTTGAAACTCAGCCTGCATCCCAGGTCACAATTTTCTCATATTTTCAGCCTTTAAAACTTCCCCATCAACCAAATATTTGTCATACAGACCAGTATTTACAGCAGGTAAGATATTCTTCTTTCCACACAAATGTCCTAGTTGGAGGTCTCAAAACCCAAACAAAAATCCTGCTCTACTGTGCAAACCCCAATCCTCCCACCCGAAGTTATAGTCCTATTCCCAAGTGGAAACCAGACTGCTTTCTAAAAATGTCACCTTTGAAGGCACAAAAAAGATCATTCAAAAAAGCAGTGTTCTCTGCTTCCTCTATTGTCCCTTAAAGACAACTGCTCTTCTGATAAAATATACTTACTCACTGGAAGGTAACCTAAACAGTCAGTTTAAGCGCAATGTGATTTCATTTTTTAATAACTTTTTCCATAAGAATGGTCATGGCCTGGATTAAAATACATTTGTGCCTACATATTGACTCAGAACTGACTGTAAAATTTGGTTAGCAGCACAGCAGGACTTGTCTAGGCTGGACATTTCATGGAGGCCAGTCATTTGAAGGGAGTCTTTTTCGATACAAAGGGTCATCTAAATCATCATGTCATGTAAGAAGATAATTCCTTAATTAAGATATCTCCTGCCACTGTTGTCCTAGGGGAAACACATTATCACCATGGTAAGGACAAATGTTGCTAAGTAAAGATGTCTACGATTTTACTTTTATTTAAGTCATAAAAGCAAAGAATAAAAATGCCTCCAGTCCTTTTTTTTAATGACTTGTGTTCTCTGATTAACAGGAAACATTCAGGTGCATGGGCTAGGTATAACTGTATTCTATTTATTTATTGCTTTATTTTGTCTATAGATCTTTTCTTGTCCAGTTCATTCCTATTGTAACACCAAAACAAAACAAAAACCTAACCTTCTTCTGCCACTAAATCTCACTTTCTGCAAAAAATAATCTTGGGCCAAATAAGGTCTGGCAGTATCACTGAAAATATCCTCAAGTGATTCTTTGCAAATGGATTTACATTATCGAAAACAAACTAATGGCCAAAAAAGACCATTATTTCAATTTTATATTGAACCTAGTCTGATGCACATGCCATAAAAGGAGCAAAATTAACTGCACCACCTGCAGGGCACATCTTACTTGCTGCTCTGAGAATGAAAAAAGTCAAGAGCAGGAGAGAAGACCAAAAAAGAAAGGCAAATAGAGTTGAACATAGACAAGTAAATTAAACAATAAAGACATCAAGAGAAAGAAAGTATTAAAAGCAAGTGTTCAAGCATGTTCAAACAAAACACAGGTACTGTGTTAAATACTGCATAAAACCAAGCTATGCCAAATTCCCAGTGCCCCACTTGTGAGCTTTGCATTAAAATAAAAACCGGTGAGGAAGGTGTATGCTTCTTCATCGAAATGCTTTTGAACTAAAAAACACGCGGTAGTGTCGAGGCAAGAATAAGCAGGGTGAAAGCTTTCACGAGACAGACTTTTGGTTGCGCGAGGGATGTGGGTTACTGGTAGCATGTGTGTTTTTGCACTTTCACAAAAGGTAAATATGATCTTGACACCACATGGAAGGAGTCCTCCATGTCGAAATTGTATTGAACATGAAAGGCACACTTGCAATAATCTTTTCACGTCTGTATAAACACAGTAGTTTAAAACTGGTAATATATAGATACTACTTAAATGCTCAAAATTATATACCCTTTCCTCAATCATGCTCACTCATTATTAGCTTAGACCACTTACATAAATTACTCCAACAACAACTTCCCTTCAAACGGATGGAGAAGAGCTAGTTGCCACTTTTTAGTTCAAATGACTGCCTTGGTTTTTTGATAGCAGCATACTACAGAAACCTAGGAGCATGGACCAGCCTGCCTGCAGTGATTCCCTACGGCGCAGACATGCAGCATGCAGTTTGGAAGCAGATCAAGAGGACTCTCATCTATCCCATTCACATCAGCCTCTGTGCCCCTTCTCTCCCCAGGTCAGGGAGCAGTCATCAAGCCCAGATTATAATGTTCCCTTTTTCTCTTACAATAAGATTAGTGAATAGAATTTTTTCTTAACTCCTTTTAAAAAAACAGAACTATCTAACAAGTCACCGCCTGTGCAATAGGTGGGGACAAAAACAGTGCGCTGCACTATCACACTAGACGTCTCCATCAGAGACCCAACTCGCCCACCCAGAACACAAACCCAACAAATTGCTGTTATCTATCGCGCAGCTGCCAAACGCCTCCCATGCCACCAGCACCTGACGCTCACCACAAAAACACAGGGCTTGCTCCACCTGGATGCATCCTAGCACCTGCTTTGGCACCACCTCCCTGGCCTAAATCTCCTCTACCTTCCTAGCTTACCCTTCCCTCTCCCCTCCAGTAAGCCTCATCTACACTGCTGCCACAGGGGAGCTGCTGCCAACTCCCAGTTTAAAAACAGAATGCTCGTGTCACCTGAAGGTGATGCCCCAAGGCCAGTCAAAGCTTGCTGTGGGGTGGTCCTCCAGCAACAAGTCTCCTTCAACACTGCTCTGATCATATTAGAAAAGAGCTCAGTATTGTCATTGCCAGAGCACATCAACTGGAATCTGATTATTGCCACTGCTGTAGTATCACCAAAAATCTCGTATCTGCACTGAGGATCCAGCCCTGCTACAGCCACAGTTGCTTGCCTCCCTTGTGGGGATTGCAGCACAGGCTTTCTGAAAGGACAGTGTCTCCTTCCAAGCCCAGTGGTGGCAGGGGCGACAAGTTTTACCAGTGTAACTCACGGCCGAGTGCATTCTCCTGTCTTCATTAAGGGTTTACACCAGTGCTGCTACCTTGGAAGTCTGCCATCAATAAGCAGGTCAAACCCCTTAGTCTGGGAAAAGCCTCTATTGTTTTCTGTCTCATGAACAGTTTTTCAGTAACTATATATTTTTTTTGGAGAGCAGGGTGTTAGAAAACAATTGATACAAATAAAGAGCTCTCCTTCACCATGGAAAGTAAACTGTATGCTTAATAAGATGAAATAATTTGGTCTCTGTGGGCCAGAAAACAATAGCCTCACTGTTGCACTGATACCTTGCAAGTTATGTCCTCACGTCACCCAAAGCAAACTGTAACAAGGACTGCTCCACAGCTCCGATTCCCTTTAAACCTCTTAGCTAACCTATTTTACCTCTTCATGACATGAATCAGTTGCTCCAGGAAACCTCAATTCCTTCCAAAAAATGAAGTTATCTTTGATGAGGCTGTACTCCATTCCCCTATGTTTCTTAAAAATATCCCTAACTTTTACTCCTTACACCAGGAGTTGAGATTGCAATGAAGCAAATAATATCAGCAACTGTGACTGACTTAAAAGGGAGCAACAGCAAGTAGAGCTTTGTGTTCTCTCTCTCTCTGAGCAGGATGAGAATCTGCTAATTACCTTATTACAGTGTGGGTGGAAAAAGGAGTGAACTTCAAATCAGCACACTATTCAACGCAGTATTTCCTTTATAGCGAAGAATGAAAAATAACCCCAAATCTAAAATAAATCTCCCTTCCCAATTCCTCCTTTTGTTTATACCAGGTTTGAGGTTACTTACACAGTGGCACAATATTAAAGATTCCATACACATCTCCATGCCTTAGAGCATAAGCCCACCTTTAGTTGTCTAGCACCGAGAAGAAACATTTCCTAGAGGCAAGCTACTACGTAATGCTCAAGATGATGTTTCTTGCATCCTCCTTCTTTGATCTGTCAGATAAAAGCCACCGCAAGAAAAAAAATGCTAAACACTGTATTATTTTATTTTCCTGCCACAATTCTATACTTACTTGCTCTTATTTTTATGGATCTTTTTATCGTTACTGATGCAAACAAACAGCCACTGGAAGCAGCCAAACAAACATGTAAGGTACAATGAAATATTCAACACACACGTTCACCTTCAAGGTAAGACAATAACAGAACACCTGAAAGCAGAGTCTTTTCCCAGGTACACCAAGTTATGCCACTGAAGTCAAATGGGTTTTAGCAGTTCAGTTTGCCCCCTTGATATGCAAAGGCACAGAGATTATTCCATTACTGAAAAATTTACCACCACCACCACTATACAACAGCAACGGCTAGGCACTTGCAAAATAACGAATACCATTCAGCCATCAGAGAGAGGTAAGAAAGGAAGATTCCCCCACAGGGAGGCCCCTCCTTGAGGAACATCCTCAGGGGCTACAACCCACCATGAGCACAAGGCGCTCTTACCTGTGTGAGTGAGCATGTGCCGCTGCAGGGAATTTGCCCATGGAAAGACTCGAGGACAGTAAGGACAGGGGATATTTTGCAGGCAGTCTGAGTAAGCGTTCCTCTTCCCTCTCAGTAGCTTATCTTCGGCAGTTTCCTTCTCATCTTCACTTGTTCCATTTCTGCCGCTGTCTTCCTTGAAATTGTCAGTGGACTGCAGAAACGGGCTGAATTTATTAGTGTCTGTGGTAGCCAGCATCTTCTCTATGCTGGCAAACTCTCCACTTGACTCCAGATCCACACCACTGCTAAGCTTAGGCTTATTTTTCGTTCCTTTCTTTCTACCTCTTTTCTTAGTCAACCCAGCATCAGCAATGGGAGACTGCTCTGGATCACATGCTTGAGTCAGGTCACTGGGCAGGCTGGAGTCTCTCTGAACAGCGGTCACGATTGTCACTTTTGCTTTGGCATTCCCTGATTTGTCACACCCCGTGGAGCTGCTCACTGCCTTGGGACTGGCGTCTGCAGCCTCCGTTTTCAGCAAAGCGGGAGCAGAAGACACAGATGAAATGATCTGCGCGATGGAAGCCAACGGTGGCAGCTCTTTAGTCACTGGAGGCTTTGGCAAGAGAGGTGGCGGTGGTGGTTTAGGCCTCAAGGGTCTCAGCAAGGCAGAATTGCCAAGGAGAGCTGGGGAAATGATTGGGACAGTCAAATGCAATGAACTTTTCAGTGGCTGGGGATGTCCGACAGCCCTGTTTTGTTCTGAGTTCCCATTGGCACCAAAAACCAAAGGACACTGCAGACAGTTATAGGCTTTATCACTGTTCCCAGAAGCAGCCAACTCTTGATTCCTGGCTTCACACGGGACATCATCTTTATCCTTCTTCAGGGCTTTGGGGATGGACAGGTCGATAGGCTCCATGGAACAGTCATAGAGGGACAGGGGAGAAGAGCCAAACAGGTTTTCCTGCTTCACTTGCACAGCACTCAGGTTTTTGTTCTTCTGAGAGAAATCCAACGGCTCGTCAAAATCCATCGGGAAGTTGCCTGCAGGTTCAAGTTTGATGGGAACGTGAGATGACGTTCCAAGCAAGAAGCCGTTTTGCGGCTCCAGGAAAGGCGTCATGGGCTTGCGGTCCATGTAAGTGCTGTCCTCCAATAAAGGAGGGTCTGTCTGGCTTTCCTGGGCACTGCAGTCCACCGCTAAGATGTAATTCTCAATCTCCCTTTCTTGCACATGCAAGTGCTGCTTGAGGATATGGTGAATACAATTTCTCTTGGCCGAAAAGGCTGTGCCACACTCCTTGCACTCAAACGGCTTCTTCTTCTGGCAGCCACTGTGTGTCCTCATGTGAATGCGGAGGGCCCGGTAATGCTTCAGGTCCTCACCACACAGCTTGCACACAGTGTCTGGGGAGCAGAAGGCATCCACCATTTCTGCGGCATTGCTGGTAACATATTCAATATTCTTCTCTATATCCTTCCTGGTCACTTTGAGGTGCTTCTTTCGCAGGTGCCTCTCACAATTGGCTTTCACTGTGAACGGGTAGTGGCAGATTTTACAGATATAAGGCCTCTCCCCGCTGTGTGTCCGCAGGTGCCGGATCAGCGCTGCCTTGTCAGCTGCGATGTAGTCACAGATGTTGCATTGGTATGGGGAAATACCCAAGTGAGAACGGATGTGAGCTCTCAGGACACCAGAGAAAGCAAACACCTGGTCACAGAAACGGCAGGGGTACAAAACTTTCCTCATGGTTGGGGCTTTCTTGTTCGCTGCCCCTGCAATGATGGCTTTGAGGTCTCCTTCTGTGACCTCTTGCTTGATCTTGGCTTCCATGCTCAGAGGCAGGAGAGCTTCGATGATGCTGTCCTGCTCCAGCTGCGTCTTCATCTCGTGCTGAGTTAAAGGCTCTACTTTGGGTTGGAGGAGCAACTGCGAGGAAGGACTTGATTTGGCTCCTGGCTGGGGGAGGTGAGAGTTGGACGAGGACTCCACCGAGTTCTTGATCAACCTCAGAGGGGGAGGTGGGAGGCTTGGGCTGATGCAGCCAGGGGAGGCTTGCTGGGCACTGATCAGAGGAGGAGGTGTAGAGGTTGCGACGACTGTTCGGGGCGTTACCAAAGGCTTTGGCTTCAGCGGTGGCATATGCTTGAAAATGGACTGCACAGGGACAGAAGGTGCCTTAGAAAGTGGAGGAAGACTGATTTGAGGAGGAGCAGAAGAAGCCATCTTCAAGATTTGCTGAATGTCCGCCAGCTCAATGGCAGACTCATTGGAGATGGGTTTTACCACAATACTGCTGTCAGGCTGGATGATAAAACCCTTCTGGAAAGGCTGCAGCGAGAGGAGCTTTATGTTTTCTTTCGTAGGGGGAAGGACTGAAAATGACCCTCCCATAGAGGCAGCTTCCAGAGGAGAGAGGCTGAGCAGACTGGTGCTGCCGGGTTCCTGAGGTAGGTTACTCTTCAGTGCTCTGAGCCGCATTTCTTGGACTTCATCTTGTGTATTGTCCTCTTGCTTGACAGGCTTGATGTCTTTGGTGTACTGTAGGCCCAAGGATGCCATGAAGGCTTTCTGGTCTGGGTTCTCGCCGGGTGGGGTCATGGACTGTGGCTTGTGCTTGTCTTTTCCCTGATCCACCACGTGAGTTTCTGTGTGCAGTTTGAGCGCCGAAAGCATGGGGAATGCCTTGTTACACGTCTCGCAAATAAATCGATGGAAGTCGCTGATGCACCTTCGCAAATTAGTTTCACACCAGACCTGCAAGACGTGCAAAAATATTTAGAGTGGACATCTCAAACTGGAAAGGCATCACATGCTGCTGCAAAACAAAACCAGTTCATTCTCTCTTCCACTGCCCAAGTTAAGGAGTTTAAAGCAGCCACCATCTGCCTGGCATGGAGATATTCCTGCTCCACAGCCTTTAGTCACCTGAGCGCTGTATCTGAATTAGGGGCTTATTCTGCAAAAGTTCGCTTCTATAAAGGCAAGCTCCTTCAGAAGGCTATTCAGACCCTCAAATACTTTTCCATCCTGAACTTCCCTTCCAGAAACCTCTCTCACTTCACGGACAGGACAGGAGCCTTAGCAGACTATACAGCAAACTTCAGTAAGCTGGGCAGTAAGACTACCTCCTTTAGCTTTATTACTCCAAAGAAACTAGGAGAAGAAAGAAAGAAAGAAAAAAAAAAAAAAAAAAAAGGCATCCAGGAAGGCAAAACAACATAAACCAACCAAAATAATATCCCCCAAAAGCAAATCAATGAAACGCAGAGCCCAAAGCAGAAAGGCTTTTGGTTAGTGAACTCTGATTACATTTATTCTCCCAAGAAAAATACTAAGCTCACAAATGGATTTTATACCTGTCCCTGAAAATGATCATGAATCCAAATGCTGTATTTAAATGCTACCCAGACAGCTTACATGTTGCAAAGGTTCCACATCAAAGAAGAGGGCAAGCGATAAATTAAGCAGAGGGCTGGCAAGATCTTTATATACTCCACACACTGTTCAGATACTTCACAGGTCTTGCCTCACAGTGCAAGCAAAACTATTACAAAAGGAAAAGTCCCAACATTTAAATCCCTTAATAACTTTAAATGTCTGCCATAATTACAAAAGAAATAAAACCAAGTTGTTTAAAAAGTTCTCTCTTCTCCTCATTTTGTAACTTTTACACTAAAACTCTACTAGAGTTACAGAATGACCTACATGCTCCCCTGGACCAGCAGCAAATTTCAGGCCTACCACCTTACAGCCAGAAGAGCTGGAAATCAATGCTTTAATCCAAGTAGAATAAGAAAAGTGGACATACTGAATAAGCATGGTCCTGGTGGACTGTGCTTTTGATTGATATCTTTTTTTTTAAAAAAAAAATAGATAAGCAGCTTCATCCAGACCCAAACTAAGGCAGGCAAGGTTTGACAGAGGGAGGAATAATACCATCCAATAGAAAGCTTTATGGCTCTCAGAAAAATATTTACAGACTACCTCCCTGCCTTTCCCCAGCCACTGTCCCTCAAAGGTGCAAAACCTTCAGAACTCACGTGACGAATGTAGTGGAAAGGTGCCTGGGAGTAAGTAAGGTGACTTCCCAAAGGTTTTCACGATAACATCTTTCACACCACAACTACCTCCTTATTACAGTAAACTAAATAATGTCTTGCTTACGATGTGTCCTCCCTATTGATTTTAAATGTGGGATGGTTTTGGGGAGAAGAGAACTAATGGGCAGGCTGGAAGGGGCAAGGATCTAGTACCACCGAAATTTTCCTTTAAAATATTTTTATAGATCTTTACAGCAATAGTTATCCACTGGAATGCTGAAATAAAACAACCCAAATATTCTTTGATGAAAAAAGAAAAAGGCAAGGCAGAAAGTATTTGAAGCCTACACAGACAGTGGTAAAGTGCTTCCCACAAAAAATTCTACACCCAGCCTCTGCCTCATCAAGGACAAGTCTGTCAATGAATTCAGAAGACATGGACTGTATCAGCTGGTACCTTAAGCTATGAAGAACAGAGAGTACCTGAGAAATGCGGGGGAACTTCCTACAGGAGAAGTCCGTGAATCCCAAGTCGTGGAAGCCTGCCGGAATCGAAGGGTTGTTCTGAATGAAAGGCTTTCCCATGGGATCTCTGGGAAGCTGCTTGTGGATAACTGCATTATGGCGCAGTAAGCCTCGATGAGTACGAAAGGTAATACAACAGATGTCACACCTGGAAAGGAGAGGAATAAAATAGAAATGACTTACTGACTGCTGTAAGCTTAAGAACTAGCATTCTTCTTGCATTAGGACAGCCTCCTTCCTCTCACCCCATGATACTAAGAACGTGCTAAATGCAAAACAAAGCCACAGCACGTCAAAAACCTATCACCACAGAAAGGCCATTTCAATCACAGTCACTTTCTACCAGTTTCTGGCTGTTAAGTTCACTGGAAGTTTAAAGAACATAGCATATGAGAACTGAGCGTCCCACATGGGCAGACGGCAAAGTGGCAGCTGAGACCACAGCCTTCTGACAACCTTCCCATTGTCCAACATAAAATATTTCAATGGCTTTACACGATTTCGTTTTTATTAGTAAGTACTATTAAAATAAAAGAAATTTAAAAAAAAACAGTGACAAGGAGAGGCTAAATCAGACTTAAGTAGCAAGCAGCTGCAAATGTATAAATAGCACCTTTATTTAACTACTGCTTAAAACATACTACTGCACACCATTCAAATACCCATGTATGAACTTCCTTCGTGCTGCCTTTCCATAAACTTTCACTGATGTTTCTCAAAGCTGTTATGAGAAATATACTGTTTTAGAAGGAAAACTAGTGCTCCTTGAAGGGGAGGAGGGTCAGAGGAGGGAGACCTGAAACAAGGTCAACATTCCTGACACTCATACACCCCCTTCACAGCCAGTGTGCCCTAAGAAAAATGCAGAAACAAAGTCTTCCTACCCACACTTTATTGCTATGATTTCTTGTTTTTCTTAAGTTCTCAAATCTCAAATTCAGCTAAACAAAAGTTTCTCACATAAAGCAGACTTGCATTAAACAATCAAAGGTATTGGAAATGCAGCTACGCTGCAGGCAGTAAGGACTATGCAGCAACATTTGGCCAACAGGTCAACAAACAAGCCCATTGCCTTTTAAATATCTGGTGTTTGAGCTCTGAAGCGTGACAGGTCACGTCCACTCTGCGTTCAGCAAGTGACATACAGTTTCACTCAACATGGTTTCTTGTGGTTACAGTTCCAGCTTGCAACCAAAGCATGGGTTTCACAGAAGCAAACACCAGTGAACGTGAAGCAGTCAGATTTTGTCAGGAAGAATATTATATGCACTAGGAGTTTTTCACGTCTTCCCTTGCCTTAGTTCTCCCCATACTGTCTTCGCCCTCCGTATCAAGGAAAAGGACATGTGCCTACTCATTAAAAAAACATCCTGCAATTAGAAATGACTTCTGACAAAATCCTGAAACCACCCCCTCCCTGTCCTGTCCCTAACAAACTCCCATTGTTGTTCTTTATACCACTACATAAACTTCCAAAGACCTTTTTTATTCCCTGAAAATGAAGAGATAACCAAGTCACTCACAAAGCAACTGGACTCATAGTCTATGAGTGGTGAAAGAAGCAAGTGTGAAGTATATGTAACATGGCCTTTGTTATCACGGTACCCAGAAGGCTGGGACATAAATATTATGCACTGGAGGTTTAATCTCTTTTATCTCCTCTGCCAATTCACTTGCATCCTACCTTTATAATTATAGCCAACACAGTCCCTGCATCCCATTAAATACCGAACCAATGCCATTTACAAAGCAAATGTTTACTTAAAGAGGTCTGCTAAATGTGACGACAATCTCTGGTGATGGTGGGGGAATGCCAACACGTAGCACTCCTCCAGCATCAGGATCTACTGCTCTCCTCCAGCTCACTTGGCAGCACCTATTCCATGATGCAAAGCTTTCATCTTCAGCAAAAACAAAAACACGCAACCACTAAAACCGCTGGGGGAAGGAGGGCATTAAAGAGTTAGAGCAGTCACCTGAAGAACTTGCAGACTACTGAAATAAATTCTTTTTTAGAGGTGATGAAAACGCTTTGCGTGAAAGCAAGCAGTGCTCCTGGCACACTCCTCCTGGTACGTCAGCGTACAGACAACAAGGGCTTGCAAGCAATGCTCCTGCACCACCGGGAGCATCGCTGGTGGTCTGTGGGCCCAGCTGCTCTGCAGAGGGATGCAGACCCCCTCCTCAGGGCGTCCTGAGCCAGCTCCGGGGTCCCCTATGTGCCTGTCCCCCCCTGGACCAGCAACACAATGCAGCAGCCGTATCCCCTCAGGAGTGACAGGGCAGCCACAGTTACCATTGATGGGACTACAGATCTACTGGAAGAGCTGGCGCCTGCCACGGTACCCTCAGGATTTGGGCTGAGCAGGAGCCAGCGCTCCTGGGCAAGCAGCCAGCCCCCACACACAGCGGGGAGGTGAGCTTCGTCCATCTTACGCTCCCTCACCTCCACTGGCTGTGCGACACGCTGATTTTAAGCACTGGTTTATTTAGGGCTCCCATCAAAAGCTGCACTTGAGAGTAAATCTTTCAGAGCAGAGACCCGTGTGAAAGTCCTTCGCAGTACACCTGTATCAACTACTATGCCTCAGGACAGTAAAAATTTGCAATGTAAAAATGGTGTTTTCCATGCAAAGGGAACCGCCTCCCCTCCCCCAAAACAAAAGTAATATATCTTGGAAGAGGAATATGTACTTTCTCTCTTTTATAATGCATAGAATTAAACCCCCCTCTGTATTTTTCTCTTTCCTCCTTAGTCTTCTCTCTTATTTTCTTTGCTGTGAGTGAGGAGGTGGCAAGCAAAAAGAGAAGCTGGGAAAAGGATTAAGCTCTTTTTCCATTCGGTCAAAAAGAAGCTCCTGGCTGAAAAAAGAAATATCCAGATAAATCACGCCTGGCATCTCAAGATGCAGGCACTTCGACGCATATAAGCACACCACGCGCTGGCTCAGCACCCTCCCCTGGTGTCACAGTTTACAGGATCACACAGGAGCTGGAGCACAGGAGGACCCGTGGACGCCCTCCCTTCCTCCGCGGTCCAGGCACACCTGTAGCAGCGGCCGCAGCGTGGAGAGGGGGAACAAAAACAGCCTGAGAAAAACCCTCCCTGAGAGATGCGTGGAGCTGCCTCTCCAGGGCAGGCACCTCGGGCGAGCAGGCGGCCGGCGGGCTCCGGCGCCTGCGCTGGCACCTTGCGCCCGCGCCGCTGGCCAAGGACAAGGGAGGTCATTGTAAAGCCGCTCCTGATGCTGAGGGGTGCCACCGTGCTGCCAGCTTGGGAGGTCTCTCACGCTCTGCAGACCTCACTTGGGCTTGTCAGTCTTCGCTACGGATGCAAGCTATTTAAAATACACGGCCCATTTGCCCAAGTGTATGCACAACGGGTTTTTTTGTGTGTGCGTGCGTTTGTTGAGTCCCCCCTCCCTCACCTCAAGTAAGGAGTCCAGAGTTTCTCCCAAATGACATGCCTTGAGCTTTGAATACAATTAGCAATGCAGATGCAGATAGGGATGTGTACCACCTCCAAGAAAAACTAACAGGTACTAAGCTTCAAAACCTAACTAGTTAAGGCAAGCATCATGCTGCATTGACTAAGGCTTGCGTTAATTTAAAATGGAGTTAGCTGCCATGCCTAACAATGCATTAACTGGAAGCATTACTTATTTTTTAAGGAAGCCTAACAATTAATTTCTCTGTTTTGTCATCAGTACTATTTTCCATCTTTAGGTAGTGTCAATGCTACAGTATTTTTAAATCCAAAACCACAGTCTAAGAAGGACAAGAGAAAGGAATCCTAGGTGATATGAACTTTTTTAAACCTTAGTTAAATTGCTTTAAAAAAAATAAAGTTAAATAATTGTGGAAAGTCTGAAAAGTCCAGCACATCAAATAGAGCATCTGAAACATATGGTAATACTTTGCTCATGATGAACTTTAAAAAAAACAAAACAAAACACCACCACCACCACCCCCCCCTTACAATTTCACAAGTCTGCTCATGTGTAGTGCCAAGTCAAACACGGATGGTATGGCTGCAGAGAACAGAGATGGGAACAGGTTCTGAGGTTGTTAGCAGAACAGGCAGAGCAATGGCTCAACACCTGAGTGAAGATAAAAGCACTCTACTTGCAAGGTAAGTTTCCAGATGTAGCAAATAAAAGCCGCTGTGTTATCATGTGATTGCTAGTCTTGGCCACGGTTTTCCATTTTTCTATAAATATGATTACAGAGCAGAGAGAAGAAAGCTGTTCAGTTCCAAGCACAGAGATTCAATTATAAGTAAAAAGGAAAAAAACCTGGTTTTAGCAGTTAAGACCGCTTTAAAACAAGCTTCATTCTCAATTGCCTTTATGTTTTGGAGTCATTCATACCTGTACAATGCACACGTAATACTAGGGCTCTGGCTCACGGGCAGAGGTGTACAAAGCAAGCGGGTGAGAAAACAGAACTGCTAAAACCCAAGAGCAGAACTGAAATATAATCATGTGACAACAGTGCAATGACCAGGCTGACCTTAGTGCTCAGGTCACATATCACACCAGGCGAGTCTGTTTAATTATTACTACACAAGTGCACCTTTTGCATTTTTTTTTTAAAAGGCAGACAAGGTCTCTGTGTAAAAACACACCATTAAAAAGCTTTCTACTAAAATTAGTTAGTATTCTTGAAAACTGTAATGCTAATTAGGATATAAAAGCATTTTAACAGGCTTTAAGAAATAGTCAATGCTTTGTGCAGCTTGTTCAAGGAGCAAGCCAGGATTTGCTATACTTATGACAAGCAGCACCTATGCAAGAGAAGTTTACATAAGTGATGCCTGTTGCTTTGCATTACACTCTGAGCCAATTCCAATCTGTCAGCAATGGAAATAGCTTTTTTCTTTAAGAAAAGGAAAGACATTTTAGAAAGGAAATGCAGAGCCAAATTTTAAGCAAAATTAATCAGTCTTGATTTTGATTAAGGGTAATGCAGTCAAACATTCAATCCTTCTAAATTTTGTATTTCAGTAATCAAGATGCGGATGCCAAATATTTATATCCATCATTCTGTTACCGAGAAATCAAATAAACACTATGCTCTGCATTACCTGAGGCTGGTGGTGGGAAAGTGACACTTAGCATTCCTCTACTTACACTTCTGAAAGCACAAAAGAGTAGACCAAAACCTGAAGACCTGAAGACTTGAGACCTGAAGACCCATGCAGCTCACTAACACTATGTTGCCCAAGTTGCGGATATCAATAAATAAAACCAGTGTTAATTTCTAGGCCTTATCTAAAATAAAAAGGTTGGTACCATTTTGTTCCTTTCCTCTCTGTGCTCTTTAACAACTGCCACAAACAGAAGCAAGGAAAACAAAACAAGAATTGAACATATCCTGAGAGAAGTCATTAATACACAGTTATGTTATTAAGTCATCTAACTCCTCCCACTGAAATCCCTTCCCTAATACAGCCAGTACATAAATTTCTACCTTTGTCCTTATTATTCTCCTTTCCGTCTCACAATAGTTGCAGAATTAATGCGGCTTTCCTTAAGAGCAACAAAAATCCTATGCTGACCTAAAAATAATACAACCGGGCAGAAGAGAAAGATGGGCGATTCCCTGCTGTTGACTCATGTCCACACCAGGGATGGGAGCAGGCTCCCAGCCTCCGCACTGGTAACGTGCGCTGTAGAGGAGGCCGACAAGGAGAGGGAGATAGGAGAAAGGATGGTTCTAAACATAAGGGCTTTCACCATCTATGAAAGAAAAACCAGCACCTTACAGACACACTCCCCTTCAGGAAAGGATTCCTTTGCTTCTCTCTCACTCCTTTTGGGGCAAGGCGAAGGGAGGGAAATGAGAGAGAGCAAATTGGTTTCTGCTCCTGTGCAACCCCACCCAGGTCCAGATACTCATCTCCTTTTGGATGAAAAACCCTTCCTGGCCTCCACACCCAGGGCCCTGGGAAATAACATCCACAGCTGCACTAATCTCTCCCAATTGCTAGAGATGAGTGATGGAAAAGCAGCAGTGCTTTGAATGCTGCTCCCGCCCCCCTCCTGGGGATCTCTGTGGGTCCTCCCGCTGTCCTGAGATGACTGTTCCTGCCTCCTTCCCCCACAGCATCACAGTGTGTCTGACCCCGAAGCACCGGCTGCTCTCCCACCTCCACCTTGCCCAGTGCTGTGGGTCGGCGCTGAAACTGCAAGCAGCACCGCGGCACTGGGAGCCAACTCCCTGCCAGGCACAACGGGCTGGAGAGACTTCCCTCCCCTTTCCCAGTGCGTACGGGGACGGACACAGCTCACCAGAAGTTCAATGCATGCTGCTTCACGTCCGCAGCAAAGGCGGGACTTTTCTTTTAACTTTTCCTCCCTCCCACCTCCCCACTGGCTGTCTGACTTTGTTACCAATGTGTCCCGTCGCTCCCTTTAATCCTCTCCCTCAAAGAAGCCACCCTTGGGTGCAGCAAAGGCTGAAACCACTGCACCAGCCCTTCTATTAATAGAGGGACACACAATGCTATGTGCATTCCTACAGCCGCGCTGTGGTCCAGGCGAGAAAAGTACCGTGTGGGAGCCAGGGCAGATCCGATATAAACTGGGGTGATGTTGTGCTTCAGAAACTTGTCGGCATGCCACGGAGCCAGTGTCCATACCGGCGTATCATGACTCCCACAGTCAGACCAACTCAAATGAAGTTAACTGCTATAAGGTTTAATAAAAAGGGATGAGCCATCCTGTGCCATCTTTTAACTTTCTTTGTGTGTGAGCGAAGAAAGATCAGGAAAAAAGATTTCACTTCTTCCCAACACTGTAATGAATTGCATGTACCAGCAACACTTCGACAGTGCCAGATATAAATACCTCTGCCCCAGTGGAACAGTAGCTTACTCTACCATTTACTTCAACAGAATTAACATGCAACTAAGAACAAATAAAGGGAACATGGGAGATGGCCTGCAGACACTTGCACAGACAAAGTAGTTCATTTTCTCATAATGACCTTTTTACTTAATAAAGGTCAAATTTTTAAAAACCAGAAGTGGCTGGACAGAATCATGGAGCAAGAGCTGTACTGAAGATCAACATAAATAACAATGAATAATTAGGGCAAGCATACCTGGTCAAAAAAAAAGCATGACCAGTGCAGTCCTCTACAGCTACCAAAACTGGAAGCTGCACAGCATCCAGAATAAAAGTCATTATTTGTACACACAAACTCAAGTGGACCTTCTGGTATTCTTTCGAGGTAAGAAAAGGAAAGCTATTCCTGCCTTCTAAGACATCTTTCAAATATGGATGCCAAGTACTTGTGTAGTTTTAAAATTAGTAGCAAGAGTTTAAAAAAAAAAATAACCTGTGTCTACCATGTTAAAAAAACCCAAAATTTTTCACAAGTAACATAAGAATAAATACATCTGCAGGCACTTGTCTATCCTATAATCATCCACTGATGACAACAGGGCTCGCAAATAGGTGCAGCCGAATCTGGACTGAACACCCTTGCCCTTATCTACATTTGCAGGTAAGCTATGCTGAGCACGCAGACTGACTGCTAACACAATAAGCAGCAGCCAGCACGTTGAGACAGCCTGCGTATAAACAAACCCCGGTCATCAGGATCAGGCAGGCATGCTAATAACCTATTTTAGCTCAGCCCTCTTTCCCTCCTGTATTCCCTTTTACAAGAAGCTTTCCTCTACAGTCCACTTTGCATTTTACCCACTTTCTATTCTTGCAACCGAGCTAAGATATTCAACACCATGTGACACACCACACAGTTTCACATGAGGGTATCGCTCCCTGTGTCCATTCACTATCTGATACTTTTACCCGGCTGCTCTGGATTCCCAGTCTCCTCGCACAATGAGCTCCCTGATGCGAGGTGACCGCTTCTAGGCCAGTGTTGGACTCGCACTGCTCTTCAGATGTTTCCCATCTCTCTTTTCTGAACAGAAACTTCAGAAAGCACTTAAAACACAGTTCTGGTTTGCTTTTGCAAGCCAGCATACACAGACAGATGCTCAACCGACTGATTTTACTTCTCCATTTGCTCAGTAAAAGGATGCATTCACCAGCTTGCTTGCATATCCTCTCCTCTGCCTTATCAACACTAAGAGTTGCATTGTACCACAGCGTATTTTTGGTCCTAGCGTTTACAAGAGCTGCATTTCACCCTCACCAGCTGGCTCATGGAATTGCTCCTGCACTGAAAATGCTGCCAACATTGACCAGGATTCAGTTCCTCGTTCCTATGAAGACACTGAGCGAGCAACTTGCAGAGCAGAGCAGAGCAGGAGAGTCAGCCGAATCAGCAACACCACACAACTGACCCTTGTGCGCTGCCGTCCTTGACTACAACCAGTCTTGTAGCATCGACTCTCTTAGTACTCAGTAACTCTAGCAGCAGTTCCTACCTAAACTAGCCTTGCTAGTACAATCTCAAACAATGACTAAGGAGGAAAGTATCAGGGCCAAAGTATAGTGTGCCAAAACCAAAGGTCAAGGAGGTCCATGAACATGTCTATGCTGGAGTGCTCTCCATCTCTCTCTTTGTACTCAATGATCATGTAGGATACAACCACCTCAAAATTATCCAGCTGCATTAAAAAAGCACAACATTTCATATTTTGAAGTGCTAAGAAGGAATGAGCTTATCTATGTGCACATCAACGGTTGTGACAGAGATGGAAAAGTAGTATGGAATTTCACAGCGCTGCATGAAGACTACTCGTCATTCATGCTTCAAGTTGCTTCAAGTTGCTTCCAGTAACAGTAGTGTCAACTACTAGGAGAAAACTTCCCACCACGAACCTGTAGTTTTGTCTCACAAGTAATATAAATTGCAAACAACATTTAGTTTTCCAACACATTCATTCTTCTAAGTTTGCAATGTCCCTAACACCCTCTTCCCACAGAAGGCTGACCACGTGTAGAAAGCTACATGCTTCATAAAAATGAAGTCAGCAGGATTATTCCCTACTATATAAGGAGAGAAAAAAATAGAAAGTGAATTCCTGAAGTTGCTTGAGTAGGCATTGGCAAAAACAGGAATGAAACTTAAGGGGCTTTTTCTGGTGTTTTTTCTTTTACATCCTGTACAATGTACTTTTACTCAGGCACATGGCTGCTCTGTATGCAACTTAGTCTTGTACTAGTCTTTTCTACTGGTGCTAATGACTGAAATAATCTCTGTACACTCTAAACTTGCACTAATTTATTTTCTTGGCTATTTTATCTCCCCAAAGCTGATGTACAGAACTGCCCTCAAGAACAGTAACTGGGCAATAAACATGTAATATTCTAGGTAGCTGGAATCATTTTGACTCAAAACCCACTTCCTTTTGTCTTGACTTAAACGGGGCTGCTCATGTGCATTGGCTAAAATGATTTAAGATTGGGACGTAGGTCCAGGTGCCTTGCAGCATGCCACCACCTGACACCATGCACTGAAGAACGGGCATGTGCTGGAAAAGGGGGAAACCTGGTGACCAGCCCGACAGACTCGCAAGCTGCACATGACACCTTGTGAAACAATTTATCCACAGAGTCCAGGAGACCATTCCTAGCGCATTTAAGTTGTCCACTCCTTCTGAGTGAAGCCAGGTAACACCAAGCCACAACCATAGCATTTTCCACGTGGGAGTGTTTTCAGAAACAAGAGCTTACAGTGGTTACCCTGGCAAAACTGGAGGCAGCTGACAACAGGCACCAATGGTCAGGGTGTCCTGACACTTTCCATTCCAGGACCTGAGCTCTTCTTTTACTACGCTTGTTACCGATCGAACTGTTCAAAACAGCTTTCCATGGTGGTGTTCAACCTCTAGCCAATTTGACTTTACAAGTTTCAGCAAAACTTGGGTAGGCTGTTTTGAAGAACAAGGTAGACTGTGAAAGACTTTTGGTTTTCTTTGTTTGGAAGTTCTACAGAAGCACATTACCCTGGGGCAAGAAAACTGCTTTCGCTGTCCTTGTGAAAATATGCCTGGGATTTGGCAAGTTTCAAAGCTTAATATATTATATCACTGTTTGGACATGCTCTGTAAAAGGTCAAAAAACTTAATCTACCCTGAATCCATTCATGGCAACAGGCATCTACTGGTTCTGGTCACCAGGTCAGCTCAGTGACTGAGGCAGTCAGTGTCTTTCACACTCTGCTACGTCTATTTATTTCTTGTCTCCTATAAAAAATCAGCAGACACAAATCCTGTAACTGAGGGAAATGCCACACTGAACCAAATGTGATCAGAAAGTTCCCGTAACACTCATTAAGATCCAGGCCTTTACCATGTTCAGACTGCACAACTATCCTCTCTGAGAACTGATGTTGAAACATGTCTGTAAGAAAGGAGGTAACTGCAACACCATCACCACCTCCCTCCTCCTCTCCTTAGGAAGACACACGGGCATGAGAGGCAGCATAAATATCTCCTTGCTGCTGTGAGGAAGGAAAAATTTAGAAACCTTTAGCTGTTGGTACAAAGTACTCTAAGAAGCCTCCTGGAGGAGAAGGAGAGGAAATATAGAGGGTACGCTCTGGTTACGATGAAAACCAACAGAGGAATGTTATAGTGCATGTACTTTTTTAAAAGCCACACATTTTACTTTAAGTCTGTTCCATCGTACTTGCCAAAGGAAAGAGGAGAAACCTCACATAGCGCCTGGAGAGGTTTCTCCCCAGGAAATCCTCATGTCTCCTTTGCTTGCACTGCTGATGTTGCTCAGAGCTGTCTGTCAGGCGACCTTTACAAGCACATTACCATGTTTGACAGCAACCCTCCGCCACAGAAGTTTCCAGAGAAGTTACCCCGCTCCACGAGGTTTCTCATTTTCCCTATTGGCTGCACAGCATTTGAGCGCTCTGCTAATTATATCAACACTCAGATACAAACTCACCAAAATAGACAGTGTCCTGAGGCCCCAGCTGCAGGGAAACAGACGTCGTCTTTAAATAATCCAGGTAGAGAGGCAAGGGAGGTCAGAGAGCACCCCTGGGCCACCTCCCACTGCAGACAACCTTGCTGGGACCAGCTCATGTCACTAATTAGGGTGCAGGTCCCAGGGCTTCAAAGGGACAGAGACTGACCAGAGGGGGTAATGCCATGAAGGAGATGCAGTGCCACAGCCCATTGTCAGCGGGACAAAGGGCCCTGTTATTGCTCCAAAGAGCAGGGCAGTTCTTATCGTAATTAGGAGACAAAGATGCACGATTTAGGATTTTACATAATCAAGAGATACTCTCCCAGGCAGGACCCCCTCTCACACAATCAGTGGATTAAGTATTGTTTATTCTGCTGCAAGTAAACAATGAGGTGCTCTCCCCCCTGCCCCCTACCGCTTGGGGCTTTACATGAAAAAGCAGTATTAGGGAAAACAATGCCGGGTGTCTTTTCATCTGACTTTGAACAGCTAACCCTGTGATTTAAAGTTGTTCATTTGACAGTATCTGGAAGGGTAATGGCCCACCCTGTAAATTAGCTGCTCACATACTGATTCGAGGGCTGCCAGACAGCCTTACCTTTGCTGCTGCTTAACAGAGCCGGGCAGGAACAGAGAGAGCGAGCTCTGGGGGCAAGAGGCTGTATTTACACTACAGCACTACAATGGCAGGATTAAAGGACCACAAGGAAGCCAGGCAGAAGCTCCTGCCCACCCCGGCACTTCGCTGCTGCTGGGGATGCACCCCTGAAGGGAGGTTGGTACCACCGTCAAGGCAGTGCATGCTGCTGCACCGGTCCAGAGACAATGTCCGCAATCACAGAATCATAGAATCTTTTAGGTTGGATCATTTTCATACTAACTACTGGGGGAACAAAAAGGAGTCCGATGTTTGCCCTGTGGTTTACAAAGAAAGGCACGGCTAGGCAGATTGAGCATCACTTATTTTTGGCCATGACAAAACAGCCTGTGCTGGGCTACCTAAAGCCGTAGCTCCAAACCGACTGCCAGACCTAGAGCACCTGGCTCTGGGATGCACGAAATCTCATACCTGCATCACAGAAGTCCTGAGGAAGTGACTCTACTTTTACAATATTGGCAATAAAAAGAGACTGAGGGTGTTCTGCTGCCTGCCCTTTGCTCGTAACACAGCTGCTACGCCTTTTTGTTTGAACTTTAAGGAGCGTTCTTCCTCCTCGTCTTCTACAATAAGGAAACACCAGGACTTGATGAACACCTTCTAACATTTTGCAGTTTGCTCCCCTGCCACGAGCACACCCATACACACGTGCCTCCTGCTCTGATACTCTAGCAAAATATTTTCTTTTCTTCATCTCTCTCACTCAGAAAAACACCCCTAAGCCCCACCAAGAGGAATCATTTCAGTCACATGAACTCAGGACTGAGAATGGCATGGCACTTTCAGTGTATCTTGTTGAATCCTACAAACAGTCTTGCAGAACTCTGGGAAACCAGAGGGTTACAGCCCCTGCCTGCCAAGGATTTTAACCTATTTCGTTTGGGATGAAAGCATCACCTTAAACAGCAGCCCAGACTGCTCTGCTTACCAGAGGATTTTCTGTTAGGTTGGGCCAAGCAGACAGTGTCATTTGACTTGTCTAGACTAGGACAAAAGGTGTGTTTTAAACCAGATAGGCAGGGCAAGTTGTATTTGAATATGTTAGCTGACCAGGGAGAACCACAGCTTCCTTGTCCTGTCCTATCTCCACTGACGTGTCTTAAATTGCTAAAGCAAATATTTGACACCCCCCCCCCCCCCTTACCATCATCCAGACAAGGCCATGAAAACCAGCATCTCAGCACCACCCTTAACTCATGCCCACAGAGCTTGACAATCATGGTTTTGATTTAAGGACACATTTTAGTCTTTGTTGCTCAATACAGTCAAGGGTAGCAAAATCCATTTCAGGAGAATATTATCCAAAAGCAAACATCCTAATCCTAGAGAAATAGCTGCATGAAGAGGAACAGCATGTCTGCCCAGCCAGTGTGTCTTTCTGCCTTGCTGTAGCAGACTGCAAACCTGCCAGGCTAGAAGGGTATTCCACTATCTTTTATCCAGCACTCAAAGCAAGAGAATCCACCTCTCCACTCAGGTCCATGGCATATAACTTTGCAAAGAGGTCATATCTTCATAGAAGCTTCAAAATGAGGCTAATGCCAGAAGAAGACTAATATCACAGCTGCTTTCTCTAAAGTGTAAACTGTATGGCAAAATTATCTCAGGCTCCCTTTTGTGGGGGTTGCAGAGCTCTTACCAGAGAACAACTGTTTCAGTTTTGCTCTTTAATGAAAATTTACTTCATTTACTTTGGAAACAGCAAACTCCATTTAATTAACTACTATTTGTTGGACCAAGTTTAAGAAAGAGCTTTCCAAATTCTTTCCTCAATATTACAGCACTTAAATGCCTTTAAAAATGGTTTTACACATATTTACCAAGGTTTTCTAATTAAAAATAAATGGAAAATTTAATACAATTAATTCCATTTAATAAAATGGCATGGAGCAGAGCCATCCCATTCTATTAAGAAACTGTATTCAGGAGAGAGTGTTGACACTTCAAGATGCTGAATTCTGCACCATTCCCAAGAGATCACTAGAGTCCAGCGTCTCAAAATAAGCTTAAAACAATGACAATCTTCTGCAAATGGACAATCTCCATTTCTAAAATAGCAGCTTTCCTACCTGTTTAAACTAGACTTGGAATATCTCTTTTGTATCTTCATGTACCTGGCTCTACATTTTTCTATGGTAAAAACCAGGAAATAAAAAAGTATCAGGAGTCCCAGGGGCAATTACTTGAACCAAAACACAACACCCAAGCACCTTCCCAAATAATTAATAACTAATTTTTCCTTGTTAAGAGAAGCTGATTTAAGCCAAAATCCAAATCATTCCCTAACCTCAACAGGCAGAAAAGCATAACACATTTTATTGAAAGTCTGGAACCAGAAATTCATCTGTCTTCACTCACTCCCATGACAGACAACAAAACCTTTATATTCAGCTGCCTTCTTCTCCCCGAGTGGAATAATCTCATAGGTTGGTACCTGAATGCTTCTATGAAGTTTTGCTTCATGTTTTAAGCATCTTTAGTCTAACTTGTTAAAATTTTGCTATGTTGGCATTTTACAGTTTTATGTAAAAACAGTGCTGAGTTTGGAGGGGAGGAAAGGGTGCTTTAATTTCTTCTAAAAACATTCCCAGCTATTAACTGGCAAGATTTCCTGTATTTGCAAAAAATAGTAAAATTAAGCCCTACAGCACCCTGGTGACACAAGATGAGGCAGGAACATTTAAAAACCTGTTCAAAATCACAAAGAGGGGCAGTCAACAGTGCAGGGGGCTGAATGGCTGTACCTCTCCCCAGCAGGCTCCCTCAGGCCACTTGGTGACCAGAAACACTCTTAGGACTATTTCTTACCTCAGCGAATTATCTGGATGTGTCTCCATGTGGGACTCCAGCCCATACTTGCAAAAAAAATCTTTGAAACACACTGGACAATGATAAACTTCCTCCTCAGCCTTCTTATCCCCTTCACCAGAGTGACCATCTTCGACAACCTTCAGAGAAAGGGGAAAAAACTTCACTAGACCAAATCTTAACCAACACACTAAACATGCAATCCTTTCAAAGCCCTTCTCTTAAAAACAGAGTAGCAGGCTTCATCGGTAACATTGCTGCAGGTGAGCAGAAATTACTCATTTCAGCAACAGAGAGGGTAAGTGACAGAGCCTCTGCGTGTGTGTGAGAAGGTGCATGACAGAAAAGGAGGCTCAGTAGGAGATAAAGTACGCAGCTAAGTCACAGATACATCAGTTCTAATGAGAAACTGCGATTTGAACAACTTATAAACCCGTATGTTTATATACCACTGAACTAGCATTCCTCCCCCTTCAGAAAGCCAGGCGAGCTGTCAGCCTAAATTATTTATGCCACTGAAGATACTGCCAACTGCTAACTCAAGTGGTCCAGGGAAAAGCAATAAACTTCTGCATGTTTTCTATAGCCCTCTTCTGATTACAGGAAGAAAAGCATGCATATAACAAGGGATACTGAGCTAAATGAAACTGCTACTAGTTTGCCATTTAGAGATAGTAAGTGGAAAGGGTTGAGTTAAGTTTGGCAGCCACCATACATTCTGTACAAATGACTGAAATGCACTAAAATATTTCATAAATAAAACCCTAATGGAAATGTCTAGCCTTCAAATACATATTTTCTGGTTGCTCTTGCAACTCCAATAATGCAGGATTATGCTACTGTGAAAGGGAAATGTACTACAGTTTATTTATTTTTTTTTTCTGGATCAAGACAAAAACAGACTTAAGCTGTTGCTGCTTCTGAAGTAAACGCTGTTTTTTTAGAAGTTCGAAACACTATCCTGCAAGACTACTATGAATTAAATGGGAGAAAACAAAACTAGGGGAAAAGCTGCAGTAGCAAAAGAATAGTTCATCCTCTTGTCATCCAACATCAATTATCTAATATAAATCATATGCAAATCCAAAAATTTAAACAATAAAGAATTAAACAAATGGAATTCTTTCAATCTCTGAAATTAGAAACTCATTTTCAATCTCAGACAACAGTGTTGGCTGCACAGGAAAAGCACGGCATCTTAAGATATATACAGGTCTGTCACAAGCCCACATTTTAATATTTCTATGCTGACTGCATGAACTCAACAGCTGACAGTTTAGGAGGTAGCCAGGAACATCTTTTGCTTCATGCCCCATAAAGAACCTTTTTTGCAGGTGTCCTCTCCTCTCTGTCCATCTCAGCATCGTGACTAAACTTTCGTTTCGAAGATAATCGCCTGCGCTTTAGCGGCGACGGGGGAGTTGTGCTCACTGTGCTGTTCGGATCCTTCTCGTGAATCTTCATGTGCCTGAACAGGAGGGGGAAGAAGACACCGTTAGCAGGCAAATCGGAGAGGAAAGTCTGCGTAAATTTTAATGCCAACACCACTTCTAACGTTTGCCTTTAAAGGATACCAGCAGAGATCCCATAAACCGGACTGCACTTCTGAAAAAAAGCTGGGGCACGATCCAGCACGGGCCGTTTGCAGTGCCCATGACCCTGCAGGGCCACGGCAGGGAGCCCGGCAGCTCTCCCCCACGCCCCAACCCCACAGCTCGGCGCCTGCCCTGCTACCATCTAGCCCCATCAGCACCGTGTCCGTCCCCCACCACCCAACAGGCCCTCCTTCTGCCTAATGCTGCACAGTAATCTACACGCCCGGCCTCCCAGTCTTGTGGCGGTCTAGTAAGTAAAAGACTGCACCGTAGCATCCATTTCTCTCAGTGCAAAAAGAGTGTCCCATCTTCAGCTGGCTCTCCTTTTGTAGTTTCAGATGGATCTGTATATGCCAATGCCAGAGCAACACTTCTTAAATACATTTGTTTTCTTCTCATCCTTAATGTGTTGGCGCACCCCAATATCGCATTTCAACTGCAACTCTGAAGTCAAGATATATCTGGTCACACTGTTCAGCTGCAGCAGGTATGGCTTGCAAAACTCTGTATTGCCGAAGCACGTTCACAAACCTGCCTCCCCAGGAAAACAACTATTTCTTGTCACAAAGACAGTGGAAAGGGGAGAGGGACAAAACGGCTCAGGAAGCAATCTCATGAATATCTGTATATAGCTGACCCACTTTGCCTTTTGGTTTTCTGTACTTGCAACCTGAGGAAGACACTGTCATCTAGTTCCCTTCAGTTAGATGAAAGGTATTGCTCCCGTGCTTCTTTTTCTGAGCACTCAAAGCTCAAATTGTAAATTTTCTTTTTAAAAAAAAACGTAGGGCCTTTAGCCTCACTTCAAATTTGCAGTGCTTTTGAAAAAAATCAAACTTGCGCTCCTACATGCAATGAAAATTTTTGCTTCTAATAGCTAGAAATAGGAGTGCAGGAGAGAGTTGCCCTTTGTCCATTCGACTGACTTCAAAGCAGCTCACGGGAGACAATGTTAATGGCATTTGGGCACATCCTTCAGAAGTCACACCCACAACTCAGCTCAGGACTGTGCCATTTAACTTGACTGCACGCTATCATGTTCAAACATGAGAGAATGTTGTAACCTAGACGAGTCTCGTATGTCCTCATAACTGCTTGGGTGTTATGACATAAAATCCGTTTTAGTTTTGGATGCCAAGGGCATGATGCTTCAAGATAACACACTGGACCGAACTGACCCACGGGCAGACTCCACTGGAGCTGCTGGGAGGACTGTCTCCTTAACACAATGCTTTTTTTAACATTTCCTTTCACCATCTCTGAACCTTAAAAAAAAAAAAAAAAAAAAAAAAAGGCATCTAAATTACCGTCTCAAACTACAGCCAGGCTTCTGAGGGTGTTATGCGGGAACAGCCTCAAGCCAAAAGCACCACATGTACCAGAATCGATGCAAGATTAAAATGGCTGTTCAGCTACTGCCTGCTTTCAACACCCGGCAAGGCTGGGGCTGCTCAGAGGACCAGGTCCACATGAGGAAAACGTGGCTCCCCCGGCCTCCCAGTAACCCTCACTGGTCACACAAATGGTGGACGGATACTGGTGTCACCTGTCAGTCACAGTGTTGGAGGTTCGAGGAGGAGAGAGCACCTGTCTGCAGACGTGCCCAGCAGGTTGGGCACAGCATCATGGAAGCGTTGCTGAATCTGACGTCTTTCCCTGTCAATTGCCTGACTGGGAGCAGACGGAAGGTTGAAACTCTGAGGGTTTGGCTCTCTCCAGGTTCGACAGGACCCAGGGAGAAGTCGGAGCGCTGACACAGCCTCTGGAGCGCCGTGCACTCCCCTGCCTCAGCCCCCTGGTAGCCCTGCCACCACAGGCACCAAAGCTGACTGATTTATCTGCATGAACCCAGTGCTACCTGGTCTCACAAACTCTGCTGGGAAGGCATCTGCAGGTACCGTACTGCCTCATTTTCTTTAGTCTTTTTTTTCTTTCTCTATGGCACTGACCTAACTTCTTCTGCTAGCTAGAGCTTCCTATGGGTGATAAATCAACAGCGTGAGGAGCAGTTGTCTGTATTCATGCAAGAATAAGGGAGAAGAAACCAGTTACTTGTTCAAAGGGTTTCTGTCCACAGTGGTTGAAGATAAAACTCAAAAAGCATCTGGGAACAACAAAATGTAGTATTCAATTGCACAGGCAAAGCAAAAGCTGGAAGGTGGTTTGTTAGGTTTTTTGGGGGTTTTTCCCTTCTTTTTTTCTTTTTGGTAAAAACTGCTTTCCAGTTTCAATGAGCTCTTGAAAGTGAGACAGAGGCTTTTGCATGTGCCCGTCTGTCCCTCGACCCCAGACACACACACATGGCCTGCATGCTTAACCTTGTGGCAGCTTGGCTGATGCATAACTAATATTACTTGGCCAGTTACTTTTCAGATAGCTAGAGAGCAAAAGCAGTCAAGCTAAATCGCATTCACCCAGAAAACAAACAAACAAACCAACCAACCTGCTATGCATTAAGCATGGGACTTTTTGTTCATATTTTCTTTTAACATCTCTTTTCTGCTAATAACAAGTATGCAGAACTCCTGTTTAGTAGCTACCTATGCAAAACAGCTTCCTTAGGGCTAAGTTCTCTCCTCTTGCTGTTTGTCCACCTGTTGAACTCTGCCTTTTGATGGATCTGTTCCTACTTGAGAGGGGTGCGATGGCACATCCACAGCATACCAAGAGGAGAAACTGTTGAGACCCCCAGGTTCGTGCCAGTCCAACCTGGCACCTCTGCCTGCTATGACCTAACGCACGCAAACATACTGGCTCCTGCAAGTCCCAAAAGCAGTCCAGCCTTGTCTGCAATATAACATATACTACTAAGGCACAGCTTGCTAACGTGGGTGCAGCACCACAGTGACGGGGCTTTGCTACATCTGGTGTCAAAGTCATCGACTGCCCCCAACTTGCAGTTCTCCTTCCTGCAACGTGCATGCTTTTGCCATGCCCTAAAAGCGAGAGCAGAATCCGTACCCACAGCAAGGAATGTGGCAATCCCTTCATGTTTTAGTTTTGCATATTTCAAAGGAAGCAGCTCGAGCTATTAAGCTATAAACAGGAAGACACCCTGACTGCACCTTTGACTTTTACTGTGTAGGTCAAATATCACAGTGGCTGTGATAGCTCTCTGCATGCAATCATTAAGGAAAAAAGAAAAATCCAAAACCTAAGCAGCCGGTTCCAGAGTTCTTAAGAAGAGTCGCAACCTGTCCACATTACAGCCAGCAAGTTTGTTCCTTTGGCAGGTTAAGCAAGTTTCACTACATCAAGTCAAGGGTGGAGAGGAAAAAGATTACTAGACCTTACAGCCCAAGATAAGCGGGAAGATAAAGCCAAGCAGTACAAAGGATAGACACAATCTCCATCTCTCTTTTACTTTGCAACATGGATGTCATTCTGCCTCAAGAAAACATTTATCACACAACTTGGGTTGAACTGCAGCAGATGCCAAGTCACATCCACATCCACAATCTGTCTTTTAAAGTTAAACACTCCCTTCACCAAGGCTCCTTTTACTTAAAAAGTTTCCTAACTATAATTGGGGGGGGCAAGTATTTGTGTTGCCTTACCCTCCCTTAGAAGAGTTTGCCTTGCTTAGATCTTACATGTAATGCTGAAAATGCTCGACCTCACAGTTTAGCCTGCCAAGATACAAGGAGAACAGGAACAAAGCTGTGCTTAGAAGTTATTTTCCCATTGTGACTATAACAACATATTTTGGCCTGACAACACTGGCATACTTTGAATACAAAAGCCAGGCTCACAAGTCAGCCTGGCTTTCAGCATCTTACAATGATAAAGGAAAATGATATGACATTAATCAGTTCCAGAAAATAAAGATAAACACTCAACACTTTAAGTGAGAATTAAAAAAAAGCAAAATAAGGACATGCACAGAAATGTTCATATTCAGCCACAGATGCAGGTTACAGTAACATGTGCCAGCAGCTGTGAAGTTACCACTACTGCAGCTCAGAAGAGAGCCAGAGCCACAGAGGATGAAACTTGGCTTTTTTTTTCTAATTTAAATCCATGAATTGTGCCTCTGAGCCATCCTACAGAGCAACCCAAGAATCACAGACAAGCTTAGGAAGGTACAGAGCCCTGAAGCTTGCACTTCATATGGCGTCCAGCTCTGGAGTCCTCAGCACAGGACAGACATGGACCTGTTGGAGCAGGTCCAGAGGAGGGCCACAAGAATGGTCAGAGGGATGGAACACCTCTCCCGTGAGGAAAGGCTGAGAGAGTTGGGGTTGTTCACCTGGAGAAGAGAAGGCTCTGGGGAGACCTTATTGTGGCCTTTCAGTACTTAACTGGGGCTTCTAAGAAAGATGGGGACAGACTTTTTAGCAGGGCCTGTTGCAGTAGGTAGGACAAGGGGTAATGGTTTTAAACTAAAAAGAGCATAGAATTAGACTAGATATAAGGAAGACATTTTTTTATGATGAGGGTGGTGAAACACTGCAACAGGCTGCCCAGAGAGGCTGTAGATCCCCCATCCCTGGAAACATTCAAGGTCAGGTTGGACAGGGCTCTCTCTGAGCAACCTGATCTAGCTGAAGGTGTCCCTGCTCATTGCAGGGGGGTTGGACTAGGTGACCTTTAATGGTCCCTTCCAACCCAAACTATTCTATGATTCTGTTGTTATTAGCATCCCCAGCACCCATGTACACATATGCTTGGACAGCACTGAGGGTGGAAAACTAAAGTGCAACCACGATACACAGGATGAAAGGAAGGAGATAAAAATTTGATCTTAATACTAGGGAGGACTCCCTTGCACTAAGTGCTAGCTAGCCTCATTTAACCTCACAGAGAAAGTGGTGGAACTCTATTTAAAACGAGACCAGATGGAGAGCCAGAAGAATTTGTAAAGAATAATCCTGAAATGGAAAAAGGAAATTAAGTCTTTTCCAAACAAGGTCTGATCCACCTCTGAACTAAACTAGCGTTTAAGAACTGCTATGCAAAAAATGCAGATAGCTTGCTACACACTATGCTTTTTGCAGCACAGCTGTACAGGAAAAAGCTCTCCTTGTAATCTCTTCCCTCCCCCTCACGCAAGGAATTTCCCAGGTGAGCCAAGAGGATCCAACTGTGTTACGACTGTGTGCCAGTCAGTCCTCTTGACAAAATCACATTTTTCAAGTGCCTGACTGCCTTTCATTCCGTCTTCCCTGTGAGAATCACCTTCCACTTCCCTTCTCCAGCCACAACTTTCCTCTCCCCTCTAATGGTCACGTGAACAGGATGACTAAGATGATACTGCACAAGAATTCCCCGAGCTTCTTTCTTCTTTCTTTTTTAAAACAAATGGGCAGAAAAAGTTTTCAGCCCCACACTGTAATGCTGAGTGTGATTTCAGAAGGGTGAATATTCCACCAGAACAGTATCAAGTGAATACTTTGCTACTTTTCATTGAAGAAGAGACTTTTGTAATAATAAAAAAAAAAAAAAAAGAATTCAAGTACCTTACTCCTTTTTCTCCCCACGGATGGTGCTGGATCAGTGCCTAAGGGAGGTGACTCATGGGGGGGGGGGGGGGGAAGGCATGTGTCCTAATGAAGTGACATGCAGCTCCTGCGGGTCACATCCCAGTCTTTACCGCATCTCCAAAAAGGGCTGCTGTATTTTTTTAATGCCGAGAGGATTTGCATGTTGATCGTATAAGCTTTCTGGAGGTCTCGAAACAGGGCAGCCTACAGCTTCAATGCCAAAACCAGAACGTGGGCAGGTTTTGACTGGCTGGCTCAAGGCTAGAGCGAGGAGTCAAAGCATCCTGAAAGAGGCAACTGCAAGAAGCAGCTGCTCCCAGCTCCGGGTCCCACTGAATTATGAACAAAACCAGGAGCTCCTGCTTTGCATGCAGATAACCCGATCAGCACCACTTTGGCTCTTGGAGAGGAAGCATCCCTCCGCGTGTGTGGGAATCCTTCACCTCTTAACTCTGGGGAGAAAAACCGGACCGTAGCTGCAGCCCGGGTTTCCACAGCTGCTGATGTGCTCCACATCCCTAAGAGAAAGTGCCTGCCTGGCTCAGAGGCCCAGGCAAAAGGAAGGTGTGGAACGAAAGGGTGTATCTGCAGCCTCTGAGCAGGGTCCAGAGTTAAGCCTCTCCCTTATAACTATGGCAGCACAAGCATTCCTGGCTTTCAGTCAAGAGAGGTTTATGCCAGGTAGGTCTGATTAGAAGGAGCAGCATGTCCAGAGGGGGAGCAGCAAGCAATTTCACTGAGGCCTGGTTGGGAAAGTCCCAGCATCTAAATCAAGATTAATTCTTGAGCACAGGATCCAGTGCATGTATAAACACCCTCCTCCTCCCTCACATCTCCACGCCTGTGGAAACGCAGTGGGGAGGCCAATGAATCCGGGCATTATCAGTCCAGAGAGATCATCTGACAGTATCAAGTTCAGGTTCTGGCTTCAAATCCCACATATTATTCTAAGTTTCTCCACTTTACCACTAGATGTACTCTATACTCTACTGTATTGCACATGGCTGTTCCTCATCTCCCTCGTGATTTCTGAGCAGTTTGATATCAAAATCAAGGCGATGATCCTCATACATGTGATGCTTATCTAAAGACAAGGGAACCACACATCCAACCACTCAGAGACTAAATAAAAAACAGTGCCTTCCATCCTTCACCTTATTTAAAATACACTTCTTTTTTTTTTTCCTCCAATGTCAAGAGTTCTTCAAGTTCACCGAGCTAGTCTGGGAAGGACTGAGCTGGTCAGAAGCCCTAAATACAATCTAATTGATGCAACTGCTTTACCTCTTGCACTGTTTTCTTTCCTGAGATCTTTCACTTACATTGCTACCTTCGAATACCAGTAAATAATCTCCAAAGAACCAAAAAAACATGTTTTCAATAACCTACAGTAAAGAAAAAGCACATCTATCATTCAGAACATGACCAAACATCTCTGTATTAAAAAAAAAAAAATCTTCTTTGTCTAAGCTTCAACTTCGTGCCACTGTATCAGAACCAACAAGAGTGCAGGATGCTTCTGAGACAGGTTGAAATTAGAACTGTGACGTTCTTCAGGCCCCATGGAATGAAAAATGGCCCCCAAAGTAAGAGAAGGCAGCCTTCAAAATAACACTGATAACGTCTCTTTTGAGAGATTTCTAGGTCACGTCATCTTTGCCACTGTTTTTGTTTCATTCTGCTTAACAAATGTTACTTCAGCCCAAATTGTCTAGAAACGTAGGAAACCCCAGGGAATTCCTCTTCAAAACTTCTGCCATTAGACATGCATGGGAAGTAAATCCTAAACAAACAGAAAGTGAAGCAGCAGCATTTTTAGGAGCAATCACTATTAATACACTGCTGCTAACCCTCTCCTCAAGAGTCTTGAGAATATGACTGGAACTTAAGTCAAAAGTGCAGTAACACTATACCCTTTGGTTAAAGAGTTTAGTCAGTTGTTTGTTTGTTAAAACATGTAGAGAATCTGTATTGACAATGTATTTCCAGTGCTAATTACCAACATCACCCACTTAAGAGAGCAATCCACTCAACCCTTGCCAGTTGTAATCACAGGATCCACCAGAAAGATGCAGGTAATTTTGCAAATCAGACACGATCTGTACTTGGACAAGTTTCTGTTTGTCTTCTCTTCTTGGCTTGTTTGCTATTTGTATCCTCAAAAAAAACCCAAAATGACCCAAAAAGCCCTCAGACATGCATGCACACTTCACAGCAAGTCAAGAGACATCGGAATACCAAAAACCCAACCATCTGGGAAACACCCTCTTACAACTGCGGAGCAATCTCAAAACAAATTTCAAGTACCACCAAATATTCTAGTGGTAACCAGTGCTGAATGCTAGCATGGGATAAACAAAATGAAGCTGAACAGCAAGAAATCTCCATGGCTATGCTATTAAGAAAGCCATTGCAACGCATGCTGTGAAAGAGCAGGGTGGGGCGAACAGGTCCCAGGAAGGATCAGATTGGGAAGCACTGACTCATTTTAGCCACACGTCCGCAACCGGGCACAGCAGGAGATCCCCCAGCTAGCACTCCCCACAGCATCCACGCGCTGCAATCTTGCCGGCACAGTGGCAAGGCTCATTATCCTCATGGAGGCCCCAGCACTTATTAGCTCTGTCTATCAGGGCTAACACGGCCCCAGAGAGCCTCCCCGCATAGCAGCGTGCAGCAGCATGTGGGTGTAGCAGCCCCCTTGGCGTCACCCCGGGAATTGCTGCGGCCCAAGGTGCCACACAGACATGCCATAAGCATCCCCCCAAGTTCAGTGCGGGCTGCCGCGCTAACTCCCTGCATAACGAGGTTCTCCCAGCAAAGCAAAAATAGCCTTACAGCAGGGTGGCAGACAGCATCATTAGGATGACATGAGCATTATTATTTAGATGCACCAAGACTAGCTCGATGCATTAAGGCTGCAACAGCCACCTGTGATTACATTCGAATGACAGATTAGACATCCCTTTTCAGTGCTACCAGGACAGTCTGCAAAGTTAACCAGTGCCATGCAGCTGCCAATACATGATACCTAAGGATATATGATACACATGCATGCACACAAAGCATTTTGTATTTTTATCCTAGAGTAAAAATTTGCTTCGCTGTGAATAAAGGCAAGTTGTAAGCATGAGTGAGAGGAAAGATACTGATCTACAAATCCAAGGGGGGGGGGGGTACCATTTCTGAATAATTATGCTGTATTCACATTTAAGCAACTACTTGCTACGCAGAATCAGCAAGTTCAAACAGGCTGAGATTGATATAACCGCATTCCCAGCTTGGCTCAAAGGTACTCCTCTTCCCTACCAGCAGCATTGTCAGAACACCTCAAAGGAAAAAAGGGAGACAAATATCTGCCTGATGATGTTGTGACAGGGAAGTGATTCAAACCATGCCTCCAAAGCAAAGCTTCCCAAAGCACAGCAAAAGAAAGCACACATTTGCAGTTTGCATCAACTCTTGCACAAGGGAGGACAAAAGAGTAGGGCAATGCAGTGTGAGCTTCCCACTATCACTTCCACCAAACTGCCTGCCTGCAGTCTGCACTGAATTCAGAGCAGACCTAAATTAACAATGCCAAATACTGCAAGGAGACTTCTAAGCCATAAGAAACCCTTTCATAAGGGACAGTATTAAACAAGATCCTTCTGAGGCCCCTGTAATTCCTTAAGCTTGGAGACAAAAGTTTATTAACAACAATAAAATTAAGCAGGAATAAGATTTTTTTTTTAAGTGTACCAATCACTTGGCCTGGGACATTCTGAACTGCTGTTTTCTTTCATCTTTTTGGAAATTTGTGGTTTTCGGGCACGTCCTTTAGTTATAATGGTATATAACCTTAGCCAATTACTTCATTGCTGATTTTTCAGGAAACTTCAGGTTTAAAGAAAACAGGTGGGTTTAGATGGTAAGGACAATTACAGCAGTTTCAAATTTTAGCATCAGGAAAAAGAGGCAGGGGGGAGAGAAAGAGAGAGAAAATTAGAGAAAGGATGTCAGAAGGTGGAGAAGTTTTACCCTTACGAGCAAACACAGTTGAAGAAGTCCTACGTACGTCCTGCCTCCCCCCGCAAACCGCACCCCTTTACCAACCAAGCAAACATAAGCCCCAGCTACTTCCCAAAACCAGGCAAAGCCCTCATGCAGTTGCTTCCCTCTCACACTCCACTGTTGAGCAATCCTGATGGCACACAGCACAGAACAACTTGCTGCGTCACACAGCTCAAGGAGGAAAAAATAGACAGCCACAGCAATGCTGGGGACGCTGTGCAGATGGAGCAGAATACCTCCGCCCGGCACACACACACATGCACGCACGCACGCAAGGAAGCTGCACTAGATAAGAGAAGCACATCTTCGTTGAAGCAGGGTCTTTGCATCACCCCGCTATCAGCAGTCACCAAGTAACTCGAGGGGCAAGGAAGTAAGAGGTTATCACTGCACGCACACAAGTTGTGCAAACTTTTCCCAGCGCTGAGGACGGCATCCTAGCAAAAGCTTTCACGTGCTCAGCCCATTTCCTCTCCTGTTCCTGAACATGTGGTCCTCCTTCCTCACCAGTGGTGATCTCACAGCATTCCCTGCCGAGCACATAAGCACTAGAAAAAGGTTTTGCATCTTGTTACATGTCTGTTTAGTCAAATGAAGTAGCTGGAAACAGAAGTCCCCACGTGACTTGTGCTACTTTATGGGAGTTTGGGAACTTTCACCCTCAAGTGAAATTAATTTTGGTGCAGCCCATAAGCAATATGGATTGCCTTACTCTCTTCACCCTCAGTTTGAAACTGTCAAGAAAGATGACACATTGAGGTGGCTTGATGTCAAAAATGAGCCATACAGAAGTTGTACACCTCTTCTGTTTTAAGACATCTTTCCACATAAACCACTGGAGAGCTGACTCTGAGGATTTACCAAAAAATCGCTGAGAGTGTTTAGAAAACTTCAGCTAATAGAGCAGCCTGAAGAATTCCGCATATCTATAGAAAGATACAGAAGAAACAGAAAGCAGTATTCACATATTGTGTGCTATTTACCAGTTGTATAATGGCACTGCTACTTTATAGACTGTGTCTTTGCCTAAGCTGTGTGCATCACGGCTCAGAAACCCAAATGAAAGGCCCTGGTTAAGCCCAAACGCCAAGATTCCCCTCACTGGTTTTTTTTACAGCTCAAGAAGTTTCCCCAAATGCTGTCAATGAACAGCCTATTTTAAAAAGAGGGGAGAAAAGAAAGAGGAAGAAACCCGCTGACCCTGAGAGGGGGTACATTCTGCAGTTTGCTGGTTCCAGCATGCTGAACTAGAACAGGTTGAGCAGGTTAGATACTGGGGGGAGAAAAGGTAAAGCTGGAAGACATACATTAAAGGTGGAACGACAGCAACCACAAATGCAGTTTGAGATAGACTTTTTCCTCATTCTCGTCAGTACTTGGCCCTGGGGTCTTTTCAGACAACAGGAGGAACAGCGAACACACATTAATTAGAGAAGTGATGCAAGCATTTCTGACGTGTGCACACACAACAGGCTGAGCAAAGATTACCTTAACATACAAACTCTACAAACTCTCCCAGCAAATTTTCTCACCACCAGCATTTTCTACACAGAATCACTCAACTGAAGTATAAGCTAGAAGACAAACCACCAACCAAAATGCCAAAAAACCAACACGTTACTTGTTAACCTTGAGAGCTAACATCTCTGCAAGAATCGCGTTAATCTGGCTTATGGCAAAGGACTAAAAGCACCTAAACTCCCCGCAAAGATCACCTGGGTTTTCTAGTACTTGCTAAGTCTTGTATTTATTTTGTAGCTCTTCAAGGTGAGAAGGGGAGGTAACATCCCTGAGAATACTAGACCTTCAGAGGAGGCGATGTTTCTGAAAGGGTGCTTTAGCCGGAAAGATCAAGGTCTTGTGCTGCCAGGCTAGAGTCTCATCTGTCAAGTGGCTTGTGCTCATTTGAACTGTGACATGGGTAACAAAGCAGCACTAAGCTACGCTCAATATGCTCTGTTACACGGAGATTTATGTTATTGCCCATGAGGAGGGTGGTATTACTCAGTTACGTCAGACTACCTTCCCCTCGGCACCAGTCGCATCAGAAACCTAAACTTATTGAAAGCAGCATGTACCCTTTTTTTGCCTGCAGAAATCCAAAACATAAAATTCCACAACCTTACAATGCACAAGATCAGACTTAGCTACTCCTCAGAGGCAATACACACAAAATCTAGGACTGAAAGCACACTGAAGTCTTTCTTATGTTGAGGTACTGAAGAGCTCTGGAGATGCAAGTATAATGTTCCTCATTGTGTACACTTCAGTTCTCAAGAACAATGGAGCTAATTAAGGTCTGCGTATAAATCTTAACTCTGCACTTCCTTGCTTCGCTTGATTCTAATCAGATCTCAGCGTTCATGTTTTTGTGTTAACTTCCTTTGCTGTTCTTTAATGATAACTGAAGGGGAATACTGTCCAAGGCTACAAGCAGCATGTAACATGTCTGAAATCATGGCATCTCCTTTCGCCTCCGACTGCTCACAGAGGTACTGTGGCACAAGGGCTCCTTCAGAGCCTCTCACTGCTAAAGACATCTATGGAGGGTTTTTTTGGAGCACCCTATTTATGCGTCATGTGAATTAAATAGAAGTTTATATAAAGTCTTTACAAAAGATGACCATCTACTCAGCAACAGTGAGACAGACAGAAGTTTCTGCCTGGGACCATTAAAAATACTGTCGTCTTCTACTTCTCATCAAAGACAGAGAAACAGACTTACTTACTGCTATACTGGTGTTGGAAAAGCCTGACCTTTTCTTTCTTTCTTTTTTAATCTTCTTCAAAACATAGGGATCCCAGCAGAATACCAAACATTTACTCTGGATATATCTGCTGACAGGACAGAGAACAAAAAAACTTCCCTCTGCCTCTTTCCCCATCCTTATTTACAAAATGTATTAGCAAAACGTAAGAAACTTTTTTTAATTGCAAAAAAAACCAAAACAGCTATCACATCTCACCTGTCTCCTACAACCACAGTCATCAGTTAGTAGAAGCAGAAATTAGTCTTTTGTGTTTGCTATCCCTGCTCAAGAATTAGGGCACTTGCATTTGCTGAAGCTTATCTTTCACAAGGATGCTGACAGTGGTTAAATCATCCCCCACATATAAGGAATGGATCTGAAAGCCTGTAATACAGCCTGCTTCTTCATATTTAAGAGCACTGTCTACCAATTATTACACTGAAATAAAAGCTCCTTAGGAGATGGCCAAAGAGACATTTCTATTGTGCAAGACAATAAAAGAGGGCCTTTTCACACGTGTGAAGTGTCAATCATTTTCAGCATCATGAGTTCCTTGGCTATTTGTTTTTAGCTTCAAGTTCTTATATGTTCAGTTTTTCAAAGCCACACAACATTTAACACCAAATTTCCACCTGGCCATCTTTGCAAACCACCAGAAACCAAACCATGTTGTAATAAGGCATGTTTTCGTCCCTCTCGCCTTCTGGAAAAAAAAAAGCTGATCACCACATTTGGCTATGCTCTGCCTCCAAAAACTCCCATCTTAAACCAATGCCAGACTGCACGTGCTAGACTGCAGAGATCCTATTTGTACTTAGAGGCTGGGCATTGTTATTGCACTGCACCCTACAAAGCACACACAGTGTACTGGAAGCAGGCCAATGCCATAAATAACACAGGAGCAAGTCACAGGTGGAATGCAGGGAAAGGATGGATTCAGGCAGATCTTGAGGACACTCTGCCTATTGGTTATTTGCAAAGTCAAAGGCAGTCTGTACACACGCCCGCCCATGAAGCACAGACCCATGTTAAAGAGAGTGAGGAAATCATTAAAGCATATGCATCTCAAGCCCTGTGCCTTTATCAGGATCTGACACTCATCTTCCAACCACTACATTACAATCTTCACCAAGCAGACGCTCTTCATTTGCCAGTGAAGATGGCTTACTAAAACATCAAAATTCACAGGCTACCCTCCAGCACATGCATTTTTTTCTTTCTCAAAAAACTCATTTAGCAACATATACACACACATAAAGTATTGTTTAAAAAAGACTGAATATGAACATCAGAATAGTACCATACCCTGATAACAAAAACAGCTGTTTGTCTCTCCACAGCACATTAAAAAGAGAAGTTTGGGAAAATTATCTAGCACTGAAAATAAGATTGAGAATGAAAGTGCCTTCTTAATTAAAAGAAGAAATACCTTCTTTGATAGGACCCTTTGTAAGCATGCTTCAAAGCATAGCTTCTGCGATCCAGATCTTCCAATTTGAGTTTCAAAGACTTCTGCATGTGGTTGTTGCATGTGGTGTTTCGCGTGTGCCAAAAAAAAAATAAATTCCCCAAACTTTGAGACCTGTTTCTGAGTACCTACAAGTACCTATGTAGGATGTAAATAAAAAGCCATTATGAAGAATTTTACTCGGTATGGAGTAAGAAGTGGGAGGAGAGAAAGAAGGTAGATACCTGTGACCTTTTGTTTTCATATGAAACCCTTCGGTAGGTTTGCATTACTGTACTAATATGGACAGCCTGGTGAACATCAGCCATGGATACTGCAGCTTCGTTTACCAAACTGGGGAAGCTGTGGCTGCAATACATATATTACCCCTTTAGCCTTTTCAGACTTGCCACAGAGACTTTAATAGCTACCCACTGGAAACTGGCAGGAAGGTCATCTCTCGCCTCCCTTCTGGCATTTATATCCTATTAACATTTTCAAGTTGCATGGAGACCATGTCTTTGGCAGGGAGGAAAATGTGATTTTAAAGCGATAGGCAGAGAACATCCTCAGTCACAGAAATGGAAAAGGAGCTGTTGGCAAAGTCTCCTACCCCTGAAGGAAACCCTTTTGGAGCAAGTGGAGGCATCACCCTTCCCCCTGAAGCCTGATGCATGTTCTACTGGAATGCAACACAGTAAGTCAAGCAAAGTCTTTTCTCCATCTCAAGGTCCCTTGCTAAAGCTTACAAACCACCACCACCACTAAAACTCACAGCAGCAGCCTAACTCCTCTGTCTGCATTTTGTGGAGATGCAGTGGTGGAGATGGAATAAGAGGCTTGCAACCTCCTATTTGGTGGCAGAGCCTAGACCCAAAAGGGCTCCTCAGAGTTGGCACTATTCATAGATAAACTCCCCAGGGAGCTACCGTGACAGTACAGATGGAAAGCCTTTAGTAATTGCAATTTATTGATTGGAGACACTACTTTGGAAATCCCCAGCTTTTTTCAGAGCTACAGAAAACTCCTTATACACACCCCCCCTCTCTTTCCATATAGTTTATGCTCGTGCTGGAGATCTGATAATACTCAACTTTAATTTACTGTGTCCAAGAGAAAGCCACAGTGTCTGTGTCTCTAGCGTGAAAGTGTGAGGATCAGTATCTCCTAAATTGCAGATTTTCCTATGTACTGATCATGACAGTGCCATTCCAGTTATAGGAATTTTGAACTCAAAATTACCATGATCTAACTCCTTCCTCCAAATTCCTGAAAAGCCCCAAGAAAACAACACACCAAACTCCCAGATCAGTCCCTGATGCTAGAAGGCTTGCTACTTCCAAGAAGACTTGCTCTTTCCAGTACTGGTCAAAAAGAAAACTCTCTAAAAAACTCAACATTGTCTCCAGCTCTCCTCCTCCAGAGCAATTCCTGTTGCTGATAGCAGACACTGATGGATCTCCCAGTTATCGTACCAGATTGCAACAACCCCCCTCAAACAGTAGGAGCAACGCTGATATGGAGACAGTTAGCTTGATGGTACATTCAGAAGGAGAAAATCAGCTTTTTGCACTGGACATTGAGCACTCTGCAGAGACCTTTGCTCTCTCCAACAGCGACTGTCCCCACAGGAGGCTCCTGCCACTCCTGAGCAGCCTGGCAGCTGTAAGAGAGCTTTCTGAGGTGTCCTGGGCTCATGGTTCCCTGCTGAAAATCCTGGCCAAGACTCACCCTAGTCAGAAAAGGAAGCAGGTTTTAACCTCTTTCTCTGAATGTTGCTGCACAAGAGAACCTTCCCCCTCCACCCCTGTCTGCTGTGCCCATTCAGCTTGACTTGTTGTCAAGGAGCCAAGAAGAACAAAAAGAAACCGGACTTTATGTGAGAGGCTATGACTCATTTACAAATGAAGTGTTGCATGACAGTCAGAATTGTGGGAGTCAGGAAGGGCAGCATCAGTTTAACAGGTAAAGAGTACACACAACACCCCAATACAACTAGACTTACCCAGAGAAGAGATGGGCAGAAAAGAGTGTTCCCGCTCCACAAAATGGCTATTGCAAAAAAGTTTTGCCCACAGGCAAAAGAACAGCAAATAAGAGCTCTGGAGTGTCTCTTCCTCTCTTCACTTAGTAAAGTGAGGGGCTTTCTATGGAGAAGATAGGCACTTAAGAGTGTACCAACACTGATATTTCTAACCCAGAAAAGCAACCAAAACTCCTTCCCTCCTCTACTCAGCTGAATGTCTAATGACCTGGCGGCTATGAGGTGGAAAAATGGATCAGAAATTTAATCCTCTGCCGGAACAGTAATAAGCACTCCTGTGGCACAGTATTTCCCTTGACAAACCCATTTTGTTGGACTTTCTCCCCTAAAAGGTCTTTTAAAAGTCTGGATTAAAAAAATAGTACAGACAGTTAAGTAAGAGCCAGAACAAGGCAGAGGGAGAGAAAGAGAATGTATGTGCCTATACATTTCTTCCCTCTGCTCAGATACTGGCAGATTAACTTCTCCCTCACTCCTCTCTTGTGCACCAAGCTTATTTGATGTAAATACTTGGGGAGGCTCCTTTAGGACCTTCACAAGCTGTGTTCACTCTTTAGCAGCACATTCACAACTTTCTGCTAAAACCAACAACTTCTTTCTCTGATCCCACACTCTGTGGGATGCTCCAGGGATACCACCATGCTGGCTACCAGGGGCACATTAGAAATCTTATTCTTTGCTGGTTTGGGCATGTATCTGTCACTACTTCGATACCATGGCACAAAAATAGCGAACAATAAAGGAACTGTGTGCAAAAGCAGAGAAAGATGGACTTGTATTATCACCCAGCTGGTGCGGAAGAAGAGACACGGCACCACCGCAGGCAAGGCCTGCAGGAGTTGCACACAAGGCAGGACCTGGCAAGCAGGTCCTTGTTCCGGGATCCTCAGACAGAAGCAGTTTTGATGCGATGTGAGAGTCATTCAGGCACAGCACTAGCAGACCGTTGGACCTGATGCTACAGCTTAGTTTGAGATGCCTATGAAAGAATTTACTTCACACCATCTTAAGACTAGAAATACCTGTTTTGGAAGGAGGTACCCGGTGGGCAAAATGAACATCTTCCTTGTGACTGTGTCATAGCACCAGATAACAAATTTCATTTCATTTTGCATTTAACCTCATCTGCCTACTTGCACATTCATGCTTTCCACTTCAGCAACAGGATTCACTATTACAGTCTGTTATAGCAACATGAAAAGGCTATTCACTGCAAAAAATTGGTGGTGCAGTCCTGCCAAGCACAACTCTCCTTTAGCAGAACCAGCCTGTTCCAGTGTGCTCAGGATCTTGCCTGTCACAGGTCTGGTGTCACCTGTTGCAGTGCCACCAAGCTCAGTAACAGGTTTCTGCAATGTCCCACCGAGCTACTGCAGTGAGGAGTTTTCAGAGCAGACAGCAATCTATTAGATGGAAAGAACTTTTAATAGGAAGATTTTTCCTTGCATGAACTTAGGTCCTTCTTAGTGCAGTCAGTAAATACAGTGTTCCATCCTGGTAACTTCAAGCAACATCTTGTTAAGAGAAAAACCTAAAACAACCTTCTCATCAGAAGGTTCTGATCTGTACTTACTTCTTTTGGGCAAGTCACCAAGCCTGGCAATTCTGGAAAATTTGTTACTAAAGCACGGTTAAGAGTTGCTGTATGGGGAAACCCACATAAGCAAATGACTACATCAATATCTGGTAGGCCTGGAGTCAGGTCTCGGGGGAAGCCTCCCTTTCCTGCTTGTGGGAGAGGACGAGGAGATACCTAGTGAGCAAAAAGCCAAACAAACCCTGCAGCAGTCCTTCAGCAAGCAGCCTGGGCTGAGGACCTGGACACGAGTGTCTGACCACCCCAGAGTCCCAGCACTGAAATTCACCCTTGGATGCTGACAGTGGCATCAGCTGCAACTCAGCAGCTGCCCTGCCTTCCTCACAGCAGACAGAGTAATGACCCGGCCTGGCAAACATGTGGCTCGTAACACCTCTGGTCAGGTGAGTCAGATGTGTGATTTATTCAGTGCCCAAGGCCAGTATCTCCTCTGAATGTCTTTGTGTCTTTCCCTTCTCATTTTACGTCTCTGTGTCCAACACTCCCCAAATCCAATCAAGTATAAGTTTAAGAAATATGGAATTACAAAACTGCATTTCTCCTCTGTTTTCACGCAACTGTTTAACCTGGACAATGCGACAGAGAAAAGGTAAAGCTGCAAGCAGCTATTGCGTCCTTTGTCCGGCATTATGTTATCTCTCCTCTTGTCACCAAAATCACCCCTTTCATTCCACCTATAGCACATTGCTTGACTGGTAATAGTCGAGGAAACAAGATCTCTTCCCTCCCACACAGAACCAGTCTGTAACCATCACTCTTGTCATTTTGCTTATAAGCCGTATTCCTTTCCCCCACCTGTCTTGCAGTTTCTTTGTAGGTTGTAAACTCTTTGATATGGGGACTAAAGCTATGTGGGAATTCAGCTCTGAGGTGTTCCACCCATGCAAATAAATGAATACTGAATCGGGGGATGAGAGAGGGGAAGAAATATCCATGTGATTTAACATTTTGTTTCCCCAGTTGACAACTGTACCTATCGCTACATCCCTATGAAGGAAACTACATGAAATGTTTGGCAGCTTGGGTTACAGAGAATTTCCTGGATCTATAGTGCGGTAAGTGGTCTACAGTACAAGCAAGTACTGATGTATGTATTTAAAAACAAGATCAATTATTCCGAAGAGGCATCTTCACGATGGCACTTGGATACCTACTACATAACATACAACACCACCAAAGATGTTCCAATACAACTACCTTGCATCCACGACTCTGAAGCTACAAAATTAGAAGCTTCTGTACAGCTTGGCTATATAATTTTGTCATCTGAGAAAAATTTATCCCATTTGTCAAAATAATAATACTAATAAAACCAAAAAAGCAATACTTCTTTATATCTGTAACAACTCTTGATAACATGTGAACAGAGCTAGAAGACCTTTTGCAGCTCTGACTTCCTCCCAAAACCTAAGCATCCTAGTAGTTGTAGTGTGTATATGTGTCATGCCATACTTGTAGATCACAGATAGTCCACATTTTTCTGCCCAAGTGTCTTTAGTCAGCTTGCAAGTCCTTCCAAGGAAAAACAGCCCTCTATCCTGTAATGCTTTCCAAACTCCTGGGTCATGATCAGCACTCACCTGTGCATGTTTCCATTGGTGGTGAAGGACTGTCCACATACTGAACATTTATAAGGCCTTTCACCTGAGTGCACCAGCATGTGGCGATCAAGGGAGCTCGCTGAGCTCAGAGACTTTCCACAGATGCTGCAGGAATGGTCTGTCCCTCCAGTGTCAGTGTTATGCTAGAGAAAGCAATGATTTTTTTTTTCATTGAATGCCCCTTCTTAGGTGCCAGTCAAATATTAGCGAAACCATAAACATCTTAAAAGCAGCTTTAAAGAGCCACTTGGCACAATACCTTATATTAAGCTGTGCCTTGTATATATCTCTCCTCCCCAGCCCTCCCCCCTCAACTCCACCCCCACCCTTCATTTTTAATTCCTTAATGCACCAGCACAAGTAGCCTGCAATGCCTGCCACATGCAGCATTTCTGCTGGGTGTGCAGCAGAAGAGGATACAACGGAAGTCAGCAACAACCCATCAGACAAACGGTACCTTGGGACATTTTAAGCTGTGCAGTGGTTTGGGGTTGGGTGAGTGGTAAGGGGGAAAACAGAAAGAGGATGTAATTACGAACTTCATGGCATAAGAAGGACACTGAAAACCAAATACTCTTTAAAGATATTCATTTCAAACTGACTGTGTAGTAAAAATCCCAAAGTAAACTGCTGAGTGCACATGCAGACTTCTATGGCTGTAAGGACGTGTTACAGGGCCAAAATATTGCCATTAGCAACTGTGCTATATGTACCATTCTTTCTTAATTGCATTCAGTGACTTGAAGACTTCTTCACGTACCAAAAAAAAAGCCGTCAGGAGAATAAGAAAAAAAAATTAAGTAACAGTTACAGTACAGGAGGGAAAACTGAAGTAGTAAGTATCTAGTGGACTCACAATGGTGAACCACAACCTTAGCATCCAAAGCAGAAGCTTCTGACATAGAGAAGGCCAAACCTCCTTATAAAGCATGCATATATTTCAAGAGAAGCAAGAAGAGGCTTGTAGCTCACAAAAAAGTGCAGTGTCCATTAAAAAAGTGTATTTTTAATTCTGCCTCCCAAAATTTCTATACTTCTGTCTTCCTGCTGCTTAATTTGCATGACCAGTAAAGAGATCTGTACTCAAACAGGATAACATGAGGACTTATGCCTCATGATGGAAGTGGTTTTCCAGATCCTTGGGATACCTTAAGCTATGCAGAACAGAATATACATCCTTGTTTGAGCCACTGGTGGCAGGGAGTGTTGGGGAAGAACAAGAGGAAAATTACCCCCCTCTGCGTTGGGTTTGTGGGGATTTTTTTAAAAGAAATTAAAAGGGGAAGGCTAAAATAAAAGCAAAACAATTAAATAAAGATATAAAGGAAACATTTCTGGTTTGCACATGGAATTGTTTTTCACCACTGCAAAACACACCCTGGCAAACCAGACACTCTTAATAAAAGTAAGAAATCAAGAACTGGTACTCTGCATACCTGACGAATGTGCATAGTTAGCTGATGCTGTGTAGTGCAAATCTTTTCACACAGAGGACAGGTATAGGAAGACTTCTCTTCTTTTGTTTCCTGTGCATAAAACAAAACGAAACAAAAAAATCAGAAGGAGTATCGATATAAAAGAGCTCTAAAGCTGTTACTGCTGGGGATGGAAAAAATATAATCCATCCTAAGTACAAAAGGCCACTGCTAACAGAACAACTTGCACATGCACATTTATCATCCTGATAGATCCCTCAGGGAAGGTTCAGAAACTTCTGAATTTATAAATAGGGGCCATTTCAACTACCACAGAGGTACAGCAGCTGTTTTAACAGCACACGGATACTCAGCAGTAGCAGTTTAGGACGGGAAGTGAAGGCAATTATTGCGACCAGCTCAAACTGCCAGGAGCAATTTAGGTGAGCAGAAAGTAATTCCTGGAACACTGCCAGAGTATGTGGGCAAATGCCACTAATCTTCCCAAAAGATCTTTAATAAGCACAAGTCGTTGGACTTCAGGTTTTCCACCCCATCTTGATGGCAAGGCATTAGCTCAGTGCCCTTTTCTAGGGGCTGTATGTTCTGCTCCATGGCTGACTCAGAAGGAAGAGTGGCATTTACTGAATCAGCAGCACCATTTCCCTTAGCATCCTGTGTTTCTCCTGGAAGCATCCCATTCAGGCACACTGGCCAGGCCCAACCCTTCTCAAGCTTGCAAGATCTGATGAGATCATAGCGAAAAAGAGGTGACAATGCAGGAGTGTACGTGACTCAAAAAGAACACATTATGAACCCGGTTATTCTCCACCCAGGTGAGAATCAGGAGTAACCATGGTCAAACCACGAGCACAAACAATGAAGCAGACCAGAGAGCTCAGCCTGATTTAAGTATGCCCTTGAGACACTGAGCAAAGCCGCCACTCTCAGCCAAAGATGAAATGGCACTCTTGCAGGAACCAAAGGCGTTTGCCTGAATTGTCCGCAAGGATGGCTACTGCATGACATAAAGGGTATTTTCACCACCTCGCTAAGAAGCCCAGGCGTGGCTTCTGCACCAATGCCTGTATATTAAAAGGAAGGTGGTCTGGCACCAAATATTAAACCTCAGTTTTCTGTGGAATGATGCAAATCTTCACCAGCTAGATAGATCCACTGCCTGTTACCTACACTTCTGGTGACAACACAGTATAAAAAACATCTCTGCATGACCAATGGGAAAGCATAATATTTATGCCAAAAGGACATGTTCTGCTGAACCTCTATTTTAAGTATCATTAGTAAAACCATGAAAACAAGCAGAAAAGAAAACCCGCCCTCAGCAGCTCTTTAGTTGGAAGGGAGTTGATGGGTGTGAGTGTATCTGTGCGTTTCCTCTCTCCCCACAACTCTTTTCCCCCACCACCATCCCAAAAGTCATCAACTCAGAAGCAACCATTTGCAGGTTGTCAGACACAAGAATTTGTGGAGAACACTGAGAATGACTAACTCTAGTCTCTGTGACAAATTCTCTGGCATGTTAGGAGGGAAGATGCTGACACAGGGTTAGAAAAAGGTTTTTTTAAGTCTCAATAAAGCAATATCCCCTCCTACAGGATTTAGGGAACCATTCTAGAGAGTATCCTATCAAAATCTAACACTGTGTTTTCAAAAATAGGGCCATGATAGTTTTCTATTAACTTCAGTGACCTGTGGACATGGATGAAAAGCTATTTTCCCATTTTGCCTGAAGTAAACAAAACTCATGACTTCACTTCTAAAAGGATCAGGACTGCAACGATTAGGTTCTCCCACTCCTCCCTACTGTTTCTCTTGTACATCTTTTTCTAACTGTATTTCAGGGCTCTCCATCCGAAGGGTAATCACTGTAGGTCACGCACACAGGCCAAGACCTAACACACTATTACTCGCAAAACATTAGAAAGCAAGCGAGAAAGGCTGCCATTACGAAGTCTGAACACTCCAAGAAAATAAAAATGCATTATCCCAGTGCCCCCCATTGTTATATACGAACATATAATTCACACAAGCTCATTCCATCCTACTTATACAACTTTAATTTTACTATATGCAATCTGTCTGTGGAGTAATGTTCAGCTCCAATTATACTGCAACTCTGTTAAAGTTGGCTCAGGACAGAGAACAAACACACTGTGCCGTGAGGAAAATCCCTGCAGCTGTGCTGACAGTTTAGACGGTGTTTAATCCCCAGGGCATTTCTGTGAAATTATCAACCTACTACTTTTTTTTTTGCACACACACACACACACACACCCTGCCCCAAGTGCTGCAGTTCTACATGATGCACTTGATTGTTTCAAAGCCTGCTTTCCAGACTGCCTGCTCTTCGAATCGGCAAATTAGCACAAGATAGAGTAATTACTGGTTCACCTTGAAGCAAAGATCAGAAACACACTATAGCTCAGCCAGAGCTGATTAGTATTGAATCTGGGGTTTATTATTAACTAAAACCCAAACTTTCTCCAGTGGTCACACAGGGTACATGCCACATACCGTAACACAGCTCAAGCAAATCCAGGGTAGCTACAACAGGAATGCTGTTGACTGACCCAATCCAGACCAAAAATGTAGCATCCCTACTGTAAAAGCACCTCCACTCACAAATTTAAAACATAGCACTTGGCTACCTCACCAGAGCCAGGCTGGTGAAACACACTTCCTGAACTGAAAGATAAAATTAGCAGCTAATTTGTTAGCTACTTTCCCTTTAGTAAGTCAACCTGGCACAACTGCTCTGCATTCAACTGATAGGAAATGCTTTTGGAGTTGTGCATTAGGTCTATTTGTTTTTCTCCAGCTCAAAAAAACACCTTTGTCATACTTTTTATTTTCTTCAAGAGCAAACCAAATGAGAAGCTAAAATGGATGCAGGTTGATGTGAGAACATGTTTATTAGACTATGGGTAGACTAGAGCCAAGATAAAGTCAGCTTTATAAAGAGAACCATAGACTTCAGGACAAAGGTTCAGGGCAAAATGTTGCACTGCCAACTCATGGGAAACAGCAATCAGACCCAGAAAACTAGCTAACTGTTATTATCCTTGAAATTATAATAAGGGGCACATTCCGACCAGAATCTGAGATCTGTGTGCTGCTATGCACTCAAACAATTCAGTGCTTTCATTCTGCATGCTGAAAGTGGAAATTCACTGTATTACAAGTTGCTAACCAGATTGATACCCACTTAATATTTCACATCTCACTTCTGTGTTCCCAGTAATGTAGCCATTTGCCCCTCTGGCGATAACAGTCTTTCAGGCTAAAAACAACAGGCTATTTACTATGTTTTCAATGTATTTGTTTATTTTTATGCTGTAAGAATCCCTCTTAATCCTGTCACATTTACTCTCGAGCTTCCTTTGATTCGATGCCCATCGAAATATCAGGTGGAATAAAGGTCACTAACGCTAATAAACTTCCCTGAAGCCAAACCACATGGTGTACCAGCAGACAGTTGTGTAATAGCACTGCCACTGAGACCAGTCTGAACTCCAGTGCCTCACTTCACACGATGAAATCAAGGAAAGAGGGAAGCCCCTAAGCGGGAAGACTGCAAAGAAACCTTAAAGCCAGGTGCTAGACTATACAATCCCACAAACACAGTTGCCCGTCTACTCCCCAGACTCTTCATTTAAGAATGTTCCTTTATAGCTAATGGCTTTTAACTCCTTTCAAGCAAAAAAATCCAAGACAAGTCATAAGTCTGTCAACTAGGCAGCTACTCGGCAAGCTATTAATAAACTACTATAGGAACATCACATGAGTCATGCCTCTCAACCTTTCTGGTCCCTGTTACATCTTGATTCATCTACAAATTCTCTGTGCTTCACCACAAGCTCTAAAGTCAAATGGACACAGGGATCTGGGGCATTTCTTGATGTTCTGCAGCACCTTCATTGGTAGGACTTGGCCCAGCTGGAGAAAAACACAGATATAAAAAAGAAGAGCTTTAACTGATAGACCTCCCTCATTTGTTTAGATCAATATTGCTATCAACTGGTGCCATCAACTGGTAAATGGAAAAAACCTTATAAAAGCTACATATATTTGCTCTGCAAGATTTGTACAAAGCATTCTGCAATAGCTCTTCATAGTTTTATTAACAATGAAGTAAAGGCACCTTACACTATACGCATGTGAACTGAGCATCCTGATGGATGTTTCGTTCTAGCACCGCCTTTAATCACTTGGATCTTCCCTGAGGAGAGCCACACACTTCATGAAGGGTACCAGATGGTGGCCAAGCCAAGCCCCCTGCCACACTGCTCTGCTCCTCTCTGAGCTATTTCTTTTCTCCTAGTTTCATGAAATGAACTGGTCCTCCAACAGATTAGGTGAATGCAAGAGCCTGGAGAAAGGATGCAGCAGGAAGAAGTGGCAATTCTTAGGTGGCTTTGCCACTGCTAGTGGCGTCTGCTAGACCAGGTCACCACTGCATGGCATCGAAGCTTGTGCTCAAATGTTTTATGTGTGAATCCAAGCAAGCGGTCACCTTCAATTCCCAGTTTTCTAAAGTTATGTTCTGGAGAGCCACCAGAAAACATACATGGAGGAGCAATAGCAGAGGCAAGAACTACCCACTGAAGGAAAAAAAGGCAAAACAATCGAAGAAACATAAATTATGTCTTATCACTTCCCATGCAGCTACTTGTCTCCCCTTCGCCCTCCCTGCATTCGGGTTTACATACCTGGTTCCTCCTGCCAATCCGATTTGGTGCAGGAGACTTTGAGGGGGATTTGACATTTTGAGAGTTCCCGCCATTTTCAGCAATCTTTCCCACATTCATCACTGCTGACATCATGGCGTCAATGGAGGACAAGTCTGCTCCGTCCAAACTGTTTGGTGAACTTGGTGATACCTTGTAGCTGTTTAAGCTTTCCAGCTGCTTCTCTGGAATGAAAAACAAAAACACACATAGGAGTTGCTAGGCCATCTAAAAAATAAAATACCACAGTATTTTCAGGTGCCTGTAGCTCGCTTCACACTCTGCTGGATCATCATGGAGCAGAGGCAACAGCCCATAATAACTGAGTTCCTGTAACAGGAGAAGTTTCTCATATTGGAACACACAGGACAAAGTGTACATTTCTTCTCACAGGACATTCACGTTATCTTCATTTTCAACCTTAATTCGGTATTCGGCTTATAGAGTGATTTACCTTAAAAAACTCTCTTGCTATAAAATGGTGTTATTCGTGGTACCTTGTGCTCACCATGAACTAGTAGCGCAGTACTGATGAATGAACGCTCTGGCAAGCACAATCATTCAAGCACACACGTGTTTTGAGCAGAACTGCACAATTAAGGCATTAGTAACACAGTGTAGGGTACGGGTTCTCTTTCTATCATAGCTTAAGCCAGCTCTGTATATGGAGTAAGCTAAATTAGTAAAAATCCAACCAAAACAAAACCCCAAATCCCCCCAAATGCCTCTTTACTGCCACAGCTGGCATCTACATAGATTTTTTTTCTTTTTGGTCTACGAAGCTGTATGAGCCCATGGAGCATATGTGTTACACCCACGACTAATGCCACAGCTAAAGCTGTTCAGATTCAGACTTCTCCATCACATTCTGTATGTAGCAGGGATGCTCCTGTCTCAGATACCAAATTCAAAACACACCTAAAATCTCATCTCTGGTTTCTCAACATACCATGTCAAACACACAGGTAAGGCCTTCCATGCTCCATTTTACAAGTCTGAAAAGGAAAATGCTTTCAAACTAAACACTCCTTTCTCCCCACATAAGTCTCCCAAACAGGAACACCCTGCAAGTCTATTGCTCTGTCACCTCTGGTGGAGAGCACTGAATCTTAATGTGTGTTTTGAGAAAGTCACTGTGACACAAGAGGATGTGAGGGTGAACAGGGAGGAACACGTCTGTCTGTGAACATTTGATCTCTGCATAATACTGTCTTTGGAAGATAAGTTTGAGCATTATAAACAGGTGGTTTTTTGAGGCTAAGTAATGTGGTGCCAAGTTACTGGGAGCCAAGAAAGTCTTAGTTTGGAAGCCTGCAGTGGTAGTCAAGTATTGATGTGCCCATGCTTCTGCTCAACCTATTTTATACTTGTCAGACAGATACAGATTAGGGATGGGGAAAGAAATGCACCAGTGCTTCTGCTCAAGGTATCTTATAGTCTTCACACAGATAAGGTGTATGGATGTATAACAAATGTTTCTACAAGCCTATTAATGCCCTAATTTACAGAGTCACACAGAGCTAGTCAAACCAGTTACCTTCATTTTTATCCCCTGATTGACTGTGGCTCTCTTCTTGGTTGCTGGTCTCCTCACTTAGTGTAGTATGTATAGTAGCGTCTGGCTCTTCAGCCTCTTCTTCAGCAGCACCCTCTAGCACTACATTAGGGAGAAGGGAAAAAGAGAAAGGGAGTAAGTTTTTCTGGAAGTCATTTTAGCAAAATAAAGACTACAGTCCTTTAGCTTGAGGGCTCCCCTAACTGGTACATAGGTCTGATGACAGAAGCACATGAACAGCACCAGCTCAGTCAAGCGCCCACTCCCACGAGTGGCTGGGCACTGGGCTGGGAGATGCTGCTGCCTCTGCCAGTGGCGAAACCTGGGCAAACAAAGAGAGGAAACCCTTACCAGCTTGGTCCCCAGTATTCAGCCAGTAAAAAACAAGAGGAGGGAGAGGAGAGAGCAAGTTAGCATATCACTGAGGTCCTCATATTTGGTTAAGAAGTTGGAAGAATATTCTGCAGCTAGAGAATTTAAGTAATTCAATTTCATACACACACTCCTCCCCCCTTCTCTTCTTGGAGGATTAACATTTACTCCAATACATGAATTCATAGTGACCTTTTTCTTCCTTCTAGCAGTGGTGAAATGACTACTGAGGTTTCTGGGACCATTTGGCACATTCCTCACACTCACTGCCCAAGGTTTCCAGATGAGTTGAAGGCACAAGCAACCATCGAATGTGCCGACAGAATTTCTCCACACCCCTTTCTGAAACCACAAACTTATCATGCTATCGCTGGGGTTTCAGGAAGGATGCCTGTTCTGGCTGGAGAATGACAGGGCAGTTAAACATCATTTTTAGAGGTGACGGGGAATGATCGACGCATGAGAGGAGTTCTCTGCCCACAGCACCCATGGCGATAGCCTCTGGAAAAGGTTATTTGTAATATGGAAAACTATTGATACATTTTTCATGGAGAAATACACCTTTATAACCTTACAAGCAAAATACTTATTTCATTATCGAAACAAACACACTGTGGACATTTCATCTCATCTCAGATTTACCAATCGCATCCAGCAAACTTAATACAGGTTTTCCTTTTTTTCAGAAAGCAGAGACCATCGGCCTCAGACTGTGCTTAACTCAACAGGGTTTCTTCCTTTTAAAAAAATACATTCTCAAGGATGACATGCAAATCAGTCACATAACACATGTTCAAATGCTGTTTGAACAGCATCTGCAAACAATAAATGACTACGTTATCCCAACTACTGATATTTTAGAGCGCGCAAGAAAAGGCAAAGAGAAAGGGCCCAACCTGGGTCAAGCAGTTCCTTGTTTCACACAATGCCAGCCAAAGCAGCAGATTCAACTGTTACGTTTAACTGCTGACCCTCTTAGGAGCAGCACACAAATAATTTGACATAGAGAGCCAGCACAGTCTAGAGACAAAACCTAGGACCCGACTAAGCCCACTGTCTAAGGCTCTGGATAACACCAACTTCTTAACAAACACTGTTTTCAATATGCATATTCAGAAACAGACAAAAATACTATGTTTGTGCTATCCTGAACAATTCAAGGTAAAACTTCTCTAGTCACTTTTGTACTTTTCTGCTAAGAAAACACTAGTAGTGTCTGCAACACAGGGATTTCTTGATCCAAGGTGAGGCCAAGCACCCACCCTTCTGTATTTTCTCCAGTAATTATGGGAGCTGTTTGTTTGTCTTTATTTTGTTTGTCCTTAACTGTTTTAATTTTGCTGTTATTCTGTTTTTAAAAAAGGACCATCTCATTCAAGAGCAACACAGTTTTGGGTTTTTTCTCTCTTGATCTTTTTTTAACCACTTGTGTGGTACCTGACTTAATTTTGACTAGAATAAGCACAAAAGAGTTATTTTCGACCTAAATCTTCTAAGTTGCTTGCTGTGTCTGCTTAGTACCACCAAAAATAAGGACCAGTTTAAATTACTGGGACAGATTTCTGTTAAAACAATGCAAATAAGTGCTTTAGCCCTTAAAAAAACCTTAACCAAACAAAACAACTCTCCCTTCCAAAGTAGACCTATTCACTCCTCTTTCAGTCAATACCTAGGACAGTAATGTCACCACTGATTCATCCTGGAAAAAGTCAATCTACTGTGTAACTGTGAAGACTCCGGTATTGGCCAACTCTAAGATAGCTGAGGAGCTTCGCAGAGAACTAGAGTCAGAATTACTAGTGCTGCTTTTGGCAGTGAAAATGGGAAATGTTCATCACAAAGAGAAGAGACAGGAATACATGGACACATTAACAAATCTACCTCCCGGTTTAGAAACACCTGCCAGCTTGCTCTCTGTTCTTCTCTCAGGAGGAAAACTTTGTATTGTGCTATTACAGCCTTTCATAATTTCTATGAACCAACAGTTACTTTATTTCTGAATCTAAGTATCTTCCTGCTAACACAAAGATGTATAGTCACAGACTTTGTTTTTTAAAACCATTTTCCGTATATTAAAAATTTCCTATTCTGGAAGCAGTCAAAATATCACAACTTAATTTCTGCAAAAATAGGTATTATTGTTGCATGCTTTTATTTAGATATGCATTTTCCAGTCTCTTGCATGAAGCAAAAATGCATGAGTGAAACAAAGACAACTAACTGCATGAGAAGCACACACCGATTTCAGAAGCGTAACTTTCTATTTGCAATAGGATATAGAAACAATAAGAATACTGGGCCAAATCACTCCTTCCTGTGGGAAAACCCGTGGCAGAGCGCCTTTAGGCAGGAACATACTGAGAGATTTCTCTTGCAGCTTTTTTTTTTTTTTCTGCCCTTTTTTTTTTTTTTCTTTTTTTAAATAAATGCACCACTGAGGATGGGGAAGTGTTTTGGTGTTTTTTTCCACAGCACCTATGAAACTCAGGGAATCAGACAGGCAGCAGCCAGCATGGATGCCCTGTGCCATGCTGCCTTCAGGACTGCAAGCCTCCTCAGCTCACACCTAATGCCCCTGCTTGGAGGTCATGCTGATGAAGCCTTCTTCCTCCCTCTCCCCAAAAGAAAACAAAGACCTCCAGGAAAGAGGACAAACAGGAAATAGGCTGGCAAACAGTGCAGCCTCAGGTTGCATTCAACACGGGACCAAAGCCTCTAGGAAACAGGGAAGTGGTCACAAGCATTCGAGTCATCTTTTACTTTGAAGAAACCCCCCAGTGTCACAGTCATCCTCTGTGAAAAGGAGGAAAAGCAGAGAGCAAGCGACAGAGAGTGCTAACACATGTTGGGGGTTAGGGACCAAACAAAACAACACAGCAGCCCTCTTTGCATGGCCACACCAAGAGACCTGGCTCTTCTGTGGGAATGTGTCCCCTCCACTTGATGATGTTGCTGAAACCATGAAACTGGGGCAACTTCGATCCCACACAGAAACCTGAGGGGCCTTTAGCTCCTGCTTCTGACAGAAGCCCATGCCTGATGCCTCGCATAACCAGCTAACGGAGAGTCCCTGAGAAAGCAGAGCTTAAAAAAAAAAGAAAAAAAGCCTTGTTGCTTCCCATTCAGTCTGTACAGGAAGACACTTGCTAGACCTATTTCCTCCTTTGGGATAAAGTGTGACTCCACTGTATGTTAAAGCTGAGCCCATCCACAGTTACTTCCCCCCTTTGCTTATGTGTATTTGTTTGTATTTAATTTTGTTGTTTTAAGACCACTCTCAACAGCTACAGCTGCTTCTCCTTCTGGTGAAGAGCATCACAGATGAAGCAAAAAGGAGAACACAGGCCACATGGGAAGGAAGAAGAAAAGAGAAGAAATGATGAGTCTTCAGAGTCACAGTCACTTGACTTGCCATCGAGAGGTGGTTACAGAAGCACGGAGCAGCACGTCCTGGCCCCTGGGAGCTGGTACAAGTCTCTGCTCCAGATTGCTCCACTGTCTTTGCACATGAGCTCTCCCTTTGGAATAGATAGGAAGAAACACACAATACAGGCAAGGAGGGGGAAAACCTGGTGTGTTGTACAAAGCTGCTCATTGTTCTGCCTTCTGAAAAAAATCCACATTAACGTTAAAGTAGAAGCCATGCACTAATTGGGCCAGGGAAAGATTAACACTCTCAGCCAAACACTTTTATTGGTTTCATTAAACATGCCGTAGTACGTAGTACAGAACACGGGGGGAGGAGAAACAGGGGAAACAAATGACAGTTTTAGGAATGTGCACCCCCACACACACATGCATTTCAAACCACTTTTTCCCGTGAGGCCCAAACAGGAATCCTGAGCCTTCTTCATCATTTCCATCTTAGCAACACTATTAGCTTATTCAAGGCTTTCCCACCACTTTTTTTCTAAGTGGTAGAAAAAACCCAAGGATCATTTAAATGAAGGCCAGACCTTCTAGTATACAAATTTAGACGAGAACAGAGCTTCAAAGACGGATATCACATTTGAATAAACAAAAGTTTACCATTTACCCTTGAGATTATAATACCTAAGAATTGCTAGGCTGCACTCCAAACGGTCTCCTACTAAGCTTCTACACAGAGGAGCAGATTTTACTCCCAGAGCACATGGCGACACTCCCAAGCACAAACAGTCACTCCCACCCCAAGAGATGCACACAATCACCCGCACTACATTTTGAACATGATTTTGCATCAAAGCTGGCAGGCAGGAAAGAGGGTGAAAAGGCATCGTGGGAAGAAAAAAGGGTTAACGCTATTCAAAGCACTGCCTCAAGGCAAAGGAAAACCAAACGAAAAAAGTTTTCCCAACTGACCTTTTTAATACCAACTCTGCCCTTGCTACTGAAGTGTTGGTGCTGACTCGGCACCCCAGCGGTAGAGAATTATACTGGCAGCGTCACCTCACTGTCACCACTGCTGGAGCACCAGTACAGAGCAGCCTATGGGGAAAGGAAGACAAGCATAAAAAGAAAGACAGTGGCATGGGAGTATATGGTGGTTGCTCTTTCACTTAGCATTTGGTAAAAACTAGGAATGTTACCCCAAAGGTTTTGAACTTGTACCTGTAACTAATGTTTTCCTCTAGGGAAAAACAAAACCAAACAAGAAAAAAAACTAAAAAGACAACAACTGAAAGGAGCAACATCTCTTGAAAGGTACTCTCTGAGCACCAAAAGACAGACTGCTCCTCTTGCTATGGACTCTCTGAGCTATTAGCGATACAATTGTTTTACCTGTGTTAGCGCACATGTAATACTTTGCTTCCTAAAACAACCCTACAAATCCACAACATCCCTATGCCTTTTCTTACCTAACGTACATACACAGATACACCCAGACACAGAATAAACAAGCACACACTCATGTCCATGCCTTAAAACTGAGCTAGGGACCACCTTCTTTTTGGGGGCAGGGCAGGGGAAGAAGCACCAAACAAGAACAAGGTGACTCCGTATTTCCAGGTTATTTTGTATAGTGTTGCTACAACACCTAACAGTTAGGCTAAATTTTAAATATTCAAACATATTTACTCCTCCTGCTTTATTCCTTTGTGTGCATGATGGGATACACATGTGCATTTAGTTTTTATGTAGGTTTTGCAAATCACCTTCTGATGACTTATGGACCACGAATGGTCCTCAGGACCGTGGCTCAGACGACCAAAAGCATCTCTCCATAAAGCATACCAGAATTTGAACTTAGTTAATGCCTTAAGCAAATGACAACTCTGAATCACCGTGATACTCTGGTATTACATTGCTGTAATACACTGAAAACAAGGAAGCTATATTAATGTAACAGTGAGAAACCCAGGCAAAGCAGGGGTTTCCTGGATGAAATTCACCTAGTTTACAGCAATGCATGGAGACACCAGGCAGCCTTAATATAAAATGCAGTGGTACGTATCTTCTTGGCCCTGTGCTCAATTTGCTAACTTGAACATGGTACCCACGTTTGCTCCTTCCGCAAGTGCTGCGTGCTGTGGGAACAGCCCTCACACAGGAGCCTGTGATCTTGCTAGGCTAGAAAGGAGAACCAAGGCACATGCTGCTCCAGCACTGAGAGTGAAAGCAAAACCCAACAGCCCCCAGGCTCCCAAGAGGAAAGCCCAGGTCTCCGCCAGCACGCTCTGTAGGCACCTCAGAGGGTTTGATCTGAACCTGCACCGAGCTCCCGACCAGCACTGCCATTCTCGGCAACCGCAGCACCACACAAAATGCACAGCACCTCAAGAGCTGCAGTAACCCGTGGCCGCGTTTAGGCTCAACAGCTGCTGATTTTGAGATTTTTTCTAACGCCTCAGCTCGCCTACCCCCCAGCCAAAGAAGTATCTACGAGCTGTTCCTCATCCTCACTGTTCGCATCAGCTTGTGGGTGAGCACCTGGCCCTCCAGGAAGCCTTTGTCACCAAATTGCAGTCAGCTTTGAGAGCTTGTTCAAGCAAAAAGGATACTGAGATTTGAAGACATCTTAACAAACCTGGGGCCACGAGCACCACTTTTAGACGCGCAAAAAAATAAAGTCAGGGCAACAGCAGAGTAAAACATGTGGCTGTAAGCAGACATCCCTCCACTCCTTCCCGTGTCCACGACTGCAAACACCCCTCCATCCTCATCCTTGCCTGCCCGCACAGCCGTCAGGAGGCCGGCGGCGAGGGGGCCCGGCTCCCCCCAGTCACCGGGAACCACGGCGGCGCAGGGGGAACAGGGGACAAGACGGGCTGAGGGCCTTACCCAGCACATCCCCTCCCCTGCGCCCTCCCCGCTGGCTGAGGAGGGACACAAAAGCAATACTGTCTGTCCTTATAAGCTCTGCTTTGCATGTGTTCGGGGAGCGGGGACAGCTGTGCGGACGGCTCGCAGAGTTCCAGGAAGTCGATGTGTTTCTTGGCTTTGACTCCAGTTTATTTGCCTTAGATGAAGTGGCGACCCGAGAAAGTCCCTTCGCGTCCCCCCTGGGCTGGCACCGGCCACAGCGGGGCGGCGCTCCTTGGGACACGGCCCGGGGTCTCTCCCCACACCGATAGGCCTTCCCCTCTCCGGCTGCTGCGTCTCTCCCTCGGGCCGGCGCTGGCTCACGTCCCACCGGGCCAGGGGACGGCCGTGGGACGGCGGCGCGGGAGAGGGTGGGAGCCCAGGGCAGAGCCAGGGATCGGAGGGAGCGGGCCCTGAAGGCTCTTCCCTCGGCAGGCGGGATGGAGGTGTCTCACGAAGGCGGGAACAGGTCAGGCGAGCGGCGTCGAAGCTGCCTGCCAAAACCGCCGCTGCCCACACGGCCCCGAAGGAGCCGAGGAGAAGGCAAGAGACCGGAGGGGCAGGGGGAAGCCGAAGCGAGGGCCGTCGGGCACCCCCATCGCATGTGTCTCCCGGCCCAACGGCCCAGGAAGGGGAGGCACGCCTGCCCGAGGGCAGCCCCGGCCACCCCGGGGAAGCACGGCCCCGCTGCCGCCTCAGACGAGCGAGAGGAGATGAGGGATGCAAAATGAGGAAACAATCTAAAACGTAGCTCTGTGGGTTTGGGGTTGGGGTTTTTTTCCGTTTTTGCTTTGCCCTGCCAAAGCCAGTTAACTTAAAACCCTGAGCAGGGGGGAAGCTATAGGTTGATGTCCCATCACCTACATGGCTAAGGAAGCACTGTGCTGAGGGAATGAGATACTTGCCCAAGAGCCCGAGGGGTAAGCTGGAAGGACTGTGCTTGGGAGAGCCAGATGGAAAACATTTCTGAGTAACGGAGAAGAAAAGCAACCTCCCCTCCAAACAGTCCGAATTACAGCAACCCTCGGCTCCGACTGAGGAGCGGCTGCAGGGACGTGGGGCGGGTGAAGTGGGACGCCGGGCTCGGCCGGGTAGCTGTGACGGAGATGCTGACATCCCCGACAATATATGGCCAGTCTAAACCATGGGATATCTTGTCCTTTTAAGGTGGGCCAAGAGCAAGCATCTGTGCAGCAGCAGCACAGCCCCAGCCTGCCATCAATAGCCCCTGGTGTCACTGAAAAAACAGGGGCTCCTGTGCCATACCAACTGGCCCTGCAGATGCCCAGGCACCCACCCCAAGAGGAGACAATCCGTCTGGTTGTTCATCCGCACAGCATCACGGAAACAAGACGGAACAGTAGTAACAAGAGGAAGAAAAGCCACAAAACCATGCAGCCGGGCTGCTTGCTGGCAATTGGCGCCTGCAGCTGTCAGGGAGGGAGGGAGGGAGGGAGGGAGGGCCTGTCCCCATCCCTGTCCCTCGCCCTAATGGCCAGCAGCTCAGCCAAGTGCAGCTTTGGACCCGGGACTCAAGGCGAACGTTTAAAGTAAATCTCCGGAGAGAGAAAAGAGCAAAGGTGTCACCCCCTCATACTTGCTCTTCACACGTAGCCAGAGCTGTGTGTGCGCAGCACGACGGGTTCAGCCGGGTTTAGAGAGGCAGGATGAATCACGTCAAGGAAGATGCAGAAAAAAATCTCCTGTGCTAGTGCCCTGCTTCTTGTGCAGCACCCTGGCTGTGATCCTCTTCCCCCAGGATGGATTTAAAGAGAGCTTCACAGAGGGCCTGAATGCACGGGCAATTTTACAAAAACCATTCTGCAAATAGGGTAAGCTAAACCAGGAAAAGACTCTCTCCTTTTGGAATAGCTATGTCCCACATGGCATTTCACCACTGTAACTGTGTCCACATGCTAGCAAATTTCCTTGCACAGGCAAGCCCAAGGGCGAAAGCACTGGTGCACTTACCGCAGAGAACCCAACACATCCTTTGCAGCCCAACTGTGCTGTCTTTGCGGGAGATGCCAGTGCACGCACTGCTTGGAGCACCGTACCAGGTAGAATGCCAAAGCACTTTGCACCTTGCAAGATAATGCAGTAACATCATGCACAACATGAGAAGAGAAAGAGTAGAAATTACAGGGATTAAAACTCATTTCCTGGTGGTAGCATTGTCAACCATCATGATTTTATCATGAGCCCTGTAAAAATCTGATGGTGTTACATTACTGCACAAAAATCTCAAACTTTTTAAGTCAAAGTTCTAGTTTTCCAGGTTGTGGAGAAAGAACAGAAACATTACATGCTCAGCAAAATAGAAAAAGCAAATTGAAGTGACTAGATTAATTTTAAAGCCTCAAGCTTTTAAGTACAATCATGATCTCAGATGCTCGACTTGTAACTTCTTAACACACAGGGATAGCAACACAGAGCGTCCCTTCTTTACACAACGGATTTTGTACCTTGGAACATATACTTTCCAGAAGTAAAATGGCTTTTTTCTTTTTTAAAGAGGGAAAAGAATCACAACATCTCAGCACGTTTCTAACGTTTTATTTAAAAGCCAACACAGCTGCACTTTAATGCTACTTAAAGATGAGAACCTCCACCAAATTACCAAACTCATTTTAAGCAGAAAGAGATTCAACATGCAAATATTTTGCAGAAAGAATGATTCAAGAGTTTGCAGCTCTTCTCGCTGCTCTTTTCCAGGGAGCATGACTTGCTGACAGGATTAACTACTGCCAGGCTCACGAAGCTGGGAGACAGCTGCCACATGGCAGCCATTTATTACAAAGCTCCACTCCTCTAAAGTTAGGAAAGAGGCAGACTATTTCATCTGTGTTATCAGCAGGGTTCCTCTGCTCCACAGGCTTTAGTGACTAGGGTTTTTCTAAACAAACACCTCCTTTTCTCCCCCACCTTGTTAACATCATTATCTTCCTGTCTTCTGTTTCTGGTCAGCACAGGAACTATTCCCCCTATCACACTCTCCAAACAACAACAACAACAACAAAAATCTATAATCAATACAACTTAAAATGTTCTGAAACACACATACCCTCAAAACAGATTTTTTAATTAGAGAGTTTTAGCTTGAAATTTTAAGAGGGGAAACCACATGCCACAGGGAGGAAAGAGAGATGTGCTGAAGCAAAGGGATTCAGAAGTGTGCTGTACAAACCTCACTCTCCTATGCACCCTAGGAGGCATTTGTAATGCAGCCTCCAACCGCAGTATCCAAAGCAGCTACACAGCTTTTTCATGAGCAAGATAACCTGCAGCGCTCCTTCCTAACTTCTATCTCCACACCAGGCAGACCCTCTGCAGACCGACAAGCCAAAGCCAACTGCTCCCCTGCACCGTATGAGGCACAAACAGGACTCAAGTCAACCACCTCCTACAGTCTGCTAAGGACCAGGAACAGATATACACCACCTACATCATCTCCATGTGATATTAAGCATAGGTGACCATTGGTTGCCATTCTCCTGTTATTTTGAACCAGAGTTAAGAGATACAAGCTAGCTGTTTAATATTACCTGAGGTTATTCTAGATATGTATTTACCATAGACGCCAGAGTACCACAAATCACTCAAACTGAGGTTTATTGCTTCCTCCAGGTGAAGGGAAAACCCAGCCTTGAGAAAAACGTCTCTCTCCTATCACTGAAGAACAAGTTGCCACAGTCTTGTGAGCACACCCACTGGCTTATACCAGCTGGGCAGGTAGCCTTCCGGGTTGTTGTGGAGCTCTAGATTTTGAAATACAGAGTTTCTTTCTTGGTTTAGTTAGGTAAATTAATTACAGCAGTAGATGGTGCTGGCAAGCCTCTCCAAGTTGAGATCCTCACAGGAAAGCCACTAGGAAAATTTTAAACAGCAGTGCTACTGCCAATGGTATTCTTCAGTACGAGTTTTCTTTCTATTTTGAAGTACACCCAGTGAAACTAACCTGTGGGAGGTGCTTCCTGCACACTGACAAAATGAAACAGCATCTGTTAATTTTCATAGACTGCAACATGCATGCAAAAAAGGGCATAGGGATCCAGTTCAACAATTTCTTATGGAATTCAAAAGTTGCTCAGCTTTATCAGGTGAGTACAAGAAGCCTTCTCAGAAATGACGTATCTCTATCAGACTTGAAAAAAGATGTATTTTCAAAACAAGAACTGCATACACACACACGCATACACGCACAAATCCCCCTTCATCCACAACCACATCCAGCTGCTGACCTTCCAAGTTCCTTGTAGTATAGCCTTTGCTCTGGGACTTTAAAAGCCTAGCAGGCATTTCTAAAGGATTTTAAAAAGTACACAGGCCCAGCCTTGTAAAAGCTCATGAGGAATCCATGGAGGTCATCGTGGAGCTTAGACAGTCTGCAAACAGCATAATCCACGTGCTGGTGAGGTAAGGAACAACCAAAGTCGGGTGGACAGGGCTGAAGACTTCTGCAGCAACTGGCTCCTCCAACAATGCTGTAAACCCTGGAGGAAATGCCTGCTGATCTTCAAAGCCCTTCAGTAGGAACAGCCTTAAGTTTCCTGAACATGAGCATTCTGGTTGCGAGGCCACAGTCCTCTTATGCACACAGAGAAAAACACAAAAACAAAGCATACAAAAAAAAAAAAAAAAAAAATCCACGAAGGTTAATAACTGCAAATAACCAGCAAGACTGATCCTCTGCTCTGCAATGAGCTGTCGGATCCACCCAGTAAAGTTCTGATGTTCCTTGGCACAACGGCCACACTGATGAAGCAGCAGCTTACAATCTCTGCAGCTTTCCTTTTTCTGTTCCAGGCAGTCCTCCACACGTGTAGACTCCTGGAATGCAATACTCAGTTGTTCGGATTAGGAGGGGATGCTACAGCCTGTAGCTGTACAAGGTGTCCACCATAACTATATCAAGAGCATTACAATACGCTGCACTGCCAGCAGAACTTTAGGTACAGCCTTCAGTCGCCTGATGGGCTGCACAGGCGACCATGAGTAAAGGGGAGTCTGGACACCTGCACACTGCGAAGAATTGCAGGAAGTTTATTTCAGGAACGCTGGGGGGGCGGGGGTGGGGAGGGAAAACAGACAAAATTGTGAACAGGTTTCTTCAGTAAGTGAAGTTTCAAGTTGCTATTCCTCCAGCCAAAAACGTCTGCTGCTAGTCCAAAACCACCCTTCTCTTCCAAAAAAACAATCCCACCGCTAGTGCTTCGCACGTTGCCATCAAACAGATGATACAGACAATTCTTTCCACAATTCACGTATGAAAAGGGGAACTCATTTCCTTCTGCTGACTGCCATTGACATATAATATACCAAAACTTTAGCCCGAAACAAACTATTATGAATTATGCATAGGTTCAACCCAATTCTGGGTAAAGTAGTAGTTGCAAGTGTTCACCTAGGAGAATAACAAACAACAACAAGAAGATGACCAAGTGGCCTGTGCACCCACTCGCACCCACCCCAATTTCTGCAGTAGGACAGCAAGAGTTTGCCAGTGGAACCTTGACTAATCACTTTCATATATGCACACATAGTGAAGCAACAATGAAATATCATAACCAGACCTATGATACTGAAATTCATATTTCTTTTGAGTGATGTTTCCACGTGAACATTTTCTCAGTCATATATACATACACACCCACACAGCCACTTTCTTTTAATTTTAAAAACGAAATCACCTTGCTTTACAGTTTTAAGGCAGTACATACTATAGCAATATATATATTTACATTAATCTTGCTGAGGTCACTTAGAACCTACTCTAAGACCAGAGGTGAACAAGACCTAAAGTGCTTTAAAAGAGCCACAAAAGAAAAAAAATCTGATATTGTTCTTTGATTACATTACAACTCTTTAAAGGAACAAACTGTATTTCTACCCAACTGACAGATCCCAACCTCCAAACTTCATATAAAAATGATGTTCATTCAGAGCAAAAAAAAGGACAAACAAAGCCTCAACACCAGAACTCATACTTTCACTCAGATACTAAATAGCAGGAGCTATTTTCCACTTCCAGCTCAGACATTATTGTTTTCTAGCAAGTTTTATATGCCTTATGGAGCTCAACCGTTCAATACAAAGAGAGCAAGAGAAGAATTCAAGACATTGGCAGCTGTCTCACCTATAGAGCAGACAAGTGTGCATTTGAGTTAAAACAAGAAACTACAAGGAGAGAGCAAGCAAAACCACCAGCTAAATAAATTATTTTTCACAGTAAGGTGAAAAACTCTTCCTTATCTACCCACTTATTTCACACATGGTAATGTGAAACTATCATTCTACCAAAAATTAGAAGAGAGTCACCACCAGATTTGTTCCACCTGTTCCTTCATCTAAACTTCAAATGGAGTTTCTGAAGCTAGAAGATTTCACCATCCCTGCTTACTAACAGTTGAAGACAGAAACTGGCCCCTTCCTCATCTGTTAGGGTTTGGTATCCCACAGAGGCTATGGAGGTAGGTAGGCACTTTATAAACAGAAGTGGCAGCAGCAACCTGTTCAGCGTATTTCATACTGAACTTGAAACATTATTCAATACTGATTTGACATAAATAATATGAAAACTGACAAGTTCAAAGGTTCCTCAGCAAATACACTCTTTTAAAACTTCCTAAAATCTCTAACCATGGATAATTTCTGAAGTAACGAGGTCTTTAAAATAGCAGTAAGCAAGCTCCCAGAAGGGTGGGGTAATTGGGAGGGTTATCACACCTCTGGGGGAAGTCACAGGCTCTATCTTGGCAGTGTTTCATCCCTTCATATACCCAGGGGACTGATTAGTTCATGATAAGCAATTAGGCACCCTAGGGAGGACGGTTAACCGTCTTACCAAAACAAAAAGGCTGCACAAATGTAAGTCTCACTAGATTAAAGAAACACTATCTGAAGAACAGCAAATTTGCGTTTGTTCCCTTCTACTGGAACTAGCAAATATTACATTCTGCCTACATATGGCACACACAGATCTCAGAAATCCCAAATTTGAGCACGTACTTGCTGCTAAATTGGTAACAAATGCTCTGAAGCATTTTCTTTCCCAAGACACCAGTGCTGTGATGCAGGAAAAAAGGAGGAGGGACGGAGGGGAGGAATACAGTAAATAACGATTAGATGACTTGAACTACCCATCTCATTCATTTAAATTCTCTTCCTCGTTGTTAAAATAGTCCCTCCTAACCAAGGATCAGCTGCTGAAAGCGGGACCTGGAAAGGCTATATATGGCTGAATGCTGCTTGCATTTTAGAATGAAACCCCCAGTGAGCAGCAGCCCCACCATTACACGCCCTGCTCCTAAAAAATTCTGGGAAGCTCCTGTCCGCTGTGAAGCTCGCAGTGAGGCACCTATGCCTATCACAATCATAGCCATGTTAAACATTTATCTCTGCTGAAGCAGAGGGATGAATTCACCTTTTGCCTGCCAACTGATGTAAAAGTTCCAACACACACCAGAGCTGCCAATGGGGCTGTTTCTGACTTACATCAGGCCCAATGTATTTCAAAGTACTTCAGCGGCTTAAAATATGAAGGAATGCTTTTTAGTAAGACGACCCCCTGTTCTTTTCTGTCCTTTTATCTTTTCTTAACAGTTTGCCATCCAGTGATAGGAGGGAACCCCAGCTGCATAGCCCGAGCTTTTATCTTCTGCTGACCATGCAACAACACAAAGCTCAGTGCTGGATTTCCTGCTGCTTGCCTAAAGGGGCTGTTCAGCTTGTTTAAATATTACTTGCCTTGGGAGCCTTGGAGTTGTGCCCAAGCACTGTACTGTATCTTCCCAGCATCCATTTCAGCATGTACTTTAAAGGTCTTTAGGTTCGATGTACTAAAGCTCTCCCTCGCTATGGGAGGAGCCTGATGCCTCCAGAAAAAAAAAGAAAACCCACGCCACTCCTCCCTCTCTCCCCGTTCCCCCCATTAATCTCTGTGCCTCATTCTGTTACACAGCTAACAGAAGTCTCTCTTCATCCTAAAAGCATGCAATCATATTTAGTCCAGTAAACCGAACCAACTGCAACCAAGGGAAAAGACATTCTGGTATGAAAGACTACAGCGACGAAGAAATCAGATGCTGTCTATCACGTACAGCAAGCTATCAATGCTCATTGAGCAAACAACCGAACAAGTACAGTAGCAAAAGAGGGCTTTTATGCCAAGCTGTGGCACAGCAGCCTCTTGCCATGCTCAATTTGGGAAGTCTCTACAGTGGATTTTAGAAGAAAACAATCTTCAAACACGACCTTCTCCGAATTTGCAAACTTAACATCAAGGCACTTTCTTTCCTCGTTCAGAGCCGTCATGAAAATAAAGCACGGCTTTTACAAAAACAGAAAGGATATTCCAGCCTTTACGAATTCTTTCAGAAGCCTTCCTCTTCACAATTACAGTGCCACTGAGAGGCTGAGTTCTGGCTACAAGGTCAGCAGGGAGATAACCTTGGCCAATAGAAACGATCTGTATCACCCCAAAGGCAGCCCCAGGCGGCCACCCATTAAGCAGCTCGGCAGGCCTTCCTGTTAGCCTGTTTGCAGCCCATAACAGCTGATACGGATGGAGAAGGAGGAGGTAAAAATCCAGATCCAGTCTACTTGTGTGAAAGTTGCGGATCGAGCAGTTCGAATAAGGAAAACCTTAGTGAACACTGACTGCAAGAACTGTCCTACAAAAAGATGTCTCTCATGTTCCACGGCAGCTGAGATGCAGAAATACATGTACCCCCACAAGCTGACACAGAATTGCAGTTGCGAGGAAACTCAAGGCTAGGAGTGAAAACCTGGTTTTAATCCATTCTGCTTCGCCTCAGCCTGCAGTGTACAGACTGATTTAACCTAATGTAAGCCATGGCTGTCATTCAGAAGGACAGACTGCCAGTCCTCACTTCACCCTGGAGCTCCAGCCACACGTTCTCCGTCCAGTCTTGTGCCAGTCCTAGCGTTTGAACAACCACATGGGGATCACAGAACTGATCTGGTTTGGGATTTGCATTTGTTTGGGGTTTTTTTCTGGTTTTCACTTAAAAATGTACACACATAGAGTTTCATCAACAGCCTTCACACAGGGGAGCTGAGACATCGTCAAATTACACCCTCTATTTGAGTGAGGGATGAGAGACCTGAGCAAGAATGTTGACGGTAACTCTACTCCCGTGGTGCTGCAGTACCAGGGAAAGATGAAAAGATGTAGTGGAATGAACCCACAGTCAGCTTCATCTCCAGACTCCCTCCTCCTGCTCCCCCTTGCTCCCTTCTCTCAGCTCAGAGCTCGCTTGCAACCCTTCTGCCATAAAGAACACTCCTATCATTCAAAAGTCTACCTGAAGTTCAGTTCTCCAATTGACCCCAGTGAAAATAAGTTCACAACAAAATAAACTACCATGATTAAAATGTCTGCACCGCTCCTCTCCCATGGCATCCCTGGAAGAGGAGAGCAAGAGCAGTCCCAGGCAATGAGTTAGTAATTTTCTGCTTACCTATCCAGTTTTTCCTAGATCAAGGGTTGGGTGTACCTTTTGCACAGGGCTAAGCACAAAACAAACACAAGTCCAAAATATCCCCCTCCCTCCCCGCCTCCCTCAGTCTTTACACAGCTGAATTAAGCATCAGTTTCAACTTTTTTGTTTGTTTGTAAACACTTGTAAATGACCCTCTCCCCATGCACAAAGACAAAATTTACCCCCTCCAATAGAATTCATGCTTCATTAAGTCACATCAATAACAACGCTGAAACAGTCTGCCACCATGTGCCACCACATGTACCAACCACAGCTCCAGAGTCCCCCATAAGCAGGGCAAGCAGCTCACCTGGAGTCCTTGGGTACTTTAGAAACAATATTTATAAACCTTGGGCCTTTCACTTAACATACAGCACAGTGGGAACAGCACACATGCTCCCACACAGGCAGCTGACCCCCTCCAGAGAACGGTATTTATTGTAAAATGCATCACCTTAAGGGGATGGGGTGGGACAAAGTGGAGAAAAGAAACCAAAGCTGCAGAGGGAAAGGACATGTTGCCTGGCTGCATGTCCTCAGGCGCTGCTAGCTCACGTTGCTTGCACCATCTGATCACTCAAAGCTAAACATGGAATGTAGGTAGCAAGTCATAACGCTGCGCAGGGCTGGAGACGTGACCCATCAGCTGTTTCTGCATTATAATTATTGCACTGGGGCACAGCAGGACCAAAATTTCGCCTGGGCAGATTTCTGCGACGTTTTGGCTTGGTGAAAGCGACAAGAAAGGCCACATGCCGCTTCCAGATTTGCGATTACAGTCGCTTTTCCGCAGGCCCAGCATTCCCTATTTAAAAATCCTCAAGCCACAAGAAAAGCAGAAGGCCTAGAACTATTTCACTTTATTCAAAACAGCATTAAGAAGTCAGATGTCACAGGGCTGTGATCTCTCTCTCCCCCCTCCACAAGACAGAAAGGAGTTTCACATGAAGATGCAGTAAAGCAGCACTCCTGAACCACCATTCTCTGCATTTCTAAGCTGGTCTTGGTCATTTCCCCTTCAGGCCACTTCTGCTCCCAGGCTTTCTTGCACTCTCTTTTTATTTTTAAAGTTTCTGCTACCCATAAAAAAAAAAAAAAAAAGAAAACCTTATTGCAATACCATCATTTCCTTGTATTATCATATTCTCTAGTGAACTGATTAATTCTCAGAGTGATCCTGACCCTCAGCTCCCACTGGGCCTCAAGTGATGCAAACGGTTTCTTTCAGCTCTTCCTCAATTTTATTTTTGTCCTAACATGCACCAAGTACAAGTAGAGGACTATGTTTTGCAACTCTGGACTTAAAATGCAAATATCTTCACTGGTATAGCTGGAAAGGAACACTTCACTTTTAGGCAATTTGATTGTTTCTGTAACACGCTCAGAACTGAGCGAAGCTCAAAGAGTACAAGTCAATAAGGAAATTATTTAAGCCAATATATATTCAACATGTCTTACTGTCCAGGCTTTGCCCCCTAAGTAAAGCTTAAGTTATTAAGAGCACAGTTTGTCAAGCAGTGACATGAATTTTAGGGCAACTGGTCAATGGACAAACAACAACAAAAATTGTAGAAGGACAGAACAAAAACCTGCAGCAGTACACGGCCACAGCGTTTGTTACATGAAACGTAGCAAGCAGTGGAAATCGGGATAGCACAGCCCCTTTCCAAATGACTGCCTTTAGAAGACCATGAGCATTTATAGGCCAGAGGGATGCTTTCAGGAGGTCACTCAGAGCTACCTCAAGCTTCCTTATTTAACACCATGCAGCCTCAACCAAACAAAATTAAAATTTTAGCACTTTCAGAGTATTTCCAGACAAAGATGCACTCAAAGCAAAATCGTTGTGAGGGCTGAATACAAAAGGGATATCCCCCAAACTTCAAATATGCCATTTTTGGCAAGAGCAGAGAGGTACAGGGATGCCAGGTGGTTAATGGGAAGGCAGACAGAAGGAAAGAAGACATCAGTAAGCTATGAATGGGCTGGTAGGTCAGAAAAGCACACTGGAGGCTAACAGACCAAAACTTCTGTTAGCACAAGAAGAGAACCCATCTCTAAGAAACCACTTCCTATCTTATTCTCCCCATCCCCTCCCCAATAGCCTTCTCCCTATTGTAATTCAGAACAGCCAGGCAACTGATGTCTAACCATCCATCAGAAGAATTGGCTAATACAATGTCACCCTGCCTACCACATGAACAAAAACCACCAACGAATCCAGCTAGTGGTTAACTGCAAATTTTTGCTTTACTGATGGTATTACACCGCCGAGAGTTCCCTTGCCTTTACACATACACTGCCCTCTTAGAAACCTCCTCTGCTCAAACTCAGATTTACAAACACATGTACAGATATTCTACACATCTGCTTCCACCTGGTGGATTACCAGAGACGGAGACTGCAGTGTTTTTAAAATAAACGTGTAAACCCACCTCTAAAATTAGTTGCATGGTAATTCTGTGGGCAAGAGCAGAGGGGAAGAGTGGTTGGGCTCAGGAAGGTGGCAGGGAGTTTGCAAGAAATGGAATACAAAAATACAAATCACTAAACTGTTTAACCCATTTTGAAAATTTTTTTTTCTCTCTTGGAAAACAAAAAAGGGTTTTTTTCTTTCATTTTGAGGAGTTTCTTGAAACAGAGGAGGACAGAACTATTCAATATTGCTCTAGGGTGCTTAACATGAAAAAAATACTTCAATCAAGTGATCGTCAAAGAACTTAAAAAATACTCTTTCCACCATCTCCCCTTCCATAACCAAGCAGAAAAGCAGTTTTGAAATGCACATTAAAATACATATTATACATACACACCATATATAATCAAAACAAAACAAACTCCTAAGGTTATTTATTAATTGCTAGCCATAACTACAGAAACCAGGGGTTCTTTTAACACTTCAGCAAAGCAAATGACAAATGTCAGGGAGTATCCTGAGATACTCACTGTTGTAAAATCTTTCAGGTCTGGTTTCTAAAAATTTCCTTGCTATGATACCTGCAAATGCAGCTTTGCAGTAACTTCCAGTTCCATTTTCATATGCATATTTTTAAAGACAGCAGCTACCTCTGCCCTGCGTATACAGCATCGGGGGTATTTCATTCTCTCTGGCAGAAGTTCCCAGAAAAGCCGACTCCGGAGATCCTAGGTGTGGCACGTTCCTTTTTGCTCTAGATACTCCTCCTGACTGGAAGTGAAGGTAAATATTACTCCGGCCTCAATCTGTTTCCCTCTTGCATCCACAGCAGCTTAGTAAGATACTGTCAGCAGGCTATTGCAAATTACACTTAAGGGCTCAATACAAATCAAGGCCTCAGTCTTGCTAATGAATTGATACTAACAGTCCCGTTCTATGGAAGAGACCCATTAGCTTCAACTGAAGCTACAAAGGTCCCAGTTCAAGCCGTGGTCTGCAAGGGAGGGCTGGGTGGCCCCTGCATCAGGAAGTTTGTTCACCTCGCATGCACAGGTATTTACAAACTTCTGGGCCTTTGTTTTTATTTAGGAGACGTGGTGTGGTGTTTGGCAAGGTGTGCAAATCTTGTCAGACAACTTTCAAGCTACCCTTACTCCACATGGAACAGAAGAGCCTATAAAGTAAAGCACATTCACGAGAACAATGTTTTCGTCTTACACCAACAAACCCCTCAACCAGAGATTTATACCTACACCTGTACATCACGGTGCAAGAGAAATGGTCACACATTCCCCATGTGTTTTTTGCATGTGAAAGAGAAGACAAATATGTAAGTACACAAGGTCGCTAAATTGTTAACTGGAGATGTCGGACTAGGTTGCCAACTTCAGTATTCACAGAGCTGATCTGAATTCTCTGGTCTGGAGTAAGAGGGACAAGAGGATGCTTGGCTTTCACTGGGTCATGCACAGTCCCCGACTGTATGTATTGCAACAGACATTAAGAACAGAAAGAACTGGAGAAATCACCACTGCCGATGATTAACAGCTATGATAATCAATAGCTAGCTAATTCAATTGATAGCTATAGCTGCAATCTCCCACCCACTTCGCCTTCCCAAATCTCAATGTCCCTGCATTACAGCTTTGAGGACTAGAAGAACAGGTCAGATTTTCACCCCCTTTTTTAGGAATTCTAGGTTTGTTGTGGGTTTTTTCTTCTTTCCAATAAGAAAAGAGAGGACATGAAAAAGAATTCAAAACCTGAAGTTACCGTTCCCTTAGCTGCATTCTTAGAAATGGCTGAAGAGTATTTTTTTATCACTTTTTTTTCTTTCAACCAAAACAAATGTGGCCTGAAGCTAAACACCTGACATGTAGTGTTTCAGCACAAATGGTTAAAGCTTGGTAGAGCCACATGCAAGAGAAGACAGGGCCCGTAATAAAGCTGCCTGGTGATCTCCAATTGAAAATCCTCCTGGCAGCCCAGCTTGTTTCACGCAGAGGAACTTACTGACGTTCTGTCTCCATTCCTGTCCCTGATGACTCTCTCAGTATACCTGGAAATTAGGAAGCTGACTAAGCTCCCTAAAAACTGGTCTGGTCAGTCCCAGTCACCCCTGCTCCGAAATGGTGAAAGCGGACAGTTTGACATTTCAGCAGATGAAGTCTTAGACTACAGTGGTAGAATTACCAGCAAACATTAAAAGTATCTTTTTTTCCTGGAGTTCAGTTGCTGTCACAGCCCCTCATCCCAAAAGTCAAGAGACATTTTCAATGCATTTTGGGAGTTGCTGACTTTAAACCCGTATGATAAACTCCACTAGTGGCTGTTCACGAGTCAGAAAATGTTTGCTTGGAAAAAGAAAGCAGAAAAAACCTGCAATTCTCTCACAATCGCTGGAGTCCAAGAGCCACAGCCTTAACACTGCCAGTTTCCCATCTCATTAAGTGTCTTGCAATACTTGTTTTTGTAATCGTTTTCCATGCTGTCTACACAAAAAGCTATCTCGGAAACCAGAACAACCACATTCCTTAAACATGGACCCTTTCCAGACTCACCCCAAACCTTTCTGTGCTTAAGGTCCTATACATACATGAACACACAGATCACTACAGGCCCAGCAGTTAATTCATTTTCAAGTTGCCCTAATTTTGAAGCTAAACACTTCCTAAACTTCTCCATCCCTGATGTTCCCCTAGCTCTTTCAGGGAAGCCAGGCTGCCTTCCGCCTTCTCTCCATTCATGGTTGCTAAGACTCCACTGCAGCCTACCAAGTTGCTCTCCCGTAAGCCATGTAAGTGTGCTACCATGCATGCAGAGTGCGATTCGCATTAACTACTACATACGCAGCATCTTTCTTTCCAAGAACTTTATAGTGAGTAGTTGCTTGTTTTCCAGTTTTTCCTTTTCAACTCTTTTTTAAGACACGGACACCTCCTCCCCCTCTTTCCTCACCACCTCCACTCAGTAAGACTAAAGCTCACTGATCCCATGGTACATGACAAGGCCTTTGAATCAGTGGCTGCTAGCTGGTCTTGAACCAGCCTTGGTAAGGTTCAGACAAGATACAGAGCACAAACACTCTTCCAGAAAACTTAAAATCCAAATTCAAATTCTCCGCCCATCACCTTGAAATGCCAGGCAAAAAAAATGGTAAGGAGAGAAGTCACAGTACAAGAGGTCACCGGCTAGCTGTCTGGGTTCTGATGACTGCCAACCAGTCCTTGGGAGAAAGGGATGGCAATCCAGCCACTGTTGCTGGTTGCCTCCCTTAGTCTCTCCACCAGATCTCAGCGTACCAACCTGGCCCCCTGTTCAGCTCACCCGAGTCCCTATGTCTCTCGGAGGTAACGAACAAGTAACGGCTGAACACCTCTAACGGCCACTTGAACTCAACAGCATCTACGTCCTCTCCTTGTCCTCCGGCCATGCCACAGGCATCCTGGGGCTCAACAACACCAAACTCAGAGGCACAACGAAAGATAAACTGGTGGTCACTTCCTGAGGTTGGAGTGTACCTACAAACGTAGGCCCACAATGCAATGCACATTTATTTTCTTGGCATACTTTACATTGTCTACGTCTAAGTCAAGACAAACCCCATTTTGGAAAGCTTTTGAAGAACAAAAAAGCCCAGTCCTTCCAATTTTTGTGCAAGGAACAAATCCTCCAATACTCACTTTGTGTGCTTAAGGCCCTGAAAGCTGCCAGAAATAGTCAAAGGATGGAGGGAGAAGGAAGATTTCTGTGACGACTCCTACTTTTCAAAAGGTTTTAGAAATAACTGTACGACCAAACAGATACAATACATTGCTCAAACCAATATGTAAACTCAGAATGGAAACTATTTTAAAAATCACTATGGCTTTAGGTTTTCTACTTCTGTTTATTTACAATTTTGACAGCAAAGGACAAGTGGTTTCCTGTAGAATAAAATTACTTTTCAACTTCCAAGATATAATTAACACAGAAATTGGTATCTTTGCATCTTTCCTATGCATTCATATCATAGGCTCAATGGTACAAACATGAGGATGCATACCTGCAAGGTTCATAACCACACCTTTGCATTAAAAAGATTACTGAGCAAGCTAACAAAAGGGTGTTTTAGTGCATACAATTCTGTATCACTCAGCCGATTTGCAATCTGTAACACTGATATCATTTAACATTGGAGACAAAGGGACCCATGCTTCTCCATCGATCAGATGCAGTAAATGCACAGAAGTCAAAACAAAACCAGTCAAGAGATGGAAGAATCAGGCCTTTCGGATGCTACGCTACTGTCTCCTGCGTGGTTAATTTTGATGAGCTTGTTAAAGCACAGCCTTTAGCCAAGTGCTTTTTCATACAAACTCATCCATAGCTCAGAGACGATTAATCATCATTTATTACTCACCTTCTGGCAACACCCACTTTAAGTTAGGCACCATCCAGACACATCAAGAAAGACAGTCCCAGTCTGAAGGCTTTGTGGTAAAAGGGAGCCATTTCTGAGACCCAATCCTGATGGACAGACAACTACAGACACTGATGGTACTCTGCACAGCTACTAGGATCTGCCAGAATAAAGCTGCTCACAGGATAACTTAAACACGAATGCAGTTCTTTCAAAAAGGGATAAGGTATGTATTAAATACACTGGCTATACCTACTTTTTAGTACCTGTCAACTGCTACTGGTGTTTCGGTACAAGTAAGTCTTGTGAAAGGATTTTGCTGAATAAATGTGGTGAATATTCACAGATTTATCGATCAGAGCACTTCACTTGGTTACAGTACATAGGAAAGTAGTTATTCTGTTCTTCTGCAGCATTAGTAACTTCTCAAACAAAGAAGCCTGATTGAGGCAGACAGTGAGGGGCTTATCAGCTTAGGAAATGGGAAGGATGGTCCAATTAACTGCCAAGCAGTCAGAGATAATTCACTCTGACGAGGCCAATGAGAGACAAGTCAGAGAAATGCATGTCCTGTCCATTTATGTAACACCCAAACATTACCCCCTGCAAAGTCTCCTCTTCTGGAAGCACTGTCTAAATAAGGAGCATGTCACTAGAGGAAAATCCACCTGCATGGATCTGCATCTAACCAGCACCCTCTCTGATTAAGCAACCATCTCAGTGGTACAGGAGGCACTGCCAGTCGCTAAACTGCTGGACCCAGCCATCACCAAGCAGACAGCCAAAAAGCTCTGTGCAAGTTTATCTGGGGTCCACACCACTGCGCTGTCTTTTCACCCGTCAAGGAACAGGGCAAGAAGTAGAAGGCATAAAAAGGCAAAAATACCCCACCCAGGTCTAGGTAGGCAGGCTTCATCTCCTTTTCCCAAACCACTTTTGCTAGCAAAGAAAGAGTCAGAAAGTTAAAGTCATTTCACAATGTCAAAAAAGAAGAAAGAAGAACAACAAAAGAAAAAAGCTGAAGGCAAACCATATGCAACAGCTGATTAAGAAAGCTGTGAATACAGCCACAGCCCTGGTCTTTGTGCCCTCTGCCATGCTTAGTACCCTGCTAGCACAGGATAAACAAAAAGAGGCACAGAGAAAGAGGAAGGGGAGAAATTCTATGAAAGATGCTGTAATGAAAAGAGAAAGTTCTCAGTGAATCATAGCTTTAGCTTGGGACCCATCACCTAGAAGGCAACAGGCATTTAAAGTGGAGGAAAAAAAGAAAAGAAAAGAAAAAAAAGTCCCCAAAACATTGATTCATAAATACAAGCTTCGTCTGATGTTTACAGAAAGAGCAGATTCTTCACTCTGCAGCAAAAATGCACACGTGGGACCTGGTCCATCCTTTGATAAGGCACCTTGTTTTGTATAATCCGCTTTGTTTTTCAAAGTGCCAGACTTAAGACTGTCATCATCAGAAACACGTGCTTTAATGTACTATGAGCAGGAGTGTAAAAAACACCCATTGTATGGAGTATTTATGTTACATATGGCAACATCCTATTTGTCAGCTGGTTACCAGGAGCTAAGGAATCTGTGTGGTACTAGCAAAGTCGCCTTGCAGCAGGGTGTTATAGCGAGCACGAACCGGACTATATATGGTATGTTTACTGAACGATTAGGCATAAACATGTTACAGGAGAAATGATGTCCTGTATTAGACGCTGGGCTCGCGTCTTGCTCGGAAAGCAGTTTGTCACATATTCCTCATACGCTTCTGGCTGTGGGTGCCAGTGAAACCTCTAGAAAACTGGAACAGGTTATGCTGCAAGTAATGATTAACTATGTGGAGGATTAGCCCTCCAAGCTCCACCCGCCAGCATTCCCTGTCTCCTTGCTGCTCTTCCTCCCCCGCTACTTTTCGGCTGGGACTGTTTGCAAGGCAACCCGGCGGAGGGCACGAAGGCACAGACACAGGCGCATGCCATGCAGAGCGCTGCCTCTGCGATGGGATGACGGGCACGGACAAGTGCACCCTCTATTTCTTAAGAAACAGCTGGCAGCAGGCGAGCAAGCGCTGCAACCATCCGCCGGCCCCACGTTCAAACCCAGTCGGCACAGGATTATTTCATAACGGGGAGGAGGGGGGGAAATCCTGAAAGGGTAGAGGGAGGAGAGTGTACTGAAGATGCCTTAAAGCATGGGAGAAGGTTTGTATCTGGCTTCAGCATCCTGCCTAACCTGTTCTGTGGTATGTTCCGGTTAACTCTCCTTTTGGTCGAGGTTGTTGGGGTTTTTTTTCTGGCAACCAGACCCAAGCTGCAGCCCCTTCTCTCCTTTCACACTCCATCGCACTCCAGCACAAACACAGGCACACGGAGATGCCAGTAAACAAAACGACGAGACATCACAGACTGAAACTGGACGCACAATTTCTTTACTGTAGGGAACTGGATCTTCCTTATCAACTCACCAGGACCACCAGCCCTCAAGTGCCAAACTTTGCACCTTCATCACTGCTTTTCTATGTTAGCAACTTCTGCAGCTCCTCAAAAAAAACCCCGAAACTATACAAAGTGGTAAGGGGGTGAGAAAACAAAGCAAAAAAAAAACCCCAAAGCCACACACCCAGAAGACTGCATGCCACGCAAATCTAGCCAGAGCATGGTGCAGGGGCAGCAGCAGTGATCGTAGCATCAGGACATACCATCATCACCACAGCAGATTTATGTCTTCATTGTGTACAGTATTCACAGGGTTAATGGATAGCCTGAAGATCAGAAATATACCTCCTAAGCAACAAAAGCATCAACTCAAAGCTGTGCTGGGTGGTTTTTGACAGAGGTTAAGCAGTTGGTAACCAGTGGCAAGAACTTGCTGGTGGTTCAGTAGCCATTTTAAGCAGCAGACATATTAATCATGGGAGTGCAGTAACAAAAGAACCAGGGGCAAAAACATGCTACAGAAACGAGGACCCCTAAAAGCTCAGCAACACAAACACACCCCTCCATCGTGTGTAAAATAAACTCAGAGAAGCCAACAAAGAAGAAAGATTATTACATGACCTCCAGAGCACAGCAAATCCCTCAGAGCAATGAGTGCTAGGCATCAGAAACTTCCTGGTCTCCAGGCCGTTGTTTCACATGTTTTCTGGGGAGTTTTCATGCTGTGGGAAAGATTTCTAAGTACACTGAAAGTAAGCCTGTAACATCCCCTTCCACTCCCACAGCAAGTATGCAGTCCATAAAAGATTAAAGCGTTGGAAACATATGCTTTAGCAAAGACTCCTCTTTTTTTTTAAATTGTATCAACAGTTTAGCACTTGATGTATTTTATCAAACTATTCTGCCATCCCTTTTTTAAGGCAGCAAGGTGGGGGGGGGGGGGGGTGCGGAGCGAGTGAGCGAGAGCGCGTGAGACGCATGCAGTCTGTAACTTGAACACCGTTTTACAGATGTATTTACTATACTGCTTTTCTTCGGGGGCTTTTCAGGCCAGGGCAGCCTTTGTCTCTGCGTGCTATATGCTAGCCAGCTCATAACAAATGAGCAATCACAGGGAAAGCAGATCTGGCTCCTTCTCTGAATCTGCTGTGATGCCAAGGCATGAAGATGTGCCTGAAAAACTCCTGTCCAGTTACGAATATGATCAATCCCTTTGGTCACGCGAGTGCCTGAAGTCTGGTACAATTATTAACTGTGCTACAGTCACATGAAAGAGAACAAGCTTCCCCCTCCCACCCTCATCCCGCGGGTAACATTATGTGGGCAGCGAATATATGAAGGAACATGGTGAGGTGGGGGGGGGGGGGCGCTGGAAACTTCCACAGAAAGGCTGCAAAGCTGTACTTTTTTTTTATTATTTCTTTTTGGTGGATGGATTATTACCTATCAGGCAGGCCTGCCCGACGCTTAGACTTGTTCGGGTACCCAAAGGAGGGTCAGGTGGGGAATCCTCATCTTCTCCACTCAGTACCACCTTCTTTAAAGCGGGAGAATTAGAGGTGTTTCCCGTTTTCCCCATTTCTTAAACACAATGATGATGGAGCATGGAAAATATTTTTACTGAAGCACAAGTGGGCAATTTCTAAGCCAGCGAGGTTGCTTTGGAGTTGTTCTTATTTGCTGGGGGCGACTCAACACGTATGAGAGCGCAAACATGGGGAGAAGAGCCCACTGTGCTTCCCAGGAGAAACTCCTCACATTGAGACAAATGAAATGGGTACCATGGACTAAAAGCCTAAGCTGTGATTCAGCTGTTCGGACCAGAGCCTCATGCAACCTCCCTGCTTTACAGCCTGCGCTCATGTAACTGAGAACGGGGACCAGAAGCTGCTTTTCAGGGCCAAGGGGGAAATAACAGTGAAACGACATGCAAACGGCATGGTACCCACTAAGCCCCAACTGTGCCTCCACATCCGCCAGAAGGATGGTGTTGCATTATTTTAAGTGTAAACCGAGCATCGTAGATGTGTGCATGCCATAGAAACCTGTGCTGGGAAATATTAAAGACTGCATCTCAACTAGGACGGGAGCCACACTCGATGGCCACGCAGCTCCTCCAGCCTCTCCCAACACGTCCGGACCCACCGCAGCAGCCCCGAGCCATCCGCACTACATGTGCAATTTTTAGGCCCAAACCAGTGAATTGGGCTCACTTTAGAAGGCAGATAAGCAGGGCAGGCAGTGAGAAAGAATGGCCAGGTTTGACATCAGACGACACTTCCTAGATGTACTTAAAAATGTAAAGCACAGAGCATCTTAAGTAGTTACATCTATACAGTCTCCAGCCCTGCAGGACTTAACAATAAAAGGTGGGGGGATACAGTGGATTGATGACATACAATAAAACATAAATGAGCACATACACTTTCAAAGTGCTACGTGTATTTTCAGTTAAGTTATAATTGAGTACATCCCCAATAAAACAACTACATTTGTAATGTTATACCATGCATCCATTTTATAAAATATTTTAAAATGTGCTTTTGCCTCGGCCCGCCTACACAAAATAATGAAGACATATCACTCATCAGGAACTCCCTAAGAAAAATAAACCTTAAAATAGCACGGTACGCTCACTGAGTAACATGTATTTCTGCAAAACTGCTGTTCTTTATATATTTTGCATCTGAAAACTGCAAGTCTCACACGCGCACACACAAAAGACAGACGGCTGCTGTGGACAAAATGGTGCCATTTAATACAAAAATCTGGTTTATGCATAGCCTGGCTGTAGTGCATGCTGGTCCCAAGCAGAGTGGGATGCAGCCAGTTATATCGAACAGTTGTGCCCTCAGCAACAAATGGTGCATTCATAAAACTGGAAAAGCCTCTGTCTAGGGGCTCACAGCTCTGCAAATGAAACAATTGCTTGCTGACATTTTCTGAGGGAGAGTATGGCCAAAAGAGGTTGAGGGGGAGAAGTATGATCTACAGGAAAGTTATGTACAGAAGAAATACCAAAATATAAGGGAAAACCCCCCAAATCTGCCACTGAGTTACCTTTGCACTCTCCCTGCATTAACTAGCCTCTAACAAAAGAGCAAGGCCACCTGAAAAAGACAGGTGCTTGGAAAACACTTGGTCAGTCAGAAGTATGGAAGAAAAAGAAGAAGAAGGAAATAAAAAAGCTTTCTTCTGAAACACTGGCCCATGAAGAAGCGACAGACATCACGCAGGCTGCAGTACACAAAGCCACATCTGACAGGCAGTTTCTCAGAAGTTTCTTACCCTTGCTTTATTAGCTATGCCACCTCCACACTGGTAACTAAAAGCCAACATCTGGTGCTAGCTAAATGTCAGCACAGACGATCCCTTTAATAAAAATTTAAAGAGTCTGGGTCCCAACGAGGAAGTCATTAGTGCTTTGAATGCAAGACCCTACATGAGAGCTGTACGACTGAAACAATTCAGGCTTTTAAGCCAGGCAGAGCAGTGACTTTGGTGTGCACCAGGCCACCTCTCCAGGCCCCCTGCCACCTCGCACAGGGGATGCTCGGCTCGTGGCCGCCAGCCCACGTGTAGCCCACCTGGACTGTTCACCTGGTCAGCACCCCACGGCAGGGAGCCCAGATGGGTCTGTGGATGCCCAGGTCCTGCTGCAGGATGGGAGCGTGCCGTACAGTCTGTCCTTGGTCTTGGGAGCTCTGCCTCCTGAAGCTGAAACGCCGGGCACCGCTTCCTGCCCCCAACACACCTGGCATCTGCATCGCCGAAGCCGAATCCTGCTGGCCCCTAAGATACATGAGACACCCACAGCAAGTCAACGCAAAAGTGCTCCTAAATGGCAGCTGAGCAGCATGGCTTCTTAATGAATACCTGTCACCTGCTCCGTTCTGCCGAGCTCAGTAATTAAACAAAAAAAAACCCCAAATCACACACTGTAACTGAAGTTCAGTGGCAGAGCCAGTGAAAGTTTCCGTAAGAGAAGAAGTGAATTGAGGCCCACCTGCACAGATAGGAAATAAAAAACAAGCCTCCCCAACCACTCCTGGCTGCCCCAAGGCTGTGGTGGGGTATCCACCCTGTTTTCTCCTGGCACTCAGGTGGCAGAGAGGTCTCTCCCAACAAAATTTTCTACCAAGCCAAACCTGACCACAATAGTTTGGAAGTGAAGAGACTGTCTTCACCACCTGAAGGTGGGGGAGGGCAGCTGAAGGACAGAGGACAGAAATTTTGTGTAATGGTTGACAGAATGAGTCCCTTCACTATATTATCAAAAGACTTTGTATATTAGAGATTTTAAGAGAGTACTCTTGCACTGGAGCCTTTGCAAGGGTATATCTACAAGGGGGACACATGTAATTCTTCCTGCCCACAGTGCACCTAACGATACTCTGAGAACATTTTATGAAACAATTTCAGAGGGGAACAGGACTGTGGTCTCACAGACTGACAGTAAAAGTATTTTTCCACAGAGGGTTAAAAAAAAAAAAAAGAAAAAAAAAAAGGAAAAACAGGATGAGTTGTCATTCTTCAAGAGAGAGAGCCCTTCCTGCACCTCAATGCTACAAGCAGACACAACCTGCGGGTCTGCTGGAGTCAAGGAATAAACGCTGGGAGCACGCATGGCTGGCTACAGCAGCGAGAAATGAGTAGAAGCTATTGAGGCACTGGAGAATGAATAGTAATGTTTTTGTTTACCAGCTGTGCACTGTAAATGATTGCGACTGCAATAAAGTTTGCACTGTATTTGCATAAATAATTTCAATAAAACTGTATGAAAAGCCAGTTATCAGTTGGAGATCTATAGCAAATACAAAACTGCAAATGCATTTGCAGAGGCATCAAAGCAATCTAAAAATTGTCTTTCTGACTTTATTCCTTCGTCAGTTTCCAGGCAAGGCAAAAGTTTACAAACACACGTAATGTTTTGTACATGCTCCCATTAAACTTGCCCTTAGTACTCAGTGAATGTGTTTTAGAATTCAAGTAGCACACATGATTTTGTTTCCCTCCATAGACTTTACAAAGGCTTCTAATACAACACATGATCGACTTGTTAGGAAAAGAAGTTTTGTTTGTTTTGTTTTAAATTTGGAGAAGGAGGCAAAAACACCTGGGAAGCTGTGGGAGAACATCAACAGAGTTAAAAAGAAAATTACATCCCAGCGTCCTGAAAAACTTTAAAATTAAGCTCTATGGGAAGTCTGTGAATAAGAGACGAACAAAGTTCTCAATTTGAGAAATGTCTTTCCTTTGAACACTGACTCACAGAATACAAGTCTCCACATCACCTTGCAAAAGAAAAATAAAAAAATAAATCCTGCCTGAAATGTGTCACTTTTCGCTGCTGTTTACTTTGTTTGTTTGTAGTGGTTTGGTAAAATCCCACAAATATTTAAGACCAAAACCACAGTCCGTATTTTATATTTAGATGAACGACGGCATCTTTCAAGAAGCTGCAATTGCAAGCCTGCATCTAAAGCTCCTCTCCCTCTGCCACCACCAGGACCATGCAGCCACAGCAGGAGGAAGAACGCAGGCCACCACAGCAGCCCTGGTGGTGGCCCTCCTCCATGCACTGGCCCGGCCACCCCACAGCTCAGCTTCAGCAGGACTTGAGAGCTGAGCCCTTGCACCTCCCATGACAAGGGATGGTTTTGAGTTGGATGGCTAATGTCTGTAGTTAAAATTCAAAACCAACAACAAAGTCCCATCCCACCTCTCTTTCACCCCCCAGCTGATCCAGGTGGAATGAACAGGATGGGATTTGCTTCTCACACTGATGCTTCCAGTATCAGCCCTGATTTAAATCAGTATAAAATGCAGTAAGGAAAGGAGCCCGAAGGTTTCTAACCGGGTATGTTAAACACCATGACCTCCTCACACCCCCGCCCCACAAATGCTTAACTGCTGAATGAGATTCCTCTCGTTTCCTGCACTGAATCATCTGTGTCACCACAAAGATGAGATTTTTAACCGTGCGCACACGTTTCTTATTTGAGGGGCATGCAGCGGAGGGTGTTTCTCAAACTATTGTCAGATCGGCTACAGACGGTTTGGATTTCTTCTGTGTTTGATGTATCATTTAAGTAAATCTGTATTTTTCCAATGAGGTACAACCTTTCAATGATGCTGTTTTCTAGGAAACATGCAGGTGAATGCTGCTGCTTCTTTCTTTTGCAAAGTATTATTTGAATGGAGCTTGGAGGGACAGGATATGCTGATTTGCACAATTAAAAATAACTTACAATTTGAACTCTGGCATCAGATGCTTTAACAAATTTCATTAGGGGAGGTCACATGCTCTTTTCAACATGCTTTTTTTCCACACCTCAGCTTAAAATAATTTCATTAATTTACCTGCAAATTACCTCATTTTCATTGCTAAGCTGATCAATTATTTTTTAATCACTACAGCAATTCATTTTGTAGAAAAATTAGCCGCACTGCACCCCTCAAAAGCAATAAAGAAACATCCAAGTCACCCAAGAGAAAGAAAGGTGAGGCAAACTGCTAAACCACAGTTCCTTAACCACCCTTCCTAACCAGGATGGCTTTGTACCATTGCTTCATGCAGGCAGGGAGGGGAGGAAATTGTGATCTCTTGCTGCCTGCGCTTGGCTGTGCACTGCCAAAGTCAGTGGGAGCTTTGTGGATGCTGGGCAGGAGCAGGCCCATATAAAGATGCAACAAGTGATATCAAAGATAATAGTCTGCTCTGGATTGATCTGAGTCATGAGGAGTTCATGGTGTCAGTCAGCAAGAGTGCAAGGAGGGCTGATGTGTTCTGGTCATTTCACGAGAGCAGAAGAAAAATTAAAGATGCACATCCTCCTTGCAGTACCTCACGTACTCGCACCTGGATGAAAGCTTAAGGACAAGAACCATGTTCTTCACAGGAGCCTACTTTTTTCCACAAAGTGTTCTCAACCTTCTCCACCCCTTATTTTAATAAAGAAAAACATACCATCCTTTTGACCTTGGACTTGTTCATTTTCTCTGTCTCTCTCAGTACATGCTCTTTACTAACCATTCAGCATGCTGCAAGCCCTGATAAAAGTGGTTAATGTTTACTGAAACCTGCATATGAACTGTACTAAACCTGATGCAGGGGGAGGCAAAGTTCTGCTAGCAGCATCCATGACCAATTAAAACAAGTGTTGGTTTGTTTTTCTTTTTAAACTCACCCCCCACACACACTAAACAGCTGCATCAGTAGATGGGCAGGCAGCACAGGGAAAGGACTGAAAAAAGGCTTCTAATCCATCCACCGAGATACTTCAAAATAAGTCACAGTTCTGAGTAGCATAGGCCTTCCAAGAATACACAAAAGCAATGGAAGAACTAACTATTGGGGTTCTCTTTCTGGGGGACGCATACTTTATCCCCAAATAATTGTTTTCCAGAGCAATCTGAAAACCTGCAAGTCTAGCAGAACTGCTGAGTGTTCCCTTCTAGCTTTCCTTGCAGGAAGTCCATACACCCTTGCTTGAGCAGTCTTCAAAACATCCTCTTAATTAAGTGAAAAAGCAAAATATTACTAGTCTAAACTCAAACTACAACTAACAGTTGATCAGTATGATTGAAAGACCTTAAATTCACCATAATTTCTTCTCATCAGAGACACATCCTTAGAAATAATCACCTGTTTTAATAGCTGTACCTGTGCACTATTTAAGAAGAATGTTTTGTAGCGTAAACCAAATGTATGCATCGCCCCTTCTTAGCTTACCAGCATTTTCTCCATCTGTATTCTAATATCCAGCCCAGAGATCTCTAACAAACAGCTCTTTCCTCCCTCCCATCGTCTCTGATGACAGTGGGATGCTCTCAGGTGTTTAAAGCCAATTTTTTTTTTGTACTAGAGGGCAGCAACAGCACCATAGTCACCTGGGAAACAACCATCACCCACTGTTTGCAGAACAAACAATGGTACCTTTTCAGCCAGTGCGAGGCAGGCAGGGCAAGGGGCAGCCAAGCAATTCTGGGACTTACAGGAGTGTTAACATATTGCATTCATTCAGTGCGTCAAAAAATAGTTCAGCATGAGAAGCAGGGCGCTCTCAAAGTGAGAGACTTTGGCTGGAAACCACAGACAAGTGCACGGGGCTCAGAAGGTCAAACAAGTCTCCCAAGTCAGCAGTGAGGTCTTTTCCTATGATTTTTTTACCTGCCCTCTGATTCCCCTCTCTCATACACACAGAAGGAATTAAAACGCACCTATTTAAACTGATCTTATCCACAAAAAGTCAAGTGTTCAGCTTCCAAGTAGCACTCACTGAAGTTTTCTCAGCGTGCCAAAATATTTTAAAGAACTGTTTACCCGCACTTGTAGTGCTTTGTACCCAATGCATCAAGAGCCGTTTCCAGAAGCGTTCCTTGTGAAGTTAGCAAGAATTGTGGTTATTCAGCATTTCAGACCCTATGTCTAAGCACTCGAGCAGTCACACACCCCTCTTCTTTCAAATTAATTCCACTTTCACAGAGCCATGGATAATCTGACTGCTTTAAAAAATATACAATATACATCTGGCTTAACAGTAACTTCTGAGTGGCTTCCTATCTCCTGAAGACTTTTTCCTCTGTTCAACCCCCCCCATCACCACTAAACAAGCCTTTTTACCTACCACAAGCAGGAAAAAAAGCTAAATGTTTAAGGATTCAGGTTTTATCTATTTTAACACCTTCTCAACAAGGCGCTCGCTCTTGTGGCCGGCTGCGTTTAAAGCAGAACGGAGACTGAGGCATTACTCGGATACTTTAGTGCTTTATAACCTTCCCACACTGGCTAGCAGACACGTACGTCGTTGAGAACAAACTTACAGAAGTCCAGCTGCCCAGCTCATCTGTAAGGCCACTCAGCAAAGGATTGTGAGGCCCTACAAAATCACACTCCTGTTTGACTCGTGCATTAAAGAGCATCCAAGTGTGCTGTGAAGGAGTGCCAGGCACGACACACCCAGCTGAGAGCTGCGCTGAGGTGATGAGAGCTGCACAAAGGTACAACAAACCAACTCCTGGGCGAGATCTGTAGATTTCCACATCACAATATAAACATTTTTCTACAGCCTTCACTCATCTTCCATGCTGCACTCAGCTTTGGGGAAGAAAAAAAAAATAAAAAAAAGAAAAGGCAAATCATCTTAATTAGACCATTAGAAACACTGACTGGTGCTGTCCTGCTAACTAAAGCCTCCAGCAAGCTTGTCCACGTGGGCCAGACAGGTTCACTCACGACTACAACCATGGTAGCTCAGTTGAGTCAGATTAACATTACTAAAAATCTATCTTAATGTTCATTAAGATGCAGGTTAACACATTAACTGGTCTCGCACGGCCACAAACATGGCTTCGGACACAGTAGGCTGTACCTTAAGGAGCATCGAGAGAGCTTGCCTTTTTTTTTTTTTTTTTTTTTTTTTTTTTTTTTTAATTGTGTTCAGCTAACTCAGTTGACCTCAAACAATTGAGACACACACCCTTTTTGCCTGTCAGGACAGGGTCCTTCTCTGTCTTTCACTGCTGGGACAGGAGAAGTGAAATAGGTACAGAGGTGATTCACATGCAACCCCATCCTTCACGTACTCCTAATGGGGGGTGAAGGGGAGGGAAGCACACGGGTGAAAAGCCACAGCTGTTCCAAGGCTGTTCCAACCTTACAGCACACGATTTATGGAAAACAAAACAAGAAGAACAGAAAAATAGGATTTGAACATTACCGACCCGAAAGAATCATTATAAATACCTCCTGCTCTGTGTAAGGGCTACCCTGGGCTCCATCTGCCTCCAAGGCCAAGAAAGGAAACATTAAACTTGAACAGCAGCCAGAGTTCACCATCTACTTTCTAACAGCGCCAGGCCGCGCTTCAACGGGGAAGCCTCTACCTGCGGCAGACCAGCGGGCAGCACGTCGGCCGAGCCTTGCCTCCACGCTTCGCGCCGTCGCGGCGAGCTCCAGCCGGAGCCCGGCGGAGGGACGGACGGGCAGCTCTGTCCCACGGGCCTGCCCTCTCCCCGAGCATCTGCGAGCAGCACCCACGTTCATCAGACAGAAGCGCGCTCCTCACGCCCCAGCGAGAGGCTGGGGCGATGCTGGCAGAGGCGTGTGCTCCGCAGGGCCCTGACTCAGCGGGCGAGGAAGGCGCCGGGTACCACCAGTCAGACGGGAAGGCTCTCCCGCACAGGACAGCCTTCCAGCGGGCTGGGCTCGCCCTTCGAGGCACCGTGCCGACGTTTAAACGAACGCGGATGGCAGACGCGTCCCCTTCGCTCGAGCATCGCCAGGAAAACTTCCCGGGGCTGCCCTGCGGCCTGCAGCCGGCCCCCCCTGCCCCGAGCGCGGCGGAGAGGCAAGAGCAGCAGTTGCTGCTGCAGGGCCAGCCCTCTCCCTCCCTTCCCCCCACGCAGCCACCCCCACCCTCCAGGAGCTCTATCACAAATCCCCAGGCCGCCCCGACTGCCAGCTGACATAACTGTTTAGTCAGCAACCAGGGAGAGGAGCGGCCGCCCCCCTCCATCCTTCCCCAGCTCCTTCCCCTGGTACCTTCCCCGCCGCCGGCAGCGGCCGGGGAAACAGCCCCCGCTCCCCAACCCCTCCCAGCCTCCCTGAAATACTCAGTTTTCTGAAAAGTTTGTCGAGCCGTTGCATGTAGACGAGAGATGAGGGTTGTTCTTTTTTTTTTTTTTTTTTTTTCCTTCCCTTCCCTACCTCGGTGCTTTGTGTAACCCTCTTTCACCACCCTGCCCCATCCCCCCGGCGAGAGGAGATCCAGGAGCACCGCTTCTGCTAGAGCAACTTCCTCCATTTGCTGTGAGAACATCACTCCGGCCGCCCCGCGCCGCCCCGCAGAGGAAGCGCGACATAATAGCCAGGCCCCAGGTGCCAAGGTTAGCTTGTCCTTTTCCTCTCCCCGGGATGACTTCCACTCCTTAGAATACCAGCCTCCCCAGGAGCAAGGGCGCTCAAAAGCCATGCAAAAGTTATGAACCAAAAAAAAAAAAAAAAAAAAAAAGGAAAAAAAAGCTGAAACCTGCCAAAGCTCCACAAGGCCTTTGCACGCTAAAACACACACGTGTTTCGGAAAGGTTTAACCTTTTCCGTGGAGCAAAAAGTCAGGTTTCATCCACGTGCACAAAAGCTGACCGACTTTAACCATACCTTTTTCAGTCAGAGAAGCCCAGCCCCTCACCAGCAAGGCAGCAGTACTAGCAGTGTACAAAACTGCCCGTGCCGGCTTTCTCTGCCTGCCTAGTGCGGATGCAACAACTACAGCAGAACAAGCATCTTAGCTGAAAGGAAAACCGCATCCCAGACCAGGCTGGAATAACGAAAAGCATGGGCAAGAGGCAAGGGTTTACTCTGCAAGGGAGATGGAGGTCATCACCCGAATCCCATTCATTGGAAGGCTGAGGATGCCGTTTCCACCCTCTATTCTGATAACACCTGTGTAACTGAAGGCACAACGTATTTTAAAAAAAATAGGTTTTAATAGGAAGCTTCACAATGTGTTATTACACCTTTCCCTTGTCAGTTTGCTTGCCTGGCACAAAAACGTGCATCTGCTTACTCGGAAATGCAAATACTCATAGTGTCAAGTTGTTGGAGGAAAGCTGCTACCCTGGCTGATTTCGCAAAATCCTCTGCCCTTCCAGGTGTAACAAGGGGAGATTAAAAGGTGTAACTATGCCCTAGGTGTTATGATGCTATCCATAGTTTATGCAGAAACAACAGGTACTGTGCTGACATCCCTAAGCAAAACATTTATGTGGCTTATACAGAAGTCTATTTCACAGTGAAAAACTGAAATCTCCCCTTTCCTCCTCTCCTCCCCATAAAAAAATAACACACATGCTCTTTTTTGTATTTCCTCCCAGCTGGGTATCCATGCAACTAACTCCATTTGATGACTAAACTGTAGAATAACTGAGAAAATTGAAGAGTTAGCGACCTGTCTCAGTTTATCATATTGTGAATATAAGGAGCTACCGGAAGAAACAAAACAACCCTACAAATAGTCTCCAAATAGCTAAGCAATCGTGAGGACTAGAATTCCCTAGAAAAGAAGAATGTTTTAAGTTCAGAACTCCTTAATTCACTCTTCCACGCTTCAGTGCTAAAACCTCACATTCTACACAGGCTGCCTGCTGCCAAGAGATAGACAGCTGCAACACGTAGACACAAAAAGGAGGTGTCTTTTGGCTGGAGTTTTAGATTTCTACATGCTGCCCTGTTTTACACGCTACTCCCCCAAACAGTTATAAAAAATAACTTCAGAAATCTAAAAACAAATGGACTATTGTAACTGATGATAACTACCAATAGAGGCTGTATTAAGTGTGCAGATGCCATAAAGTCCATTCACAGTCCATGTTCCTTTGCAACAAGACAATTTTCTTGGAAACGTGCTGTTGCAGTTACTCTACTTATTTCACCTTTAGCATATGTTTAGTTCCATATCTTATAACAGAAGTCTGGGTGTTCCAATAAAACCTACATCAGTCTTCACTATTGTTTTCTTTAAGCTGGTATCTCTGCACAATGATTGATACCCTGCTCCTGGCTACTCAAACCGACTTGTTCCACAAAAGACGCTGCACCGACACTGGCAAAGTTGCACCAGATTTCTACCAGTTCAGCCAGAACAAAACCTGGACCACAATCTTACATGACGAAACATGATCTCCTTACAGACTATCAAGCATAATTAAGAAAGATACTCTTCTAAGATGGAAATTAATTTGGGAGGACAAAGAACAGAACAGCTAAAGGATTTACAGAAGCAACAGAATTTTTGCACGGCTAATGCAATAAAGAGATTTGCATCAAGAGAGCAAACAGAGAATGTGTGATGTGTGGTAAGATGCGGTAAGATGGGAAGACGAGACTATCTCACAGCTGAAACTCTCAAGCCTCTTGACGCAAACAGCATGTAGCTTTGTGCTGCTTGCACTGCAGTTCAACACCTCTCCAGAAGCTCTTCCCCTTCCTTCGGCTGCTCATTCCCATGCCAGGGAAAGCCTACGGTTTGCTGCCTCTTTAGTGACCAAAACAAAAGTTGGTGAGGTGTGACTGCTGAAAGACAGAAAAAATGAAAGAGGACTGGCAAAGACCCAGATCATTTTAGAGACAAGGCTTAGAGAGAAACCCCACGAACCCTTGCATCAGCACCTCTGAAGAGGAGGTGAATTACAGTACAACTACAGGAATGAACTACTAGAGGTGAGGGGGTAAACAAATTATGAAAAACAAAAACAAACCCCCCTCCTTAAGCTGTATTTGCTGCTTCTTCATCCTATGATGTCAAACACATATTTAAGTTGCCAAGGAAACCATTCTGAAGTCACCAATTCAACATCATTATGAATGTTTTTTTAGTTATCCAGGCAAAGACACACCAGAAAGGGGAAAGCTGGGAGGAAATACCTAAATATCAAAAGACTCCTAAGAAAATGGCAGCTTCAAAGAGATAACAAACATCGCACACAGATCTCCATTGAGATTTTTCCCTTTCCATTGTTTGTAGTCACATACCTGGAAGAATACTTGCCTTGAAGTGGTGGGGGGAAAAAAGAGTTAAAATACATGCGGTGTTAAATACAACCTTTGAAGGCAAACACTGAAATGTACCTGAAAGACAGGGACAAGTGGGAAAAGAAAAAGGGGGGGGAGGGGGGGGGGGCAGGGGAAAGTGACTGTATAAACATAAGCCTGCACTCTTAAGAGTTACTGGCATCACAGTACTGAGATACCCATGAACTGATAGTAGCCATGGAGTGGAGGCTCACGCTTACCTTCAGTGAAGCTGGAAGCCAGAATGCAGATGAGAATATACAAGTTAAAAATTAAGCATCTTCAAAAAAAAAACCCAAATGGTTGTGCTGGTTTTTCAACATCGCAACTCCAAGCTGGCAAAGATCCTAAGCCCAACAACACAGCAGATGCAGTTCCTATAACCAAGGACAGATACAACAGATATTGCTAATGACCCCTCACCCATGGCGCAGAGCTTGGCTTAGGCTCTGTGTGCAGGAATTCATCAACCCAGCAACACCGCTGCATGGATTCCAGGATCCATCCTAGCAAGCAATGCCTCCTGTTTCATCCAAGGTTGATTCGAGGTCCCTGCAAAGATAAACTGTCGAACAGGCATCCCACTTGGTTCTTCCACTTTTCCTCCCAGCCCCTGCTTCACTACAAAGACATGATGGTTTTGATGGTTTGAGCAGTGGTCTTTTTAATGATAGTTGCATGAACTTTTAAAATCTGTTCTGTCTGCATTGCAATCGCAAGTCCTGTCCTCCTCTGCTATGTCTTCTCCACTGCCTCCTTGTGCCAGCACAACTAAATCAGCTGCATAGCAAGTCAGATTAGAGGACTGATCCAGCTGAAACTAACCTTTCGGAACACAGAGGTACAAATACAGAAAGTCCTTATCAGCTTCCTGGCCTAGCACTTTAGGATGTACCTTTAAGATATTTAAGACCTTTAATATTTAGGATATGTACCCTAAGAAAAAAAAGCAGTTAAGAAAAACACTTCCAATTAAAGCAACATAAACATGCCCTCCTGCTTACACATACACAATGACTGTATTTTAGCTTTTAGGTTTTCCAGATCTAACACCCAAGAGCAGAGAGACACCTGCAAAGCATATGCCATGCTACAGCTCCATTCCTTGGTCCTCACACAGCCTTCAGGATGGTAAATTTAAATTTAAGATACTAAATGCATAGAGCAGCAGCAGAGCAATACAAGACAAGCTCTGAATTCAACAATCAATTACAACCACAACTTCAGTTTAAAAGGACAGCCCCTGCCTCCCTCCTCCAAACAGATATGCTTGCTACTTCCAAACACTATATAATTCACAGAGCCCAGCTCTAAGTGCTGAACAGCTTATTAGAACAGTTTTATACACAGCAACATTGAAAGATTATCATTATAAATCAGTACTACGCGATGAACAGGGCTTGTTTCTCCTAAGACCACTATATTTCATCAATCCTGAGAGGCTTAATAAAGGGAATAAGTAACCTAGAATAAAGCTGCGTTCTCATTGTGAAAGGCTTTCTTTACCAAAAGGTTGGAAATCGCTACCGTCACCCTTGCAAGTAAGTTCCCAGTTCTGGCAAGCTGGCATAAAGTTTTTCATCAGTTAAACACAAATCAAGTAGCATGCATCATTTGGTAGGCAGGTTGAGGTAGGGCTTTAAAGACGAAGGTTCCTTTTTAGGCTATGTCAGTACTGAAGAATGCACAGCACTTAACACAGAGAAAGAAAGAGGTTAGCGTGACCTGATCTAAACCTCTCCCTTCTCACTCTCCACTTCAGAAGTGGCTGCATTTCAGTAGCACTGCAGGCACTGATTTGTAAAGCACCCTGGGCGTGATCTAACGCAAGTAAATACTAGCACTATGGTTAGTACTGAAGCAAAATTCTTTCGGCTGCAAAAATTAAAATCTCCAAGTCCACCAACATGGAGCAGTCCTACAGGTGGACAAGTGGGTGGGCAGACTACCAAAAAAAAGGAATGGGAACACAGTAGAGTTGTACCAATAAACATTTTACTTTAGAGAGCTCAAAACAATTCCTCTGATACCCGCCAAGACCAAAGAGATGGGTGAATCCTAGTCACCATCCCAAATAAGTAGGCTAGCATTGGAAAGCAGGCAAACTATTTTGTGGGCAGTATCACTTGGTTTGAGTGGAGCTCAAAGAAATACCCCCAAAGCTGACAAGGACAAATGCCCCTTGTCTCTGGGTAAGTTGCATTCACTAAGGTTTTAGATACGCAGGGCATGCTTCAGGCTGCCATCTATGTGGGGGGGGGAATATTAAGTGGAGGGATACAGGGACACTGCCCTTAGAAACCAGTAGTGTATTTGGGAAGCAAAGCAGCAAGCAAAGCACCATTGAAACAAGCAGTTCTCAGGTAATCAGGATGGAAGTAAGTGAGCCCTCTCCAATCAGTATCTTCTGCCTGTAACCTGCCAACACTGAGAAAGTTTCCTAAAAAAGCTGCTGAAGAGGAGAATCCTGGCAGCACCTGGAAATCTTTAAGCCTGTCCAAGTATATGTCTTACAGCAATAAATATGTAGGCAAATAAAAGCACTTTTGGCATGTGCCCGTGAAAGATGTTAACAAGGCAAACTGAAGCTTTAACAAGTGTTGGTGAACAACGTAATCAAAAGCATGAACAACTTTTGCATAATAACCGATACTCAGATTGTGACTCCAACCTGGGAGGAAGGCCACAAAGGTGATACAGCAGAGGTCCACAGAATCCTCAAAGGCATGGAGAAGGTTGGTAGTGAATGATTACTCGCTATTTCCCACAGTACAAGTCCTAAATGGTATCAAGTGGAAGCATCAAATGGCAGTCTTAGAAAGTTGTTTTTTCACCTCCTCTCCAACAGAGCATGTAGTTAAACTGCCACACCGCCATAACATGCCACGTGTCAGTATGAGTTCAAAAAGCTGCTGGACAAGCTCAGAAAAAAGGATTTGTGAACCTAATTACTGAACATAAATAAAAACCCTTTGGCTCAAGAGATTCCAGAAGCTGCACATTGCTGGTAGACTATCCTAGGAAAGTATCATTAATAGGCGCCTTTTTGCCATACTCCGTTTTGATAAATCCACATCGATCAGCATCCTGGGCTAGATGGGCTTTTGGTCTGACTTGGTATTAGACACAAGTAGGACTCCCTCTAGTTTTCAGTTCTGCAGGCAAAAAAATGCAGCATGACTTACTCCACAGGACTAAAAACCTTTTGCCACAGATGCAGATGCATTTCTGTCAGCTTTAAGAGGCATTCCCCACTCTGAACCCAAGTTTCACTGGAGAAGCAGGTACCAGGAACTGCTCATTCCAGGACAGGGCAGTCCTGAAGAAACATTGCTGGAGCCGCAGCTTCAGCGTGATTCAGGTCAGGGTGATTTCAGAGGTTACCGTACCACGGCTGTCTTCCCTGTCTGACGGCCAGAGGTTACCACACTTGCAGCAGAGACGTGTCCAACTCCAGAGCTGCCCGTAATTGAAGTTTTAACTACCACTCAATCCAACTGAATCACAGCAAACTCTGCAGCGCACTGCTTGGGAGGGAAGAAACACATCCACACTTCTGCCTTCTCTGCAACACTGACCCAGGGTCAGAGCAGAGCAGCAGGATGAGAAACCTCTGGAAAACTCTTAAGTCATTTCTGCAGCAAACATTTGCCCGAGGCCCTCACCTAGGCAGTGACTACAGGCACGCTTACTTCCAGGTCTTTGGGCAGGGATGGTGGTTAGAGGCACGTCTGCGGACCACCTCCAGCAGAAGAGTCCAGCACAGAGCCAGGCCTCTTGTTGGTACTGCCACAGGCCGTATTAACTTGTCGCCTTCAATATGCATCCAACAGAGTTCAGGTCATGGATTTGTTGGAAGTTCATCACTTATTCAGGCTTTTGTGCGAGAGGTCATTGCTGTCAAACTGTCTGCTTTCACAAGCACAAAAGCGCATGTTAAAATGTAAATACTTACAGGTGTTCCACCAGGCACTCAAGATGAAAGTCAGAGCAAATATATTAGCCCTAGCCGTATTTTACAATGCTGGTAGTACTTGAATGTCACCTGTTTGTGAACCAAGGTTTTTATGTGGGTTCATCTGCCTAGGCAGGAAGCATGATCTAATGGTGAAGACACAGGACTGGATTTAGAGTATTTGGGTTCTTCCCTGCCTCTGTTACTGTCTCCCTCTGTGACCTTCAGTAAATAAATTTTTCATGCCACGGTCCCAGTTGAAAAGAACGTGAATAGATGCTTACTCGGTCCCATACAACTGCTGTGACCCTGAGCCATTTTTGCTAATTACTACAAGAATTCTGGAATAATATAGGAAATGTTGATCTGACTCGTAAAGTTAACCTGAGTGAACAAAAGCAAGAGCCTTATAAAAGAGTGCAACACCCTCCTCCCCAAACGCCTATGTCACGCTGTTTGTTTTTCAAGACGAAATCTCTGCAACTTATTATTACACTGGCCTTGATAGAGACAGCATTTTGCAAATTCAGCTTTGCAACAAGCGTGGATAGGCTGGCTTACCCCTGTCGCCTAGATTTGTGCACTGCATACCACTTGCAAGCAATTCAAGCACAACTTCTGTGTTGGGGTAACACCACAAGACTAGCAGCAGGACTATGCTGGCACAGGCCTACTGGGAAAATCAACTCCCCAGCTGTGGGAAGAAGCAAAGCCAGCGGAGGCTGCAATCACCACGTCACCCTGGAATCCAGTTTCATGTCCAGTCCAACCTCGTTCTGTGATTGAGCTGCACAGTTCTGGAAAAGCTGGTATCCTCTTCCCTCAGCACTTCCAGCTACACGTCAGATTCTCTTGCAACTTTCAGAAACTACCGAATTAGCTATTACATTGGAAGAAGTCACATCAAGCCCGAGAGGAACTTGCATTCATTCAGTTCAGTACCTATCACAGGAGTAATTTTGCAGTGTGCATCCCATGTCACAGAGGTCAGACAGATAACCCCACCGCCCTTAACCACGCAGAGGCTCTCACCACCAGGGACCCTTGGTATCAACACATGAGGAAAAAGAGCTTCTGTAAACCTCAGGGGTTTGGAAGTGCCATCTCTCTGGAACAACACAAGGGAGTGGAAGGGAGCTGCGAACAACTGTGTTCTTCTGATGTGCATTCCCTTCCTCTGCTCAAGCAAGTGCAGGAGACCAAGCGAGCACACATGACATGCCCCCTGCAGGATGCCACATCCTGCCGTATTTCATACCGCATCCCAAGGCAAGCCAGATACTTTTCAAACACAGTATGATGTTTGACAGTATGATCTGTCACAGTGTGAAAGGTTCTCAGAGACAACATAGGGGAGAGAGAAGGGAACGGCACTGACAGATTTATCCAACAGCGCCGAACTGTTCCTAGCCACACTTCTCTTAAAAGGAAAAAAAAAATCAAGCAAACAGACACACCGCAGACAGACACAAATTTTACAACACGTATTCTTTCTGCTCCTTGCTTTCGGTAACTTGTTCTACTGTGATGAATTTCTCATAACACTCACTCATCCAAAACCTTCCCATTCCTACAGAAAGCAGAGGTCTGTTTTGAAGGGGTAGGGGAATAATCCCAGAGGTTGTTTTACGTACTGCTTACCCCCCAAAACCTGCTCCCAGCCCTGCTCCCCCTCGCCCCCCACACACGGTGCCGCATTTTAAGGAGCGCTGGTTATGCTGACATCAGTGAGGCTCCGGGGGCCATCTAGGCAGCTGTTCCTGCTCCTGTGCGTGGCCAAGAGCCAAGTCGCTCTGCCTTTTTGGTGATGTTCCCTCCTGCCGGCTACCCCCACTCCCGCCCACGTGTCTGCAGGGTGGGGTGAGGTGGCCACTGGCAGCCTTTCCAAGGAAACCTAAGCAAAAAAAAAAAAAAAAAAAAAAAAAAAAAAAAGGCAGCTTTCATTTCCAGCCTCTGCTCAGAAACGCTCAGCAATTTTTGACAGGGTGCTGTGCGTTGACGGAACTGCAGTTTTTCTTCCCGGACAGCCAAGGTCCAAGTTGCCCTTAGGACTTTGTCACCTAGAGGAGAAAAACACGTGCTCCGTCCTCCCTCTCCCCACAGGCAGGGACAGCCCGCCAGCATCAGAGACGGCCCGTGGGGGCCCCACTCCGTACAGCTGTTCCCCTGTTTTCAAGCAGACCCATCCTCGGAGGCAGCTGTTCTCCAGCCAAATGAAGATAGCAGAGCAGCAGAAAGCTCACCCAGACCAACTCCAGAGCGCAAGGCGGGTGCAAGACATCTTCCAGGCGCAGGAAAGGGGCCACCGCAGCACTTTTTCTTCCCTCTACTGCTCCCCGCAAGGGCAGGAAGCAGTGCGAGGGCAGGCGAGGCGTGCCAGGGCAACTTTCGGCCCAGCCAGCCCCACGGGGGCAGGTTTTAGGCAGCTGGCTATCTGCAGCCGGTAATCCCAGCGGTGGGGAGCGTCCCCGTGCTGAGCCACAGCCAGATCCGGGGAGTGAAAAGGTGACAGCCAAGCCAGCTTCACGTACGCCCTCGGAGCCTGCAGCTCAGACCCCATGTCAAGATTAGGAAAGTATGCACACAGAGAGAGCACATGAGCTGCTGGAGCGCTTTCGTTTAACTCTTGCAGACACCGTGTATCGAAGGAGTTTGGGTTCGCGGCCACGTTTCTTGCTGTCTGTCTTCAAAGCCAACTCCTCTCAGGCCACAAGACCTGCGACACTTCCTCGGGCTGAGCAACACCTCCTCAAGTAGGTCAGAAACCGAAGTCAGTGAGACGAGTTCGGAGCTGCAGCTCACACGGGTTAAAGATTCTGGCTTGTGTCAGGAATACTTTTTCTGAAAGTTAAACGCAGGCCCCAGTCCTGAAACACTTCCCCTAACTTTGCCCATGCCAGTATTTTGACTTAAATGGAACAACCTACTTAAGTAGAATTATATTTGTGTCTAAAGTGTCTGCAGGATCAGTGCTTGGCGTGATCACAGGCAAGTCCATGCCTCCGACATACACACGCCACCAAATTTTAAAAATACCTTGAGAGCCATCAGGCTAAGCCGTGTTAAGACAAAAAGAAAAGGATAAAGACAGTAACCCTCGCCACAGCACATTTAAAATTTACATCTGCGTATGTTGCAGGATGATTCACCGGGGCAGGAGAAATAGGGATGCCTGAAGGGTACAACTGGAAGCAAGAGAAGGGTCCCTAATACTCGGTTTATCTGGGTAAAGGGGAGTCTCAAAACCAAGCAGATCCGTACACTATCAGCACCAGAAACACTGACGATTCTGGAAGTCAAGATTTTTTCAATTTTACCTCCTCTAAAGAATAAGAATTTAAGTAGAGTGATGTTAGCACTCCTAAACTGCAAAGAACCCCCCCCTTCAGCCAAGAAACAAACTTGACTCCTTCCTTCTCTGTACTGAGCACAAAAGCAGCAGATACAAACACGAGTTTCCCTGGAACAAACCAGTCAAATTCATTCAAATCTTCCCGAAGCGCAACAGGGCAGAACCCATTCCTGTTCCCAGAGCTTATTACAGTAACATGACTAAACATGCTCAGCAGTCCAATGTGATAGGATGCATCCATTTGCTGATGCCAGAGGAAGATGCATGTCTCTTCTACATGGCACTGCTCTCACAGGCTGCTTTTCAAAAGATGTTTTGAAAAGTGACCTGCTGCGTACATTCTTAACAAGTCATAGTATCACTGGCTGTACAAGTGTTTGACCTCCACTTGCTATGCACGGTGGACAAAAATCTGACATCAGTTTATTCCAACCTTAGTAACACCAAACTGCTCCTACAAAGCTGGCTGGAACAGACTACAACAACGCACCGATAAACTCCCAGACAGACCCCTGGAGTGCTGAAAATTCAACTAGTTTAGCACATGAGCCCACATGTTTTAAATTTGGGTTGGTTTAATCCAAGTAAGTAACCTGATTAAAATGGGAGTCTTCTCTGGAGGTCTAATTTCTAGATGTTTCCATTACTCCATGTATTTTCATGTTGTATAAACATAACAAATGATACATACATCACTGTTGGGATGATTTAAGAATTCAGTTTAAAGCTACAACGCAAGTCACTCAAGGCAAGAGAATTAGATTACTTTGTGAATGGCAAGAGCCAGCAACTGCACTTCGTTTCAGTCTTGGGAAGGTGACATATTGAGGGGGTGCCATCTTTCTATTGCCAGCTTCTTCTTCTAATTTCTCTATTTCAGAACCTTGACATTTGTCATTTTTACATACAGACCTAAAGCAAAAGGGAGAGAGAAGGACATGGTCTGACTGTGATGTTTTAAAACATGCTTTAAAGCTAGGAGTGTATTTGCTTCAAAACCAAACAACCAGACGCAGACCCCTGAACACGTCTATATACTTGCACCTATGCTGCCTAGGGAAAAGAAGGAAGAAAAAAAACAAACCAAAAAACTTTGTCCCTTGTGTGCAAACTAGGCATTTACGAGAGCTGCCCAAATTCTGCCTTGCAACCAAAGCTCTCTGTTTATACGTAGACACCTCAGCAGCAGCAGTGCTGGTTCCCAGCATGCCTCAACCTTGATATCTGGAAAGGCTCCACTGTGGGGTAAGAAGATAGTTATAATTAAACATTTATACTGAGGTAATGCAGAGCAGGTCAGTTCCACAATGTGTTAGGTGGCTTTTCAAAACTTGGTAATTGAATGCTGATCCCTGCCCCGAAGAGTTTACAGTGTAGGAAATCAAAGCATAACATTTGGCATCTGTGTACTAGGAATTAAACAAAGACCACCACCAGCAGCTCATTGCTTGGGTCTTTGGACTAGGGAGCTCTTATAAACATCCATTACCAGAAAGAGTGGAAATTTTTAAATCAGCAGTCTGGACTTTGCTAATCCACATCTGTGCTACTGGGTTGTGCAGCTCCGTTTGAGTCACTAGCTGGGACAGTAACTACAGAGTGCAGTTTGCACATGCTGCTGGCATCTTCTTGTCCAGTGTAAATTATTTTTGGCCCAAATACTTTTTAGCAATCATTTTGAAAAGACAGTGAGCACACAAACGGAAACATTTATTGCAAGTCAGACGATTCAGGCAGTGCAGGCACAAGAGAGGCTGCCAATGCATGAGGTCGAAAGTCAGGCAACAGCAGATCCTTCTGCACTGGGTCACCCAATACTCCAGGACGACCCCAGGCAGGCATCACTACATCTACTATGCAATACTAGCACACATCAGCTATCAGGCAGCCCATGGCCACATGCAAGTCTGTGGCATTGCAAATCTACTAACCCACATCTTTTCCTATGGAGATTAAGAGTTACGCAATGGTGTAAATAAAAACTCTGGCCCCAAACATGCAGGGGACATCTCTGTCCCAGATCCATCCTCAGGGAGAATTCTCTACATTCCCCTTTTCCTGCAGGGAAGGGCAGGCCTGGGAAGGACAAGTCCTCCTCCCACTCACCAGAGCAAGTATACTCAAGAAAGTCAAAGCACAGCCTCTAGGATTTAGAAAAGGGATGCAGCAATGGCCACACTGTTTCAGTGATGCCCAAAACCAGGATGGAAGAGACTTTAGTCAAAACAGGCTATTATATCACAAATTCAGTTTGCTGTTTATCAAACAAAGTCCTAAAACAGATGCACTGACTTTGTAACTACACCTGTATGAATTTCAGGCACCAGAAAAATACAAAGACACTATTAGTGTTTCAGGTTTTTAAAGTTTCCTGGCGTCTTTCATGTTATGAATGCTCAAAAGCTTTCACCACTATATACATAAAATCTTAAGTCCAGTGAAGCCTGAAAGAATTTTGCTGTCGATCCGAATGAAGCCATGTTTTCCACTTCTACATACTGTTTACACATCTATTGATTTATTAAGCACCTAACAGCAACCATAACGGGGCACAATCTGTGTTCAGCTTGGCCCACTTAACTATTCTGTGAACACCGTAACTTTCATTTGCTGACTTTTGAGCATTTAAAATGAGTAACCTTACCATTTATTTTTATCTTTTTTTCTTTCTCAAGGGAAAAGAGAACCATGGAAAATCCTCAGTCACTAGTTTTAAAGAGCTTACAAGTTCCAAAAGCTTTGCAAGTAGAGATTGGGAACTGCTTGAACTGCATTTAGCAGGGCTGCAGAGTTTACAGAATACGCCAGTTCCTTCCTCCAGAGTTTATCATCTGCATGGCTTCTTCCCAAGGTAACTGGCATCCTCTCTGAGGTACTGATCATTTTACCCACCTGTAGAAATTCACCCTCTGGTTAGGTTGAACATGGTGGCCACTTCACACTCAGCAAAAAGACTCTGCCATTTCCCAAAAAGGAGGAATGGAGACAGAGGATGGAGAAGACTTCTCCCACAAAGTGTAAGTAGCACTGATATGAAAATAAATTCTTCATTATTTAAAGAAAAGCACAGCTTCCAACAATAAACCCAGTTTACACCAGGGAGATAGGGGCACTGTGATACAGCTCTCTTTACCCTTTTGCTACATGGAGAGTCATGCTCCTGACAGTTCAAAGACTGCCAGGAGGTCTTACCAAGCAGAAAAGCCACCTATCTGCTGTAAAGGCTGGAAGTTGCTCCAAAACTTGTTTCAGAAGCTGCCAAGGACCACGGTTTTGAACCTTACTTGGAAATGTGGTAAGATGTACTAAGCGACACCTGGCTGGACCATCTGATAAGCAGGAAGAACAAATGCTACCTGCAGCTGTTAGAAAAACAGACCAAAAGAAATATACCCTTCAAATCAACTAAATACAAGGCCTAAGTTACATCTCTGTAGAGAAACACTTGTCATTGCCCTCATACTTCTTCCCCTAGAAAATACAGTCAAACCTCACAAATGGAAGCCCTTAGTAACCCAACTACATCTCTTCCACAACCACCTTCTATGGCACGCGCTTCCACTTCCTGGACCTCCAGCATCTCACTAAAAAGCACGCCTCCTCCTGCAGCCCTCCTTCCTTCCATCCGAAAGCATCAGGATGTATAGACAGCAAAATATGTGAGTTGTGCGGCACGTTATCCAGGTGAACACCAATTCAGGATACCTTAACGTTTTTGGGGAGAAGTAGGGGACGAAGCAGGCAAGCACACGCACAAGATGCCACAGCCACCTGTTGTCCTCAATGCACAGGCAACTGCATCAACATCAGAAAAAAAATGCACACGTGAATGAAGAACAGCACACAGGTATTCATGTCCTGGCTGCTTCTCATGTTCTCAAAACACTAAGAGCAATAAGACATGATGAACTTAATTTAATGAAGAAAATGCATTTTGCGTAACAAAAAGCAGAACTTAAAACTAGGCTCTTTCCCCTACCCAAAGCTATGAGTAGTCCAAATTAAGTGATGTTGCTCCCTAAAGGAAATACTGCTGCTTATCGGCGCAAAACCCAAAGCCGTTCTCCCTTGTCCAAGCTGTAACGTTAGCAGTGTGAAGGAGTGTGGCCTGAACACAGGAATGGAATTTATTGCTGTGATGCAAGCGCTCTAAGCAAAGCACTCCCAGGTACTGATACACCTGAACACTGACATCACCTGCCGTATGAAACGGGACTAACAAGGGCTCGAGTTAAAGCCAGCTTATCACACAATAAAAGCAAAGGCCAGCTACACTTCAGTGTGAACATTTTGCTTTTCTCATCTTCAGAGAGGAAGCACATACCTAAATTAACTAAAAAAAGGTTTGTCAACGGCTGATCATCCTCTGTTTTCAAAGGACGGATGATGCAGGCCACCCATTCCTAAAACACCTACGAGTATGTTTATGCTGTTTCAAGAATGAACTCGCTAACACCTGTTAAAATATCCACCAGGATATTCTCCACAAGTGGAGAATTCTTACATGTATCAGAGGCTTGCACTTCCACTATTAACCAAAAAATATATTTATGTTTTAGAATCAAATTAGCAAGTCACTCAGGCACATCAGCACAGAAAATTTTTAAGATTTTTACCCAGAGTGACTTAAAAGTCAAAATTCAATTTTTCAAAGCTGACAGAAATTACACTGGGAAGTCACTTGGTCACTGTGTGCAAGCAGCTCTCCCACACTTTTTGAGAGCTCTACACAAATAACGTCCCTTGTGGAAATGGATCTTCAAAGAAACTTCAGGCACCAGGATGAGGGGATGTCCTCTTCAAAAGGAAAAGGATCTCTCAGAATCCTGACTTTAAATAAGTAAATAATTAAATAAGATTAAATACAAGCCATTTTTGCTCAGGAAGGTTAGGTGCAGCAAAACAGTGAAATTTGAAAGTTGCATTCCACATGCTTCTATGGGAAGACTGGTAAAGGAGAGGGGAGAGGTAATCAAGGCCTGAAAGGCCTCCCGCTCTAATGGTCCTTGGAATACCTATTTCAGTTCAGGAGCCTAACAACGCCCCTGGGGGATTTTGACAGCTTTTCTTTTCCCTTGCTGTAGCACCTCTGCGGATGGCTGCAACTCTGCAGGTGAATCCTGTTGTTAAAACAGCTGCCTTTCTCTACATCTTTAAAGAGGTATTCGGATTCTCTTAGCCTTACTTAGCTGAATCACTCTGAATAAACAGTCTCCACCCATCAACTACTTCTTTTGTGTGAAGCACCTATTCAAAGGCAACCACCTTTATTGATTGCTAGGCTGGCCAACCTGAAAGCTGAAATACCTCTATTAAAAAAAAAAAAAAAAAAAAAAAAAAAAGGCAGGATACACCAGAAGGCCTGTGTTGTTTCTAAAGGAAGCACAGGTCCAGGCGCTGCTCAGTTACATCAGGACAATTCCTTTCTGACTGCAGGAGGCTGCTCTAACAGGTTTAACAACGGCACAGCCACGAGCCAAGTATCCCACTGACTCTTCTCCCTTTTGTCCAGGCCCTTTTCCTTGTTCTGACCCTTTGCCAGCACAACACGAACAAGCCATCCAACGGGAGTCCACAGCACATGCCCCAGCTGGCAATTATTCGTACTTTTAACATTTCATAATATAGCATTAGCACGAGCTCGAAGGAAGTTTTGTCACCCTGCTCTGAGGAAAATGCTGAGGGAAGGGGGGTGAAACACTCAGGTACTGCTGCCTCGGAAGCCCACACTCAGTTCTAAGTCACTGGCCCTCAAATGTTGCTATTCAAAACAGAGGGGCAGGGTGGGGCAGAGGGAACACCTTCTGGTGGGAAAAACATCATGACTGGCAGACATCAAAGATAAGCCATCATCAGATTTCTTGCACCAAAGAAGAACAAAGAGTCAATGCTCCTGAAATTCCTGTTCAGAAAGTACCCCAGAACAGAGCCAGCACTTCCCACCTCAGCCAACCTCACCTATTTTCATTTGTAATCAAACGCTGATAACCAAACCTGGCCTGGCAAAGCTCTGCACGTTTCAAGCCTTTCCTGGCTCCACACAAATAGCTAACTTTTCACTGTATCACCAGAGAGTAGCATTTCCAAAGATACTCAAGTCCTGCCTTTGAAATCGCTTGCCTATAAAGATGCTTCTAAATGAGGGGCTGCGGGGGGAGCCACAGCTCCCATAGGTGCTGGTTTATGTAGGATATTAACAACAAAACAAAACAAAACAAAACCCCCCAACACACAGAGACAAAGGATTCCTCATACACCTCCCCAGAGAAAATCTGCATTAACTGCTGAACAACAACTTGGCAAGTCAGATCTCCCACCCCAAAATAAGAACCGAGCTGTTGCACGGTCTCAGAAGGCAACTCTTCCTCACCCTCAAAGTTTACATCTAATCTTTGAGACACTTCCCAGCAAAGCTGTAGGGTACCTGAACACTCCATCCACGATGAAGCTGCACTCAAAAGAACACGAAGCAGCTCCTGGCCCTTTTCCAAGCTGCAGAATACTCTTGAAAAAGCGTACTTTAAAGCTGTAATCCCATGATTGACCGTCTTGCTTGAATCCGGAAAGGAGGTAAAAGAAAAAGACACAGAGCAACAGGCATTCTCGCTACCTTCAGGAGAACCAAAAGCAGCACTACCGTCCTCCTCTACAGACAATTATCTCCCAAGAAAGAAGCTACCACATCATCAAGGCAGCCGTCTCAAACTGGTCCAGTAACATGGTCCAATAACACACTCATTTTAAAACAACCTTTATTGTGCTGAAAGAAGAAGACGTGATTTCACATGTTTTAAGAGTGTACACCTAAAACACAGATTTCCAAACTTAGGCATCATTCATCAAAAAGTTAAAAGGGGCTTTTTCTGCACATGCATAGATTTCAGACTAACAGGATTTACTTGTTTTCTGCCTGTTCCTGGGGAACCTTTGCAGTTTCTTTTTTCCCAAGACTGTCCCTACAGGCTGCTATCCAACATACATCAGATGTTCTTGGAGCAACAGATAACTCTGGAAGGACATTTGCAAAGGGCACAAATCGAGGGCCCAGTGCTGGTAAGATTTAGGTGTACTGGGGGAAGGTGGATTTACTCCTGTATGCAGATAACTTGAACACTCAACACAGTCCCCCGGAAAGCTTTATTAATGCATCTAAGTATTTTTTTCAGATGTTTTACTATCAAAAAATGTATTTTAAGACAATAAAAAAATCATTGCAACTTAAAAAGTGAATCCCTTACAAAAACACTCAGGTTAATTTTAGCATCCTTCTGTTTAGCTGCTTAGCAACACTTATCCTATGACCTTCTAAGCACCACCTACTTTTACAAGGGATAATGAATATAACCAAAGGGATTTATCTATATGTTTTTAATCTACACAATGTTAAGTAAGTACATCAACAGTTTTTATTTAAATGAGAAATCCAACTGAGAGCAATCCAACCTATTTCTGCTTAGGAAGAAACTTTTGCCAGCTAAAGTCAAGCTACTGTTATGATTGCGGTGCGACTTCAATGTAGGCAAAGTGATAAAATCCTTAAGGATTGAGAAAAGCACTACAGAAGTCAATGTTTGTATGCCTTAGGAAACACTGTACTTGCCTTTGGTACCAAAAGGGATTATAAATATTACTAACAGATAATGAAGACATTCAGCTTTCCCAGTTTTGAAACTTCAAGAATCTCCTGACCCTCAGAATCAAAAAGAAAAGCCATTTGGTCAGAGGGTCACCAAATATTGGAAAGAGTTAAGTATGGGCACACAACCTGTGGGAGCTGAGTCAGAATAAGATGTTTCACTACACTGAAATCTGCAAGCAAATAAAGCTTCAAACACCCAAGTCCCGTTGAAAAAAACAAACAAACAAACAAAAAACAGAAAAAGAGTCAGCAAACACCCTGTTATGTTCTGTCTTAATACCAATATTCTTTCAGGTTATTAGTTATTAAAAGAAACGTGTAAGAGTGGCTGCATAAATAGTCACTACTGATGGACAAACAGTTTGACAACTAGAAGCTGCCTGCCAAATTAAAGCAGAAGAAAAGTTTACTCGATTGTACTTAAAGGATGGTGTTTTTCCAAGTACACGATACAAATTCCGTTCCAAATACGGCTGCCAGGAGGAGGAAGGTGAGGGAGCAAAAGAGGCCACACTGGGCTGAACACAGCTGCCCTGTAGCAAGAGAGGAGGCTGGATGTGTCCCTGCCGGCAGGTGAGGGAGAGCCCTGGTACTCTGATTGATTGGATGATGGATTCATGCTGTTTCTGGGTTTCTAACAAACAAAAGGGCCTATTCTTCCCTGGATGTACCCAACTCCCGTTAAGGCTAATCGGCATTATGCAGGCACACCAAGAAAAGACTATATACCCTTAAGTCTTCAAAGAGAAAATTAAAACCTAAAACAAATATGGCTGGCCTGACCCTGAGTCACTGCATCCCTTTCACGCACGCTGACCCCGTGGAAAACAGGAACTGCGGTAACAAAACTCGGTGCTTGTGTCAAAACTACAGACCTCAACGAAAAAACTTCAGCCATCATAACAGCTGTCTACTGTGCACTGCAGGGGTGACAAGACGGCGTTATTTAGCAACTGCTCCTGTTGTTAATAAGCAAATTTTTTTCCCAAGGCACGGGGCTGGATGTTGGAATGGTTAAGAAACATGAACTGCATTTGTTGTCTCTCCTAGACCATTTGACTGCCTTCAAATCACACTGAACTGAACGTTTAGCTGTTTCTCAAATACGTAACCACACTTGATCTTAACTACAACAGAAGACAGGCAAAAGACGGAGTCGGGATTAAAACTGGATGGCTGGCGTGCATGTCCCCCCTTCCCTCCAGAAATCAGCTCAGTGGCTCCTGGGCAGGATGCTGGCTCCTCAGCGGGCAGGACCAGAGCATCAGCTCCGGGCCGGACACCCTGGCGTGGCGGCCATGGGAAGGTGGCAAGGCACGGAGGCGCCCGGGCTTTCACGGGGTGCGCAGTGGAGTGGAGCAGGCCAGGCAGGGCAGGGAAATGTGCTGAGCTAGGAGAAGCGCTCTCCTCCTCCTGCGTAACTCGGCGAGGATGCCGAGCAGGAGAAGATATTGCAGCCGAGAGGTGAAACGGGGAGTGGGGGGGTGGTGGTGGGGGGGAAGGGGGTCAGGAAAAAAAAAAAAAAACACAGAAAAAAGAAAGCGTGCGTGCGGAGGAGAGGCGGGGGAGAAGTGCAGGGAGAAGAAGCCAGAGGAAACTTATCTGCGACATGACAAAGTTCAATCCACCGCCCTCCCTCCTCTGCTGAAAAAAAAAAAAAGTTGCAGCATCTCGGCACGCCGCGCTCCCCGCGGCCCGGCCCGGCCCGGCTCTGCCCAACAACAGCCGCGCCCGGCCCGGCCCGCGCCCCCCTGCACCGCCGCCGAATTGGGGGCGGCGGGGGGGGGGGGGGGGGGCAGAAGAGCCCCCCCCCCCGGCCCCGTGCATTATGAGCTGGGCGGGAGGATTCGCCTCGCATCCTCACCGCGGCCCCCGCGGAGCCGCCGGGGGGAGGCGGCGCGGGGGTCCCGGCCCGTAGCAACGGCGATGGGGAGGGCAGTCGCCTGAGAGACGGGTCGCGCCTGGCTCCCATCCGCGCCGGGCACCGCGGCGCTGGCGGCGGAGGGGGGGGGGGGGGGGGGGGCAGCCGCGCGGCCCGAAACTTTGTTTTCACCCGAAACATCGCGGGGGGGGGGAGGTCTCCACCGCCCCCAGCTCCCTCCCGGCGACACGGGGGATGAAGGGGGCGAGGGTGACCCCGGGCCGGACACCCACCCAGCCACCCCCCCTACGCCTCGGATGCTGCCCGGCTCCTTCCTGTAGTGGTGACGCCGCCCGGGCGTCCCTGCCCGCCGCTGGCCCCGCCGCGCAGGGATGTGTCCCTGGCACCGCACAAAGACAGCGGGACGGGGGGGGGGGGACGGACCCGCGGGGGGCAGCGGCCCCCCGCCACCCCCGCGCCTGGCTCCCCCCTGCCGCCGCGCAGGCCGGGAGGGGAAAGGACACGCACGTCCCTCCCGGGGAGGTGGGGTGGAGAAAGAGGAGGAAAAAGGAAAAAAAAAAAAAAAAAAGAAAAAGATAAAGAAGAGGGGGAGAGGGGAGAGGTACCGGGGTGCCGAGGAAAAGCAGGCACGGCCGGCCTCGCCGGGGAGGGGGGGAGAGAGGGGAGGGGGGGGGGGGGGGCGGAAAGTCAGCGGAGAGATGCGCGGCGCAAGCCGGCTCTACCTGCGGAGAAGGGGCGCCTTCATCCCAACTTCCCAGCTCCAGCGCGGCCCTCCCGTCCGGGAGAAGCGGGCAGGGGCCGCCGCGGGACCCGCCGCCACCGCCGGCAGGAAAATAAGCCCGAAGGAAAAGTTAAAAGGCAAGCGGCTGCGGGCTCGGGAGGCGGGGGCGAGCCGGGCTAGAAGATGTTGCTTCCTCGCAGCCCCATCCAAATTGTGGCGGTGGCTGGTTAAAAATAAACTTTGCAGCAGGAGGGGGGGGATGATCTGGCCGGATTCCTGAGCTCAGACGGTTTAATATGGATGAGCATCAGGTCCTGAAGGCAAAACGCCGCGGCTGGTGCCGCTGGTTGGTAGAAAGTCTGCAACAGGGAAGGGGAAAAAAAAAAAAAAAAAAAAAAAAAAAAAAAAAACAGGAGCCGCGGAGGGAGGAGAGGAGAGGGAGGAGCGGGGGAAGGGAAGAGGGAGGCTGCACGAACTCATCATCATCTCCACCGCTGCCAGCCAAACTTTTTTTCCTCCTCTTTTTTTTTTTTTAAAGGAAACTTTTTTCGCCCCCTAACAAACATTTCATTTCTTTTAAAAAGTAGCACGACCAGCCGACACGCTGCAACGTCCTCACCCCCGCGCCTGCCCCCTCCCAGAAGTTTATTTTTCCTCCTCCTTCCTTCTCCCCCCCCCTTAAGAAAAGAAGGAAAAAAGAAAAAAAAAAAAAAAAAAAAAAAAGAAGAGGTCCCTCCGGAGTTAAGGCACGCTCCTGCCCTTTGTGAGGGAGCGCGGCGGCCGCGCAGCCCCGCGGTACTTACGCCGGACTTTGCTGGGGCTGGGCTGCTTGCGCCGCGACATGCCGGGAGGATGGGCCGCCGGGGGGGCGCGGGGGCGCGCCGGGGGGGGGGGGAGCGCGCACGGGAGGGAGCCGCAAACTTGTTCCGGAAAAAGGAATCAAAATGGCGTTTCTGTGGATGTGCAAAGTTCATCAACTCCGCGCTAACTTCCCGTCCTCCGCGCCTCCCTGGAGGGGAGAGATGGGCACGGTTAGGGACCCCGCCGCGCCGCGCCGCGCTCCGCGGGCGCCCCCGCCCCCTGCCCGCCCCCGCGCTGCCCCGCGCACCCTGATAAGGAGACACATCACGTGTCGCTCCGGCTCCTCTCCCGGGGACGCGCTACCGCGGCGGCGGCGGCGGCGGCAGCAGCCTGTTGCAAATAGCATCTCTAGCTCGCCCTCGTCGCGGGGAGGGGCGCCTCGAAGGAGAGGAGCGAGCACAAGTTTCCCCCCCCCCACCCCCCCCCCCCCCGCTCCTTCCCTCCCTCCTTCTCTCCCTCCCTCTCTCCCTCCTCCGCCCGGCCCGCCGTGCACCGGCCCCCGCCGCCGGCAGCGCAGCAGCGGGATGCCCCGAGCCGGGAGGAGGACGGGAGGAGGAGGAGGAGGAGGAGAAGAAGGGGGGGGCCAGGTGCCACGCGGCGCCCCGCGTCCTCCCGCCGGCCGCGGGGCTCTCCCGGGCGGGCCTGGGCCCCGCTCCCGGGCGGGCGGGCGGGCGCCCCGGCAGCCGGCGGCTTCTCCCCGGCCGCGGCGTGCGCTCGGGGCTGGAGCGCATCCGGAGCCGGCGGTGGCGGTGCCGCGCAGCCGGCTGCTGGCTTTAGGAATTCAGCTGGGCTCTCCGCTGGCCGTGGAAATGTCTCTGCATCCTCCTCCTCCTCCTCCTCCTCCTCCCAGCCCGGCGCCTCACCAGGTACAGCGGCCGCAGGCTGGAATCCGCTGCTCCGTGCGCCGAAGTCAGCTTCTGGTTTTGTTTGTCGGTGTCCTCGGAAAACTTTCCTCCGCGGGGCGTTTTGGGTCCCTGCTGGGGTCAGTCATCCATCCGGCTGACGAAACCTAAAGGACGTGAAATTTAACAAGACCCAGAACATCAGCGTAGGAACAGCAGGTCCAAATACCGTGTCTAATCAAAGGCGAGATTCGGCCGTTTGCCTGTACAGGTAGTTACAAACTGCGCAGCGCGCTGTATGTGGCACTGCACCGATGGTCCTCTCCGTCGCTTTCACTGCAGTGGAAGTTCAAAGATGTAGAAGACTCAACAAGTGATGGAGAGGTGTTCGGAGTCGTGGGGATTTCACTTAAAGCCAGTACCGGTTTAGAGTTGTGTGACAAATGGTAATAGCACGTAAAAATAAAATAGCTGGAAATACTGCATCCTGAAAGCACGTTGGGGAAAAAAAAAAAAAAAAGTAAAGCAAAAGTGCTTGGGAGGAGCGCCATAATGAGCATAGGAGGAACCAATTTACACTTTAAGAAAATGGTTATTTGCACTATTTCTAAAGCTACTAAAACTAGGCCTTTTAAAGCTGTTATTGGTGAGATGGAACCTGAAGTCACAGGCTGGTTTTTAAGGAAATCAAGTCCTGGCCTGTAGGCAAAAGGCTCGTACCAGCTTACCTGGTATCCTGTCTCCTGATTGAAAAGGGATTCGTGTGGGAAGGGAGGCCAAATTCTAGGTATGTGGCAGTAAGCCCTCAACCAATTCTTTTGCAAACAGTCTTTTGTCTGTAAGGTGTCATTATTAATTTCCTTTGCACCGTTCTTTTCAAAGATTGGATAAAGGCAGACAAGTCAGGAATACACAGGACCTGTCTCAAAGACGTGAGCTGTGCTTCATGTCAGGAATAACCCTCTTCCCTTTGGACTCCCAAGTAAAACACCTGCAGGTCTGGTAGTCTGGAACCTGGAAATGCCAAAATTGCAAAACTGAAAGGCACACGCGTGTATTATGAACACGAAACTGCAAGCTTTAACTTACGTGCGCTTGTGGTGGTGGTTTCTGCAGGCTGAATTTTTGTTACAGGATTTTTTTGCAGTATTACATGTGAGCTTTGTGTACATATTTCAATACCATTAAGCTCTGTTAAAGTGGAGCTGCTGACCGACTGAACAGCTATATAATAGTTTACCCCACAATATAGCAGCAAGCGTTTCAAAGTGCGTTCTGCTACAAGGCTCTTATTTTGCAAAAAAACAATCAAGGGAAGTAATTAAAAATACATTCATTGTAAAGTGTCTTTAACCTTTTCATCTCTGTCCCCATTATACCTGCCAACCTGCAGGGGCAGAACCATTGGTAAATTCAATAGCTTTATAGCCAGCTTACATCGTTACTTCAGTATCTCTTGCGGTCAGGCATCCAATTAAACAAAAACCTGAACAGTTGTCTGTCTCAAGCTCAGCCTTTAAAACATGTTATTCACACTGGAAGACTGCTGTGATTTAAGCCTGCATAGCACATACATATAAACTACGTGGAGATAAGGCCTACGAGTTTACAACCTTAGGCCTTGTTTGCACAGACATTTACATAAATTTCTGTAATTGAAACTGGTGCAAATTCCTGTATGGATAATCATCTCTGGAGGCTGACAACGAATGTCTCATTGACCTGTGACTAATATCTCTAGAATAGTCTTGGAGGCATTTTGGACCACCTTTGCATGAAGATTCCCATCCACCCTCACTGTATTTTCTAATTTCAGAGGTGCTTAAGCAGCCTTCCACGCAGGAAGTTTAGCAAGTGGGTAGGCAGAATGGGAAAACAAGCATCGTTCAATTCAGCATCTGAAATCTGCTCTAGAAACATGGAAATGCAAATAATGTAGGTATTGTAAAGCTCTCGCTGGAAAAAAAACCCAGGATTTTAGTGCTTGGAGAAAGTATGTAGATAATATTTTTTATCAGATTTATGTTTTTATGTTTTAAACATCCCTGTTCTTTCAGAAAGATGTAATGAAGGGTGAGCCAGCACATTCTATGTTATGGTAATGCTGTAAATAAAAAAAAAGGGCAAAAAAAGTTATGTAATAAAAAAAATTTAACTACCAGGGCTTATGAAATAGTAAAAAGTGATGTGTCTTTAACAGTTTAGGAATGAATTCTAATTCTGGGCTATCCTGGGGCGAGAGAAATTAAAATAACTGCATGTTCAAACTTTCCATCATTCAGACTTCTGTAACGCATCAGAGAGGTCAAAACTCACTGTGGTCTAAGACTGAATGTGAAATTTTGAGCAAATGGTTTCTTTTTTTTTTTTTATTCCAGTGAAAGAAAAAGCCGAGATAATTTTTGTCTAATAAAACCCACTTTTATGAATAAAATTGCTCTCCCAAAATGTTACTACAGTGCTTACATGATACAGCTATCCTTTTCACTCTGCATTTTCTACCATCTACATCGCTGTGTTTTATCCCATCTCTTCTGATCACTCTATATGTGACAGTTGACGTATTAAGACTTTTTTTTCCTAAGAATGCACATGGTTTGTATACTTCCTGGATATCATGACATCAGTTCTCAACAATGATGGTAAACATGCTAAGGGGTAAGAAGACTTTAACTTCCATATAAACCTCACACACCTCTCTGATCCTACACAGGGATGTTAAGTGCAATGAACAGTAGTACAAATAAAAACAATAGTTTTGTGAAGGTATTTCGTGTATTATCAATTTCATTAAAACCACTGGGTGACATAGCCATGTCGGCAACATAAAAGCCACCTGCTGCTGCTGCGGTCCCAAGAAAAGGACAGCTCTGCCCCCACCCACCATTCAAGTATCAGAGATGCTGATTAAAGGTATTCAAGGAGAGAAGAAAAACAGGACGTGTGGCTTACGTGGAGGCCGCAACTTGAGGATACGACGATGTCTTAAAGCGCAGAGACTAAAGCCAACACTGGCATTGAAAGAGGAGGTAAAGGTTAGCAAGGAAATCGTACTTTCCCCCCGTCTTACTAGACAGTATCAATGCTCTTTGCTTTAGATCATGTTATTTAGAAGTTACTTTAATTTCTTGCAGTGCTTACACATCCCTTTCAGCCAAAACATTCGGAGTAAGGCAGTTCTCTTACTAACCAGGACCATTTTACACGCAGTAAGAGGCAGCATTGGGCCCAGACTTCCTGACACCTCACTACTGCTGGGTGAGGACAGCGGCCAGGAGCCAGCTCCCTCGCCCTGGCATGTGGCCGTCCAGCCACGGAGGATGTCGGAGGCACTGGAGGCCCCATCCACTGCCTGAGCTTATGCCTGCACAGCATCCGGAGTCCTCTCGCCGCCATCCTTTTCCTGATGTCCTCACTCGTGCCAAGAGGCAGAGCTCAGCTTACATACTAACGCAGGGAAAAGCCTGCTTGGAGGATCAGAGAACACAGCCCCGAGGGCTTTGAGAAATAAGTCTTTATAAAACCGAAGACCAAAAGAAATGCTCGAATTTCCTTTACATTTCAACCAGGTATTTCTTTAAATGAACAAACATGCCACTGCTGGGTCTTCTCATGAGTTGGGGGTTTGTTTGGCTTTTGAGGTGGTTTTTTTCCTTCAACTGAGACACAGGTTTCTTGGATCAAAAACTCCTTAGAATAAACGTAGAACTGACAAGTGTGACCACCATACAGGCAGGTTAATTATACAGAATAAAAGGGGGAAAGTTCGATCAAATATGTTTCCTAAAAAATGCTTGGAAAACTAAACTTGATGGATTTGTGCAGTGGAAAACCACACAGGAAAGCACATCGTGTAAGACCAGCGGCAAACTCTCTCAGAGCATTTGTCAGATGACACAGCATCACATAGCATTCCCGTTTTCCCTGTGTGGATAGATGTGATGCACCACCATGCTCAGCTACCTTGGCCTCTGGAAATCAGGCAGCTGGGGAGCAAGGGAGCAGAGTGGTGGAACTTGCTCCTGCAGCAGCCCCACCCATTATCTCCAAGGGCAGCTTTGGATGATCAGAAAGTCAAGGCCGAAGCTTCAGTCCAAACTTAATCTTAACGTTTGCCTTCAGTGAGTGAAAGAAAAGCTGAGGTTAACACAGCATGCTTAAGCAATTTCCCTCACATCTCAACAGGCTAGCAATGGCAAAGCTGTTAATAAAACCCGTCTTTCCCCCAAAATCCAAGTGCAGTTCTTCAGGTACCAAGCCATCCACTCAGCTTTATGACCTGTTCTCAGCAGACAGTATTTTAGTGATAACACACAGCACAAATAAAAGATCGAGTGCTAAGTATTTGCTCCCTGTTTGCTCTCAGCTGTTTCAACAGTGCAAAATAGACCTTGAGCTGACTCACCTAGCCAGCTAAGACTACCTCTTGTCTAAAGACTCATCTGGAAATACAAAGACAGAATTTCTGAAATCCACACCACTTTTTTCCCCCATAGATCACAGCCCGCAGGGCATATTGCAGGACTGCTTGAAGTGTCTGGCTGCAATAACTGCTGGCCCCATCTCCTTCTCTCCTTTCACTGTGGGAGCCTCCAGCAGATAGATGCAATGCAGAGCAGCCCTGCTGCTGGGACTGGACCAGCCTGATGAACTAGTCCCTTCCCCAGCCCTGATTTTCAGGGTGTAAAAAGCAGCATAAACTATCCCCCTAAACTATTTTAGCAATGACCAATGTTTCTAAATCCTTTCTGGGGAAGATCAACAACTGAAACCTATTTTTTCAGGTATATAGGTATACTATTATACATCCTATATAAAAAGGTAACTGTAGAGAATGGCTAAAGTGATATGTAAGGAACTGACCTGTCTCTCAGCCTTGTAACCAAAACAAACAACTGGGCACAAAAGAGTGGTATTACAATTTTAGTACTCAAAATTATTAAAAGAGGAAGATTTTTAAAAATAGTACCTTTTAAATGGATAAAACTAAGTAAGATCCCCCATGCATACTTAATTACTTAGCAAATTTTGGAACAGCACAGCCTACTTATTCCTCAGACTCTTTAAAAAGATAGCGTGAAAAAACTAGCAAGCAGATGTTTGACATTTACATTCTCAAACAGTTCTGTGATCACTAGTGTACAGCCTCAGAAACAGGTTGTATAGCCCATGTGCAAATATGTCTGTGTAGAGATGGAGCAGGAAAAAGAACAACGGTAAGCAAAACCACCCACTGCAATATTTTCACTTCTTTTAAAACTCTGCATTGTTGCCCAGAAGCTTTTGTTGCCAGGTAATGCAAAAAACACAGGTGTGCAAAAAGAAGTTAGTGTTTAATGCCCAGCTTGTGATTTGGTACTGAAAGTGACATGTTTCATTCTTACTGACCACCCAGCCTCTCACACCTAATTGATTGTTAGTTTAAATGTGATTATTTTCCTTCCTGAAGGCAAGTAGTAAGCCAGCTGTGTGTTTCCCCATGTCCCATTTGTTAGGGAGAGCTGATTCTGAAATCTCTCACAAACAAAATAAATGCTCACGCTAACAGCGACTTCTTCAGTTGTTCAGAGGGCTGCTGTAGCACCAGCGGAGACAGCAGCAGCTAAAGGCAGGCAGCAATATCCAGCTGAAGCATTACTTACTATCTTTTGGTACTATAGGCGGAAAATACCTGCTATTCATTCCCCGAGGCTGCCACAGTATTGCTCTATGCAATATACTTTTCAGTACTGTCTTGGTTTAGTTTTAATATCCTCAGTTACGGAGGATTCAACAGCTTCTGTTGAGAGCTTGGTCCGTACTCTTGCAGATTTTGCTGTTAGGACATTTCTTTTGACTTTTCCAGCCTACATTTTTATTTTCTTAACTTCATGCCACAGCTAATTATAGCTCCAAGAGTGCAAGTAGAAAAGGGGGTGGGGAAAAAACCCAACCATCCCAGGGAAAATAGGGTAGACAGTGCTTTGAGATGCACCCACAAAGCAGCAGAAAATAGGCAGAGAGGGCCAGCAAGCAGCAAAGAAGTGAAGAAATAGGAAGTGAGGCAGCAGTCATGAAGAAAGTATGCAAGGGAGCAGTTACCCTGCAGGGAAGGAAAAAGCAGGACAACTTTCAAGGGCAGAGATTAATGTAACTTGGGGGAGGCTGCAGTGACAGGATTTGGGGAAGAGAACAGAGAAACTGTACTACCAGGGAAATATGGCCAGTGGATGCAGTAGACAAAGAATCAAGGGGGAAGCAGAAGAAAATAGCAGGGCTCAGGTAAATGGGCACGAGAAGAGCCGCTTGTGCTTTTGTACCTGCTTAAATTGTGCTTTGTGTCTCCTTAAACCAGAGGCAAAATTGCCTCGGGACAGGTCTATGCCATAAAGTTGTGCAGGCCAACTTAGACTAGTCAGATGTACAAAGGGATATGATTTGCAGCTGAGGTTAAAACCAAGCTACCCTACCAAAAGCAGCAAATGTTCACAGTTATGCAGTCAGAACTACTTTCACCAGTGCAGCTTGTGTCATTCAGATAATGATAAGATAAGCCACGCTGGCAAAAGCACAGTTTTGCTTGTAAATTGTATTGGAGGTAGATATACCTCTGCTGCAGGGTACAGGGGTGTAACTACACCAGTAGAGCTTTTTTCTTGTCAAAACAGCCATGCTGCATTAGCAGATCGTCCATAAGGGAGACATGATTAAGACAGGTAAAACTAATTCTTCTACTGACATAATAAAATGACTTCCACAACAACAGCAAAAACTGTCAGCAGAGGGTTTCTCCTGGCAGAAAAGATAGCTTTGTGGACCAGAGAGGCGTAAGATAGGTATGTGTTTTAGATAATTTCTGGAGCTCTCGTATAAGTAAATACTTGCTTCTACAAAAAGAAAACTCAATACTTGCAGAGTGTCTGAATATTAGGAAAATGTGGATAAGAGCATTTAAGTCCTAATATCGGCACTTTTACCTTCATTTATCTTCATTTTTCAATAAAGGATTCTTGGGAAGAAAGTATTGGCAACACATTTTTCTGCATTCCTGTCTTCAACTTGTATAATAGATAACATGCTCCATAATCTTGTTTCCTCCTGTGCAATACAAAGAAGGTGAAAACTCTCTTAATGAGCATCTAGAGAGGAAAGATTTGGTAGACAGGGTAGATGTGCTACTAAACTTGGGGTTTTTTTTCTTTTCAATTACTTTGGTGGTCAGATGGGACTGTTCTCTATCTAAAATGAAACTTGAAAAGGAAAAAAAACCCAAACCACTATTATTAAAATGAGCATAAGAGAGCTGTTACCTGAAATGATTCACTGAATGGAAATCTCGACTCTTGAAACAAATGTTTTCTAAGAACAAGGCACAGACATCAGCCTATTCCTCAAAAGAACTCCGAGTAACTAGAAAGGGCAGAAAACATTTAAACTCCAAATTTTCAGCTTGCATTCAGTGGCCCATGTGTTTACAGCAAAGGATTAAATCATTTGGGATTAATGTCTATGAAAACATCCTGAAATCCTAACAGTCATGCAACATTTTTTCTGCAACCTCTCGTGAACTGATAATAGACTGCTATGGCTCCCTAAATGCACCAGTGGAATAATCTTCTCAGCTATAAATTTTGATTAAATGGCAACTGCAAGTAAGATTTTCTCTAATAATGTTTTGAACAATCTTATGTACTCACTTCACAAAGACCTTCTGAGTTTGTTTCATTAAGCTGTGTGTTTTACTCTATGTCCTTCCCTCTCAGAAGTGGCTGAAAGTAATTCTTAGAGTGCAAGTGAGCAGCCTGAATAGTTCCGCAAAATTATTTTTTAAATGGTCAAATGCAAAGAAGCCAAAAAACCAAGAAAAGGCCTGAGGGTAGAGCCTATCATCACTAGAATAAGAATTATACAGAAGGCAATCCAAGAGAAGGCTGAGGAGAACACTGCTAACGTGCCCACTAGCACAGTGGGTTGGAGCACTGACTTTCTACCTCTAGAGATCTGGATGTAAAGCCCGATATAAAATACACTTAAAAATGATTGTGATGAATTCACCTTAGACCCTTCAGAGCAGTGGTCCACCTGTAAAAGTACCATCTGTTGAAGGACACCAATGTCCTCTGCAATTACTTAGCCCCCTACACACACACACATACACATACACATGCAGTAAATAAGGCTAGGAAGTTGCATGAAAGGTCTCTCTGACTGAAAAGTTAAGCTTGCTTTTGTTTCCTGTTCATTTTTACCTGGTATTTATAGGAGCCTTGCTATGGTTATATGCAATAAAGAACTGAATAGCGAATAGTCTCCTAAGTGACATGAAATTCTGAACTGTGGTTTCTGCTGTTAAGTGGGGATGATTCACCTCAGAAGATCTAGTCTGTCATTCTCTGGGCACAGCCTTAATCAGTAAAAACCCTGCCTGATATTTTTGTGTTAGCTGCTAAACCCCCGATCCACTAGCCAATGGACACAATTCACCACAGTCTGCACACTTTTCTTGGGATAATCTTAAAGACAGATCCGCAGATGATGTTTCTGGTCTGGACTCCAGGTTACTGACACAGCAAAAGAGAGGAAATATTCCCTGTGCCTACTTGCATGTGGTGATTCAGTAGAGCTGGTATCATTAGTCCTGTCCTATGATGAACACCACATTACCCAACCACTCTGGAAAAGAATGAGCGGGCTCAGATTTCATATCTGGAAACTAACAGCTCTTGTAGAACTTGGTACTTGGGTAATATCGCATGTAAATAGGAACTACAGCAAAATCTTGTGGCAGCAAATTTGGGCTAGCCATAAAAACGGAGAGTTTTGGAGAGCTGGGACAACAGTGGAATGAAAAGAAAGTAAGATGAGAGTCATGTATAATAGTTCAGTATACAAAAGTTTGGTAACTCAGAAACTAATAGAGACAGTTCTGGCATGATTTTGGGATAGTGCTGACTGCAGAGAACTGCTGTACAGCTGGAGTACTCGTGTGAAAATGTTAGCAGCAGATGTAATAAAAACCACTGAACTGGAATTATACAGAAATAAGTTATTATTGAAACACAGCTGCACTTTGAACAAAGCGTTGAGGAATTTAAAAGACAATGATTTGCCAAAGGGAACAGCATAAACTTACCTCAGTCAGGGAGCCACAACCAGTTCCTGTGGCTGCTCCCCACCACTAAGTGCAAGCCCTGTTTGCCTGCAGTAATGAAATGGGGACCAAAGCTTTAATTACATGACATGCTCCACATCGATTTCTATAAATTGATGTCCTTTCTTAATATGAACTAAAACCACAAGTGTCTTGCAACTTTTTTCATCCTCTTCATCATTGCTATCACTCTTATCATATGAAAGTTGATCACAAGGGAACTGTAATCATTCAGCTAGCAGTTAGTGGCGATAACATCAAAGCAAAAGTATGTTTATAGAGTTAATGCATGATTATTTTAGCATCCCAAAGGCTTTGGACTGCCATACCATCCAATTATTCCAGGGCGATGTGAGAAGAGGGAACTTCATATAATTAGGAGGGCCTAAACTAAGCTTTCAGGATCAGTGAAATACATCATGTCACAATTCACACTGCCAGCTGTTTCTCCCCAATTTTACAGAACATAACATTACTCTTTTTAGAATTTAGAAAATCAAACAAATATGTTGAAAATCAGACTGTAGAATTAGTAACTACATTTTAGTTTGTAAATAGAAAAATCATGACATTTGGCAGACATCATACATGTACGTATCAGATTTACCACATCTGAATAAGCAAAATCCATTAAGTCATATGCTCTGCTTCTGCTAGGAAACAATACTTCATCCATATTCAATAAATTAAAAAAGAAAAAAAAAAAAGGCTGGGTTTTTTTTCCAGTTAGGATGCCTGTAGTTAGATACTTGATTCTGTATTTTCTATAGCCTGATTTTCAGAGATGTTGAGTACGTTCATTGCTTCTATGGCTGCTGAGCAACCCTGAAACTTAAGCACGTGAGTATGAATTAGACGCCGAACTACAGTAATTCCATTTTAAAAATTAATAGCATAATGCATATAGCTAGTTGTGTGATCTCTGATGAAAATTGGATGAAAATAAATGGAAACACTTTTCTGCATCTCAGGTAACTGTGCAAACTACTGGGATATTGAATGAGTCACCTTTGACTCAATAAACCTTCCCAAGAAGGGCTTAATCAACACTCAAACATTTAAGTGAAAAATTTGGGATGTAAAAGTAAAATTGCATTTCAGAAATTTGTGGGGAAATTCCAGAGCAAATCTACTTACCAATAATCTGTTTCTGAATAATACCAGGAAGTTAGTTTAAAAGTGAAACTTAGTAAGAAATATTCATTTAGAATCCTCTACAGTTTGTAAAATATGCTGCAGCATGTTGAAACACTTGAAAAACTATTACTAAGAAAACAAGTTAAATTCCTCCCAACAAATTCTAAACAGTTGGGAAAAGTGGTGGAGGTCACTGTGATTAAAGAGAGATAGGAAGGTTGCTATGAACACAAAAGAAAAGGCTTTCAGGAATACAAATAATATAATGAAGAAGTAGGTTGAACTTTAAAGAGTGACATAAGTTAAGAGCTGTTTATATAGATAATTTGAAAGTATACATGATTAGTAAAGTTTTCTTTGATTATCAGGCACCCATAATAAGGATTTGGAAACAGGATAACAAAATGATCTCCTAAAGAGATATTCTGCTATAGCCTTTATGCATGCAAAATGAGAGGATGGAGTCAGCCATCTATGAATGGAATACAGTTTCCTGGTGCAGTGGGAAGGAGTTAGTGTGCAGATAACAGAAAAAAAGCTGCCAAAATATTGTGTATAAAAAATGCCAGGTAACAGACATCCACTTGTAAATGTGACCTGCAAACATCTTTGAACAATCCAGTAATATTAGAAGATGTTTGCCAAATGCTTCTGAATGTCGCAAGGTTCTATGAATTATTAACTTTTACATTAAATAGCCATGCATTTTGTGACTCTACAGAATTCTGGTGATCTGCTCTTAGTGATGATCCTGCATGCTCTCTGCTGGTCATGTCTCATCCATAAACCCTTTCTGCAGACTTCAGAGGGCCCACAGTTAGAAAGATAAATGTTGTCTTATTACAATGCTTTCCATTCTTCGGGGCCTATTTTTCATTTCAGCATTTTATTTATCATTTGGCATTCACATTAAGTCTCCAAAGCAAAATTCCTGATCCCATTACACAGACACACTGCTCCATTGTAGGAATATACAGAATTATAATATCACCCACACAGTGCTTTCTGGGGCATTCTTTGGAAAACCGGTGTCTGACGCAGTGCAAGGCTGTTACAGGACCCTGGGACAAAACGGTGTAAGGATGAAAAGGCTCAGCTTCAGATTAATAAAATGTACAACGTATACAACTATTGCACAGCTTATATAGCCTGTTGCTTTGGTGGAGAATTTTTTATTTTAGGCGATGAGTCGGAGGAGGGTGAAGATGCAATGCAATTACTCTCCTCCACCCTCCAGAACCAGCCTAACTCTAAATCTTCATGTGCATTTCAGTTACTTCAAAAAAAAAAAATTTAAACTATCCATTAGTAAATTGAGATATCAGATTAAGGAACCATGCCTCTGGTATCAAAGTTGTGTACAAGATTCAGTGCAATGAATTATTTTTTTAAATTGGAGGGATTTTCATTCCAAGTTACTTCAAGTTTCTCATAAAATAAACTCAATGTCATGCTGGGCATATTAATCAGCAAGAAAATAAGGCAGTGTAACTTACAGATCTAATTGCTTATAAAACTGTTCCTGAATTATCCAATGTTTGCTACATCCTCCAAGACTAGTTTCTGAGGCCTGCTCTGAGAAAAGATGAAGTTACAGAAATGCTGATATACCCAACTATGATGAATTCCAGAGCTGTGTAATTCACCTACTATCAGTTTTCTGTAAAATATTGAGATATACAGTAGTACTTAGTAATAAAATAACACTTAAATGATTAGAAACCATCCTTATTTCAGAGGACAAAGGAAGAGATACTGTGCATACAACATTTACTACCTCTTTGTAAGTATAGACTCTCTCAAGGTTAATAACAGGTTAAAAGAGAATTGTTAGGTTTTTTCCCCTGTATTGCAAATAACTTCTGCCAGGATCCTGACAAGATCTTAAGAAGACCAAAGTAATGATATCACACTGCACAAACATTTTCTTATCTAAGATGCTGTTCTACCCTAGCCAGGCTGAAGAGTAGAAGATGCTAACCTTGAAAAAAGTTTTGCTGCTTTGTGTATACTGATATGATGTTGGAGAAGTCCCCACACAATGACAGTGGTATATAATACTTCTGCAACAGCTATTGCTGTCTAATTTCAAGTCAAGTTCTTCACCAAGAATCTTAAATCACTTTATGATAAAAAAAAGACAGTTTTGTGAGCCCCATTGCACAGCTGACGAAACTGAGGTGTGAGAGGGGAGCTAATCGGCAAGATGTAGAAAGGCCAGGAACAGGAGCCCCGTCTCCTAGCTCTGGGCCTGCTTATATCAACATTGCACACTTCAGTGCATGAAATAGAATAGCTTCTCATTAAACAAGGAAGAGAGGTGTCAGCTGTATAACCATGTTTAAAGAAAAAGGTTTAGAAATTGCAGAAATCACATCACTGACTGATACAGTTCTACTTTTACAGCTTTTGAATGCAAACCAGCCTGTAGCTGGACTGCTGCTCTAAGCACACTGGTAATAAAAAAGAATCTGCTGGTCCTTGGCCATTCAGGAACAGACACAAAAATATAGAAAATGACGGACTGATGCTTTTAGGAAGGCAAGCTGTGAGTTGAAGAATACAGAGGAAAAAAGCAGAGAGTCATAACAAAGAGTAGGAGGCAAGAGGAGGGAAGGTTTAGGGGAAGGATTTTGCCTTGTCCAGTGTTTTTTTGTGAGGTCACTCCTGACCCTAACTTTTAGGGTGAAAAGGCCTTGTAACACAGCAGAGCTGGTGTGCGTTTGTCACATGGAGAAATAATTTGAGGAGGGTGTACAGGTGTTTCCTGTGTTGCAAAAATCATCTCTACAGAGAGTCTTGTTTGCTATTACCCAAGACTTCAAAGAAAATACAAAGACGGATGTGTGAATGGTTCTGCCAATACCAGGATCCACCATCTATTCTCTACTTACCAAAGCAGACACAGACACAGCTCCTGGGAGTGCATAGGAGGAAGCACCATCAACAGCAGCTCTTCAAAACAGCCTTAGATGTAAAGGAGATTCTTCCTTTACTATTCACTGCTGGGTAGCAGCCCCAGTGACTTATGTACATTTCTAGAGTTGGGCCCTACATTTTATAACACAACATGTACATTTCTCTCACTGTCCTGATTTTTTCTTAAATTCTTATGCTGCTGACCAGCTGTACTGGAAGGCCCTTCCCCTTCAGCAGAATTTCTTTTTCAGTCAGAGCTGGTATGCTTCAAACCCAGTTCCCCTTGCTCTAACATGATGCATTGTTTGCATTGTCTTTTCTGTTAGGAAGCATATCCTGAAAAATCACATCTAAATCCTATTTTACGTTTTTGAGCCACTCAGTTCCAATTTTTCAGAGCAAGCTGTATACAATGAGACTGTTTTTCAGAGGTGCTGAATAACCCATTCTGACCTGAAATGCTTTGCTACACATCAAAAAAAGGGGTGCTGAGAAGTACTGAGAAATCTGCAGTTGGAAAGGGGGAACCAAATAGGAAGCTAGCGTGTTTTGCAAAGTCCTTATCCATGTCTTTTCTCCTCAGACCTCCAGTGCAGAGCAAGCACTGCTTGGTGGCTGCAGAGGAGCTGGTCTGTCAGGCACTCTGACTGTGCTCTGGGCTTGGGTGGGAGGACCCATGCACAGCCCTGTGACCTGAAGCACAGCCCTTTTGCAGGAGAGAAAAGAGTACAGCCTTGGGCAATGAAACCTAATTTCACTCCAATGAGTTCTAGTTAATGGGAACTCAGAGAAAGCAGGATTATACCACAGTGACCGTTTCAAATGAAGTACAAAGTGCCTGCATCTCCTATGGTCCAGTCACTGCATAGCCTCTCCCGTGGGTGTTGGCTGACTTACAGTGAATTAAGATAAGGGGAGGTGGGTGGGTAATTAAGACTTTTATATGCATGTTTTGAAACAGGATCCAGTAAATTCACAGCTAAAATTTTGAAAAAATAGGGTAGGTTAAGCATTTTAAGTCCACCATGTTCTTACTTGCAAGATGCAAATCTTTTGAGCTCCTTCTGAAGCATCTCACTGGAAAAGGGGCTATAAATCATGAAATACCTGACTTTTGTTGTTTGGGACACTACAAAAACCAGGGAAATGTGTTTAATGAACATTCTTCTTGTTCAAAGCATTTCAGTAGTTCGGCTCTGATATTGTTTCAAAACTGTTTTCTCAAGGCCCTCCAGCACATGGCGTTACGAAAAAAAGTTGTCAGACTGGTTTTAACACATCTTTTCAGTACTGATAAGCAAAAGTTCACTGAAATAATTCTCAATAAGATACATGTGGAATATAACTTTCTTAATGTTTTCTCGTTGAATTCAAACTTTGAGACCTGTTGCATTCTAAGCTTAAGCAGCCTCTTTCAAAGTTATTAGAAAAGTACAAGGATGTGTCACATACTGTGCTGAAGAGAGTCTATGTCACATCCTGTTAACCATGTCTGCTTTTAAACCTGTTTTGTAAGTACAGTGAGTGGCTGACAGTCTCCAGCTGCAAACAGCTTTGAAACTACATGCGTGAGTTTCAAAAGAATGCCAGACTACTGTATTTTGGTCGCTAAAGGTAAAACACCCAATAAATATCACGTTTTTCTCAATGAGCTAAACGCTTTAATCTTGAGACTACTTTGCTTAACAATGCCATCATTAAAATGGTAATGGGTTTTGAGGTCCCTATTCAGCATGGTATGGCATCATACCTTTGCTGCTATTGTTTCATCCTGTTTACAGGGAAGCTTCTGCAGTTCAGCCTGGTAAGAACAAGGTATTAACTAAGGAAATAAATCTCCAAAATAGCATGTGGCTAAATCTTTAAACCTATCTTAATAGGGCCCAATCTACCCTTTCCCTGAAGCCAGTCAGCCACTTCAGTAGGATGCAAAATAGTTCCCCTGCAAGGTGGAAAAAAGAGGAGCTAATAACTTCTTTGAAATTATTATTATCTAGGTTGGAAATGATGGCTTTAAAAGCCAAAACATGCTAAAATTACTCAGAAAATAAGTATTTTACTAAGCCATGCACATTAGCCTGCTAACGTGATTTGGTAAAACTTTATACATCTTTTTTTCTCTCTAATAACCAGGGGACTCGACTGAACACAGCTAGAAAGAACCCTATTTAAATAGGGGGGGTTTCCTCCTAATTTTCCAGTGTACAAGTTAAAGCAAAAACAAAGCAAAAATACTTTTGCAGGTGGACTCACGTATCAGAACTGGAACTCTTCCATGTTTCCTTTTCCATACTTTTGCATTAACTAGCCTCTCACTGCAGCCTAGGCCCATGCCCAAAGCTTGGCAGTAAAGGCCTAGTCTGGGATGCCACCATCAACTCCTGTTCAAAGCAGCCACAGGTTGTAGGTATAATTCTCCTTTATACCTAAGCTGTGCTTCATGCCTTGTCATATTATCTGGTCCTTCTGGGGACCTCTAAGACATCGATACAGATTTAGAGCGGCGTCAAGGTCCCTGCCATTTACCCTTGAATTGAAAGACCTTTGCCAGAGCCAAGAATAACTAGAAAGCAGCAACTTTCTGGCCACACCTCCTTCCTCACATCATCCCTACAAGTAAGGGGCGGGGGGAATAAATAGGAAACACCCTGCTCCTACAACGAGCACAGGAGGATTTTCTCCTGACTCTTTCCATAAGGCTTAACATGCCCTTTGCTTGTCCAGAAGGGCATAAAAAGGGCCCAGCCTAACAATGAAATCAGACCCTTGCTGCCAGTAGGTGAAGGAATGGTTGCTAACACAAATGCTTCTTCTCTGTAATGTTTAGTTTTCCCAGCTCACTGGATTGTCTCAACACACATGCAAATATGCTGATAATAGGTGAGACAATCAAGACTTTCTGTGCAGTCTTGGAAGCGGAAGCTTTCTAACCTGGCATTTTCATCCGATAATGAGAGAGACCTGTGGGATCCCCCTGCACAGATCTGCAAGACTGCATGGCGGCAGAGGCCTGTGCAAGCAGATGGTATGAAAGACTCTGTCCACTGACTGTTCTGCATTGCCAGAAGAGTCGACAAAACCAAGTAATGTTGTTCCACAAAAAATAAGCACGACATACCTAAGCAATTATTGATCTTAAAACTGTGGATAAAGACTGTCTAAATATTTTCCATGACTGGAGGCAATGGGCTACATTCATCTGTGAGGTATCACCCAGGCCCTCCGCTGAGTTCTTTTTAAGAAAAGCTTTGTGGCCCACTGCACTTAAACCGTTATTGGTTTCTACTTTTTTCTTAAAACAGGAGTAATGGGACAATAGATGACTTATATTTCACCACAATTTGCTTACGCCCATGTAACTTTTATTATTAAATTTAGCTTTTAGTAGCAAATTATTTGGGAAATCAACTTGACAAATTCTCTCACATAAAAAGCAGAAACAGTAACATTCATTGTGCATCCCTGAATGTCCTTGAATTAAAGGGCATGGATGCTTTTAAACACTGAGTAGCTTTCAGAGATGAAAGAAGCTAAAGGGATGTTTATTTATAGCAATACCTCCTTGACAAATAATTCAAAGGAGTAAAAGGAATAGCTGCACAGTTTGCTCCACTGACTTTTGTTCCCTTAATTAAATGTGCATGCATACCCTCATCTGTTGACTGTATGCATACCTATCTGCTGCATGGCCTGCACCGACACACTCGGTGTTGTCCCTTCACTCCTGATGCATCTGTGAGCCTGACAGCTCAGTTCTCCTCTCTCAATCCTCAGGCTGGGAGCAGAATCGATCCCATGTACAGCAATCCAGTTTTTCTTCAGAATACCAGTGCTTTAATAAAAACACAACTCTGGAAGAAAACTAAAGAAGAAATTGATATATCATGGTATCTGTCTTTTGGGTTTTTTTCAGTTCTTCATTCTAACTCTGAAAATTGATTCCCCACCCCTGTGAATAAAGATGTATTTCTCTATAAGAGGAAGATGGAAATCAGATGATAAGAACCAGAGGGAATAGGGAGAAATGATGCATGACCGGGCCTCAAGTTGAATCTTTTTTGCTTGTTCTTTTAGTTTGTTTTCCACTTTGAAAGTATTTAGTTTGAGGATTTCCTGTAGGAGCAGGGTTGATGAGTTCTCTCTTTTAATCTAAGTAAAAACATTGAAAATTGTTAATCATCTAAAGTAACAATGCTGAAAAGAAGACCGATGCAAACTTAAGGTTTTGAGTCAGCGTTCACCTTCTTTCACACCTCTTAACTTTCAAAAATTCAGGCCACCAAACAAAAATTACTGGCATGCAAAAGGGCTGCACAGAGCTACTGCAGATTTGTGGGTGAGCTCTGCAGCTCATGCTACATCAGTAAGGCAGTTTATTTCTATCTCTGTTTTCTTAGTAGTTTACAATACATAGGGGATAAATTCTGAGAGTTTTATTGCATCAGGAAATGTAGAAGTCATGTACTTAACTAATACAGTTTGCTGGGATGTTTTTTAAACGTTTCCTGACCTGACTGCAAGAGTTATCCAGCCTATACAGTTTCAGCTTCCTCCTCCTCCATTAGCAAGGCTCACCTATGGTATTTACTGCATCATTGCATCCAAGGCATACTTGGTTACTGCGGCAACTAAGTTTTTCTTCTCAAAGGGTCACAGGGAAACACATCCTTCAGGATCCCCTAGTAACCGTCAGCTGGTACGACTGGGGAACATCAACAGTGCAATGCCTGCTTTCCATCGCTAAGGCAGCGCCGCCTGTGCCTGCAACAAGGGGGGCAGAGTCTAGTTACATTCCTGACCCACTTTCACATCCCTCCCTCCTCCTCCTCCATCTCCTCCTCCCTCCCTGAGCACAGCAGCAACCAGCAGGGCAGCAGGAGCCTCCATTTAGCAAGCCTCACACACCCGCAGCCACCAAGCTGTGTGCTGTCTCCTAGCAAGCAGCAGAAGCGCAGGTTTCCCCAGCAGTGTGCAGGGAACGGGAGGGGGAACGGCAAACCTCCTGGAAAGGAGGTCTTCCCTCTTGCCACCCTGTATGCGCAGCGATAGTGCTTCTGTCTCTTGTCCAGCCCTTTCACGCACCCAGATCGAAGCATGCACCTGCACCAAACGCAGCGTAAGGCTGTCCCCCTTCCCTCCGCTCCTCAGCTGGCCAGCCACACTTGGACGAGCGTCTAGTTTCCTCTCCCAACACCCCTTCTGCCATCCCCTCGCCTCCGGATTAGCCTGGCTGCGCGCGTCTGCCTGTCCTGCTCACCTTCTCGCCCACCTCCTTTATGTAACCCCACTGTTCCTCTCCCACTCTCGCGCTCCCGGGGCTCGTCCCTTTCCCCACATATTGCAAAACCTCCTGCCGCCTCCCGCCGCGGTGGGCAGGTAGGTGAGTAAGAGGAGGGAGCTCCTGACTGGTTTTGCATCCCGGCGGCTGCTCACAGAACCCATCTGTTACCCTGCGAGGGACGCTCCCTTCCCCTGCGGGCAGCTGAGAGGGATTTTGCCCCACGCTGGGGGCAGGCGTTATCCCCCACGCCCCACCTCACCTCGCCTTGCCACCGGGGCTGCCCATGTATCCCCGGCCTTGCGCCACAAGCTGCCACAGGCCTTGCCAGGCTACGGGAGGCCTCTGCCGCTTGGGAGGGGGGCTGCAGACAAGCCTGGAGGGTCCTTGCTGCTTGGGGGGGTGCGGACACGGCCTGGGGGTGCACCTGCCACCCTGGGGCTACCAACTTTTGGAGTGTGGCTGGGCCTCGCCAGGCCTAGGAGGGGGGCTGCCTCCTGGGGTGGTGGACAAGGCCCGGCTCCGGGCCTCAGCCTTACCCGGCTCCCCTCAGGGTGCGGGGGGGCCACCCCTGGGGCAAGGAGAGGGGATGGCAGCTCCCAGCACCCCTCCTGGGTCCCTGGGCAGGTGGTGGGTTTCAGAGCTCCATCCTCACCAGGACCTGGAGGGGGGCAGCTCCCCGAGGAGGCAGGTGTGCTGGGCCCTGAGGGGGAACACCTCCATGGGCGAGCCCTGCTGCCGCGACACGCACCAGCCCACTGCGGTGGTCGCGAAAGATGTGAATGGAAGCCATTTTTGTTTTTTTTTTTCGGTTCTGTTACTGCAAAATACCAGCTATGACGACAAGCAGGCTGCTCTCCAGCCATGCTGCGGAGCCCACCCTGCAAAGGTGCCCTGGTTTGTGCCGAGGAAGTGCTGCTGTCCCACAGTGTTAGACACCCACCGGCCCGGGCACACAGGCCGCTGCTGGCCCGGCAGTCCCTGGGGGAAAAAAAAAGGGGGAAAAAAAGTGGTTTCCCACCCCTCCATAGTGGGAAGGAACCTCAGTTTTAAAATGACAGCTTAGATTTCACGTGTTACTTTCTCAGCCTGCCCGGGGCTTTTTTTTCGGTGGTGGACATGGGAATAAAAATAGTTGTTTAAATTCTGAACGCAAAAAGCGGCTGCTTAAAAAATTGTTCACTGTTCTTTGTGCTTGTATAAGTTAAAACCACCTGTTTTCAAGTTTGGGCTTGATACATATTTCTGCTCCGGTCCTGTAAGCACTTCAGCACATGTTACACACATGCTTATGTCTGTGGAGTCAGGGGCCTGAATCTTCAATGTCACCCTAAATCTTTAGTGCTGTACCACATTTACAAAACTAGTTGAGTAATAGATTAATAATGACTCAAAATAACATGACGCATAGGCAGTATATTATTTCCATCACCACGGAAATGGTGGTTTTCCAGATACTCTCTCTCTGTACATAAATGTTCATGTAGCAGAGTTCTAGGTACTGAGTACGTAGTACATCTGTATTTTTAATTATTAAATTTGGACTAAATGTTCATACTTCTCATTTAACCTAATGTTTTACACATAAAAGGGCCCTAAAACATTTTTATTATTTACGTAAGCTTTAAGTTAGCATGCACTGTCCTGTGTGCTGCCAGTACTAAGCTGGTAGCAGTACCTCAAGCATCTTTCACCTTCCTCAGGTATTTCTCCACAACAGTGAGTTGATGCCTATAGCTAGACGTGCACTAGGGAAGAGTTACACACCTGCAGGGGTGTTTGTAAAGACATGAGATTGCGCACAGATTTGCTCTCTGGTAATGTTTTGTAGGTCAAGTGAATACATTGGGCTTCCCTGCATCTGTTGTGACCACGACAGCAACCACATGCCGTGAAGTGCACTTGTCACTGACAGAAGTTTAAGTGGAAATGAGCAAAGAAAAACTAGAGAAGACCTGGGAGAAACCACCAAGAAAATAATAAATGCAGAATGACAACAGTGATAGATGTAAAAACTACTAAACTAATTTCAAGTGCTGCATTTTTCACTGAGATAATCAAATCTTGTGGCTGAAATAAAACACACTTCTGAATAGACAGCAGTAGCTGTGCTGCAAATGTATTTTTCACCTCCTCAGAGTTTTCAAGAAATTAAAGTGACTATTTGCTGTACTGTTTGATAGCTTATTATTAAAATAGTAGCATCCCCATTCGTAACATCAGAAGACACGTTGGAACAAACTGCTAGGCTGTTTAATGAATGATTGTCAATGAGCAGAATATGCCTTTTTCTGTAAAGGATTTTTTACTTCTTACTAAGCTTGCAAATAACCTATCCAAGTCAGCAAATGCAAGATATTTCTAAGAAGAGTTGTAGAGAAGAAGGTATTGTCTGGATTTATTGCATAAAATATTGCTTTACAGTACTTTATCATGAAAAGTTATCAATTAAACAGCTTGTTTGGGGAGTTTTTTGTGCTAGTTCCTAAGGTAGCTGAGAAAGGAAGGTGAAATTGTATGATGCAAGTTGGAACAGACACTGAGACAAGCTGCAGTTGCTCAAGTATAAGATGCTTTTCACAGGTGTATTTTCTGGATCGCAAGGCAAGTTCTAAGGTGAAATCTTTACCATATCTGCTGTAGTAAAGATGATAGTTGTAATACCCTTGTCAAGCACTCTCCTTTGGTGAGTTCATGAAATGGATAAAGAGTGGTTTGCTACAGAACAGATACTGAAACAGCATTAGCAAAGTGATAAAGCAGATGCATATGTAGGAGGTTTCAAAAGGTTCAGAGGACCGTGGTGGGGAGGCTGTCCTAGGCTGTCCTGGGATGCTGGGATGGCACAAGGGAGCGTGCCGAGGGCAGGAGTCGGCCAGCAGCCCGAGATAGTTACTTAAGATGGCCTTTATTCAGGCACCTACTGCAGCCATAAAAATAGGCGTGCGAAGAAATATCCTGAGAGAACCTTTCCCAAACAGCAAGGCGCGCCTCGAGGCGCGCCGCCATGAAGGGTGAGGTGCAGAGGGGCCCTGCTGTAATGAGAGGCGTGTGGAAGATCCCGAGGACAGGATGGTGCAGAGCGGGAGGAGCCAGATTGCAGTGGGAATGGCTCTCCCTTCCTCTCCCTGCTTCCCTGTGGCCTCCAGCCACGCTGCCGGCTGCAGGGCGAAGGCCTGGGGGTTAGGGGTGAGGGAGCCCATCAAGTGGCAATGTGGGGGGCGTGGAAGAGAGAGGGAGGACACGGGGCAAATAACCCCAAACAAACCCCTTTTAATACCCTTTATTTCAAAACAGACATTAGGGCCTGTCTTTCCTGCTCTCAAGGATTTTTATTTTTTTTTTAAACCTTGCTGTAACTGCTGCTGATGTGGTAAAGTAGGCGAGGCCAGCAGCACACCCCCATTTGGGGTTGACCTTGCCTGGTTTGCCTTGCAGTAAGGCTGAAGTTGCTTGACTTTGCTGCTTTTTTACCTTGGGACAGGTCAGAAACATTACCCTGAGGTAAAAAACTGCACCTCTTTGTGCGGCGAAGGTAAGGCTTCGCTCTGCCTCAGCCACCTCTCTCGGCAATTGGAATTTCAGCAAGTACCTGCCCCTAAGATGAATGTTGTGCAGCATTCCCAGGCACGCCCCACCTCAAACGCCGGCCTGATCTTCCTCCGGGCTCCGACACAGCATCAACAGCCTTCTCCCGCCTGGAGCAACGCACACCGGCTTTGGAGCAAGGCTCCTCGCTCCGCGTGAGCTACTGATTCATGCTGCTCTCCCATCAACAAGCAGGGAGTCGTCCGCTCCATCTCGGGACCTGGGTACGAGTAGTTACCCAGGCAAAGTTCCTGCTTGGAAAGAAGGACTTTTTCTTTCTCCACTGGCCCCATTCTTGAAGATTTATATGACCGATTTATAAACTCTTCCTAATTGTGGAGATAATGTATTTAAAACATATGTGCTTCCCATAGCGCTGTGCGCACTTTGAATGCTTGTCTGCCTCTTGCCCCGTCTACGTTCACAGAAGGTACTTGTGCATATGGAAACAATCAGGCTACCCAAAAGACAACACACTTGATACTGCTAATTACACGGAGTAAACGCCGCTGGGACTATAACCAGTCTCTAGATCTGAGTCAGTGTTTTGCTGCTGAGCTAAAGAAGAAAGTCCATTATGTGCACTCATATTATAGCCAGCTAAGTCCCTGCTGCACATATTGCTGATTTCTATACATGCTACATGGCGGAGAGCCAAGGAATTGTAGCACAAACAGGATTTTATAACCAGTGTTATTTAAGGATGGGCAAACTGTGAAGCTCCAAAAGTTAATGATTCTAGTGCACTTTCAATTAATTTTTATTGTAAAGCTATATTTCAGGGTACTAAAGACCTCTTGCGATGACAAGAAGGAGTGTGTGGGAACAGACGGGAATACAGTATGCATTGTTATTCTTTCTGATTTATAGATCAGTGAATAACCTATCCGACTGACAAGTTATTTTTTTCCTCTCATGTTAGATGGAATTCATCTCTGTGTTGAGCTCCCCCCAGAAAATGCATGTTAGCAATATAAATACAGTATCAGACATCGTATTGCACTAATGGTACATTTGAGCCCCTGCACAGAAGTATTATCACTCTTTTTGCACTAAGGAGATCTGTAATACTGGTGGTGTTAAGACAATCTTACAGTAGCCTGATACAGAAATCACCGAATGGAGTTAAAGTATTAACTACACCTTAATGACTTACAGAAGGAACTTCTGTCAGGATACTGTGTTTTAAAACACAAGTACACACTGAATTCTACATGCCATAAGTTTCTAAATCTGGATTAATGCAGGCTGTGCATGAGCAACCAAAGTGATAAAGGCTGGCCTCATATGATGAGCATCAGGTTCACCACCTCAGCTCCCTCCCTGTCCCTCTGAAACTATAGGCCTGTGTGTCAGCTAACTGGCAGCACTGGCTAGCAGCTGAGTTTTGCCTGCTTTTCTCCTTGCAGAGGACGTGAGTTTGGGCTTCTACCCAGACACTGGCTGATTTAGAGGGACATGCTATGTTCAAGATTCTTTCAGATTTAACTGAGATTGGACAGCAGATTTGAAAGGGATTACAGGAAGACTGAGGGACAGAACAATTGCAAAAGCCTGAGTTCCTTAGGAAACCTAAGGAAAAAAAACCACAAACCAATAATACAACCAAAACACACACTTTGGAAAGTATTGGTAGAGCTGGGCTGCAGTCAGGTGTCCTGCTCTAGCTTGCAGCTGAGCGAGGTGGCTGCTCCGGTCGGCTCCTTCTCCGCTGCCCCAGGTTACTGCTTCATTGGCTGAGCTGATTCAGCTGTTTGTCTAGCTGCCCTTTAAGCCAGTTCTGTGAAATGATCCACTTAAGAGAAAAGAGGTGCTTTTCAGGGAGGATGTATGGTGGGTTTTTTTTATAACCCAAAGGTCCTTAGAAAAATCTTTAGAGCTCAGCTACGCAAACACTTGACTCGGTGTCATGGGACAGCAGGTGTGTCTCTGTGGGTGTGTGAGGGGGAGCTACACCAAGGGGCTCCGCTTCAATCTGAACAGATGTATGTCCGTAACCTGTGGCAAAAAACAGTGTTACATCTGTTCTGGTGTTCCTACTCTTCTCAAATCCACCAAGACCATAAAGTGACGTTACACCTGCCTGTACAGTGTACGCATCTACTGGGTGGTCACTGTGTGGTCAGCTGCCATCCTCACCGCAGGGTTCCTTTGGACCCACCAGTTTTGGCAGACCTAGCCTACACCGATTTTTGCCAGTTAAGCTATATCATACCAGTTCGAGAACTTAAATAATGGCAAAGCTATGCCTGCACCATTTAAAATGTTAGTCAAGCCTAATGCATTAGCACCAGGCTCATCTCCATGTGAAAGCTGGCATGCGACAAGCCAGAGTATGAACTTCTTGGACACTGTCACCCTGCACTTAGGCTTTAGACGTTCATGTAGGCTGTGGTAGAAGTTACCATCTCCAGCTCTTCCCTGGCGCTGGAGGTGCCTGCTGCTTCAGATCCAGGGAGTAGGCTGCAGGGTGACCACTTCCCATCTTGCATTGGGGGGAAGCTTATAACATTGAAATACTAGACCTCTGCTAACCTACCTCATTCAGACTGAAAAAATGTGAGAAGCATTCAAGCACAATTCAGCAAAGCAGACTCGAAAGGATGGTAACCACAGGCTGGAAGGATAACCTTTTCTACCAGCACCTTAGCTTGGGAGGATGTGCATCTGTAGCCCAGCCCCGTGCTTGGACGTTGCTAGATTAGAGAGTTTATTGCAGAGAAACCTGCTGCTTATTTCTAGCATGAAACCACACAGCTCCTCCTTTGGGCTGGCATTGTGCTCCAGCTAATGGGGGCAGCTATTCAGATCGTCTGTGTCTGCTTAAAACGGGTAGACATAATCTTTGTGTATGCTAAGTGGGAGGTAGCTCACCCCTCTTTGAAATGCAGGTAAGCTACTCATCACTGATTACAAACCAAGAGCATCTTCATGGGGAAGTTTTCTGCTGAAACCAAAGTGAAACTTTACCCTTTGCTTTCTTATTGCTACCTCCTGAGTCACCACATCCTTCTCTTGTCACCATCACCTTTCAGTTTAGAAAGTGGCAACAAGCTACGCTATTCAGCAGTAAGTGAGAAGTGGGTCTCTCTGTGTTTGTGGGGAAGGGATGAATTTATGGAGGGGTTAAAATTTACTCTTTGAAAGCAGTGAACACTGAAGGGTCCACCTGGGGAGAACGTTTCTGGTGTGCTGCAATTTTATGTTGTTTCCCTACGTTTCTTGTGGAGACAAGCCCCAAGGAATCTGAAGACTTGGCTTATTTTCCTGATCCTGCAACAGATTTCCTGTCTTGCCCAGCCATGGGCAAGTCCTTTAGGTTCACATTTTCAAACATGAGCTTTAATTTTAGCCCTGTAGCTTGGGATACCCAGAATCTGTCTTGCACATATATTAATCCCTAGGCAAAATTAACAGAAGCTGCCTGTACACAGAAATGCACTGAAAATTAGATGCCACTTAGAAAAAACAGGGCCGGCTCTGTCTAACTCAGCTTGCTCATATGTTCAGTGGAGATGATAACACCTGTCCAGCTGGGGAGACATCAGGCTAAATTAATTAATGTTTGTAAAGCATGTGAAGCAATTAATTTCTTCTTTTTTTTTCTGTAGCATTATTTGCAAATGTAACAGAGAAGAGCTCTTGGAGCATTGTTTCTCTTGGTTTTGTGTTTTTATTGGATTCAAATAAGGATAAACATTACCCCCTTCAACAGCAAGCTTGCTGCCCATAAAGAATTTGGTTTTGCTTGGAAGGATTAGGGCATGAGATTCTGGTTCCCCTCGCTTGTTTATGAGCACGAATTTGCTACACATAAATCACTGCAGGTCAGAACATTGCTGTTCCCTTAGCACAAGGTAAGAGAGCACAGAATCACTCTTTAATGTTGTGCAATTGGACAGGATTTGGCTTGTCCTGATTTTGTGTTTGGAGAACTCAGGCTGCCCTTTGCGCTTGATGTTTTACCCCTTTTTCTCTTGAAGGTCCAGTGGAGAGATCTGACTAGGTGCATTTGCATCACTCCCTCACTGCGTGCTCTTTGTCTGTGCTCAGTGTTTTGCTGAAATTAAAGTACAGCTTCCTTCTCTTTTGCTCTCTGTGGGATTTCCCAGTGCTTCACCAGGCTGCAGTTTGACGAACTCTTCAAGCTGGCACTGGTGCTGAAAGAAGCAGTTGTATTTTCTTTATAGCTGGTCCAGAGTGCATGTGGCTGTAAGGTGGACCAGAGGAGGGAAGCAATCTGGCTCAGAAAATAACCGTTTCTGGTTTTTAATCAGCTTAGTTTTGTTCAGTTCAGTTTCATGATAGAGCTGAGCAGCAGGGCAAGAGCAGGAGTTGCAGAGAGAGGGAGTCGAGGCCCGATCCTTCAGGTGGCCTTGCATGGTGGTGTTTGCAGAAACACAGTCTTACTATTTGCCACTCTGTCTCTTCATCTTCTCTTAGTGCTGCTATCTCTCGGTGGCGGGGTGGTGGTGGCAATGCGTTAATGTTACTCAGTAGCTAGCAAGCAATGGGGGTAAAGACCCACATTGTGCCTTTCTGATCCCAAGGCTATTCCCCCTCCCCCTTTCCATTCTTTGGTTTACTGAGTAGAGCTACCCTGATTCACATAAGCTAACAATCTGCTTGAGAAGAAACAATTAGGCCCATAGAAGTTGTTGACATCTTATTTTCATTTTTTTCAATGGCATAACGGGTACTCTGGTCTAGCTTGTCCTTTTGTGTTCTCCATCCCAGGCATTCCTCCCAGATGCAAAGACCCCGTGAGGATGGGGACTGAACAGTGGCCCTCCCAAACATTTTGAACCAAGAGACTGCTAATGACACTTAGCATTTCTCACAGACCATGATGTGGCTGCTGAGCAGGCTATTAATTGAAAACACTGTGCATTTTACTGCTCAAACCAGGCAGGCTCCCCGGGCCAGCTGCGGGCCGCTTCCCGTGCCCTCTGAGCCCCTGTACAGTGCTGGCAATTGCCGGGAGGAGCCGTGGAGCCTGGGCAGGACGGACTGCGGTTGCAGGAGGCCATAAGAACAGCTTGGGTGTCTTTTCCAGGAAGTCGAGTGCACGCTCCCTGCTTCTTCTTTCTCTGTGGTCTTTCGGAGTTCAGCTTAAATCAGATCCTGAAAACAGCATCCTGCTGCACAAGAGCCAATGGTCCTAGAAACAGACTCTTACTATAAAAAATCCTACAGGAGCCAGATGCCCCTGGCCCTGACAAAGATTGATCAAGTGGCTGGTTGTATCACCTTTCACTTTGCTTTGGCAAGGGGGGGAAGCACAGAATGATGGAAAGTTTTCAGGTAGAGTTGTATTTAAGTGTTTTTTGGTTTTTTTTTTAAGTGCTGCAGACGGGAAAGAGTCATTCTACAGAATGCAGTGCCAGCACAGAGACAGAAAGAAGGGAGGACTATAGGTCCTGAGGAGCAGTCATTCCTGAATGCAGCGTGCTACAGGTTTGTGCTTTGTGAGAGGCCAGATTAGATGATTACCACGGGAAGGAAATCTATTAAATGATTCTGCTGGAGGTTCGGGAGGCTCTGCGACAAGTCTCCTGGGGCGGGGTGAATCTTTGGCCAGAGAACCGCTTCGGAGACTGAAGAAGAGAGAGAGATGCTCGACTGCGCTGCCAGTCCTTGCAGAACCGCTACGCCCGGTCTTCCCGCGGCTCCTTCTGCGGGGAAGGACGGCGACTCCTTCATCGGCGGGTCTGATCGCCTCCGACCTGCCCGGTACGTCACGACGCTTCTTTAAACCGCTGCTTAGGGTCGTGACGGACGTAACTCGCTTCCGTTTCAAGGCCCGTTCTGGCCCGCGGCTGCCGCTGCAGGTGTTCCCGTCAGGCAGGATCCGGCCCAGGCTCTGCAAGGCCGGACCGCGGCCGAGGCGGGCGGACCCCCCTCCACCTCCACCGCCGCCGCCGCCATTTTCCTGCGCGCCGCCAGGGGGTGCTGCGCCGTGCGCTGCGCCGGGAGGGGGCGGGGCCGCCCGCCCCGCCCCGCCCCGCCGCCGGCTGGCACGGCCCGCTGCCCCCCCCCGGGCTGCTGCAGCCCCCCACCCCCATTTCCCTCACGGTTTTGCTGGTCTTGGCCTGCAGGCCGGCCGGCCTCGGTCGGGTGCGACCCGGCTAGCCGTGAGGACGATGCTTGTGGCCGTAGTGTTCCGCACGGGGGGAGGGGGGCGTCGACGCGGCGGATGAGGCGGTTGTGGTATCTCGGGGGACGTGCGTGTGTCGCAAATAACGTCCGAGGGAGCCGACCTGGCTGTTCACCGGGATCGGTTTATTGACTTCGCCCTCCTCGGCAGAGCCACCAGGCGTCATTTAAGAGAAGAGGTTTAAGACAAAGCCAGAGAGAGCGTCAGTCTGGGAATGGCGTCCCTTGGCTTATCTCCTGTCCTCCACGGCCTTCGGCCGTTCCCCCGCGCCCCGTCGGCGGCAGGCCGCGCGTACCGCCTGGCGTCCCTCGGATCGGGGGTCGTTGCGCGGAACATCCCTTAGAAAGGCGCCTCTCGGCGCAAAGGCCGTCCCTGGGAGCGGGGTCCTAGGTTGAAATGAAACCTTCTTGGGATAAGTAAATGCCAGGGGTTTATTTCCTATTAAGCTAGCAGATTGTTCATTTTGCCGCAGTTTGCGGTGTCCGACCACATACGGGTGGATACTTCTTGTCTTCCTTCCTCTTTATATTTCCAGTCTGGGAAACGGCAAAAAAAGTTAGTGAAAAGCGTAACATCTGTGTGAGAGAGAGAGAGAAAAGGATGAGGCGGGCTGGCCAGGCAACGAGCCTCAGGAGATGGTAACACAGAAGAGCTATTCATTCTGAAAGCCAGTTGCTCCTCGCCCTGCTAGATTATAAATTGGACACCTTATTAAGAGTTGATCCTCCAGCAGCCCCACCCAGGGCTGTGCTCATGCTCTAGACCAGGGGAACGTAATCCCATTTCACTATTGATGCCTGTTACTGGATAAGCACATGTGCAAGCAGGGCAGAGGATACTAGGCAGAAAGCAGCAGCACCCTGGCTATTTTCTGAATTGCCAGTTTAAGAAAAGAAGAGAGAGTTTGGGGAGAGAATGGGGACAAGGTTGGTTTGCACTAAAATTTAGGCACTTTGATGATGATGCTAGCTGCCTTACCAAATAATTAAACCAGCATAGATTTAGTTTTGCTTGGTTTTTTTGCTTGTTTTCTCAGTTGTAACTTAAAAATGCTGACTCACTGGCACGGTGTGCCAACCCAAATGTTGCTGCTAGAATCAACCACTGGAAGAGCCTGAAGAGATACAACCCCACCGTGGTGTAGGCTTCAAGTGGGCCTCTTCGGTGATTCCAGGTTTCTCTTCTGATGGTTTGCTTGGTCACTTACTTCTTGTCAGGTTAGCCCAAAGATCTGGTCAAATTTAGGCAGATGTCAAGTTGAACAGTTGTTGTGGTGAAAATTTCATGTGAACATAAATTTAACAAATTCAGCAAAGTTTTATCATCCTTGGCAAGACTTCCAAGCTTTTCAACCTTTGAGCACCTTTTAGCCCTTTGAAAAGTTGTCCGACTGGCATTTTAAATGCACAGAGTTATTGCCAGTTGTTGTCAGCAATAAATACCTGACATGTATCCTTCAGGTCTTATTTTGGTGCTGAAGCTAACAGGATGGACTGTTATAAACCTGTTTTAGTGTCTCTGAACAGTATCCCTGCTCATACACACATTTTTTCCCTTCCAGGCAGAACCAGCTGGGGGGTTCATGCAATGCTGGATGCATCGTGAGGATTCTGTATCATCAGAGCATTTATTCTGAATATTGTCTAGATACCCAGCTGGTTGGTTCCCCTATTGAGGTACCTCTGTTCTACTTTCCTTGGCAAGCAATTTAAACAGATATATTGCAAATGACCAGTGGTCAGGATATTAAAAAGTAACGTGGAAATGCAACCTTAAAACAAGGGCCTCTCCTTGTGTAGCAGTGAGTTATGGACATAGATTCAGGTGTAGTTCAGTGGTATCTCCTAGACTTTTTGACTTGTTTTGCATCTCATATAATTGAAAAGCGGCTTTTGTGTTTGTGTTTGGTTTAGGAGGAAATAAATTTATTTCAGATCTGATTATCATTAGTGACTCATTTGTCATTTGAAAATGTTTTTGTGATTCTCCCCAGGTTCTGAGTCCCTGACGGTCACTGGTGTCTTGGAAAGCAATGACTCCTCAGATGTTTCTGGATACCTTTATGTATCTGCCTCCAATTACTTTATGAGCTCATGAAAATGAACACAAGGCATCTTTGACATTCCTCTCTCTTTTGCTCTCCTATTTTTTACATAGGGTACTTTTGGCAGTAACTGTTTCCTAGTAAAACAATGCCTCTGAATTTGTGCTCTGTGTGTATGTCTGTCTGTGTATGTGATTCCATGTGCCCTACCTCCCCACCTCCCCCAAAGCGTGAGCCTGTTGGTCAGTTAATTTGACAAAAGAATATAGATCTGAAAGTGAAATTCTTATAAGGTTGAAAGAGAGAGGCAGATGGGTACACAAGAGAGCCTGTTTGTGCTAGAAGCATCAAGGTGCTGCCACTTCAGCTCACTTTTTATCAGGCACCAAAGAACCCCCACTGAAGTGTACCCTTGGAATTCAGACTTCATCCTGTCTGTCAGTCATGGACTACTTGTTTGTACTGGTGGTTTTGATATGGTTAGAATAGAGACAGGAAAGCTGGGTTGAAAAACTGGAGTTTCTCTTTTATTCCGCACTTTTGAGATTTATGGTTGTCTCCTGCAGATGATCAGGAGTTCCTAGGCAGTAGGCAATCTCTGTCCCTGGTGCACACACCCTTCAAATTGGGTATTTATTTTGTTACAGAGCAATGTAACTGTCAGGTTTCAGTATAATACTAGACGTGTGGATGTCCTTAAACCGATTTTTGCTAAGGTCATGAAGGCTTTGAACATAAGGGCAAAGCCTTGAATTTAATCTGGGATTGAGTGGTCAGCAGAGCAAAGAACAAAGCTCAAGCTTGTTTGGTGGTCTTGTACTGCTGAATAAATGGACTGAAGCATTCTTGTATGGGGTATCATTTCTAAATTTGCTAGGTTGTAGAAATTAAGCATAAGGGCCAAGTTCAATCTAGCAAGTAATCTGATCAGAAATAGTGCTGAAGGATTGAGGCTTTTGCAGCAACAGTTATTGGAGTTTCCAGGATGAATGAGTTCAGATGAACGTTAAATCTTCAATTAGTCTTAATGCCGGTGATGGGGAATGGTTGACATTATGGAAATGTAAAATACTTTCCTATACCATCATCAGCCCAGGCTCTTGCGACGATTCAGCTTCAGCCAACTGCTCTTCATTCATTTGCTGATCTCAGCCAAGCCCTTGAAGAGCTGGGTAATGGTGTTATTTGCATGGGAGGTGAAGATGATGTAGAGATGGGTGTTACATGTGTACTGCTGACAAGTCAGTCCATGGTGCCACCGAATCTTCTCTAGAGGCTTTATATAGATGTTGTACACCCTGGGTGAGGGGAAAGAATCTTGTGTTATTCAGCAGGTGGAAAAGGTTTTGGAGGTTAAGGAAAGAGCAAGTGTTTATCATAAATCTCTTTGAGTGTACAAGACATTTATGCAAGGGATGTCTGAAGATGTACCAGCTCAGTTCCATAAGGCTGCAGACAGACATTTATTTTCAAACAGCTGAGCTGGCTGGAGATCTTACAGCCATTCCAGATGCTTGCTACGAATCCTCTGCTGATGCCGCCTGTACTCCTTGCTCTGCTATTAGAAAAGGTGGTCCAAGGTCTTCTTAATCTGTCAGGTGAAGCCTCTCAGATAGTTTTAAGTGCTGACGAAGGTAGTGTTAACCCAGTTGACATTGCTTTACCTTTAAGAGAGAGCTGTTTACTAGCACAACCTTACCCTGAGTTTTAGAAAGGATGGAGAGAAGGCGGCTGCAGCCTTTCTCACAGAACATGTCCATAGCCCCAGACAGTTCCTGCATTGCCTCCTACAGGTCTGAAAACAGGTAAGGCACGTGTGTGGGACTGGATACATCTACTGGAATAGACTATGTTACTCCTGTTTTGTGTGAATATGTGCTTGGATATTTTGTGCCAAGCACGTGTGTAAAATACATGTGAAGTACTTGTTTGTTACATGAGCAACTAAAATGGAGTATTTGGAGCTGTGTCGGCCTCCTGTGTAAGCAAGAGCTCTAGGATGGGTACACAGTGTGGTAGAAACCCAGGTAACTAAGAGATCATTATTATCCAAATTTACTAACAGAGCATTTACAAGAAATTGGTATTAATTACTATGGTAGTACCACTGTGGTTAAAGCTGAACCAGCAAGTTATAAAAAAATCTTTTAAGAATATCCAGTTGGGGCAAAGAAGAAAGCTCCTGTGCTCAAGGGATCATTCAGAAATGGCAGGAAGCAGGAAGAAAATGTGCAGGTGGTTTTTAAGAGATCCTGCAGGGTTTCCAGATCCAAAAATACAGAATTGTTGAAGAATCCTTGATGCATGCACAGGCAAAATAGAGCAAGCTGTAACACTGTGTGTGGCCTGGTGATAAACATGTCTGTGTGTTGGTAGTGCTTCAACACAGAGAGCTGATAGTACCCACTACTATGATTTTCAGGTAGCGAAATGTGCTTTCCATTATTGAATGGTCCCCTCTGAGGACTCAGGAGTCTTCCCAGCATCCCAGAAACAACCTGCAGCCTTTCTGAAACATGGAAATGAGCACACAGTTTTAAAATTCTCCCTTCATCAAGGAAAAAACCTGCCTTTTCCTGTAAAGCTGCTGATTTACTGTTTATTGTCATAACACGACACAAACATGTTAAAATGGGCCACCCTAATGTCTGAGTCTGGCTCTAAACAAGATTCCTAACTTACTGGTCATCCTGTTTCTGAACTGGGCCAGAATGGAGCATCCTACCTTAACAACAGCCTGAAACTCTAGTGGAATTTAGACTTGGATCCAAACTCAAGGCACAGGCTCTTCTCTAAATAAAAATAACTAGATCACAAGCTATTTTGGGGTGGTGACTTTTAGACAAGAAACGTAGGGCTTACATAGGTTTTTACTCCTGTCAAATACATCTGGATGCTGTCCTCCTTCCAGTCGATATTCTGAAAGTGCTTTCATCAGGTCACAGCCAAATAACTCCAACTGGAGGGTGGAAACTGAAGAACAACTGACATTATTCATGGTAAACACTGGTTGTTTTTTCAATTTTTTTTTCCCCCCTTTTCTTCCATGCAGAAAATTCTGCTACTCTAGTTGCTGCTGATGCTGATATAATTTCTGTCACGGCCTGTGACGAATAGCATATGCAATGCTGGGTCAAGATAAGAGCCAACAGCATGTTGGAAAGCCTTCTCTAAATATGAATCCCAATGGTTCTGGCTTTCTTGACAGGGAGGTGTTTAATGAAATTGCCATGCCTGGTACCATTTACATAGCTGCCAAAGCCGCTGATTGCTATCACCTCCTCCCTTCCCCTAGCATCTGCTAGCAAATCTTCTGGGTTTTCCTGCTTACTTGGCTATACCTAGTATAATGATACGAAAAGTTTCCATTCATGAAGAATGTGGTGGGATATAGCTAGTTATAACGGATAGGAAGCAAAGGAGGAAGCAGTGTGCTGGCACCTTATTGTCAATGGCACCAAGTATCAAGCACTAAAGCATGTTTTATATCAGTGGGAGCTGGCTGTGTGTGGTACCCTACTGGGAGCGTTCCCACAGTGCCTAGTGGATGGATGGCAGGGTTTCGTTGCTGTATTTTAAGGTAAGAGCACTTATCACCTCGGGAGCTCCAAGCACTCTATGAACTTCAGTTAATGTAAAGCTCTGGAGTGTATGAATTATTATCCTGTTGTATCGAGGAGCAAACTGGTTTGCTTAAGATGTCACAGGAAGTTTTCAGCTTTGCCAAGGGTATAAACTAGGTCTTCTGAGTCACAGGTCTGGGCTATAATCGAAGGAGTCTTCTTCCTCTTAACATAGCTGGCCTACCTTCTCTTTGATGTTATCCCATCTTCCCCTAATCACTGGGTGACATCCGATCTCTGTAACTTTTGTACGGCATCCAAGATCCATTGTATTTGGTCCAAGATCTCACCTTTCATTTCTGGCTCTTCTAATTCTGTTTCAGTCCCTGGCGATTCCAGGAGGCTCATCCTAAGCCCAGCTGCCAAGCCCTTGGAAAGCAGGGTGCGCCTTGGTGGTGTATCTTGCCACGGCATGGAGATTTCCCAGGACCAGCCACAGGAATGGTTGCAGTGTCCTCCACTAAAGTCTAGCGTGGCAAATGGCTATTGCCACCCCCACACTTCCTGCAATTTCTGCTTAAACACAGTGTTCTTTACTTGCTGCCTGCAGTTGGTATGTAAAGCTGCTTTCTGTAGGTTTAAAGCTGCTGCCCCCTCCAAAGTGGCTTTAATTTAGTGTTCAGTTCAGTGATTTCGACAGAGTACCTACTAGCTGGTATCTAAGGTTTTATTTAGAGTCAAGTTAACATACAGCATTGCTTTTGTCAACATTATTATTTTTCTTTTGTCTCTAATCTCACTAATTGTTTTAGGTTTCTTTTGTCTCTTTTTTCCCCTCTCCTTTTAGGATTTGCAGTTGTTCTTTTCAGCTATGGATGTCAGGGACCAAATCCTGCCCTAATTTACACCTGTAAGACCAATGGAGCTGCATGCATGCACATGAGGAGAGAGTTAATAAGATGCTGAAGTTGTTTCCCTGTTTTGAAAAGTCACGTGGTCTAGAGGATTGATGCTGGGAAGTATCATTTAGGATTATATAATTCCTAAATCTGTAAATCCTGATGTACAGATAGCTTGTCTCATGGCTGTATAATTTTATTGGTGATAAAATATATACACTTTAAAAATTTTAGATGCTGTACTGGTAGAACCCCTTACTGGAGTTATAACACTTTTATAACAGCTTTTTACACAATACAGCGCTTTTCCCATCGTACCTAGTACTAAAGGCTTATCTACACCAGGAGATTTCACAGGTTGAGAATTGTATTCACATAATGCTTAACATTTGTACAAAGGGTGAAAATTGAGATTTAGGTTTGGTTTTGGAGAGGATTTTTACTTTTCAGAATTTGATTTGGCAAATTTTAAAACCGTCTGTTTTTTCACTCTGAACTTTTGTTTTGTTTTGGATCAATTGGACGCTTTGATTTTGAGTTTTGTGGCTTACCTAATGCAATAGAAACAGACACAAAATTAAAATGAAAGTAGTTTTGAAATAATAATAAAAAAAGCGCAGCTATGTTGCATTTCAAACATGCTGAAAAATGTCCCAACACCACTGGAACTCTTTGTTTTCCTGATTTTCTTCTTAAGGGAAATCCTGGTGAAATCAGCTGGATTTTGTGATGTGTTTTGATTCCAGCAGAACAGCATTCCAGCAGAGATTTTTTCCTGGTGCATGGAGAAAAGCAGGACCAGCAGAGCTCCTCATGCAGAGGATGTTATTCCAGAAGAGCACTCCCTCACCCGCAGAGAGGAGCGATCCAATACGCCTTCTGTCTGGGGGCAGGAGGGGGAAGGAGGGAGGAGAGGGGGGGATAAGGATGCTTCCTTCCCAGCACTCGGGGCTGCCGGCCAAGAATGTAAGTCTAAATTCAAGCCCGGCGAGTGCTGTGCCAGATCCAGAGAGTTTGGAGTCCCTTTGTCCAGAAGCTTTCAATACTTGAGGGAGTTGCCAAATGGGATGTGTGGCATCCATGTAATATATCTGATGCATGAAAACTGGTTCCTACTGAGCTTACCGTGGTGCCTGAGGCAAAAGTACTTCTGATTCCCCACATGATGCAGCCATCACCAGACTACTGCTGTTCTCCTTAAACCTGGCCACAATGGCAGTTCAGGACAACCTCCCGCCTCAGGTCAGGCTGAGGCAGGTGGCACGCACAGGGAGAGGAAAGGTAGTGCTGCCTTTGACCCTGCTTTCTCTCTCTGCAGAGGGAGGACCTGATGCTGTTTGCATTTCTCCCTAGGCTGAACCAGTAAGTCTGATGACAGAAATGAACCTTTCCCCCTGGACACGGGCCAAAAGACTTTTTTTTCCCTTTCCCTTCCCCTCCTGATTCTTTCATAACCGTCATTTTCACGTATCTCTGGAACATATCACGTACTACTGTCATGTGCTGTAGGTGTGCTCCCCTTTTTTTTTTTTCCAGCTACGGCCTGCTTCCCATCTGCCAGATAAAAGTCTCTCCTTGTCTGGCTGATGCTTGCCACAGGTGACAGGGTGGACCGAAGCCATTGCTTCTGCCCCAAGGGAGAGCCTTCACATCTAGGAGAGAGGGAAATCTGCTCTGGAAACACCATCTAGCAGCCTCCGTGTCAACAGAGACGTAGCAATTCCTGTGGGATGAGAGTGCCTGTGTTCCTCTGCCTCGTTGGAAAGTTCAGCCAGTTGTGCTTGTGCAAACCCCTGGAGGAGTCTGAGGTTGAGCAGGTGTCAGTGAGGACATAGCCTGGGTTGCAGAACTCCTACAACAGGCTGTGCCGGACAGAGAGGAAACTTGTCTTGGTAGGAATTGTTTTTGTGTTTCATAGGCGTGCCAATGCAGGACAATAGGCAGGGGGAATCCCATGATGTTGCTTCCTGTGCCAGTAGTACCCAAGTGGGTTTCCCATTTCTGTACTAATGGGGTTCACATCAAATGCCAAGGGTTGCTGAGGGCTGCCTGTGGAGCAACTCTGATACGGGACATGCCATTGCAGAGCCCTGCACAAGGGCATCGGTTCAGCCAGCGCCCAGGCAGAGGTGGAGCAGAAGCAATGTGGTTTGATGGGGCATGGTTCTTTTAGACTTGAATCCCACTAATCCAGGTCTGAAAGGGCCCACGGCAATGTGTGGCAATAGGTTTGCAGCCCAGGTCCATACCTGGATCCAGGCCACTGTAGAGACTAAAGGAGATGTGATCTCTCCATCCCTCATCCTCCTGACGTCAGTCACGATCCTGGCACACGTTCCTTCAGGTTTCTGGGGCTTCTTGTGAAGCCATGCTGCTGCACTGAGAGAAGGAGCTCTGGAGCAGAAAATGAGAGCTAAAGCTTTTTCCTGGGGCTATCCTAGCCTGCGCAACCACACTGTCTGCTGGGCTGCAGCCTGGCTGCTCCAGCTCCACAGGCAGCAGCCCTGCTTGTCCCCTTCAGCGTGTGCCAGGAGTGGAGTTTCAGCTGCGAAATGGAGCGTGGTCTCTCCTGCCCTCCCTGGGTCGGGGTCCAGAGAGCATGCCCTTTCCCCGGCATGTCACCCACATGGGCGATGCCCTTTCCCTGGCATCACACCTGCTCCGTCATCTTCTCCTCCGTTCACATTGGGGCTGCTTTTTCTCCAAGCACAGGGAGTAATCCCCCGCCTTACTGTCCCGTGCTGGCCAGGAGTGAGGCTTTCTGTGTGAGCCTCCCAGGCAGTGTGACTTGTTTCCAGCGCACTACAGCCAGGCCTCTATTCAGATGAATGTCCCTGTTAAATATGTATGAATCCGATTGACTTCGACTTCCTAGTTGTCCAGGTTTTATTCCTTTTTATTCATTCACAGATGCCTCCTGCTAAATAGGGAGTCGTGGCCATGTCTCAGTGAGTTTTGACTTGTTTGAGAGGCTGCCCTCAATCTGCTTGTCTTTAAAGCTTCCTCCCCTCCTCCTCCGCTCCATCTCCCTCTGGCTCATTCCCCCCCCCCCCCCCGCAGCTGCTGGACAGCTTTGTGACCACCAATTAGGATGGCTGTTTGCCACTCTCCCATGATTGCTGCCATGTGCTGTTTTCCTTATGCCTGTTCCCTGTTTTCTTCTCTGGTCAAAGAGAAATTCTCCTCCACAGAGAAAGAGGCAGGAATGGTTGTCTCTGGGCTGAAGTGGGAGCTCGTGCTTAGCTCTTACCCCATGGAAAGCCTAGCATTTTTTTTATGACGACCACGTACACTTGGCAAGCAGCAGTGGCTTTCTCAACCCAGCTGTTCACCGCCTCTCTGCCGCAGGTTACCAGCCATCAGGCAAGCAAAACACGTGTTCGCACCTCGGCTGCGGCTACGCGAAGCCCGGCGGCTTCATGAGAGTGGCTGATGCCACCGAGGCTGCGGACGGTCGGTGGAGCAGCAGAAGGAGCCTCTTCGGGATGGGCAGGCTTTTTGTTGGGCTGGCTCCCGGCAGGAGTGGGGGTGAGCCCCAGGGGCTCGCTTAGCGAGCACTCACTCCTCGATGCTGCAAGCACTGGTGGTGGAGCTGGAACAGGAGGCTGATGATTTATAAATAGACTTATTGTTGCAAATGGGGCAAAAGTCCTAGTGACAGTGGTGCCTGTGTACAGGCAGGTGAGCTTGTATAACCTGCCTGAGCTGGGCCTGAGGACTTAGGATGGGATTTTCAGTGGTGCCAAAGGAACCTCAGTACCTGACTGCTGCTGAGGTTTTGCCTTTTAAGCTTTTGGGAGGTTGTTGTTTCCTTTCCTCCCAGCCATCAGGGAATCCTCACAGACAGGCAATGCTTGCAGTGATGTGAAATAACAGCAAGTTTTAGCAGAGAGGTCTCCAAGCGCACGTGCTGGCCCACAAGCTAGAGTGCCACCCGCTGAAGCAGTGGCTGGTCAGAAATGCCACCTAAGCCCGCATGAAATCAAGGGCTTGTAGGTTTTGCAGCCTGCCCCTGCTGCGCGTGTCCTACCAGGGCCTTTCGGGGAAGCTGGTGAGACAACTGATGCCTCAGACATCGCGGGCCCAGGAAAGAGGAGGTCTCCTGCGCCCCATTGTGTTCCCTGGAGGTTTCATGCTGGGTAGCAGTCTCCTGCAGAGACCTGCACAGGCCACCTGGCCGGGCAAGAGATGTCAGGTGTCCTCCTCCTGCCTAATCCGGGAGGGCATGAACTGAACAAGGAAGTGCTTTTCCCTCCTCTGCCACAAAAATCCGTTCCTGCGTTTTCCTGGGAGCGCCCATGGCACCGGCTCTGCCGGGAAGTCTGCTGTGGCCTGTGAGCCACCCCAGCCTTTGACTGGGGCACCAGGTTCCTGTTGACTCCCAGCCAGAGCCACCTGCAAAATGGCCGTCTGCGAGTCAGGGCGAGATGGCACCTGGGAGGCCCCTTCGCCGCCCGCCTGGGCGAGGGGCAGCCTCCTCGGCCGCCGCGGGTGGTGGCCAGCTCCCTCGCTGTCTGTTGGGTGGTCTTCTCCAGGGATAAAGCCCCGTGAGACCCCCCCTCATCCCTCCGTGACCGGGGATGGGACTGTGCTGCTGCGGCAGGAGAGCCAGTGAGAAAGCGTCTGGTTCTCCTTCCCCCTCCCCAGCACATGTTATTTTACATTTAAAATGTATTTATTTTATTTTACTTCATCCTATTCCATTTATTTTTTACGTATTTATTTTTACTTCGCTCTCTTTATTGTTACCTTGTTCTTTCTTATTTTACTTTGCCCAGCTCTGTCTTATTGAATTCCCCTCCCTGAGCACTCTTCGGGCTGACGGTCAGTCCCTCTCACCCCGCTCCCTGCACCTCCCTCTCTTTCTGCTCGGCGGGAAGGATGTTCCTCGGGTGCTGGAGCTCGTCCCTGCACGTAGTCCGTCATTTGGCCGAGGAGCCGTGGGAGGGCCGCCCCGCCGCCCCGGCCGGGCAGCAGTGCCTATGCCAGGCTGGTCTTCGCCATGTGTGACTCGGCTGTCCCATCGTCCTGCGGCCGCTTGCTCCCGCGCGCTCACTGACCTTCTCCTGCCAGGTCCAAGATGGGGCCGCAGGCCGCCTCTCCTGCACCCCCGTCCCTCTTTAAAGATACAATAGGATTCCTTTATCTCCCAGCGCCGGGCGAGCCTGGGACGCTCAGAGGTGCAGATAACATTGCCGCTGCGTGTGCTGGGGGCCCGGCAGGCGAGCAGGAACCTCTCCTCTCCCCCAGCGCTCAGCAGATGACCGCCTGGTCATCTCCCTGCCCTTGCTTTTATTTCTGGCAGGTGCGGAGGGATCCAGCTGCCATTTCTGCCCCGTCAGCAAACTGCAGTGCGGCCCTTCCAGGTCCCAGTGGCAGGGTGGATGGGCAAAGCCCTTGGAGAAGGGGCAGCAGGCAGGAGCGAGCGGGCAGCAGCGGCCGGCAGCTGCCCTGCTGGAGCTGCAGGGCTCAGTGGGGCCATGGTGGCCTGAAGGGGATGGATGGGTTCAGGCTGTGGTGCAAAAGGCTGGTGGGGAAGCCAGGATGTGCACAAAAAAAGTAGTTTATGGCCTGGCAAGGCAGTTAGGGAGGAATTTGATCCCTCCTTAAACCGCAAGTGGGTATTTGGGGTTCTTGTTTCTTCGGGTCTGCTTGTCCAGGGGCACAAGTATCTGGCCCCATGGATGCTTATGGATATCCAGTTACTTATGTGCTGAGGCATAGATTCAAAACTACTTTTGGTAAAATCACAGAAGAAAGAGCAAATTTTTAGTCACTGTTAGCACAGATTACTGGTGATGCTTCCATCCAATACCACAGTGCATTTTCCTATGATATTTTACAGTGAGAACATAAAGCCTGGCATCTTTTAATTTTATAATCGAGACATGTTTACAACAACAAAAATACGTGGGAATTCAATATTGTTCAGGTTATTGGATTAAAAGCCTGTCTCTCAACTTATTTACCCCTCTGCCTATGGCTTTTACTGCACCTGTTTCCACAAGCATCGGAGCATTTGTGTTTTGTCTGTCTTTTCCATGGCAAGATGAAATCATCTTGGAGCATGGGTGCGGTGGTGAAAGACACACGTAGTGGATTTACATCTCTGGGATAAAGGGAGAAGCTGAAGAAAGATTCCCCTGTGAGCTGGCTCATCGTCAGCGCAAAGGTCTTAGTCAGCACAAGCCCAGACTGCCAAAATTGTGCAGCCTGGTGCTGTCAGGGCTAGAGCCCCTGCAGCCTCCTGGTTCCCTGGATCAGCCAAGGATGAAGGCTTCAGGAGCTGGTGCTCCTCTGGCAGGGTCTGCTGAGCCCAGGTCAGGCAAGCGGCAGGCATCTGAAACATGGCATGTCACCCTGCTCCTCTGGAGCTTGGAAAACACCCTCCCGTTTGTTTTTAACAAATCACCCCGAGGCCAGGTCCTGTAGCATGTTGAGCATCCATGGATATTGGCTAGAGCTGGGTGAAACCTAATGTTTTGGAGAATAATTTCCATGATACAGACATGATACTCAAGTGTGATATTGCGTGTTTAAGTACTCGGGTTTCAGGCAGCAAGGATGTGCAGATACTCTGACTCACTAGAAGAAAAATTACTTCTAGTGACTCAAAGGCTTGGATGCGGTTGTTTCCTAGTTAATCACTCTACCATAGGTCCAAAATCCTCCTCTGAGGACCAGAAAGTTTGTGGCCTTGAGGATCCTTCCCGCTCTGGTGCAGCTCTCTGGGTGGAGAGATTAACCTCTTGCTGCCCATCAGTACCATCTGCAGACCTAATTCATTTCTGGGCTCTTACCACAAATGACCTGGTAGGCTCTGAAAGCCTGACGGTGATAGTTTTGCCTAAAAGATGGACTCTGTGGGGGACATGTGGACTTCATTGGGGTTACCATGTGATTTGAGGAATCACCACAAAGGTATACTGCAGGTTTGGCAGCGATCCCGTGATCTGAGGACACGGGGGGGTGCGTGGACCTGCAGGGGTTGTCATTCCTGGGAAGAGATGGATCCAGCAGTGCACTAGAGCTGGGGAAGCCCAGGGAACCCTGCTACCCTGCCCTTCTTTTGCAAGAGCACAGTAAGAGATGCCACCCTTTACCTTGGTGTGGCTGGTCAACCAGGAAACTGTTCCCATTGAACAAAAGGTGAAATTTCTCTCTTTTGTAGCTTTGAGTTTGATTTTTGTGTCCTGTGGTTATTTTGTACCAAATGGTACAAAACCCGAGTATTATGCATTGAGATTCCAGATTGCTCATCTCCTCTGTCCAAAGACCAAAGTGTATGCTGCTTTCAGCACAGGGAAATAGTACATCCATGGATGGGAGCAAAGAGTATTTCTTTTCAAAGTTTGTGATAATTTTGCACTTAACTGGTATGTAAGAAACCTAGCAAATCATAATTAAAACCCGAGTTTTCCTTTTGCTAAAACTGGGTCTTAAAATGTAACTTGCCTTAAATATCTGAGACGAAAAGGCAAGCTTTTGAAAGAGATGAAGCATGCCCTCATGTGGCAATAGTTTTTCCTTATAATACCTGTTTGTTTTGGTTTTAATCCCCAAATAATCTATTACAGCGAGTTATGTCATTACAGCAGAACTGGCATATAGAGCGGGTGTTGTGATACAAAGCTGGCGTACACACAAAATGTTTGGGAATAATTACATGGGCTCAAACTCTCTTGTTACTTGAGGCCCTGCATGAGTGTTTTTATTCTAAAATAAGAATAGCTCCAGACAGGAATTCTCAAATAAACAAAGGTGTGAATTAAAACTTGTCCTGTCCTATGCTCTGTGGGAAAGTTGCTTTCCATGACTGAAAGCAAAGTTTAAAATTGTTACAAAGCCCTGGGTGGACAGCTTTGTTTGAAACCAGAATAATTGATCTTGAAGTCAATTTTAAGCTAAACCAAAATCAACTGAAAATGAAATACATGTTCACAGAGCTGGCCTGAATAACTCACTTTAAAATCATGTTATTTTTTGAGCTGAGGAACTTCCTCATGTCTACATAAGGCTTGCAACTGCGTGGATAAGCCTTTGGAAACCTGGCTGTGCTGTAAATTTTATATTTTTGACATGTAGAGGTTGGGTTTTAAAACCCCAGCTGACACTGCTCTGATAAATCAGGAAGTTCTAGTCTGGCCTGATACAGCATCATCTGCTTTTACTGTAGATTTTCTTTCAGTTTTCTTTTTTTCTTCCCTGAATTTAAACAGTGAATGTGATTTATAGAAATTACTGGCTCCTAGAAGCTTATAATGACTTTTTGTAGCATTATTTTGTGTGTGATTACAGATGGATTGGTATCTTTCATCCAGAGCACCGTAGGGAGAGTAAAGATAAAAATGGATGAGGGTCGTGGGATGCCTGATTTGGAGTGTGATGGTTGCCATCAAGTTTTAAACTGCAGGGAAGCATTTGAAGTTCCAGTGTTTCCAGTCAGTGTTTCCATTGGCTCACTACTGGATTGCCAGGAAGATGGAGGCAAGGAAGATGTACTGCACCCCACCATGGAGCAACCCGCAGCTTGATCTCCCTCCAAAGTGTGATTTCTCTTCTGAGGGACCTGCCAGGGGCAAGATTCATCTGCATGGGCGACCTCTGACCCGTCTGTGGCAGATTGTCACCACTGTCACCAGGCAATCACCTGCGCCACAGGTTCCCCAAGGTTCATCTTCCTTGTAAAGCTGCATGGGCTCATAAGGTGGTCAGGTGAGCTGAAGAGCAGTTGCTTTCTCCTCTCATCTTCCTTTCCAGCCTACAGCTCCCTCCTGTGCTGAGGGTAGTTTCCACGAGGTCAGGAAATATGAGAAGCAAAGAAATGGGAAACTCAGGATCCACCGAGCTCCCCTTGACTCTGCTGGGGGGGCCTGAACATGTGTGTGAGAGCTGTGGGTGGTCTGAATTCTGGGTGCTTGATCTGGAGGCTTTGGATATCGGTGTGGATATCCAAGCTGCTTTGAGAAGACTTCAGGCTGAATGAGAAGTGAATTCCTTAAATCTCTCCCCTAGGGTCTCATTGACTTCAGTGGCAGCGAAATTCTTCCTCAGAGACAACTTGGCAGTTTTCATTCATCGCATCCTTGGCAATGGTCTGCTATCGAGTTCCCTTTGAAAAGGTTTTTGTGCCCTAATCTGCTGGCTGATTATTTAACTGGTGCTGCCTACAGACCTCTGCTAGTTGTTGCACATCTTGTAATTTTTAAGGGTTTATTTCAGCTCCTTTGCGAAGTGTAAGGAAACGGATGATTAGCGAAATTCTTCCCAGTATTTTAGAAGCATTAGTAAATATTGAATAAAGGGCAATTGCACTGTTGTTTTCATGGGAACTGTGAAAGAAAGTAAGACTGCTAGATTAGACGCAATCCTGCTCTGGAAGTCACAATTCTTACACACTGTTTGTTGCACTTGGGTGCAAAAACTCATGTGTGAGAATGTGTGCTTATAATGAGCCAAGTAACTCAGTACCATAAGAATCCCAACTTCATCTCCAAGCTGGTAATGAACACGGGCCTCAGCATGTCCAACTGATTTGTTTGCCTGCAGAAACCATCTTGCACTATTTACAGTCAACGACAGCAGTGTCCTTCAAATGTTGGCTTAGATGCAGTAAACATAATTGCCACTTCTGCTTTGTTTCCTCTTCTTGCTGTGCCCTAGGCTGGTCATAGCTGTGCTCCGCTTTCTGTTACCTGGCCAGAGAAGTCCTGCATCTGGAAAAAGGCGAGTGGGGCAGCTCTGTTGGAGAACGGTTAGTCCATCCCTGTGCCTTGCTGCCCAATTGCATGGCCTCCGTACGTGACCCAGTGCATTTCCAGCTGGTCAGGGTGCATCTGAGCAGCGCTGATGTCCCTGTAGCAACTGCGTGGAGGACTGGAGTGGAGATGCTTGCCGACTAGATGAATTGGTCGACTGGTTAAATATTGGTGGCAAAGGCACTTGCAAAGCTGCTTTGAAGAAGTGGGTGGGTCTCAGCCACGTCCCCACTGGCTTTTGTGTTGCGCCCTCAAGCCTGATTTCCATTTTCTGGACACCCTTTGCTTTCTGCTCTTCTGCTTGTTTGGCAGGAGATGCTGGCCAGTGGGTTGTGGCAGGCCGTCAGAAGCGGACAGAGGCCTCCATGGGACGAACAAAGCCTGCCCGTTCTCTGCCCAGCCCGAAAACCTCGCAGAAGGCATGGGATGCCCAGTCATGGTCCTGTCGCTCATCTTTCAATCTGCAGGAGATGAGTGACAGTGGCACCCCAGACATACCACCCTGGTATGAGACTCACAGCAGTGTGAGCCAGGGCTCGGCTGGTGGTTTTCAGATGAAGAGCACTTAAGGCCACGGCTGTGAGCACTCTCTCTAAACCCCTTTTTCCTGGGCCCTTCAGCAGTTTTTAATGCTTTCTGTTCAGATACATCTGAAATAATAGGTATCATAGGGGTATAGAAATATATATATATATATATGGGAGAAATGCCTCCAAGAAGGAGCTGGGCCACCACGCTCGCCTTCCTCTGAGCCCGTCTGCCCATGCTTGTCAAAGGTGATGTCTGCAAGGCCGCCCAAGGCTTTGACGCATGTAGGCAGATGCCAGTGAGGTTTAATCCAGATGGCTTGGGTGCCAGTAGGCAGGGAATTGCTGCCCCAACTTTTAATCACCTGAGTGAGTACCGTGTGAGCCTGAAAAGCTCAGGCTGGAAATGGTGGTGTTGCAGCAAAAGGCAGAGGTTTTGTCCTGCGCTGATCCTGGCTGGCAGCCAGGGACGTGTGAGAGATGGGCTGCACTGTGGATGGTCCTCCAGGCTGCTCAGGCCACCCCCTGGGTGGATTCAAGGTCCCGATCTCTGAGGAGCTCCATCCGTGGCTTGCAGGAAAAGGAGCACTCGTCTGGGCCGGGGGAAATCCCGAGGGCCCTGAAGCATGTGGCCAGGTCTGCTCCTCTTCCAGAAGGTCCTACAACAACAGGAGTGCTGTACAAGAGGGTGACTTAGGCAGGACTGTGGCCTTTCATAGCACATGGGCCCCCACCCCCGACGGAAAATTTGCATAAATACCTTTCCAGGTAATGAGTTTTTTCTAAATGGGACCAAAATCACATGAGAGGCAGGGAGGGGTGTTCACGGGAAGGGCAGATCTGCTACGATGGGACCTCATGTGAGAAATTGGACTAGTACTGTCCACTAAAGTTAGACCATGAATTTGGAGGGGCCTAGCTGAGGAATCTCCTTAGCACAGCTGGATTGACCTCGATGTTTTTAACCTGACGAAGTCAATTCATGCCAAGAAGTAGCTTCTGTGTCCATGTCAGGGAGAAGAGACCATGAGGCCCCATGACACCTCTTTAGAACACCTCCGTGCGAGCCTGATGGACCAGAGCGATGCCCATATGGTATGAAGAAGGGTGCTGTGGAGTTTGATGAGGTGGGGAGGAGGCAGGGGAGAATTGAGTTCATTTAGAGTTATCCACTTACAGTTTTCTCCCCTAGTAGCTCTCAGAGCGTTTTCCAGGGGATGCTGTTATTCTTACCCTGGCTTAACCCATGGGGAAATTGAGGCACGCAGCAGTAAGGTGACTGATCCGTGGTCAGTGCAAAGCCCAGAGAAGGACCTTGCTCTCTTGGATTCCAGTCAGGTTCTCACTACCAGTTAAGTTATAAGTGGTATGAAAATAGCTGTTCTCCTCTCTTTATTTAGAAATCCCCATTTCCAGTGGGAAGCAGGTAGAGGGGGAATCGATAAGCCCTGCTGCTACTGCTTTTCCTTACTAGCCTGCCTGTCAGTTCCCGTTTACCATTTTGCATATGGTCACTTGATACCAGCAGCTGCTTTGGGACATCTCTATCTGTCACATCCTTCTTTTTTTTCAGTGTCCAAAAGCTTCAGTGCTACACTAAAAAAAAAAAAAAAAGAAAAAAGCATTAAAAAAACCACCCCTGGTAGCTGAGTTTCCTCCCAGGTTCGGTTCTAAACATGTCATTTTAATGATGTCTAAACTACACAGTGCTTGATGAGCAAAACATTAGTATCTTCTAGCCACATTTGTTTTCCCTGTCTCCCAGAGCATTATAGTCACCCAGGGAGAACTGCGTGTTCTACTTCGCTGCTGTAAAGCTATTATGGGTATGAAAAGTTCCCATTAATCTGCTCCACACATGGATGTTTCTGGATAAAGTTCAGTAGCCAGATCCCTCTTTCTTTGTGTGCATCAAACGAAGCAGAAAAACGCCTCCAATTTAAAGACACCAAATGAATAACCAAATAGATGAGATTAATTTTTGTTTAATCCACGTGGGCAGCGAAGCCAATGGCCAGTGTTTGTATGTGGACTTCTCCTGGGAGTTCATTACCAGCCAAGTCTGTAATAAGTTAATGCAGAGATTCCATGGAAATAGGGGGTTAATTATATGCAGAGGATGTTGGCCAATGTACAGCTTTGAACAACAAAAATAGCCCAAAGTCTTGTGTTTTGGATGTGGAATCAATTAACGAGGTCCACGACATGTACCAGAATTTGTTAAGATAGTTGTTGTACTATAAGGATGCTTTATTTTTTTTTTTTTCTAAAAAGTTAAGAAAATAAGTGGATAATGGAAGGCGAGGGACAGAAAGACATGAGACTGGTAATGAAACACTGGACTTTGGCCTGGGGCCAAGGCAAGCTTTTCAACGGGTCTGAAGTTTGGACGGCAGCAGAGTTTGAACCGGTTTTCACTAACTGTCCAAAAGGTTATACTGTAATAGATGGAGAGAAGAGGTTGCTTTTAGTTTACCAACTCCCTTCTCTTTGCTGGCAGGAGCGTTATGCTGCTAATACGCCGTAGTCATCAGACTGACGGATATCAGCATGTGGCGTGGCGTGCTGCAGATTCAACTCCGAAGCTGAAACATAAAATATTCCTCTCGATGCTGGTTGGCACAAACCTAATTTTTTCCCCCTTTCTACATCTGGTCCTAATATAAAATGTGTCTTTCTGCCTTTTTTTTTTTTTCCCTTGCCACATCTTTAGAAATGGCTTCTTTAAAAAAAATAGAGTGCCCCCCCCCCCCCCCCCACGCTTCCCCTACATTTCTAGGTTTTAGAATTAATTGCATGTATGTGTGGTAGTTTAACAGTACAGCTCGGGTACTGAATAGAGCACAGCACTGTGCCTTTGCAAAGGGATGTCGTTTCACAAAAAAGGCAGAGAAAGATGAGATTACTTTTACTTCCCTTCAGTGTTCAGAGCTGTGAAGCACAGTTTTGGCTGTTACAACTTTTAAAGGAGTCCCTTAAACAGGTAGAATACAAATTTTAAAAAAAAAGATCTGACCCATTTTCACCCTGTTTCATTTTAGCACAAGCTCTGGGCATGCTCCAGGCATTTCTTAAGTCCCTCAGCTCCCACTGCTTTTTTTCACACCCCCTTCCCCTAACTTGATCCCTAAAGCCATTAGTTTGTTCCTAGAAATTATCTTCTTGTTTGTTGTGTTGTGTTTTGGTTTGTTTTTTGTTTTGCACACAGAAATCCACAGGCCAAAGCAAAGAGTACTTCAGAAAAATGTTGCAAGACGACCCAGTTTCGAGCCAAGTGCTGCTGATAACTTCTCAGCACCTTTGCTGAAGTGGTGGAGCCTGGGACCACTGAGTCTCCATAGAAATCACAGCGGCTAAGGTTTGTTTAACTAATTAGCAGTAACCCTGAGCAACTCTGTGGGCTGTAATTTATGGTGTTTCCACCAGGTTCTGTGTTCAGCTCCTCACGGAGAGGGTGGGCCCCCAGACCTTTTAGCATGTGGACTCCTGGAGACTGGCACGACCTGGAGATCTCAAAGGAGCCCCCCAGGGTGCAGGGACATGGCTTGAGGCCGAGTGCCCCTGCAGTCCTCCGTGCCTGCTGGCGGGCCAGCCCCATCGCTGGCCATTGGCCCGAAGGTACTTAGGGGGGATGCGGGATGCAGGCTAGGACAAGGGTGGGATGGAGGTTGGCGGAGTTCACAACAGTGACGGGAGGCTGGCTGTACGAGGGACCTTGCTAAGCCACTCTGGAGGAATGGACGCAGTCAGCAGAGGTGATGTAGGGACTGTCCTCACCTCTCGCCTGCCCGCCTGGCTGCTCAGAGTTAAAGTGTTACCAGCAAAGGTGGCTGCAGCCTTTACACAGCAGATCTTGTGTGCCTGTCGCCTCCCAGGGACACCCGGGGACAAGGTCAGAGCAGCGGGAGGGGAAGGTTATTTCTGGGGCAGCTCTTTAGATAGACAGGAAAGAGGACACAGGGGAGGTCAGGCATGAGGAGGATGCGATAGCTGAGCTGAGGTGGCCGGCCTCGGGCCACCAGGTCGATGAGCAGACACAGAAGCTGTGGGGCTTGTTAGTCAGGGTCCCAGCCTGTCAAAGGAGCCAACGGTAACGAGTACAGTTTCTTAGACGTTGCATGGGAACGGGCAATGCCTTTATTTTGCCTGTAATACCAGGGATGGCTTGAGGCACTGTGTTACAGGTGCACTAACAATGAACGCTGGCATGCAACTCCCCCATGCCCTCCAGTACCCACCAGGTGTTAGAGCAGGAGCAGGCTACATCTGCTCTCTGGCTTGCCAAAATTTGGAAAGGAAAATGTATATCCCAAGTACCAGAGCACCACTCAGCTCCCTCCTTTATATCCTGCAATTGGTTCTATTTGCAACCAACTGAAATGGGAACGTCCAGCCCCATTCATGCCATAAACATAAGAAAACAGCAGATCTGGGGACTGTCATAAGAGAGGGAGTCTTTACTGTCTCTGGATCTGTCGGTTTTAGTTCTTCCTTGTTTGGGAGTGCTTTAGGATGGGGCGGCCTGCTGCTGACACAGCTGAGCAGTGGCATGTCCCATGCCTTCAACTCAGCTGAAACTCTCCACAGAGCAAGAATGGACGATGGCAGCCTAATTCCTCTGTAACCGATCTGAGCAAGGAAGTATAATTATGATAGTTATCACTGGGAGATGTTTTAAAGGGAATGCATGCTAGATACCCTGACTAAGCACTTAATTTTTTTTCATCAAATTACTTCTAGCCCAGCAGCTAGCTCTACGTACGTAATAGCTCTGTTGGCTTCAATGAGGTCTGCCAGCTAAGGTCAGCTGAGTACCTGCCCCACGAGAGCAGGCCACAGAGCAGATGCGAGATGCCATGGTGTCACCTCATCCACTCCTTTCTTCTTCTGCTGCAGACCCTCACCCCGCTGGCTACTTGTCAGCATTTTGCCTTGTATAGTTTTTAAATGAATCTCGCTCTGTCTGATTTTACTCTTAAACCACTCGATCATTTCCCTTTTAAAATTCAGATTTTTGTTCACACTCAAATAAAAATACATATCAATATTTTATAAATTCTGCAGTATATCCCCAGGCACAAATTATATTGTAATAATAAAATGGCTAGCTTGTTTTAATAGTTCCTGGCTTTTGGCTTTATGTAACACTGCAGGTGTGATTCTAGTAGCAATACTGTAGGTGTGAATTATTATGTTAGCGTAATAGGCTGTACTTTATTGTGCTTTATTGCTTAATTGGCTTCTTCCATAAGGATTCTGCAGTTGTTACTGGGAAATAATGCCAAGCTCTTCCATGAAAAGAGTGATACTCTTTTTTTTTGGTGTTTACTGTGGTCAGTCTGATTTTGGTGCGTGACTGGGTTTGGGAAATGAAAGAAAGATGTCGTTAAATGAATTAAGAAAGTGCTTACTAAGTCCTTAATAAAAAGCAGAGCAGGCTAAAAGATGCTCCTTGTTATGCATAGATACTTGTAGCCCCAAAGAGCCCTTTGGGAAAACAGCTGGCTGAGCTTCTGGCAAAGGAAGCCCTCTCCCATGTGTGGGGGATTCCCAGGTGGTGGGCAATACCTCTGGGTGCTTACATGCTCTGTGATCTCCTCTTCCCTCTCCGTCCTTCCCACCACCTTACTTCTTACAGAAGATGGAAGAAGATCAAAGTTGTCTTCACAGCAACACACAAGCCCTGATCCCCTTGCCAGCGTACCCCTACAAGAGCGTACCCCTGAGCCGCCCCGGGCGGGGGCACCTGCCTCACCCCGGCCGTGCTGACCCGCCTGAAGCAGCAGGGACGCAGGCAGCCCTTCAGAGCGTGTGCAGGTCCTGCCGCTGTGCCTGGGAATAGAAGGGGCAGGGAGAAGTCCCAGGAGCGCCCGGGTGTCCCACGGTCGTCTCTGCCACTTGGAACCTGAGACACCTCCGGTATGTACACCCACACCGTGGTGCAGGGACCAAGGGCATTTTTCGATGGTTGGAAATCATGAAAGCTCCTGCTCCTGTGAGTCACTCGAATTCCCACCACGTACTCTTGCTAAATCATTTCCACCTCTGCTCCCCTATGCTCCCCAGCAGTGGGCCTAGTCATGCTGCTGAAGTTCATTGTTGGCCTCTCTATTTCATTTAAGCCTTTTTATGTTTCTCTGGAACTGCAGGTTTAGCAGAGGGATCTGTTTTTGCTTCCAGCTGGGTGAAATGTTTATGCTTGGCATATTGTTCGCAGGGACAGTGGGGTAGGTGACTTCCCAAGTGGGACCTTTGTCATGCAGAATAGGAAACTTCTGATTTTCCCCTCTTGTTGTAATGGTATTTTCCAAAACTATTAATGAAAAGCAGGGCTGGGCAAGAGCTACAAAATATGGATGCAGATCTAGATTTTGAAGGTGCAGGGTTTTGCCTGGTTCCCCCAAAATGGTGAGGCTGTACATGTGCTGAATACTATCTTGCCTTACCAGGGATGAAACTGAAAATCTGCAGAGCTGAAAGCCTAATGGATGCACCACTAACGACCGAGTGAATAGGAGTTAGCCATGCAACAGATTGTCCTTTTCTGTGGCTGCAGCACAAAAAGTGTAGTACTCATGTCCTCCTTCTTCCAGGTCTCACTCACCAGGTCCAACCCAGGGAGAATGAGCATATTTGAGCTGTGTTTGCACTGTCTGCCCGGGAAAAGAGGACTCGTCTCAGCCACAAAGGTCTTGCTGGGGTTTGTGCTGAAGTGGGTTTCCACCATCTGGGATCTACCCAAGAGCTACATCATACTCTCTTAGAGATAGGAAAACTTCATAAAGAGAAGGCTTTGAATTAGGAGTCTGCTGTGCATTGCAACATTTATCATCATGATTCACATACCTCCAGTATTACTGCAAACCCAGGCAAAGTGTGAAATGGTTCTCTCTCTTATCTTTGAGGAAATGCAATGTGCTCCAACCCTGCTGACTCTAAAAGCCAGCTTTGCCCTGTTTTGGTCCATGTAAATTGTCAGGATTATTGAAAAAGCTCAACAAACCTCAACAGCATAATCTACCCAATTAATTTTGAAGTACTTCGGGAAGCATTCAGTATTTTTTCTTTTCATCTTATGCAGCTCCATAGAAACCCTTGGAGTTCTGCAGGTACATACTGAGTTATGAAGGAGCTGGAGGCACTTAGAGAGCCGGAACATGATTAATAACTGCTAAATTACAGGGAACACTTAAAAATCCCTTAAATCCCTTAAATGTCTCCCCTCCTCGACTTTCTCCTAGGAACTAGGACATGAGCCTTTAGCTAGGCTGTCCTTCCCTGATGCAGTCCCTTCATTGTGATGGGAGAGGATCTGAAGCCACAGGCAAGGCATTCAGAAACTTTGGGATGAAGTCCTGATATGGAAAAAAAGAGAGAATGGGTGAGCTGCAGCACAGAGGATCACACAAGGGAGTAGCTGGTATGTGCATGCCAGTGCCAGAGTCTTCAGACTCTTTCATCATGGGAACCACAGCTTGACTGCCTGATAAACCACCTCCTTTTGTATTCACAATTACAAAATATCTCTGCAGCAGCTCTAGCAATTGCTCAGAGAGAAAAGAAACTGAAGAACTTTTCTTGCATCCTTAGCATAACAGGTGTTTTTACAAAAAAAAAAAAAAAAAAAGCAAAAGCATTTTCATTTGGCCCTTTGCTGTATCTCCGCTCTGTGTCTGAAGTGTTTTCTTTGTCAAGGAGAAAAGCAGAGGCAGTCAGCTCTTTGCAGACCCCTGAGAGTGGTTTTGGGTTTACCAATTTTAAGGTTGTTTTCCTGTATACATTTCAGTATTGGTTTTTGTTTTAGATTGCATGGAGTAACAGTATTGATTTTGCTGCCATGCTATCTTCTGCAGAAAAATTTAAGAATATTTCTCATTCCTGTTTGCCACGGAGGCCTCAATCTCAGAGTAAATTACAGGAGAAACCCGGAATCAGTTAACTGAATGTTAAGCAAAAGGAATGAGGCTTGTATAGTGCCCTGAAGGTCATGAGACTCAAGGTCTGAGAGGCTGCCAAGGGGAGTGAGCTCCAGGGTGGGAGCATTCATCTGAGAAATCCCCATTGCTGGACGTGGAGGGGTCAAACCTGGGAGCTGGCTACAGGGTCCTGCCAGCTGAGCTCAGCTGCCATGGCTGGACGTGGGGTAGGACCTTGTCCCTTCTCCTACTCCTGGTCCGGAGAGCTCTGCAAGTGGATGAGAGAGCCCGTCCCACACCATGGGAGGGCATTAGGGACTTGCCTATTGCTCCAGCCAGCTCGCTGCTTCCTTTACTAGCTGTGGAGCCAGCAAGTAGCTCTAAAATCATGAAGACAGACAGTTGCTGGGAGTTAGGGCTGATGAAAAGGGCCCATGGATCGCTGCTAAAGTGAAAGTCTGGAAGTGGCACAGCGTCAAGGGGTGCAGCGGGCAACGCAGAGCTGCCAGTGGTCAGCTATGTGGCCTTTGAGCTGCTCTCCATCCCACCACAGCTTTCTCTCCCCATCAGAGTGACTCTGCTGAGGGGCTGCTGGTTTATCTTCCACTTCGGTCCTGTCTCTTTCCAACTTGGATGTGGAGGTGAAACCACAGGACGTGGATGCAAGTTGGAAACAGAGAGGCAGAGCGTTGTGATGTCCGTTCAACTTCAAAGTGTCTTCCAGTGCCTCTTTCTACATTATAGAAGGATTCTAACTAAATAAAATCATTAAGTGAAAACTATTATGAGCCAGGATGAAGATGTGTCCGGGTACCTGTGCACTGTTATTCATGAATGTTAAGCAGCATGTTAGGCCTTCCTGTAGATCAGTTTGTGTATCTGTGGGGCAGTCTTGATATTTTATTCCTCGTTCGTGCCATAATTGCAGGAATCCTTTATGCCAGTGTAAACACTGATCTCACTGCATGTTGGAATTACAAAGTATATAAGATGAGGAGAGCTGGAAAAACAAGAATGTGTGTTTTCCGAAAAAGTAGAAGGTTTCTGGAGGAGGAGTTTTCCCAATGGGAGCTAAGTTTACAGATCTAACTCATTCAGGCCTTTTTGCTCCTGAAGCTGACACACACATGCACAAACACACACGGTCCAGTATCTATTTCATGGACGCATTCTTCCCATCTCAGTGTGTAAAGGTCTTGAAAGCAATAGCTACTGGCAGTACCCCAATTCAAAATATCTAATAGGTCCTTTCCAGTTACAAAATCACTAAGGACACATGCCCAAATGAAAGCGGGACTTAAACCACCTTGCTGTCAGAAGCAATGAAACAAGCGGCGTGTCCTTGTGGCCTTGATTTGTGGGTTCTTTGTTTTTTCAGTCTTGGTTTGCTGACTGCCTCTCAAGAACTGTGTTGCTAGAGAGACTTCGCTAATGTAACTCCTGCAAGTAACTCCAACGGTCTGCAGGACTTTTCAAAATCTAATAATAAGCTGCAGGGGGTTTTCATTGTTTTCCAAATTTTATGGATTAATAGGCTGCAGGTTGAAGGAAAAAAAGGGTAGATTTGATTCTTTGCAAACTACCTCTGACTCAGTGGATCTGCTCAGATTTAAGAGGGCATGCCCTGCCTACATACTTAAAGCAGATATTTTGGATCAGCATCAAATGGCCTAACTCTACTGACTTAAACATAGCATTTCTAATTTACATCATCTCAGTGTTTGAACCTGATGTTACGTGTGCAGACATGTAATCAGAGGAGTGACACTGCCTCCCTTCAGCTCAACATTTGACCTCTGTGTGTTTGCATGCACTTGTGAGTCTAGAGATATGGAAGTTCATACATGAACACAAAACATCTATGCTTTACCATGTTTTCCTGTCTGCTTAGGTGGGAAATCTTAGCTACAGTAACTATCGGAGAAAACTTTTTGATGCAAACAACCATTGGAGGAAACAAATACCTTGAAAGTGGTCCTTGTGGTTTGCACCTGATAAGGACATCCTCAATCTCCAAGCTAACAGGAACAGAGTTCTTTACAGGCTGACATGCATTTTCCAGGCCTAAATTTCTGTTAGGAGTTTGGTTGGGTTTTTTACATTTGCATTCCTTGTAGCAATTGTTGTGCTGCCTATTCATACTTCTCAGCCTAGAGGAATTCTGGCCAGGCTTTATCTTAATGGTCTGTATTTCTTTGGTCACGAAAACAGTTCAGGCTTATTCTTTTGAACAAAATTAATTATTGTTAGGTTATCTAGGAGTTTGACTCAGACACTGTATTTCACTAATAAGCATCATTTTGAAGCGCTTGTTTTTAAAAAGAATTGTTATCTAATGCTTACCGGCAGGTTTTGAATCTTACATCCCTGTTGAGATTGATTTCCTGTACATGCCTAATTACTGATGACACAGTAAGATACAAGCTAAAGAGCTATCTTGCAACTGCATAAAAAAAGCTTTAAGCCAAGTTCCCTTTGGCTTAAACAGAAGGAGGCTTCATTTTATTTCATTTAGTAAAGTCACTACAGAAGGATCCTCCTCCAAGAACTTGCAGCAATATAAGGAGTGTGTACAAAACAAGTCCAGACATCAAACAGGGCAACTCCCAAAATGTCTCTGCATTTGTAAACATGTTTCACATCTGCTCAGCTTTGCAGTAAGCATGAAACATAAAACTTGGGATATCTGTCTTATTCATTTGAATGGATGCTAATTCAGGCTGTGGCTTGATTAGATGGAGGCTGCAGCTGCAGCTGGCTGGAGAAAGTGTTTTAAGAAAAAAAACCCACCCTGAAAGTTAAAGATATTTTTATTAAAAAAAAATAAAAAGAAAAGATCAGTTGCCTGATCTGATTTGCAGCGCAGCCCTATGAATACTTGTTGGAGCAAGTGCCTAAGCACTGCAGTCACTGTTAGCCTGTTCCTGGGATCAAACAACAATCTTTGGTCTGAAGGATGTTCACTGACGATGACAACATGGAGGGAGGGAGAAGAGCTTCTCTCTCTATCATTGAGATATGTGTCCTTTATTCCAGAGTATGTGTGAAAATGGCTAGGGAGCCTTTATTGGGATGTATAATGAAGTTTTGTGTAATGACCACAACTGCAGACTGGCCTGCTTTAGCAGGTGTACTTTTTCCAAATACCTAGTAGAAAATCTTGCAGCGAGAATGGGAGCGTAGTAGTTCATATGGATGTAGGGTGGCATGACTTATCCCCAAATTAGATAGATAATATAGTTTGTCAGTAAAAAGCAGTTTTATAGCAGCATAGGTACCTGCACAGCAGGGATAGTACTCTTAGAGACCACACTAAAAAAAAAAAAAAAAAAGTAGCATTCAGCTATATTTGGTACATAATTATAATGTGTGGAGAGTGTATGGAGAACAGGTCTGAGACATGCGTGCTGTCAACTGAGTGGCATGAGATGACCTTTGTTTGTGGCCAGGCACTAAATGAGACTCTTTGTTTTAAATGTTAGTGTAATATTGTAGGCACTACACTACTAATTAATAGATTCTCTGAACCCAGCTGCTGGAAGAATTTTTTGCCCACAGTTGCTTATTACTGTCCCTTCTCTGCAAGTTTAATCTCTAAGATTTACTGGCAGAGCTGCTGATCTGATTTGCCTCGTGCACTTCAGTCAAAATATCTGCCTGTACATCTGACTACGAAGAAGGGTGTCTGTCCATAGCCTGAGGCTTTTGGCTTGAGGCAAACCACATTGAGCACAACTTGATTGATCTGGACTTTCAATAGTCTGGAGATCTGAAATTGAAGGAACAGGGTCTTACAGTTTTACAAGATTCTACACTATTTGAATCTATGAATACAAACACCACTAATCACGCCACGGTTGGACTACTTTCACACACTGGTTAGTACAACTACTTTCTCTCTCTCTTCATGCCACTTTCTAGTCATATATGCCAGCCAGGCACACTCATTTCCATGGGAAATGTGTTTTGTGTAAAGAATTTACACAATTTTTGATGTGGGGGCAGTAAATCTGTCACTAGTTAAACATGTAAAGCACAGTTTTAGGAGTGCTGCAACCTCCTGGAAAACCTTGGCCTTCACAATGTAGCTATTAAACACCATGTAGTGAGAACACTGTGTGGATGTTGGTGGGGGAGAAAGGGGAAAGCAAGGCACATCCTAACAGGTAAGGTGATGTCTGCTCCTTAAGGATGTAAAAATGGCTTAACCTTCTGTCTTTGGCAAAACTTCACTTTATACGTGCTCTGTGGCTTGTGTCACTTGGCCATGTCCCAACCTTAACTCCAGCGTGGCTACATTTCAGCAATGCGGGGTGTGTAAGTGTCGTGAATTATTATTTGTATGACAGCAGTACCTAGAGGCTTAAGCAAGGGCTGTAACCCATTGTGTTAGACACAGAGCAAATATGCTGTGAGACACAGTCTCACTCTGAACATCTCATGGTCTAACAAGACTGGCAAAAGAGCAGGAAGGGAAAGAGAAAGAGCACGCTGAAAAAAATTCGTCCAGGGTTGCACAGCGTGGAAACAAGGCAGCAGAGGTTCCTGCTAACGGCTGGTGGCTGGTTTTGGGCCTTCCCAGCAGCAAGCGTTGTGTCACATAATGCTGCAGAAGGTAACTTTTGGGTCACATCTACGCACAGGGCTTTTGCAGGGCGGCTCTGGTGGCTTTTCCCGCTATGACAATTTAAGAGCATTTCTCGTTCTGTATAACTGCCGTGTCCTGCAGCCAGAGTGACTGTCCTAATGCCTTAGTGAAAAAAGATACACGTCCCTATGTAGCGGTCTTTCTAGGGCAAAGTCCAGCCTTTGAGTTTCAAACTGCTTGTATACAGCAGATCATTGCTATTGCTGGGTGTGCGCCTTAAGTACCTGGACTCCTAATGCCCACTAGCCTCCACTGTATGCTTTGGGCTAAAAGGTGCAGTACAAAGGATACATCCTGTTGTTAATACAGCCAGTTTTCCAAGGGAGCTGTGTGCAAGAGGTTATTTTTGTTCTTTGTTGTTTTCCTAACTCACAAAAATGTCCGATGTTCTCCAGACTACAATAGACTTCATTCACGCTGCTAATGCTTATTTCTATTCCTCTCCTTAATAGGAGTGAGGAAGCAGTGACTGGTCACCCCCTGCAATGTCACGATCCTTCCTGAACCTTCTGAGTGACTGGGCTGGTAGGAAATGATGGCAGAGTGCTGACGAGATTAGCGCTTCTTGATCTTTGTAGTGTAAAAATACCGTAGGACTAACTCATTCTTTAAGCTCCTCAGTGACTAATAGGTGTTTTATCATCCTTTCAATTAGAAAGTATTTATCAGCAATCTTTGCTAGCTCACTGCATGAATTGACCTGTCATTCACAGTCTCAGCCCTTGGAACTGGTAATTAAATTTAGCAATCTGCCTCAGCAGCTCTGATTGAGATATGTGGTATATTTCCATGTGAGTAGGCAGATACTTTGGGTTTTCCTTCCCAAAAGGAGAGGGCTTTGAGAAAAGTGAATGCAGGGTCCCAGCAGATGCCTGCATATGTCAGGTACCTGCAACCATCAAAGCCTTGCAAGCAGAATGCAGTGAGTGGCACGGAGCAGCTCCGCCGCGGCTGGGGGTGTGCTGCAGAGGGGTGGCACTGGGGCCAACCTGACTACCTGTGGCCCCAGGACTGGAGCAGCTTTACTTTGAGTTGGTTGACGTAAGCTGGGACCAACACACAGCGCTTTCTAGCCAAGTACCTGCTTCATCCCCAAACTTTCCAAGTTGCCTGCTTTTGGGGCTGTAAAGGAGATCTTCGCTTCATTCTTGATGTTCAGGTATGTCGGCCTTGAAGTTTAGGCACGGATATGAAACGCCGAAGTCCGGGTACCTTTTTCTGTTGAGCAAGGGGTAAAGCAATTGCAGTGAAGTGTGTTACGTGTGACGAAATCTGGAGATCAAGTACACTGACATAGGTCCGACGTCTTCTCTGGTACGGTTCTCCCCAATGACAGCAGAGGACATGCTTTATTGAAAATGTAAACAACAGAAAAAAAGTAAGCTGGTCTCCTGCTGAAGGAAGTTATTCAAGGAGTTAGACCCTATGGAAAAGTGACTGAACTGCAATGTTACCCCATGATTTGCTGTGTTAACTTGAGGGCAATGCTAGCAATGTCACAGGTATTGCCAACATCGAGGCTGCATGTCTGTTGTTATCTCTTGGCCTGTCCAGGTATCATTTTCTTTTTAAGATGAGAGGAAATTTATGGATCGCTTACACTGAGACCATACTTCTAGTAAAGGAACTTTTTCCCTTCCTTGTGTAAATCTTTGGTTGACACTAGATTTGGTTGATAGAGGCTGATTTTCTGTAGCTAGACCACTGTTTTTCCAAGCAAACTTTGCTCTGAAAAAACAGACATCTTAATCACACCCCCCCAACCTTCCTCACAACTGCCAAGGGGTACAGAAACGCCAGCATCTCCACTACTCGCTCCAAAATCAAGTTCTAGTTGCCTGGTTTGGGGTTTTGGAGGAAACGCACGATTTGCAGAGTTCACTGAACCTCACAGAAGATTTGGATTTGAATTTGTCTGGAGCTGCCCTGAAATATTTCTTACTGTTACTGAAATATTCCTTACTCTGTTTTACCACAGGAAACATCCTGAGGGGATTTTTCTGCTTCTTCTTTCCCCCCCTTTCACTATATCAGACTCGTCTCCCTGCTGTCGTAAGGAGACCACCTACAACTTAAAGAAATAAAGACCTCTGTGAAAAAATACAGGCAAACCTGATATTTAAGGGTCAGTTCCCCACAATATTTATCTAGTTGTCTGAGCTGGTCTAACCACAGAGGAGGAGGGGGGAAAGCATTATCATGTGGTGGCTGGGAGGGTAACCTCTGTTAAAAAACAACAACAAAAACAAAAGCCAGCAACCTAAATTGATGGGAAAAGTGCCAAGTAGAGGAAAGGAAAAGGAGTCTGATATTTATGAGGTATAGCAAATAATAGCACTGGGAGGTAGCACTGCTTACAAAGTATGTGCTTGGTGAGGATAAAGCAGCCGACATACTTCTTTAATTTTGGAGCAGAGAGAAAGGGCCCTGCCTAATATAATTTATTTAAGAGGTTTCTCTGTGTTTCTAAGGGGAAAAAGTGGTCCTGGACATGGAAAAAAAAAAAAAAAAGGTGGAGCTTGGGCAACAAAATACGCTTTCTTCCCTGAAACCACCCAGAGGTTCCTTACAGCCTCCTGCTCCCTGAAGATCACGTGCATTAACTTCAGACCCAAAGAAAAGAGAAGGAAAGAAACCCTTACAATTTGGAGCAAAGGCTGCCTTTCCTCACCGAGGCACTAAGCAGGGACATAAATTACAGGGTATCTGTTTCAGGCCCCTTTCAATATACGGCTCCTATAAGAGCTCCAGAGTAAGATAATCCTCTGGAGATCAGAGGCAGCATGTTATTAGCAGAAGCTCATAGGTTACATTTAGTGGTGTCTGGGGTACCTTTATGCTGAAGTGTTAGTATCAGCTAGAGAGCACATAATCTTTCTCCTGAGTCTAATTACATATTCATTGCGCAGGCAACAGAATATTCATATGTATTTAATTAGTCAAAAGATTATGCTTTAAACCCACAAAAGCAAGGCACTAAGAAGTAGGGATGAAAAGTCAAATAGCCCTTAAATTGGTCTTTTATCTAATTGCATCACTGACTGCCTCGGAGCCCCAAAGCCCCAGTGTGAAGGATACTGTAAAAGTATTTAAATATAAAGCCATAGTTGAATAAGCTACAGCCAGAGCAAAAACCTTGATCTCTGTTACACTTAATGACCAGTTGAATTCTTCCTGATTTACACCAGCTCATATGGAAATGTGTATGGTTTGTGTCTGCTCAGCCCCTCGCTGGATCGCCTATAACGTTTGTGGTGTGGACGAAATACCTTCTGCTGTTTGTAAAAGCAGTTCGTTATCTGCTTTGGAAATTTCTCATTTACATTTTCCCATTAGAGAATATTAGATAAAGTTCTCAAGGATTTGCATTAAAGTTAGGTTAATAGCTTAAATAGGGGGTTATATTTAAATATAAACCGTAAAGGTTTCACCCTTGAAAATAATGCCATTGTTTTATCTTCTCATGTGAAGTAACTTATTTTTTCTTTTATTTGGTGTGGTAAGTTAACTGGATTTTGCAGGTGCTTTCTGAAATCCAATGGTGGCATAATTGTTATATAAAGTTGCAGCAGTTAAGTTTTTACCACAGAGCCTGTGGCTAAAGAAGAGATCTGGGAACGGGGAGATCGGAGCCACCTTTTGTGCTTCTGCCAGTTCACCCCCTGCCTAGCCCTGGGCGAGCTCTATCAGCTGACATTTTCAGGAGCGGTCACTCGGTCCCGAAGCCCGTTGGCATGGCATTATTTTTTTAACCCATTGCTGAGTATCAACAGTCCCCAGGGAGACCGTGCATCTCTGGCAAGGCGATGTCCCCCTGGTCAGGCATCTCCAGGGAGCCTAGTGCCCCAGCCGTGCTCCGGGCCAGCCCAGCTTCAAGCAGCTTCGGCTCTGCTTCCCCCTGTTCAGCCTTCATCTCAGAGACATTTTGGTTGGAAAGGACCTCTGGAGGGACACCTTCAAAGTAGGGGCATCTTCCAAGTTAGAGCAGCTTTTCCCCTGGCTGGGACAGGGACCTGCAGATACGGGTTTTCTGGAGGTATGGTCTGTGGTATGTGACTTAGTGCAAAGAGAGTGCAAGACTGAAAGGAAAAAAAACCAACCACGAAGCGAGCTGAAAATCCAGCTCCTAGAATTAGAGGAGTTAAGGGGATTCGGTCCTGCCTTAACAGAGTTCAGACAATTAAAATAAGCCATTGCTATTGAGGATTAATCAGCTCAGTTGGGATGGGTGATAACGAATGCCCTTCAGTGGGCTGTCACTGCACTGATGCTGCATCCGTGGCCCATCTTTTGGGAGCCACAGACTTTCACCAGAGAAGGGTGTCAGAATAAATCTGCTCGGTATCCCCAAACTGAAAATTTGTGAAGGCTTTATCCTGGAAAGATAGGACATCCGTGAAAGCAGAGTAGAAAATAGAGGACCTCTTCATGCTAAGCCCTATGATACAATATAGCTATTGTTTTATTTCGTACATCTAGGCTAGTAGCATCATGCCATATGCAGAGCATGAATCAGGATACAGTGAATTTATTCCTTCAGCAGTTTTTAAAACCATCATATGTCTGTGTATGCAGCGTGTGGAATTCGTCATGTAAAGACTTCTGGTTTTTTTGAACACCCTTACAAAGGGTTTGAAAAGGATCTCAAAGAATGCAAGATGTTGAGGGACTGATTGCAGATCCCTGTGTAGAGCATGGGCCAGGAGACATGGCTCCTGAACCGTGGTCACTTGCTCTTGCTACAGGCACTAACTGTGGGAAGCAGAGATGGCCGTACCTCCATGGTCTCCTCCCAGCTCTGCAAGTAAATGTGAGGTAAGTTTTGACCAGCTGGGCAAACCCTGGTCTTCAGAAGTATTTGGATACCTAGCTTGTCTTTGGTACTTTGGTGCAAGCAAATGTCCTCCCACGCTGATTCTTTAATAGAGGAGATCTGTTCAAGCCTGACTTTCTTCCTCCTTATCCCTTTGCAGCTCCCATCATTTGGAGGTGTAGCTGGGGGCAGAGTTCATGCCAGTGTGTCTTTTGAGAAACAGCTTTGGCTAGTTTTGGTGTTGGTTGTTTTTGGGTTTTTTTCAGTTTTTTTTCCTGAGGGTGCAATGACCAGGCTGTGGAAAAGGTGTTCAGAGGGCTGGAGCCATTGGGCCACGGCTGGTCTCTTCCCACCTGGAGCCGGTGGGATATTGAGGAGGAGGGAGTAAGGCTGCAGTTGTAATTGTAAGCACAACCTCTGGCCATAAATTTGATCAACTGGATGTTTTCTCACCCTAAACCACCATCTGCTTGCTACTGTTTATATTCCATGCCAACCCTTGCACATTCAGACCAATCCGTGCTACTGGGGCACCCGTGGTCCGGTCAGTCTCGGGATCCAGGGGTGCACAAGGTGACTCCCAGGCACTGACAAACCAAAGCAGGCAGAGGTGGGGAAAAAACTGTGTGTTTTCAGTGGCCTGCTTGTTTCAGACATGCTTTCACAGCTTAGGGGCTCCGGCTTCAGGGTTTGCTTTCTCTCTTTTTAGAATGGGGGAAAAGAAGGGGTCAAAGCAGGCTCCGAGAGGGTTATGTAGGGCCCCGGGTGCACGGCCTGACTTTCAGGAGCCATGAGCGCTCCTCACTGGAGCCGTCTTTGCAGCTTGGGATGAAGGTGGCCTCCATTTTCACAGCACTTCAGGCTGAATTAACAGAAAACTGCCAGTGGTTCTGGGCACACTACTTCGAGTGTTTATGCCACTTATCTGGTGCTTAAAGATGGAGGTTTTGAAGACACTTTTAAAATTTTTTTTCTTTCGGTTGCTAATCTTAAAGTGGCAGGAGCCTGTGCTCATAGGAAAGTTGCACCAAGTTACCTCGAGGGGCTTTACATTTTAGTTAGAGTGATGTGGGATACCTTCTGCATCACACTAGCAAAGCTGAAGTTCAACTGGTGCATCTTTCTCATCAAGATAACACAGTGTTATCTTGATGAGAAAATAAAAACCAACACTTTCTGATAAAATAAAAAAAAAAAGGAAAGCCCAGGAACCGGGAGGACAGTGTTACAAGTGAAGTGCGACCTTGCAGCTTCCCGTCGTGCTCTTTCACTTCGCTTTTCCAGCCAGTCACGAGAGCTGAAGCAGAAGGCGGCCGACTCTCCCCGTCTCACGTGGCCCTCACAGGGCCGGTGCTGTGCATCCCGCTGCGGGGGAGCCGTCCCTGGCGTGAGTTTTGCTCCCCGACAGGTGCGTGTGAGTGCTGGTGGGACTCCGGGCAGTGGATCTGCTGCTGGATGGGCTAGGTGGATGACTCACAAAAGTTGGGTTTGTGCCCTGCCAGCAGGCAGCAAAGCGAGCAGAGATGCTGCCGGTCCTCTGCAGGGTGACGTGAGCCTCCCCGAGGCAGCCCTTCATCCCTTGGTGGGAGGATGAGGAGGAGGTGTAAATCACGGCTGGGTTTCCACACGGTAACCTGCAGGCCTTTACCTCTGCACAGTGTTTCACAACCGGCACGGCGGGCCGAGAGATGACTTCTGTGCTCATACTTGTTTTCCCACCCAGGCTGGCTCGGTCCTTCATGAAAGTCAGTGGGCAGCAGGTTTCTTGGGTAACCGCTGCTTGGTGACACAGAATGAGAGAAAAAAACAAATTGGAAAAGATGGGCTGTTGGCTTTTGCCTTGCTCATCCTTAAGAGCTATGTTCAGGTATGAAGCACCAAAGATGAAATTCTCAGCTAATGGCTAATGCCATTGGCAATGGCTAATGCCATTGGCCTCAGCTTTCTCCCCCTTAAATTTTTATTTCCACCGTCACTGGATGGGATGGGTCCAGCCTGTGGGCACCTGTATCCCACCGCTCTTTCTCGCAGGATTCTTCCCAGAGTCTTTCTTTGTTGGGGTGAGGATGAGGGCTTCCTACGGGAACCAGGTGTGGCTCAGCCCATGGGACTTGTTACCACCTCTGGCATGGTTAGCGTGCTGAGGGATGAGCGAGGAGGCTCTTGCAGGAGGAACACTCACAGCTTGCAACTGCAAAAAATCCCAAAGCAAAACAGTGGAAAACTGGCTGGATAAACGCGGAAAGCACTTGGAAATAAACACCCCACAGAGGCGCAGCCAACCTTTTCGAAATCGGTTTAAAGCGATCGGCGACTGAGTCCTCCTCCGTGTGGGTTGAGCCTGGGGGGGAGGCTGGCATCCCCTGCGAGGTGTGCCGGGGGCACAGCGGGTCCTTCTCCCGGCCGGGAGCCCCCCGGGGCTGTCACGTGGAGATGTGACTTGGTACCGCCAGCCGGTTGTGCTGGAGGCCAAAAGCCTCCCTTCCCAGCGGCTGGAGCAAAGTTGAGGGTGTTGAGCAAGACGCGAGGCCGAGCCCGGTGTCCCCCGCTGACGGCAGGGGAGGGCGAGGGCACGGCAAGGTTCTGCGGGACCTCGTCCTGCGTGCATCTGCTTCGCAACGCTTTTAAAGTGCTAACATGTTTTACGACGCGGTGTGAGCGAAACAAAATAGTGGCTCCTGGCTCCTCGTAACGTGTGTAAATTCCAGATGTGACAATCCTTTTACTGGCAAAGGGAGCTGTTTATCCCGGCGCTCTCCTCGCGTTGAATTAGCTCCCGCTAGGAAGAGCTCGCCGAAAATGTGCCTGCCTTGCTACTAAACGGCTGCATAATTGTCCCTCTGCCCCTTCCCAGAGCTGCACATAAAAAGTGCAATCCAAATTCCTGGGCAAACCATGCAGGGCCCTGGAGAGCACTTCCCACCCCCCTTCAGGAATTGAACGTCATTCCTAAAGGATAATGCAGGATTAGGGCAAGGGGAAAATGAGTGGCTTAAACAGATCCGAACTGCAGCGAGGCTCAGCAAAACACGTCCTTCTTCCCACCCCGGCCCTCTCTTCTTTTTTTTTTTTTTTAAACAAAATTTTTCTTTCTTACAAGAGGAAGGAGGAAAGGACCTCCGGATTGTGAAACGGGCAGAAGAGGAACAGCGTTAGTTCCCCGAAAGCCCCCAGCCTGGGCGGCAGGGCAGCCCTGCCCACGGCCACATGGCAGCGACATGGGAAACCCTTCCCGGGCCTTCCCCGCTCATCCTCCCCCACCTCCTCCTCCTCCTCCTCCTCCTCCTCTCTGCGAACACACAGGCACTAGTTATTAGGGATTAGGTGGAACAGATGCATGTAAGATGCTTACGGCCTTTTCCAGACACAAGGCCACTTTCCAATCAGCTCAGAGGAAACAGGGTAATTAGATGGAGTCACAGGCAGGAGCAGGGGGGAATTAGCCCGTTACCCAACCAGAGCAAGCCCACCTCTTCCCCCCCCTCCCCTCCCCTCCCCTCCCCTCCATTTCCCCCCCACCCCCCCCATTCCTCTGCTCACTCTGTCATTTCAAAGCTTTTTATTTTTAATTTCCCTTTTCCAGGAGGCAGCTGATGCTGGCCGGCTGCTGCCAAACAGGTCAGGCCTCTGCAGCTGAACCTGCCCGTGATACTTAAGCAGGGCGATGAATCAGCTGTGTCCTTTCGAAAAGGCATCCTCTCTTGGACGTGCCGCTGGGATGTCGTGACCCGCCTGCCTCCCCTCCAGTGTGCTCAGAGCTGCTGGCTGATGACAGCGGGTGGGTTGATGAATTTGGATTAACTCTTCCCCCTCCCCCTCATAAACCAGCTTCACCTTAAGCTGATGATAGCAGTCATAGATGTCTCCGTGGAGGAGGAGCGCTGGGTTTTGAAGGGAAAGATGCCTTGCTTGTCATTTGCCTGCCTTTAAAAACATATTACGGCAGCTCTGGCTTGAGTGCCCTGCAGGCAGAAATTCTGAACGGGGACAGGCTGGTTTTCACTGTGTCCCTTCCCGCTTCCAAAAAAACCTTGGCGGTTGGGGTTGCTGGAGCGCAACCGCTGCAGACTTGGGGCTGCCGTTCCGGGGCTGCCTCGTGCCCGATGGCTCTTTGATGGTGGAGGAGATTTTTCTTTTCCAAGTTCTTAAAAAGTTATGTGGGTGTGCTTACACTTCAGTGCATGTTCATCCCCGGAGAAATTTTGCTGGGTAAAGTCCTCCAAGCGTGGAGAGCTGTCCCGTCACCACTAGGCACAGGGCAGCTGTGACAAGGTAATGGTTATCAGGCACTAGGGGCGGTGATTAAGAAGCTGGCTATTGTATTTATTACCATCTCCTCCCACAAGCTCCTGCCTCACTTGTTTAGCTTCTGAGGCCCGTCTGTACTGCTGTTTACTGGGAGAGGAATGCTCTTCTCCAAGATGTTTGGTTTTAAAACCATCAGAATGTCTCCAGGGTGTTTGAAAAGGGATGTGCTGTGTCACGAAAGGCAGTGTTCCCCATGGAAGGATTTTTTCCAAGTGACAGGTCAGTTGGGCAGTAAACACGTGAAAGAGGATTGCCATTACAGATGTAAGCAAGCAGAGAAGAGCTGACCCCGGATTTGAGGCAAAGAAACTAGCTAGCGTCTGAACTTCTCCAAATGAAGGTGCCGCTCCTCGCTGGTGGTACCCTTTTGCACATCCTGTAGATAATTTTCTGAGATTGACGTTAACCTCTTCTCACAAGCATGCACAAGCACCGAGTGTTGAAATCCACTTGAGAGCTGGACTGAAAATTTCTGACAATGGTTTGCTGTCAGGAAATGCTGGTTCAGCAAGAGGAAAAGATGTCAACTTCAACAGTAAAAAAAAGGATCAGAAAGAAGCAGGAAAAAAAAAAAAAAGATACCATTGAAAATAGTCTCCTGGGGGCTTTTTGAAGCACTGGGTTTTATTTTTCAGTGCTCTGTTTTTATTGTTCATTGACATGTGGGATAGACACGGCCAGAGCAGAGGCTGCACCATCTTTTCCTCTGTGGTTTTGCTTGGTGTGTGGCAGGTAGTAGCTTCTGTGTACCCAACGCATCCTTCCCAGTGTGTGCAATAACAGAGAGGCATTAATGGTGTGGATGGAGGGGGAGGAACTCTCTCCGATGTTCCCTCTTCCTTAAGGGAGAGTGAAGTGCTTCTGTGGAGCACAAAACTCCCACAGACGTGTGCTGGGGTCTGTCCTGGACCTGGCTTATCTCCTTCACTGACACCCTGCGCTCCTGGCTGCGTGGGTTAGCTGATGACCTAGTAAAGCCATCGGCTTCCTTCAGGTCTCAGCATACTGCTCGTTTATGTACCTCCAGCTACTTAGGTCCAGTAATTCTAAACCCGGCATCCTTCCTGAGCATCCAGGTCCTCACAGGAGTACAAAAATAAATACGCAGGACAGGAACAAGACGCAAGTGCCCTGGAAGAATAATCCCGTGTCACATGGTAAGTATGTGTAGTGTCGGTTAGTGCTCTGCATTTTTTATTGTCTGCCAAATACGTGAGATTGAAAAGTAAACAGACAAAAATATATACGTTGAAGCAAAAACCTAAGCAAAACAATATTCTAGTGCAGTTCTGGAAACAGCCAACCAAAAAAGTCCCCCCAAATAGATAATTTGTTACCTAGGTTGGCTGTTTGGTTCGGGACTGCCCCAATTAGCATTATAAACAGACCATAGTGCTATGCACATTTTAGAGTAAATTGCATAAATAGGTTGTTAATGTTGGCTGGTGATTAAAATGATTGACTGGTCTAATCTATGTCCTGGTGTAGTGCCAGATATCAGAGTTCTGGTTTATTCGCTTCCCCCTCTTCCCCATGCTGTTTCTGAAATGGGACAGCATTTCGATGGGGTTGTGGGGAAGCCTGGCAGCGCGTGGGACAGGACTTTTCTTGCCAGCATCAGGCCACTGGTGCCCTGAATTCCCCTCTGGGAAGTGGGATGGCGAGAGGAGAAGGGGCCAAGCTCTTTCCATCCCTGCCGGTGAATGGGGCCAGGCTTGCGCTGGGCTGTGGGTGAATGCACCAGAGCAGATGCTCATGCCTAGCCCCATGCCTGCTTGTTCCTGTGAAGGAAACTAGAAGATTTCTGAGGTTTTCTTTGGTATTTTGTGTGAAATGGTGAGGTTCCTGTCTCAGAAGTGATGCTTGTATCTTATTCTCCTTTTTCAGCGCTGCCCCCTAAGGTGGAGGATACAGGAGGGGAGCATCACTTTTATCATAACAAGGATGCATCCTTCGAGATTGTGACTCCCCTTGGCTGGCATACGGAATGGTGTGACCGGCCTGCCGTGTTTTCCCTCTTCCTCTGGGGCAGCTGAAGTGACTACCACGATAGCTTCGTGATGGACGTACTGGCAGGACCGACATGTTTTACAGAGGTTAATAAGAGTTTTGTAGCTGTTATTTATTACCAGGACAGGAACCGCCTACACGTGTCCCTATCTCTTATTGCAGTAGCGAGGCTTGTCTTGAAAACCTGCTCATCTGCTTTTGCCCAGGCACTCATCTGCTTTCCCCCCTTTACAGTTTCTCCAGGCCATGCTGCCCATTTAGCATTTCCCTGAGCTACAGGGGACAGACTGAGCGTCTGGGAATGTGTGCACACATCAGATGACCCGAAACAGCCTGCTTTTTTTTTTTTTTTCCTGTTACTGGATCACTCAGGTGCTCTTGCTTTGAATCTCCCTCTTTGTTACCTACGGGGGCATTTGCAGCTAGAAGCATGTCAGGACAGGGACAGTTTGACACAAGCGTGTACAGCACGGAGGAGCAGTCTGACCCGCTTGCAGGCTCCACGCGCTGCTGCTCCACCAAGGACGATGATTTTTCATGCATGTTATTGGAAGAAGGAAGTAACTGTTTGCAGTTAGCTACGTACTAATTGGGAGCTGGATTATCGGGGACCTTTTGCCTGTTTGTTTTCCTCTCTGAGTGACTTGCCTCTAAGCGGGACGCTTTGCAGCCCCGAGCCTTTGTCAGCCCTGCCGGGGTCTGGCGTTTGTCAGTCACTTGGAAGATGGGAGCTCAAGCGAGAGGTTTTCCCAGTTGCCAAATGTCGTCCGTATTTAGGGAGGCTTTTGGTCCCAACCTCAGAGGAGCTGTCGGCGTTCTGGCTGCTGGGCGATGCTCCTGCCAGCCTGGCGGTGAAAGAGGAGAGGCAGGGTTGTCCAAGTGTCTCGGCTAGATAACGCCTGGATTTCACCTCCAGCACGTGATGCAGCTGTTTTGCAGCCTGTGCAAGCAAACACTGTTCAAAACCGAAGGGGCATGGGAGAAGAGGAAGAAACATTTTGTTTCTCCTCTCCCCTTCTCTGCCTGTTCTCGTCATGCTGCCGTTCTCCTCCTCCTGCCCTGCTCCTCAGCTATTTGGCAGAATCCCTGCCATTGCAAATGTACGTGACTAATCTGTTACTTGAGGAGCGGGGAGGCAGATTCACAGGCACGAATGACCCAGGCTGTCAGGAAGCTGATGGGATTCTCTGCTGGGAAAAGTTGTGTTTTTTTTTTTCTCAGAGGGCTGCTCCTCTTGTAAAATGATGGGAGAGAGATACTCATCTGAGTATTAGATGTGATGGATATAGTCTCTGCTAAAGAGGTGGCCATCTTCTTCTCAGCCCTGGAGGCAGATGTGCTGCACCGGGACGGCACGTCCCCCTGCTTCCCCCCCCAGACATGTGGATGCCATTCCCTTGCGGTGGCACGGTGCCATTAGCCGCGGCGTGCTCGCTTGAGCGCAGAGGCTCTGGAAGGTCTGGGTGTGAGATCAGGGCAGATCCTTACTCGTTCATCTCCTAACTGGCTCAGGCAGAGGCTCGAGGCTGTGGGACCTGAATGCTCTGACCTGAATCCAGCCAGGTCCCTGCGGTGCAAGCCCGGTCCTCGCCTCCCTCCACCGCTTTGCCTTGCTCTGTTTCAGTTGTGCATCCTTAAGTGATTCGGGGGCTCGGGGCCAAAGGGCTCTCTGCCTCGCCGAGCTGATCCTGAAGAGAAGGGGTGATGTGCCAGGAGGTCTGGGAGGCGAATGGCATTTCATCACTGTTCTCCTGGGAGAGGTAGAGGGATCCAGCATGGGAACAACGGGGGTGGGGGGCAGGGGTTAATGAGGAGAAATGGGATAAATTAAAGAAGGGAAAATGTAGGCCAAGTATTGGGGAAAAACATGTGTTTAAATGCTCGCAAGCCAAGAATTATTTGCTCAAAAAAATAAAATAAGTAAATTCCAGAGGATGACTAAATTATTGGACACAGCTCCTAACTAGGTACCTAGAAAATGTGTTGAATCAGGCTGTCAGTGTGAGTTACTAGCCCAGCTCTGGAAAATATACCCTAGGGAGCACCAGCTTTCCTGGTTTTCCACTGATCATCATGCCAAAGTGAAATCTCCTGAGGCAAAGGGCTTGCACATTAACTAAGTTACAGTGCCATCTAGCCCCATCTAAGACATAAGACGTTTATGAGTGGTTGCTAATTTTGTTCCTGTAACTGGGAGGCTGAGTCACTTTAGCTCGAACCCACCTCCTAGGTCATGTGCTTGTGGATGTAAGTATATCTGGGAGTACATCCGTACGTGCACCGGAATGTATTTTTAAAGACTCGTCCACGAGTTACAAATGTAAATGCCTGACAGGGAGCCATCCCAGCTGGACAAATCCTACGTGTTTTCGCGGCCACTTGGTGTGGGGAGGGTAGCTCAGCGTTGCTTAGGCCTGTCTGACACTTCCCACCGATAAGACGTTACTTTGCACGGCTTTGAGATTTGCCAGCCTGCGACCCCTTGGGCTGGGAACGTTGGGTGCTGGGTGCTTGCTTCGGGCTACTGTAGGAAGCTTTCCCCAGAGCAGTGTTTGTACAATTCCTGAGGGTGAGCTATGGACCGATGCGTGGGTTCGCTCAATCTGGAAAGGAAAAAACAAAAAAGGCAAATACAAAAGCGATAGCACTGCTGCTACCGTTCATCTTGTGAAACACGGTGGGGGCAGAGGGCGGTGGCTCCGGCTCCCGCTGCCCGCGGGGTGCTGTGGCTGCATCCCTGCGCCTCTCACCGCCCCCACCGCCGATGCATCCTCCCCGGAGAGACGGGGCCACGGGGCCAGCTCCGGTCACCGCCAAACGCCACGGAGTGAAGAAAGATGCGGTGGGCTCCCCCGTGCAAGGGTTCCCCCGAGGTCTGGGAGAGTCCTAAAGCTGCTACGTCGGCTCTTTGGGCATCTGCTTTTTGCCCGCGTGGGCTCTAGAGGGCTTCAGGGGGTGCTGCCTGGGGCCACAGATTTGGTGCAATGTTGTGTTTTTGAGTCTGCTAAGATGGTGTCAGGCTTCCTTTTCTGCCTTGCAAAAGACTGATGCAGGGAAGCTGGCCAGACTGCCAAAGGTAGCGAAGTAACCTTTTCCTATAGAGGAAAACACCCGTTATCCTAACTGGGCTTGGATTACAAGAGTGTTGTTTTGCACTTTCTCCTTTATGTTTCTTTTTTTTTTTTTTTTTTTTTTCCTTGTGTGCTCGCAGTAATGTCCGTAGCCAGACATATGCTCACGGCCTGGAATGAAGTCGACTGCAATTACATCCTAAGGGAGTCACTCAACGGGGGTTTTGTGAAGGCAGGACGCAGGCTTTGGTGGAGCCTGTCGCTGCTGCACATGTGCTGTTAGACCTCCAAGTGCACTCAGCCTGCCTTCAGCTTTGTGGGAACGAGGAGCAGAAGGCTCAGAAATACAGCCAGTCTGGTGCGCATCTGGAGGCAGTAACGTGAGGCAAAGTATACACCTCCTGTACTCGAACGAGGTGTTCTCTTGCACTAGCGATTTCAGCGCATCAGCACTGAAACGCTGCCTTTTAAACGCACTCACGCCGCATCCCCCGCGCTCCGTGCCGGTCCGAACCTTCTCCGAGAGTAAAGGTGCTTGGAGCTGGGTAGCAGGGTCAGGCCTCTCTCTGCGGTACTTTCGCCTTACTTCCTTTATCTCCAAAAGCAGCAAGAAGCACATGCTGCGGCAACGTAATCATTTAATCCAGGCTGGTGAAACCTGTTCTCCAGATGAACAACTGACAGATCATTTGCTCCGTAGCTCTGCATATGAATGCAATGTTTGTTGGGGCGGCTGGATGCGGTGCCAGCTTTCCACTCTTGTTTCCAGCAAAGCCAAACAGCAGCCTGGACCGTGAATCTGCTTCCAGCTCCTTCCTCCGCTCCCTGCGACGCGCTCGCCGCGGCCGCGTTAGTTCCAGGGGCTCTCTCCCTCCTCGGCTGCTCGCCGCTGTTGTGGATGCGGTAGGCGCACGGGTACCTGCCAGCCCAAAAGCAGTCCTCCGAGGAGCGCAGCAGCCTTGGGGTGCTCGGGGTAGGAACGTGTTTGCCTGAGGAGGCAGGTGATACCTGAAAGGGTGCAGCCAAAACTAACAAAGGTGTGTTCAGAGATAGACACGGTTTGATCTTTAGCCCCTGATACAAACCTTCCTTTGGCTGGGGAGGCTGCCCTGCCAAAGCCCGTTTGTAAGGGCGTATCAGCCTGGCAGATGGCTGGGGATGGAGGTGCCAGCGGTGGGTTGGAGGGGGGACGTTTGCTGTTGTCTCCCTTGCAACCGCTGTGAGTTAGCAGGGTCAGGAGAGAGGTGCGTGCCCTGTTTTAGGCCTCTGAAGTCCTGGCATCTGAATGCCAGACGCGGGGTCCAGTGCCTGCGTCCAGAGCTAGAGGGTCGTCGCGCATCGTGCAAATGCACGTGCTCACGTAGGTTTTCTGAGTGCCCAGCACTGAAAATCTGTCCTCTCCCAAGTGCTGGAGGTACTCCCGGTGGGCAGCCTGTCCTGCTCTGCTGCGGGAGGCTGCTATCCCTTGTTTGCAGCTTCTCTGGTTTCAGCTTCCATCTCTCTTCCAGATTTTGTAACGCGAGTCGCCTGGGCTGCTAAGTAACAGCTGACAATCTCACAGCCCAGCCGATGGCTCGGTGGCAGCACACTACCAGGGAGAGGACTCTGGCGTGCTCCTGGTGGCAGCCACTGCTCCAACAAACAGCATTAGAAACTTTCCAGGCCAATATGCAATGGTTTTGCAGCTGCCTTCTTTCCTTTTGCCTTAAGGAGCAAGTCCAGACATCAGGCTGAGGCTCTACCAGGGCCAGTTTATGCCCCTCGAATCGCTTGATCTGCTTGCGTTGCCTCTGGGGATGGAGAGCTGAAAGGAGCTGCTTGCATTCAGATTGCAATCCAGGTTTCTTTAAAATGCCTCTTTTAAGACAGGCACGTGTGAAATATTTTTGAGGCCAGCACTGTGACGTTGGCTCAGCCTCCAGAAACACCTTCCAAAGCTTGTTGTCCAGAACAGCGTGCTCTAAAAATGCATTGCATCCCCCTGCACTAGCTGGTCCAACCTCCTACTGTGGCCATACAATAGGGTTTTTCTTTCAGTTCAGATGACAGCGGTCTCATGCAGCTGGTTGCAGAAGACCCCCTTGCAAGAGCAGCTCTCCTTCCAAGCTCGGTTAGCTTGGCATCGACTGAACTGCGTGAGGCAAGGAGCTTTGAGGCCTCTCGCTCCAACTTTACGGTAGCCCCGTTTGCCTGCTGTTTTGGTCTGTCTCCCGTCAATAGCTCTAGCTGGTATGGGTGGTTTTTAATGGACACGCTTTATTGCTCACAGATGATGTCATATTCAAGCTTGGACATGGGAAGTAAGCTGGTCACCAAGCAACTGGCAGCGGGTGGGAGAACAAGCACCCTTCTCCCACCCACCCCCATGGCTTTGCCAGTGTGGCTGTCCTGGAGCAGTCACCTCTGTGGATGAGTTCAGCTGATGATCAGGTCAGGGTTTGACCCATCAGCTGGGACTGTAAAATCTATTCCTGCTGCTGTGATACTAGTGGTTTTACTGTTTTCAGCCGAAGCCTAGTAAAGGCATTGGAAGCCCTCGCCGATTGATTTGAATGGGCGTAGGGTCCATGTTGTTTCAGGATCCTAACATCCATGTTAGGATCTGTACTGGTTGCACATTGCAACAGCTTCTTTTTCTTTCTCGCTCCCTCTTACGCACCTCTAGTGCCTAGCTCCGTGCTAGACGAAAGCCCGTGGGGCATTCAGGGAGTGCAGGTCTGGGCTGTGCATCACCCTGTCGCCAGGACGGAGCTGGGAGAGGTCAGCACATGTGCACAGCTCAGAGCGATGCGTGCTTGCGGGGGATGGGAAGTTTAAAAGGATCACTGGTATTTTATCTTCAGCGTAGTGTGGCTCAGGTTTGTCAGCAAGCCACCACAGTCCTGAAATTTCAAGCCTGAGGTGGAGCTGGGAAGAACATCCCAGAGCTCCTGGGTCGCTGTCTAGGGCTTTGAACACAGCTTCAGTCAAAGACTCCTCCTTCCTAAAAGCAGAGAGATGTCAAAGTGTGATATTTGCATTTGTTATGTGAAGTCCACTCAGACCTATTCACACACACCCACACACACACCCACACACACACCCCGCCTCTGCATCATTTTTTGGGGCAAGCATTAACTGAGAAGGAAGGGAGTAAATCTTGCTTGAAGGTTTTTTTCTTGCTGCCCCCCCCTTCCACCCCCAAGCTCCCCATGGCAGGTGCTAAAGAGGCGAAAGTCAGCCCTCCTGCAGAGTGAGATTAGCAGGGCCCAAAACCATCTCTCTCCTCCTCGTGGACCTCAAAGTCTGGAAACTCCCCCATCTCGCCAGTCTTGCAGCCCAGCTGTCCCAAACCCCAGACAGCAGGGATGGATAGCAGCAGGCTGCTCGCTGTGCTGCAGCCCGAGCGATGGAGAAGATAATGGGAAGGTTTTCTTGGTGCAAGTACGAGCATGAATCCTCTGAAGAAATATTAAGTCTAGTTGTGGTGGGGGAAAAAAAAAAAAGAAAAATAAAGCAAGCACACGCACATACACACACACACACACACACACGACCTTGGCCTCATGTAACATTGGAGGGTTTGGTTGTGTCTGAATTTTTTCTCAGCTGCTGGTCCTCAGACTCCTCCTGACACGGCTGCACCGCTGGAGCAACAGCTGGAGTGCTGAGGTGCACCGCGGTGCTGCCAGCTCTCCTCGCTGCAGAGCGAGCCTTGCACTGTGATACTTGGGGATTTCCTTGAAGCCCTTATGACTCTCTGCCAGAGTGCTGAGATCGCATGAGAATCTTGGCTTTTGATGGAAGAAAAAGAGGGGAGGGGGAAAAAACTAATTAAGAAAAAAAAGTTTCTAGCACTCGTAATTGTGTAGGGAAATTAAAAAACAGGAAATGAGTGTGACCTATGGTCAAATAATAATCAAAAGTGTATTCTACCTTTTAGCCCTGAGCAGGGCTGTGTGAATTGTTTGAATGATGGGGAGAGAAAACGGAGCCCTGCTCAGTGCTGCAGCCCTGTTGCCACTGCAGAAGAAAGAGCGAATAAGTGAAAACTTATTTTGCCACTTTGGATGCTAACCCGTGACAGGCAGCGGCTTTAGCTATGGTGAACGACATGGTTGGTGCTTCCTACTCCTGGCTGCTCCTTTTTTGCCAAAGTTTACTGCAGTGGTGGTGGTGGTGGCCCAGCGAAGGGTATGACGGTCCATCGCAGATTAACTCCTAAGCCTTAGGATGTTTTGCTAAGTGAGGTGCTAGTCCAGTCTATGGAAATCTCGGTCTCAAATTATTATTATTTCTTTTAAATGTTAGACCCTGCCGGCAAAGATGAAGTTTTTCCTGGCCTCACTTTTCAGTATTGCTGCTATTCTTTCCATCCTCTATCTTCATTGCTTCCACTGTGGGTACAGAGAAGCGAGCTTTCAGTACAGGCAAGTTTCCAACCTGTTTGTTAGCAGCGCTCTCCACAAAAGGGACCATGAGAAGCTGGAGATGCTACAGGTAAGCATCTGAGAAGTAATCCTCCCTTCCTCAATGAGGCAGTGTGTTTTGCATGGTTAGGGCGGTGGAAACAGGACTAATGAGTGACAGAGCAAAAAATCAGCGATTACTATTTGGCAGGAGATACTTAAACTTTGTCAAGCTAGGCAAGCATCTCCATTGTGGTCTCTGACTCACAATTCAAATATGCTGGGAACATTTGAGGGGGCTGGGTCTGTTCTTTAAGCAGTGGGAAAAACAAGGCTTTAATACATCACAGCGTAGCTTTGGGTCTGTGCTCTACTGTTCTGCTTTTCTTTGAGGAAACTGGTGTGGCTGGCGGTGGGGAGAGGGAGGTGTTGTGAAACCGCACACGCACATGTGATTTTGATCCCTCCTAACAGTGTTTCAGACTCATTTGACTGTGGTGGATGAGCTGAACCACTTCTGACTGACTGACTTACCCTCCGTAAGGTGAACCGAGGATGGGGCTGTGCGCCGTGGCTGGTGGCAGCTCGGTCCCCACCTCTGCTGCAGCAGCCTGGCTGAGGTTTGAATGCAGAGGAGCTCACGGAGGGGCTGGCCGGCCCCTTCCAGCTACTCCTTACCACTCTGTGGACACAAGAGCGTCGCAAACTGGCCGGTTAAACCAGGTTTGCAGCGCTGGTGTGTCATCGTGGTGGCGAAAAGCAGCCGGGCTGTTCTGGTGAATCAGGCTGTGAGGGTAGGAGGGCTTGCCGGCAGCTCAGCTCTTTGCTTCTTGCACCGCTCCAGATAAAGCTGTGCAGCCCCCCGGGGGGGATGCATTTATGCCCTTACTGAAGGTGCTTTCTGCTGATACGGCGTGTTCCTGCCCGTGGAAGGGAAGGCAGATATGGCCAGACATCCTCTCCCAGATCCTGTTGTGCGCTGGTGAGAGCGGCTGCTGGTGGTGGGGTTGCTCCTCCGGCTGGAGGCAACCACCCCCTCGGGGATGCTTCCCGGCAAATATAATCGCAAAGCAGGCAGATGCTTTCAACCCCGGGGCTTTGCACCTTCTGCTCCTGGGAGGGGCCGGAGGGAGAACTGGGAAGTGGCGCTGGAGGAGTACGGCAAAAAAAAATGAGCGAGACCAGGCGAGGAGTGGCCATATGGCAGCTGAGCTGTTGGCTCTGTAATTAAGCCAAGTACTCGGGATGCGAGAGGCCCGGCGGTGCTCGGTTCAGAGCCCGGCTTCCTGTGTGTTCCTCCCCGCTATGATTTCGACCAGAAATTCCATTTTTGACCTGAAAAATCTTCCAGATGAAAATTTAATTACAAAAGTGATGTATTCCCACAAGAAACTTCAGTGTCAGCAAATAAGCATTTTTTTGATGAAAAACTTTTATTCACACACACACACACACACACAACTAGCTCCCATTGACTCCATGCTAGAGCATTACCCTGGTAAAATCTCTAGCGTTTTGTTTAATAAAAAATGATTATGATTTGCAATTAGCATCCATTAGGCATACAAGTCACAAAGAATTGATACCGACACTGCGGTCCTCCCGTACAGCTTCTCGGTGAGTTATTAAATCATGGCTTATGCTATGCCTGTGATTTATAAAAGGTTACTGGCGGTGAAGAAGTGGGATGAATGAGATGTGGGAGTGTTAACCCAGAAAACCAGATTTTCTTTCCTTTTGTGCAACAGATCGCCTGCTTTCTGCACAGCAAAGGTGCAAGCGTTTTCCTCCAGCTGATGTGATTTGTTACACAGACTTTGTAAATACTTTCTGTATGCAAAGGTCTTTGCTCGCAGTTGTTATTGGTTCCATATTTACTTGGGATGTTCGCATGCAGAGGATGGCTTTTGGCTTGTGAAGAGGAACTTCTCTGAGGCTGGACCGTTTCCCCTCACACAACGAGTCTCTTCAGGATTGTGTGTAACGCACAGAAAGCTTGCTAGGGGCAAGGTGCTTTTCCGCGTAACAGAAAACTTTGCATGCTCATTAATAAAGGCCAAATAAAATGAGGCTTAGAAAGTCAACATGTTTGAAAAGATATGCTGTCCTGGGAAAGAAGCTGAGGTGGGGTGTGTATTTATGTGAACAAAAGAAGTCTAAACTGTAAACTATAATATATCTGTTAGCTCATTAATGTGTCTGATGCTGACTAATTCCAGGGGTGTTCCTGCTGCCCGGCAGCAAAAGTGCAAATAAGTGGACAGCTGTGATTTAGTGCCAAATATTTAAACACACCGTGACAATTCAGGCCACCCACACTCTTAAGTAAATACAACTTCTGGAGAGTCATTTCAGACTGTACTGAAGTGCAGAGCAGCCACTTCCATGTGCATCTAGGCCAAACGGTGTTCAAGTATTTGGGGCCAAACTTTGCCCTCTGTTATACCCTGGGAGCCCCCATTCACTCCAGGGAGATTGCACTACATAGCTGAGGGCAGAGCTGACTCTTGATGCTAATCTGACTTTTTCTAGCTCAGTAAGTACAATTTTGCATGTAAATGTGAATGTGGAACAGATCTGGACTCGATTAGCTCCTGAGTCCTTGACAAAAAGCCATAATTGTTTATCCAGATGATTTTTCTTTGTCTCTCTTTTATTTTCTCTACACTTTAAACCCAAGGTTTTAACGGGCTTGTAAAATAAATACATGAGCGTAGGCTACAGTGGTATAAAAGGTGTGAGGAAAGCCCTTCCCTTCTCCTCAGCAGGAGTAAATGCTCGCTTGGTGCACACTTAGGTTGTGCTCTCCAGAGCCTTGGGCAGGGGCGGCTGTGGATCTGACGGTAGGAGGGAGGGTATTTCCAAGACAATGCTTAGCCCGGGGCTCCCATTACAGATGTGAAGGACCTGTGATATATATCTCCCCCCCACCCCCCCCCTCGGTAGGCCGTGAAATCTGTGCTAGTGGCAATATCTGGGGCACAGGGTTGTTGGGGGAGGGGCAAAGCAAGGGAATATGAAAAAATATTGTATTTATCAGGGCAATCTAGTCTAGGAGCACAAGTACTAAAACATTTTAATCACAGTCATATGGTTATGTGTCACTGCAGGACAGAATTAAGGCTGTTTGTATGCCTTGGTTGCACATTGCCACACTTCAACAAGTTTGAATTTATTTTAAGCATAAATTTAACTCTGAATTCCCTGGGTTTGTAATGCCTGATCTGGAAATAAGTGCAACCTCTTAATACTGTACTTTAGTCTTAAATTAGGCTTTCCACTTTAGCTCCATTTCTGTTGGCTCGGCAATAGCATGGGCTGTCATTTCCTGCCCTGCCGGGTTTGCTGTTTAAATGGAGAAGGCGGTGTATCCGAATAAAGGAATACAGCAGTAAAAGTGAGGATGGGAGATGGATGGCACACGCAATGAGCACTTCTAGGGCTGCTGTGTGCACAGAGCAGTTACTGCTTTAACTGCCCATGCCTGGTCATCCCATCTCCTGCGTGAATATGTGGATACCCTTGGCGCACAAATGCTTTTGTTGGGGGTAGAAGGAACCCACGTGGGATCAGAGGTTGAAATTCGATTTCATGCTGTGGAGGTGATGTCGTGGTGCCGGCTCCCGGTAAGGCCACTGGAATCAGTGGGATGATGCTCAGCTCACACCAGGGTACCTGCGAACTTGGCCTGCAGCACTGGGGCTACGTGCCGTAGCTCTCCGCGTGCCACGACGGAAAGGCTCCACCTGGCCTGGCTGGGCACAGCCGGCCAAGCGGCATGCCCAGGGACAGGGGCACGGGGATAGTCCCCTGCCAGGGAAATTACTCCGTTTGCCTCCCCGCAGGGGAAACTGCCTCTCGTGACGGGGAGGGCTGGTGGCTCAGTGAGCTCTGGGGACGGAGTCAGCGCCCCGGCTGTTTTTAACGCAGGTTTCTTTGGACAAAGCTCCTTCTCGATAGGAGGGGAACAGCATCATCCCCGGAGCTCCTCTGCCTCTGCCTTGGCTTCTGCCTGCAGCCGTCGGCTCCTCCCCGCAGTCCCGAGCCCCGTCCTGCTGGGCTTCTTGCTGCACATCCAGAGACACGGCGCATATGTCCCTTGCTCTCTCCCTCATTTCCCTCCCCACGCACCCAGGCCCTACCCCCTGACTAAAGCAAAATTGCCCTTTTTTTTTTGGCAGCTGGCCTTCCCAGGGGCCCAGACTAACAGAAGCCTGAGCCCTGACTCTGCCTTGGCCACAGCGGAGCAGCTCCTCACCGACAGATAACGCTGCCTTAAAGGAGAAGGGATTTTTTATTTCCCCATCTATTTCCCCATCATGCTCACCCATTTGCTTCCCAGCTCCTGAGGGGAGGGGGATGCTCGTGCCGGGGACCCGCCGCCACCCAGTCACCTACTGGGAGTTCCCCTCTTCCCTGCAGGCTTGTTCCTGGCTGCGGAGTTCATCTCGGAGCCAAGCCTCCTGTAATTAAAGCAAGCCTTGCTGTTGACTTTCAGCGAGCTTTTGGATAAGGCCTTTCCAGGACTTGCAGCTTTCCTCCAGCTCGGTCCTTGCACGCCAAGTGATGAGGCTTCCAGGGCTTCTCCCGCGGGATGGCTCCAGTGCATGCATCTCACTGTCAGGAAGCTTTTCCTGCCACTCGGCCTAAATTTTCCCCTTTTCAAATGTCATCCCGGCACTCCTACTTAGCATGCGCTTTCTGTGCTTCTCTCTCCCTCCGAGCAGGCTGATGCTTTTCCTTCTCCGCTGCCTGGGCTCTTCTGGTGCTTGCTGGCTGTCACCCGCTTTTCTCGCATCCGCCTCAGCTTAGCCAGTCTGGGCACATTATCTTACAGCTCATTTCCCTTTATAAATCAAACCTGCCAGCCATTTTTTCTTTTTTTTTTTTTTCTTCTTCTCCTTTTCCCTCCTCCCTGCGACACAGAAGTGATTTTTGGGTGTCTGCCTCGCAGTGTGGAACATTTTTCTCTCCCATTCAGGCTGACAAGGTTCTTAGTGTAAAGTGCTGACATATCTTTGTCGCTGTGGGCAGCCAGCTCTCTGGTTAATGAACGGCTGGGGATGGGTCAATGCACAACCACCTTCAAGCTGGAGGTCCTGGGAGAAGCCCAGGTGGGCACCCCTCAGCCGGTGCCGCTCTTGTGCAGACCCTGCGATGTCAAATTCAGGCTGAGCTCCTGCCATCGCCTTCCCCTGTGCGGAGGCATGATCCATCTCCTCTGTTTGTCCTTCTTGCCGTGGATTTCACGGATCTGAGGGGACTAGCTCTCTGCCAAGTTTGGTCTGTGTGGGCAATGGCCTCGAGTTCAGAGGGGACTGGGAGGGAAGAGGGTCAGGCTCTGCCCCGTGCTGTGCACACATGAAACGACTGCGTGTGCCTCATTTCTTTATCAAGCCAGGCTGAATGTGCTTCCTTCTGAGGAATAAAGCAGCACCAGAATGGAAAAGAGTAAGCGACAACTTGCTTTCCCTCCTGTGTCCAACTCCTTTGCTACCTCATGGACATGGGTTTTGTTCCGGAGCAGGACCCAGGGCAGAAGGCTGAGCTGCCCTCCCGATTGCACAGCCACTGGTTTTGTGTTCTTGCTTTGCTGTAGCCAGAAATCGAAGGTTCTGCCATGCAAAGCAGCAAACACGACCATGGAGGTTGCCATGACAGCTCCAAGGAGAAACTGGGTCAGCCCTGCTGCCCATGGAGGGGACCAGCCGTGGCTGCCTGGTGGTCACCCGTAAGCCCACAGGAGCAAACACGTCCCAGCTCTTGTTTTTGAGCTGATTGCATTGGTTCTTTATTTCCCAGAAGGAAACAAAAGAGTTGTTAACTTGGTTACCATTTTAAACTTAGTGCAGCTAAAATGGTTGGTTGTAACCCACACCACTGCCATGGCAACAGAGATTTTTTTTTTTTTTTTTTTTTGAACATGCAATGAGAACAATTTTTCTTGCCCATAATTCTTCAGAGGAGAAGATGTCGAGAATTAGGAATGAAATACTGAGGGGAGTGGAGATACCAGGGCAGCAGAGTTGAATACAGGATCATTTCAAAGTTAAAAAGAAAGCCAAGGATGGATGCTGAGGCTGAGAAGGTGCTTTGGCCAGTGAATTTCCTTAAATAATAGTGGCCTTCATGGGCTTAAGATGAGAAAAAACACACCATTGTTTTGATGTCAAAATAGGTTTTTCAAAAGACAAAACTGGGTGTTCATTGATTATTGACCCCTTTGGAAAATGTGGTCACATGCATTTCAGGTGATCATGGCTGAGAGCTGTGGAAGAGCTATCCATTTTTCCAACCATTTTCCCTCCTTACCTTCTATATTTTCCCCTCCAGGGTAGTTTACTGATCTGTTAATTCCCCTTTTCTCCTCCCACTTGCCCTCTTTAGACAGATGACACCGGTGTCTGGGATCTGGGTGGCCTTCTTGGAGAACAAGAGGGACAGGTGAGGCACATCCACCAGTGCCTGTGGTGGAAACCGAAGTCACCGCTGTTCCTTTCCTTCAGCATCATCCATAATGCCGTCATCTGGTCTCTGTGCAAGGGACGGGCAGACACCGATGGCCTGCCTCCTTGTGGGTTGTGTATTATCAGCAGTTTCATAACAAAAGAGTTTAAGGCTTGACTCCAGCTCTACTTTTGTGTTGGTATCACTGACGGGTAATTGTGTGACCTGTTTAACAGTGTGACTATACAATCTGTGGTTATTACCATGTAAGAGACACTACATACTTTTGTAGAGACTGGGAGGTTTTTGGGAAAATTGCATGTGTGAAATATAAATGAATGCATAGAACTGCATTTTGCACACACGTGCACGCGCACACACACACACACACACACAAGCGTGGATCTAGTTGCAAGCTCTGCTCCGTAAAAGTGGTGTTGATTTTAAAAGTGTTGCTGCTGCCTTCTGCTGCCTCTTTGCTGTCACAGAGGTAAGGAGCACCAGAGCGCTTGCTCTGCAGGGTACCAACAGCTTCGCACTTTGCATTGCGTGGCTGGAGGGTCACTGAGCCCGGTGTCACCTGCCAGGAGCAGATTTGCTCTTCTGCTGCTAGCAACCTTGTGGTAGTGACCTGGCCCTTAGGAAAAGGTGCCTCTGTTTCCATGTAGATAGAAAATATTGCACTGCTGGGATAGCGGTTTAGCTAGGACAGTGAAATTATGTCCCTTGTTTGGGACCGCTGAGCACTACCATCATTCATGTGGTAGTTATTTGGGATCAAAGTGAGCCCTGGCTGAATTGGCTGGCACAGAGGCTGGGCTGGGCGCAGGGTCTCTCGGTGTGGGGATGGAGCCCCTCTGAGGCATCAAACCATGCAAATCCTTCCTGCTGGCCTCCTCCCTGCCTGGTTTTCCTTTCTGTCTTGAACATCATCTTCTCTCTGAGTTCATCTGGAAGCATTTCTTTCCAATGTTTCTAGAATCCCAGAAGGGGGCTTAATGGGTTCAGCATCCTCCTCATGCAAAGCGTACCTGGTGTGCTGGACGGCTGAATAACCTCTCATGCACTGAGAGCCATTAGCATTTGAATTAGTGACATGAGGATAACAGGCGATTATCCCATTTAACAGCTGTTGAGTGCTGTTAAGGGGACACCTTCAAGAAGAAGGAACAAAAATGTAGTGGATTTTTATGTTTTAGTAAGGGCTTCCCTGCCTCGTATGAATACTGATGTCCTCTCGTGTTTGAAAAGTGGTGCAGTTTCCACAGGGACATTTTATAATCTCTAAACCTCTTCCTTATAAAGAGCTGGAAACCTGAATGCACCCACAGCGCGCCAGCAGACGAGAGTGAGAAAGTGGAACTGTCCCCAAACAGAAAGGGAAGCGGTCCTGGGTATTTGGGAGCCAGGCTAAGCCAAATGTAAAGGGAAGCAGTCATAAGAAAGCTGCAAAAAGAAGCAAAAGTTAAAGAATCCCCTCTGCTCTGGAGCGCTTTCGCTGTAAGGGATGTGTGGGACAGGCCTGACTGCCATCTGCCTTGGTGGAGACGTGGCTGTTTCAAGGGGCGGGATGAGGCAGGCACCAGTTAGAGCCCCTGGAGTGGTATAAAGGATGGACAAAAAATCCTCTTCCTGAGGATTTGGCTAGATGCAGAGAAGTGCTTTTTGAAAGTGTGGGATCTATCATACGTATCGCCTAAGAAAACCCTTTTCTATGCAGGGCATTTATTCAAAAGAAGACTTAAGTGAGCAGGAATTATTACAGTCATCAGCGTAGGTAATGCTGCAATACAGATAAATCTCTGTCATGGTCCATGACTCCATTTCTCTTGACAGTGTGTTAAACAGAAGACAAAATACTGGTCCTCTTCATCCCAAGAAAGTTTTGTCTGGACTCCCGCATCAAAGACCTCCAAACACATCTCCCACTTGGAGCCTCAAACGTGACTCATTTTGAGGGTCTGCCTTTTACACTAAACCGAACAAGCTGAGGCTGCTGCACTTTCACAAGGATTCATCCTGCGCCAGCTCCCACCTGGGTGCTGATGGCTGGCCTCCCAGCCTTCCAGAAGGTCTGGCCGCTCATTCAGGTGCATTGCTGGTGCCCGAACCCATTTCCCAAAGCTGGCTCAGACTGGGTGCCCTGAGATGTTTGTGGAAAGCTGGCTTCCACTTCCCCCCTGACAGCAGCATCTCACAGAAAACAGAAATAAACCCCCCAGGCTTTCGTCTTCAGTGGAGAGGGAAGGGGCACAGCAATGTGGGCAAAGTGAAGTGGCTTTTTTGTTCCTACATGATGCTTTTAAGTGCTGTATCGAGGCAGCAGGGCTGAGTACCCAGGGCTTCTGGGGCAAGGAAAAATGCTTCACAGGAGACAATTAAGGGCTAAGCTGCCTGGAGAGGGACCTTCTTCCCAACCGTCATTCAGTGACTGGCACTGTATTATGAAATCCGAGGGCTCATATCCTTCTAAAAGCTAACTGGCAAAGCTGTCACTGGCCTGCATGCGAGGCTCGGTGCTGAGCCCTAAGCCGGTGGCATGAGGTGTGTCTTGGGGTGCATTAACCCTGCAGGGTGAGAAAATCAGTTTAAGATGGCGGGGTTGTCCCTGGGGCAGAAGTGACGAGAGTGGGCAAACAGAAATATTTCTCTAGCCTTTTCTGTGCAACTGACTGTTTTGGCTTCCTCTAGACTTGAGGGGGATAAGTGTTTTCTAACAAGCCAGAGGAGCCTATAGGGTAAAAGATTTTTCCACATGCCTTTTCCATCTCTTTCAATACCATTTTTGTCATCTCTCTCTCTCTAATCTCTTCTTTCTCTTTCCATAAACATCCTTTGAGGTGGGTGCAGTGGCAACACCCAAGCACAGGTGAGGATATAGAAACATTTATAATGTTAAATAACATTATTCCTATTATTTCCTCCCTAATTATTTTTACCTTCTGCGATGACCACTTATGGTCTAACTAATGTAAGTGTTATTTCCATACCAAGTAGCGGTAGCAACAAAGATGAAGATACCCATTTTTAATGTTACTTGTTTCTAAGCAGGCCCTTTTCGTACCATCCTTGCCACTTATCTGACCATTAAATCTGCAAATGCATGCAAATGGTATTTACTGTGTTGTTACATGTATCTCGAAGCAGATGGTGAGCCAGTACCAAAGCTCACATTTTTACACCTTTATGCAACATCTGGGGAGCTGGATTAAATTTCTGCCCGGCTTGGGGCCTCACATAGACCTCTGCCTCTGTGGCAAGCGCCTCACAACTGCTGCCAACCCCGACCACATTATTTTGCGGTATTTTTCTTCATACAGTATTAATAAAGGAATGTTGACAACACCTCCTCCACCTCCCTGTCCCCCCCACCCCCCAAGTAATATTTCCAAAGAGCCGTGCCAAGGTTTTGAGCCATCGCTGTGTGCGTTGCTGGTGTCTCAGTCACCTGGGTGTCCTCCTGCTTTTTCCATACTAGGTGGCCCGGTTCAGCTGATATTGCAGCATTCCCACGCGCTGCGCGTGGGCTGGGCAGCGAGGCAGATGCGGGGAGCCGGGGGTGCCGCAGGATGGAGCCCAGGGCAGAGGGCTGAGCCCCCTTTGCTCACCGACATGGGAAAAGGAGTGGGAAGCACATCTCGCTGCTCTAGGACGTGAGCCTGTGGAAAGACTCCTCGTGACATTACACCATCTGAAGGGCCGTTGTTAATCACCGTAAGGAGATCAGGCAGGTCTGTCCTGTAACCAGGGCTAGCAGCAGGCTGTGTGGGACTTGGGTGACGCTGAGGACACCCGGAGCTGCTTTGACTCATCCACACGCAGAGCAGGAAGGAGAGGGCAACGGCAGAAGGGCTTCCCAAGCCAGGACCTGAACCGCAGCCTGTTTGAGAGATGCCGAAGCCCGCCTGCCATGGCTGCCCAGGGGCAGCGCCTAATCCCGTGGGCATCCTTGCTGTGCCGTAGCCGCTGACGGCGTGAGGGTCCCATGCCGGCCCGCGGGCTGTGCCACCAGCTCTCACGGTTTGTCCTGCAGGCTCGCTCGTCGCTCCTGGCCATAGCGTCTGCTTGCTGGCCCTGTATGCATCCCCTGCTCAAAGCCTGTGGGGTTAAACGTGGGTGTTGCCAGAAAAAGTGAAACCCACCTGTGGAGTTTCCTTGGGAGAGTCCTCCCCGCTGACGAGTTCAGGAGTGAAGCAGCACTGAAACCTACTCATGTTTCCTTGGGCAACACCCAGGCCTGAGGAAAATCTCCCAGGAGATTGCCCTCAAACACACACACACAGCCCTCATCCCGAAGCTCTGCCCTTCCGCTTGCCACCCAAGAGCAGAGGGTTATTAGGCATAAAGGATTCATTCACTGAAATTTGACCTGCACGGGGTGGATGTCTTCTTCTGGCATCGTTACCGTAGGTCCCCTTTTCAGAGGAGTAGATGTACGATGTATCTGACATCTGCTTTGGGATGAGAAGAATTGCACCTTCAATACATCTGTTTCTCGAGTGGATCTGACATCTTTGTATGGCTGGATGAATTCCTTCACCTCACAAAGCCACCTTTCTCATCTCCACAGCCTTCATTTCCATTCCTCCCCTGCAGCACCCACACTCCTTTTCATCATGTTTGCTCTCTTTTCATCATCACTTTGTTTTCGGAGGCTTCAGCCATGGCTCACTCCTTTCCCATCCGTGTGGTCCTCCTTTGTCCTGCGCAGTGCCTCATGGTGTCACTCTCCCCTCTCCCCTCCTTGGAGCCTGTGCTTCTCCACGATGCTGTATCTTTCTGCCTGTTTTTCTCTGGCATAATATATCGCAATTCCCAATCTTCCTACGCACAGATCCTCACAGTCTCTCCTCCCCACGTCCTCTCTTTATCCCTCTCTCTTCCCCTGGGCAATGGCTTGCTGCCTCTCTGCTGAATTTGGTCTTTGGGAAACACCCGTGCTAATTCCCCCAAGCTCTGCCTGCATAGCAGGCTCCAGCACAGCATGGTTACCCAGCTTAGCTCCCAGCCAGCCAGCAGCCAAGTGCTGGTGGAGAGATCTTCATGGGCAGAAGAAGCAGCTTCATTGGAAAGTTGCCTAGCTGATGGAACTTGTCATTTTAGAGGGGAAAATGGGTCCTGGGACGCACAGTCCTGACACTCTGCAGGCAGCGCACCTCCCTGGGATTCACTGGGCTTCCTTCTTTCTAGAAACATTCCCCACTGTGGCCAAGGCCAGGCACAGGAGTACCATTGCACGTCCCCTGTGTCCTCGACCAAGGACAGGACTCCTCAGGGCCCTTTCTCCAGCAGCTGCTGAGTGCAGGGATCCCTTTATAACCTTATATCTGTCACACAGGGGTGGCATGCAGGGTAGGTAAACCGAAACCCTGCTCTGAAACCCTGGAGCGTGATGCACAGCGGTGAGCTCAGCACAAGGAGCCATACAGGTCAAGGAGAGCTGTCTGGGGAAGACGGCAGTGTTTGGCAAGAGGGTGTTTCCCTAGGCACCACCTCAAAGACGTCTGTCATTTATTTTGGATTTAATCAGGGTACCACTGGCAGCACCGACGCAGACTAAGTCTCAGCATGGTAAGTTCAAAAAAACCATGTGTCTCTACATAGGGCACCCAAGTTTGAATGCGTGGACATCTGCTGGTTTACCTCCAGACCAGAAAAAGCAGTGCCTATTATTTCTTCCTGCCATGGGAGTCATTGCGAAAGGTCTACAAACAGCCTTTACGTAGCCAGAGCGTGCAGCGAGTACGCTCCGGACATCGGTCCTGCGGCTCTCAGCTTGAGGATGCCAGCACGGCGATGTTTCGGAAAGCGTGGCTCCCCGTCGCACTCGTCTACGGCTGCCCTGCTCTCAAACACACACAGAGCATCTGTGGGAGAGGGGAGGTACCCCTCCAGCGCGGGCATCGGCCGGATGGCGGCGTGCCTTTGACCGAGGGGAAAGGAATGCCGCATCTCCCAGTGACTGAGACAGCTTGGGTGGTTTTTGCACATCGGAAGCTCCTTTAAATGTGTTTCCTCCCACCGCCCGGCCTTTTGTTTTTCAGCCATGCTCGATGCTGGCAGTTGGAAAGCTGAACTCCCCAAAAGTGAACTTCCTCTCCTACTATAAACTGACCCTCGGGGGTTGCTATAGTGACTGGAGAGGGGCTAGTGAGCTGTGTAAACACTCCCTCCCTCCCTCCCGCTTCCCATCACACGGCGCCGGAGAGGCCGAGCCATGGGATGCGCGCAGCAACCTGGATTATGCAGGCAGTTGTGAAATGCAAACCCAACAATTTCTCTGCTTCCTCCCCGCTTCCCCCGCGGGGAGGCAAACGCAGCAGGCGGGTAGCAGGCACAAACACGCCCGTCCCTGACGAATTCGGGCACACGGCGCGGTACCGCAGAAACCAAACCCAGACACTCACCTGGGGAGCTTGAGCAAGATGGGGAAATCTATGGCGCAACTGGATCCTCTGCAACATCTGATTCCTGTGGCCTCGCTAACTGTTGAGCTTCCAGCTGTGCGGGGGGAGCAGTTTGGTACACACGCTCTCACAGCTCCTTCCGTGTAATTAATTCAAACAGTCAACTGAGTGTGAAATCCACCAGTTTCTGGGTCCTCTATTGCTCACTTTGATGTCGGCTCTTCCTCTTTCATTTTCTTCTTCCTTTTTTTGAAAAATGCATTTCATTCAAGTCTGTAGCTGACTCTCTGAGTCACTTTCCAAACACTGATGCTTGTGTGTGACCGTATCCATCCCCATAAAAACGGGTCAGGTATTTCAGCAGCAGTATCTGGGTGACACACTGAAGCACCCGCGGAGGTGTTTCCCAAGCAGTGCAGGGTATGCATCCCCTAGGGCCCCTGCAGATGTTCTTCCAAAACAGCAGGTACTGCTTAGCCTGGGATTTTGAGAGAGGTGAGTGAAACCACCCTGCCAGGAGGAGGTAGTACCGGCTCTGCTCCCACCATCTCTGATTTCCACCACCATCAGACCTTCAGACTAACGCAGCCATCCACCCCGTCTCATTAACGAGGCCTCCCCTTCCCCGCTGTCCCCACGGCACTGCCTGGCAGCGGCTCACCGGGAGCCCGGTCCCTCTCCCCACGCCTGCAGCCAGGTCTGGCGTAGAAATGCAGAAGGGCCCTGGCCCCGAGCTGCTGCATTAAGATGTATCTTGCTGGGTTCCCGATGAGAGTGATGTCTTCAAGAAATAAGGTTGCCGTCCCACCACAAGACATGCGACTGCTTCGAAAAGCACAAAGCACATCGTCTCAAAGGTTTGTAAAATGATGCCCCTGCTCTGTGCCACCAGGAGGGCCCATTCAGAAGCGTCAGGCATCCTGCAAAACACCCGTCTATGCCAACTGCCAATACACACTTTTATTATTAAGAGACTTCCTGGCACAAAGATGGATGGATTTAAGTCATCCCATCGTTGTGTGCCTGGGTGTCATTGACCAAGATGATCAATAGGTACCTTCGATCGGAAACGTAGCTCTAGAGTCACAGGCTGTCTGGGGGTTCCCTGAATTTCCACCCTTTCTGACACATCTGAGGGTGTACACAACCTCTCTTAGCAAAGATACTGGCAGAGGCGGGAGAGAAGGAGGTTTCTGGATGAGTCCTTGTCTGTAATCCTAAACATGTCCCTATAATCCCAGCCCGTGACTCAGAGCTGAGGGGATGCAGCGGGTCGGTGTGGCCCACTCGTCCACTGCAGTGAGTCATTACGCCCCAAAGAGAAAAGGAGCCTTAAAGCCTCACTCTGATCCCTGTGAACGATGGCAACGAGACATGTTGCACAAAGTACGCTAAATCAAAGGCAATTCTGTTATGCAATATGTTACAATACCCGGTCCCTATAGTGTCTCACTTAACAGATGGCAGGAGCTCAGTCTGTTTAAACAGGGTTTTCTGAATCACTCGCAGAGGCAACTGAGAGGCAGGCAGAGGCAGAAAGCGACACACAGCTCAGAGCACCTTCTAGATCTCGGTGGCTTTGCGCTTCTCCATTCACGCTGTGTCTGCCTCGATATGGCATTTAAAAATAAATCAGCTGAATTAGTCACCATGAGTACGTGGTCTTTCCTGCTCCTGTCAAAGGAGCTGCTGGACTCTCCATTGCTGGCTCCCAGAGCATCCCAGCATCAAGCAGTGCTGTGAGCCTGCCTGGGCTCGATGCAGAAAATGTGGTGAAACTGGTAACGTGATAACGACACCAATGGTCCCTTTTTCCCTGGAATTAACATCACAGAAATAAACGGCCTGCAATGCCCTCATTCACCTAGGGGCTTAGAAAGTGTGAAGTGGGCCACATGTATCTGTGAGTAGCTGGGGGGGAAGGGAAGCAGGAGGATAGGCAAATCAGATCTGTTTTGGCAGCTCTGATGATAGTTCGAAGACTGCCATTCAGGCAAGTTTATCAGTTTTCTTTGCAAGAAATCTTAAGCCAGATTGGCCCTGATGAAGGACGGGACAGCCTCAAATGATGCAGCATCTGAATTATGTCCACAGAAGCAGTTAACAACCTGGACGCTTTACGAGTTACAGAAACCTCTGCAAACCTCAAGAGACTGGGGGTCTTTTATGCAATTTTTGATAATTCTGCTTGGGATGCCAGATTTGGGGGCCTCACAGAAAACAGCACTAGTTAGTTCTCCGAGCCCAGCTCCCCAGCGCCAGGGCTGCATCTCAGCCGAACGCTTGGTGTGGCAGGGAGGCATGAGTAAGGCACCACCTGAAGTCACCTGCGGTCTCAGCGTAAGCGCGGTGTGCACTAAGGAAGCCTGAAGGAAGACAGCGTGAGGGAGCTTTCAAGCCTTTCCTGCATCTGGCCCCCATCCAGCTGCGAATGGTCCAGGGATGCCCTTTCCAGATGTGGACTGACACCGTGGCTGTCCAGGGAAGCTGAAAATTGCCGGGGGAGGGAAGAGGAGAGGAGGCGTTACTAGCACGGTTCAGCTGAAAAATGAGGGGAGGTTTGGGAGGCTTCTGCGAGGTCTCCCGGCTGCAGGGAGCATGTTTTTAGAGGTGCCTCCGGCTGTGGATTGCGAACGGCCGGTCGGCGCTGCGGTCGGCCGCTGCTGCCTCCCAAAGCCGCAGCAGCGTTGTCAAGCTGCAGACGTGCAGAACAGCTCACGCCAAGGCTGCGCGCTCACAGGTGATCTTCGGTCTGTACATTTTCCAGCGGAGCTGGCAGCTCCTCTTGCGGTGTGCATGCTTCGTTGGCTACCCAAAGAAGGAACTGGGCGGGCGTCGATCCAGTTGAGGCGGTTTCGAGGAGCGAAGGCAGGAAGGAAAAATACCAACTTTGACATATGTTGCTCCCTGCAGGTCTCTCTTATTATAGCCTGGCGGGATGTCAAGGTGCACAGACACAACCCAGAGCTGGAACACCCGATGGCTGCTTCGCCTCCTGTCCCACCCCTTTCACACAGGCAGGAGTGGCAAACCCGTATCTGGCATACCAGGAAATCCTGGTTCTCGCTATTATCAAGGAGGGAGTGCGCAGTTATACAACCTCAAGCTGCCATCAGCGGGACCCGCGGGAGGGAGGGGGGGAATAGTTCACTTGGAAAGGAATGCTGCAGTGTAGGGCAGTGGTTTTGACATGCTGGAGTGAAACTTGGCATAGGGGAACTGAGGGAATTCGTTTGCCTGGTAGACGTGGCACTTGAGCAAGAGATTAAATGAAATGGCAGTGGAAATCTTGAGAGATCTTGAGAGGCGGCGAGTTAGCACAGGGCATGAGTCTGCAGCCCTTAAAGCAGGTTTCACCATGCCGGGTGTCCGTAGCTTTCTAACAACTCTTATTTATCTGACTCCCTAGCTCTTTTGTCCCACCAGCACACACGAGAAGCCAGCTATGTGCATAGTCCTACCCGGGGTAGGGCCTCTAACTTGACAAGAAGAAATGAAGACCCAGAGTTCAGCGGCCTGAAGTGTTTGTCAGCTGTTTGCGATGGCAGAAATCTACTTACTTTTCTGAGAATATTTTTCCACTCTAGTGTGCCAGGAAGAATGTAGCGTGGCATAGCAGCCATCCAGAACGATGGCAAATATTTGTTCCTGGTAAAAATTTGCTTGCCACATGTCTTCATTCGCAGCATATACCCTGTCTTGGAGCAAATGGGGGGGTCTGGGGTGTCCTTCTGAAATGTCACTCCTTAAGGACTGAGTCTTAAAGAGAGCACTTATGTGGAAAGGCTGGGAGAAATACACATGTGCACCAAGAAGAATTAGGTGTGCATTGGATTAACACCTTTCATTCCCCCTCCTGCCAAGGGCTTGACATCGAAACAAAACACGTTAAACCTTCCTCTTCATGGATTCTTTCTTCTGGGGCAAGTTACCCGTCGCTCGCTTTCATGCTGTGCTTTCAGCCGTTGTTTTTGTAGTCTGTCAGCACAACCTTGAGAGAAAGGACTTTGGCTGAGAGCTGAACACACAGTACCAGCTGTACTGATTTCCATCTCCTGGTAGCAGTGGACTTTCACACTGTGCCTTCTTCGCCTCCCCCAGCTGAGCTGAAATCTCTCGCCAAAGTTTCTGCTCTTCTGCGCGGCTGAATTGACTCGGCCACAAGAAGCAGTGGGTTTAGGCTCCTGCAGCCCCGCCGTCAGGACGGGAGCCCCTTGGCAGGGCGCAGGCAGCCACGTGGGATGAGGGGCTGAAGGCATCGGAGGAATGTTGATGTTCCAACAAACTTTGGGATGAGCGAGGGAAGCTGGAATGCGTGAGCGGATCAGAGAAAAGGAGGAAGCGAGCAGAAAAGGGAGATACCATGTGATAGATGGGAAGGAGAGCAGAAGGGCAGTGTAAAATCACACAGGGGATGGGCAGGATTTGAAGAATAAGGGCAATAAAAGATGAGGGAGTGTTATAAGTGCCTGACTCTCTGGGGAGCTGGTAAGAAATTGGGCCTCCCTCCGCCCCCATCTCTGACTTGGACTGTATTTTGAAAAGAAAAAGAACCCCAAAGTTATTTTAGTGACTATCATTTTTTTTGTTGCAAAATAGTCAGGTTCTTGAACTACGATTTTTTTTCTTTGCATTCCTCGGGTTATATCAGTGAAGCAGATTAAAAACAAAAGCACCATATTTTGCACTTTGTCATGTGCTTTGCTGCCCTGTCCTTTTCTCCTTTCTGTGACGCTGGCAAGGAGAGGTGCAAAGCACAGACTTCTCCTCCTCCTCAGCAGGGGTTTTACACTGACCTCGTCACCCGTGTAATGCAGTGTTGTTACCTGGCAGTTATGATGCTCTTTAGCCTTAAACAAAGGTTTGTATGAGACACAGGCCCTTTGTGTGAATAGAGGGAAATAGGATGCAGAAATTGGGTAATGCCGGAATAGCCGCGTGCCTGGAACAAAGGCTTGGAAGGGTAATGTGGGAAGGGGGAAGCTCCAGCCTCTTCCTCAAACATTCTCTGGGCACTGGGACACGATCTGGAAAGTCCTCCCTGTCCTAGTGTCACACAGTTGCAAGGTCTCTTCATCCCATCAGGTGGCCTGCAGATACCGGTGACCACCGACTCCTTTCACCTGCTTCCCCTTGGAAAAGGGTGTAAAACTGTATTTCCACCCTGCCTCCTCTCTTGCTGCTGTTTGTCCTTCCAAAGCGTACCTAGCGCACCTATTTGCTCTGGCAGTGTGTTGATGAACTTTTATTTGTATCCCAGGGGACTTGTAGGAATTAGGGTCGGCTTGACATGAGTGGAGTACTGTACAGAGATATTTACAGCTGTTTGCAATGCTTGTATTGAGTATGAGACCAGCAGCAATTAGGATCCAGGCCAGTGCCTTCAGTGAATAATGGTCTTGGTTACTTGGAAATATCAGATGGCTTCAGCTTTATGCAGTTGCTATGAGGAAAAAAAGTTAAGTAAACAAAGAAAAAGAATAAGAGGAGGGAGTGGTGTTTTTTTTATTGGCATAGTCAAGAAGGGCAGTCAAAAAGAGAGAAAGAAACTGGAAAACAATACCCTGGGTCTTCTCTTGGAGCCCACAGCACAGAACAGACATTTTCTTTGCGCGCTTTGATGTTCAGTATCCTTCTCCATGAGCACTTTTGGTTCCTGTCCCTCAGAGACCTTCCTTGGAGGCCAGTTTTCTTATCTGGGTGCCACACTGTTAAGATTTTTTTTCTAATGCCTAACATACGATCTTCATCACCAGGCAGTCCTGGGACCTCATCCCTGCGAAGCCTCCATGGCAGTACTCAACAGCATGTCCCTGGGGCCAGCACTCAGCAGTTGTCCCTCTTTTGTGTCCAAATAGTCCACCTGGCTTCTTCTGGGGTTTTGAAGATGGGAGATCCTGAGATGGGACTCTGAGAGGTGATTATTTCTGGAGGCCTTCCGGAGCCGCTACACTGCCTGTTGCGTAGATGCCTTCCTCTCCTATAGATAGGGGAGAAATGCTTTCAGGTTCCTTTTCAAATTTCAGATTGGAGATATTTTAATGTTGTCTTTCCTTGGACAAATAAGATAACCTGAGGGAACCGATTATGCCACATTTCTTGGTGTCTAGCTGTGGAAACAGGCACTCGGCCACTTTTGCTAGACCGGCCCCAGAGTTTGTAGTCTTTTACGCTTATTCTCCTGACTGGCAGTGTGGGTCTTGGCTGGACCCCGGAGCTGTGCAGGTAGCTCCTGCGAGTCGGGGGCCACCACCTGGATTTTTGGGGTCGTCTCTCTTTTCTGGTGCAGACCAGACCTGAGCACAGAGGTGGGCACAAGCCTTCCGCAGCACGCCACTGTTCAGAAATAAAGCGAGCCCATTTTGCCACCCCGCAAAATCCCCTCTGAGGACTCTGAGGTGCGGCAGGACTTCTCCTCCTCGCAGCTTGCTTTTCCTGCCCGCAGCAGGGGTTGCCTCCTCTCGCGGCGTTCCCCGCTGTGGCCCGCGTTTCCCTCTGGAGATGCAGCCTGTAATGAGATCAAGATGGAGGGGCAGCCTTTTAGCAACCCTTCGGCCCGCTCTAGCAATGGAGGAGGGCTGCCAGTGCACCCGTCAGTGGGACGAGGTCCGGGTAGTCTTGCCTTCTAGCAACGATGGAGCCGGTCCTTCCAGGGCAGTGTACTCTCGCTTGCGATGACACCAAAAAAGCCTTGGCTCCTCGCAGGCTGCTGGCACACACGGCTTGCTAGAGCACTGGCAAGTTTTTAAGGTTTTGTCAGATGGGAACAGTGGTGGAGAAAAGAAAAGTGAAACCAGATGTTTTTCCTTACGGTTGCTTCATATTCGTATGGGGGGAGAGAAGAGAGGCCATAAAAATGTCATAACCCTTGATCCCTGAGGCTCAGCATTATACTCTGCAAAAGCCAGTGCTGTAAATCCGCACCTCCGCCTCGGCAGCCGCGGGTCCTGACGGGGCGAGACTGTTGCGATAGCTGGCGGGGGGAGAGCCTTTGTATTTGTCAGTGTAAACTGGAGGAAAAAGCCTTTTGGAAGTTAACGCCGATAGGCTACTTTTATGGAATGAGTTATTTTTTCAGATTTCTCTGGGGATGCATCGGTGCCGAGTCCTGAGGCTGACCGGCAGGCTTAGAAATTTGGGATGTGTCTGCACGGCAATCAATCTACCCTGCAGGCTGTGCCGACGGAGCAGAGTTTTAACTTTATCCTCCCCAGCCCGGGCTCGCCTGTCAGCGCAGCCAAGGCAGTGCAGCGCTGGGGTGAGGACTCACCACCAAAGCATTCACCTAACTTGCCCGGCGGCGTTTTTGCAGCCCTTGCTGCCCTGCGCTGCTGCAGCCACACGCATCCCTGTCACCTCGGGCACGCAGCCTGGGTACCGCCGCATCCCAGTGCAGTGCCGGCAGCCGTGTAGAAGCAGTTCTGGTCAGACGGTCTGGCTGGTACCAGAGGAGAGCTGCTAGGAAAAGTCCGACTCCAGTCATTACTGGTTTTGTATCAGAGAGGCTGCTCGTTGCAGCCAGAAAACAACGGTGAGGAGTGCCAGGCAGCCCCTTTCCATGGAAATATGTGCTTGGGTGAACGCGGGGATGGAGGAGAGGAAATGGAAGTTGTGTACACACGTGCTTCGAGCCAAACAAGGATTTAAACAGAATGCTGCTAGGCCTTTTCTGCCCTGTACAACAAGGACTGTGATAACTGGATATTTTTTCTTGATAATTCGTGATATTTCCATGCTCAGTTTCTGCCTACATGTCAGCAGCGAGGAAAGGCTTTCCCTAATCTGATGCAGACTGTACGGGTGCACATCTGCTTTGCAGGGCCTGGGGTGGGACGTGAATTCAGCTGCCAGCCCAGACTCTGAATCCGAATTTCCCTGCAAGGTCAAAAGCGGCTAGGTTTAGCCCTATTTCGGGGGTATGAGCTGTGTTACCTCCCATAGGATTCAGGTAGTTTGCTGTGCTGGGCAATGTATAGTTGCAGCACTACTTGTGCTAATGGGTGAACAGGAACGAGAACAGCATGAAATGTGGGGAGTGTATGGAGAGGGCAGTGGGCTTGAACTCAGAAGATTTCATTTTGGATCTCAATTCAGCCAAAGACTCCTGTGGTTTCTGTGGTCAAATCGTGTAAACCAGCTTTTGGAGCCTTCTGCCCTTTTGCAAAAGAAGCAAGCTGCCCTTGGTAGTCTCTGGTGGGCCCTGAGATTGCATGCTGCTCAGGTATTACGACAGCGTGGCCCAACGGGTTAGAATAATTTTTTGAAGTATCTTCCTATGGGGGTTAGTTATCCTGCAAAATAATTTCATGGAATGACCGCAGTTTTCTTTGACTTTGCAACATGTTTTACTCACAAAGTGACTAAAAGTTTAGTCTCTTTGTGACAGGAATTGAAGATGTTTTACCTCACTGCCTGATTTCTCTTCTCCATCGCCACACCAAGTGATGGAAAACTGGAGACATTTGCAAGCTGCCTGGCATTGTCGTTGCACTACTTGCGTGAACGCTGGCATCCTGGTGCACTGCAGCTATCAAAAACAGATTATTCTGCAGGCAACTATGCTTCCACCAACTTTGTATTGACTGGGAAGTTCTCAGAGAGATGCAGTTCTTCTGGTCCTTCATCACTGATCATGTTTTCTAGACCTCTGGTCTATCTCACGCCTCTCTTCTGGACTCTTTCCAGTTGGTTGGTGTTGAAGTGTTGTATCCAAAACTAGAGAGCAGTCCAGCTCCCGCCTGGCTAGTCCTGGGTGGGAGGATTACTCCACTTGTCCCGAGGGCTTTTCTCCTGTTTATACATCCAGCACGTTGTTTGCCTTTTTCCTAACGGTGTTGCACTGTGGACTGACATTCAGCGTACGTCCCTGATCCTCCCCTGCAGAGCGTGTACCGAGATGGTGGCGTCTCCATCCTGGATCTGGGAACTGACGTATTTCTCCCAGCGTATAGTTCCTTGTGCTTGGGCCACTTGAAATGCACTCTCTTTTGCTGTGACCATTTCTTCAGTTTTCCTGTGGTTAATGGAAAGAAACTTTTATGATTGATTCAGACAGTTGATCAATGTTCATCTGGGGGAGGCCAGCTCGGGTGATGGAGCTGTGGCAGGCCAGAGCACCGGGAGACAGAGGCAGATGTTACGGGCAAGACTGAAATGTAATGGCTGATGTTACAACGCTCGGTTGTGAAAATACTACTTAGCTCTGTCAAGGGATGGGTGTTGCTGACCGGTTTTAGAAGTAATTACAAAAGATTGCCTGGTTGTAGAAATGAACGTAAGAATAGTTTTGCATCTCTCTTTGAGTTAGGGAGTTAGTAATAGCCAGAGGGTGAGGATTTCGTGTGCGTACCTATTATCACCTGGCATTTTGCAAAATGACTGAAAACTTCAGCCAGTTTGCGAAATGACTGGTTTCACAACACGAGAACATAAATGTATGTGCCTTAAAAAGCTACTGTAACTGAAGCGGAGCAGTAACTCAACAGCACCTTTGAGTGTTCAGTGAGAGACGGAATTTGTCTGAGAAGAGAGGAGTCCGCTCCCTCCGTCAGCTATTATTCCTGTCCCTGTTGCAGCTGAGCACTTTGCGGCCATTAGAAAGGACAGAAGAGCCTTCAGACTCCCGTTAACCTGGAAACTCCCCTAGTACTGCATTTTTTTTTTTTGCTGTTGTCAGAAAACTCTTCCCCTTGCACCCAGCTGCTTCTCCCTTCTCCTTTTGCTTCAGTTCAGCGCAGCAGAACTTCTCCAGGATTAAAAAACACTCCTTCTGCCATGCAAGTGTTGGGAGAGGAGAGTGATTGCTGGGCAACTGATGAGCTGGGGTGAAACAGTGTTGGGAAAGAGAGCACAATGTTCTTTTCTTTTTATGGAAAGTGATATATTACTATAGACCACAGTAATCCAAGGTCTGCTCTTAGCTACTTCACGATTAGCGAACAGGCCCCACTTGTGCTGTACCAACCGTTTGTGCAGCTGTGGTAGGCACGAGGATGTCAATTAATCTTGATTTGTGCTATAGGATTACTTCATACGAGAGGAAATTTACCGGGTTTGGTTTCAGTGTATGTAGATGGACATCACGCTATCTTTGCAGGGAAAGCACAGGCTTCTGCTGTGCCAGGCGAGTCACTGGTCCTCGCTGGAACTTCCCTGGCAAATTCCCTCTCTTCTCGGCAGCCCTAACTCGGTCTAAAAGATGGAGCAATCGGCACACAGTACAAACTGTTTCGCAAACTTTGCCCAGTCTGTCCCTGTGTCACACCCATTTTAGGGAAAAGAAAAATAAGGCTTTTGCTCAGCCATATAAACGATTGTAATTATTATTTGCACGGCAGCTCAAACTTTGTGAGATGCAGGGTAAACACAGAACAGGTGAAGCCCTGGTTCTGCACCAGAGAGCACAAAGTCTGCGTAGATAAAAACCCCCAAAAGATAAAAAAGATGCCGGCAAGCACACCCTCCGAGAACAGACATGTGTTGTCTCTTAATATTTCTTCCGCCACCATCCTCCATCAGAGAAAAATGAATTTACCTTCAAAACTGCAAGGCTCAGAGAAATAAATAAACAGCAAACCACAAAGGTGGTATTCTTCTTACTGGCTTCTTTTGCAAGGTGATGTTTGTGCAGAAGAACGAAGCTCTTGTCTCTGAGGTGTGACGAAAAACTATGGAATAATGTGACTTGTGACAAAATCATGAGACCCGCCAAACTGTTTCTCAGCGCGGTGCCCAAGTGTACCTGTTCTCCTTCTTTATCCCACATCCCAGCCCCTGCTGCATGAAGCCCACGCTCCCCAGGGACCAGGCTGCTCTGAAATGGGTGCCGGGCAGCACATGCTGGCCGATCTAGTCAGTACAGGTCAAAGCAGGGAAGCGGGAGCAGCAGGGCCTTCGGCAAAAAACCAGTTCGGGGATCTGGAGATCCGGCTGCCTTTGTGAGCCGGGGCCGAAGTCCTTGCTGCGCTGCGATTGCTCCCTGCCTGACCCAACTCGGCTGCAGCTAGCTCAAGTATGCCAGTCACGCCGATTGTAATGTGGAGATCACTGTGTGCAAGCCAGAGGAGAAAATAGCTGGGCAGATGGTGCTATATTAAGGAGAGCGTCTCAGAATTGTCTGCTGGGATTCTCTGGGGGCGAGGGCCCGTCTTGGCCTTACTTGCTCCCTGCCTTCCCCAGTGCCTCCTTCTCTTCTGCCCCTTTTCTCCCTTATCGAACCTCCCTCGCCCAGGAAGCCGTGGGGTGACGCGCGGCCGAAGAGGGTGCTACCTCCGGCTGGAATTTGAGGGGAGATGAAACGCGGGCGTACGCAGCCTGCGCCCCAGCTGCGTCCAAGCGAGCCGGGGGCCCCTCGGTTCCCACGCCCCAGTCCCGCTCCCTGCTCCGCCACAGGTCCCAGGGCAGGACCCAGGCGCAGTTTTCTGCCGGGATGGGCTGGCAGGGCCGAGGGAGGGCCTCCTCATCTTCCTTGTCAGCAATCAGCTCGCTTCTCCACGGGGGAAGGACTTGCAGCAGCATGTTTTTCTTCCTCCTCTCCCAGCCTCAGCTCCTCTCCTTCCCCCCCCCACCGCTCCCAGCCCGTACCAGCCCCGCTCCTCATCCCTGCCAGTTGTCCCTGCCTTCCCTCCCAGCTTTCCCCTCCGGTTCCCAGCTAAGCTCCAGCGAGCAGGGGCAGCGGGCAGGGGCGGGGAGGACGGTGACAAGAGCCAGCTGCCGGCCGCTCTCCGCAGCTCGGAGAGTGGCCCCTAGTGCCCGGGAGCAGAGCGGGGCCGGGCACCCGGTCCCCCCTCGGCAGGTCGGGGCGCAGCCCCCCGGGGGGGGGCACCCACAGGACCCGCCTGGAACAGAAAACAAACGGGAGGAGGAAAAGGCGTGGGCTGGCCATGCCGTTGGAGGGCCTGAAGGTTGGTTTGTGGCTTCGCAGCAGTGCCCTTAAACTTCTCTGGGGGCACTGAGAATATTTCCTAGTGCGGGGGGGGGGGGGGGGGGGGGGGCTCGAGGAGGATGGGCAGAAGCTCCCCTGCCCCATCTCCTCCCCCAGCCCCACTGGAAAGCAGAGCCCAGGCATCGCATGGCTTTTCCAGCCCTTCGAAACATCCCGTTGGACAGTATAAAGAAGGTAGCTGAAAGCGCGCGGAACGGTCATCCTCCTTTATCAGTGCAGGCATCTGGTGTTTGGGGGGCTCAGAAAGTGAACGGAGCTGTCTGGGCAGATGCGATACGAGCTCCGGTGCGGTATGTCTGCGCTGTGGCTGGGATCCCTAGCTGGCCACCGCAGAAAACTGGGCCGCAGAGAAGCCCTGGAGTTGCTTTAAGTAATGGGTGCTCAGAATCCTACATGTGCAGAGAGGAAACTGGCTCCTTTCACCAGTCAGAGGGTGGAAGGATCAAAGATGGAAATACTGGGACTGATGGTGGTGTGTGTCAAAAGGGATGCTGGAAGATAAAGCAGCACAGCAGCCGCACGGGAACAATGAGGCAGTCACTCAGAGACGCTGCAAAAGCCATGTGGGACAGTGGCCATCGTTTGCTCTTTATAGCACACATCTTAGTTGGTTAGCTCTTCTGTTGCAAGAATAATTTTACGGTCCGTAAACAGTTTTCATGACGCTCCTTTTCCACGCAGCCCTTTCACAATGTCTTTTTCCCTATTAAACTTGACAGGTTTTTAAGTGTAAGATTGTCACAGAAAAAGAATCTTGATTTTTTCTGGCTCTTGAATATTTAAAAAATCTTGTCGACAGCATTGCTCCCAAATAATTTTTTTTTCAGTTGCGAAAATATGATGCCTCTGAGTTTATATCGTGTGCTTCTTCATGTCACTGTTACCGAGTATTCTTTTGCCCCAGCACGTCGTGGTCCTCTCAGGACCTAGTTTTGATTCTGAGTCCACGAGGAAAGAGGCAGGCGAGGCCTTTGGCAGCCTGATGTAAAGCGCCGGTGCTTGAGAGAGGGAAGTACTAATTCTGTTGTAGAAAGCGATGTGACATGCCATCTGCACAATGCGGGGCAGTTATGGTCATTCACGTTCAAAAAAGATTGATTCACGCTGGAACAGGTGCAAAGAAAGGCAGCAGGAGGATTAGGGCATTGGAGAGCTGAGGTTATAAAAGTAGACTAAAAGAGCTTGGCTTATTTAGTCCAGCACCATGAAGGCTGAGAGAGGGATATGATCGCTCTCTATAAATACATCCTGGAGGTTAATGCTAAGGAGGAAGAGGAGCTATTTCAGTTAAAGGACAATGCTGACACAAAACCAAATGGGCATCATAAAGCTGGCCTGCAGAAACCGAGGTGGGAAGTTAGGTAGATGTCAGGCGTTGCAAAGCGGCCGGCCGCTGGCAGGGTGAAGGCAGGCTGAGGGCTGGGGGCTCGGGCAGCTCGCGGGGCGGCTGCATTGCTCCGGCGACCCTTGCACGCAGGCTGGGCGCAGCAGCCGTGGGCTCGTGGCACCCTGGCGGGAGACATCTGCCCGAGCCTGTTGGGTGCAGTGCTGGGCAGGTGGCACAGCACTTCTGTAGCTCCCATCCTGCCTGGACCCTGAGGGCACCGGCAGCCCTGATGTCCCTGCCCCACGGCCCAGGACCCCACGTCAGCCCCTGCCTCAGCGACACTCCCTGTCCCCGTCCCCATCCCCGGGGAGATGCCTGATGCTGGGGGCTGGCGCTCCCTGGGCCTGGGGGGGCTGTGGGACAGGCCCCCCCCCCCCCCAGCCACATTAGCCCCACTGCCAGGGGTGAGCAGCGCGGGGCCGTGCCGATCTCCACGCAGGGCTTTTACCAGCCACCCCCACCCCCCCCCGGTCACCACAGCCACAGTAGTCTCAGTTTACCTGCCCGGAGAGGGAAGAAGCGCCATTGAGATGGGATGCGCTGGCGCCCGCTTTGTTTTGTGGCTGGGGGAGGAGAGGTTTTCCTGTAATGGCTTCAACGGGGGATTTTGGGGTATGGAAGGAGGCGGCTGCCCCGGCCGTGGGGCCAGGGCCCGGGAGCGCAGCCGGCTCCCCAGGGCTGATGCCACAGCAGCGTGGGGCATCCCCAGGAGGCCGCGGACATTTTGTTCCTGGCGCGGAGAGCGGTCGGCCGCTGGAGTTAGCCCATGGCCGAGAAGCTCTCTCTGGGTGTGTCTGTCACTTGAAATCACTCACATCGCGGTGTGCTTCAAATCCCTGACTTGCGCTTCAGATCTTGCTGCCTAAAAATGTTGGCAATGCGAGTGGCCGAGTGAGTTGCTCTTGGTGATGGGAGCCCAGTGGAGACGCGCTTGCCAGTCGGGCTTTATTTCCACCCCGTGCCACACGCTCGCTGAGAGTCTTCACCGTTGGACCAGTGGGATGGAGAGGAGCTGCCAGTGAAACTGTGCCTCCTGCCGAAGGGCGCTCGGCCAGGGCAGGAGCCCTGCTCTCCCTCCCCAGGAAGATGTCGCAGCTTGCTCTCGGGATGCTTTGCAAGCACGGTGCTCTGGAGAACACCCCACCTTCAAGTGGCCAGGCCACCCGCCTGAGGACGGGGTGACATAAAGCAATGGAGACCATACCTAGCTGGCAGGGTCAGCTTTTATTGATCCTTGCAAAAAAAATAACGTCAGGGACACAAGTATCCTAGCTCGTGTGTTTTGGGGCTTCCCCTCCCCCCCTCCCCCCCCCTTTTCTATTTTCGTTGCTTGAGGGTGAGGGCAGCCCATGGGATGAGTATTTCACTTCGGACTTCCATTCAGCTGTTAAGTCAGGATGTTTGCCAGAAGTGTAATTCTTTCTTGTATCTCCAGGATAATAGCTGGGCAGGATGGTGGATGGCTCATTCAGGACGAGACATTACAACACTTTTATTCCTGGCATAGGATGGTATGTGGCTGTGCTGCCTGTGGGTAGGAGCTTGGCTAACAGTGCTTCTTCAAGGAGGTTGTTTTTTGTTTTTTTTGTTGTTGTTGTTGTTGTTTTTTTTTGTTTTTTTTTTTTTTAATTAAACACCTCTTCTCTTGCTTTGCCCGGTGAGTTCTGCCGGTTGGGACATCCTGTATCAGAAAGGGACCCGTCAGTGGATGTGTCAGATACCTGCTGCCCTCTAATGGCTGCCTGTCCCTGCGAGCCTTGGGACAGCACAGGTTCTGTGCATTCAGTGAAGGAAATCTGCTTAGCTCAGAGCTTTTTCCAGCAATTTCATAGCATGGGACAAATCTCTAGAGACAGAGTGTGGCGAGATCTCTTAATTACTCTTCATGGTATAACGTGCCTTTTCCTCTTCCTCACACCCAGTGCAAACCCCATCTTTTGCTCCGTGCTTCTGCCACATCCCATCCCGCTTTGATTCCTGTTAGGGAAATACGTGCCTTTCCTAACAGCTTTAGGTGCGGCTTAGAGGGTGGACAAGGAAGAACAGCAGCAGCGCAGCCCTTGAACTCCATCAGCTTTCTGCAGACCACAGGCGACCTGCAGAACATGGTCGGAGAGACGCTGCTCTGGACTTGCCAAACACTTGGAGGGAGTTCAGACGGCTCTGTTTGTGAAATGCTTTACTGTGGTAACGAAGACACACAGTGTCAACTTCTGCTAGTTCACTACCAGACATGTAATAATGTCTGCTCTGTTCTGAGAAAGCTATCGGTGCCCTTACTGCCTTGTTGACTTAGAGGGATTACATTTCTTACCGATGGGGGACCATGCAGTTCCCTGCTGAATGGCTTGCTGCTGCTTATCTGCGGGCAAGGTACAGCATGTTGCTCCCTCAGGAGCATTTCCTGAATCAGCACGGGCTCCCTGAAAAGCCCGGTTCTCATGGAGCGTTGTGGAGTTCTGGTTTTCTCCCCCAAACCAAAATCTTTAAGACTGTCTGGAGGTACGCTGCTGTATTGGAGCAGTACGAGGGAAGCAGTAAGATATCTGGAAGGAATTTTGCAGATGAGTTAATGATCAGTGGAGTATGAAGAATGGTACCGACACAGCCTGCATGTCTTTGCCAAGGAATCTAGCATCCTACTGAGGACTGGAGGCCGTAAGCGACAGGAGAAAACGAAAGATGAATTGCAGTTAAGCAGACAAACAAGCACTCTGAGAGCTCTTGGAGGAAAGTTCCAGGGGCTGGAGCCTAACTTCATTCACAGCTTTCTCCCTCTTTTGACTTAACTACTTTTGCTAATTTCGATAACAATCTCAGCGAGAACACAGGATCACGACTGTTGTTTCATCAGTTAGCCAGCCTCAGTGAAAGTTTAATGAAAACAGCAAGGCTGCAATCTTTGATGTTCTCTCTTCTATCCAGCCTGGAAAGAACAGTTCTAGTGCTCTATTTATAAAATGTATTTTAAATCTGGGTTTGTACATTTTGGAAGGTGGGGGGTGAAAGCCTGGCTTCATTCAAATCAGTGGGAGTTTTGCCATGACTTGCATGGGCCAGAATTTCATCCTTGTTTATGTAGTTTTGCAGCCAGGCTGAAGAACTATTAGGATGCCTGGGCCAGAAAAAGGAATCTTGAATCTCAACACTGCTGCAAACAGTTGGGGTAAAAATGCTGGGAAAGTCCCAAGGAAATTGAACTGGCATAGAAGTCATGTGTTTAGCTGGCCGTGTTTTAGCTGCTTTTTTTGTGCTCTCCATCTCCTCCCTCGCTGCCTGAACTGAGAATGATGTGCTACAGACCAACCTGGTCTGCAGAGAGCTGCAATTCTTACACGTAGCCATCTGCAGTGCCTTCACTGGCAGGGGAATGCCTGGTAGCTTTTTAAGATCAGATAATAGGCGGGTGCAAGACAACCAGAAGTCTGAACATACTTAGTAAGCAATGTTCCTGACTAATGTAGGCAGCAGGCAGTTTAACAGCAATCCGCACTTGGTAGCCAAAGCGCTATGGGATGTGCTTGGATCAGGTTTGGGCATGCACCAGGTTTAAAAAACTGCTCTGTTAGAAGGGTTGCTTTTTCTAAGCTGCCATTATAGGTCAGTGCAACACACTGAACTAGGAGCCACATGTGAAAAGGATTTCTAGGTCACATCTCTGTGGCTGTGACTTTGCAGCCATGGGGTTTTCAGGTGGTCTTTCTATATCTAGTAGCACTCATCAGCTTCTAAATTCCCCGGTCTGTGTCTGTGCAGCAAAGAGCATGTGCAGCTGTTCATTTCATTTGACAAATCCTACACCTCATATTCCAGAATAACAGTCAACATACTTAAAATTTCTATTTTGGGTAGAACAGTGAAACCAATAAATCGCAGTGTAGTTTTTACCCCAGAAGCTGCACTGATTTTAAAAATGGCTACATCTCTGCAGCTTCTACTGCTAAAACACTGGGATGCAATGTGCTGTACAAACTAACGTGAACATCCACACACATCTGCAACACTTAAAAGCGCTTGTATGACTTTAAACTCATTTAGTTTAATATTGTACCACCCAAGCATAGTACCTTGTGTAGGGAAAGTTTCATGGGTACCACCAAGGGCTGTGCTGGATTGGTAGAACAGGCAAGTCTTAAGGTAGAGCTTTGAGCTAAAAATAAGTCATGAAGTCCAAGTGTCCACATAAGGTTGTGCTATGCTCCATAGCTTATCTGGTAGCAGTGACTTCAGAGGAACTACATTGAAGAACACAAGAAGAAAATTTGGTCCCAAGCTCTGATCTCAGAACCTCCTGTAGGCCACAGAAGCACGTAAAGCAAACACTGATGCTTGTTAGGTGCAACGCTGTCCCTTCTTTCCACAGAATTTGCCTCAGACGAATGAGGATCCGGTCAAGTACAGACTAATCCCGGACCCAAACACGATGTCTGAAGAGTTGCTGGACTGGATCCTACAGGCTGTGTTTAAAACAAAACAAAATAAAGAAAAACAAAAAAGACAAACCCAAAAGTCCTGCTGACACAGGCTGGACTTTTGCCTGAGGGAGACCTACCAGGCTTGACACTTGGTGAACGAAAAGTGAAATTGTTGGGGTGACTGTCCCGTTTTCTTCAAATAAACACGCCAATACTCCCATCAAAAGCAACGTTCCGCACAGAACCAGTTTGGCTTCCTCTCCTAGGCAGGACCCACCAGAGAGAATTTTGTCAAATCTTGCCAAGATGCTGGTGGCTGTAATAGCTGGATATAAACAGGGCAAAGGAACAGCCCACAGGCCTTCCCTTGCCCCTACCAGGGGAAAAGAGATGGGTGAGATTTCCCTGCTGTTGTTCAGCTGTTGGTTAACAGAAGAAGCTGTTTTCTATTTGGGCTTGCGCTGGTTGAGCAGCCCCGTCTGCAGCTGTATCGTGTTACACACTGTTATGCAACCCCATCCTCTCTTGCAAACAATGACAGGAGCAACCTAAATCATGAAACATAAAGACTATAATTAAAGAGGGGAAAGTGCTTATTTTGCATTCGGATACCCACAGCCAATTCAGATTAGCTGAACTAGCAAATCGCTTGGCACAGGCTTAATGAGGATAACATTTGCACTGGACTAAGTGATGGTTGTTTTACCCCACTGTTGGCCAAGACAGTAGTGTAACCTGACTAATGCTGCCATGGCTTGGGCAGTTCTCTCTCTTCTTAACAGACAGTGAGATTACGCCACGAGCAGGAGGAGCCCTGCAAGTCAAAGGCTCTGCCTCGAGTTCTGAAACCATTAGCACCCGGCGGAGCTCTGGTCCAGGATGATGCTTCGGGTCTGTTTCTTATGATTGGAAGTTTGCAGGTCTACAAATCTGACAGTATCTGCTCAGACTATGCCCTACGTTTCCCTGCCAGGCTTACCCTCTTCATGCTGGTTGGGGGCTTTATGCATCCATGCAGCTTGCTGCTGCAGTTGGCTGTGAAAAGTGGAAGCCCCCAGCCACAAACTCTGAATTTAAAGAGAGTGTGCGGCTGTGCAATGCCTCTGAAACTTTGGAAAAGAAAGTGCTTCTGAACACCCTACTCCCTCCCTCCCACCTCTTAAAGAAAAAAGAGCCACGGTTTTTAAGGTCTGATTTTTGTTCAGATTCTTCTTGCTGGAGGTCTTCCTTGGGGAACCCAGATTAGTAGCTTACGCAGGCATTAATGGAACAGCAGCTGTTTAATGTTAAACAAAGAGAGATTTTCATCCAACTGATCGCTAGATATTTGAGTTAAATAAGAATTAATTAGGAATAAAGGTCCCACTTCCCTTTTAGCTTGCAACTTTTACTCTGGTGAACATCTCCAAGGGACTCGGTTGAGTTTTCTGATTTGTGCCACAGTCTAAAGTTCTAAGTAAGGTGAAAAAAGAAGGTGAAACTTTTTATGTTGCTGCCTTGGGGACTATGAAACTATGTACCTGCTGGATCTTCAACTGACCCTAGGGATATCTAGCCAGGGGAGGAAAAGAGCTTAATTTTAAAATGTAAAACATGGGGAAGATGAATCAGCACAATTTTGATGCTGGTGGCTCCGCCCACCTGTTATAATCATGCATCTTCCCCTTTTTCCTGCTGTAGTCATTCTCTGCACGTAGTTAGAATTATTTTGCAGATCACTGAATGCCAGAAATGATGCAAGTTACCCTGTCCCAGTATCAGCGACACCCACATCTTGCTAATTTATATTGGATATGAAGATAATTACCCATGACTTTGGGCAAATAGGTCAACAGTTTAGTTTATGGAGAGCTCTGCAAAATGCTGATGACAAAACACTGCAGCATCTGTACCGGTGGTTGCATGGTGAACACTAGCTTGTCCCACTGCTGTCCAAAACCCTGCATTATCCTTTTCTACAGCCAAAACCTTATCTATCTGAAGAGTCAGGCAGCTCTTCGAATGGGAAGACATTGCATGATACTGAATAACAGCTCTGTTTCTCCATATGCACATATTTTTCAGAGTTAGTCTCTCATTCCTTTGCCTCAGTCTCTGAGAGGAAAAGTCCAGGCATCTTAGCCTTGAAAATAGCTTTGTGCTGCCCAGATGGTTAGCTAAATTTGAGATGCAACAGGTTATTCCACAGAGGAATCATTAAGGCTGGGGACCGTGTTAACCAGGAGGGTGCCATATCACATTTTATTGACTGAAGTATCAGTCAGACACAAGAGATTGCCTCTGCTGACACAGCAAGCCAGTTCTCCAGCCCAGGTGTACCTATACCCCAGCTTCCCCTCAGAGCCCCCACATCCAGAGATGCTTCTTAACCTCCCCCAGGTTTTAGGGCCCTTATTTTTTTTGTACATTCTGGGATGAGAACCTCAGCAGCCCTGGGCCAGCCTAGCTCCACTTCTGTTTAGCTTTACTATAGGCTTTGGGTGGGTACCATGATGACTTTGCATGCTAACGAGCCCTTAATTGTACCTGCATTTAGGTGCCTCCTCCCCTTAGCTTAGCTGAGCTCACAGCATATGGTTCATCATATGCTTGAATGTGTAGCAGGTGACCAGTCTTACATGCTGATAGAGAGGAGCTTATTTACAGCTGGGATCATTTCCAAGCTATAAGGCCCAACAGAGCCTAGGCAGGAGGTTTGTCTGTAGAGGCGGGGGGGGGGGGGACGACTTGCAAAGTAGAGCTAATGGGTTTAATTCAGCACTCCCTTGCCTTTAGGGGTGTCCCAAGTTGCTCACCTGCTTTTAGTCAAGTGATGAAGCAGCAGCTTCATCACCTTTATATTTGGCCCTCCAGCAATCAGAAAAGAGAGTTTGGGTTTGGTCTTGCTAGTAGCTCTTGCTTTTTCTTCAGAAAGGATGGAGGTGGGCGATGAGCTGGTAGGAAACGTTGTTCCTAGTGCTGGTCCTTGCCTTCTCCTTTATGGAGTGACAAGCTGACCTGATGTTTCCTCCATCTACAGGAGATTCTCTGACTCTGAAGGTACTGTTGCCAGGCAATTTTTGAAGGTGTATTCTTTATCTTAGATTCTCTAAACAGGGGCTTAAGGTCACAGATAATTGTCCTTCTTATGCTTTCTTTTTAAAAAGAAAAAGTTATTTGGGGAATACTTAGACCTAGGCTGATTCTCAGCATCGGAACTTGGCTCTCTGATGCTGCAGGGAGCATAGGGAGAAACAGCTGCTTATGGACTACAGGAGAAAGGCTCTTTAGCAGCCAATGGTGTCACTGCTGTGAAGATCCTGGGAAAACTGTTTCTATGGATCACAGTGCCTTGTTGGATGGAGGAGCAGTTGGGTATTTGATACTTCTTCAGTACTCGTGTATTTACGAAGTTGGATGCTGACATCAAACACTTGGTAACTAAAGAAGGTGGAATTATATGTTATGTTGGTGGATTCTTCTTTTTCTTGCATGATTTCCCTTCCTCTGGACTACCAGTCTGTTTTCTACTTTAACTCTGTAATGCCAAAACCCATTTGAAACTGGTTGTTCTCTTTTTCAGTTTTCAGTGACTCTAGTTAAATTCAAAGAGTTAATCTCTTCCACATATGTTAAATACAAAGGTTCTCTTCTGGCTCAAGTGCTGCTTTGCTGAAGTCTGTCCTTTCTTTTTTCTCTCTATTTTTTTGGAATCAAATTTATAGTTGCCTCTCCACAGAGTATGAAAGTTTCTTTTTATTATTATTTTAAGTAAAAAAATATAACTGCAGTGGTGTCCCACTTCCTGGATGACATTGGCAACTTTACGTGTGGCTACTGACATTTCAAGAGAACCATCTTACACAGGCAGCCTGTGTTTGGCTAAATTTAGCAAGCCATGGATCAAGTGGCAAGTATGTTCCACCCTGAAACCTATTTTAGGGAGGAACTCGGCATAGGCACCAAGAGGTTAAAAAGCTGTGTGGGGGAGAAGAGGGGAAAAAAAAAAAAAGACAAGAAGCAAAATATTTTGCAAGAATCGTTGCTATGTTCTGAGCTTCAGCTCTTGAATGCTGTGGCTCTGAATCACGTTCACTGGGGAAACAGCTGCAGCTGTTTAAGATGCTACTGCTCCTCAGCTGTTTGTTACCTTCCCCTTGCAGGCTGGGGGCTGAGCACAAACCTTCCTCAGCAGCTTAGGCTTAATGTACCGCTTCTAACCCGAAGCAAGTAAGACCCAGGTGTGTACCCCTTTCCCCCAGCATCGCTGGGGAGCGCAGCAGTCCCTGCGAGAGGGCGTGGATATTGTGAGGAGCCCCAGCAAGCTTCTGTAATGGGTTTGGAAGGGCTGCGCTTATGTGCACTGTGTGCCTGAGAGTCCTGAGTGTGCGCTGCTGTCCCAGATCATGAAATATGTTTCTACATATTCAGTTGTGACTGGGTTAGTTAAAATTGTTTTGGAAAATTGACTTGGCTAAATCACAGAGGAACCATGGTGCGGACATGCTGGTCTGTAATTAATTGATGAGCGCTAACCAGATAAAAACCGGTTGTCAGCTCGCATAAGTGCATTCATATGGGTTTGTGCGTGTTTAGCCAAACAGTTCCAACCCTGTTTTGATTCGGCTGCTTCTAGACGCTCTTTCTTCTCTCCTATAAAAGCCTACATTGGCAAAAAGGAGGTGTAACGCTGTCCCGGAACAGAGGCGTACCGCTGCGTTCCCATCCTCTCCCTGCTGCCAGGGCTGCCCGGCGCTGGAAGATGCGCGGCAGCCTGCCTCCCCGGGAGCCCTGCCAGCGGCTGACTCAGGGCGAAGTATCTCGGGGATGGACTGTAATGGATCAGAGCCGCACCCGGGCTGGTTAAGCAGCGCACCTGGTGCTGTCTGCTCCGGCGGTGATTGGCAAAGATGTTGGCGTTTGCTGGCGGAGCCCCCTGACAGCGTGCCCGTGCCTCACCTGGGCTTCAGCCGTGAGCAGGCCTGCGAGCAAAGCGAGCTTTGGGGTCTTGTGTTGCCCCAGCCCGTGCAGGTGGGGAGCTGGCATGGCCCCTCTCCTTCCTGCTGGAGGGGGGAGAGGGATGGAACTAGGCTGGGGGCAGCTGAGTCATGGGCTGGCTCCTCGCTTACTCTTGGGGCAACTTCGCGCTCGAGGATCCGGAGGTATGTTAGAAACAGGAAAGGGACAGCTAGTTCCTAGTGGGGATGCTGGGCTGGGAATCTGGAGGTGTAGGAGATTCCCAGCTGTGCTACTGGCCTCAGCTTCCCTAGAAACAAAATAGAGCTAATAACTACTCTGTTATGAAGTTCAAGCCATAGAATATTGAACATTACTTAAGGGAGTATTCGTGGGACTATCACTTGTTTTGTGTGGGGTTTGGTGTTTTTTTTTTTAGCAACACTGCCACTTATTAAAATGGAAATAATCTGCGGGTCTAACAGGCTCTTCATCATGTAGCTTGCCTATTCTTTTACTGAGCTCAAGTCAATTGACAAAATAGTTCAGGGTCTTCTCTGTCAGCTGTTAGTGCAGTGTGAGAATAAGCATGAGTAAGAATTTTTTAAAGTTTTTGTGCCATAGTTGCAGGAAGAAGAGGGTGTTCCCTTTTTTGTTAGGATCCACTAAATGGGTCCTTATTATTATTAAATCTTAACACAGAGGTTTTGACCAGCCTGAAAGGCATCCTGACAATGAGGAAACTAACGTGGTAAGTGCTTTTGGTGCCCAAGTGTTTAGGAGAGATACTTTTCAGAGCATTCAGTACTCTTCTTTTTCACAAAAGTCTCTTTTTCACAGAAGTCATGAGAGCACTCGGTATGCAGCTGTAAAAAACCTCTTGATCTCTGCAAAACCAAAGAAGGCCTTGTTTAGCTTGCTTGGTATTCCTAAAGCTGAGGGAGAAGGGTGGGGGAAAAAATATCTTACCCCAGACCTGAAAGGAAGCACACTTAATTTCTCCCCCCCTCATGCAAAAAGATCAAGTATTAAGCCCCAAGAAACTCCCCTGGAAATTAGCAGAAACCCAATTTAATAATGTCATCTTTGCAAGCAGCCTTAAAATCTCAACAAAAGAAGACAGAATTAAACATCTTGAAAACATCACCTTATTTGGGGCAACACAGGTTGGAATAGGAGTTTTCAGATCAGACTTGTCCTCCCCCATTTTCACTTCTGTGAAAGTGAGCAGAGGTAGAAGGGATCATTTCAACCCCTGCTTGCAGGATGCAGGAGTGTTGAAGAGCAGAAGGCAATACTTCAAGACTGCTTGGAAAGGGAAGGAATCTAATTCCCACTTTCATCAGTGAAATGGACTCTTCCCTATTGATTTCGGTGAGCGCTGCTGCAGATACTAATAGACTGAGGTGAAATTACAAATAGACCAAACCTCACTGAGACTGGTGGTGGAGGGAGAATCTGTGCCTCCTGTTTATGGTAGGAGTAGGAAACTGATAAGGTCCCTAATGGAACTTGAAAGGTGGAAATACTGGAGCCCCTGCCCCAAATGCACACTTATGGCAGGGTCTTCAGCTAGCTATTGACTTGTCAAATACCAAAGGCTTGAGAAGAGCAGGGGAAAAGTGATTGTGTGCTTTTAATGATAGAAGAAGGGTATCCCAATGCCTAACTGCTGCTGAACACACTATTTACCTCTTCTTTTTCCTCTGTTGCTCCTCCTTGACTCTGAAGCAAGCTACTTGGGGAGACACAAACAAACCCAGCACCCTTCACCCTCCCAACAGTGATTTTTATCTTTTTTTTTTTTTAGTAGTATCAGCTTGCTGTGGGATGGCAGGAATGGTCATGCTGGCCTGAGGGAGAAGCACAGCTGCAGATGGGGGTTGTGAGGAGGTAAGAGGCAGTGATCTGAGGGTGATTCTCAGGAAAAAATCTGCTGAGTCTTGTGTTGGCAGCTGAAGCTGTTAATGAACTGGCTGTAGATCTGCTGCAGGGGATGGGCAGCTGTATTAATGCCTGGTATTGACAGGTTTGCCAGTGCGTTAGCCTGTTACTGGAGGTGGCTTGGGAGCAGGTACATGCTGTGCTCGGCTCTCCCCTCTGCAGGGCAGTGACCCCGGCAGAGAAGAGGTTGGTGGCCCACAACTGGCAGTGCCCTCCAGTCCTGCAGCAAGAACAGCCAGAGCCACTGTCAAGGTCTGAAGAGGCTTTTAAACAGAGTATGAACTTCAAAAGACTAGATGAGAATGTGAGCAAATACATTGCTTTGCGTTGTTTGATCTCTGCTGCGTTCACGGGGGGGAAGGAATTTGTGCGTTCTTTGCAAAAGATGGAGGCAACACCTCCTTCAGCTACCAAATCCGCTTGTAACGGAAACCTGCCGCTCCCTACATTTTTGGCTGGCTGCTGAGGTCAGAAAGGATAACAGTAGCACTGTGCTGGGGTTAGTGTTGCTCTAGTTATGAGGAGGAAGCTCTGTCTTGTCAACATAGGCTGAAATCATCTCTTAACTACGGACACAGATGATATTTAAGCCATTAACACTTTGGTGATAAATATTTCCTCACATGGTAAAGTCCTAGGAAAGTGGCTTTGATGAAAATCAAGATGATTGCTTAACTGGAAACTTTCTCTTTTCAAGGCACTGTATTGGTGTATGACACTAGACTTGCTGCAACAGGCAAGGGACAATTCATAAGGCTTGTGGCCTGGTCCTTGTTGCTTGTTTGGAGGGCCCTTCAAAGCAGGCAGTAGGCCACTCGTACACTGCTGGCGGTGGCGGAGGTAGCAGCTGGGGCACTGCAGCCCCATCTGTGTTTCACGATGGTCTTTTCTGTATCAGGAAGCCAGGTGTGAGCTCTCTCTGTGGGAGAGGAGGGGCTGCCAAGTCCTGAGGAAAGCTGGTAATTGGGTTGGTTTCCAGGAAAATCAGTGCTTGTGGGTAGCTCCTCTAATGAATCCCAGGAGCTCTTGGAAAATGGTTTGCTCTGGTACCACCAGCCCAGGACCATCCTCGTGATGGCCACGGTGGGAAGCAGGGCGGGTACAGGCTTGTGTGAATGCCTGCAGCAAAAGCAGGGGTTCCGAGAGGGGTTGAGCTGGCTGCGTGTACGCAGGTCAGCTCTTCTGCCTGTGTGTGATATGTGATGTTCAGGGAAGATCAGGTGTGCAGTACTCGTGCAGTGAGAAGAACTTGTGGCCTGTCTCTAGCTAGAAGTTGAGCACTGCTGTCCCAGAGCACGTAGCTTCAAAACCTCATTCGTTGGTAGTTTCTGCAATTGTGGTAGAGAAGGGCCAAGTTTCAGGGATGAAAAAAGTGGCTATGAGAACTTTTAAATTGCTAAAAAAAGATACAGACACTGCAATCTTTGCTATGACTCATCTGGGCTGTTACTCGAAAAAGGCAGGCTGAGCAGTTGTGGACCTCCTTGCTCAAGGGAGCAGCACTCATTTGTGAACTTGCTGGAGCCCTGAAAGCAGAATTGGTGTAGGTGAGTGGTTCCCATGCTGAGCCCCTGACCACTGATTTCCCTCCAACCATGGCCAGATGCAGCTTGGGGAGAGCTAGCAGCAGGTCATGGCTGGCTAATTTCTTCCCACCTGTTGCTTCCACTACTGCTAAACAAGTTTGAGAAGTAAAAATCCAGCAAATACATTCTCATTATCATCTTCCTCCAGCAAGCAAAGAATGAAATAGTTGCGGGAATATCAGTAATTCCTGGATGACGGGGCTTTGTGCCGCAGTGAGAGTTGCAAATAGGGGATGGGTGAGAACTGTGAGGAAAGCTGGCGTCCGCGTTACCAAAGTGTGAGCGGAGATAATTCTGGGACGTTTCGGCAATGTTTTTCCCACTTTGAATTTTATTCTGGATTTACAGAGTCAAAGCACTGCTGTGAACTGCAGCAGCTTGTTCGGTCACCTCCCTTCAGTGAACCTCCCGTGGGTCCTTGCTGGGACATGAAAGTGCCGGCAGATGAGTCCTGGCAAACTTGGCAGCATCGCTGCCTCCTCCCTGGGGATTAGGGACCCGCTGAGTCCCAGCAGGAAAGAATATGTCCCCTCGGCTCAGGGCGCCGGGCAGAGGAGCGCTGCTGTTTGCTCAGCGAGTGGGACTGCGGGAGATAAGGTGTCCCTCCTGATAAAGTGCTTGTGTTGTTTGCCTGCTGGGTCAGAACTAGGTGGGTGTTCTGCATTGCCGTGCGTTAAGGGTGGAGGCTGTTTTTTTTTTTTTTAAAAAAAAAAAAGGGGGGGGACTTTGAATGGGCTGGGTCCAAGTGTCAGAGGGTTAAAACCAGAACAGTTCTGGCAGTCACTCGAGGGAGAAAGCTGTATAACATCACCTTCTGCCGAGAAAACATCTCCAGCCCTTTAAAAACTTGATGCGAGAGAGAAACACTCGTGCCATCGTAAAGCCATCTTCTGCTTAAGGAGCCTTTTTTTTTTTTTTTTTAATGCCAAGCTTTTGCAATGGTGTATCGCCATCCTCAAGGCAGGAAAAAAGATTACTGGGGGGGGGAAAAGACTAGTGGCAAGGCTCCGTGGCTTAACAGTGCCACCTCCTGGCTGTCCGTGGGAGCGGGGATGTCCCGGCTTTGCCCTGACGTGTCCCACGCTCATTAGTTCCCAGCAGCAGCCGAGCAGCCCCGCACACGCACTTCTCGCGAAGGGCCGCACGGTGCGGGGCTGCAGAGGGGAAAATCAGCCGCGGCTTATACCTACCCACTGCGGCGGCCAGGAACGGTCTTTGGCGTGCAAAGGCTGGCCCCGGCTGGATTTTTCCACTTTGTGCAAACGCCACGAGTCTGCAATAGTTTTTCATCCGCGCGGGATGAAGAGAAGTCTTGATCTTTCCTCCTCTCCCAGGGATGGGGGGCTGGGAACATAAACCGTTTCGATTCGTAGGAGGCAGGACAGATCCTGTTTGGTAAGGTCAGATCAGTTGTCCAAATGCTGATATTTAAATTTCATAAAATGTTGATTAAAGGCAACAGTTAAAAAGGTATTTTGAAGTGAAAAGCCCCTTCCTATAGCACCGGTGTAAAGCTTTCTCCGTAGGAACAGGCTGGGATTTCCTGGTGTGAGGGGGTAGCCATTCCTCCATCCTCTAGGCCCCGATTGATTAATACCAATTAGCACAGGGCATGGGCTCCTGCACAAGGCAGCATGGGTGTAGCCAGGCAGCCCCGCTGGGGCTGTGCTGGGTGCTGCTGCAAATGGCTCCTGAGCCAGGATGATGCGAGGGTGGCATGGCTGGGCTCCTCCTCAAGATGGGGTGTCAGCTGGAGACCAAGGACTTGCCTGGGACTGAGGAGCTGGAGCTTGGGGTACCGGGCAAAAGGCCGTCCCTAGGGAGGCCAGCAGAATAGGGTCTCAGCCTTGGGGGAAACCTTGGGTTTTCCCAAAGGACTAGGTTTGCAGCCTTGTTTTTACTGCTGCACTTGAGTTTCCACGAAGCTGAGCGGGATCCTGGATGGCCTGGCATGTGGGTGGCAGTCCCCACAGCGGTTTAGGCAGGTCTTAACCTCCCACCTCTTTTCCCCGCTGCTGGCTATGGCACTCCTGTGACCCCTGCAGAGGCATTTCCAGAAGTTAAACCAGCAGAAAGCACACAAAGGCAGAGCTGACCGGCTTTCTCTTGGTGTGGTTTCATAAACAGGCATGCAGGAGAGTGGGGTTGACCTAGTGCGGGTGTGAGGAAGGGGATGCACAGCTGAGGTGGTATGGGTGTGAGCACAGCTCCAGCGGCCTCGGTGCTTTGCTCTGCCTTGGTGCTGTGTTTGTGACGGCCCCAGTGCAGCTGGGGCAGGCCGTCGGCGGCAGGGTGCGCTTCCTGAGGCACATCAGCTGCCTCGACGTACTCTCAAGAGCACTTAGAGATGCTCAGGAACTTTAGGCAGCAGTTTCCCTCCCTAAGTAAACAATTTGCAGAGGTTCCAGTAACAGCAGGTTGGGTTTTTTTCTCTAGATGGTACAAAATATAATCACTTATGCAATACAGCAGACCAGCTTTCTAATCTTCCCTCTGTTGTACCACTCTGGCAAGCTCTTTGGATTTATATCTGTATTTCACAGTGTTCCCCGTCCTCCTCACTTTCATCTCATCCTACGGTGTTTCCTGTGGGTGTAGTTACTACTGAGGAAGCGGGAGCGGCAGGAAAGTCTTGAAATGGCTGTGATGGAAAAACCTGGTAGTGTGGCAGTGCCTCCTGAGCAGCTCTTCAGCCTGTGGTGGGGTGATGCAGAAACCTCAGCAACACTTTTGATGTGAGGAATGTTGCATCCTGGGACCTCAACCCTTCAGCTGGGCTGAGGGTATAAGCCAGCTTGTTGTATAAGCCAGGCCAGAGAACTGGCTGAGGCTAAAATAAGTAAATAAAGCTACAGTGCAAGTCCAATGTGTTGACACAACCAGGAATTCCTTCAGCCAATTTTGCAGCTGAAGCCCCTGTATCATCAAGGTACAACTTAATAGTTTTGAACTTTCCTTGAAATAGCTCATGATGAGTCGTCTTCCTACCGGTCCTTTCCGCTCTGCGACCCCAGTCCGTGTCTGGAAGGCTCCTCCATTTAATCCATCCTTTAGCCACCACTCTTTCCAGACAAAGTGCTTTGCTTGGTCTGGCTGCATCTCCTGACATCACGCAGAAGTTCTTCGAACTTTGATATTTGTCTGTTAGTTCCGTCTCACTTGTGTTTGGGGCTTCATCCGAAGTGGAAAGTAAAAACCAGAAAATCTGCACAGAAAATGCCTCTCAATCCTGATGGTGCTATGAGTTGTGTGAAGGTCTGCACAGAAAGATTGTTATTTCAGTTGAGCTAACAGAAAAATTTCCCTGAATGATCGTCACAGTTGGACTAGGATTATTTTTTTGCCACAGAATACTCTGTTGTGGTTAAACCCAGAGATACCCAAGAAGTCTACTTGAGCCTAAGTTTCTTACCTTGGCTGTACTTGGGGTTTGTGTCCACATTGCTCTTTTTTGCTGGCTACTGGGAGCAGTTTGCTATTGTAGACACTACTATATGAGAGAACTATGTGAGTGAGCAGCAGTGACTTGGAGGTGAAAAAATCCTGCAGTGTTGTTTGCTTGCCACCTTCTGCAATTACAGTACCAAAGCTCGTTACAGTAGTGGCTCTAGGCCCATTTGTTTATTTGTGCTTATCATCCACAAGGTACTGATGTATTGTTGAACTCGTGTCTCTTGTTGTGTGTTTATCCTTGGAGATGTTGATGAAAGAGTTAGCAATGGAAAAGTGTTGTGTATTCCTGATCTAGATCTGTAGTTTCCTAACATCCAGGGAGACCTTGAATTTGATGCTACTTTCCTGTTTCTTAGGGAACAAACCAAGCTATGAATAATAAATACAAGCTCTGGGGCAAAACTGTTTTCCATTCATAAAATTTAACAGTAAAGACTGAGTAGTAATTTCTCAGCCTGCTGCAAAGCAATAGGAACTCCATGTGGGGACTAGAAAGCTACTGACAACTTCTTCAGCCTTTGCTGTGCCACAGTTAATAAACTAGTTCAGCTTTGATTTGTATCTAGATACAACAAAGGTGTCTCCAGCTAAGTGATGCAGATTAGTGTAGTTTCCAATCTGAGCAGTTTGAACTTGAAAAAATAGAGGTAAAACAAAGCCCTTTCCTTCTGTTGGCTTCTGTCTTGGCGTTCAGAATGGGAAATGGCTGGGGCATAACTTGAATAAATCAAGTAGAACAGATGAAAGTCATGGCCTTGTGTTTTGGACTGAATTAAAACCTACTGCACAGACACTGAAGTTTTGGCTTCAGTGATGATGGGGTGAGAAATCAAATCATAGGATGCCAATAACTTTCTGTGGTCCTGTTCCTGCAGTTATTCGTGTTTCAGCACTTGAGGGGTCCTGCTGGAGCCCGGGCAGAGCACTGCTGGGAGGGAGGAGGAAGTAAATCACTGTCAGCACAGTGGTGCAAAGGTTGAGGAGATCTTTGATTTGGGTGCTCTAGTGAAGAGCACCTCAAGCATTCAGTAGGGAAACCTGATTATGACTTGCTCTCCTTCTGCCCTGGAGCAGCCTGTTTTTCAAACTGATGTTTGTCAGGTGGTAGATGGAGGTGATGTTTTGCAAGGGGCGAGAGAGCATCCTGGATCAAAGTATTTGGTTTTTGCAAGGTAAAGCTGCGTTAAACTGGGGACAAGCAAATCGGCAACAGTGAAGGATAATCTGTGCATTTTATCACTCTAACCCCAGCTGTAAAATTTACCATAGGAAAGCTAATAAAATGGGAGCCACACAAGCAAACAGAGGACACGGGCTTATCAGCAAACGTTTATTTTGGTGCTGGTGGAGTCACTCTCCTGATCAAAGCGGTTGGAGTTTGAACCTCTTTTGAGTTGTTCCCTGCTTGGTCTGGGAGTGCCCTGCTCTTGCATTGATGGCATCAGTATCCTCTGTGCAGCTGAGTGGAAGAAGGAAAGTATCGGTAGGGAGAAAGAAAGTATGTGTGAGGGCGCTTTACTGCGGCGTGAGACAACAGTAGCTTCTTTTAGCTTTGGCAGCCACTGCCTGGTTTAGGAAAACAACCTAAGGCTTATTGTATAACTAGATAGTACAGGCATTATCACAGGGCCAACAGGGAATGCTTTACCATCTTGAAGGCTCATGCCTGGCAGACTGAGTAGCTCTGTGACACTTAACAAAATACCCCATTGACAGAAACCACCTTGGGCCTTAGGCTGGGCCTTTTGGGAGCCTCTTCTCTGTCCGGTCTCTTTGTTTAGCATTCCCCTCTTCTCCCCCAGCTAGAGATGCTCGAATCCTTCTTGGCAATTAGTCTCCTGGCTGAAATTAATTGCTCCTCTCTGATCCTTTCAGGCTCCATGGTTGGTATCTGGCAGGGGGGCTCACTGGCTTAATGTGGTGGTCTTGCCCAGTCTCACTTGCTGGGGAAATACTTAGAGCCTCTGGGAGGAGGTAACATGGGTGAGGAACACAGTGTTGTGGAGAGAGGCAGAGGGAGGAGAAAGTTTTAAGGCCTCATAAGCAGGATCTTCCTATGCAAACATCTTGCATCTCTCTTTATATGTTAAGAGCAGAACAAAGAAAGCTTTATTTCTGACTTTCTATGGTTTCTTTTCTCACCATTTTTGTCCCTTTCATATTTTTTTGTACTCTCTTGGGGAGATTTGTTGCAGACACCAGCGTGCTTGAGTTCAGATTCGGCTCCTAATGTGTTTACAGTAGGGAGGCAAGTGGGGACCTGGGCTTGAATGTACCTGCTAATACTGCGGCTCTCCTCACCGGGTCAGGGCAGTGCTGAAGAACCACAAAGTGTCCCTGCCTGGAAGGAGAGGCCAGGCTGAGCAGCAAGGGAAGACAGCAAACAGTGGGAAGTTAACCCTGTGGGTGTAATCTACAGAGGATTGCTTCATAATACATTTTTTTTTACAATTCTTATTTTTAAATGGCTCCTCATTATCTAGCCAGAGCTGGGCCAGAGTACTTAATTTTGGGGCCCTCCCTGGAGGTGTGGGTATTGAGGGGAAACTGGAGTAATCTGGAAGGCTGGCAGAGCAATCCAAGCGAGAGTTTCCCCTCACTGTCCCAGGGGACCATCGGTGACTTTGTCTTCATATTTGCCACAGCCAGCTCTCTTGTGCTGCGTGAGGAAGGTACCGCATCCATCACGCAAGATCCAGGAAGGCTTCCCTGTTCTAGGCTGGTTGAACACCGCGGCATGTGTCCCATTAGGCTGAGAGCTGCCCTCCAGACGAGCCCCGTTCTACTGCTGCACAGAAATGAGGGTCTCGGCAGCGTACAGCCACGTAATGAGGCTGGGTGGGCAAGAGCTAGGCTTGTGGGTGGACCTTTGTGCTGATCTAGGGCTGTGCTGTTGTAAAGGAGTGGTGGGAGATCTCTTCATGCCTGGCAGCGTTGGACTTTGCCTGCTGAGATACAGAAGTCTCTGACTAGGCTGTGCCTGACTTGGTAGAAACATCGTAGTAGCTGTTTTATCTCACACTCAATAATCAGTTGAAGCTATTTGTAGCACACTGATAATTGTGTTTGCCTGAGCCCTGTGGGAGCTCCTGGGGACCAGACTCCCATCCCATCTGTCTCACTGAAGCATTTGTCAGTCCTGGGAAGGTTAGCTCAGAGTAATCCACTGAAGAGACTGGGGTCTATATTCTAGGCAGATTCTTCATCATAGTCCACTGCATGAGAGCTGAGGGTGAAGATAGCTTCATGCTTTACCTTCCCAGCATGCTCTGGGACAAAAATACCTTGATTTTTTTGATGGAATAACACCCTTTCTATGTCCTGTTGCCCTTGCTCCCCTTTCTCATGCTGCAGAGCACTATCAAAAGAATAAAACAGAGCCAATCTGTGATTATTTTAGGGCTACACTGGAGAGCGTAGAAGATGGTGTATGAGAAATTTAAACAATGGAAAGAGTAGCATCTTTCAACATAACAGAAGTAACAACATAAAGACACTTTGAATTCAGGCAATCTTGCCAGCAAGGGGGCTGAGAGCCCAGAATCTGGCTGCGGGCTACACTTGTGCCTCATCCCCCTGACTTCAAGGAGAGCTGGCTGGAAATGTGCAGATCCTTGTTTTGGCAAAACCCAACTGCCTCCTTGCTCAGGCTGCAAATACCTGGAAGATATTGCTCTCACCCTTGCACACCTGAGCTACGTTCGGAGCCTGGGTGTTGCTACAGTGCCCTTACTAAGCTTTTTGAGGCTATTTCAGAAAGAAGACTGCAGTAGCTGCCAAATGTAGTTGAAATCTGGTGTGATAGTGTGAATACACCACAGACCACCCGGGGCAGCAAGGGATTCGTTAGCTGTGCTGGGATCAGTGAAGATGTTTGATCATACACAATGGTGTCTGATTAGAAATAGGAATTCAAGGAAGAAACCGAGGCATTTCTTAAGCTGAAGGGGCAGAGCCCTTTTTAATTTAGAGAGAAGCTGAGGCCTTGAGCTGCTAAGCCCTGAATGATTTTTAGACAATGAATGAAGCTCCGTGGCTCTGTGGTATGGCAAACATACCTTTCTTCTGCTATGGAGAAACCTCCAGTTTAAGCCTTGGTGTGTGGGCTTAAGGTTTGGTCTTGGTTCTTCAGCTTAATTCCAAGGGAAAAAGGACAAGCAATTTTTGTGATAGGAAGCCAGATGTTGTTCAGCTGGTGCTGGGAGTGAGGCTTTGTGATGTCTGTGAGCTGGGCAGCGCAGGGTCAGTGATGGAAGGTCTCAAGGGCCAGAAGTCTGCTTTAGGGATTAAATTCCCACTTTGGGCACCTGAGACCTCCTGCAGCAGCTTCTGCTACAGATGCTCTAGGGGAGCCCCTGTGCTGTGTGGAGGCAAAGGCTGGCTTGTTTGCTGTGATGGGCCTGGGGGCCCCTCCTGGGCTGCCCCAGGGTATGAGGAGCCTGGTGAATTTGGCTAAGAGCGTCTTGGTTATTATGGGATCGATTTCAAGTAGAAGTGCTTAAACTAGCCCTGGTTTTGTTTTTCATCTGGTGAGTCTTTAATCAGATAACAGGCCAAGAAGCTTGGTGTCAGGAATTTGGGTTTTAGTCATGCTTTTTTTGTGTGGTTGCGGTGGAACGTAGCTGAGCAAGTGGACTCTTGTGTGAGTGCTGCTGCTGAATGCAGTTTTGTTAGCTTCTCCTCAAGGTATGGGTCTTCTGATATCTTATGGGAATCATGGGGAGAGGTGAATCTAAAGAGCTACTGACACAAGGAGGAAAAAAAAATATGAGCTTGTATCTGTGTTGTGATAGTCTTGTATTAGTCATGAAGTCCTAAAACACAGCAATGGTGGTCACTTGGATGAATGGCTTCCAAAACAGCATCAGCACTTTAGAGTTGAACCCTGATCTGGGGAGTGATGGCCAAAGCTGTGAAGCACCACCCTGGCCTTTTTTCTGTTCTTTTTTCCAAATCAGGGCGTAATAGAAATGGGCTGAAACCGCAGCATGTTAAACATGCTCTATCCCATTTTGTGGCTCTTGCTGGTTCATGTTCAGCAGTGGTAAGCCTCCCTAAATGCGAGTCAGGCCTCAAAGACTTGCTCACCTTTGCTGGGATGGCAGGTGAGAATTTCACTGCATGGGAGGGAGGCAAGGGACTATCCCTTGCCGCTAGCAGTTGGCTGCTCCGTGGCATTGTTCATCTGTGCAGCAGGGATGCTGTTGCTGCTCAGGAATTTGAGCTGCAGCATGTGGGTGTGTGGGATGGAGGCCATGTGTCAGAGCTCCTGTGTGGCCAGCTGTGAGCCACAGCTGCCCTAGCTGTACATGCTGAACCTCTCAAAGGTGAGGCATGCAGCCCAATGCTTGCTACCATCCTTCGTAAGCCAGTGCTCAGCTCCAGGACCCTCCTGTGGCTCTGATTCCTGCCCATACCTTCCCAAATCGGAACTCACCCCTACTCCTGGTCCTTCCCCTACACTTTGAGTCTCCCAAACAGGTCTCTCGCTCTCCAACCCAAGATCCTAATCCTGTGTGCTGCCCTACATTTGGTTATCTACCTACCTATCAGCCATGCCAGCTGCAAAGGCTCCTGGAATGAGAGGGTTTGGGGATGTGCTGCACCTGGGAGTGTAGTTTGTGTTTACTTCTCCTGTGGCTTCATGCTCAAAGTAAGGAATAGTTTGGCCTCTGCTAACATAAAATGTGGGTCAACATGACTGATATTTTATATATATAAAAAATGCTCATTTAACTTGTTTCCCTCAATGTGTTGTGTGTCCGTCCACCCCCTTAAGCTTCGGATAGATCATAGAATCATGAGGAAAAATTAGAGAAAAATTATTTCTTCATTATGAATTTATTGAGAAGCAAGAAGAGCACATAGCTTAGGTACAGAATGATTCACATAGCACTTAAGTCATTAAAGAAAAAAAATTCCAGGAAGACTCAAGTGATATGAATCCAGTGACAGGACATGGATCACTGGAAAAAAAGGCATGTTCATCCTATTTGGTCTTTGTTCTGTGGCTATAACAAAATCTATATTAGTGGAGGCTCCAGACAGGCCCCAGGGAAGGTTGAAAACGTTGAGTGCTGTAACTGCATAATATGTGATACATGTGAAAGTCATCTTTAGCCTGTGTTAGAAATGAATACCTCCATAACTTACTGCTGAAAAATGTTTAGGCTCTTGCCTGTTATGCCTCATGCTATTTTCATCCTAAGATGAGAATGTTGGTGTCGGACACTTTCTACTTGCAGCTGTATATATTAGAAGCAAAAAGTGGGCTACAGTGTGCATTTAGAGATAAAATTACCACTAGAGGGTCTAGTGACTTCTTGAAAAGTGAATTATAAAGAGGAATAGCATCAGAACTACCATGTGGGGATTACTTCCTTCAGAATCATTATAGCATGCGAGCAGCTCACTTGGCTTGAATAGCTTTGGTAGTCTGTAGCTTTCATGAAACTGATTTATTGATAATCATTATAATCCAAATAATTTTTCACAGTAAAATCGGCACAAGCAACAGTGGCGCGATCTTCATTAGTCAGCTTTGCTGAAATAGTGTAATCTCCCTGTACAAGACAAACACAAAGAGATTAGCCCATCAGTAGTATATAACTGCTGCTGTTTCTATGAGGGAGCCCTCTTTCTAGAAACAGAATAACACTTTTCCCATCAAGTTCCTCCAAAACCTTTCCTGTCCAGATGTTTCAGAAGTGGTCAAGGACTTGCCCGTATTTTCTGCCAAACTACTCTCATCAGGGATATCAATGCTGACAGCGAAAGTTCAAAATCTAAATAGTGTAAGGGGAACAAAATGTTTTGATGCATAAAAATTGCTTTCAAATCTGTGTACCTTCTCATGTTTCTTATAAGCAAGCACAATATGGCCTGTGTTGTTTACTAACTGGAAGAGGATGAGGTGCTTAGTTGTCTGGCACTTCTCGTCCTTGGATCTTGTTGTTGTACACTGTTATTGATATGAATTGTTATAAGAGAGCACCTTGGGGGATGTGTATAGATGACTGAATTTGGGATGAATTCCTATATAATAAAACAAGAAGTAGTTTAATTTCAGATTGTGTAGTTAAAACTACTAACAATTCTGGCTTTGGGGAGAACTTGTATCATTGCAGTGCAGAAAATCTCAACCTTAAAGAAGCCATGGCTTTCTTGTATTGGTCAAAACTGCTCTCTCCAGACACTTGCAGAAGGAGAAGCACTGGGCAGGGGAGGTGACAAAACTAATTTAACAGATTTGGAGGAAGAGGTGAACTAGATTGCTGGCACTGCAGTATTTCTTTCTGTATTTTCTGGAGTGTGGAGGGGAGCAAAACTTGGGGTAGGAGAGCTTGGCAGCAGTGGCCTCCTGGCTTTGAACCATAGAAAGCTCTTGCCTTGCTCAGAACTCTCCTGGTTGTGGAGTAGGAGGAGGCACAGCTAGAATGAGTCGGGTTTCTTGGCGTTTGCCTTTTACCATGGGATTTCTAAAGCAATAACTGGCCTGTGTCCTCACAGAGGTTCAAATTAAGTGTAACATCCAAATTTAGACAGGCCCAATGGCAACATGCTCATGAGACTACAGCCTTGTAACTGTTGCGCAGACTGTGCAAGCATCCTTTGGGCTGCTCAGATGAGGCTGTTCTTTGTAAAGAGCAGAAGACAATTGCTGCATGGAATAACTCCTTATTGCTGGCATAGAAGGATGGTGTTATTTGCCTGACTGATTAAGGAAAAAAAGCTTCCTACTCCCTTTCTCACAAGCATGTTAATTCTCCAAAAGCTTATAATTTCATTCATGGGAGGGAGTTTATAATAACTCATTTCCATTGCTCATTAGTGATTAGATTTTTTTCTTCCTCCAGAATAGTTTTTTTGCTCATGGGTAAAAATTGTTATTAAAAAAGGATTGTGAACTGTCTTAGAATTTCTGGCTCCGAATTCAGCTAATTTGCCCTGAACTAGAGTTTTACTGGTCTGTGTGAATGTTTCTAGGGCTTCCTCTCAGTCTAAAGACCTATTCCTCAGATTGTCTAGAGGCTTTACTATGTAAGTGTCCTCACTATGTTAGTAAAGCTGCCCCTAGAGCAGGATGCTAATAGGAGCTTGGGCACCCCAGTGTGAGAAACCAAAAGGTGTTGCCTGACACAGCATCTTTAGGTGTAGCCTTTAGGGAAGCAGGCTGGTAAGGATGGGATAACAGCCTGCATAAGGGGGCCCGGTTCCCCTTGCGGAAGCCTTGGAAAATGAAGGTTGTGGTTGTTGCTATCGCCAAGGGAAGACTGAGACACATGAGATGGTAGCTGTTACAGAGGCTCGATCCTCCCAGGAGCCAGCTATGCTTGTTATCACCTTTGCAGGTCTTGGCAAGCTTGGCTCTCCAGGACTCATGTCATTGTTCTGTATCCCTGTTCTGGTCCTGTTGTCTTTTCCTGCACCTGGGCCAACCCAGTGCTGAGCAGGCTGCAGACTTCATCTTTGTGGCTCTGACACAGGTTTTATGTCTGCTGCTGAAGAACTGAGAGCTCATGCTGTGCTTCTCTGTGCAAGTAAATCTAAGGAGCGTTTGACCACCTGAACTGTGTGCTTTTTGCAGTGGTGAGTGTGATCTTTCTTTGCCACGTTCTCAAACAGATGCCTTGATGATCCAGATCTTGCATTCTCCCCTTCAATCCAGTCTCTTCATGTATGTGGCTAAAAAATCTTTTGTTATTTACTTGTCAAATATAGCTTCATGTTGTGCCCAGTTAAGAGACGCTGTGGTGTGTTCAGCATTTGAGACCTGTCTTGCTTTGCAGTGTGATTTGGTTGACCTTCTGGAAGGAGTGTGGAGAATGCTGCTTGTAAAAAACCATCTGTAATGGATGACCAGGAAAGCCAGAGCAGTGCCTAGAGTACTGCCTGTTTCCTCACCTTTCTAAGAAATTATTTTCAGGCTCCATAAGTCCAGAGAAAGTGTTCTTGGCCCAATAGCTTGTACTTTTGGTTGCAACCTAGAAGACCTCTGTCTCTGTATCTAATACCATATATGTACAGTGGAACACATACAGTTGCAATAGTTATCTAAATTGTCTTTATAGCCAGTGAGGATGAATGAGCTTCTCCAAATTGTTCAGCCTGCAAAGGAGTGAGTTGAATTGCAGCCTTGGTCTCTCAGGAGGCCCCTGGAGCTGCTGCTTTTGTTGCTATTTTAAGAGTAACAGAGGGGGAGCCTACTAAAGAACTGTCTGGCTGCATGACTTAGTGCTGGTAGAGGGGATCTGTTGTCCTAAGAAAACCTGTCTGTCTGAATAACGGTGGCTTTCTAATGCTTTAAGCAAAGCCACTTAATTTCATATTGAGAAGGATTAGTCATATAAACACTATCACATGCAGTGTGCCAGCTGGGGGAGCTTGGAATATGCCAATGTGATTGCTGGTAGTCCTCTGGCCATACCTCATCCAGAAAGCCCTACTGCTTGGGAGCACGGCTGTGACCAACTTACCTGTGGGATTTCTTTGATTCCCAGTGTGACTGGTCCCTCATAGTAGAGGTGTTCTGAAAAGCAAAAATGGTGATGGGTGGTTAGGCAGCACATGGATTGTAGATGCTTTTTTATAATAGCACTTCAAAATGCTCCAGTGACAAGTGTTATGGAACTGCAAAGTGCTCTATACACAGTCTTGCAACAGCCCTCCTGAGAGAAATGTTAGGATGTGTACTGCCTTATGGGGAAAGCAGGGCTGAGCCTGTGATCACGGATGACCTGCAGCCCCCGTCTGAGTGGAGGAGGGGGACATGGCTTTGCACAGCTGGGTGGGTATTTCTATGTCAGCATGCATCCTCCAAATTGGGAAATGAAATGGGAGGGGGATTGCCAGGCACAAGTCCTTTAGCATGATCTATTAAACACCTGCAGCTGTAATAGTTGAACTATACTGTCTTGGTAACTCTTAAGAAAAACTAGTCTGAGCTGAGTGTTTCTGTAGGTGTGGACTTCTGACTGCTTGCTGAATATGACCTTAAAGTAATAAGAATATGTCTATCTCACTGCTGAGGGAGTGTTCACTGAGAAGTTACAGATATACTAAAGCCATCACAAGTTATGTTGGTGACTGGAATAGAGCCTGGGAGTTCCACCTTCCAATCCTCATCTCCCTAATTGCGAGGCATGCTTGCTCTTTGCTGTTGAAGAAAGGGCAACTTTGGCATTAATGGACAGAATTAGCAAGCTGTTCTGCAGTTCCTCCTACTTTTTCATAGCTTACTGGGCCAAACTGTGCAGACTTGACTGAAAATAAAATTTGTAGATGTTTCAGTATTTCAGAATTTCTTGCACAACTTGCCCTCCACAAGTTGTGGAAAAGTCTAAGAACTGTTTAAGGATTCTCTTTTGTAGGTGTTGTGAAGTAGTCTTTACTCTGACAGTGACAGAGGAGTAAGTGTTTCATCACATGTGTGAGTATGTGCTGGCATCTTGACGCTTGTCCCTTCTAGGGAGTTGTTTTGGTCCAGTCTCACTGTTCTGGTTTAAACTGTTTCTTGTGAGAGGTTGGACAAAAGGTTTGTAACATTTATTTTTTATGGTCCGTCCCACCATGCAGTAGGTATCTGGCTTAGAAAAGAGTCCACAGAAGGTCTTCCCCCACACATTCTATGAAATGTTAGTCAATGCCTCATAACAAACTTGGATGAAAGAATCATGACTATAAGAAACTAGGAAAAGAATAGGAGAAACCTGAGACATCAGGTTCTACACTTTGCATTAATGAGAAATTTGTTAAATGTAATGCCCTGATGATCCTGGGAGGTGGAGAAGATGCAGAACTTGTCAGTGTTGCCCTGAAAAACCTAATACCAAAAAAGAAAATGGAATAAATGTGTTTTGGCATGTCACTCTCAAACTGATCAACTGTGCTGCAGCACTTGTGCTGTACTCCTTCCCTTCTGCATCCCTGGCTACTTCACCTGGACACCAAGAAGTCTTTTCCTTTTCAAAGAGCAGTCACCATTGCTGCTTGCTTCTGTGCACGAAGTAAGAGCTCTGGAGTCTGACACATCTCCGCTGCAGAGAGCGGTGACTCAAGAATTTTAAAAATACAGTACAGCCCACTTCTCAGTTCACAACTTTACTTAGAGTCTAAATGGGAGTTAAAGGCACTGTAGACTGCATGACTTGGGTGCTGAGTGACTCCCTTGGGACTTGAGCTTGTATGTGTGTTGATGTATGCTAAGCCATCTGCCCCCTCAGGGTGGCGTGGACTGTGCAATGGCATGGCTTATGGTTTGTATCCTTTTGTTCAGTAGAGAGCCTTGTTTGTCTCTCCCTCAGTCAACTCTGAGCCTAGCAAACCTTGGATGGCAACAGAGGAGAGTGGAGAGGAAACTGGTCTGTGAACAATCATGTTTCCACAAAGTCCCTCTCCACAGGGACATGGAAACTCCTCTTGGATCATGTGGCTTGTTAGGGTCTCACCTAGGCTGTCAGCCATCCAGAATCTAAACACACAGATACAGCATTCAAGCTCTGCAAAAAAACTATATTTTAAAATGAAGTAGGAGTCATCAGGCCATAAATTTGCTTCTGAAATGATGGCAATGCTAATTTCTCTTTCAGTGTAGGTAGAAGCTATTCCCCCCTTTGCTGTGACAAAGTAATGATTATATCAGAGCTAGATGAATGCAGTCTTGGGGCTCTGCCTCAGCCCTTTCTGAGAAGTTTTCCGTGATTGCTGTGATGTGGGGTAGCTATGCCTTTGCTTGGTAATCAATGGAGTCACTCTCATGGGCTGTACTATCTTTTAGGGAGCCTCCAACTGTGGAGCTCTAGGTGCTGTGTGTCAGGTTTGAGGTCCACGTTTACTGCTTTGTGCTTCAGCATTGCCCTTAGCTCTTTCTAACCTGGGGTCTTGCAGTGTTTCACAGTTAGTCATATGGAGCTACTGGAGAGAGTCCAGTGAAGGGCCACTGATGTGATTGACTGGAACATGTCTCCATTGAGGAGAGGCTGAGGGAGCCAGGACTGTTCAGCCTAGAGAACCGAAAGATGAGGGAAGAATGTGTCAATATGTACAAATACCTGAAGGGAAGGGTGTAAAGAGGATAGAGCCAGGCTCTTTCCAGGGGTGCCCAGTGACAGGACCAGAGGCAATGGGCACAAACTGAAACACAGGAGGTTCTGTCTGAACATCAGGAAACACCACTTTACTGTGAGGGTGACTGAGCACTGGCAGATGTTGCCCAGGGAGGTTGTGGACTCTCCATCCTTGGATATATTAAAAAAGCTTGCCTGGACATGGTCTTGGGGAACTGGCTTTAGGTGGTCCTGCTTGAGTAGATTGGAGTTGGACTTAAATGACCTTCAGAGGTTCTTTCCAACCTCAACCATTCTGTGGTTCTGTAACCAGGTCTCTAGAAAACTCTTGTGACCTTCCTTGCTTTAGTGATGTTGGGGGGAAAGGACTATGCTTTGAAGTATGTCCTGGTAGGAAAGCAAGGGCAGCTTTCATTTTCAGCTAGCTGAGACCTGCCAGGAAATAGTATGGGTCCATAGATCTGCTGAACTTTATCATTCGTCTTTACTTTGGACCACTCGGTGCCTATGCTGGCTGGATCAGGCTTTTCAAAGCCCATTCAACGTTCCTCTCACATGAGGATTTCTGTTATAATTCCAGAAGTGGAAACATCCTCACAGGCTTTAAGGACTGTAGTTTATCACAGCATCCTTCATATAAATTTTTCTCCATATATTCAGACATTTTTACATTTCTCCATTGAAAGAGGATGAACACATCTGCTGCAGTAAGTGTAACTGTCACAAACACTGAGCCTAGCTCATTGAAAGAATTCTGTGGTCTTTTTAGAGCAAGCCCAGATGTAGTTGCAAGAGAATGTATAAACATTGGGAACAGCATAAATCACAAGTGCATTTTTCCAGTTAAATTTCCCTATGTCTTTGTTGGTCTGTCGGTAAGTTATGGTATCTGTCAAGCATGCTGTCATCAGTGATGTGTTTTTTCAGTCCACCTTTTGTTTTCAGCCCTTTTTCTCAAGACTTAACTGAAGGTGATTTCTGTAGAGCATCCTGGAAGACATTTCTAATGTACCACTGATTCAAGGTGATATTATTGTGGTTTTTTGTAGCAGCTTTTCACTGTTGTTTCTACCAAAAGTAATGTAGTCCTTTTCCTTGCCAGTGAGTAGGCCTCTAGTAGCTTCCAGTCTGAAGCAGAGCTTTCAAATGTGTAAGAACTTCCTGAGGATTACTAGTTACCATTTATCGTGAAGATGCCTCATTTCTGACAAAACACCTATAATGAAATTCTCACTCCTCTTTCTCAAATCTTCCTTGCACTGAAAATCTTTATACATTCTCACTCTTGTACTATATAAAGGCCCTGTACATCTGCACCCACCTCTTCCTTTTTCTATGTTTTAAATCTTTTTAGAACTTAAATGCTCCATGTTGGAGTTCTTCTAGGACACGATCTTGCACCCATGCAACTGACACACCACTTCTGTCAGTTTTAGGGATGCAGGAGTGATCTGAATAACTGCCAGCTATAGATGTATAGTTGAGAGAAACCTATATAAATACATAGCTGGGTGAGAAACATCCCCTCTCTTTGCTGGGGAGGAAAAAGTGAGATGAAGATGCTAAGCAAGATGGCATTGTATATCAGCCTAAAGACCTAGCTTTGTGGTGTAGCGGCTCTCTCAAAAACATGTACATAAATCTCAATGTGATACCCAGTTCTGTAATTCATGTCATGCTCTCTACTTTTATTCACAAATATTATTTTAGAAACTTCCTTACTGTAACACCTACCTAAAGAGGCAATAATGTAAAGAATGGAGGTCTGAAGCAAGGCGGGGGTTCTCTATGGTTTGGGAGTGTGCACAAGGAATCATGCAAGTGCTCTGATGGTTCCTTTATCAGTTGGGCCTGAAAGAAAACTTGCAGACTTGCAGAGGATGCAACTATCTTTTGTCAGGAAGCTTTGTTTAAGCCTGCAAGTTGTGGTTGGCACACTGCTAAATATTACCCTGGTAGGTCTTTTTGTCTGATTTTAGTGATTGCATTGGGAAATCGTTAAATCTAATGTAACTTTGCTTTGGAGGAAATGGGGAATAACCTGCACTTTCTACTAAAAAAGAGAAAGAGCTGAGTTCATGTTATGCTACAAAGAATTTAGCAGTTTTGTTGTTATTGTTCTTAAATGGACAATGGCTTATTTCCTTGCAACACTTGAGCTAACAACTTCACAACGGGCATATAGCTCAAAGAAAAAGATCTTGGAATCCTATTTAGGAATCCTAGTGAGCAGTGTCAGATGTGACCTTTGCTTAACATAAATAGTAAATACTATATGATTATGATGAACATGAAACCTCCAGCTATATTGAGTCTCCTAAACTATTTCCAGTCATGGAAAAACTGTGACATTATAGGAGAGCAGAGAAAAATAAAACAACCAGGACACTGCCACATCCAGCTCTTATAAGTCTCTTTTCTTTGTAACTTCTGCCTGCTTGTCCACACAAGTGAGTGGACCAACAAAGTCTGTAGCAGAACTACACTCTCTCATTTTGGGAGAGGGAGTAACATGCAACTTTTGGCCTCCTGTGGAAGGCAAGCAAATTCTGTGTGGAACTGTATTTAAACTCAGGTGAAGTCTGGCCAGATGTTGGAAATATTGCCTGTACAACAGGGAAAAGGGGGCTCTGCATGAGAGCTTCAGTTGAAAGGGCTGTCTGCTCCTCTGTACCTTTGCTAGGCTGCATACTTGGCCATTCACAATGTTGTCCTTTCTGCATAGGTATTAGATCAGATTTACAACTGTGCTAATATGGTAAATTATGGCTGTGCTGAATTATCTCAAATTGGTCTTCAGCTCAATTCTGTGTCCTAAAACACAGGTTAGAATCAAATGTCAACTAATTAAGAAATACCACATTTTCAGTTTGAACCTTAGTCTGAGAAAGTTCACTTCTTTCCCACTGTGACTTAATTACTAAATAAAAACAGCTACTGAACAAGAGAGTGTGTATTAAAAAGTGTGGCAGAGGTCCTTGCACTAACGTAGGGATGCTTCTAAATGAAGGTATAAAGTATTATTTAACCAACTATGGTTTTTTATCACAATGTACTTCAATTAGTAGAAACAATTACCTGTCAGTTTAAGATTAAGGGACTTGGAAACCCCAGGAGGTTTTGGCTTTGTGGCTTAATGTGTGAATAGCAGTTTGTGCTCAGCTCAGGACTGACTCTGCTTCTCCTTACTGTATTCTGTAAAGAATGTTATTTAGTACTTTATCGGAATAAGATAGTTTTTCAGTAGGTATATGGGTGTGTGCCCTTCCCCCCCCCACCCCCCGTAATTCAATACACAATTGAAGAAACCTCTGAATTCAATTTTTTGGTCTATCTGGCTTACAGGATTTACGCAATTGGCTGTTCATGCAGTGTTTCTCTATTCTTTGTGGTATTTCTATGCTGTGTGAAATGTCTTAGTAATTTTCCAGGGGCTGTCAGCAGTAGTACTGTGCATGGTCTTTAGACTGATAGCCCTTGCACATTAATTATTGCAGTGTTATCAGGCTGGAGGTCCATGTGAATGGCAGTAAGGCAGAGCTTCTGAAACTAACTGGTGCTCTAATGACTCTGAAACTTCCCTGCAGCTCTACCTGTTTATTTTAAAATCAGCCTAAAGAGGTGATCATGGTATAAGAGGGACTTCAAAATAACTGTTTAAGATATGTGGATATTGCTGTCCAGAGGCATGACTGTAGCTCTTCCAGAAATGCCATGGCTAGCTTTGCACTATCTGGTCTGGCTTGTGGCAGAAGGGACTTTGAGGTGCCCAGGCTCACCTGGGACCAAAGCTGCCTGCTTTTTGGGGGCAGCTAATGCCACTGTAAACCAACTAGTGCAAGTCTGCACCAGCTGGCAGTTTGACTGGCATGAACTGAAATCATCTGACTGCTGCATAGGCATGTGTTGAGCAGAAACAAGATGCAAACCATAGATAGCATCAAATAGTATTTTGGTCCAAATATCCTTATTCAAGCATAATTCCTCTTAAAGTGAGTTAAGAACTGCCTTTAAGGACAGGAAATTTTACTTTAGTAGTGAAGAGCATGTTCAGAATGGCTTGTTTGTTTGCTCAGCCATTTCTTTTACAGAACTGGCCCTTATTTTTGTCATACTTGCTCATGTGACAACCATGTGGCTATAAATAGAGCTTATGAACCTCTCTGCTGTTGGATGGGGTCACATTACCACAGTTATTTTTTTTATGGGCTTGAAATCCCATGTGTGTGCAATATTCTGTGATTAAAAGAAAAGCAAGTGAACAGGTTAGGGGAAAAAGCAGGCTCTGAAATTAAAATGTCTGTCCTACTGTGTTTCTGCCATCCATTAACATGCTGTTGAAGTAAACAGAACGTTACGATGTATTGGTGCGTTCAACAGCACAGCGGGTGTGTTCTGCTTGGAGTATTCAGTAGCCATCAAACATTTAGAGTGCTACCTAAATTACCTACCTCCTTTCTTCTTTCCACAGAAAATAAGCTTAGAAAGACCTGGCTCGCAAAGAGTCTCTGAGTAGGTAAAGATGGTCTTCCCATTTACGATCAGGTCAACCTTGACGTACAGCTCCTTGATGCTGTGTCCTACACACAAAGCAGAAGGATTGCTCAGAGAAAGTGCAAGGGTAAACACAGTTATTACTTTATTTTTAAAAAATCACCCCCCCCCCCCCCCCGCTGCTGTTTAAGCCACTGAATGTTTTCTCTTCACTGAACTCCTGATACATAGGAATCCATGCTTCAGGAAGAGGTGTCTAAGTCCCTTAAGGATACGTAATGGGCGACATAATAGCATGTATCTTTATTGTTAAATAAACTATGCCCATGACTAGTCTCTGACTCTGAGGTCAACTGGCATAGTAAATCTTGCGTCCATACAGCTAAATGTTCCTTTCTACTGTCCCTAGCGGAGGGACCATATCCAATAGGCCCCTGGGAGTAGCCTGTGGCCCGTACCTGCTGCCTGAGAAAACAGTAGCTGCCCTGAGGCAAACATGTACCAGGGACCAGCATAGCAGCTTGGCAGTGCTGGGAGGTTGCCTGCTTGTGCCTGGCTTGCTAACATAGATACAGCCAGTGAGGCTACTGGATTTAGAGGGAGGTCCCATACTCTGAGTTGTTGGAAAAGTATTTGCAAATGCCTGTAATGTGATTTTTTTTGTGGGCTTGTTTAACTTTGCAGCCATCTGAAAACTGATGCTCCCCAGGCAAAAGGGCAGCATGTCTCACAGGAGGGAGACCTTTTGCATACAAGGAAGCATTCCCAAGTGCTAAAAGACACTTGGCACATAAATGTTTTCAGCACCGGGAGCATACAGCAGGGCTCTTGTATTTATGCTCTGGTAGTAGAGGTTCTAGGTGAGCTTGGGGCCAACGGGTTTGTAAGAAGGTGGCTTTCCTGTGCAAGGAAAACAAAGCAAGCTATGGCTAATATTAAATTCTGCACCTGGCCTGTTAGCTCAAATGCAGTTCTGCTTTTGACCTTTTATTGCTGATCAGTCAAGTGCTGAAGAGGTATAATTTCAGCTAGTGCAGCTGATGACATGACTGTTGCCTCAGGCTAGCACTTCCCCAGCATGCTTCTCTACATGCCCAGGATGGGCAGAGAGATGCCCTCACCTTGGTCTGTGGGAGTCCCTTCAGCCTCCTACCTGCAAGGGTCAGCCTTGGCAATTTGGCAAGCGCTGCTGGTGCTGACACAAGAGTGTGGGTGCTGTAGCCGTCTCATTCAACAAGAGTATCTCCCTAGAAGACTTAGTTGTGAAGACAAGCTGTAGAGTAGCCTCCACCTTTACTGTCCATATGTACAAATGAAGGTAGCTGAGGGCTGATATGACCTGCTTGGGGTGACATATGTAGTCTGAGGCTGAGCTGATAACAGAACTGACATTTCTGTACCCCCACACAGGTTTTGAAATTTCTCAGAAATGGAGCCCATTCATATTTTCTAGGAGGTTGTCACCCTTGCTTATTTCTTAATACCAGCACTCACATGTGAATTACCCATTTATGGCATGAGAAAATGGCAATTCACTTACTTAGGATGATTGCAGCTCTAACGTTAAAGGTGTGGGTGGTGATATCAGAACAATGGTCAATGCTGAAAGCAAAATCTTGCTGGGGATCTGTTTGGAGACAAAGCAGTGGGTAAGAAATAGTATTTTTAACAAGATACTGACTGTATAGAAGAAAACAATAAAATACAGAAGCATTATAGGAAACAGGTTATGTATTCCTTAAATATTCTCCAAGATGTGCTTAAAGCTCCCATACCCTGTGTTTAATAGCTACTTCTGTCCTTCCTGCCACTTCAGTCTGAAGCACATTCAGATGATAGCCTATATGTGGCTAAAACCTACTGTGTGGGAAAATGAACCAGGTTCAGGGAAAGCAAGTTCCCCACAGTGGTAGGTAGTCAATACTCATTCAACAGTGAAGTCTTGGCCCAGCTGCTCTTTCCAGGTTCTTTGCATTGCCCTCCCTTCCTCGGCACTGTTGAGTGATTGGTTATGATGATGGGTTTCAATTCATTTGTATCACAAGATGACTTGGTGAGGCTGATGGGGAAACCGAATCCTGAAGTGGGATGAAAAGTCCAGAAATGAAAATAAAATTGTGTAACTGAGATCCTGGAGTGTTTCATGCTGGGTCTACCATCATATGATATTTCTAACCCAGGAAATAGTCTACATTTTTGTCTTTCTGGGAGACTTAAGCAGAGTTGGGGTCAAAGGGAGCCCTACAGCTGACGACTGACACTAATGTGACTCTTACCACTTCCTACAGTACCCCTTTCTCTGCATCAAGCTCCAAAACTCTTGTACAAACATAATTGCTTTCCCCCCACTTCCACCTTCTTCCTTGCTACCCTCCATGAGATTCCATGCTGTGCCTGAAGCCTTGCCAATATGCCACTCTGGTGACAGCCAGCAAACAACAACTGGCAGCTCAGCTGCCACAACCAACAGCACGTGCAAGGGTTTTCCAGAGCTGTGGCTGGAGGTGAAAGATTTGGCCAGTTTGGAAGCATATTGTCTTGAACCTCAAGGCTTGCTTTAGGCACAGGTTTGTCCCTCATGGTGGCTTTCCAGCCAGCCTGTGCATCCAGCTTCCTTCTCTGTGGAAAACAGAGGAGGAACTGCAGCATGTGCAGGAGCAGCCATAGACTCCCTGGTTTACATCGAGCTGCTGGTAACAAAATATAGACCTGGGAATTGAATTCTGTTTCTAAGTTATTGTTGCTTGAGGTAATCTTTTCATGGAATTGAAAATAATGCATTGGGAGAATTTTCCTTTGCTGTGATGAAACCTGAGTTGCAAGTGTCCTCTGTGAGGCTCAGTTAGCATCTCTGTAGTCTGTTATTTTTGCAGCAGTGCCCTACAGCTGTAGCAGCTGGCAGGGAGCAAGCCTGGGTGACCAAAGCTTGATTACTTATTGGGGAACAGGAAAAAATGAAAGTGCTGGGAGGAGCTGGGGGCTCTAAGCCAGGCTCTGAAAGCACAGATTGTCAGTGTGGTCCGAAAGGAAGTTCCAAGTCCTAAATTCTGATAAACTAAAATAACTGTTTAAGGGAGGGAGATAAAAGACCCCCACAGCTGTATTTCCCACAGTTCTGTATCCCTGTGGTGGATTTTGTCCTCCATACCATTAAAGCGCAGTATCTGCAGTTGCATGATCTGCTTGGGAACAAAAAGGTTAGTGCCTGGAGTTGTTTATTGGCTCAAGTGTGACAAGAGTCAGAGGGTTGTTTGTCTTCCTTTTCCATATTCCTTTCAGTTCCTGCTTTTGTTGCAGCTTCAGAAGCTGTTGCAATCAGGTAGGAGAGCAGTTTCCTGCTCCAGCTGGAAAGCATGTCAAACTTCTCTTTTCTTCAGGACCGTTATGCCTTCTTCCCCTCTGGTCTTTGCCACCTTGCAGGGCTTGGTTTCCGCTTTCCTCTGGACTTCTGCAAGAGCCCCTCTCATTTTGGTTTTGCGTGTGGTGTGATGATAAAGCTCAGGAAGCAGCTGCTCAGATTCACAGCAACTTGGGCATTGATGCCTACAAACAGTGCTGGTTGTCAAAAGACTAAAATTGTCAGCTCTGCAATTTCCAGAGGGACCTAGCATCAAAAATGGCACTGCAACATATACAATGCTTTTTTTTTTTCCTCCAGAGAGACTAGGCTGTGCTTTAGTCAACAAATTAAATAATGGTATTAGGGCTAGAAGTTGAATTTTTTGCTTAAAACTTCTCATCAGTAACCATTTGGATAGAAAGGGAATGTTTGTGAAACGAAGCTTCTCTGGAAAGCATGGGCTTCTTGCAATGAACCTGACCTCAGGGTAGTTTTAGATGTCTCATGTCTGGTGGGTTGGTTTTTTTTCCCCTATGGGTTGAGTTCTTTTGCCAAATAAATTTCATGGTGCATTGTAGCCATGGGTGTCTTCTACTGCACCGCTAATGATGCATCATAGGAGTCTGTGTCCAGAGAAATGTTGTCTGGTCCTCAGAGAGGAGGAGAGCATGGAACCACTCACGTGAGAAATTCCAGTAAAATTTGTGAATTGGAGCACTTGGATTTTGTGTTGTTACTCCATTGCTGAGAAGTGTAAACTTTTCCACTGGCAAAAGAAATCCCAATTAACTTTCTGACCGTCTCCCTGTGGAAATGCAGGCTATGCCTTTCCAGTCCAGCATCTTAGATATTGTGGTGTACGTGGGGACCTCCTGCTGAAACCAATTGAAAGGATGGCTGTGTTGCTAAAGCTATGGTGCCAGGGAGTCTGGATTCCAAAACGTGTAGGCGGAAAGGTTGCTGCTAAAAGGAAATTAAAGAAAATAATGTGCTTTAACCATTTGATAAGTGAAGATGTCTGTAAATTCAGCTGTGCACCATGGACTAAGGTGGTGTCCCATACCCCTCTTTCTTTAAATGTTGAGGAGTCCCTCGTGTGGCAAAGGCAACTCGAGGCAATTGCCATTTTTGTGTTTCATCTCAGATGCACAACTGTGAGTCACTGTGTGTCTCTTACGGAGGTTTAATACTTATTCTTTCTTGTTTGCCTCAATCTGAAGTGAGCTGGTTAGACTGAAAAAAATACATGTTATGTCTTTCACATGTGCAGAGCAATAACATTTACCGTTAAATCTCTAAAATATGTGGGGCTGCCCTTCAGCCTTCCACTTCCCTGAAACATTTCATAGTGCACAGTACTGTATGTTCCCAGACTTCCCTCCACCCACTCCCTTCAATCTGCTGCCTTTTCCATAATTAAAGCTAGAAACTCTTCAACTGGTTGCAGAGTTTTGCTTTTCCAGTTCAGCTTTGATATATCACCAACACTTAAAACGTTGCTGGAAATCTTGCAAACGTGTTGAGGTTTATCAGTGAAAATCTGCTTATTGGGGGGAAATGGGGCATTTTTTTATGTGTTTCTATCTAGTGAGAAGGGCTCGGGCCACAACATATTTACAGCTAGCATGAAGGTGCCTGGGAGCAGGAGTTTGACCGAAGTTTCTCTCTAGAGAGTTCTACATCTTTTGGGCAACTGCTCTGAGAAAGAGGCAAGTCTTTGGCTTTTGTAAACAATCAATGTGCTTTAAGACCTCAGACCTGTTATTTGAACTTGATGCTGTGGCTAAAACTGAGCTCTCAACTGTATCTAGCATCAAATGTGCAGCTTTCGCTGAAGACTGGCTTCTGTAGTACAATCCTGCTTTGAGAGGTAAATTTGGGCTGTACCTGGCATGTTGCCACTGATCACCCCTTACATGGCATAGTGCCAGCTGATGCCATACATCCCACCTCCCATTTCATTCTTACCCAAGTACTCTAGTGGAGATTGATTGCTATGTTGGCTTGGTATGTGGTTTTCCTTGCATAGGACTTGTAGTGGCACCATAGTGCAAGATTTCAGCCTGGCTTGCTGTTGTGAGGAGTGCACAGTGATGAATTTGGCTGTGTTTTTCTAGAAGACTGAGCAGACATGTAGTACAGCCTAGAAGCTTAGATGAGTTCCTGATCTTTTCTTCCTAGAGCTTCTCTTCCTGCTCTTGTTCTTGGCAGAAGGTTGATAGGTAAATTAGCTCAGATATATTTACAGTGGTGTATCTGTGTGACCCTCCTGGCTGCAAGTCTTGTACCTTTGGTAGAGATTACCCCAGTAAGAGGGACAATAGATGGGAACACACTTTCATGCCTCAGTTACTGCAGTTGTGGGGCTACCAGCTCATGCTCCTGCTGAATGTGGGTGTGCACCGAGCCAAAGGGCTGTGAGCTGGGGCTGCCCTTATGTCCTGCAGCCTCCTGTGCTCTGGAAGATGATCTCCAGCAGGAAGATGCAGCAGACAGCTGGGAATGATAATGTGCTAACCCACTATGGCTATGTGCTAACCCACTATGGCTATGTCCCTCAGCCTGAGCTGCTAGATGACTAACTGGGCATTACAGAAACTGCATGGCCAGATGGGAAGCACCTGCTACAGGAATTTTGCTGGGCTGGTGTACAAGAGCCTCTGTTTTTTATTCTTCTCTCTCCCTCTCCCCATCATGGTAATTATCCTCTACTGGCTTTACTCTCATCTGAATCTGCTCTAAAATTACATTGTTTCCACATGAGCATGAGAATCAGTGGTATGAGTGAATAGGAGCAGCAAGCAGGCAAGCTTTGCTTGTAAGAGTCCACATCTGTAAGTCTTGCAGTGGTGAGAAGAATCTCCAAATTGGAAAGCTTTGGGTGTTTCAAAATAACACTTTTAGGAGCAGATAAGCCACAGAATTGAATGGAATGACATAGCTGCACTTGGCTAGGGTCATACAAGGACAGACTGGTGCTAGAGGAGCTGGAAATTAGCACAAGGAAGAAACATATTTAGTAATTACCCAACACTCCTCGCCTTCAAAGCTCTTAATAAAATTAAATCATTAGTCCTTACAACATTCAAGGTGATGAAAGGAGAGGGAAAGAATGAGGAACTGTTTGGGATCTCAGACTTTATGTATTCACTCAACATTTTCCCTTTAATGTCTATTTAAATAAATTAACCGGAATGCTCAAGGTTATATTTGACACTGGAATCTACTTATAAGGTACTGAGGAAGAAGCATCAGGTGAATTAGCAGCTCCCAGTTGTGCATCTAGGTTTTCCTGAGCACCTTCAGTTTAATGAGCTTCCCTGTGGGCCTGCCTTCACTGCATGCCACTGCCATGTCCAGACATGGCTGGGAGGAGCAGCGTGATCCTCTGTTCAGAGGGAAGCAGTATAAATTGTGAGACTTATGTTGGCTGTGTCTAGTTTGTCATGAGAATGCCTCATCCCAGATGCTCACCTCAGACATGACCAGCTCTGGGCTTTTGCCTAGTTTGGACAGGTGCTCTGGTCTCCTTTGCAGAAGGCGTGATATGTTTTATCTCCTGTACCTTTCTGGCTTGCTTAAGCAGTGTGGAGGTGAAGGAATAGGGAAGATTACAGTTCATGTATCCTTAGTGTCCTGGGAGTACAGACTGTGGGAATTCCCCTTTGCAAACAGTGCTATCGACTTGTGGTCTCTGAGGTCTGCTTAAACCTGAAGCTCTTGGGGATGTCTAATGGAGTGAATAACCCTGTTTCCTGTCTGATAAAACTTGCATAGCTGTAGAGGGAAGCCTGAAGATTTGGTCTCAGTATAATCTAAGCTAAACCACCCCCCACCCCCCAGAACGCTGGTATGAGAAACTTAAAATATGTCTTAAAAATTGCATAAACACCTTTTTAAAAAAAATAGTTTCCACTCCTCTCTCAAGAATACTGAACACTAGTAATGCAAAGAGCAATTATATACTTCTTGGTTAGATCAAGGCACAGGCATTGCTGGCCAGTGTGTTTGGCCCTGGTTTTGGAGTAAGGCGATTCCAGTGTCTTAAGAAATTAGTTTAAATAAAGAATGAAGACTTTGTCTCTATTTCAAAAAACCCTCATTGTTGAGTATTACTGATGTCCACATTTGCAAATATTCAGAAACAGTAACTGAGAAGGCTGGCAGCTTCTCCAAATATGTTGCTGGGGCACTGACTGCAACAGTAGCAGCATTTGGGGCGTGAGGAAGAGATGCGGGATGGAGGGCTCAGCCCATGAGCAAAGGGCTGGAAGTGTGGCAGATGGAGAAGCGAGGAAGAGACTTGCCTGGTACCAAGCTGAGGTCACCCAGCTGCCACCTGTGGCCGTGGCAGTGCTGGTGGCCTGGGCAAGGAGCTGTGTGGTGCGGAGAGCTGTAAAGACGGCGGGTGTGAGGGGTCTCTGCAGCTGGAGGGCTGTGTTTGGGGATGGGGGTGTCACCAGCATGTGTAAAGCAGCTGTGCCAAAGGCTTGACCTGAGTCTCCCTGCCTTTTCCTGCCCAAACCACCTTTCTTGACAGCAGGATTGTTAGAGCTGTTTGCCAGGGCTCCAGGGGGGGCCCGGTGTCTGAAGGTTCACGGAGACTTTCCTTCCTTTTGCCAGTGGTGGTATTTGGAAGAGGGAGTTCCTGTGCTTTGTGTGGTATGACAAAGCTTTGCCTCAGCCTGTTTGAGAAGACAAAACTGAAAGATGCCAGCTTTGAGAGGCAGCACGTACAGATCTTTATTTGTATTTGATAATCCTGATTTGTCCTAGTTAGCTTGAGAGAGAAAGGGAGGCAGGGCAGGCTTCAGCTACAGCAGTGTAACAAGAAAATGCTGCATTAATTTGGGCCCAGCAGGGAATGTATTAGAGAGAGAAAGTCTTTGTTCTTCTGTTCTGTTGGTAAGAAAACACCATGCGCTGCATGACTAAGATGCATACAGTAACTGCCTGTATTCCTAATCAGATCTGTCTCCTCTCTTCATGTCTTTTATCATTTTTTTATGCTGCTCTACTTGAGACGGAGATTTCTGGACATCAGTGCTTGCCAGTATGACTGGGGATTCACAGCAGACTTGCAGACTTGTGTCAGAAATAGAACCAAACATTACTAGAAACTGCCCTGCTGTTAGACACATGCCATGCTCTGGGATAGCAGGCTTTACCGCTGATTATACAGAACAGTAATCAGCAGCATATGAATGGGCTAAATGTTCTCATTTTCTCAGGATGGGTTGAAATCCACTGCAGGAGCATGGCAGTAAGCTATAATTGGAATAGCATGCTCCCTCTGCTGAGGAAACTAACTGGGTTCCCGCCTGCCTGATCACTGCTGGATCATTTGACAGGAGCCATCCATCTTCAGGTGAAGAAGAAACTGGTGCATTGAATTAATTTGTGGTAGCTTTCAAGATTCCCAGCTTTTGGCAACTGGAAGCTCTCTTGAGTCTAAAAGCAGCATCTGGGACAGATCAGGTTTTGGACTTGTTACATGGTGATTCTGTACAGGGTATTTAGGTATCTTCTCCCTGATGGCCACTGTTCCTCCCTGGTTTTAGGTTGCCCTAAGCCTCCTTAAAGTTGGTGCAGTGACACCAACGCACAATAGTGCTGAAGTCCTTTTTGCATTTTTCTGAGGTGTCTTAATTTTTCTTGGATCATTCTGGGTATTTTTGCTGATGGATGTTAAATTACTGCAAGAACATGATCTCCTGCCTCTCTTTTCTTTGGTAAACTGTAAGCATTGTAGGGTCCAGGGATATTTTGAGGCCTTTAACAGCTCTGGATGAGATGGTGTGGCAACGTCAAGAAAGCCTAGCAATGCTTCATACGCGTGCACAGGAAGTTTTACAATGGAGCACTTATGAACAACTGTGGTATGTTCTTGCTCCTGACTTGATGCAATGAATGTGCCTTTTGATAATTTCTACTTTGTGTAATACAGGAAGCTAATCTCAAATTTTCATCAAACTGTAAACATAGCTGTGACTTACCTGTTTAGTTTATTAGACTGCTCCCTCCATAGAGACTCAAATTTAGCATGCGGTAGCAAATGACAATTCTGCCTTGCCCACAGTACTCCTTGACTGTAAGGTAATACACAGGTTTCCAGGTGTATATCTCCTATTTGTTTCCAAAGGGGAGAACACATTTTCCTATGGCTTGCCTTGTGGGCTATTACCCCTCCTGCTTGTGATTCCTTAGTGACTCAGTGGCTACAACAACTGAAGACATGGCAAAAGTCAATAGGTGGAAAATGTGTCTACCAGTTTAGATTTAGTGGCTGGAGATAAGCAGGAGGGACTCTCAAACAAACAACCCTCTTCTGCAGTCTGTGATGCGGGACCTTCATTGATCTGGTGAAGAAATGGACACTGTGAGGAAAACTCTGAGAACTAAATTAGATGGGAAAATTTAAAGCATGGTGGGAAATGTTCAGCTGAAGTTAATTCTCCCCACTACTAGTCTCAATGAAAGCATTAATATTGATTTTGCTAGATGGTTCAAAGTCTAGATGCTGAACCTAATGCTTTCGCCAGAGTACCTTGGAGGTATGAAATTGTCTCCTGCTCCTCCTTATAATTTACATTTTAAAACTTACTAAATACTTTTTCCTCTCTGAAAGAAGAGGTTAAATTAAATCAGAATCACCTTAAGAGGTCACATAGGAAAAGAAAGTTTTAATCCTCTCTAATGAAGTGGAGAACAAAACAGATAAGGTAGTTTTAATTCATGGAGGGACCAAGACTTTAAACCAAGATTTGTATTTGCACTCGTATCTATGCTACCTTGATTCTGGTGATAGCTTCCATTTGTTAGGATCTGGTGCCAGAAATAAGCATGTCAACATCTGGCCTTCCTCCTGGAGTAAGCAAGCTATACCAGATGAGTATAGCAGCAAGGCTATGACACCAGGATGGCTTGGACAGAGCAAGCAAACAAAAAATGTTTTCAAGTGAAATTCTTAAGTTCTTTGATTGTTTGCCCATTAGCAATCTATGCAACAAAAGATCAGAGGGGAGTTGGTGTCGTGTGGCTTTAAATAATTTAGAAGCAGAAGCAATTGCTGGAGACTGCTTGAGGGAAATAAATAAATAAGTCCAAGAGAAGCATCTGGCTCAATCTGTCTGCCAAAGAAACAAAGAATAATGGAAAAAGAACCTTCTTTTACCAAGTGTCTAGAAGAACGTTTGTCCTGAAGATGCACGAGGTGAGAATTTTTTGCAGACTTTTCTTTGCCAGCTGAAGCTATCAGATGACTTATATCCTTTAAATAAAGCACGCAAGTGTGTGGCCAGAGAGGAAAAAAGACTAATAATATTGGTTGACATAGAAAACAAAGTGATATGTAAAATTAGTGCTACAATGATGACAATTTAGCAGGTTTGTTTACAAGTTGGTATTGCTGATTGAGCAGGGAAGGGTGTAGTTTTAAAAAAAGGAAAAATAAGATTTTGAGAGATAGTATATTTGATCTCTCAGTATGTAGAAGAAAGGATATGATGGGCTGAGTGTGTGAGGGGGACTCTAGTAAAACTGAAACTATTCAGTATGGACAGACAAATCATCAGAAAATTGTAATCTAACCAGTCTATCAGTCTCTATGTTTTCTTTTTTTTAGGCACTGAAAAGTTCCTTCAGAGCAGGGTTTAACAGGAGGGTGTTTATATTGTGCTACCTGAACAGAGCAGGTTCTACACCAGAGTAACCCTATTGACTTCAAGGGGCCATTTTAGTGGAGATCCAAATCTGAGCTCACAAATTTTAAGAGCCATACAAATGAGAGTTTCTCTATCTGTAAACACAATCCAGTGCAAGCTTGTACTGAAGTGGGCAGTGCTGCTCTCTCCTACTGGATCAATGTAGGGCAGGAAAAAGGTTTCTAGAAATGACCCTGCCTGAAGTGTGACAGAGCTACATAAGCAGTCATGGAGCTCAGTGGATGTAAGTTCAGTCTGACTTTGCTCTGTTTAGGAAGAGGCATCAGCATGTAAAAAAAAAAAAAAATCTGTAGTTGACCATAAGGCACTGCTTCTTTGTCTAGCAAAAGATATTAATTAAAGCAAATAGTTATCTGTATCCCTAAATATGTTTTATTATTTTTAAATCTGTAGATATGCAGATAAAAAACTTGTAAAGAAATGTGTAAGAAGTTTCATATTTAGTTTCTGGAGGCTGAAATGAATACCAATTGATTGCTCCTTCTCCTGAAACTTCAGCTGATGGCTATTAACCTTGCTTCAGATGGAAAAAGAAGAAAAAGCATAGTCAAATATGAATTGGGAAATGTTTGTCTGTGATAGTTTAAAAAAAAATGCCATGGGGTCTGAACAATGTTTTAAAAGCCTAGAAAATATCTCTCAAGTTGTCATCTTCAAATACTAATACTTTGACTCTTCCAAAGATCTCCCTGAAATTCCCTGTTACTTACTCCTGTGCACAGAAAAAGTCCTTAATGGCTGATGCTCTCCAGACCCTTTCTGAGAACCTTCTGCTTTACCAGTAAGTTTTTCTGCACTGTCAAGAAAGCTACAGTTTCAGGCAGCTCTGAAATCCCCCAGGTCCTAATCTAAATGTAGAGCTTTATTAATCACCAAGCATACTGGTTTGGGTTTGCTGGTTGAAATAAAACCAGGTATTCTAAAATACTGACTTGTTGATGTAGGCCCAACTAACATTTCGAGAGCGAGCTGTAAAAATAGTTGGAAAATGTTTTTCACGTGTCTGCAGCAGCAATTGCCTGCTTTACCCTATGAAGAGGGCCCCATTTGAACACTACATTGTAAGAATGTTTTCATGGCTAATTAAGACAATTAGGCTTACATGAATGGTCTGGAAGCAGGTGCTGGTAGACATGTTGAAGAATTACATTTTGTAGTCTCTCACTGCATGGCATATTGCACTTTGAGGTGGGTGACTGACACTCAAATAGCACTGGAATTTGCTTGGGGCACTTTGCTACCACTGCCTTCCCACCTTTCACTTCCCAGACAATTGCCTTCTAAAATGTAGCCGAAAAGATCAAAAGTGTTATTACTGTAAAAATCACTGTGAAATTAAAGGGGATAGGAATCAGCCATTTGTGTAGCAGGTTCTTTTCATGTCTCTGCATAGACTTGCCAATTACAGTTCTCTTTTCTCAGTCAGAGATGTTAACCTGTGCTGCCTTTATCTCGGGATCCCTGCCCAGATTTCTAAAGTGATTTGTGGTCATTTGAGATCTTCCTTCATTTTTGTCACCTCTTCCTGGGAGGAAGAGTGGCACTGATGGGAAATGTCTTGCTGTATTTATAGACTGTCTCGGTGTTATGTCTCCTGTGGTTATATAGAGGAGGAAGCATACTGTCTATTTACTTTACTTGTAGACCACCTGTCTCTCAGCTTGAGCTTCTCACTATGGACTTGCTGCTGAGATTTTTTTGTCCAATTTCTTTTAAATGACTTTTTTACAAGTGCATGATACTGATCAATGGGGTCTTGTCCAGCTCTTTCTTTTGATGCATTCCTTGGGGTCCTGGTTACCGAATGTTTAGTCTGATGTAGCTGGGTGGGAATGGGGATCCTTTTAAAGGATCCAGAGCATGGACTGACACTGGGGGCTTGATGCATGCCTGTATTTTATGCATTATAGGGGCAGGATGCAGCTAGAGCAAGTGCTTGTGACTGGGACTTGGGACTTGCTCCTGGGTACAGGAGATTGCTACTCTTTCTCTGTCTTCAGTTATGCACCTAAGCTTCTCTGCTACATTTATCATAGTTATATTAACTCATATTTTCAGCTTTAGTCAGATTTTTACAGCATTTTAGGAGAGGACCTGATAAGCTGCAAAGTAAAAATGAACACTTAGCTCCTTTTTAGATGCTCAGATTGAACTCTATTAATCTGTTGATAGAGGGCATTCAGTTCCAGAAATAAAGTTGTGAACTACTTTGCTAAAATTATCTCAACCTGAATTTTACTTGATTCAGCCCTGATTCACCAATAACATCCTAGAGTCTATAGTAACAACAATAGAGGTGAAATCCTGACCCTCTTGAAGCCAACAGGGAATCCTTTACCCAAGATTTCATGCTAGACACCTCGCTGTGGCCACCGTATCCCAAAAAATGTGTTATCCTCTGGCATCTTCAGTGGAGCAGGAAATAGCATGGGGATTTCTCAGACTGAAGAGACGTGCAGGGGAGTCTTCCCCTGAAATAGCTAAAGAGTATGGGCAGTTGCCTAGCATTGACTCTGTGCTTGCTGACATTACAAAGTTGTCATGAGAAGGTTTGTTGGGAAAGGGTCTTGTCAAATCTAGGCACTAGCATGTCTGTTCCCTCCTGGGTGAGAACAATTGGAGGGACGCAGCTAAAGAACAAAGCTATTGCATTCTGCCCATTTAGTTGTGGTTTACAGGGAAATCAAGTGGGGACAAAGCTGCTCTTCTCCTGAAAGGGTGATTGGTACCTCTGGCACTGTTGTGAGCTTGCCAGTGAGCTCAGGAAGAGCAGTGCCTTCTCTGAAGGGAATGTAGGCTGGTGAATTTGGATTTATCCTCCCCACACATAGATTTTTTTTTTTAATATATATTTTTTTTATATTTTTTTTTTTTGGGGGGGGGGGTGCTGCTCAGCCCAAACCACCTTATTTTTCTGCTTTATGCAAGCTACCAGACTATGAACTAGGTCAGCAGAGATGCAGATGGGGCATCCTGGTCTGATGCTACAGGTGTGGTAGCCTCTGGAAAAAGGCAGGGCAGAACATTGTGACAGCAGCTGTGAGTGTTGCCACAACTGAATCTGCCAGAGCTGTAAGGGAGTGAGGAATTGGGCTTCAAACAAGGAATCTGATTTAATTCTTGCATTTTTTCCATGTCTGTGTAATCTCATCTCCCATAGCTATGCCCAGGAGAACAGAAAACCACTCTGTGTTGGGACCTGACCTGTATGATCTCTGGCTTGTGCTTCTCAAGCTGTGAATTCCTCCTGAATGAATGTACCTCTTACTTTGGTTTGCCACACACAGAAAGGTAAGTGACACACAAGCTCTAGACAAATGCATTTTGTTAGCTAGGTCACTGGTGTGCGTAGTAAGAAGCAATGCCTGACTGACACGTGCCCAGCAGACAAATTTCATCATCATTTGAATTGACTCAAACTGTAGCCTGTGCCTCTGTGTCAAGGCATCTCATGCTAACTGAGACCTGTTGAGGGAACAGAATTAACTTATACAATGAATTCTTACTAAAATAAAGGTAATAACAAAGCTTGTATTCAATATCTAATTAAATATTTTCCTAATGCAGTATACCCATTTATAATATGAGAAGCCTGACTTTAGTCTCCTGGGAGCAGGCCAGTAAAGAATAGCATTACAAATATTTATTTACTTCTCTTGTCCCTCACTGGCTTTATTTTAATGGGTGTGCAAAACTGCATGAAAGCTACAGGGGAGAAAAAGCCCCCTGGGAAACCCTTTGTATCAGGATGAATTGGAAAAACAAACTCTAGGGGGCTCATTTGCCATGAATCGCTTTTCACATCACGTGCGGAAAATGAATGAGGCGTCTGTGAATCTAATTCCCTTTGTCCCAGCTGTAAAGCAGATCAGCACAATAGGAGAGGCACAAGGCCAGCAAAGCAAGAGGTGGAAAGCAGGCACCATTCAGTGAATTCATTTTCAGTCATTGCAGTGCCACTTGCTCCTTTTCTTCTCTACAGATTTAAAGAACAAACAAAACCCTATGGTCCCTGGGAAATGCCTGTGTTAAGTGCTGCTCCTGAAGTCTTGCTAAGCACGGTGCCAATGGCAGAGAACACGAATCCTTCCCACTGTCACGCCGGGTCCCTTGTCACTCCCAAGTAGGAGGACAGAAAGCACATCACCACAGCCTTGCTGCACATTAGGAAAACAGCACATCAGTGCGTTGAAGAGTGTGTGTCATCCCAGGGGTAAAAATGATAAAGACCTAGGGTCTTCCTTTTTTATTTAACCTAATTTCAAGATAAAAATCCTAGTCATCTCTTTCATGCTGGACTGGATTTTTGACAGCAATTTATTGTTCTGAAGTAGGTTATATTATTTCCTCGTTATTATTTTCTATCTAAATACAGTTAGATTTGTGTATATGTGTGCATGTGAACCAAACCAGCTATATTTGAAAGACTAAAAATATTCTAGTTGTGAAACCCTGTGCTGGCTTGGGAATGTAACCCTTCCATTCATTGCCTGGCTTATAAACCTCTCTCACTGCATAAGAACAACTTTGTTGCCCAGCTAAAAAGAAAATGGAAATTTTAAGAATCTCACCACAGCTTTTGTAATATATTTCCAAGTTCTCCTCTTTGCAGACTGTGTGCGTAGGCCATTCTGTGCTGGCATTGATGTAAAGCAGGACTGTGACGAGAACAAGAATGTTTGATGTCTTCATGGTGGTGGTGGTAGCTTGCAGGATTACTCCTCTGTCTCTTGCTAACTCTCTGTGGAGGGAGGTCTTCCTTCCTTTATCTGAGGGAGAGAGGAGTTACTACATTCGTGCCTGCAGAAGGGTTAAGTGAGCCAATGGAGCCTTAGCTTACCACAATGTGGTATAAACAAGAGGCTAATCAGAATTGGAGGGTGCTATTTCTGTGTGCTTACACTTCTGCTTTCTGCTTCATGTTAGTTTAAACTAATGACAAATGAGCTAATCACGCTTACTGACCGCACGGCATAGCCCTGCCTTGGTGCCTGCTGGAACAATGCAGTAAACTGTTTAGTTTTTCTCTTCCTGCCAGTTTCTCCTCTTGAAGTCAAAGCATTTGGGTCAAGACTTCAGACAGGTTTATTTAGCCCTTCTGGCTGCAAAACACTGTGATCCAAATCACCCCATCTTAATCATACGAAGTCAGACCAGATTTTGCAAGATGGTCAGTTTGGTTTGTATGTTCTTCTTAGTAACTAATCTGTCTGCTAGAGGGAAGGGAGGTGTGTCTGATAAAGCTGACACCAAATAAGCAAGTCTTGAAATGCTGAGGAATTAATCCTTTCTGCTTGACTATGCTAAATACTGCATTTATGTTCATTTTGTTCAATGGTTCTTAGGAATATACTATTTACCAGTAGACCCAGTCAGGTAAACCTAGACTTAATTTTTCTCTTTCTGTCCTCCTGGTTATTTAACTGCCCACTAATGACACTGTGCATTTGTTATTTGCTCTAGCTTTTTTAAAGCTGTGCTTTATGCAGAAATCAGTGGCTGTTGCAGATGGCAGGGAATGATCAGTAAGGAAAGGAGGGAGGGTTGCTTCATCTCCAGTAAACTTCTCCAATTGAGTTTAAGATCCAGGGTTGGAATAGAATTTCAAACTGCAGTTGCCAAAAAGGTCTTTCCTGGACAGAGCACCAACTGGAAAAAAAGCTACAAGCTAAATTCAACCCTAAAGCAAATGTCTGCAATAGTCTTCTCTGAGCTGGAGGCAAAGAGAAATTGGCTCTGTAGCATGACAGAGTTGGATAAAAGATCACTTTGGCCATCTCGGTCTTTCTTCCTCTGAAGGCTGTGAGTATTGTTTGCTCTGCTGCTGAGTAAAGTTGAAGAGGGGAAAGCCTACATACTTTAGTAAACAGGAGAGCACCTAACAAGATAATTATGAAATAATGCTAAACAGTAGAGCAGTTCCTCAGGCAAAATCCTGGCCTGAACAAAAGTAATAAAAGTAATCCCATAGATTAAAGAGGAAGCCAAGATTTCAGCGATGATGTATTAAATTTAAAAGCCAATTCAATGCAGTCCAAGAGACCTTGCTTTGAATAATGAGGCTCAGGCCTGCTTTGTGTTTTTTGCAAACTATCATAAGGGTAAATTATACATCCAGGGCCAGGGTGAGAATCCAGGCAACTGTCCTTAGGCATGGAACATGCATGAGTCATGTAAAGAGATTTGGGTTACAGATCTGTCTGGTTTGACTGGACTTTGGTTGTACCCAGCTGATAGTTGATAAAAACAAGCACAACTGTGAAGGGAATAGTAAGGAGAGACAATGTCTAGGATTACTGCAATACATTTAAACTAGAATCACATAAAGTACAAGTCCCTTCCCACTAAGGTCTACAAAGACAGTGAAAATTGAATATAGCAATATGAAAAGCGAAGTACTTCAGATCAGGACTATGAGAACATAACCTCCAGATTTTTTTTTAGGAATGACATCATCATGGTCCTTCATTTAAAATGTCAGCTTTACTCAGTAACAATGAACAAACCAAATCAAATGACAGGGCAAATGCTTCAAAGAGAGTCCCATTGGGGATCACTAAACAAACCAACCCACTAAACAAACCAACCAAATCAGGCTCAGGACCTCTCCTGAGATGAAAATCATGGAAGCTGGGAAAATATGTGGGAGAACTACCATACATGGCTTGCCCTCCTTTTACTCTTCTCTGCATGCCTGCTTGCCCACACTGTTGGGAACAGGTTACTGGGTTAAACAGAGCCTTGGTCTGGACTAGAACAGTTTACCTGGGCACTGGGCTGCTTCTTTACCTCCCCTTCCCTCTGCCCACCCCATCCTGTTGGAACAGTGTTGACAGTGCTCGTGGCTTTTGAAGTGCTGACTCAAAGCAGTCTCTTGTTTTTGCTGAAGCCCTGTGGTAGCCAGTCTGCAGATACTCAGGAGTCTGGGCCTTGCCTTGCCGAGATTTCAGTCTAACCACAAGCAGACAGCCCAGGAAAGTGGAACAATGCTGGACTTCTGGGGTACAAGTCTTCCTGCTTCACTGAAAGCAGGATGGCTGGGGTAGATCCCCTAGTGGAAATCAAATACGACTTCGTAGATGAGCTCCGCTATATGCAGGCGAGTGCCTGCACCATTTCCCCGTCTGGTGCATAGACTCTTTTGAGACAGCTACTTCATCCTTTTTTTTTGGCAGTGCTCCTGACACTGACTCAAAATGACAAGTCACAAGATTATTTTTTTTTGTGGGTGTGAGGTTGGAATGTGTCTCAAGCAGTTTTTGGGTAGCCAATGTTCTGAGGGGAAACGGCCATGATAGCTAATGTTTTGGAAAGCCGTGCTGTCACTTCCACTTTGCCCCACCATGTTGTTCTCAGTGGGAAGGGAATTTTACTTCGAGTGGTTCAAGTTTTACAATGTGTACTCCAGACACCACTGTTTCGCTATTTCATTCCCTGTGTAATCCGTGTATCTCCTAGAAAGAGCTTTATTACCAACTCCATCTGTTCTGAGAACTGCTTTCCTTTCAAACAGCCGAAGCTTGTGGGATGAGAAACTACATCTAAACGAAGTGGTATCAGTATTGGCAGTGGGAATTCTGTTTTGGCAGGTTGCTTAGCTGGCCAACAAGTGTGTTTCTTTATCTGCCTGACTGAAGGCTTTGACCATGGAGATAAGCAGCTTAAAAATGCCTGTAAAGAAAGATATTTACTTAAAGAGGGACAGTGGCTTCGTATATCTAGAGCACTTTTCACCTTGTTTGGATGCTTCTGCAGCATTAAAGAGTAAAAAAGCCTCTTGTTCCTTATCAAGAAGATTATTATATCTGTAATATCATTGGGAAGAGTAAAAGATACAAAGATATCAGATGAGTAAGCAGATAAATCTTGTATCAATGTCTGTAACTTCTTGGGTTGGCTGATAAATACTGCTGATATAACTGTATCAGCAAATCACACACCCCTCCCACCCCCAAGCAGCTTATACCACTAGCCTCTCATACCTGTAGCCAATAGCCAGTACCAGCTTCTTGGAGACAGTATAGAAATAAAGAGGTGGGCTTTGTTGGTTTTTTTTGTTGTTGTTGTTCCTTGTTACTTCAAGGTCCAATTCTCCTCTTTTGGATTGCAGTCAATATTGAGTCATAACTGATTTAATAGACAGCAACTTCTATTGATTAAACAACATACTATAAAGTAGCCTAATTATAGATATACTATTAATAGATACACTGTTACCATTAATTTACAATTGTATCATTTTTTGCAGTTACAACCAAATATAACTCGTTCTCGTTCTCGGATCTTATAAACCACACCCAACTATTTTATTATAATTCTGCCACCCTTCCCACCCACAATACTTGGTGCCAGAGTACAAGCCTGTCACTCTTTGCTTGCCCCCATTGATTCTTTCAGGCAGGGACCTGATGGAGACTTGTGTGGGTTGTCTGCAGGGGTTCCCTTCAGTGTCCTGGTAGGCTTGGGTGCACAGATGGCTTCCGTGCTGTTTGTAGGTGCTTGCACTCCTACTGTCAGAAGATACCAACCTCTTTTTTCTTTACCTGATATTATGACTTATTCCCCCTTTTTTCTGTTGCAGGACCCATCCTTTTTTTCCCACCTTTACCATATCTCTTTCTTTACCCCAACTCTTTGCAAACAAGCAATTTGCTGCTCCCTAATCCCCCCTCCCGCCCTGTCTCAATTCTGCTACCTGTGTACTCAAATTTGATGTTTCCAATACCTTTAGTTAGGCAATGTTGGCCTTACAGAGTATTACTGATACAGCTGCTGAGGCTCAGGCAGCTTCCTAAGACTACACCCCCAAATTCCCCTACAATTACCTGGTTCCTACTGGCAATGCTTTTTTTTTTTTTTATTTCATACACTCACTAAGGCAAATTATTCTACTTTAGCCTTGATTCCTCTACCTATCTCTAATTAATGCAAGTAGTTTCATATCTGAGGTGCAGCCTGCATACCAGAGCAACAAAGCTACGTGTCTTTCATGCTCTGTTTTGTGCTCATACAGCATCCTTGCCCTTGAATTGTTTTAATTGCTCTCTGGGTTCCCTGTAGAGGCTCAGCTAGTCATGAGGCCCGGTGCTCCAGCAGGGCCTCTTGCTTGCATTTGTACAACTGCACCTACATGATGACTTTTGCCAAAATAGTTATGGGCATGTTATTTTTCCTATGCTCCTAGCCAAGTGGTTGTTTGCAAAACTTTTTCAAATGTAGACCTGGATAGTGCTTCACCCAATCTCAGCAATGGGGTTTCCTCATAAGAGTTTTTTTATTTAAAGATTATTTTTTTTGCTCTATTGTGCGAGTCCAGTATAAGGCGAGTCATAACCAAAGCTTAAGTTTTCCTTCAAGCCAAAACCTCTTTTTTCTTGCCTTTGGCATCTTTGTGTACAGCCATATCATACAATGAAACATTTCCACAGAGAAAGCTTCACTTTAAAATCCTCACTGATTTGTCTTCCTTTTCCTTGCAGTTCTCTCTGAACAAAAGCTTTTTGCTTCGTATTTCTCAGTGTGGGTCCCTTGCTAGTGAAAGGCAGCGCGTGAAAATTTCACAGCAAATAGATGAGGCTTTTCATAGGAGATGACTTCAGGAGAGCGAAGGTAATTTTTCCTACTGTGCTTGTAACGTGTATTTAATATTTTAGTTAGAAATCAAGGCCTAGAAATGCAGTGCAAGCTAATGTGCCACGATCCCCCCTTTCCAGCTACACCTGAGAGAGGGTGAGTTGTTTTCTGAGGTTTCCACAGTGCTGTGGCTGTTTGAAGCGCTTGTGCTCTCAGCAGCGTGCCTGACGGGGCTTGTGCACAGCGTAAGCCCTGCAGGAGCAGACACCAGTGGGGCCTCGAGCTCCCAAGGCTTCTCCCTTCCACAGAGTGGGAGAGTTTCTGGGACCCACCAACCTTGTTGGCTGCCAGTGCAGCACCTGCTTGGCGAGGACCCAGCTCCTGCAATTGCCCCTTGTCCCTGCAAGTGCTCCAGGACTAGACCGAGAGCTGGGGCTGAGACTGCTGCAAAGTGACAAAACTTGACACAAGCAGGACTTGCAGTTGGGGCTGCTGTTTTGTGCTTTCTCTGAGCACTGTAAAGCTGAGCTTTGCTGAGCCCTGGCATGCTCTTGGCAGAAGCCTTCACGGCTGCCTGGGGTTGGACTGCTGCTCAGGAGTACCTGCTCCTCATGAAACACCAGTGCCGTTTGTGTGTAGCATGAGCCTACGTGGTTTTATACAGGTCAGGTTTTAAGTACTTTGACACCTTAAATAGTAGCAGGCTATTATGTTAGCTACCTTGCTAGTTTTTAATTGCTTTTATTAATATTAAAGCTTTCAGGAAAAGGGAGTAGTCAGTGGTATGGAGAAAAGGAAGGAACTTTCTCCTTTTTATCACTTATATTAAATGTTCAGAAAACTAAGTTTGTATGTTGTTACATCTTTTCAGGACTCCACCTGGAGTCTACAGACTAAAAGTTCCTGGTTCATCTGCTATCAAGCGAGAGGGTATGCATTTGCACCAACATACACACCTTAGGCCATGCAGCTGTAATAGATACGTGCAAAAGTGAAGCCTTGTACAGCTTCCTTCTGGTTACAAACCAGGTTTTTCCTGGAGTAAACTGGTAGACAGTCATGGAGAAAAGATGAAATTAAGCTGCTGTCATGAAGCAACCATGCTCCTTGGGTCCAGAGGAGGGCCACAAAAATGATCAGAGGGATGGACACCTCTCCCATGAAGACAGGCTGAGACAGCTGGGGTTGTTCAGCCTGGAGAAGAGAAACCTTCAGGGAGACCTTATTGTGATCTTTCAATACTTGACTGGGGCTTATAAGAAAGATGGGGACAGACTTTTTAGTAAGGCTTGTTGCAATAGGACAAGGAGTAATGGTTTTAAACTAAATGAGGGTAGATTTAGACTAGATATAAGGAGGAAAATTTTTATGATGACGGTGGTGAAACACTGGAACAGGTTGGCTGTAGAGGCTGTGGATGCCCTGTTCCTGGAAACATTCAAGGTCAGGTTGGACAGGGCTCTGAGCAACCTGATCTAGCTGAAGATGTCTCTGCTTATTGCAGGGGAGTTGAACTAGATGACCTTTAAAGGTCCCCCAAACCATCCTATGATTCTGTGAATACGTCTAGATTTTTAACATTTGAGTCCTTATGTTTATATGTCCAATATTTCAAAGACTTATATGCAATTTTTGTGCTGTGATTATATAGTATCTTCATATAGAAACACAGATTATTTGTTAAAACTCCAATTAAGTCAAAGTGGTGGAAGGCAAGGTGGAAAGATTCTGCTTTTGGGGCTTGTAGACTTCTAGTAGCAGAAGAAGCATTTGAAACACAGGTATGAAGTCGACAGGTGGTAACCAGGTAAGAGCAGTTGTCTAGTTTCCAGCTTTCTTTTATCACTATATGTTGTTATTGCTCCGTTGTGCTGCTGTGCTAGGCACTCTTCTGTAGTGATACAAACTCTGTGTCATCCCCGAGGAAAGAAATAGGTTGTCTCCTGTATGGCCTCTTCTCTTTAGCACCTTCCTTCCATAGAGGGAAGAAGTATCAAAGACACAGAAAACTTTTGGTCATGGTAGATTTGGAGCAGGAAGGTGATTTTTATACATTATTCCTCTACCATTTGTTTGCACGCAGGAAGAAAATGTAGGATGAGTTTGTTCTGGTCCTCTCTGAAGAGGATAGCCATACTTGTAATGTGGCTAAGGTGACGTATGTCCATGTAAGGAGTGAGTGCCTGAGAGTTTGGAATGTTATCTTTGGACAAGTGTTGCTGTGTTTGTCAACTCATCCACAGTGTGCACCTTTGAATAAGGGAATGGGAAGGAGGAAAGTAGACTTAGCACCACTCAGAGCAGATGCAATGATACGTGCATACGTTTGTGGTTTGCGTTGCATGTTCATGATGCAAATGTATGCAAGCCTAAGGCCGAAAAGAAATTCTGATCTTGGAGTCATGTGGTCTCTCAAACCATAGTAGGGGTGGAAGCAACAAAACCAGTTTTGGTGCAAAGAGAAGCGTTTATCTGCTTCTGCATCTCCCCTCTTCGGTCCCACCAACTGATCTCAATAGCTGTGCAGTTATTACTGTGGCAATCAGGTTCTGAGGTGGGTGGGAATTTTCTAGTGAATATTGTTCTTCTCAGAAAATACCTTCACTGAGTCCAAAGCTTCTTATGGAAGTGCTGGTACAATGTGGTAGGAGCGTGCATACCAGCAGGGGAGTTTTCTCAGCACAAGGAGCAAGCACAACGGTTAGCAGAAAGCTCCCCTGACTGAATATGCTGTATAGGTTGAGAAACTTTCACTTCTTGCAAGGCTGGAGTTCAAAGCAGGGACTTGTGTGAGGACTTCTGGGCCAACAGGCTGAGCTGCTGTGGGGGTGGCCTCCTTTTACTCAGATAAAGTTCAGAATGGGAGAAGCTTTGAAACCCCAAGCTTCAAAGGGGTGAGACAATGTGTTTCATGCTGTTGTGCTGTCCCTTTGGTGGGCTGCCTCTCAGTGCATGGCAGTGGCAGCAATATGGTGAGGAACTGCTTTGGTGAGCAACCTTTAATTAGCTAAGGAAACAGCCTCTGGCTTAGCATGCACTTCACAGGTCTTATTATGTCACAAGTCGATCTCTCCTGTGTTATTTCATGGCTGTGCTCGTGAGCAGCTCTTTGGGCAGGCAATATGTTTAAACTGGTGTTGAATCAGGATCACGGTGGATCAATGGCCTCTAATACCCCGTGGCCCTCCTGGATCGATTGAACTTGTTTGCCAACATTACAGTGCTGGTGTGCAACTTTGGATTGATGCAGAATTGTGCTGGTTAGGCAGTAAGGAACAGCATACCAGGACAGTTGAACTGATGTGCAGTGTTGGCTTTTGTAACTCTGGTGGAAATGGATGTTTCTCCATCCTGGCTAGCCGAGTTTCCTTGATGTTCATGGACAAGTGACTCTGTAGAATAAGCTCAGTTTGCTGCCTAGGAAATTCTTAGTGGTGTCCAGGCTCTCCTTTCATAACATGCACTGGGACCTTGTGGTGGAACAACTCGGCAAAGGACTAGTTAATGCTTGATGTAAGGAACAGAGTTTCTGGCCCTACAGACAAACTCTGTTTACAGGTGACTCAACAGGGCAAGAAGTGATATCTATAGGAATCGAGTATCTGTAGCCAAATGCACACAGTGGAATGATGTGAAATTTCATAGTCATGTAAGTATTGTGTTGGGGAACTTGGCAACTCAGCAGGGTTTTGGATTGAATAATCATTCACAAGCAGGGATGAATGTCCAAAATAGCTACCCTTGTGCTTCTGGATCACCTAGTACTGATAATCTTTCTGCCCTAAAATGATCCAGTTGACTTCCACACAGGCCTGACATGAAATCCTTAAAAATGTTCTTGTAATCATGTGCTGGCAGGTATGTGAAGTGTCTGTTCACAGAAAGGGCTGTAAAAGGCAGAGCAGAAAGTGGAGGTCTCGTACCAGCAACAGACATTCTGAACAAGCAGTGAGGCCCTTCCAGGCGAGAAAGCAGGGCTTAAATTTGTCAAGAATTTTGGATTTCATTGACCTACTTTGCCATTTGCTCCCTTTTAGTACCTGAGCATTCCATAACCTATATTTCTTCTCTTCTTTCTGACTGACGGGTGGTGAGGTTGGATTTGTTTAGATGCATGGAAAAAAGGAGGCGAAGGAGCCTCAGCTGAAGGAAGACTAAGTTTAAACAGGATTCTGATGGATTTTAGGAGTGAATTTCAGACTGGTCAGCCTACTGCCAAGAAGTTGTGAGTCTGATGCAAATGAATTTCATAGCTGCTGCTGACGTTGTCCCAGCTACATTCTTCCAGAAGTGTGTTTGCTAAGGGAGTTTGCTGTTGCTCCCGGTAAAGCTATTCCTGAGTTTATCCTGCTGTTCTCAGACTGTAGAAGCACAGGGCTTCCGAGTGTCCCCTTGCAATCAGCACAATGCCAACAACAAGAATGCAGGGAGGTCGCTTTCCTGGTGGCTTGTGCTGCTGTTTCAAATGCTGCTTTGATGGAAGATATCACTCCTCTGTGTTGAGCATTATTGTAATTGTGCAGGGAGAGCTTGGCTGCTGCAACCAAATCGAAGTCTGACAGGAGGGAGCAGAGCCTGGTACAGGCTTTTTCTTCCTAGGTGGGGGGAAAGGATATCCTATACATCCATTCCTTCCTCGGGGAATAGAGCTGATACAAGCATGGCTTCAGCTGAGGCAGGGGGTTCAGACTTGCTCAAATCTGATTTCTCTGCTCAGTCTCCCAAGGGTGCCAGTTTAATGAGCTGTTCTCCACCCTGCTACCTCAGCCAGGCACTCCAGCAGGCACAGGTTGGTGCGGATTGCATCTGATGTGAGGGTGGGATAGAGCCGAGTGCAGTCTGTGATGGGAATTTGCCAACAAGGCAGCAATTATAGATATGGGATTATATGTGTGAAGGGCATTTTAGGATGAGACTGCTAATCCCTGCTCTGTCAGGGGTGGGACAGCAGGGACCCTTCCATAGTGGTACGAGAAGATTAAGTTGTCCAGAAGTAGACAACTAATCTGTGCATTACCTCTGGCTGCTGCTGAGACAAAACAGTGAGAAAAGCATCATCTTTGGTTCAGGTCCTGGCCTGATATCACAATGCTGACAATGCCATTGTGTTTCTTCAGGAAGCCAAACTTGCTTTCTTTAATAAGAGTTTCTTAGGGATGGGGCAAGTAATATATTAGGGTAGGCTGCTTTTTCTCAATGGATATTCAGAGAACATCATCTGGGAGAGCTTCCAGCTCATTCTAGCTTCTGTTTCCTTAATGGAAGTCAGTATGGATCAGAGCCACAAGGTATTTCTAGTATGCAGATTGCCAGAGATCTAAAATTAATGTATGGACCTTCTTGTCCCAAGAGACCAGTGTGGCTATGGATAGCTTACTTCAAAAAAGCCTATCTATCTGTCTTTCTGTGATAGCTTTCCCTTTCAGTTAGGCAAATTCAGGTTTTCTGCGTTAGCAAAGACACAACAGTTTGGACTAGCTAAGCCCAATTTGGATGTTGCTGAGATGAAAAAGTGGTTGTTTTTTTTTAGTTTCCTCTGGCAGAGAAGTTTCACTAGCAGCCTTGGTCAAAGCCTGTCTGAATCTGTTTCCTAGCAGAAACGTGCTCATCTTTCCTCCCACTTCTGTCACAGTCTCTTCCAGAGGATTGGTGGTGGTGGGAAGGAGCAATTGCATTGGTTTTGAGGACTGAGTTTGCTGTGAGCACCCCAGCCTGAGCTCCGTTCTGGCTGGAAAGAATGACGTGAGGAAATAGGATCGCAGAGCCTGGGGAGAAGCTTTGCAGACCACCTGGCCTTCAGATTCCTGGCACTGCTCAAACTTGTCTCTGTAGGAAATCCATGTTCCAAGTCAAGCTCAGGTCAGATGAGAAAATGAATTTGGCAGGAATATTATGAGCCCCTACTGATCTGCCAACAAATCCACCCCAAGCATCTTGCTCCATGGCTCTATGCTTAGAATAGAGCAGCACAACTGACAGCCCAGCATAGAAAAAATGTACTTACAGAAGTGCCTGGAGGTGGCTTCTGCAGGCTTTCCCATGAACCAACACTGCTGCAAGCTGATTTTCCTTAGCACTGCGTTCTCCTTTTACAGAAAAATAAAAGGCAAAGGCTGAGGAAGGTCTTGAAAGCAAAGAGAATTAAGGTGGCAGGAAAAAAGACATTCCTCCTTCTTAGTTTTCTGTGTTCCTACTGTCCTAGGAAGACTTCAGTTCTCCTGGGTGCTGTTTAGTTACTCAGAATGTACAAATGTAGGGACAATTCATACTTCTGTGCCCACCTGACCTCCTCTGACATCATTAGTAGCAACTGGTGAGATGTTGCTGTGTGAATTTAAGTGCTGTTTTGTGCATTGTTTTTCCCAAAATATCTTGGCTTCAGAGCAAGGTGCATAAAGAAAACGAAATTCAAAATGACTCTGGTACAATTATAGTAGAAATAAGCAGCTATTGAGCTTAATGCAGATGCCATGATGGGGAAATATAATCTCATTTCATTTTCTTTTTTTTTTTTTGTCTTTTGTGTTAGGTGCTCCATTATCATCTTTATGTGTGATGTTCAGAAATTTTATTGCATTGAGCATATCTGGGAATTGGGAGGCCTCTTTATTACAGAAGGCAGAGATTTTTGAGATGGGCTGTCAACAACTTGCAATGCTTTAACATCTCTTCAAGGTGACTGGATGATATGCTTTGTACAGAAGAGCCCCTTGGGGTAGTATAACTGGAAACACGGGACTTCCTGTTCAGGCCACAATTTTTTGAAAATTAGAAGCCTGTAATTAGATGTGTAAATCAACCCTTCAATATGCATAAGCACAAACATAACTATGGAAGGTCCTGATTTTCAGGGTTGCTGCTGTAAGATATAGCTGTGAGCTCTAAAGGCTGAAACTGAGCTGTGGTGTTTCCTAGAGGAACTCAGTAACCACGTGTTTGAATAGTTTTCCTTTAAACCTGTGAACACGACTGTGTATGTGTTTGCATATTTATTTCTGTATCTTACATAAATGTAAGACAAATATTTGTCTTCTATAAGTAAATATATATGTATAAATAAATAAATGTACAGACAACTAAATATTTATATTTTTGTATGCATTTCTATTTAGATGACTTAAGTTCTGATAGGAGAGAATTGGAAATACCTAATTATTCACTGGAGTGGAGAACATCCTGAAGAAAAATCTTTAAAAATCCAGGTATGAGAAAAGCAACTGAGACTGATGGCATAGGTCCCTTCCTTGGTAGTCATGCAAATGGTGTAGGTATGGCTGTAGTCACTGCAGCACTGTGGGTGAAACTGTTTTGTTTTCCTTCAGATTGTCTCATCCAGCGCTCTCCTGTCTTTGTGAGGCTAGGTACGGACAACAGGCAGGAGTCTGCGGGTAGAGGTTGTGACGTGACCGAGGTCTGGAGTCTGGGAGCTGAATTCTCCTCTGTTATCTTCATGTGTGTTGGGCCTGGATCTGCTCTGTGACCCTCAGGGGATGGAAGGGACTCGGGCTCCTTACTGGGAAATGCTTCTGCTCCCAGTTGCGCTAACCAGATATGTGAGCAGCAAGAGAAGGCAGCAAAGACGCTGAAGGAGACGAGTTCTTTCGAAGGCTGTCTTTGATGAAAGAGCACCTGCTTGAGGCCCAACGAGGCACCCTTCTCCCTCTGCAGGCAGGGGGGGTGGGTGCCAGCAGCGGCTCTAAGGGGGTTTGAACGCTGGGGATAGTTTCCAAGGTGAAAACGCCCATTTGCCAGCGCCCCCCAAAATTCGTAGAGGCCAAGGGAGGGAATCGAGACTTGTGCTCTGCTCAGACCGGCAGTCTGGATGCCAGAGCAGGCAGCCTGCTAACGAGTCGGTGAGACGACGGAGTTAAAGCTGAGGTACGTGCAGCTGCCAGCAAGGAAAAGGACAAAGACAGAAGAGACTGGCGGGGCGGGGAGGTGGAAGTTTTCCCTTAAGGCTTTGCCTGGATGTGCCTGACTGTCGCCGAAGCTTTCTCGTACGATCCGGGAGTGGCGTTTTCCCGGGAGAGGCTGCGGGCGGGAGGTGCGGAGGAGGAGCGAGCGGCGGGATGGCCGGGCCCGGCCGGAGCTGCCCGGGAAGCGCCTCACGCCGATTTCCCGGCGGGCCACCAGGGGGCGCTGTTCCTTCAACTTCCCGCCCGCCCGCAGAGCCTCGGGCTTGCGTGTGGGCCTGCCTCATCGCAGGGTGTTTAATTAATAAATAAGTGATTAAAAAAAGGCCTGCATCGCCCACCTGGCTCTGGCGGTGGGAGCTCACCTTTCTGGGAGGCCCCGGGGCAACAACGGATTTTTTTATTTTTTTTTTTAAGCTCTATTTCAAGAAAGTCCCTTGGAAAAGGTCTGGGGGAGGCTAGGCCCGGGTGCCTCTGTGCTTTGCGGAGGCTGGCGATGGCTTGCTAGGTTTTCCTAATTTATTTTGCATTCTCCTCACAATTTCCATTGTGGAGCTTTCCCGTACAAGGATTAACCATCACAAGCGGTGCAGTGCAGTGCTGGCAACCTCCCTGGGAATCACGCATCCTGAATAATGATGAGAGCTGAAAGCAGGACAGAAAAATCCACTCTTCTGCTCCCTAAATAGGCACCGGGCAATGTTTCCCCCCAGATAGAGCAGCGCTTGGTGAGACACCCCTGCACCCCGCCCCCCCTCCCAATTCCCATGGCCTGGATCCCTCTCTGCAGGGGCTCTCATCAAAACATGCAGGCAAGGCAAGAAATGCAAATTGTGGGGATGCTCCTGCCCAGCAGCAGGTGTCTTATCATGGAAGGGCCAGGTTCCTCATTTGCTCTGCAGGGTGCAGGCTTGTGTTTGCCATCTGAGGGACGAAGCCCCTCATTTAAGGACTAGCGGTGTGGTGCTTTGCGTTGTAGGTGCAGGGAATGGGGGCGACTGGGGTGAACAACCAGGGCCAACATGTGGGAAGAACAAAACAGCTTACCCTCCTGCCTTGCCTGCTTCATTTTCTGATTGTGACAGAGGACAGGGAGTAAAATTTAGCCCAGGCTGCCCCGCTCACTCCTGCCACAGGCAGCACTGCCAGTGGGTCCTTCCTGCAGTGAACAGGCTGGCTCCTCATTTGTTTCTCACTGTCAGGATGATGAGTCCAACTAGATTTCTTTCTGTTTGTATTTGCTGCTTGTCTGTGCTGACAAAACATGCGTAGTTTGTAGCTCCCTCGCTTCAGCTGGCTGCTGTTCCATTTTAATGCAAGGCGCTTCATCGGAGGTCATTTACTCAGTGTGTTGCTGGGCCATTTACAAATATGAGCTGATGAATATTTCATCCTTGTTCACCAGGAATTCTGTTGAAGTGTAGAGCTTCGTGGCAGTGAGTCAGTACGTGATGCACTCAACCTGAAATTGTTTCCTTGCTGCATCTCTTGTCAGACGTGCTAATTGCTGATGTTGAGGAGGTAAAGTTGGTGGAAGGGGGAGGAATACATATAAGTATTAATATAATACTCTTTATCTCACCTTGATTCTACTTAAATATCCCTGGAATCAGTGCTGCTTGGGAAGGGGCTCTTTCAATGAAATAGCAAAAGCAGCTGTCTCTTCTCATTTGCTCGAAGAGCAATACCCAGGCTGGCTTTCCTTCCTGCAGTGCCACACCTCCAGGAGGGAGGCTCTGCTGGACTTGGAGACTCCTTCTTAAGTGCCAGGAAGAGTGAGTACTTGCAGCAGAGTAGGTGGTGAGACCAATTTATCTTGCTGCAAAACATGCTAGTGGGAGCAGGGCACAGCGTGCAGGGGACACATGCTGGTGTCAATGCCTGCCTGAGACTGCAAAGAGCCTGGAGTGATAGTTCTGCAGAGGGAGACCCAAGACGTTTGTCTCAGAGTCCAGTGATGATTCAGGCACCAGCATCATTAGGTATTTTATTGCTGAGCCAACTAAAGAAAACAGGGGCTGGGATAGAGTACCAAAGCTGACAGCAGGGGTCTATAAAGATAGTTTACCTAGCAGCTGCCAGCTGAGAAGGAGGATGTTGCTGTACCACAGCAGTGGAGTGGCAACAGAAAGTCCCAGCTGGATGATGCAGATGTGCTGGTGGCAGTGCTTCCTGCCTCACCGATTGACTGGGGAAAAGCCAGTGGGAAGGTGTTCTCCTGTTATGGTGTTTATGTCAGTGTAAAACAGTTTGTATTGCACTCCTGGATGTTCTGGACTGCGTGGCTTTCATGGTGAATGATGTCTCACTCTCATAATTATGAGTGCTATGGAGAGCATTAGCATGTGCTGTGTTTCACTAGTGAGAAAATAATCCAACTAAAGAGGTCCTGTAATCATACAAGCTGCTTGAGCCCTTTCCCTTGGTGGTGCTGAAGCCAAGCTCTGGGGGTCTGCCAGTAGCAAACGTTTTTTGTGCCTGTGTCGGACACAGGAGAGGGAAAGGAGGCCACACGTACCTGGAGGTAGTCTGCTTCCCTGCATGCTCAGAAGCTTCTCTTTGCTGCCCAGACCACAGAGATGGGCTTCAAAATGTGCCTGCTCTTCATTTACTGCTGGCTGGTCACCTGGTGCTTCAGAGCTAGAGCAAAGGAGAAAAGCTGTGCATATATAAAACTTGGTAGGTTTGTGGGGTAGTAGGAGGTCATCTTGAGAGACGCAGAGGAAAAATGTTGGTAGTTTAGAACTAGGCTCCACAACTCTTCTGAGGGTGGAAAATGAGATAGGCTCCTCTTTTCATTTTTTTCCATCTCAGCTTGGTCTATGTTACATAGTTCATGCAGCTCTTAATATTGCAGTTTGTCTGGCACAGCATGTGCTTATGCAACTCCCATGCTGCCCTGTAGGTAAGGCCCTGCAAACCTGGTTGGGTGCCCTGCTTTGTGTGAAGCTCTTGCCATACGCTGTGCAGAACAGTGACGGAATCTGGAAACTGGGCATATGTGGACTTAGCATTGCTTCCCCCAGCCTGCTGGCTTTTTTGGGACTGAGCAGGAGTTTCATGCTGGTGATACTGTCTAGTCACTGCTGTTCAAAGGGGTCTGGTGTGAACTCATGGTACATGAACTGGCCCTCTGCACCAAACTGCTTGGAATGAGCTTTAATCTTAATGAATTGTGGGGCTTTTACTTTGGGGTATTTTTTTGTTTTGTTTTTAAGATTCTCTGAATTCTCTAGGGCATGGACAGGCCACCACTGTGCTATTCAAGTCTGCCTGTGACTGTGTACATACATACATATATATATACACACACACACACATGTGGTATGTGTCCTCTTATTTCTTGTTTTGACATAGTGTCTGGAAGCACACCCAGGAGAGGTCTGGTTATCCTAGATACAATGTTATAGCCATCCTTTGGTTCATGGGGTTGGCTTCCCCCAGAAAAGGCCCAAACCCAGTGAAGACAGTGGGAACATTTGCTGTAGAAGTAGGGTTAGGCTGGTATGGCCTTTTTGTGACTGGAAACTTTAATCTTTGTCCTGCCAGAAGCTTCACTAATTTGTCTGGGAAAATCAGCCTTTTTGACTGCTATAAACCACTCTGTGCTTCATCTCTACTTTTTTTTGAGTAGGTTTTGGAAGGTTTTTGTTTGTAGTTTTTTGTTGTTTGTTGTTTTTTTTCTTTAAACTTGACTAATGTCTTTGCGGTTTTTCAGGTTGGTACCCTAGGATACAAAGTGCTCACTGAAAACCAGTGAAGGGGAGGCAAGCTTGTAAAAGGAGGATATAATCTGGAAGTTACATGTATGGAAACTTGATGCCAATATTCATGAAATGCAATAAAAGAAGGCAGTGTGGAAAAAAAATGTGAGGGCATCCTAGACTCCATCATAGTCTTTATTGGGCTGCTTAAATTTTTTTAAAATATAATTGGATTTTTAATTTGACCAATTGTAATGACAGAATGAAACTGATTCTGTAGCCAGTTCTTCTGAAACAGCTCAATTAACCTGTAGATCTTTAATAACTTTTTGTAGAGTGAGACTTATTTTCTGTGGGGGTGCAAGTGTATGTGGGTGGTTACTGAGAATACACTTCTCACTGTCTCTTCCACTCTTTTCTGATGCACACAGATATTATGGGCCAAAATTTGCCACTTCTGTCATCTCAGAAATAAACAGGACTAGTCATAGGGCAAAACATGGCTTACTACAAATAAAAGTGACAAACTGTACCTGAGGCAGGAACAAAAATGGTCATTTTTAATAATACTTGGTTAGTTTCTGAAGTGGAGAGCAAACAAATGAACTTGTATTATGCTCTATGAAAAGAAAGAATAATTATTACTGTTCTAGTGAAACTTGGTGAAGGGAGGGCAATTAGAATGGAAATTGCTATTTGTGGCAGCGTGTCTAAATTTTGATTCAGGGTGGGTTTTCTCAGCAGCATAGCTGACATTTCTTGGGTTTTCACACTATGATTTTACAGTATTTCAGCCATGAGTTAAGTAAGTTCAGATATTGCACAAAAGAGTAAATATAGCTGATTTTACTTTTTTACTTACAAAGTAGCTGCTGCACCTGTCCATGCCCTCCATTAGTCACTTTTCTCACCAGACGTGGATGCTGTATGCTCTGTCAGTCCATCTGCCAGCTTATGTCTTTGCTTGTCCATCTCTTAAGCAAGCCTGCACTGTGAGAACCATCAAATGTTTCAGACTTCAGTGTAAACTGGTCTGAGCCCTCCCACTGTTCTTGGCTGTTTCCAGGGCTGTGGTTGGGCAGGCAGAGATGCTGGTAAGAAGTCCAAAGAAATATGGAGGGGGAAAATCCCTCTGTTTCTCTTCTTGTTACTAGCTGATGCAGAACTCTTTGGCTGCTTCCATCTCTGGCAGCCCTGCATTTGGTGATACTGAAGACCAACTGCAGACTGAGCTGTTAGCAGGATCTTTTCCATCAGGTCAAGGGAGGTGGTTATCTTCCTTTTGTGTAGCACTTGTTAGGCCATGTCTGGTGTACTGTGCTCAGTTCTGAGTGCCTAGCACAGGAGGGATATTGGCAAGTTGGAGTGACTCTACTAAGATATGTAGGGGACTGGAGTATATGACATATAAGGAGTAGCAGAGGAAGGTTGAGAGGCAACAGACACAAGTCACAGCATGAAAAATTACAGCTAGATGTAAGAAAGAAAACCTTCAAAGGTAAGGTAGTCAAACACTGGAAGAAGTTGCCCAGAAATGCTGTGGGATCTCATCTTTGGAGGTATTCAACTTTGGAAGTTGGACTAATGACCTCCAGAGGTCCTTTTGTACTTAAATTATTTTGGGGTTCTATGACTTTGTGCAAGGGTTTGAGCAAGTGTCTTACATGATCTGTACCACCTCTGTAATGCACCAGAAAGACTTCCAAGCAAGCATCTTTGCACTCCCTTTCAGAAACAAAACTCCCTCAGGACTGTCCATACCATGAGCAGCTTTGCCACAACTTCGGAGACTGCCACTCTTCACCCCACGCACAATGAACTTTGCCTGTATTTTCCTGTATGTCAAAATGGCTGTTAGAACCATTTCCAGCTGAAAACATCATCTGCTTTAATGAAAAGCCTGAAACAGTAGAAAACACACTTGAAAATTATGTCTACTTCAGCCCAGTGCTTTCCAGGTATATTTCTGTGCTCCTCCACAGATTCTCATGGAAAGCTTCTTCCTCTGGCAAGTCTTATAAGGGACTTGTGAGGGAGGGTGGTTCTCTCTTTTCACCAACAGATGTCATTGATGAACTCTCTCTTCTCCTCTCTGTGCCCTGCCTTGAAGTTTCAGGCCACCAGGCTTAGACTGCAAAGAGCCATTATGTCAACTTTTAAAATGAAACGGAGAACTTGTCTTGGGTCTTGAGGTTGAAATGAGGATCCATGCTTTGGATCAGCCAAATGCAGTCCATACCAGCATATCTGAATAGGACACAGGGCAAATAGGAATTTTTCTTTAAGTTTTGAAAAAAATTAATTCAATGGGAGAAAAAAATTACAGAAGACTTTATCTACAAGTATTCCACATTTTTACAGGATTATTTGACAATTCAGGTTGGAATTGATCTTGGGAAGTCTGTTGCCCCACCTCTTGCTCAAAGTAGGATAGGCAGTGAGGTTAGACCAGGCTACTCAGGACTTTACTCAGTTGGGTCCTTAAAACCTACAAGAACAGAAACTGCACAACCTCTTTGGGCTATGACTCTTTTAAAGAGGTCAGTTCTAAATTTTCTGGAAAAACATTGGTAAGATGAAGCCCTAGTTCAAAGGAATATGTCGCACTGTCAGCAGAGAACTATGAGCAACCTGAGTACAGCTTGAATAAGTCATTAATATGTCCTCCAGCTTTCCCTTTGTCAAGTGGATCCAGTAGCACTGGAGGTGCCAGAAAGACTGTATCCTAGTCTGAGTTGCAGCTGAGCTTCAATGCAATCACAAGTGCTGGCACTCTCATTGCCTTCAACCTTGGAACTCATCCAGTCCTGGACAAAGTCATGCTGGCCTTAAAACCCAGAGCTGAACTCTGGAGGCAATGTGGGGTTTTTTTGTTACTTTAGAGTGAATGAAGGAAACAGTCATTGAAGGGCACTCGCTTGTTAGCAGTCAGTAAAGTAAGAAAGTTCAGGATTTCAGTTTGAGATCTCATGCAAAGATATGTTAATTTTGAAACTTCTTCACAGAAGCTACTGCAAGCTGGGAATGTTGCAGCATATGCCAGCTTAGCAGAAAGATGCCACAAGTTACTGAGTTTGACCCAGGAATTCTTGGTTGAAAGATTATGGCCTGCGCTCTGTGGGAAGCCAGACAACTGCCAGGTTTCAGATCAGCAAAGTTCTTGAGCACTGTGTAAGTGACCTTTGCCAAACTTTTTGTGGTCTCAATATTGGGGCTGCTTTCCTGGGTTTTCATGAGTGAATGGATCTGTGATGGGAGTGTAGAAGAACAGTGTGGTTAACTGTCTGAGCTAACATCACTTGCAGAAGCTTTTTTGAAGCATCTGCTCTGAACACTGACAAAGACTAGCTAGTGTTTTGATAAGATGGAAAAATTTCTTGCTCCTTTGTCCCTGTCTCCCTTTCTATGGACTTGAACTTGATAAAGCACCTTTTCTGGGTCAGCTTCAACAGGATGGATGAATTTCTGGCATTTATCTTGATACCAATGCCAGAAAAAAAAAAAATCAATATTTAATAATTCCTTCTTAATACAGCCTTCCTGTGTCCCTACTCAGAATATTCAAGGTCACCAAGTGCTGTTCAAAGGCATGGGAACAGTAAAAGCTGTGCTCTGAACACTATCATATACTATGTGTTGTTAAGCTCATAAGTTGCTTTCAAGGACTCCCCATGACAGCATATAACAGTGATCTCAATCTGATGTACTCAAATGGCTTCCTTGTTAACTGAGCAAGAACAAGAAACAGCTTGTTTGAAATGATGCACATGTTTCCTCTTGATAATGATGCTCTCCATCAGCCTATTAATAGTAGAAGCAGTATTTAATTAACAGCTTTCCTATAGCCCCTGTTCCCCTCCGGTCTGGCTCTGAGCTCAGTCATGGTGGCTTTCTCTCATTTGTCCATTGCTGTAGAGGTCTCTCTTTTTGTTCTTCTAGAAATGGATGGTGAGCTCTTGTTTGTATTTTGGAATCAGTTAAGGAGATGAACATGTAAGACAGTCTGCAGACTGCTGAGTTTACTTCGCTGAAAGGGAGTGAAGGAGTAAAAATCATCAGAAGTGACACAGGCTCCAAATTTAAGGAGTTTAGGGTACCTAGAAGCCTGAATTTCACTGGTAGTTAATGAGATCTATTCCCAGATTTTTTTTCAGGATGCTGTACCGAAATGTAGACGTTTCCCCCATGCTCCAGTCACAAGACAATGCAGACAAGCTTAGGCTTGTTTTCCACAAGGCTCAAAGTGCTTTTCAGCAGTTGTTTAATTTCATAGTGTAGACTACACATTCTCTTTATTTTTTTCTGATTTTCCCCTTTCAAACTGTGCTGTTATATATCCTTTATGGTTCTTCATGTTGTTCCATGTAGGGGCCGAATCCTTATGGGAGGAACCCGTCTGCAGTCACTGATCCTTGGCTAACTAAGATTTATGCAACTTAGTGCGTGTGTGGTCATATTTTACCTCCTGTTTTGATCAACTCTCCTACTTTTTACTTTCTACACTGTGGTCCAAGTTCCAGGGATATTTTCTACTTTTATCTTTGCTGGCCCTACTTTTAACTTAATTTTGTATTGCCTTTCTTGCTACCTTTTGCAGATAATCTGCTAGCAAAGTTGCACTTGATAATGAGCAGGTAAAACCTCTCATGCTACTGAGTAACCATAGCCTTTATTTATGGTTTCACATGGAGAGAGCTGTGTTTTAGAACCAGCAGTTTCCATGATGAGCAACTTTTTCCATGTTGACACTGCAAGTAACAATTGAAAAAGTTTGGAGACCTTGTCTCTGCCTATAAATACACCAAATGAATCTTTCTTAGCCCCTTCTGAGGCCTTTTAACTTAAACTATGTGGTAAAATCTAGCCACTGAGGATTTATGAAGGTTGGGTAATGGCAATTTATTGACTTCAGTGTTCTTGCTCATTTACAAAGATAGTCAGCTGAAGGAGAAGTATTCATACTTTATTACTCTTCCTTGAACAATGACATTTTTATTTATCAAGAATTGTTTTTCTTTTTAATTTAAAGGCAAAACACAAGTTCCCTTAATTTGACACATAACAAGATTGGCCTGAGATGCTTTGAATTCATTTGCTAATAATTGCAAAATTCACTGTCCAATCTTACTTTCTAATAACTGTAGGATTAAAAGTTGAAAAACAGACTGCTTGAGAAGAATAAGTCATGGCTAAGGTATCACAGTTACATTTAAAAAAGAAAATTTTGAATCATCCTCATTTCTGTGAATGCTCTGCTATTACCAATACCTCAACAAAATAATAGAAACTGTTATGAGAACAGCAGAACTAATTAGACATGGATGCCTATGAGTTTGTGTCCTAAACCGTACACCAGTGCAAAACTACCAGCTCTGGCAAGAGCAAACACCAGTGATGCTAGTCTGCTGCCAAATGTGTATGGGTTTGTTGGCTGTATCAGGCTTGCTGGAATATATAGTGGCTGAGTTTTGCCTGCTTTCCCTTAATGGAAAGCACTAATTTTGGTCTTTCTTGTCTCTCCAGCTGCCAGATCCCTGAAACTTATAAAAATATAATTATCTGTGAGACTCCAGCCCTTCTTTCAAATTTGGTTAAAATTAGCTAAGGAGAAAATTCACTAAAGGGAACTGACAGACAGGAATTGGGCCAAAAATACCTCAGCCATCATGTCAGTTGTGTGTGTCATGGGTAGCTGTTATTTTAATACTGCATTTCTCCCAGACCAGCCTGTGGGGATAGCTACTCCAGTGTCCAGGAGGTGCGATTATTCTGCGCCTGTTTCAGTGAAGAGCTACTTGGAGATGTTCAGGTCCATCTCCTCCAAGCACTGCTCAGTGTTGAATGTCATTTCACGCTATCAGAGGGGTCTCGGCAGCCTGAGGTTTTCTGTTCCTTGTGGATTTGGGGGCACACCAGATGGTTCTGCACAAGGCAGGTGGGACTGGCCCTACAGATTTGCTTGTGGCTATGCGCTTTAGGTAAAAGCATCAACCAGGCTGTAACAGCATAGGGCTCCTCTCTGGAGGAAGACGTTGGCTGTTAGCAAGCGCCAACCCTCCACGCACAAGTTGGTTTTGCTTTGTTGTTACGGGCAGAAATAACCAACCTTTCTCTTTAGATCAGAGCTAATGCAGTAAGTCCCCCTGTTCCATCTGAATTTTTGACTGTACAAGACTCAGTCCACCTCTTACGTTTTGAGCTTGTGTAGTATAAGGTGCATTCAAGTGTGCAGTAAGGGCTGTATCCAAAGTACAACATCCATTTGTGTTTGGCACTGTCACCCCCATAGCATGATATCTTGCACAGGCTCTGTTGAAGAGCTAGTTTTCATTGCTTGGGGCGGTTACCAATTTTAGGCCCTACTGCTGCAGAAGACCCATATGCCTGGATTTAACTTCGTGCCTGAGAGCACTTCTGTCGAAATTTGTAGGTATATTCATCTATGTGCATTTAAGCTACCTAGGTTGTCTTGGCTGGGGTCTTTCTGCAAGGTATATTTAATACCCTATGTCTGCAAGGGTACCACAGCCACTATTCTATGGGTATAAAGGAGATAGTGTGATACCTGTCTTTTCAAGGTGCCCTGCACTGCTGAAGACTAAAAAAAGTATTTCTCCATTGCACAATGCAATTTGGTGAAGAGATTTCAGAGAGACCTCTAAACTAGTTAGCTGTAAGTACTGTAAGCAATATAGCTGCATTAGCACAGAGCTCAGCTGGGTAAATTAGCATTGTGCAGCATAGACATATCCTAAATTTCTGGTATGGTTTCCTCAGTGACACTTTTTCAAACCACAGCTTGAAAATAAAATACGATTTTTTTTTTCACCTCTCCAAAACACTGTGCTAGGAAAGCTTGCATACATTTTTCTTTTTTATTATCTCACTATCTCCTCTTTTAAAATAAACTTTAACCTGACTGCCTTATTTTATTTCATTTTATTTTTTTGCTTTTATTGGTGGCATCCTCTCATTCATCTGAGCCTGGATCCCCTGTAACCAAAGCTGTTTTAGCTGGGGCACAGAAGATACTGCCTCTGTATTATAAAAAGCTATTGTTTCAGTTCCCTCGTGACCTTGTGATGGAAGGCTAGACTTGATCAGAAAAGGAATGGAGATCTAACCTCATTATGTCCCTATATAAATCTATGCAGTACCTATCATACCATCTCAAACAGGACACAGTAGGACTGGAAAATGCTCCAAAAAGGGCAAGAAGGATGATAGATGCTGTAGCTTTTATAGCATGAGAGTAAGTCACGTTCTCCAGTCTAGGAAAAAAGTGACTGGGGGGAGACTGTAGAGGGGTGCCATGGAGGTCTGCTGTGAACAGCATGGAGAAAGTAAGGAACTGCTCTGGGCTGCCACAATGCAAGAATACCTGGTGAAATTCACTGGGGGAACAGGTTTAAAGGTCTTCAAGGAAGAAATCTCCTTACAGTGATTGATGAGCAGTGGAACTCATTGCCACAGCATGTGGGCAAGACCAAATGTTTAAAAGGAATTAAAATGATGATATGGATGAAGGTAATTACCTTGATGGTAGTTCAGCAATGATTAAGTAGGTGGAAATCAGGAAGGTAAGGATGGCTTATCCCTCTCAAAGGGAGAATAAGAGATTATTATCCTTTGCCCTCCTTGCTGTGGTTGCTGGCATCACTGGGTAACCCACTAGGTTATTCTAGGTACTAAGCTGTCTCTACCTGTGACAGCAAAACTACCATTTTACATGGTGTAAGTTCTTAAGATAAAGCTTTGAAGAGCAAGGGAGAAAGATACAAAACACTTCTGGCTGAGGAATATTTGCTCACTCAGTCTCCCAGAGGAAGAGTAGCATCATAACTGTACCTGTTTGAAAAGACTGTAAGAAAATGAGAACTGCCATGGTGTGTCAGAGATTGATGCCTACCCTGACATACCTCCCCTGCATCCCACAGTCAGGTGCTTAGGGAATTCCTGAGATTAAAGTTACCTCAGGATTGCTCTGCTTAATCGATTACAGTAGCTGTATTAGATCCCTGTAAATTAGAAATAAGGGCAGGGAAAAATGAGATACAGCCAAGATCATAAGAACTTATATGAGGCTTCAGTTCTGCAACTGTTTAAACATACTGTATAAGGTTCTCTTTCAAGCAACTTCCTAAGGAGAAAGTGTTTTTGCAAGGAAAGTCTTGGCTCAGTAGAGAATGGACTACATTCAATATTTGTTGAAGTCTTATATACCTAACTTTTCTTAACAGGATGTAGTTTTCTGTGGCATTTGTATAACAGCTACATTGTGTTTTTCTTTTTCCTGGCTCCACCATCCCAAGAACTTGATGAATGAATGGAGTGAAAATCATGGATCATTGGCATTTTTCCATCCTCAGAAGTGGTACAAAACAAAATTTTAAGCTTATGATTGAGATATGGATTTTAGAGTTGGTTTCATATGGGGGAGTAAATACAAAGGTTCAGAGATCAGATAATTTCTGTCCATCTGAATGCTCATTCTGAGGCAGAATGATTACCAGAAACTGGACTGCAGGCAGTAAGATACAAGTTTCAATACACAGAGTTTGGAGCTGGCTAAAAAGATAGCATGACTGATGCGAGAAATCTGATCCCTGATCTTGGTTATGTGCGAGCAGTCAAAAATAGTGTTATTTTTGCTAGAAGAGTTTGTTCTGTCTCTGCCTTTATACCTGGCAGAGAGGCAGTAACTCCAAGGCACAAATCAGGAACTCCCACACACAGCCCTTGATTGCTGCTTTTTCAACTCACCATGCAATTGCCATATGTGAATCTAGCAAGTGACACTTCCTAATGTAAAGCGCTATCACTTTCCTAAAAGTACAGGCTTAAATAGACTGTATGATTGTGTAAATTAAATCAATACCAAGCCTAGCATGTGAAGAAGGATGGACTTCTCATAGGACAAGTGCTCTCTGCTAATAACAAACAGTAGTTATTGATACTGGCAGCAAAAGGTCAAGAATTTGGATGTCACAGAAACCTGCATTCCTGTGTGCACATGAAATAAAAGCTAGTGAATTCAGGGTATATTGAAACTCTGCTATGGTGGTCAAGTTGTCCCCATCCCTTTCTGCTTTCATCCTCTGCCTGTTCTGCTACTGAACTAGTTAACATATAGATCAGGGCAGAGCAGTGGGTAATCACACCTGATCCTTCACTTAGTGCATATTTTCCAGTATTTTAAGACCTATCTTTCACAGATTCTCCAAGTATCCCACCAGTATGCATACAACATATAGAGGTTGTTTGTAGAAAAAAGTGAGGCAGCCTGGGAAATGTCTGTCTTGGTCTTCTCCATGTTGAAACAACAGCGCTTATTCAGAAAAGATCCAGAGCCAGCGTGCACAGGCACTGCAGGGGTGAGTAAGATGGATTTGGGTCTGGATATCTAAAGCACTGACAAGTAAATTACAAAGGGCAGAATCTTCATTACTGGTGATTTAGGAGGCATAAAGAGACACAACTTGATTTGTGGATCCCAAGTGGAGTTTTCAAGGCTGACAATTAATAATACAAAATCGACTTGTAAACTGAATGAATCTGACACAGGGTCATGGAGAGAAAATTAAATTTGGAAGCACTAGTTCCATTTTTCTAGTTACTTGTGAGAAGTGTGGAACTGTGTGTGCAGATACCTTTCTACTTCTCTCCTTCTGTGCTTTTCTCCTGCCCTCCCGCCCCCAAATTCAAGCCTTTCTTTGGGGATTTAAGTATTTAACTTCTTAATCTTGAAATCTGAAGTCACAAGACGGTTGGGTGACATTTTACAAGACGAAAACCATTGAGTCACCCTCTCATAACTACACAACTGTTAAAGTCCCCATATGACTATCTGTAATTCCCAGCAGTCTACTGCAAATAAAATCATATATTGAACTGTGCTACTTTAATATCCCAAATAAAGTTCCCACATGACTTCTAGTTCAGCTTAGAGCTTGGTTAGCCTAATACTATGGCGATGTTTATACAGAGTATTAAATAAAATTCTCCCCGTAAATGTTTGTGGGAGATTATATAAAGATAAACAGTCTATGAAATCTCCTTTAAAATGTAGGGTGCTTGGCCTCATGTGAAAAGGTATTGAGGAAGATTAAGCCACAACAGTACTTCTGAAACTGTATCTTTACTTCTCCACAACCGAAGGACTGTTCTGAAAAAAAGATTCCTTTGCCTATGCTGATTTTCAGCCCCATTCTTTCAAACTTGCATGTAAAGGGCCCTTTGGGAAGTAGCATGCTTAGTGTGATCTCCACATGTAGGTTTCCAGGCCCAGGAGATCTCATTTGCTCTGATTCCTTTCCATCTATCTGCTCACAGGTGATATTAAGGGATGTATGACAGTTACACTCTTTCACAGTTTCTCCATCAGCTTTCGAAGCGACGGGATGATTTGAGTTGGAGGCAAAGGAAAGGATAGCAAGAATCAAACCTGTGCATTTGCAAAGAAAAGATGGGGTATGGTCCATGCCTATTTTTAATGGCATCCAACCCAGAGGCAGGCAAGAAGCTGCTTCTGGGCTTCCTGGGGATTGCAAATCATTGAAGTGCAGCTCTTCTGCAGAGCACAGGAGCTTTCTTCTGTGAGACCAAAGTGTGGCTCCTCTGCCTGCTTTCAGAGGGACAGGCAGCACCTTGGGTAAGAGCTGTGGTCCTCCGGGCCCTCGGATGCAGAGAGGTTTGCGGATGGATCTGGGCGCTCAGACATGGAGGTGTCTGAGGGTGAGGTCCTGGCTGGAGGAGGCAGAGCAAGCAGTAGGAGACTGGTACATGGTAAATGAAGATTTTTCTATGTGGCTGGCTTGCTAGATCAGAAAGCCTGACCCTTTCCTTTACATGCTTTTTAAAGAAGGGCAGTGGTACAATGGTTGTGTATTTTGGCACTGTAGTATATACTGTATTTTCAAAAACGTCTTCTATCTTTGCTAGCAAATGTGTTTCACTTAAACTGCAGTTTCAACACTTTGTAAAAAAACTCAAGTGTTACTAATTACTGTGCTGAGGAAGCTTCCAGCATGCAGTTAGAGCTGCCCTGGATGATACAATATTAGGCTTTGCATGTTTCTCTTCACTTGGCAAACGCTGCGACTTGGAAGATGACCTTGTGCCACTGTGGATTTTTGTAGTATTTTTATTGTGAAACACACAAAAGGAGATCTCAGAAGTGCTGTGTTATGTACAGTCTGTGTGATTGCCATCAGTGATACGTTCCAGGTACCTGACATGGGAAAGGGAAATGCAAATGAAACATTTGGTTCCTTGGAAAAGGCTCTGAACTGCTTGAATGAGAGGGACAGGCTCAGGCTGCTTGGCAGATCGGAGCTCGCCTCTACCCCTGCAGCAGAGAGCAGAATCTGCCTTTGCACTTCTTGACTGTTGGTACAAATTCGTGGTGCCTGCTCACCAGCTGGTGACATGAGGTGGTGGCTCCTGCTCCTGCCCGTGGGGGGGAGACCCTGCATAAAATTAACTGACGGCTGCAAACTTGGCACCTTTCAGCAGAAAAGCTAAAAAGGCACTGTCGTGGAGTCTGACTCTCTCCCCGCTGTGGTCCCTTTGCATCGGGCTGGCGCGGGGGGACACGCAGCCCTGCCCACTGTGCCGCAGATGCTCTGAGCTGCAGCAACGCGCTGCTTCGGGCTTGTCAGTCCAGCAGCTGTCATGGTCCCTGCATGGATGCAGACTTTTAAAAGGAGCTGCAAAATGTCAGGGATTTTATCTGTGTGACCTGCCCCTGCTGTGCAGACCAGAGCTGATGCACAGCACAGAAAGGCAGGTAAAGTTATGCAAATAAGCACACAGACACGCATGGGAACTTTTGCTGAGTTTAATTATGAGAGGGCACTTTATTTTTAGGACATATGTTTATTTCTGATGGCTATGTACGTGCTTGTGCACAGTGGGCTTTCACTTCCTTCTGACAGAGAAGACCCCCTGATCTATCCAGGGTAGCGGCAGGGTTTTCATTCACTCCTCTACTTTGGGCTGCTGTTTTAGCATTTTTGTCTTAGCACCCCACCTGGTTACGGTGCCCAGCTGCAATCATGTTGTGTTTTCCAAGCTGTCTTGCCACCACTGTTCTGTAGATGAAAAAGGCAGGCAGTGGGACTACAGCCTGGTCCCTATTAGGCCTGCAGAATAGCACCTCTGCTCACATCAGATATAAAAGTCTTAGGAATCGTCTTTGCCGTGACACCAGCCTCCTACAGAACAGATCCCAGCTTAATGGCAATTGCAGTGAAATGCTGAGAGAATTGAGATGTACCAGCAGAAAGAAAGGAAAAGCTTTAAAGGCTGAAGTGACATAAATGTTTTGATTCTGGTCCTCTGTGTCTTTTCAGGTTTTTACTTTGTTTTTGTCACTCACAAGTTTTTCTGAGACCATTTATGCTGCTAGTGAAAATCTAACTTGATCTTTTTCTTGGAAGTAAATATAGTCTGGTTTGATCAACACTGGGTTAGAAGGGGAGTGGAAAAGGAAAACTCTTTTTTGTTATATAAATCAAGCTTTGGTGTCCCCTACACCCTCTGGCTTTTTAGCAGCTCAAATGGTTTAGAGAAGGAATAAATTATTTGGTGTGAATATATTCCTGGAAGAGTAGTACCCTGAGGTTTCCCAACATCTGAAGTTAGTTTTTATGTGGCAGCGTTCTCCTACCTGTGCATCTGGTGTGTTTGTGGCACATCAAGACTTAGGTCTGTGTGCACATTTCCTAGACTCAAAGACGACAATCAAAATTTTGTCCCTCACTTAGAGGCTTCTGGCTATTGCTTCTGGTTTCATTGCAATTGAAAGTTAGGAACCAAGTGTATTGCTTATTGACCTCATGCCATAGCCACAAAAGGTGCAGCTCTGTCCCCTGCACCTCCATGGGGTGCTCATGTGAAGAATCGCGGTTCTGCTCTTACCTGCTGCTTTCCCTACTGACAAGGGCAGGGATTTCTCACCCTGCTGCTGCCTCTTGTCTCTCAAAAACAAAGGACTGCTTATGTCTGGTCCTGACACTTTGCTTTAGATTGTCTACAAAGCTTGTGAAGTTAAATAAACAAAGCTATCAAGCTTCGTGCATTTCTTTTGACTATGTAACATGGACTGCTGGAGCCACATTATTTCATGTAACTTTCACATGTCTATTTTTAAAATATAAGATTCTGATGTTGGTGGCTACAAAGAAGAGTTTGAGAACCAAAACTCATCAAGGTCAAAAATCTGAAGACAAATCCCCTCAGAATTCATAATTGTTGAAAAAACTGTTCTGTTTCTAAAGTAGTCTAGTGAGGAACTGAGTCACTAATTTTGAATGCTAATGGCTGGTGAGTACTGGTGAGAAGGCTGGGTATGCACTCCAATGAATCAGATATGGCTGAGTTTAATACTGATCAGAAGATCTAGAAATGTTAAGGAAAGCAGTGGCACATTTGGGTTTTATTGTAGGAAACCCTGCTATTATGCTATTGAGAAGATTTTCAGCTAATGAAGTGTGTGGGACATTTTCACGGCATCTAGCCAAACATGTAAAATACTGTGTGAAAGAGTAGGGTAAAGATATGTAAAGACCAATAAGTTGTTAGTCTTGTATCTATGTTTCCTGGGGCACCTAAAAGGTAGGTGGGAGATCCCTTTTGTTCTTGCCTGTGACTGTGTCTAGGCTAAGGCATATGCCTAAACAGCTCTATTTCTGGTATTTTTAAGCGTTGCTTTTTAAAATTCTTTTTACAGTTTGCACATGCTTTTACCTGATTCTTTCCAAGCACATGGGGCCTCAAAGATATGTAAGCTAAAGCACCTTCAAGTTCTTCATGTTTTTCATAATTTTTCTTCAAAATAACAGTAGAAAATGCCACAAGGAAATCCCATCTTGTGAGCAGAGATAAGTGTGCCTGATTTTCTGTGATAAGATTAACAGTGTGGAATAGCAGCCACTCCACAGTAAAAGATTCTTTTGCATTTTTCCCCTGTTTTCCCACGTGTCTTTGAAATGTAGAAAGTCATACTTTTGAACATGTTTGAGAGCTAACAGATGTTGTAACTGAGATATTTGAGGTCGACACTATTAGAGGCAGTAACCTACCTGGGTGTGAATGTGGTACTTGCCATACGCAGGTTCCACAAAGTAGTTTATCCTAAAATTTAGGGTAAACTTTTTAGTATGGCTATAATGTGGATGTAATAAGGAAAATATATTCTGCAGATTGATGAGCTTAATACTACCTTTATCCTACTATGTAGGCTAAGATCTCAGGTGAGGGCCTCCAAAATCTTTCAGCATGCAAAGACCACAGAGGGAGATCCTCTGTGGTGAGTCTGGTAGAATAAAAATGGAAAAAGAATGTTTTTGGAGATTGGGTGCTCATAAGGGGTAGTGTGGGTTATATAGATGTTATCCCCTACCTAGGTACTTTTTGCAATCTGTTCTTGTGCTCAAGAATGATCTTGGCAGAGATGCATACACACAGCATTGTATTAAAAGTAGGTTTGATTATTTCTCATGGCAAAAGTAGAGCAGTGGCTGTGGCAGTAGGAAGAGAAACAGTAAAATGAGTGCAAATGGAAGCTCATTTCAGTGAATGTTCCTATTCTGCTGCTGGAAGAAATGTGGCTGAGAGGTAACACAGACGGTGCAGCAGCCTGTCAGCTACCTTTCTTCATTAACTTAAGACTGCAATAAAACACAGCTTTTTGAAACAAAGTTCAAGTAGCGAAAGCCTCTCTGTGGAAATTAATTTCCTCTGGAAGCTAGTTTCACGTAACTCATCACCTACTTCACTGAACATTATTCAGCCCTGTCACTGGTGACAGAAGTTCTTGACAGAGCTGCTGGAAACTGGGTCATGTGGTGGATAAAACATAGCCCGCTTTCCTCAGACTGCTTTTAGTGTGGACCTCCTGAGATTGCAGTAAATAATAAATACCTGCGCGCCACCGTGGACACTTTGTGTGGTGTTGCAGAGCTCATCTTAGTTCCATGAGAGGAGGAGATCATATAACAATATAAAACCACAAAGTATCTATGTAGAGAGAAACTTTTGGCTGCCCATCTCTGTTTCTGAGCTGTTAACTGTGCTGATATTTTTCTTGAGCCTGCGTAGGTGTATACTGTCGGACGATGCAATTTCTAGCCTCACAGGCCTGCCTCCCAGATTGGGGGTGACTTCTGAGGACTTCATTGGTGTGCTGGTAGCAGCTGTTGGTCATTGATGCCTCACCAGTCGCACGGACAAGAGGAGCCCTGTGGTAAGCACCCAGCTATGCCTGGTTACAGGGGAGGTGTTTGGCTGTGATGGCAGCGGTTGCTGCCAGAACAGCAATTTCATGTCTTCCCCATCGGAAAAGGCTGTGCACCACATGGAAGTTAATGTCTTTAAGAAGTCTTTATTAAAAATGCAAAGCAGTGCTGTTACGGGCTTTTAAAAAGTCACATCTTTTATTTGAAAATGAACCTGCAAAGAACTAAAAGAAAAAAATTAAATTTGTGATCTATTTTTGTGGTATATAATGATCTATTCCTTTCTTTTCCTTTTCCCTCTCCCCTTCCTTTTCCCTTTTCTATTTCTCCTTAGAAAGGTTAGGAGTTTCCCCAGTTATTGTTTACCAGCTTGTTATCCAGCCTGTAAATGCTGGATTTCAGTGCTTCCTCTTACTGGAAGAACCAAGGCACTGAATCATTAACAAGGCTATCCTTTGTGCCAAATGTTTGTTTGTGATTAATGTTAAGCAGATTTAAAAAAAAAAGGATTAAAATATTCTCTTGACTAAAATACTCATCCTGCAATTTTCTTTCACAAAAATGCATGTTTAGGCAACTCTATTCACGTACATTTTTCTTTTTTTCTCTCAGAGTATACTCTAAAGAATTTTTACCCTTCCTTCCTCACTACTCTGCTTGGATGCCTTCATAGCAACGGGAGACAACATCCGCGTGATCCCAAAGGTGAAGTTGCGTGTTAGGGCTGAGTCTTACAAACAACTTACATTTGCTGAGGGGGAGAGATCCTCTTCCTCCTTGTCCTCCCTACCCCTGCACTTGTTCTCAGCTGTGCAGTCTCGTGCTGACTCTGCAGCTTCTAAAACTTTTTACTGAACCAATTTCACCCCTATCCTGGTAGAAAACTCAATTGCTTTTTCTGAGGTAATTTGTTGCTGGATTCCTGGGCTGTATCAATTCCCAGAGGCTCCCAGCAAGCACCAGAGCTGGTGGAAGGTGAGCAAGAGAGCATGTCTAAGAGTGATTTAGGGGGTGCAGGACTTCCCCCTTTCAACAGTGGCAGCAAAATATTGGATGGGCTCAGCCGTCCTGTGCTGCTTCTCCACTGAGATGGAGTCACTCATTACTTGAGCCGTAGTAACTCACCGCATGTGAACTCTCAGCTTGCCTCAGGAATAAAAGGTGGATGTATTCACATAGAAATACAGTCCTGAGTGTTCAGGGGAGATGAGTGTTCCTGCTGTCTCTCAAGCCACATTTCACCAGGATGAGGGCTGCTCTTGCAGCAGCTGATCTCTAGTAGCAGTGCATCCCCTTGGTGTAGATGGGAGTATTCCTTCAGGGGATTTCTCAGGGTAAAGAGAGATGTGGGTTTCATCCTTCCAGAGTTGTTTTTTGTAGTGATGGGTCCATGGTTAGCTTTGAGGTGATGCTAGTCAGAGGAAAAAATGAAGAAGAGAGCTACCCACATTGGAAGGGGAAAATTGGATTACCAAATACAAATTGCAAAGGACTGCAGAGATAGGAAAGACAATGCCAGTGGATCAGCTCTCATTAATCTTGCCATGCTGTCAGCATTTCATCCCCATTGTCTAGCAGTTACATCTGGGTGTCTCCCAGTTGTCTTAGTACATGCAAACGAGGAAGTGGAGATCCCTCCTGGGAAACGACACCTTTGTTAGGCTTCCATCTCAGTTGGTGCTACACAGAAGAAAAAAGCAGGAAGGGCTATAATAAAAACAGAGAGCCCCAGCAGTCTGAGCAGCATGAACATTATGTTGGTAGATAGGCACTGTTGCCTTTAATAGGTTATCTTTTTCCATTAGAAGACTGTTTAAATTTTTAAGTGGTGCACAAGCTCATAAGGGCTTTTACAGTGTGGGTTCTGATTTTCATGTGGGTTTTGAATGTGTGGGAGAAGCTGATACATTAAAAACTGCTCATGAATCTCCTCTATTTCCAGTCCTCCCCCTGGGAACTATTGATGGTCATTTCATCTTTCTTATGTGACTTTTAAGATCCTCAAAAAAAAAAAAAAAAGGAAATGGTTTTCTGGTTACTTCCCAGTGGGATATCTTACAAAGAAATACCAGGGCTGAAAATGAGAAGTAGAACATAAATTCCAAACAGCTTAGATTCAACTAAACCCACAGTCAGGATTCTCAAAATTTATTTTGATGGAATTTCCAAATAAAGTTAAAGCTCTGGAAAAGTAAAGAAAAAAATAGCAGAAATAAATGACAATTTTTCTATTGTGATTTGGGTTAAGAGTTTTTAAATAGTTGTGCTGATGCACAATATATCCAGCGATATGACTGGCTTCCAGATGGGAGGTGGGGAACTGTATTAATGAATTAAGGGTCTGATGAAAGGTCATTTTTTTCCTATCACATAGACTTCAAATCAGTCAGTGTGTCTCACTTGCTCTTTCTTCTAATCAGAATGCTGCATATTCCAAAATCTCTTTTCCCTGGTGTTTTGCGGCTAAGGTGATTTCTAATTTGCTTTTTTAAACTTGTTATAGGTATGGAGAGAAGCTTAGTTGTATAGAGAAAATGCTCCTTGCTTTGAAGATCTTGTTTGAAGGGCTGGTGGAGAAATGCCCTGAAAATAAAGATATTTTCAGGTTCAATGAACAAAAAGAGGAAGCATACAGACCTGAGAAAGAAAGGTAAGCAACTATCTATTGGAGAAATTGCCTTGAAGTAAGTGAAATTATTTCCCCAGAGATAATTTGGTATTAGGAGTCAAATTGTCACTAAACAAAAAGGCAAATCAAGAGCAGAAAATTGATTTTGCTTCCAGTGTGTTTCCTCCATTTTTTCCCTAATTAAAAATTGAAGAAGGATGTGATAAATCCAGCTATTTTTTTTCCTCGCTGTTGTACTCTACCCTGAAGAACCTCTTGACTGTATCCATTTTATTGCAGGGGTGGAATGAAAGCCCCTAGGTTAAATTTTCAGAGGTGAGCACCTATGTTCAGTTTAATTGGAAAAGCAATGATTTTACAGATAGTGAACATCTGCATCCTCTGCCTATCGTTAGGGAAAGTTGTATGTCCAGCATCTATGAGAAAAGATACACAGATGTGAAGTGTAATCATTCAGGTCAGTGGTTTTGGACTTGAGTGATCTAGTCAAACACATACAGAAACTCACGGCTGGGAAGTGAAATTAAAAGTTATAAAAAAATTAAATAATTAAGGAGTTCAAGTCTCTCTCTTCTTGACAAAAGTTTGCATGTGTGTCTTTTGCGATCATCTGTTTCCTCTCCCAATACATGCATGCATAGAGACTACATATTTCTTCCTGCTTTTTGGTCTTGCATAACCTTCCTTCACTGCTCCTGGACACTCAAAGCACTTGGCACGATACTTCCCTTTTGGCTTCTCATTTTCCCATATCTGACGCTAGCATTTCTCACCAGGTTCCTTCTCTCTGTTGTTCATTTGTTAAATGAACACTTTCTCCCCTGAGGTTTGTTTTTTTTTCTTTTCTGGAGAATGGATGACAGAGGTGCACAAAGCACATCCAAGCATTGCTTGCATGTTTGGAGACAAGAAAAGCAAGGTGCCAGCTCTAGGGGAAAGCTCAGGGTTTGTGCTGTATAATTTATGTTTAATGCCACAGCAGAATCTGTTTTTTGTGTCTGGCTCTTCAAAGATGTAACTTCTGTGGCATGTTTTGCAGCTCCTCTTGTGCATGAGAGAGTAAAGGACACTTTGACTCACTTGAAATCCCTAGAAATGTTCAAAAAAAGAAAGGGAAGAAAAAAATACAAGAAAATACACTCGTGGAACTGCTGAGGTGATGTAACCAGGTGTCTTTCATGTGTATCCTTTATTTTCCCTTCTATCTCATCAAATTTAAACAAGCTAATCCTATGAAGGATTAAAGCTGTAATGTCTCCATGCCATGTTTCTGTGTTCTGGGCTTTTCTCATGGGTTAGCATTTAAGCTGTAATGAGGTTTGGTCAAAGCAGAGGCAGCAACTGCTGACACATGAAATGGTAGAAGGTAGTGCCTTTTGGTGAAGGCGTGTTATTCTTATTTTCAGTCACGATGAAAACCCTTCAGTGTATCATATGGCCCCTTAAAGCACCTGGGAAATGGGATGTTCTATCTGGGTTCATTGAGACCTGATTTGCCCTTTGTGGGTGAGGGGGAGGAGAGCTGATGCTGGAGGAGAAATGGCCTGGACACAGTTCTTGTTCAGGGTGCCAAAACAAATTCTGCTCTGCAGAGGCACCTGTGTACCTCTACGTGATAGCATGCAGAGCTCAATGGTTACTTTATGAATGCAGAGGGGCTGGCACAGCTAGTACTCGGGCTGGGGCCTGCTGCTACCCTTGCTGTCAAAAAGGGTGGTGGTTGAGTTCAGTGGGAGCAAGGAACAGCCTGGAGAGAATAAGGGAGTTATGCCCAAAATTAGTGTACTATTAGAGATGTGGAGAACATCATGCAGTGACCTGCTCTGGGAGAGACCAGAAGAAACTCGTGCTGATGGAAGAATCAGGACCGCTGCCTCCCCATGAGGAGAAAAGAGAGTAAGAACAGCATCAGGCAGACAGGCAATTGTACCTGTGTTTTCTGGAGATGTAAAGCAGTTTGCTGCAGGACTGGTTGGCTTGATTTTATCCCGGTAAGGAAGGTGGTATCTTCTGGTAACAGGGTTGGGAATTTTCATGCTGTAGCCTTCCTGTTACTACATGATGGGCTCCATGATGTTTGCTTAGGTCTGGCATACCTGGCAAAACAAGTGTGAAGCCCGAGTATGGAAGATCTGGGGCTTTTTGGCAGCCCTTACAAGCAGTGCATCTGATCTCTGTCCCAGTGGTTGCCCAGTTGCTCCTTTGTTTGGCTGTGCTGGGTGCCTGGGCAGCATGCATGGAGCAGTCCTGATTCCTCAGGCTTACACCAGGGGGGGTGACCAAGGCTGGCTGGCTGCCTGCTGCCAAAGTCAGTGCATCTGGCCAGCGGTTTTCCTCCAAGTTGCTTCCAGGCCCATCATGCCAATAGGAGAGGAAGTCATGAAATGTGTGTGTTTTTCCTATTGTTGGTTAATGTCTTTTATAAACACCTTGGGCTCGATCCAAATAGCACTGAAGCCAATAGGACTCTTTTGAGTCTGAGGAGCTGGACCCGGCCTGTTTGTAGCGGCATACTGTGAAAAACCAAAGAGCCACATTCAGGGTGCATCTCCCTTGCACTCTAACACTCGTTCCCATTACGACTTTCGTTCAGTGTGTCTCTGCTTATAGCCATGATAATTTGGGCCGTGGTCTCTGCCTGAAGCCCTTTGCAATCCAATATTGATTTAGTAATTTCCTACTGTGACTAATAGTTCAAAGAAAACACCCCGGGCCTTAGTCTGTCCTCTGTCCCACACTCTGTTGGGTTTACTCTGGGTTGAGATTATCCTGAGTGTAAATGGTAGTTGGTCATGAGGAGTCTGAACAATTCTCCATAATGAGGGAGAGCTGGTTACCACCTGCTCTGTATGGTTAGATGTTCACATAGGGAAGTCGTGGAACTGAAATCCTGTCTTCCTGCAAGTGCATAGCACAGACGCTGACATTACAGGCGGCTTAACTGCTCCAAGTGGGAAGGAGAGTTCACTCCTTGTTCATGGCCCTTGTAGAAGCCACTTGCAAAAAGTGGCAGTGAGTTCTAACTGCCATATACTTACAAGTCTGCTGGAGAGGACTGACTCCTGAAACTGTCTTTTAAAGGTCTGTCTCACTCTGATCTGACCTTCCTAGTTATTTGCAAGCACAGTTTGACATTTGGATAATTAAGCTCATAATTTATGGCTGAAAAGGGAGGGCAGGTTTTTTTTCCTGGGATCTGACCCAAGATGTGGATAGGTCACGCTAATAGGAGTCCTTATATCTCTTTCCTGACTTCAGTAAACTCACCCTGAATAAGGTTATAAAACTTATATCAGTAAGTCTTGGCTCTGAGAGATAGCAGGTATGGACAATCTCTACTGAAGTGGGTTGGTACTGTTGTAGTTAGTGTGCTTCAGGATAGTCTCAAAGGAGTCCCCACTATCCTTTCTTCTACATGAAGATAATGTTTGTATTAAATATTTATATGGGCAGAAATGTTTTCTTTGTGGTTGGCACTGTGGTTATACTATAGCAAGATAACCAGTGGTCTATCTAACTGACATAATATCCGCTGGGGTGAATAATAAGGCTGGTCTGAATCCGAAATGGCTTGACAGGCTTTACTTTATCAGTCATGGCATGAGTACACAGCTGGGATGAAGGGAGGAATCATTTCAGCATGCAGTGAGAGCACCACAGTGCAAGTCAAACAAGCACCTCTGTCGTCATAAGAAGTTGGGTTTCTGGAGAGAGCTTTCTACTTGCAGAAAGCCACCTTTTGCTCAATTTCATTAGTTTCCATGTTTTCTGTAAGTTCAACAAGTATATGCATGCAAAGACAAAATCAGCCCCTGTTGTAGATTTATGGGAGCAGAGAAAGCTTTCACGAATGATGAGCTGCCTCGTACACAATTCACCACCAGCAGCCGTGGCTGGGTGTGTGCTTGCTGTTTTGTGCCGGCATAATGGTCAGTAATTGCTGTGTGGCACTTGGCTGCGATATGGACAGGACTTCTGCCTCTGAGCACCCTGGGTGGGTGCAAGGGGCTGGCAGCTGTTGTCCTGAGTTGGACGTAGCATGTTTAAAAAGAAGATATCAACATTACACTTGTCCAGAAAAAGCTTTCTTGCTTACAGCTTTTTTTGTGGAACCCCCTTCATATTAGTTTAGATTACAGTTGTACTGCTTGCCCATTGTAAAGGTGGCATGTACGTCTCTGTTGGTGAAGGAAGGGATGGGTGACTAGAGGTTGGTCCTAAACTGGACCTCTGGATCCAAACCCCATGAAACTTAGAAAAGTCTGCTTCCCATATTGAGCTCTAGGGCTCTGGGTCGTGGCTGACGGGCAGCTCTAAGGCTGCAGGATTGATGCACAAAACCAGTTGTGCTGTCAAAGTTTGTGTCTAACTGTACAACACTAGCTAACCTAGTGCAGACGCCTCTCAGACCAGTTCTATGGCATGCTGCAATCTGCTTACGAAAGGGAACTTGGAACTAGTTCTTGTGTTGGAAATGCTCTCTAGAGCTTGTAACGCCAGAGCTTGCTTGGGTATGACCTTGTGCTTTTTAGAGCCACATTTCCAAACCTCATGTCTGTTGCGTAAAAGGTGTAGACATACTTGAACACCCAGATAGTTCACTCTGTGCCCACTGCTCAGAAGCATGTTTCTGTCACCATTTTAAATACAGTAGCTGTGTCTTTCCTGAGACCCTGTAAATTTCCTGCAGGGACATCAGGGAAGAATTCTTGATTTACTTTAGATGGTATAAATAGCCCCATAATATCCAATGCTGTGTTTTGTGATACAGCTTTAGCTTGCTGTTATTTTGCATGTTTCCAGTGGTGCAACCGGTTCCCCTTTCTGGGTATTAGAGTGAGGAACCGGACTGGTCTTGTAACATTTGTCAACACAGTTTCTGTTTTCTCATTGTTCACTTTCAAGTGAAGGAAAAATGGGCTGGTTTAGGAGAATGGGGTGTTCTCTGCCACTCTAGAGGGGGGAAAAGGTTCCTGCCTTTCATAAGTGATTTTTTTGTAACTGGTTTGTAGTGTCCTCTTTCTTAACCTTTCAGTGCCTAAGGGTTAAAATGGAAAGAAAAAGCGGTGAGAACGAACCTTCTTGGCAGTATCCATTGAAGCTCAGCCTGGCCTTCTTGCTACTCTGTGCTTTGCTTTATGGGACCTGAGCCTTTACTGACCTGTCGAACAAAGATGATCAGGTCAAATGAAGATCAGGCTATAGTTCTCCAAGAGCCATTTGTTTTGCAGGGATGCTGATTTAGGCCTCAGCTGAAGGGTATTTTGAAGCATGCTGGTCTGGAGAAAGCACAATAGTTTCTTTTTCTTTTTTTATATTTTTTTCACTTCTTGGATTTCTCATCACCTGAAAAACGTGCAACTAGCTGAATGGTATTGAATGTTTTTAGCCTCTAGAACTGAAAACACTGTCTGTAATTGATGGTTTGTTTTAAGACCACAGGAAACTACTTGTCACTATCCATTAATGAGCGCTTTGCTAGCTGTTTGCCATCTGAAGAAAAAGAGATGATGAAGCAGAAAACCCCACCATCCACAGTCTGCTATTTTATCCCTCCGTCAAACTAATACCGAACTAAGTCTCTGTACAAAACACCATTTTCATTATCTGTGCTCACTATTTTTTCCAGCCTCATTAAAACCTGCCAGAATAAGAAAAAATGAGCTAAATCCACAGTGAGCTCATTCTGTCTTGGGAGCAGGGAGGCTGTTGCTCCTTCCGATGGTGGCCGAGTCAAGGCTGGACCCTATTCAGTGCAAGAGGGGCAATAACTGTCCTGGCACATCAGTAGGCATCTACGGGGCTATTTGTCCTAGCTTGTGTGGAGAAGACAGAGAGGCCGAGACACTGACCCACGTTCACAACCTGAGTGCATAGGCAGCATGGCAACAATCTCATCCCTGCAGAACAGGCACCTCTGGCTGCAACAGTGATGTAAATAATTTAACAGTGAGATTTATGGTCTTCTTTCTCACTGTGGTGTCTTAGATTGTATTTAGTCACATTCACCAAGATAATTGCCCTGAACTCGTATGCTAATGGCACGTTAATGTGTAAGAGCAGAGCTGACATCTTCAGGTCACTGATTAAAAGGGAAAACCTCTCTTCTCTCAAAAAAAGTGTGAAAGACTATTTGTTTTTTATTTTTTTTAATTTTTTGGGGGCAAGTTTTCAAAGGCACAATGGAATATCTCTCTACAGGTTGAATTGGCATCTGTTTGAATTCAAAGCTCTTTGGCTGTAGGAGCTCATTGTTTTGCTCATTCTCACAGTAATCAAACCAGTGTGTCAGACTTGATACCTATACTCATACAGAGGAGGATATAGCAATTGCTTTGTGAGGGGGAAAAATGGAACCATTGCTTGCAGATAACCTATTTCTTTTTAAAAATTGGAAAAATTCCCTTATTGTTTATTTGCTGCTCTGAATAATTGATGTTTTTCTGTTTTCCGCAGCCATTTTCTGACATGCAAATAGCAATTTATTTTTATGTGGGATAAATCCTTCCTGTGTGCTTCCCACTCTGTGGAATGGGGTTGGGGGAAATACGCCTTTTTCCATGAAAATACTAGTGACTGAATTAAAGCATGACTCAAGTGGGCAGCGTTCTAAGCAATAATATCAAAGTTGTCACAATTGTGTGTGGGCTTTAATGTTCCTGGATGGTACTTGCAATTAGTCTGCAGATCCATGAGTCAAGGCAACTGTTAAAATCTCTCTGAACCTTAGGTGGGGCCCAAATGACTTATTTTGAGGTGCTAATAGAGCCATTTGAAGAGATAGCAGAGAACTGACGGCAAAACAGGGCCAGCTGGGAGCACAGGGGATGTAGGCTGTTGCCTTGGGCAGCAGCAGCCTGCCAAGGGCACAGCAAAATGGTCATGTCTTCATCGCTTGCTCTGCCTCTGCCAGTGCCTGGGGAAATCAGGTTTGCTGCCGCTGCCAGGGCAGGGATCAGGGTGTGTGAGATGGGGCCAGCTGCTTTTGGTGGTCGCTGCTTCCACCTGGCTATTTAATTTCTCACAGCAGGAGCTGCCTGAGTTGAGAGGTATGGGTCATGATTTAAGGGGATGCTTTTTCCCGGTGAACATAGACATAATCCTTATCAACTGTGGTGGCTTGTTTATATCCTGCAAGATTTGTAGCTTGTGTGAACATGGGTAGAGTCTCTGCTATGTCCCTGCTACCAGCCTGTGGTGCAGCCCAGCTGGAGGCCATAACCCTCCTCCTCCTCCTCCTCCTCTGTCCTCTGAGCTGGATTTTGTACGAGTGCCTGGTGTTCCCGCGGACGGGATGTGGCGATGTGGTTTGGAGCTCTGACAGCTCTCCAGTGCGTGCAGGGTGGTTATATTTTCCAACACGTGGAGGGACGGATGTTGTCGGAACCTTTTATAGTGAATTTCACTGTAGAAGTAAAGTAAATTTTATTACAGTACGTAGAATTTATGTCATGTGAAGAAAACTTTATTAAAAGTTCAGGCCCCCAAAGAATGATGAATCTGATGTTCTGGAGCCAGTGTTGCTTGTGGCTGACAGGCTCCTTATTGCTTTGACCCTCTCTGTCCATGCCAATAAATCTTGATAATTAATTAAATCAACTATTTGACTCCCCTTTACAAAATAGTTGTGTCTGCCATGATGTTCCACAATGCTGGGACTATGCAACAAACTAGAGTTAGGGAAACCTCCTTGTGGTTTCTGGAGACAGAACCCTCTGCATAGCATAAAGCATCAGTTCAGAGTAGCTTTCTAAAGGATGTGCCCAAATTTCACCATCTCATTTCATGACTACTCTCTTCAGTAAGGACTCTTAGTGAAACAGAAGTACAGTCCTAGCAGAGTACTGAGAGGCTGAAGCAGAGAGCTAGACACAAGTGGGCAGAAAATGTTATGTTCCAGCTGGAAAGGTGTCATTTTCTGGTAATCCTTGCCCAGTGCCTACACATACTCTTCAGGCAGTTGTATTGGAAACAGTGGTGGATGCTGCAGTATTGATTTGGTTTCAGGAACAGAATGTAAAGTATTTCCTTGAGAGTTTGAAAGCCAGAAATCATTTTGCAGTTGGCTGTAGGATGGATGTCATTATTTCTGAAAGTAACAGCGCAGGGCAGTGTGACTGGCTTGGAACAAACATCCCAGGCAAGGCTTGCTCAGGTGGTGAACTTTCTAAGCACTTCCTCCCTTTTGTTCCCATAATTATAGAAGTATTTGTATAGGGGGAATACGTTGACCATTTTTAACCTGGGTTCCACTAATTAATGTCACAAGAGTCATCTGACACTGCCATAGTGGTTTCACTGGCAGAAAGTGGTGGCAGAGTACCAGACACTGGCAAATACAGGTTCATAAGTGATTTTCTTCTGGTAGCTATAAAAGGTAAAGTTTTCTCCTTTGCTGTTCTAAGAGACAGCATTAAAGACAGCATTGTCTGTAACCATCTTATGTATCTGTTTTTAGAGATGCTTCTGTACTGTTGCAAATTAATAGTTTATTGTGTCTGTCCAAGTGAGCTCTCATCAGTCAGCTGAGCTGTGGCTGCTGAACACATGCCTTCTTGTAACCTATCCCAAGTGCTAAGGAAAACACATTAGTGTAAACTGCTCCCTCACCGTCTCCAGTGTAATAACCCTCATGTGGCACTTCAGATATGAAGAGAAAAATCCAGGTCACTGGAGCTCTGTTGTTGATTGTGGTGAGATTGCAGATATAACTGCTTCAAGTTGCCTGTATTTAAGCACCTGAAGTAAGACCTTGTTCAGTTTTGGTCCACGAAATTCAACTCCCTACTTTTTTGTATAACTGCGCAAGCCCCACAGGAAAAAAAAAGAAAAGAGAAGCTTTGGAAAAAAAAATATCTCTGCAGAATAACTGAAACTTGGCAGAAATGTTTCCAGGCTCTCCAGCTACATGGTTAGCTCCAAGTCCAGCACAAAAGCAATATCTTCCATTGAGACTGTATGAAATGTGTATGCATTTAGTGGCACTTCAGTAGTGAGTGCGGCAGTATATGTTTTCAGCTACATACTTTTTTTTTTTTAAACATAAACAGGAACCTATTTGATCTCTTCAAAATTTGGGATTATGGATGCGAGGTGGGTTCATACTTTTAAATGTGCAACTGTTTTATGGTAGGGAGTATCTGGCTCAGGGTAGCTCCTCAAGAAAGGGGATGCCTCCTCTCAAAAACTCTGTATACCTCTGATGGACATACACAGTGCCTGCAAACCCTTTAGAGTGCTGCAGATTGAAACTTGACCAATCCTAGCAGTGAACTAGATTACTGTAGCATCAAAGAGGTTTCAGTACCTGATGGTGAAATTTAGGTCAAAGTGCTGCTTAAAATGAAAACTAAGTGATTTTCAAAATATATCTTCCTGGCAAATAAGTTGCAATTTATTGCCTTATTACGAAATTGAGTACTCTTGGTAATTCTAAGGCAGTTGTCACTGTTATCTAAGCACTGGTACTGCCACTGCATTGCCCTATGGCAGCAGGAGCAAACCACTGAATGATGGATATTTAATGAAAAGATTGACGTATATCCACAGTGAATCATTTGCTACAGAATTGTAAATAAAACAGCATTTATAATTCAGTGCCTAGGGCTATTTAAGTATGCCATGTGTGAGTTATGTCCACAGGGGAGAGAAGCTAAGGTTAGAGTAGCCTGGGCTGCAAATTTGGTAGTATATAAATTTATATTTTATCTGGTGGCAGTAGGAGTTGTCTGGATCAATTTTCAACATAAGTGTGTGTGTGTGTTTGTATGTCTGTGGACCAAAAGCTAAATGTTTAGATGTGCCTGATTTAAATTCAGCTGTCCAAACTCCTGATTTGTCCTCCCATCCTTTTCCACTGCTGTGTGTGTGTGTTTGCATTAAGACAGTCTTCAAGTAGGTGGTCACACTGTGTTTTCTCACTTTGGACTTCCCACCTCAGTCAAGATGGATGGTGCTTTTTCATTTCCTTTTATTCTCCTTTACGTTACTTCATACACATCCTCTGACCCCCTCACTGAATATAGGCTCTCCTCAGGGACTGCAAATGCTCTGATCAAGTTTCTAAGCTGTTCATGAGCACAGGTGGATTTCTGCCAGCAGCTAGCACTCTAGTGAGGTGAGGTGGTGTTAGCCCCATCTCGTATGCAAGCCTCTGAGATGCAGATGTTAAAGCCTTTACTGCCTGATGTGCCTACTCGTTTTGGATTCTATATCTGGGATATGGGGGACTAGGCTACTTAGCATTTTCTTCTCTGCTTGTATTTGCATTTAAAGCACAGCTCCCGTTGACCTTCAGTGGGAGGTGGGAATTCTTATGCCTTATGCATGTACCAAATGTCCCCAAATGGACACCTGGAAAATGAAACATGGGTACATTCAGGATGCTGGCTTAGGAAGGGCCTTGGGAAACTCCATGATGTAGGAAAGCTGTACCCAAAGAAGGGTGAAAATCTTGTTTTCCAGTGTGGCACAGAATTTCCAGTACTACAAACCCACCCTTTCAAGGCAATTTGGGAGACAGCTCGATCTCTGTCGCACCTGCTGTTGGAATTACAGCTTGTCCCTGAGCCAGCCATTTCGGTTGTGCCTCTCTCTCCAATGTTGACCATGTAGGCACTTTTTACTGTCAGCCCCTCTGTCCACTGCTCAGTTTGAGGGTGAGGACCTCTGGGCCTGAAGAAGAGAAGCTTCTCTGCAAAACCTAAAGCATTTCCATATCTTCCCTGTGGACTGCTTTCACCCTTTCATAGCCCCAGAGGTTCCCATCAACAGCTTTCCTTTCTCCTCTGCCACAGTCTCCTAATGACCTTGCAGGAGGGGATTTAGGGCGAGAAGAGGGGCTCTTGCTCCACACTATGAAGCCTCCAGTTCTTGTGTGGGTATGCAGGAAGGCAGTCCCTAACACTTTTCATTTGTACAGCCACTTTATCTCCAGGTTTATCATCAAAGGGATGCACCACACATCTCCCAACTCCTGTGACTGTGAGTCCTATCAACCAGAATTCACTTTAATATGCCCACTTTGTGTCCAAAGCAGAATTCATTCTATACGTTGAAGGAGGCTGGAAACTGTGGGAAAATAACATATAACTAAACATTGGATCCTGGAGTATACAGTCCATGGGAAAGAATTAGGGTCTGCACAGGCATCTCCTGACTTTTGGGGGATAGAATTTGCAACACTTTATTTCTTTGAACTGCGGAATATGAACTATGTGCCTGGCCTTCCTGTAAGGGAGGGAACTAGCCTCTGCAGGCTGCCTGAAAATGGGTCTTTGGTTCAGTTTTTTGCTCTCTGTGGTTATGTGATTTCTTAAGACTGACTTTATGCCTGAACTTGAGCACCTTTCTTGACAAGTAGCCTCACAAGTTCAAAGCAGTGTGCTACAAAACAGCACTAGTGTGGAGATCAGTATCTGGCAAGACTGGCTGTTTTAAGTGCTGTAGAAAAATAGCAAGAAAATAAGCGTATGTGAGACCAGAAGGCCGTTTATCCTGCTAGCAGTTCTCATATGTGCTCACTCAAGCTTGCTGTGACATACCCTGGGGACTCAGCCTAATGGCAGAAACATTAAACTTTGGCATTAAGGGAATGGACTGTGTAAGTTGGTTGAAAGGGTACCCAAGAGATTTTATTATTTTGCTTATGATATTTATGGTGAAGCAGCTTCAGTTTTCTAGGAATATGTCTTATTTAATTTCCTTCTGATACTTCTCTGTTATACGAAGTGTTGATTTAAAGAAACTATGCAGAAGTAAGCAAACAGTAAATTTCTCAGAAATGTTTCCATTCTGTTTTTCCAAATGCTGTAGGCATCTCAAAATCTCACATTGCTCTGTGAGACAGGATGAAAACAGAGCTGAAGATCAGTTTGGGGTTTTGGCAAACAATACATATTCATGGGGCCAAAGAGAGTGAGAATATCTTGGTATTGTACCAGCCAGGGCTCTTAGTGGGAACAGAGACACCCGGTTTAAGTAAATTAGGAGAAGAGGAACCAGGAAAAGCCAGAACTCCAAAATAGTCTAGCAGGTGGAAAATTCTCTTAAGAAGATCAAATCCTGCTCCTCTTTTATTAGAAAGGAGAACCCTGGTCTTCAGTGTCCCAGATGAATATCTTAATTGCTGGAAAACAGTCAGAGGCTTCCCCCCTGCCACCGCAGACTTGCTGTGAAGCACACGTGTGAAAAGTTTCCCTTCCTCATTTTCCTCCTGCGTGGATTCAAACGTTAAGTCTGATCCCACATTGGTTCCATATTTCCTTTCTCCTGAATTCCAAAGTCTTTTTGAGGGGGATCCAACCCAATGTAACTGACTATCGTTTCCTCAAGCCACTGACACAAGCTATTTCAGCATGGTTCCTTGGCTTACTGAGCCTCGAGGGGCTGGCAGTGAGGGAGTTAGCCAGAGCTGCCTTAGACAACGCTGCCTTTGAGCTGTTACTGGTTCAGCTCTCAGCCTGACAGAGAAACAAAATGGAAATTAATAAGGAGCATGAACCAAAGCAGAGGTGCTCCTGGTACTGGTGGAAGAGGCAACTCAGAAGCCTTTGGCAGAGGATTATAGAAGTCAGCTTTTGTGTGTTTCCTTGGTGAATGAGGCACTGTGGCTGCGCGTCTTCCCTTTTTAAGCATTCACAACAGCATTTTTTTTCCCTGTTCATATGACTACTTCCAAATACTAACTGCAGATACATCCATGTGGGCTTTTGCAAATCTGTATGAAGTCTCCCTGCTTTGCTGGATAGAAGCCAGCTTTGACCCAGCAGCTGTTTAGCCATGTTTGCGTGGTCCAAAACTTGGCCTGATCTCTCTGGCAGGGTTTAAAAGCTCAAGCTCAGATTTTGCTAGCTGGCTTTCCATTGTAAGAGTGGGTTCTTGTGCAGATGGATCAAAATAGAGGCAGACTGAGCTTGCAGTTACTTGCAAAGTAAGGCTGACTTTATCCTATGAATTTGCAGTATAAGAAACAACAAACCTAAATAGCATGTCAGTTCCTGACTCCATTTTTCCTTGCTTCTCCTGTTCTGGGGGAGCTGCTACCTTGTCAAAAACCTGCATGTACGGGAGAAAATACCAAAGAGAAAATCAAGCAACATATGGGACGTTCTCATAGTATTCAATTTTGTGGTGGAAGATGAGGACTGTTCCTTGTGACACCATGTACTAGAGATCATGCCCTGGTATATAACTTTAATTTGAACTTTTTCACTGCCAGTTTTGTTGTGTCAATGTTTGAGTGCTCTGCTGAGTCGGCACCGCCGGATGCAGGTTGTTCCTTATCAAGTGCTGGCAGGAAACGTTGCACCAGAAGGGTGGACGCAGAGACCCTGGCTGCTGGGTATTTGCAATGGGAGATAATTTTCTAAGTGGCATGAGACAGCGTGGTTTTTTCATCATGTAAAAAGCCCAGCTTTCATGGCATTTTCCTCTGATTGCTAAGTCCACTGCAGAAGAGTAAAAACATATGACACTTAAAAATAGGATATATCCTGAACCATTGCAAATGCCATCTGTTTCTCAAAGAAACAACTGGTAGAAAAAAATAACCTTGGGTTGAAACCTTGCATGAAGTTGCCATTTAAAATAAGCGGGGTTGGCTTTGTTATTTTTATTTTTTGGAGGTGTGGAGAAAGGGCTGTTTGATGGCAAGTGAAAGAAAACAGAAATCTGGAACCAGAGTGTACGTGTTACAGGCATGTAGAGAAGTCATGTTGTGAAGACCTGTTAAACAGCAAACCCTGGGATCTAAAGTCATAGTGATACTGGAAGGGACCCATGTACTGTTTTAAATCATCTCATGCAGATGACTGCAGTAAGGTCTCTGCCCACCACCAGAAGGTGGTTTCTAGGGAAGATGTCTGCCTTACTAGTCATAAACAGATAAGACAATTTTCCAGCTGGGCCCAGTTCTCTGGTGAATGGTATGGCTTCCTTATCCATTCAAGTTTCTTCTAGTCTGGCAGTGAGGGATGGATTCCTAGTTTAAGGAATACTGACTCCATCCCTGTATGCTGCTCCCAAATCACAGCCAGAGCCACCGCCTGTGGCAACATGACCAAAGTCTCTTTGGACTTTAGCTGTTCCTAGTAGTCAGCACTGCTTCTTCTGGCCCTGTTAGGGTGTGTTTATGTGATTGAAAAGAATTGAGTTTTTCTATAGTGGCAAGTTGCTGTCCCCCATGGAGGTGCAGTAACTAGCCATGCCACCTGGCCCAAGTCTGATGAAGAATCCTGAAAGCCCATTAGCAAACTTGGTCCCCTGTATGGTTTTGGATACCCTGCTGAGGAGTCAAGTGGTATATCTTTAGTGTATTCCCATGATTTCCTTTGGTACTGGAACAGTGTGAGGGTGAACAGCCAGTTACTGAGCTGAGGAGCAACTCACTTGCCTCCTTTTACGTGAGCTGATGGCCTCAGAGCATGTGGACTACATGCAGGTGCAGTAGCATATGAAATCAGCCTGCCACAGGAGTGATATAAAGCCTGTGTCTTGGGAGTCTTGTACGGGTTAGAGATCTGAAAATGGGATGCCTGCATTTCAATGAGTTTATGCCTGTTCTACACTAATGTGAAGAGCAGCAGACTTGTACCTGAGACACTTGCCAAGAAACTGTGTGTGAGGTGAAGGGAATGAACATGGCATGGTGTTTGCTCAAACAGGATAGTCATGTTCCAGGGGAGTGTCCTGATCCTGTCAACCTCACTGTTTTTGCTAATCCCAAGTGGGACAGCGTGGTGAGGTAAGAAAAGGGCGTTTTATTGAATAGGCTTGATTGTGATATTTCTGACTCTTCTTTTTTTACATCTTACAGCCCAGGAATAGCTGCAGTGATGTAATGTTTCTATTTAGAAATTTTTCAAAGGATGTTTTGAGTTTGGTGTCTGTGGGATTGATAAATTTGCTTTGGAAATTAGTGCACCTAAGGTAAAAGGCTGTGTGCATGGATTTTCAGGCTCTGTCGGTCTATCTGACCTGGTCTGCTATACTTCCGATCCTCTTATTTCCAGTCTGAACATCTAAAGAGTTGAACAGTACTAGCTTGTGCTCAGCGTTTGTGACAAGCAGCTGAGGGATGGGACAAATCTACTAAACATGTTCTCTGCTGTGCAGGGGAATAAAGCAATAACCTGCTTGCCAGCGTTTGGTCCTAGTAGACCTAACTCCTGAGATTAAGACCTTTTGATACTTGCCCTAGGGAATGAGTAACTCTTTTGTGATGTGCTGCCACAGCACATTTCTGCATTCTGGAACGTGCCTTAACTGTGCTGCAGCAAAACCTGGCTGCATTGCCCCACAGTAGAGTGACAAACCACTGTGACCTCGAGGGTAAAACTCCCTGGAAGCATGAGTGATGTGTCTGGCATGGTTCACAGTGGGTGGGAGAGCAAGCTTCTGATTTCACAAGTGACAAGAAGACAAAAACCTCGGTTTTGCAGGAACTCTTTTTTTTTTTTTTTGTCTAAAGTAGTTTCATACTGGAACAGTGCTGCTAACTTACCAGCCTGCAGAGAGAGGTAACACCAAGCCCTGTTTAAAACAAAATATACTGTTCTTGCAACACAGCTCGTTTTTCTAGATTTGAGCCTTGCATGTGGGTCAACTACAGTTAATGTTTTAATCATCTAGCAATATTTCAAAAACACTCTACTTTTGTCTACCAGCTTTTTTCACTTCTTGGCAATGACAGTCTTGATCTCCCATGGCAGAAGTTCGATATCTCTCTAAAGTTGAAGTAAAATCTTCTTTACTCTGAAATGTTAGATCAGCCTTTTTTTTTTTTTTTTTTTTTTTTTTTTTTTCCAGCTGTCAAGCTTAATGCATTTTTAAAGCATCCTCCTACTTTAAGGTACAGCTAAAGTTGTGAACAGTGAATATGTAACAGTGCATATATATTTACTGTACATGGATCTGTTCGTGAGAGACCTGGACTGAAAACTAAATTCTGCAACCCGCTAAATTTGGTGGAAGTTCAGCCCTGCTCACGGGTTTAGATCTAGCTGTGAAGTTTATAGCTTAGTGGATCTTTATAGTGGGTTAAATGAAAACCATTTTTAGGCAATACTAAATTTTGGCCTGAAATGTATGAGTTGGCTCACAGTATATTCCCACCGTGGGCTTCTATGTCTGTATCCTATCACGTTCTCTTCTGTGACTTCCACCTCATGTTTGCCATGCTGCCTAATACTTAAATGAGTTCATTAGATAAGTCCGTGTTTTAAAAATATAAGCTGCATTTTTCAGGCTATGGACCAACATGTTAAAAACCATCTGTGATATCAATTGCTCAACTTATGCTCTCGAAAGAGCCTGCTTTACTTAAGGCGAGTGCTCTGCACTTACAGACAATTAAGATGGTTATTAAGTACCTCAATTCACTTTTGAATATTTCAGCTGAGACTCCATTGTTACAGCTTTTATCGTATCTAACCCTGTGGGCTTTGTTGAAAATGTAGTGGGGTTAAGTGCTTCTGTCATTTATCCCAGTTATTTGTGAGCCCCAAAGTGGAGTTAGGTAACTGATTTCAAACACATAACCTTGAAAACAGGTGACGAAAGTGGTGAGTAAAAACTAAATGAAATTCCACAGCCTGAGGCTTAGGCAAAGTGTCCCTTTGGCTGTTCAGGTTAATGTGATTACCAGGGGAGGCTTCTTTTTCCTGAAGCATTTATTCCAGATATGTTTCTTTAGCCCTCTGTTCTGCTTGGCTGACTGTTTGCGGCCCATCCTTGCTCTTCTGTACATAAATAAATTGAACTGTTAGATATCAAATTAGAAATTCTCTTCTGCTATCAGAATGGTCTCTAAAGAGGGTAAGAATACTTCTGAAAAGAAAAAAATATATATATTTCTAGGTTGGATTTTGTAAGCCACGCTGGTATAGCCATGCTGGGCATTACCTAAAATTGTAGCCCTGTAAAATGCAGCAAAGCTGCCATAAAAGTGAAGGGGTAAATGCATGTCGCACAAAAATTCTGTGTTTACAAAGCGACCTTCTGCACTGCAGGGACACTTTAAAGAGGAACATTAAGGGTGATAAACCTGAGCTGTAGAGTTCTTCTGAATTTTAGTCCTTTTAAACATATTTGATAATCGGTACTTTATGCCATGTGGGAATAGCAAAGGACTCCTCAAAACAGCAATGCCAGATACTGCCAACTTGAGGTAAAATATCTCTAACACTTTCTCATTTCTTGCTCAGTATGTGCTACTTCTGCCCTCAGCCGCTACAAGTGGTGGGCATCTTGATTTAACCATTGAAGTAGGCAGGCTTTCTGCAGGTCACTGGGGTTTTCTACTCTGTCATTTAGTTCAGACACGAAAAAAAAACCCACCTCCCCCCCAGCCCAGCCTAGGCTGTGAGCTTTTTAAAATAATGCTTGGATGTACTCCTTGGCTAATGTAACCCTACATTCAGGTTCTTCAGCTGTGTCTTTTTTTTTTTTTTTTTTACTGTCCAGAATTTGAGGACTTCAGACTTCTTCAAGGATTCCCAGTGGTTTTGTAGCCTGGTGGGAGTAAAAGCAATTGCAGCAGCAAAAAGAGCTATAATAGTTCCAGCAAGACTGTGGACTATGTGGAAACCTGGTGTGTGTCCCCTGTGGATGTGCAGACCCATTGCATAGCACCAGCGCTGTTCCTCGCAGTTCTGCCTGGGTGCATCTCTGTGCATCCTGGAAACGTTGGGCTCCCAATGCATCCCCCATGTTGTGTGTATGCCTATACTTCTGTCTGGGGAAGCTTTACCCTCTGCATAAGCTTCTGAGTACATGGCCATGAACAGCCACAATCACCTATTATAAATTTGTTTTCACATATTACAACTGCTACAGCAAAAATTAATAATTCACCACTGGTCAGGAACCAAGACTGACCTTAAAGAGCAGTAGACTCAGTTCTTATTTGGATATAGTCCCTTTTTTATGCACTTGATGTGTCATCATCAACAGATAAGGCCCTTTGCCCTTGCAAGAATGGTACAATGCGTTTTGACATACATAAGAATCAGGAGCCAAGTATCTGAGAGTGCTGAATGATTTATGTACATACTTTTAGTTACGAGACAGATGACCACAGCATTTGCTGTTTCTCTGTCGTGGTGTAACCCCAGCCAGCAACTAAGCACCATGCAGCTGCTCGCTCACTCCCCTGCACCCAGGGGGATGGGGGAGAAACTTGGGAAAAGAAGTAAAACTCGTGGGTTGAGATAAGGACAGTTTAATAGAACAGAAAAGAAGAAACTAATATTGATAATGATAATGCTAATAAAATGACAACGGTAATAAAAGGATTGGAATGTACAAATGATGTGCAGTGCAATTGCTCATCACCTGCCCATCGATGCCCAGTTAGTCCCCAAGCAGCAATTCCACCCACCCCCAGTTTATATACTAGATGTGATGTCCCATGGTATGGAATACCCCTTTGGCCAGTTTGGGTCACCTGCCCTGGCTGTGTCCTGTGCCAGCTTCTTGTGCCCCTCCAGCTTTCTTGCTGGCTGGGGATGAGAAGCTGAAAAATCCTTGACTTTAGACTAAACATTGCTTAGCAACAACTGAAAACATCAGTGTTATCAACATTCTTTGGATACTGAACTCAAAACATAGCACTGGACCAGCTACTAGGAAGACAATTAACTCTATCCCAGCTGAAACCAGGACATTCTCTAATGTTTTTTTGTTTGGTTTGTTTTGGTTTTTTTTCATTCAGAGAGTAAAATGTTGAATGAAGTAGGGTGTCTGAGGGCACACCTACATAAATTAGGGCTGACAGCCTCACCTTCTCTGCTCATGCTCTGAGCTATGTAAAGTCACCATTGCTTCAAGTCCAGCCAACATGGAGCATGGGCAGTGAAGAGTTTGAGTCTGCGACAGTCTATGTGCATGTGCCTTTCCAAAGTGGCCCATTCCTCCAATAAAGATTTTGGATTCCTAGAATATATGTCTTTTGTTGTTAACTGTGGCTTCTGGAAAATTCCAGTATCTTTGTGCAAGACTGTTGACAATTACAGTTTGCATAAGACATGTTGAATCATACGTTACAAACTGTCTTTAGTCATGCACGTACTTGGCTGTCACTGAACTTTGCTCAGCCATCTACCTCCACCAGTTTCTTCCTCAGAACTCCTCAGGTTATTGCTTTGGTCAAGCAAGACTCCAGACTCCACTTCTGTACTTCTAGATTTTCCTAGAAATACCTGTCTTCATGTTTGATCGGTTTGTGGTCAGCATTCTCTGATTTACTGTTAGTGTCTTGCCATGTGAGAGGCCAGCATTTTTTGGCTCAGTTTGGTCCATTGCTGATAGAGTACAAAAATTAACAAACTAATGTGAAACAGCTCTGTGCTGGGACTGGGATGGTCCCCACACTTCAGAGTAGTATGGTCGGTTTGTATTTTTGTAGAAATATCAGTTGAAAATTTTCATGAGCCTTACTTGTTTTAGTTCTTATTTGCTACGCTCAATTCTGTTGCATTTCTTTTGTTTGTTTTGGATCACCTCAGAAATTCCCTTTTCATACTGGGTTCCCAGCTTACCACGTGAGTATATCAGCATCCATAATAAAATACAAAGACCTCATTGACATACCTTTCTTTATAAAATAGTTGAGATTTCTCAAATTCTGATGGTATAGTTGGTGGCTGAGTTACCAAGATGGCAAAGTTTCTTCAGAGCAGAGGTCTGCTGCTGTGCTTGGCTGATTAGCTCTTCCATTTTGACTGAGTGGTCATAGCTGAAATTAAAAAGCTAGAGGAAAAATTTCCACCTTCACTTAGCAAGAGTTTGTGGCCAAGTTAATCAGCTGCATGGAGTTGCTGTATGGCATGCAGAAGGCACATTTGGTCGTTGTCGCCTTTCAGGCCAGTGACACTGTAGAGGCACAGAACATTATTGCCAATAATGCTCTCAAATCTGTTGCCATTATAACACTGGCTAATCATGCAAAGATGGTCTGAATTGTGTAGGTAATGTTTTGCTTACTGAGAGAAATGTCTGAAGAGAAATGCAAAACCACCTTGTATTAGCTGATGAAGTTGCCCAAGGTTCCCAGAAGCAAATGGGAATCTGAAAGTTTTACCTTTAGAGGAAAAAACCCCATAGTACTAGGACTCAACTCATGCTTAGCTATGCTTTACCTAAGCAGGTATTTCTGTTCCTACTTTAGTGTATACTAGAAAAGCAGATTCTGGATAATAATCTTAATTTTTCAAACAAAAATTTATTTTCTGGTAAAAATCTGTTCCTTTGAAATTCAGATTTTTTTGATACAAATATATTTTTTAAAAATGTACAAAATGCTCTTTTCTTAGGTCAGCTTTGTTCACTTTTGAATAAGGGAAATCATGTGGTTTTAATGAAGAGATGTGAATAGGGCACTTGGCTGAGGTGTTGAATATGGTGTGGAAGCCCTTTTCAGTAAAAGCATAAGAAAAAGTGTATTACACTCAGCTCCTAGCCAGGAAATAATGTCCTTGCAGAGAACCCCCTTTCTTTTCAGCCTGTAGTCTACAGTTTGAGATGGTAATAATGATTCTAATATTGCTGGCTGAGAAATGGAGACATTCATATTCTCATAGAGAACTCACAGCAGTGACTGTAAATTATATGGTATTCTGGAAACACAGCGGGAGGTGTTTCCTTCCTTGGACAGTTTAATATAGGGCCTTCATCCCATAGCGTATTACCCATACTTAACTTGCATTTTGAGCAATATCACTGTGTCAAATAAGAGTGTTATGGAAGCTGTAGCACGTCTCCTCCTGGGTAGAGGGCTGGCAGTAGTGCCTGTCTGTGCAGGTGAGCCGTCCCTCGTGGTCTGTGGCTTAACTTGTGCGAGAGCATCGAGACATAAGGTCTGGGCTGAATTTTTCAAAGTCTTCTTAGGGATTTGCCTACTGTTTCTAACAAGATTTATGAGGATTAACTCTTCCTCAGCCTTGAAAAGATCCACTTTATTGTCTTTACTTACAGCAATGTCAAAAGTTTTGAGAAGCTTCTTTTGCTTTATCTGGAGCCATTGTTTTGGGTGTGAGATGTTGTCACTGGCAGTATGGGATTTTCTTCTAAATAATCATAGCATAAGATTAAACACTTTGTGGACATTAAAGAAGGACCCTGTCTGAACATCCTGGCTTCAATCTAAGGGGAGAACCCTATGTTCAGCAGGGATGTATGTTTTACTAGGGACCCTTCTAGGAGTTGTCTCACCTAACAGTGGTGAATAGCAATGACTGTTACTTAATCAGGACAAATTAAGACATATTTGCATAATAAGGATATATATTCAGCTGGAGCCAAGTCATTAAGGGGTGCTTAAATTTGTATTACAGTCTAAACTCTTGGAAGTTTCCAAATAAGTGTTAAATGAAGATGCAAGGCAACAAACATAATTTTTAATTGTTGAATTATTTTTTTGGCCATATTTTATATCTCTTAACTATTTAGACAAAGGTTTTTTTAATAGCTTTTTTACAGCTGTTAAAAAGAACAATTTATTGTTCACGAAGCTGCCTCAATTCAGAGGATTTTAGTGTATTGTTATTGGCAAGTAAAAGTACATTTTTTTCATGTGCCTTTTTAAGCACAAGGTTTTCCTCTACGGGCAGTTTTTCTGCACTTTCTTGCAAAAGCTGCGACACGGTAGTGTTGCCTGATGTCAGTCACCTGGTTACCGCAGGCGCACAGGCTAGAGCAGCGGGTGGAGGAGGCGACGTTCTCAGGTGCTGCCCCGTGCTCGGCGTGAGGTTCCAGAAAACAGTAGCCAGCCTTTTGCCAGCATGGCACTCATCTCTGAGGGAGTTGGGGAGGGACCTCAATGCACATGGAAATAGAGGCACCAGAGTGCTGGGTTGGGGGGAAAAGAACCCTCAGAGAAATGGAGGAGTTGGTGGAGTACTCCATATCTTCTTGAGGAGCTGCTACAGTGGTGGGACCTTCCCCACTGTTACTTCTGTATTTCCAAGACCCCAGCAGCATGCTATCCCCATGGGGATAGGGAGGAGGTCTGAACAATTAAGTTGCTCAGCATTGTTACTGGTTTGATTCCCACCTGAATGTTGCCTATGAAAAACTACATCTTCCTGACAAGAAATCAGCTGCTGCCTGAAGCCTTTGACTTTGAGGAAAGAGAAACCCAGAAGTTGTGTGTGTGTACTTGCACAGGTAAGAGAAGGGCTGATGGGTAATCACAGTCTGTGTGATAAAATGAGTTCAAAGAAAGATTACTGCAAAAATTCTGACTTTGAACAGACCTGTGATGTCTCTCAAGTGGGATGTTCAGGTGACAGTTTTGGCCACAAATGTTTTCTTGCCGATATTTTGGATCAGGTGCATTGGTTAAGCATTAACGAGAACCAGAAAATACTGTTTAGAGGATCTTATGTTTACTTAGAGGAAAAGAGCCAGAGTCTCTGCCACCTTAGATAAACAGCTTTATTGTGAAGTCACACAAGTACAGCTCTGCGCCACCCTGAAACATCAGTCTCCTTTGGCTAATCTTACTGAATTAGATAAGCTTTATTTTGCCCTTAGAAGGTATTTGGTTTGGTTTTACAAAGAAAAAGTTGGTAGTTTTGATGGATGGATATGCTTGTTACATGCCTACTTGTATGCCAGTGAGGGCTTGAAAGCACTTACACTTCTTATCTTTTACACAGTCCTGAGACAAGAGAAAAAAGATTTCTTTGAAGCATCTTTGTGGGTCTCAGATCTGAGGTCAATAGTATTCCTATTTTTACTTACTGTGACATAGTCCTATAAAGACATCCTAGCTACAAGTGTAAAAATGAGGAGCCTGAGACCCGTGCTTTGTCATTTGTCTCCCGGGCAGGGCAGGGCTAAGTTTCCCCGTGTCTGAGAGGATGCATGCAGGGTGATTTTCCCAGCCTTGCTGCAGTGTGGTGTCTCAGCTGGCAGAGCAACATGTTGCCGCAGGGCAGCAATCCAGGTCTGAGGATTTCCATGTACACCTTCCTTCTCAGCCTGTGCATTCATTTATGCGTGCAGAGGAGCTGTGGCTGAGTGCTGCACGGTGGGTGGACGTGGGAGCTCTCTGGGAGGCCACGGAGGAAGGCGAGCAGGAGCCTAGGCACAGCTCTGACTGTATGCCAAAACCTCAAGCTTCTCAGAGCGCCAGGACTTAGACCTGTGGCTAATAAACGAATGAGGCATGGGGAGCAGCCCTGTGGAAAGGGACCTGGGGGTCCTGGCAGACAGCAAGCTCAATATGAGTGAAGAGTGTGCTGCTGCAGCAAAGCAAGCCAGCAGGATGCTGGGTTGCATCAACAAGGGCATCGCCAGCAGAGAGAAAGAAGTCATTATCCCATTCAGCTCTCGTCAGACCACACCTGGTTCCATACTGTGTGCAGTTTTGGATCCCGCTATGCAAAAAAGATGTGGACAGGCTGGAGAGGGTCCAGAGAAGGGCCACAAAGATGATCAAAGGACTGGGAAGTCTGCTGTATGAGGAAAGGCTGAGAGAACTGGGTTTGTTCAGCCTCAAGAAAAGAAGGCTTAGAGGAGACCTTATCACTGTGTTCCAGTATTTAAAGCATGGCTACAAAGAAGATGGAGACTCCCTTTTTACACGGAATCACATGGAAAAGACGAGGGGTAATGAATACAAGTTACTCCTGGGGAGATTCTGATTGGACGCAAGAGGAAAATTTTTCACATTGAGAACAATTAGCCATTGAAATATTTCCCCAGAGAAGTGGTGGATTCCGCAACATTGGACACCTCTAAGATTCAGGTGGACAGGGTGCTGGGCCATCTTGCCTAGACTGTGCTTTTGCCAAGAGAGGTTGGACCAGATGATCCTTGAGGTCCCTTCCAACCTGGTATTCTATGATTCTATGAAACAAATGACATCCAGCACTGCTGTTCCAGTTATGCTGTGACAAGTAGTGGCTGGTTTCCTGCATTACCTTGTTTATCCACGTTGTAGTTTCTCTGCTGTGCTGCATGCTGCTGGTATCAAGGACCGTGAGCAGAGCGGAGGTCAGTCTCTCAGCTAGTTGTGTTTTAAATGCAGCACAGAGAGAGGATTTTATCTGTTGGAATACCTTAACTGCTTCCTGGGCAGGCTCCCTGAAATTCAGGAATTTACCTTGCTTAAGGCATGTGGAATATGGTACTTAGCTTAAAATGGAGACTCCTTTTTCTCTTTGACTGGAAACCTCTTTAAAATATCAGCACACCCACACACTGAAGGTTGGGCTCATTTGATGCATACCCAAGATCTCCTGGGTGGTACAACACATTGCTGCCTCTGCACAGCTTTCCTTTTAATCTGCTGTGCTGGGCTTTTTGGCAGTGAGGCTATTGCAGTCTCTCAGAAGCACTTTACGCTATTTCTGTGAGAAAAAGGGTGAATTTTTTAAAAAGGATGTACTCCCTGTCTTTCTAAACAAACATGGGGTTTTGGTCTTAATGTGAATCTGTAGCCTTAGCTGAAGTATATGTTGATATGCTAGATGTACAAAGAGAGATATTTTCCTTTGTGAAACGTACACTGTCTTCTAATTCTCTCTGTTATGGTAAGCCTCAAGTCCTGTTCAACTTCCCATCTTGGTCATCCAGCCTACTTACCAAAAATGGCATAATGCTGAAATACAGTGGAGGGAAATTATTTTATAGCTGTCATAATGGAGGACACTATTGGCACAGTAATAATGTGATTATTTCTATTTAGTGAAGTCAATACCTTCAGGTCTCAATTATAGCTCCTCTTGATAATACCTTCAAAAAGTAGATGGAGGACCAGGAAATGCCTTTATTTGGGGAAATTTCTTGCTAATTCTCTTTGCTGGAGGAGCATGATCTTAGCACCTGCTGTTTTGACTCCGTTTCATGGCTTGCTTCTCTATAGTGCCATCTCTCTGGTGCCTGTTGGTGTCTGTTTTAGCACCATTAGCTGAGGTGAATACATTATGGAAGAGAGAAAAGGAAAATGTGGCTGCTAGGGAACTTTGAAAATGCATCAAGTCTTTAGAGTGAGTAAATCATGGAGAAGAAAGAGTTACAGAAGAGAGAAATGAGCTGAATGGAAAAAGGTAATTAATCAAGGGGTTTCATATTATACCCAGGGTCCACTAGATTCTGACCACGTAAGTTTATCTCCCTTGGTCCTTCACAAGTGAGAATGAAGTTCAGCCAATGACTTAAAGAATTAAGAATAGCCTACTAAAATGAAGCCTGAATGATAAAGGTCATGAAAAGAGGGATTTCTGTCCTTCAGTGTATCTGGATGTTCTTCTTTTGTATCCAGATCTACTTCAGGTCACACCACTCACAAACCCAGGTCTCATTCTCAAGGTGTCTAATTACTAGGAATCAGTGATGTAAATTTCCTCAGTCTGAAACTTTCTTCAAACCTGGGGCCTGTGCTAGACTGTCCTGGTTTTGGCTGGGATAGAGTTAATTTTCTTTCTAGTAGCTGGTATAGTGTTATGTTTTGGATTTTGTACAAGAAGAATGTTGATAACACACTGATGTTTTCAATTGCTGTTAAGTAGTGTTTCGTCAAGGATTTTTCAGCTTCTGATGCCCAGTCAGCAAGAAGGCTGGAGGGACACAAGGAGTTGGGAGGGGACACAACCAGGACAACTGACCCAAACTGGCCAAAGGGGTATTCCATACCATGGGATGTCATGCCCAGTATATAAACTGGGGGGAGTTGGCCTGGGGGGGATCGCTGCTCGGGAACTAACTGGGCATCGGTCGGCGAGTGGTGAGCAATTGTGTTGTGCATCACTTGTTTTGTATATTCTAATTCTTTTATTATTGTCATTATAATTATTATTTTCTTTCTTTCTGTTCTATTAAACTGTTCTTATTTCAACCTACAAGTTTTACTTTTTTTTTTGCATGATTCTCTCCCCCATCTCACTGGGTGCAGGGGAAGTGAGTGAGCGTCTGCGTGGTGCTTAGTTGCTGGCTGGGGTTAAACCATGACATAGGTATTCCAAGGTCTTTGCTTTAACCTTTCACAAGAAACTCATTGCATTGGCAGCCTTTGAGTCATATCTGTACTTGCACTGATAGAATATTTAAATATGTTATTGCTGGACAAAAAAACAGTGTTTTTCATTTCAGTGCCACTTTTCAGTTCACTTGCAATGGGGATACTTCTCATGGTGGCAAAGGAGAAACCAGCATCCCTTATCCTCTTCCTCAGATAAAGAGTGGCTTGTTGAACTACAGTACTCATGAGGGAGACCCACGTTAAAGTTCCTGTCCTGCTGTTCTCCTGTGTCTTGGATGAGTTCTCTGAAAATCAGCAAATAACTGCTGCTCTAGAAGTCAAGAAATCTCACATGAGAAACCCTGTTGATGAATTTTTCAGGATTTCAGAATTCAGAATCAGATTTTTCAGAGTTTAGAATTTCTTTTTCTCTGAAATAGTTTTTGATGACCAATTTGGTGTATTCTAATAACAGGGCTTGTTCTGGAGTACTTTTTAGTAATCCCTCATATGGATAGCATGTGTAAAGAGTCCTGGCCATAACTGGAATGCAAGTTATAGTTTCAGGGGATGAGAGATGCGAGGATGGATCACAGTGCTTTTGGAATAAGTTAGAGGCAAATGACTGTACTCATTCCAAAGCAGCCCTTTGCAATCCCAGTATTTACTCAGCTCTGAAGAAAAACAACAATTACTGCCATTCTTAAACTCTTATTCCACTATGGCAGCATATCTCTAAGTAGTGCAAACCATGGAAGGTCTGAGTGTATCTTCAAACAGTATCATGCAGCATTGCCCCATGGAATAGCCATGATTCAATGGTGGCTGGTTTTTAATTCAAATCTTAGATCTTTTAAAGATCTTGGCATCATTGAAGATGAAGGTTGTAAATCATTTTGAGAGGAGCAGATTTAAAGTAGAGAAATTTTCTCTGAGGAGACAAATTTAGAAACCTAAAATTGATAAACAGCAATAAATGTATCTGGAATGACTTGAGCATATCCTGTTCAGTTTCCTCTTCTTGTCTGAAGTATAATCAAGAGTATTGTTTTTCCAGAAAGTTGTACCTAAGTTAGAAAGCACTGCTATGACAATTCTTAATCTGATAATACGATAATAGCCTGAAGTCCCAATGCTGACCACTGAAGTGCTGCTTCAAAAATCTCTTTTGAATAGTGCTGGCTGTAATGACAGTAACAATCACACTTGGAGGTCCACATGAAGAAAATATGTTTGTATAATAGGTCAAATTGGAGTTCTCTTTCTCACATCTCTTGTAAATACACGTTAGAGCAATAGTCCCTCCCAATTATTCATACTAATGGTGCTTGTTAAGGCCAGCCTTGTAGGTCTAGGTGTCTGGTTGACCAAATGATACTGTGTCAATGGAAACAGTTGTCTTTAAAGAAACAGCATGTCTTAGCCTTTTAGTGAAGAAAATAACAGGCTTCAAAGATTAGGCAAAAAATGCAACCATCACAATGTGCAAGACTGCGTTGCTCAATATTACAGTATACCACAGCTGGAGAAAAATTGCTGTGATGGTTTGCTGAAAGACAAAAAATCCAGACCTCTACCACCTCTTCTGATCAACAGTCATTTTTATAAAATCTCAGACAGGCAGAAAATTTGTTTGGCTCTAAAAGCAGAAAGAAAATAAGCAGGTGGTGAAACGAGGTGGCTTAGGTTTTCTGGAATTCCATGGAAACACTTGTGTCTTAAACATTAATTTTTAAGCACCATTTGTTAAGTCTCTTGAGCAGCACCCCATTACTGACTCAATAAACGTATTACTGGTGCTGTTACAGAGCAAAGGCACGTTTGAACACTTCACATGTCTGTTTCGAGTGGTGGTTTTGCTACACTAACCACAGCTGCAGCCACAACAGGCTTCCCACAACTCTTACTAACTCCATGCCATTCAAAAGGTGTTGGTCTTTCAGAAGCCGCTGTACTTCCAAGAGCAGATACAACCCTTATCTGAAGGGTTGAGCTCAGCCAGGTTACTTGTGGGTCTGGGTGTCGTGTCAATCTCTACTCTCAGCTCTAATGTGCCACGTGTCAGAGCCCTCTTACCTCTCCATTGCAGCTGAAGCTGAGCAGTGTATGTGCTGTAGGCTTTAATATTCTTCTTCTTCCAGGGCAGAACTTTTATTTGGTAGAGCCTACCTTGCATTAAGGAGCCATTTCCAGTGATGGCCTATAAGGGAATCTTACAAAGAATTTGAAAAAGCATTTGACAGGGTGAAGTGAAAACATTTCATGCTCTTTTGTGCAACATGTTGGACTATAGCTTTTTTTTTTTAATAAAAAAGAGAAGGGGTTATTTTAAAAAAATTTTCTTTCTGTATCTTCACATATTTGTATTGAGAATCAGTCCAAAAAATCACCTCTCAAAAAACCCCTACTTTTTACTTTGAAAAACTATTTTAAATCCCATTTTCACTTGTTTTTTTTTCCTGCTCGCTCCTCTTTATACATACATACACATTATATATATATATATATATATGAAAATGAGAAATGGAAAAATAAGCCTGAACCTTTTTTTTCAATTTGAAGATGCCAATTTGGAAGGTTCTCTATTAAAATAGGAACTGGTAAAAAGGAGTATTTCACTTTATTAATTCAAGTTCTGCTTGTGAGAACATGAATGGAATATTTTTATAGTCTAGAGATTTTTTGCAAAAGCCTGTTTTTACTAATTCTAAAGAACTGGGTAGCGCTAATTTGGCAGTATTTCTGGAAAATTGAACAACTGAAGGGATAAAAATGGGTGTATGTTATCTTTGGGTTTTTACTGTTACTTTGCTTTAGAGATTAATATATAAATTTCAGTTACCTTCAAAAGGCTTCACAATCATCATCAACTGTTCAACTATTGTTATATTAACTATTTATTTTGGCAGAAGTTATTTATTATCCGGTATCCTTATCTAACTAGTACCTGATCTTATTAGAAAACAAAGCGAAACAGAGATCCAAAACATAAAACCTGGGTTTCTTAGGAACTGGAATATCAATTCCACAGGAAATTCCATTATCTCTAATGCCAAATATTGTGTTTTTCTTGGAAAAACAAAAATTGCTTGGTTTTCAAGTAAAGGGTATGAAAGTATTTACGTATGACAGTGGCAAACACGTCTATTTTTTTACAGTGTTTTTATTTGTTCTGTATGCATTTACTTTTAAATTATAGCAAGATATCAATAACATTAGATGTACGGTAATGGAATGTCCTAAATTAGGCTCTTTAAAATCAAAACTGTGTACCTACTTCCCCAGTGCACTTTTTTTCAGGATGAGGGTCTATAGAACCAGCCTGGTTTGGGATTTGATCTCACAGGCATCAGGGGTGGAAAAAGGGTCTTCCACAGACTAATGACATCTGGGAAGAATCTGTGGCTTGTAGCAGAGTGGCAAGCAGATAGCCACAGCCCTGGAGATCAGGAAGGAATTTATTACATACACATAGACTCTTAATATGGTATTTAAGATGACATGTTCATCCTGAAGCAAGAGACACACATTTCAGTAGTGTGCTAAAGAAATACTCCCACTTTTCCTGATGTAGAGTACCTGTAAATCAGCACTTTCTTATTTCTATGTGTCTTTTGAAATTTCTCTGTTCAGAACATCCCGCCGTTGGAAAATCACAGGCGTGCCTGCAACCCTCCCGAGGAGACAGAGTGATTCAAAGGCCCTTCTTAGACTGTGACGGCAAACGGAGAGCCAGACTTCAGGTGTAAACTGGAGAGGGCTTTGCTGCCAGCAAGACGTCCTTTGAGGTAGTTGCAGCTCAGAAGACTGTTGAAGTAAGCAGAGCCAGAATTTGACTAGAAGCCAAGAAAAAGAGTAGCTTAGGTCAGTTAATCTACCACGTTGCATGTGGGGGATCTATGATACGACACTGTCTCTGCCTGCTCTGAAATAGTGTAATTGAAGGGATACAGTCTTCAAACGTATCCTTACCTGAATGGGAGCTGTGAGGGCTTGCTAGACACCACTGATGTAGGACTTGGGAAACTACCCCGGAAAAACCATGGAACTGGTGAGAGAAATACTCATGTAGCAGCTTGTAGAGTTCACAGGAGTCGTCTTTGGGGAGGGATAGGAAAACTATGGAGAGGGAGACTAAGCTGTCCAGAGGTATGAAACAACTTCTGTACAAGCAGCAGCGGAATAGAGTTGGACTCTTCATCCTGACAGCAATGGAGGGCCATGACAGAGACTGATAAAATCATGAGTCTGAGCTGCTTGGTGACTTGAAGGTGACCTCTGATTTTGTTGTTATTCTTAGTTGACATTTGACACCCCAAAACCTGAGCAAACCTCCTGTGCTTTACACACAGCTTTCGTGACATCTCAGGATACTTGTTTTGCAGACTCTTATAAAATCATGTTAGGAGGGGATGCAGAAAGCAGAAATATTCAAACCTAAATGGATTATGGAGCTTGGAATAACAAGCATTCAAAGGGGTGAACTGAAATCATGGGCAACACATTCACCATCATCTCTCCATTCTGAAGAGAATTTCAATGCCAAAGTGGTGATATTTCAGTACTTCGCTGATATGACAAAAACAAGGAGAAAGAACTGTAACTATTGGAAGGGTTAAAAAAAAACCCAAACATCTCTCACTTTCTTGGAAATGATCCCCTCTGTCTTTTCACTGCCGTCATCACCCATGCACACTCACACCTACCCCAAGTCCTAAAGGGCAAAGCCCTCAATGGGTCATGAAGAAATTAAGAAGTCTTAGCCCAGCTGCTCAAGAGGATATTAGCTCATGTCAAAAATCTTGTTTGGCATCTCAGCAAGCATACAGGGTTGATGTATTTCTGGAAGATACCTCTGTGTTTTTCCTTTAACCTCCTCTGACTTCTGAGAACTCTTGCATAATTGCTCATTTCACAAATCTCTAGCTGTACCAGAAAAATTTCTTGCCCTGAGGTCAAGATTCAGTTGTGTTGTGTCATCGTTGAAGCCTGTTCTCATTTCTGGTTCTGCCAGGCTGGCTACCTGGCTTCAACAAAGGCGATCTGTGGGAACTCCACTCCAGATCTGAAGACATAAGCAGAAAATTCACAATGGTGAAACTGGATCATTTTAATGCAAATCTGAACATCGTAAATACATGCTTGTAGCTTCTTCCACAGGTTTTGGAAATGTGATAGAAATTTCCACTGAAAATTTCAGCTGATTCATAATGGTTATTGCTGTGGCTAACCAGGTTTGGAGTGGGTCTGCTGACTGGATTTGTTTATCCCTTGAGCAATAAACCTTGCAGTAGAAGCAAGCAGAAAGCAGAAGGATTCTAATGGAATTTCCACCTAGAAAATTTCCTATGAGCATAACCCAGGGAGACATGCACAGCTCTGGAGAACCTGATCTTACAAAGAGCCTATTCCTTGACTCCTTCCATCATATTTGATGGCACCTAGCACTTTGTGCAATCAGGTAGTCATGGATTTCTTCATGTCTGTAAGAGCACCAGCCAAAATTTTCCTTTAGAAGCAGTCATGTAGCTCAGAGACCAAAGTTAATCCCTTAATTAACTGATGATCCAAATGAAGTTACTCTTTCAATACTATTGTTACTGGTCCTGTGGTGGTGAAACAAGCATTTGCTCTGAACAAAATGGCTCATCTCCTTCCAGACAAAAAAATCTGAGCTCTGAAGCAGAGCTCTGCCTGCCCGTGACGTGCTAGGGTTGTCATGGTGTCTCAAAGGACCCAGGGAGAAGGTAGAGAGAACTCCTAAAAAACTTTGCAGTGAGGAAACTGTCCTCTTATAAGGTTTTCCTTAGCACTCCAGAACAAGCTCTATCTGTCTGACAAATAGCTGACTTCTAGTTTAACAGTAAGAGGCAGATTCATATTTATCTTTTTAAACTTCTTCTAAATATAAAGCAATTTATATTTCTAGTGCAGAGACAGTCAGAGAAGGTATGTTGCTTATGAGGCACATCTGTCTTAAGTCCCACCCTTGGAGCATGTTAATCTCATCTGGATTGAATTCACATGGACTTTTCTGGGAATACTGGACCACATTACACTGAAACGGCAACAGCTGGAATTATATTTGAGTTTCATCAAGTATATTTGAATGATCTTTCTTACCTTAACAACAGTATCGATGATCCCTACCAATCCTTCCAAAAGCAGTTTCTCGTATTTCATGCGTGCTTTTAATTGCCAATTCAGCTAGGCCAAATTCTTACTCAGCTTTCATTTGGGAAAAAACTGCCACAGAAATGTCTTTGAGAACTTGTATAAGTGAGGGCTCAGGAAAAATGTAAGCTGAAAGATTTGATCTGCTTTAAGAGATATAGAAAATTGCTTCTCTCTGTTGTCCCATCACTGTGCTATCACTGGTTGTCCCAAATTGAGCTTTTTTTTTTTTGCATGTTTACTGTTTAAACTCTGCTATCCTTCCCTGAATTCCTTCACCAGCTGAATATCAAGCTGAAACTTCTCCTATTCAATACCCTTTACTACTATACCGTTACTGATGTTACTGACCTTGCATCTCACTAAAATACCCTGAGCTGGGCAACATTTCCATCCTCTTCTTGGCTGTTGTATTTGTAGGTCCCTTCTGGGCATTAAAGTCATATTGAAGGGCTGGCCGTGTGAGAAACTGCTGAAGAGTGTCTCTCTGTGACCTCTTGAGTCCTCTGTATTTTTTCCTCGGTGGCTCCAACTAGGGTACGCGACAGCTTTTTTTCATGTGTGCAGCAAGGACTTGCAGACTTGTGGAATAGGTGGCATCTGTTGGGATAGGAAGGTGTCCAGCTCTTTTTGGGTGCTCCACTCGGGGTGCCCTGAGCTCCTGAGGCACCCTGAGCACTATCACATGGGCACTTCTCAGGAGGGCTCTGAAACACAAACCAAGATGCGGCCACTGTGCATTAAGTCACTGCCCTTGCATTCATGTGTGGTCTGTATGGAAAGAGTATTGATGCTGGAGTACTTTTGTTCTGTAGGTGTATGTGCATGCAAACACAGTCAGTCACTCAGGGACTGCATGGTGCTGGGGTTGGTGTAGAATTATAAGTGTTATTTGGGTTGTGGCTTTGCCAGTTGTATGGCTTATAAGCTATATGGATTTTCCTAGAACATAACTCAGTAGAAGTAATCAAGAACTATTTTAGACAGATTGGGAAAATATGTTGGAACTGGTTTTATCTGTTCATAAAGACAAATGCTTTACTTAAATGTTCTAATTTTTTGTGTTACGAAGTGACCATAAAATCCCAGAAAAAGTTAAGTAACCTCATAACACTAAATGGAAGCCTCAGGACTTTCCAGGGCCCCAACTAAGTCCTTTCTGCTTCCTGGAAAACCTGAAAATTCACAATGTCCTTTGTCACAGTGCTCTTATTTCAGCGTTGGTAGGATGGGAGGAGAGGAAACTACCAAAAAGTCCTGATTCTTGGGCTGTAGGATAGGCAGCTTATTTAGAGCAAGAAGGAAAGCGGCTTTACCAGGTTGATTTATAAACCGCTGCTATTTGGAGTTACCTGTAGAATTGGGATGTGTTATCCTATAAATCGTAGAGATAGATGACTAGACAGAGGACAGGGGAAGCCGCAGGAGAGATTCACTTATTAAAAATCTCTACGATTTATTGTGCGGTGATCCCAGCTAACCTGATGGACATCATGGTAGCAAGGGTCACGTAATATACAACTGAAAGGTTCCTGCGAATCTGCAAGGGACTGTTACTAGCCTTTTTCCTCTCTGATTTACAAACATTTGCTCAAGAAAAGGAAGTAAAGCTCTATTAAGTGAAGTCCTTTTATCTGTAGCAAAATATTTTAAGAAAACCTGTTTGGAGCAAATGCTGTTCTAAATCTCTCTGGGTTATTTTCTTTCTTTTGTGAGATGACTTTATTATCTTCCTGGGTTTTTTATCAGTATAATGGTTGTGGTTGGTGTGAAGCAAGGGTCTTATGGTTAATATTTTATTCTGGCAAAGATCAGATCAATACATTGTGCTCTTTTTAAAAAATTTAATTTCATATAGGCAGCTGCTTTTCCAGAATTGGCAATTTACTGCACAACCTTTCTGCCTGCAGGTCTTTGAAACTGATGTGAATTTGTGTCTCTCAACTTTTGACTTAATATTGATGTTGTGACTCAGAACAAGAGCTCCAGGAGAGGGCACAATGAGGTGTCCAGCCTTTATTTGCTGTGCAGCCTTTATTTTCTGTGCAGCCTTTTTTGGCCTGTGAGTCTCAGCTCTCATAAATTATGTAGACTCAGGCTTGAGCCCAGCTTGTCAGGAAAGCTGTAACCTTCCTGCACCTCGTCATCACCTCAAAGAATACTCAGGAGGAAACACAAGTAGGGAAAGAGAGTAAGAAATTTTTGAAGGGCACAAACACGTGACCTAGTTTTCACTGCCTTTTGGTGAAAAGTGTGTGTCTGACTTCTATTTCTAAGTTCATAATACTTTTTTCCATTAAATAATGCTCCAAATCGTGTTACAGAAAAAGCCTTTTCCTGATGCCTGCTTGTACATCTACCTGGTGGAAAACTTTCTGTTGTGGTGTTCAGGTGACAAACTGAAATGTTTCACAGAAACATGTATTGGCTCCATTGACAATTTCATTTCAGATCTATTATATTCCATTCATTTATGTAAAAGTCAAAAAGTTAATGATTTTATCCAAACAGTCCTTTTGGGCTTTCCAAAAAGCATTCAAATGAAATATTTATAGAGGATTTTGTTTCATAAAATATTTGGAAGTTTTGACTTTGAAAAGTTTTAAAAAGTTTTTGGTTTTTTCCTTGAATCAAATCTAGAAGTTGGTATCTTGGAATTTATTGCATGATGGAAAATTCATCTTTTAATTAGCTATATTTGTAATGAGGAAATTTCCCATTTCTTTTTCAGAAGAATAATAGCGCTCCCTCCAGCTAAATGACTAAATTCTACTCTGCAGCTTTCAGGTTGTGAGAAGTATTAATTGAGTGTGATATTCTTCTTTGCTTCTTAACCTATGATTACGCGTAGTCAAACAACAGTGTTGTTTTGCCCTGGAGTTGAATGCATTTTAATTCCAGATTAAATGAGTCATTCTACATGGTGATACAGAAATGTTTGTATTCTATAGGTGTTAATAATACTGGTATACTAAAATGCAGAGCTGTGTAATTATGTGCATTTATCCTGCACCATTAAACACCCAACTTTTACTCAGTCTGAAATTGCTAGTTCTCTCAAGAATCCCTGAATATCCAGAGTAAGAGGTAGAAATGGAAGTTAGTACTGCTGAAAAGCAGAGCTTACCAGCATTACAACATGCTGTACAGCTTTTGATTCACACTAGAAGATTCTGAAATTAAAATGTCTTTTGGCTCATTTTTTGTGATGTTTCTTTAATTATCTCCCTTTTGCTCCTTCTAAGATCTGTAGAGTTGGTACAAGCAGCATGTTTCAGAAATCATCCTAGTAAAACAAAAGCGATACTCTAAAAAACTTGCTTAGGTTAGTTCTTACAGTTACGTATCTGCAATGTGTGTATAAATTGAGGTGCAGCTTAAAAGTTTGGGCAATTGTTTGGGGTCCCCTTCCTAATGGGTTGCACTCCTGGTGAGAAACAGGATCAGATATCATAAACTGATTGCCAGTAACGTTTTTCTGAGATTCTTGGTCTTGGGGACCACTACTACTGGCCTCATGCGATGACAACCCTCTGGCCCTCTACATTGTGCTACAAAAAGAAGGGATAAGTGGGTTTCCCTTTTGCTGGGAAGGTACCACTGAAGAGAATCCCAATGTGAAAAAAAAAAAAAAAAAAAAGACTGATGCCTTCTACAACTCTAAGGAGTGTGGCTGAAGGGATTGGCAAGCTCTCAGGAATGTAGTTCTTGAGAGTTTGTGTGTTTTTCCATCATGAAGAACAGCTTTGTAGTTTTCAGAGGACAATCTGCATGCAAGCAGATGTCAAAAACTGACAAATATTTGCCTGTGACCTTCCTAGCTAAACCTCAGGCTGGGCTTCTGCCTGTGCTTCTGAAATAGACTCTGCTGGAAGATGACCCAAAGGACTCTGCTTCTCTTCCTGATTTTTATCTCCTTTTGCTGGTTTTGTCATATGAGGATCTTTCACGCAGATTGCACTGCCTTGCTGCACCTCGGTGTAGCAGGAAGAGCAGGGCAGGTCTCAGATGTAGGCTGCTGCTCATCTTGCAGGCTCTTTGTCTCCTCAGAGCTCTGAGGAGCAGCCCAAGAATGCCCACAGAATGTCTGTGGCTTCATCCATGTGAGGACCTGTGTTGCGTAGACAAGCTGATGAGATTTTAAATAAATGAAGTAAATATGGGTAATGGTTGTTATATTTTAGCTTCTGAAGACCATAAAGGTAAGAGCAAGATGCAAGCATCAACAATTTTAAAATATGTATACTCTAAAAAAGCACAGGTATTTGTGTGCTGAAAGGAACCGGAAACTTATATGTTCACTGGTATCCTAAATATCCCTTGTAAGGTTATAAATTACTTAACTGGAATGGACCCTGATCCTTGGCTGTCAATGACTTCCCTGGAAGCAGGTTTGGGCTTGTGATCCGGAACAATATGCAAGGTGGGCTTTTAAGCCAGCGATAAACTGCAAATTTCTCAATTTCTTAGTTTCTTTTCTTTTTTTTTTTTTTTCCCCCCATGGATAGGCTGTCCCTCCCACCTCTGGCAACATTAGGAGCCCACTGAAGGCTGGTCCTCTTTCAAGTCGTCCAGTAAACACAGGGGTTGTTCACTAGAAATCCCATTCCCCACCTCTCCCTCCCAGTGGATTGCATGCTGCACTCCAGTAGGAAATACCTCACTCTTCTAGGTCAAGTGGGATCCTATCGTTCTCATGCACGTGGCCAAGCTCTGCCCTTTGCTTTATTATTGCCTTCCACAGCACATCAGTGAGGTGCACGAGGGTGGCCTTTCTTTTGTTGAATTTATGAGTGATAGCATGATTTTACTAATAACCCTGTATGATAACTCAGCCTGGAGCTGGTTCATTGTTTCAGTACTTACTCTTTCCCTGCCAGTGTGGATAGTCTGACAACATATTTTGGTGGTCTGTCATACAGACTCTTTTTTGTGTTTGCTCAGTGGGCTAGGCATTTATTGATTTGTTTGGGGTTTATCACAACAACCAGGGAAAAATATTTTGAACAGTATTTTGGACAATGTCTGCCTGAAAAGCTGTACAAATTGGCAAGGGGAATGAAGAGACCCGAAATAACTTTTAACTCTATTATCAGGATATGTCCTAAACTGACGGAACATTCATTTAGACAGACTTGTGAAATCAGGAGAGGAGATTGAATTCTTTTTTGTTTATAAGTAGGTCTCACTGTCAATAAAGATATGCAGCCTCTGACTTGACTGTGCATTGCTTATGTTGGACTGAGAAGGAAGGACATAAAGGAAAAATGAGACTACAGATGTGGCCATCAGTAAGTCTTCAAGATTCCCCTTTACATGCCTGGTAAGAATAGGACTCCTAATGATAATGAGCAGAGAGAGAAAAATCAAGGCAAGGAAGAAAGTATATATGACACTATTAAGAAGAAGCAGGCTTGAGAAAAGGTGAATTTGTTGATTTACAAAGGAGACAGTCTTTTTACTGAATGATGATAATATTTTGGGGTTGTTTTGAAGATTGGGATGGGGAAATAGCGGATCAATCTAGATTTATCTCTTTTTATTAATGTTATGTTTTTGTAAGGATATATAGAGATTTCTTTCTTACAATAGGCATTCTGTATTACTTGGAAAACAATCAAGAAAGGATTCCCTGCATAGAGAAAACACTTACTTTCCAAACTCAAGGTTCACTTGGCAAGGAGAGAGAATCAACTGGTGCTGTAATGACTTCCTGATTCTGAACAAAAAATTGGAAGGGCATGGTGAACAAAGAAAGAAATGTTCATAAATCCAAGGTGTCCTTGAGGGAAACAAGGCTTCTAAGGCTTAGAAGATAAAGCAGCAAGCTCTGAGACTCACGGGGGAAGAAATTAATGGCAAACAGGAAAAGAATTAAAAGGCTTCAATCGTTAGTAGTTTCAAAGGAACTGTTTCCTTTGTTTTCCTTGCCTTAAACGGAGGCTGATGTGGATCCTGGAGAACTAGGCTTAACCTTGATGCAGAGTCTGAAAAGAAGTTTGGAAGAAACATTTGTGGCTGTTGATCCAAATGATAATGTAACATTGAGCACAGTGTTGCACAGAACTGATGTTGCACAGAACCCCAGAGACTAGTGCTGAATATGACCTTATGGTCTTCGCAACCTCCTGGGGACACCAGAAATCACATCCCTTCTCCCCACCCACTCCCCCTAACTTGAAAGTGATAATGGAAAGGACAGGACATCTGGGCTTCCAGAGAAGTGAAGCTCTCTATCAGTCAGTCAGTCTCTCTCTTTCAGATCTTTATTACTCATGCTGTAAGGTGGTACTGCCAAGCTGTAGCTATCTGAATGTTCAGCTTCTCATCTTAGAGCTTGCTGCCTGATCTCCTGCTCTCTATAAGGTGATGTATTCCTCCCCTCTCTGGCATACCTGAATACAGTGGGATGAACAGCCCGCTGGAGCTGTCTCTCTCCACTTACTGCAGAGAAAGCAGAGACAACTGATTTGATTTAGGCTATATCAAACTCTTAGCTGGCTGTGGTGAGAGAAGAATCCAACCCTAGCTCACTGGGGATAGGTCTGAGTATGACAAAGAAAGAAAAAGAAAGAGTGAGGGCTGCAGTGAAGGTGGGTGAGAAGAAGTTAAGTGGAAATAAAGATGACAAATCCTTACTGCAGGCTTTGTAAGGTAAAATGTGATGTGTGGATGTGACTGGGTTAATGGCACTTGCTGTGATACCATTGCCTGCTGAAGCCTGGCTATCCCAGAGGACAGTTACAACTGGTGCAGGAGTTACTCAAGGGGCTAGCAGAGGATGATATGAATGGTCACCACATCTCATTCCCTCGTGTCACTGGCTGTGGTGAGCTCCTGGATGTGCCTCAGAGAAAGGAGAGTTGTGGGCAAAGAGGAGACAAGAGATCTATGCTGACCAGGAGGGTGCACAGGATGAGAGATGGCAGAGTGAGGAAGTGTCCAGTGAAGTCAGGGAAGGAGAAGGGTCCAGCCTTCCTGAGGAAGCCTTCTTCCAGCAGTGAAGTTTAGGCATGTCCAGCTGAGGGGAACCATGTTTGTGTCTTGTATCAGGCCCCAAAACTGACTTCATGAAAGAGAGGAACAAGATATCAAAGATTTTCAGAATTATGTAGTGTTGAGATCTGGGTCATTGGGCTGAGGTGCAAAGAACCGAGAAGCGCCAGGAGAAAGCGGGAGGTCTCTGGCTTGAAGTTCCTGCTCTCTTCACAAGGGTTGCAATATAAAGGGAGGACAGTATTTCTCCCTAGGAGAAGCAAAATTTGGCTAACCAGGTACCTTGATGCCCTGTTAATTTCTGTCTTTTTTTTTTTTTTTTTTTTTCCTCTTGTGACCTCTTCAGACAGTTACCACCTGGAACATGTTGTGCTGCCATTTCATTCACTTTCTTTCCATGGAGGGGGAAGCTGTGCAAAGCCTGTTGAAGAATACATGCATTCCAGAGCTTTAGGTAACACTTGTGAGTTTGATAATTTTTTGAATTTCTGCATATATCTACTTTTGCAACCATTCTACAAACTGAGAGAAATGTCTATAATTCTCAACCAGGGAGGGGGGGTAGCCACAAGATCTTCACAGAGTTCACATCATATTGAAACAGGCCAGTGGGAGGCTATGTTGAGGATGTCTAGCAGTTTCCATTCTAATTTAGAAACAGCCTCTCCATATAACTGATTGCTCTGGTCCTAAGCTATTACCTTGGACCAGAACCGAGATGGCTGGTGATCCAACATCAGCTGCATCTACGTGAGTGGAAAAAGTAGATGAGGGTGGTTTGGGCAGAGTGATCCCTGAATGCTAATGAAAAGAGAAACATATTTGGCACCATTAGAAGTCAGGCACTCTGAGGATTTCAAAATTGTGTCTTTTTTTATGAAAACAAGTTTGTTAGTTATGTGGGGAAACACTGTGAAAAATTAATGTCTTTTACTACATTCAGAGCCATTGCTCCAAATCCAGTGAGATAATGGCCAATAAAACTTTGAGCTGGGAGGTTGAGTTCTGCATTGCTAAAGCCTTCATTATGGGTGGTTTTAGCAAATGTACACGTGCCAGAGTGTCTCATTGTTCTTTTGCTGTTTTATTATTTTGTCAGTATGAAGTAGCTCTGATTCTAGCTATGAAATGCAAGTTTAGCTTATATTGATCCTGCTGTCCATGAATAGGTCCTTAGCAGCTTTGCAGGATGCTGTTAAGAGCAGTTAGGTTTTATTTGCAGTTGAATCATACCGTACTCTGTTCCCTATTGAAACAAATTGCATCTCAGTCCAAATGTACTTGATTTTCCTTTTTTTTTTCATTGTAGAGGGTTGTAATTGAGATCCCCTAATTTTTTTGAATGCTTAGAGGGAGTCAAGAGTCAACCTACTTGGGTATCCCAAGGCAGGGAATGTGACTTTGCGGTTCCCAGAACTGCATTGTTAAATGGCAGTCTCTGCTCTGGGTCCATAGCGTAGCATCCATAGTCTGACCAGACTACTCTTGTCTTTACGGTATAGGCCAGATTCTTCATTACATGTTAGGCTGAAACTCGCCATTAGGTTATCTGTTGCAGCTTCTAGGATAACTCACATTTCCATTACATCTTTGACAAATCTAGTAGTAACTCCTTGTTTGACCAAAGCTTATATTTGGTCAGGCTGGAGTAAAATTAGGAGTTCTTCTATAACTAGGTTCTGTTTTCAGCACTCAATGAATGTACTTCATCTCCTGAGAAGTTAACATCTGAATCTGTAGGTACGTCACATTACCAGTCCACTTGTTGGTTCTTTAAACATTATAAATCCAATTCACAGCAACGACACTTCCCGTGTAGTGTCTTTTTTTTCCTAACTGGTGTACAGTTTAAAAAATTATCTATACACTAGCACCCTTCTTCACATCCTTGGAGGGATGGTGTTACAGACACAACGACTTCAAACAGCATTGAAATACTGCAGCCTTTAGGGTGGGATATGTGAGGTCTTTTTGTGTGCTAGAAAAAAAAGTAACACCTCAGGCTGGAACAAAACCAACAGACAAGGGCGTGTGCTTGCATAAAAACCCTACCTAGACAAATTACAGAATATTTAAAAATAGAAGAATGAAGTGGTACCTAAGAAATGAATGAAGAGATTGTAGGTTTAGTGTAAACCAGGCAATGTTCTGGCAACACCAAGGGTCTTGTGAAAGATTACAAGGACTGTGTATTACTGCAGCATCATTGATAGATCTCATCAGATCCAAACTGAACTCCTTGAGGGGCTGTGCCATGTGTTTTCTCAGCATAGATGGATAAATGCTTGATGGAATGATGCTTATAAACAGTATTGAGCCTTTGCAGGGGAAACTGGGCACAAAGCACATTAAGACCTTACCATTTAAAATGCTATGCTGGCAGGAGAGTTGGGTATGGGCTGGCTCCTGCCATGTTCTGCTCCAAAGAACACCCTTCTGGGAAGGCAGCAGTGTGTTGGTTGTGGGTCCCCTCCTTGGGTAAGGAAAGCTCAGTGCTGACAGTCCGTCTGCCAGAGGATCAGAGAATGGAAATTGTTATTCTCCACAACCTCTTTCCTATCTCTGACACATTGTCTGTAGTACAGTTTTAGCACAGTACTATCCCATGCACCTGTCTGGGGCTGCGTAATGGGTGTGCTGTACCAAAAGGGTGTAGAGAGATTTGCTGTTCCTCATAGCAGGTTACAGCACAGATGTACCACGGGGAAAACTCTTCCTGAAGTCACCTGACCAGATTTTGTTGCTGGTCATATACATTTGGAGAAATGCCATAGCGTTCAGTACTATCCCTTGGATTGTATACAGGCAATGGTGGGGGATCAGGCACTTCTTTTTATCTAAGGAGACAGAGGCAAATGCAGTCAGAGGATTTTAAAGGAGAGATCTGAAATCAGATAATTACTTTAGTTTTATTTTAAAGACAGACATTAAGGTTTTGAATTTGTTCTATCTGGCCATCAGATGCAGTCAGGTTTACCATGGTTAATTTTAGAGAACTAAAATATAAACCAAAATCACTTAAAACCAGAACCAACTTCCATCCTTTCCCAGCCAGTGTGTTTGTAAACAATACTGTAGTACAAAACATGCTTCTAATTGTGTGTTACAGTTTCCCCCGTAAGGATGAGCAACCATTTGCACCCATGGGGAGCAGTGTTCCACTAAATATTTGGAGATTAGCTGCAAGCCACAGAAAGAGGTCCAGATGGTTCCCTGACATCCACATGCTTTTGATAACCCAGCGCTCTTTCTCCTCTGCGACCAGGGAACTCTTTCCTTAGTCCTCCGCTCCTTCTCCTACTGCTGGCCAGCAGGCTACAAACCAAGTGACCCCTTCCAGTTCACTTTGTGTTTGCTGAAACTCTGCTAAGTCCACTTGGGCCAAGTGCTGCCAAACGTCGTCATCTCCCTCCTTGCCTCCTCATCGCTGTACTCTTTTCTGGGGACAAACACAGGCGCTTAAAGGACTTCAGTTGCCTGCCACTGTGGCTTGCCACGTTGTATAGTCCTGCTCAGGAAACAGCATCTGTAGAAGAGTTCCACTGAAGTCCTGTCAGACGTTTTTGGCAAAGCAGCAAAGGAGAAGGCTCAGTTTGAGCGTGGGAGGTTTAAAGCTTCTGTGCTGGTCTCCAAAGTCTCTCTGGGGCCAGGGCACTCGAATGGGAGCCTCACGTGAGGTGGGTAGGTTTGGGTCTGCACCAAGTCACTGGACTGAGAGGTGGGAAGATGGGGGGGGTGCGGCTCAGGGCACGCATCTTCCATAGCTCACTTTTTTTCTGAGGGGAGGTGAAATGTTCAGCGCCTCTCCTTTTCTCTTTTTGGAATCGCTTTGCCCACTGCTGATTTACATCTTAGGCATGAAAGAAATCTTTGTGTTCAAATGAAAAACATAAAGCTTCACTCTAGAGGTGATTAAAAATTAACAGACAAAATATTATAATATCCTGAACAATATTCAAATGTTTTTTAACTTTTTTCCAGAAAAATATGTCTGCAGATCTGTATGTCATTGCAGAGATTAGTCTAGAGGGATTTCATCCGTCAAACAGAACAGAATATAATGACTTTTGATCTTTACTGAAGTGGTGAGAGAATGGAAAAAAGAAAAAAAGAAGGAAAGCAGCACAGAAGGTAGAAATTATGGAGAATACACCAGGAATTTCTGGAACATTTTATGCTTCAAAAATATGCACATGTGGATTGTGAACTGCTTCATAATTGTTCTAGGACCTGCCTCAAAAAGTCTGTCAGAAATGCCAGGGGGCCGAGGCCCTCATTTCTTTCTAGACCAGACTCTGACAGTAAAGCAAACCCAACAGAAAGGTCCCCAGGAGTGTTTTATAGACATGGTGGCCACACAATGCAGAGCACTGGTGCCATAAGTATCATTTGGGTGTCTCCAGGTAAGGTTCAAATGTCCAAAGACTGACTGAGGTTGGAAATGGCAATGACAAATTTTATGCTGGAGCAGGTATTACCTGTATCTCCGGTACTACGACTAGCCTGACAGAAATGCAGTCTTCTGCCCAGATCCAGTCCTGATCAAACTTGTCCTGATGGGTGGTCTGCCCCAGAGCCTGTGACTGTGAAACCCTAGTAAGAAACTCTGTTTTACCCCTCTTCTCCCAGTATCAAATATCCTAGTTTTATGTCACGTACAATATAAGGCACAACAGAAAGACAGAGCTGATGGTTCCCTATCTATCACCTCAAAGTTGTCTATGTAGCCTAGGGATAGTTCTCAAAGATAGGCTTCTTGCTTTTCTTATGGCCAAACTACTACAGAGAAAGGATTTATTAAAACACAAATAGAAGAGAAGTAGGAGGGCAGGGGGGAGCTACTGGGATGGGGTAACTTTCTCTTGAAATAGTGCAATTAGGTTGTGTTATGATCAGACTCTGTCATGGAAAATTAGCCCTGAAGAGGACCTTAAGAGATCATTAAACCACCTTTCCTTCTGAAGTCGAGTGCAACTATATCAACATCATCCCTGACAGATGTGTGTCTAACTCCTTCTTAAAGGTATCCAGAGGTGGAGGCTTGAAGTTGAGGGCTCAAAGGTTCAATAAGCATTAAGAGGCTATAGAAACGAGCAACTGTGATTACTAGAATTAAGCGTGTATTCTAAGGAGCTGGGAAAATTAATCATCGTTTTGAAATATCAGTGTGGGGGCTAATTAGCCAAGCCTCAAAGCTGATTCAAAATTAAGCTCTGGAGAAAGGTGAGACAGTAAATATCCTGGTCTTGCTTTCCTGCTCCCCCCGGCCCCTTCAAAATTGAGCTGTCTTTTATGATACTGACTTGACTGAAGATTCGTAAACATCTTAATACCTTTTGGTAGTGTGGAAGGAGGGAGGAATGCAGTCAGAATTGAAGGAATTCAGTCTGGTTTTAACTGCGAGTTACCTTCTGCCTTCATTTCACATGGAGTGGAGGTAAGCAGGTGGTGTGTGGTAAGGCAGTAAGTAGTTAAGACACTCCAACTTCTTACCTGCCTTGACTTAGGAGCTGCTAAGCTCCCCTCTATGGGTTTGCAAAAACTGCTGCTGAAAATCTGTATTTATTAGTAACTTGTGTTTATCTGGTTTAAATATCTAGCCAACTGTTTTTGTCTCTTTTGTGCTTACTATGGCTTTCTTCTAGCACCCTTTCTCTCCAAAATTGCTGAGGGATGTATGGTTAAAATTATCTGTGAACTGTAGTCTTGATTTCAGAATTGGGTCATGAGTTATTGTCTCAGAATTTGGTCCTTAAAACTAAACTGTCAGCAGGAATCATTGAAATTGCTAGGTAATACACTGCTAAAAAATTCAGCTTGTTTTTACCTGCACAACTTCTTACCAAGCTCTGTGGGGATTTGATACCAAGTCCAGTACAGCCAGAGGAGACCACTGTTTGTACTTCAGCAAGGCTGGGATTTGGACATAAGTTAGGCTTGCTTCATAGCACAGACTTAATTCTGTCACATACCTTCATCCCTTTCCAATATTTCACTCCAGAGCCCATGTAGTTAAGGCTACAGGATTTTGAGCTAAGTGCATCCTTTACCCATACAAATCCCTTTTCTAAAACAGGAAAACGAGAAGTATATTGTGACTGACAGCTCAATCTGAGCTTTGCATCTAAGCAAAACCCCAGTCCGGGTGTGAGGCAGGAAGTGAATTGCAGAGCTTCAGAAATAGCACAGAAACCTACATTTTGCTTGCAAATGCACTGTTCATAGCTCCCGCAGGGGCTGTAGCTCAGCCCCCTGCAACAAAGGCAGCAATCCGGGTGTAGAATAGCACGTAAAAAGCTATGTTATGATGTATACTCACAATAAGGCTGCCTTACAGCAGGTAGGAAATCTTCTAATTGCTTGGAGTATGTGTTGGAAGGTTGCCTTAATGCAGAAGGTTTGCGTGGAAATGGAGCTGAATGCAGCAGAGGGGGACTTTGAAGGTTCAGTCTGGTCCCATGAAGCTGCAGTTAGGTCAGGCTTGGTGCATGCTAAGGGGAAGCGATCCAAAATCCAGCACCTTCAGCTGAGCAGGGGAAGCAAGACGTGGCATTTAGGGCTAATGAGAGGTGTCAAAGTAGCTCTAGGCAGGCTGGCCTCCATCCAACAGTGCTTTGTTTTGGTTTTGTTTCTCTTACAGTGGGTTTAAATTACAGCGGGTCTGTGGAGTGAAGCCTGACTCTTTTAAAATGACCCAGAAAAGAGGTTCCGCTGACCCTGCATGCTTCTTCCCAGCTGTCAGGGCTGTCACTTCCTTTCTTTGCAGAATTCTGTCATTTCTAAGGCATAGTGTGGGCAAGAATACACTCATACACGATATGCATAAATGCATGCCTGCAGATTCCTCTGGTAGTGGTGGCATCACAGTACGGGACAGGGCATGGGAAGGGTCAAGGTGAAAGCAAACCAGCTGTCAAATCCTGCCCTCCCCACGCCAGTGCATGATTAAGATCACAAGCTGGATTATGCCTGCATGGTCTGGCGAGGGAATTGGCGTGGAGCAGCGACGTGCTGGCTGCAGCTGTGGGAGGCCTGCTGGCATCGTGGGGATGAGCACAAACCCAGCGTCCCAGTTCAGCTGCTGCGTAGGATCCAGGGTGTACCCAAAATATTATGCAGGGCACAGTCTAGCCACACGTGCCTGTCATCCGTGTCCGGTGCATTGCCTCTGGAGATCAGTGGGAAGGCAGAGTCCAAGTGCCCTCACCGGGCTGTTGACGGTGGGAATGGATTGGATGGGCGGTAGAAAGCCGTGTCCCAATTCCACCAGTGAGGCACAGGTTGTTTTTTTGTACCACTGACGTAGTTTGCTGCATCAACAGGCAGCTGAATCTACCAGCTTCTATCCAGGGAGTGTTAAGACCACAGAGGATTGAATTGCTTTTTTGGAAGGCATGAGTTTCTAGCACTTACTGAAAACTTGCAGATGCAGTCCTAAAAATCCTGAAATTTCTAGAGAAGCAGTGAGAAACAAAAGACATAGGCACATTTGTGCTGGGGTATTCTGTCATCACGTTTAACGCAGTTCATAGTAAATGCGTGTGTCTGTGTGTAAATAGTTATATACGCATCTGTTTGTTAAGTAGTTTCTCTCCCTACTTATGATTCTAGGAGTTTTTCCCATATAAAACCAAGAAAATATATGGTTTCACGTAATCTATATTTGCAATCCCATTGTAGAAGAAAAGTTTTGTGGTAGCTTTTGTTAGTGCGTCTCAAGAACAAATATCTGCATCTGGTTTATTCAGATATGCTAAACACACTTGGTTGCAACAATGGAATTATAAAACCTTCTAGAATGTCATTTTATATTTGCCTGAATGGAAAATAAACAAGCCCCTTGTTCATTCCCACCTCAAAGAATAATAATCTGGAAACTGTTTTAAATGCTGGAAAACACCCATAGGAGACACAAAATGGAGAAACAGAATTGTCAACTTTCCCGAATGATTAATTCTGGATTTTAAACTAGATGAACAAAATTTCATCTCAAACAATAATTTTCAGAAAATCACGAATAAATGAGAGGACAGCTTTCCATTGGCCCAGTTGAGTTTATTTTCATCTATACTGCATGGTATCCTTTTCCGTGATTAATCCCATGGGAGAACTCAATGTGAAGCAGGTTATGGGAAAACAGTCTAATGAAAGTAGTTCTGCAACTTTAAAAACACAGCCGGTTCCAGGATGCTTGGCTTTGCTATTCAGAGTGAAGGGAAGGAGACAAGCGCAGGGTGCTTGAGGGCTGGACCTGCACCCCCCCATCAGCACCTCCTTGTGTGCTGTGTACTACTGCCATGTAATGGCAGAACTATAGGTTTTGGGGGGCCGGTGCTACCACCCTTACTTTATTAAAGCCATGCAAGGATATGTCTACAGCCCAGGCTACAAACGGGAATAACTTGCCGTCAGCCATTTGCATCAGTAGGAGAAGTTTTGTACTTCTTTTCTTATTGCGCGTAACAGTTTTCTCTGCCAAACAGCTTCACTGATCAAAGAATAAATGAAGGTAGGGAGCTAACATTTGCTGTCCTCTCCACAGACAGAGGAATGCTGGCTCTGCAACCTCATGAATGAAGGAAAAAAAATGAAATCACCTTGCTCCTCTTCTGCAGAGCAGTCATTAACCTCGCTCACGGGAAAGGAGGTAGCTTTTTTAAACCCCATGCCTGGGAGATTACACATGCAACTACTCTTAACGCCAGCATTGATGTTTCTGAGTAAGTATGTACCCTTCTAAAAACATAACCTAGGCAAGCAGAGGTTCTGGCTGTGCAGATTTATCCCAAGGGATAAGTAACTATCCCAAGGAGAACAGGGGTTACAAAATGAAGGCCAAAACCAGCCCTGTTTATGATAAAGGAATAGCTACATGTTTTCATTTGTAAATGTGAATTTCAAGGAATAAATATATATAATATTCAGTGTGAAAAAGAAAAGGCTATTCACTAATGTTTTAATATTGTGCCTTCATAAAATTACACTTTCCAGAGACAGTCATGACTTTAAGCCAGATCACGGCTAAAAAATATTAAGGGAAGGATCACCACAGCAACAATCACATTGCTTCCTTCCTGCAGAAGAAATGGAAAACCACTCAAATCTTGCCAATCTGAATAAATTATCCAGATTATCAGAACTGTTAGGAAAGCTGTATGTAATCAGCTCCGGGTGTGTGTACCTGTGAGTGTCCACACATGTGTTGACTGGTTTGCAGCCCGTTAAATCCATATGTCAAAGAGGACAGTTCTGAAAATATGCTTGAGAAAAAAATTACCATAGTTGTACCTTACTTGGCCAGCAGATACCATGCACAGTGTGGTGCTCACTGCAGTGCTGGGGGACTCCAATCCAGCTGCTGGGCTGGGCTCTCCCACCTGTGGTGGCCTGGAGATGGGATGGAGGGCACCAGTGCTCTCTTGGTCTTGCTTCAGTGTGAAGCTGGGAAATGGCTAGTTTGCTCACCCTGATTTGGTAGCACAGATGCACTCTTATTCCAGTCTGGCAGTTGTTTTTATGTGTTGGGTGCGGTTTGCTTTGCTAAAGAACATCATCTCGTTAGCCAGGGAGGGAAGAGCAGGGGTGGAAGGGTGGGGGTCTGGAGCAATATTGTCACTGCTTGACTTTAAGCACCTTGTGCAGGAGTCTGCACTGGAAACCTCCTTTTACCAGGCTGCCCGTATGGTCAGTGGAAAGAGGCTGGCTCTTTTAGAGGCAGCACAAGGAAAGGATGTGACTTAGAATAGTGGTAACGATGTCAAGATCTTTGGCAAATTCAGGATGCATCACAGACTCCAAAATCACATTAGGGAGCCCCAAAAGCACATGGTTTTCAAGCACAGGAAGGCAAGGTTAGGCTTGGAGTGCAGAGTCTGTGTGTTCCCATTCCTGCTTCTCTTGCCATTAGGAAGAGCACTTATTTAGCTGTTGTTTGGTCCAGTACTAAACCCTGGATTGTTGGCTGGGCAGTGGGCTGCCATTGTTTTCTGGCTTGGATTTCTAGCTAGAAACATCCCTCAGTTTTTCTGGGATCACAGATTTTAAATAAATGGTGCGTGACTGGTCTGTGTCTTTAGCCTCTTATACTTTCCAGGCTCACAGATGTTTTGCAAAGGTGTGTGCTCCTGCTAAACAAATTTAAGCCTACTGATAACAGACTTGCTTTTATTTGATTTTATGCAGGCCAGTACAGACTTGGGCTTGGCTAGATGAGCTAAGTGATGCCGGTGGTATCCTGGCCCCATTTGGAGTATCTACTGAATGATGGGTCCAGTATATGGAATAATGTTGATGCAGACTGAATGCCAGTCACCACCCATACCTGACGGTAACGTGGCTGGAAACTGATTAAGATGGCTGCAGTCAGAAGCGTACGGGGCTTTCTCCTGACTTGCAGTACATGCTGTTCAGGGCCCTCAGGTACCAGCGACAGAGGAGTACACGAGCAAGCAGGAGGTTTCAGTTTGATCACGGCTGCAGAGCCTCTCTGGCTTTCACTGCCGTTACCTCCAGCTTGTAAAGAGCAGTTTATGGCAAAATTGGTTGCTCTGCAATATTCTGCTTTTCGGTTTTTAAGGTGCAAATTTTAAAATTTGCTTGCCGATTTATTTGAAGAACTTTATGGGCCCATCCACCCCTTGCTCTCTTTTCTGTCCTTTGATATCTGCCACCTTGCCGTGCCCATGGTGGCTCCAAGGCTGGCAACCTGCTTAACTGCAGAGCCTTGCCACACGGCACGTGCTTTTGGGCAGGATTTTATGCTGACTGGCAGTGATACTGAACCATTGCAGTGGGGAAAAGGTAACAGCGGTAGCTGGAGTTACTGAATCCTACACCACTCTGGAACAGGGACGGGAGTCCCAGAGCTTAGGGGGGTTTCATGGAGGTCTGCTGCAACCTTGATGTGCAAGTGACTGGAGGAGATGAAAACACATCTGGATGGACTAAGGAATACATATGCATTTGAATTTTTTTTGCATTATATTTAATTCAGTGCTTGCTCATTAGGGGTTTTTTACCATCTCTTTTTAAAGTTTGATTGTTTTTCTGGGTAAGGAAAGATATGAGTGGTGCATATGGTTAGATGAATGTCTACTATGATCCTGTAATTGTGTGCTGGACCTTTAAAAATAAAGCATTCTCCAGGCTGTAGTCTGGGAGGAATTGCTATGCATCAATGCAAGATGGCCCTTACAGTGAGTTACATGCTTGTTTTTCTCATGTGTAGTTGTTATTTCTCTCCTTGCTTGTTTGATTTAATTTGAAACAAAAGCTATTCTGGTTGTAGACAATTTTGATTTAGGTGTTCAGGAAATGGAACAGGATTAGGTCTGTGGAAAACATCACTGAGGATATCCTACAAAAACAACACGTCGCTTCACCCACCATCCTGTCAAAGCCAGGTCTGGTCAGGATGTCTCCTCTGTACCATCCCAACCTACCTGTCAGGAGGACAGATTCTGAACTAGATGATAATCCACACTGCTTTTCTTTCCCCTTCAAACTCCCTCCCTCCAAACTAAGGTCCATATATTATAACCAACACCCTGATCTAGAAAGCTGAATGGATTCCGAGCTGCGAAACTTGTATCTGGGTTCCTGATAAGGAAATAATATCTAAAAAGCCACCAGTTTCTTTCATCCAGATCTACTGGATGAACGTCTCAATATCAGGGGTGTATCTAGACCAGCTGCGGGTCAGATGCTTCTGCTGCGTATGTATTTTTGTTGCAGAATCAGCTTGCTTGCATTATAGTTTGGGAATGAGAGACTCAGCAGCCTCTAAGCTGAACTCAGCCTCACAGAGTGCCTTCCTGGGGGGGCTATTTTATTCTCTTTGTTGTACCTTCCTGTCAAGTATGATGGGAAATCAATGATGAATAGGAGGTCCCTAATCTCTGTGGATGCTTGTCCCTGCATGGTGTCAAAATCTGAGTTGGCTGTTTATTTTCTTATATTTTACATGTGACTAATTTACTTAGGAAGAGGAGGTGAAAGAAGGAGGTTATTTGGGGTTGAAGTAAAAAACGAGAGAAAGGAAAGTTGGCAGTGGTTCTCAACTGGGGCTCCTGGGAGGCCTCCAAAAGCCTGTTTCATACCTGCATCCCCTGAGCTTGTCATCAGCTCTCACGCTTTGTTCTTTGCTCTCAGCGGGGTCTCAAGGGAACACAGCTGCTGCAGCTGCTCATAGACCAAAAGGTGACCTTTTGAGTAGCCGAGGAATAATGCATTATTTAGTGCATTCCTGGCTAAAATGGAAATGAAATGATTTCGTGAGCAGAATGGTTTGTTTGTCCTTTCACTTGGATGCATCCTCTTTGCACCACACAACAGTGTGGCGTGCACACTACTCCTCCTGGTTTCTTCTGGGTAAGGTTTTTGATAAGACAGGTATTGCGCTTTGAAAAACACTGACTGTTAACTAGAAAGACCCTACTAGCCAAATGTCATAAACTTCAGTTTAGAGGTACTAAGTTTGCAAAAAACAGCTTCTATTTAAATAATGTGTAGGAGTGAAAGTTTCCTGGTGAAGTGTATGTCTCTAGACTATCAGCTGATACTGGTAAGTATCCGAACCAGCTGTTATTTCAACATGAAGTATTTTATTTATTTCAATTAATCAAGACTCTCTTGGGCGGTGCCATAGCAGGACATTCATTATGGGACTGTCTAATGAATAGAATATTTGTCATTTGCATAGACAGAGGCTTCAGCAACTCCCTCCCAGTGATCTGTGATAGCCAGGTACCTAGGCACTCTGCATATCTGTTGGGCGAAGGAAGGGAGGCAGATGGGAACAATTCTTCACAATATCTAACTTTAAGTTTCCTATGTGGTTTTCCAGAGATTCAAAGAACCTGAGGCTGGAGCCTACCTCTCCTGCTAACTGTGAATGAAGACTGCAGTATACTCTGGTACAAGTCCATCCGCTCTTGAACTTCATAAATACCTTTTAAAAGGTCTAATAGTGTTCTTCCTTTGAGGTTTCTAACACCATTTTTGAAGCCTTGAAAGCGGTATTATTCATGTGTTTCAGTTGAAGAGAGCTGAATTAATAAAGGTAACAACCAATTTGAGAATGGCCACTTTTCTCCGAGATGTGCTCATGGAGGTACCTGGGGGAAGATCCAGTGCTTACCAGGGATTTCACCGAGCTTAACAAGCCCTGAAATGTAGGAAGGAGAAGAAACATGCACAAATGAAGAGGTGCCCAGCAGACCATGCTATCTCATTGGAGAACCTAGTAGAAAAAATTCTTCATAAAATGATAGGTATCTGCTGCTATGGGATTATTTTTATTAGTAAAAGATTAGATAGAGTAAGGCCAGTAAACAGGGATTCTATAGATGACAAGTGTTTCCCTTGCCTGTTTGGCATTGTCTTAATTGTTAAACAGCACGAAAAATGACCACCTTTCTACTCAGAAGATAAACTGCCTTTAAAAAGAAAGGAATGAAACCCAGCTTTATGATTTCTAGGATCCCAGTTAATTAAAATGGACATGACTGGAGAAGCATAAACACCTGAGCAGCTTTCAAGACATTTCTCTGGCATGTTCTTACTGACTCTGAGCCCTTATTTCCAACTACAGTGTCTGCTCATCCTATTTCAGCACCATTCAAACCAGCCTCCCCCAAAGGATCCAGCAAACATGGTCTGAGAGGAGAGCTGAGCACAAGCTGGTAAGCATTCACTGCAGGGAGTTCTAAGTGCTGTGGGATTTAGTCAAACAGCAAAGTACAAGCTTCTACTGTGACTCATCTGGTGTAAAACTAGTGCTAAGTATTGTACATAATTAAGACAACATTATTACAGTGAGATAGCACTTCTTTTTTTGGCATGGTTAAAGTCTTAAAAAGGTGTAATGTTTTCATCCTTCAGAGCTGTGAAGAAGATGAAGAGTTCTGATGGGAGTTCATTTGAAAAGATATCATGGCTACAGTGAGTTTAGATCACAATTTGCGTTATTCCTGAAGCTCTGCGTGTATATTTCAGCTGCCTTCATGAAAAGCCGTGTTTTTTGTGAGAATAAACACAATCTTAAAGTAGTATTCGTTAGATAAGACTCGCAACAGTGGCCTCTAGACATGCCAGGGGTTTGCTGATTTTTATGCCCACAAATCATGTATTTTATTTTGAGCCATATGTCTTAAAGAGGTACTATTGGTATTTCAAGTAACAGACACAAAAAAATATATTTACTATTGAATGCAATAGAAAACGTTGGCAACAAGTGCTGTCAGAGCACTGTACAGTGCTGTAGATTCAACATTTGAATACCGACTGTCAGTAGTTATGGAACAGAAATATTAGTCAGCCAATGGCCCTACCTGTGGGAAAACTTAAACAAGTAGGTCATTACAATTTGCCTACTTGCCCCAACTTTTTCCTTCAGAGGTCCACAGATCAACTTTTCTTTTTATGAATGCGTTTTTGATCAAAATTTATTGTGGTACAATGCAAACAGATACAGCTTATTGTTTTTTCAAAAGCCATTTATTCAGGTTACTTACTTCTCATTATCCTTAACTAGTAACTGCTCTTTACGGTGTTATGATATTGTTCCTGTTCATTGATTAGCTGTCTGACTTGCAAGCAAGAGGTGGGAAATCAGACTGCGAGATGGTGACATGGACCACTTTAAGGGATAGGGCTTTGAATGAATCCATTTCCATCTGTGTATTCCAGTGGATGCCTTTGAAGCATGTTTATGCTTTTACTTGAAAATACATTGGCTACTTCTTCAAACTAACGTTACCACCACTTTTCTTATCGTTTCCTAATGTGCTGCTTTTACCCCATTTTCATGCACGTGTCCAGGGAATTATCCAAGTAAGTTACAGGGACTACCGAGTTTCAGGAGAAATCCCAGGCAAACAAGGCACTTGGGTCAAGACATCTGAGCCACAGCCAGTGAGCCCCTTCTTTTTGTATGAGTTGAACAAACTATAATTTTTTACAAGTCTGAAGATTAAGAATTCCAAGGGCCTTTCTGAGAAAACATTTAATATAAAAGATAGATCAATTCCTATTTTATTTGCACTGCTGTTTTCCGGATGAGTTTCCAATCTATCAGTGAAGTAGTAAATGTCCCCGCCAGCAACCAACCAACCATTGATGTTTTGAAAGGAAATCAAAGCAGTGTAAGGTTGTTGAAGAAAATGGCTTGAAAGGAAAAGAATGAAAGATCATATCATTCCTGTGATATGTTTGTGAAGTTTGTGAAGATTACAGCTGAGAGAGAGATGGGCCAGAGAGAGATCAAGGAGTCAAGGGGAATATATCTACCTGCAGAGCTTTATCTTAGCATGCCTTCTTGCAGGTTCACAGCCTAAAATTTTGTAGAGGTTCTGTTAGGGGCACACAACCAGAGGTGGAATTGCGGGAGAGGATGGATAAGCCTCAAATGGAGAGGGCATCTGTTGACTGTGGTTGTTGCCTTGGACTTTGTATGGCTTTGACAGGATTTCCACAGCTTCTGGACACAAGAGAAATACTGCACATACCTATTCTTCGTAACATAGGGGTTTAACATTAGCTGAGAAGCCAGGGACCTTGCTGTGGGTGCATGTTGGAGTTGCCTTCCTGATGCAGTGTCTCTCAGCTGATCTGACTTTTATCTTTACTCCAACCATAAGCTCAGTACGAGCATAAAGGGAAAAGTATTTGTATTCTACTGTGCACATTGACAGTAATTTTGTGGATGCAGCACAGCACTATAGAAAGAGACAGGTATACGGAGCATTTAGAAGGCATTAATTTCTTCTTACGTTCTTTTTCAAACCATGCTGCAAAAGTTTATCGTAGGAATAGCAAACGAAAGAAATTGCAGACTTCACAAAACCCAAAGCCTACAGCTTGTGCTGGACGGGTATATTTGGCACACATCTGTGATTATGAAATGGCTTTTAAATTGCTTTTGAACTTCATCTGGATAATGATTCATCCTTTCAATTTCCTTTCTTCCTCCAGAACATCCACCATTAACAAACCAACCAGTTGTGATGTTTTACAATCCACACTTGAACCTACTTCTCAAAACATTGCACACTTCCTTAAATAAGCAATTACTCAGCTCATTTGCACAAAGATAAGGTCAGTCTCGGGGCTGAAAGATGGTTCAACAACCCACTTTGGCAACCATCTTTGAAACAAGTCAAGAAGCAGTTGCAGAGACTTGTTAAAATGCAATGTCATGTTGCAGAAATGCAACATCAACAGGCAGCATGTTTCTGTACAAACAGATATTATACAGCCTTGATTTGGTTGATCTGAGCCCATTACAGGATTTAGGCATATGCCTAAAGATGGAATTACTTACATGACTGAAGTTAAGATGTGCTTAAGTGTTTTGTTGTGTATGGGCCTACACACTACATCTGTGTTTGTATTAAGAGGAAAAGCTGTTCTACAAGACATTCGGGCGTTTAAAAATGTATTTTTGTTCTGAACTGGAACAGGAAGTTTTACCCTGAAATGAAATTTAGGAAGTCTTTAATTCCAGAAATCTCATAATTGAGCGTACTTGAAACAGTGTGTGTCAGTAATGTTGAAACGCTTTGTGACATTAAGACTGAAACATTGCGTGTCCACATATGTTACTAAATTAATTAGAAACAACTGTCAACTAAGCATGCTGGGATTGCCTGGGTTGTGCATTACCCACCCCCTGGATGCAGGAAGAGCTCTGGTCTGACCTAGCTTCTTGGCTGAGGTGCAGTGCTCCATGACCGCTGTTGTTCAACCTAGTCCTAAACCAAGGATGTTCATCTGTGCGTGATGTAGAGCTGGACCTACTAAACCCTGCTTAGCCCAAATGGCTTTATGTAGGGACATCTCAAGTGTCTTGTACCAGGTCTTTGGCATGAGTGCTTCAGAGACGAAGGGCACAGGCCCTGTGCTTCTGCTTGTAGGTTGTTTGGGTCTTCCTTGGCTTATCAGTTCTGGCCTGGATGTATCCAAGATGACTCCACATTGTCCAGAAGCCATGGTAGTCTGGGCACAGCGCAAATGGATGACCCTCATTTGCATCTGATGCTGTATGTGACAAGTGAGCCCCTGCGGAGCCGAGGGCTGCAGCTCTGCAGCAGCCAGCCTGGGTGCAGGACTGAGCTGCAGCTACTTACACGCAAGCTGGGTCTTTGCAGAAACTTCAAGGTTCCCTTCCCTGACCTCCCCAAGCCTGTCCTGCCATAGACATCCCAGTACCTGGGGACTGCAGCCTGGCTGTAAACTTAAAAGTTAAAATGACCAACTCAAAGCTAAGCATGTTTTGGTAACTTTTTACTAACTGTTTTACCTTAATCAATTGTTATTTTCTTGAAAATGTTTCAGTGTTGTGGAATCAGCATTCCCTATAAGGAGAGTGATGCATTGGAAAAAATTCAAGCAGCTCTCTGAGTGTATAGCAAGAATGATAGACAAAGTCTTACCAGACTGAATATATTGTTTGCTCTGCCTGTCCCTAGATACAATGGCTGTTCAATAGGGAGTATCTGTCAATAATCTCTGAGAAGAAATCATACAAATCATCTGTTTCCACTGCTCTTGAAGTTACAGTCCCTCTTCTCAGTCTCATTGCCTGATGGACCAAGTAGGGTTGATCCCTTCTCTTTGGGTATGTGGGGTTAAGAAGACAAAGTGGTACTGAGGTGGCTGCTTTAGAAAAGTCTCTTTCTTTGGCCCAAACATGCAGCATGGGTGATGAAATTTATTCAGACAAATGTTTTCTCTAAAATGGCTTTCCCTGCTTAAGTATCTGGGTAGTTATGGCTTTGGTCTGATGTCCTGTCCTTTTCTTTTGGGTTTGAAATAAAAATCTAAGGTCCACAGCCTTTGTGTCTCTATCAGCTTCTGGGTCAGTTGGCCACAGCAGAGAAGTTATCCCATCCCATTTTTGAGAGATGTTCTTTAATCCTTTAAGGCCTCAGTTCCAGTGAAACATAAGCCAATAAACTTAGCTGGAGCCTGTGAATATCGTCTCTTTTGAAAGACCCCTTTGCCCTAGCTTGACTTCTCCCTTACTCTTTCTGTAAGAAACAAAGGCAGACCCTAGTACTCAACCAACTGAATGCTTTGGATTCAGATGTCAGTAAGAATAGGAGTGGGAACCTGGATTGTATGTTCATAACAGACAGGATGATTGTTTTCTTATTTTATTGCAGTTACCACACCTACAGTTATATTTCTGTCTGAGGAAGCAAGATGCCTTCAAAGATGAGTACAAAAAGATGCATGTGTTCTCCCAAGCCTGAACTCATGAGTTTGTATGTACTTTACTGTAATCTGACGCTTATTGTAAAAAATATATTTTACATAATTGGCAGTGGTAGCCACATATTCTGAGAGAAAAAAGTGTATTGAACTGTGTACCGTGTATCACTGATACTGATTTGCAGCAGTATCCTCCATAAAAGTAAAGGATAATTTAGCACTTGAAGGCCAGGCCTCAAAACCAAAATAAAATCCTTTTCTTTTTCTGTGCCTAAGCTAGGATTCATCTCACCTCACTATAGGCATTGGCAGTGTAGACACATATGGTAGGACCCATCACCCCAAGCTCCCTTTGCAGTCAATATAGGGAACAGGCACTTTTAGGCCATGATTCATCTGACCTATTTACATGTCTGCTGTAGGAGGAGATGAATCACTGCCTAGACTAGATCTGTGCGGAGGATAAAGGGAGCCTAAGATGGCCAGCTCAGATGAAGATGCTTATGCAGATCTACAGTTTGAATTTAGACTTGCAGTTTGAAACAACAATTTTTCAGAGAAGAGTTAAATTTCCTAACCCACATTTTCCCGTCAGACTGTGTACATGAATGTATATATATATATACACACATTGTTTTTCTTCCTGTAACAGAAACATTTGCAACAATATCTTTTGAAAACTGGCCCTATATCCCCTTGTCCAAATGTTCCACTATCTCAAGAGCTGCCATTTTATCTCTCTCTGCCTCTGCCCCTCTTTCACACAAACACAGACATGTGTACACGTGCCATGTTTCAGAGCTGGGCCTTCTGAATTTTCAGCATTAACTCAAAATATACTCCTCTGTGTGTGGTAGCCAGAGGTGTTACACGCAGACAGATATATTAACTGCTTTTGTTTTTTAAAAAACCCAAAGCAAATGTGCAAACAAAATCACCAAATGAACATTTCTGAAATTTGCTTCTGTTTAAAAAGAACATTTTTTATTCATATTTTCTGCTACAATCTGCTCTACTCTGCCTGCAGCCTTGGTGAGGCAGGGCATCGTAGGAAGAGGAACATCAGTTTCTGGGAGACAAGTACTGATGCAGAGGAAGGGGGAAGACAGACCTGATCATCTAAGAAAGGGTGCAAGTTCCCGAGTGAAGCTCTGAGAAGACAAGAGAGAGGTTAACGTCGTGTTATTATGTATAAAAGATCAGAGTTGAGAGAGTCTGGTTTATGGGGAGTGACGATGATGTCCTCACAGGTACACTTGTGCACATGTTGTAGTAATCATGTCCCAGTGCTTCTGAACACCCACCTAGACTGAAAATGGCATGAGGGCAATATTTTGAAAAAAGAAGAAAGGAAGTCAGCCTGTTGCAGTGCTTGACAATGCTCAGCTGCTGCCGAGGAGTGCTTGGTGTAGCTACAGTAGTGGTAGGGAAAATATCTCTCCCATCCAGCCATTGGCACACAGCACAGCAACCCATTTATGTGAGCACCTGGTTGATCAGTTTGCTTGTGACAGATCTTGGCACGCCCTCTCCTCTGGCTGTAAAGCTTTACTGACTCTTGTGTTTTGCGGGATTTTTTTTCCCCCACAAACTTATCTGGCATGGGAGGACTTGGAACAGAGTGACATTGGCTCTGACGATAACAGGAAACTGCATTTTGGATAACTCTTTACGGTGCAAGCTTTGCAGCCATTTAAGGGGTTTTCTGTGGGGAGCGGGAGGAAGGTCTGTCCATCATCCAAAGTCTATCGCAGTGGGAAGGGTGCCGGTGGCTGCAAAGGTCTTTGGCAAAGGCCACGAGCATCTGAAGGCTGCCTCTGAGAAATGGGCATGGGCTCATGGTTCCCCACAGGGTGCAGTGCAGAAGCGGCTTCAGGAAGAGAGAGTGCTCTTTGACCAGTCATCCCAGTGCATCATTCATTAAACATAAGGCCCTACAGGAAAACCAGGGCTTCGTGTTCTCTGTGCCCCCTCCTGCATCAGCCCTGACGTCAGTAGTTTCGAACCATGGAAGTTAAATTAAGGCCAGCGCAGTCTAATAGGCAAGGGAGAGCAAATGCTAAGAAGTCAAGGTAATGAGAAAATACCTGCCATCTGGAGCTGTCATAAGCACAAATTTACATTACTCCCCACAAAATAAATAAATTACAGCCTGTGGAACGTTACTCTCCCTGGATGCAAAGCCCCCCTCCTGCCTCTGCCGCCAAAAATTTTGGCCTCCCCCTTTTCCGCGTGATCGTTGGCTTCTGCGGAAAGCCCTGGAGAGATGTGCATGGGCACGGGGAGACATCTGCAACCGCTGGCTGTTTAAGCGCAACGGCTGTAGTGGGATCTGTTCGGCTGCATCCGCTCGCTCCCTTCCTCGCTCTGACAGAAAGTTTTCCTCCCGGCTCTGACAGCACCGCGGCCACTTGGGGAAGCACATGACTTCCTCGGGAGATGGTGTTTCTTATTTGTGTTGCAGGCCTCCAGCAGGCATGGCACCGAGGCAATATTTATATCAGTTTTTGTAACGTCGTCGCAGCAGCTGCAATTTTGGGAACTGAAGCGCTGGCTGGAAGTGGAGAGAGAGAGGCACAAAGCACACCATGCCATGTAGAAATCAGAGTGGAAGGTGAAGGGAAAAAAAGAAAGAAAGAAAGAAAGAAAATCGGCAACCGGTCTCCTTCCCTGGAAAGCTCGTTGTGTTCCTGGGTGCCAGGGGTGCCGCTTGCCCTCCAGATGGTTATCACAGGGCCCATCTGTGTGAAAGTGAGTCAATGGAAATTGCAGCTCGGGATACCAGTGATGGGACCAGATCTGTCCCCGCAGGGTGCTTGTGCTCCTGGGGGATCAGGGCAGGGGAAGGGGAGTCCCCTGGCTAGGTAGCTTTCTTTGCTACATGCCTAACAGCCTGCTACGGGAGGCAGGAGAGAGCTCAAGCCCTTTGGCTATGAGACAGCATAGTGCAAAGCTTGGGTGCGGATAGCGAGGGTGCCTCCAAAACTGCCGCAGCCTGGTGCGGTACCTGGGCAATCAGCCCTAGCAGGCTTGTTAGCCCGGCTACAACGCCGCGCTGGTACAGCCACGCTGCTCCCAGGTCCCCGGCTGGCATCTCTGCCCCGTGTTGTGCAGGTGTCCTGGCTTATGTGGAGCTAAATCGCTGTGGCTGGGAAATCCCCAGGGAGCTAGGATGGGAGTCCTGTCTTCCAGATGATTTACTTGCTGCTTCCTGTTACAGGAATGTGACCTGGTTCTCTCTTCTTCTGCCTTCTGGCTTGATTTCAGTGGTGTTAAGCCAGCAGAGGTTTGAGGCTTCACTGATGCTATGGGCCTGGAAGTCATAGCTGGCTGAGTGGAGTCCTCTTCACTGTGTCTCCTCGCTCCTTCATCCACCCTCCAACTGAGGCAAATAAGTGATGTCGGAGGGGCTCTCCACTGTCCATGCATGCTCTTAGTAGGTGACTTGCACCTCTGCTGCCAAACAGCAGCAGCTGGCAGGACAGTGGGCTTGAATTCTTCCCTGTACACTGCTTTTTGTCCATGTAACTCCACTGGTCTGTGGAGTTATGCCTGGCAGAGGAGGTGTCACACAGTCTCCAGTTATCTTGGAGCTTTGTGGAACTGAACAAAGTTGACGTGGAGCTAAAATGCTTCCACCAGGTACTGCCCCAGACCCTGGTTGTTAGATGATGCACATTTTATCATGAGCAAGAGCTGAAGGTCATTTGCCCCAAACATAGCTGTTTGGTGCAAAATACCTTTACTTTCCTGAACTGCACAGGGTCTCAAGAAAAAGGTGCTCTCTACTGGGCCACCAACGAGCTCTCCATGTCCACATGCTCCACAGTCCTCTGAAAGGACTGCCGTGCAGCAACCAGGCAGGGGAACCTGGTCACTGTTTCTGCCTGGGAGTACTCTGAAAACCACCACCTGAAGTTGCATTGCGGGCATCCTGAGGTAGAGACACCATTAAAGACTGGCAACATAGTGAGCATGGGTTCTGGGGCTGTGTCCCTCAGAAAATCCCCTCCATTCTCCCGCTACATATGCCCTTGTGCTATGAACAGTTCTAGTCCATCTCGCTAAGAACTGAAACTTAAGTACCCAAGATGTTTTCTTAGCCCAAGCACTCTGAAATGCTCCTGGTGAGCAGAGCTGGGGTAAGATAGGCAGGGAGAGGGAGGGAGTAAGCAGAGACGTGCCAGCAGTGGTGGCAGATCCTCAGAGGTGGTGTGGGGAGGGCTTGGCAACCCTTTCAGCACTGTCCTATTGCAACAGGAGGGAGGAGGATATACAGAGGTTACTTAAAAACCCCCAACTTTTTCCAGGCTTCCATTGCTCTTCAGAAATTCTGCAAGGGAGAAGGAAAAAAAAAAAAAAAAAAGACTATCTGAAAAGAAGGTATCCTTGCTAACTAAAAAACTTCCTTTAAGAGCTTACTGCTATTAAATAATTGCTACATTTTGAATTGCTGTTTTCAGGAGCTTTGGGAAGAAGTCGTGTTCTCAGCCACTAATATTTTCTTAGAAGGATGGCATGGCTTTTTCATTGCTACATGCTTACACTGAAATAGATGTGAAAGCAGTTTTGACTAGCTCAAAGAGAAGTCTCTGATCAGCCTACATCTGAGACTTCCCTTAAGGTCATTAGTGGGAGAGAAATAAGTGGATAACTGCTTTTTTCTGTTCTTTTTTTTTCCCCTTCCCCCCCGCCTCTTTTTTTTTCTCTCTTTCTCAGAAGTGGATTGTCTGGGTGCAGGAGTTAGCCCTTTAAATATTGGGTGTTTGCATGCATAGGGACAAAAATACAATTCTCTAGTAATCATCCACAGACTGTTGTAGGCTGTAGTATTTGGGATGATTGCAGCATAACTTAGAATGTCATTTTTATTAGGGGGAGGTAGTGTGTGATGCACTTTCTGGAAATATAATTTGCTATTTTGGATTCAATAATGCTGTTTTGGAGGGTGGGAGAGTGAATGATTTTCTAGTTCTTTTACCTGAAACTCCCTAATGTTTTTAATGCCCTGCTTCTCCTAGGCAAATACTCCTGTGTTAGGCTTCCCTCTCCTTCTCCCGCCCCTCTTCTTCTCTTATTCATATGTTTTGACAAACACAAAATGCCTTCCAATCCTTAGAGAGCTGTACTCCATCATTAGGCTGATGTTTTCTGCCTCTCAGTTTTTATTTATGTGAGTCTGAAAATGTGTAGCTCACTGGTACCCCACACTGTTTTTGTTTTCTCCCATCTTATATGTGCCATGCTGGCTCATGTTTGCTTTTTCCTTGCACTCTTTCTTTCTTTCAGGTTATTACAACGTTTTTAATACAGGTTGTCTGAAACAATGAGCACCAACGAGAAGAAGAAACCTCCTCTGAATGGGAGAAGAGCCCTCCCATCAAACAACTCCAATGGTGAAGAAAATGAGGTCCCTGAGATGGAGGCTTTTGGATTGATACCTAGAGGATTTAATCCACAAGGTACAGTTTACAGTTAAGCCATGAGTCTATTTTTACATCTTCCATACTCACCTCTGCCCAGGTCTGTGAATTAAAACCAAATCACTTTTTTCCTTACATGTTTTGATCTCAGATAGCGTTTATTGCTGCTCATGAAAAAACTTGCTAAAAACACCCTTGTGCATGGAAATGCTACTGCAGGTCACCCGTAGGGAAATTGAGGAGTGGAGAAGCTGAGTGACCAGTTTTCGGCTTGAACTGTGGGAGTGGTTAAAAAAAGGCAAGAATGGGTTTTCCCAGTTTGATCACCATCACAGAGTCACTTTAGGACCTGATGGCTTCAGGCAGGGCTGTAGCAGCACTGGGGTGAAGGGGGCCCAGGGGACCCTCCCCTCTTAATAGCCCTTCTGGTTTGCATGGCCTTAAACTGACTGTGAAACTACTGCAAAATGCTGGCTGGCAGGGAAAACTTTTGCTAGATGTTCAGCTCATTCATAAAAATGAATGCAAAACTAAAAGGAATCCCCATATTTTTAATTATTCTCCTGTGAAAAGTGTTTCAATTGTTTGGCTGGGGAGACAAAACAATATCATGGTACGGGATGGGGAAATCAAACCACATCCTCAGTGCCAACTCTTTGGAGTGAATCTGAAAAAAAATTAGGTAGGATTTGGTTTAAAAGAAATCAGGATTGGTTCCTGAATGAGTCACCAACCAAATGACGTTAATTTTTTGGCCTATTTGAAATGAACAGCAGAACTTGTTGAACGTGGCAACTCAGGGTAGCCAGATGTAATAATGCTTGTATGGGACTCTTCATCCAGGGTTGAAAGAGTGCTTAATAAATGTGGACAAGCATTAATTACTGCATTTTACACACTAGGAAACAGGCAAAGAGATTTTATGCAACAAGTTCAAATTTTTATTGCAAAGCATTATTTCTGTAATCCTAATAACGTGCCTTAACAACACGTCCCCTCCCCCGTTTTAATACACACACATATCTTTAAAAAGCGTTTCTTTTAAGAAATGCCTGAGCAAACCAACTGGCACGTTAAGATTGTAGAAACTTTGCGTGAACCTTTTCAAACAACCCTGTAGCTCTGGGGCAAGTATATGTGTTTAAATTGTCAAATGTAATGCAGTACAGGTCCTGACTAGACATTGTTTCAAACCCAATATGCTCACAGAAGCTGGAGATGTGTAAGAGTGTGGGATTCCTTAGAAGGAATGCAGCCTGTAGCTAAAGCCCACCAGTACCAGGAGAAAGATTCCTACTGCTTTTTGATGTGCTTCACATCAGACTCTGAATGAAGTACGGTGCTGGTGGGCGGGAGCCTCTTCTGCTTTTCAGAAATGCAATGGAAACTTAGGAATGTCAGGTCAAGTGAGTTGAGGCAGGAACCCAACATGTGCTTAAGGCGATACTGCTAGTGAGAAAAACAGTCCTTGTCCAAAGCAAGAGTTTTTGTGGCCATAGGATATACCTGGGACTGGTATGGCTGAAAAATAAATTTGTGTGTAACAGCAAAACTCTTTTTGTACAGCTGGATCAGCTCTGCTGTGCAGTTCAGCTCTGCAATGCTTGTAGCAACAACATGCAAAGGCTAACCTGAAGGGAAGGGACTGCAGCAGCATTCCTGTTTCAGTGCACATCAGCCGTGATCCAAGCCTGTGATGCCACCTGATATAAGTGTGGTCCCTGGACACGCTGTTTTGTGGTAGGATGCTTAAGTCACCTGTCAGACCCTGTTAAAGGTTTAGAGCCCAATGGAGCTCAAACTGGGAGCTGAGCCTGCCCAGAGCCCTCACAGGGTTGTTCTTGGGGGATAAAGTGAGTGTCTGCAGGCAGAGCAGGAGCGGCACAGTACGACAGGGCTCTAGCGCTGCGAGCACATCTTTGCAGACGACTGCTTGTGCCACCTCCTTCTCCTTCTCCAGCACACCTCTGTGCTTCTGGGTTGTCCAAATTTTCTGTAGTGGTTCCCACGTTTCATTGCCATAACACACTGAAAAAAGCGTGCCAATGCTTTTATCCCTGCTGTTACAACTGAGGTGTTTTCTAGCCTTTGGGGTGGGATTGGACACCTGCTATAAACATGTAAACTTCAGTGCCTTCACCTGTGTCAGATCATAGTCAACACAGAGCCATCCATGAGTGGATGCGAGGGCACAGGCTGTCCAGAAAGGCAGTGGGTGTCCCTTTCAGGGTGATCTGTACCCTTCTTTCAGCTCCACTGGCTGCAGCAACCAGCCACCAACTGGCTGTAATAAGAGGTTACATACCAGGCTCACATCATTTAGGTGCCTAAATTTAACTGAATCCTGCCCTTGATCTGTGCAGTGTAGGTGTCTACAGCTGAGCTAGTCACCCTCGTTTCCCTTGACAGCCAACAGAGAGAAACAGGCATTTTTAGGGTGTGATTCATTTGACCTATTTTAGCTACTACTCTAGGATGAGGTAAAACCCTGTGCTTGACTAGCTCTCTGCTGACACCCACTTCTACTCCGCTGAATCACAGCCGGAGCGAGCGGCCGAGGCTGCCAGGGATGGCTGCCTCCCCAGCCCGGTCAGTGGGCTCCTGCTGCGGGACCCCCGCTTGCTTGCGGGAGGGATGCTCAGCGAGGAGGACGCGCAGCCCCCCCCGAGTGCTTCTTCAGCAAGAAGCCTGTGTCTCCGTGAACACGGCTGTGCCGTGTCCTCCCCCTGGCTCTTCCTAGCCAGCTCATCTCACCGCAACGTGTTACGAGTGGGCCTGGCGCTTACAGCCGCTCGGTGGGAGGACACAGCCCTGCGGCCCCACGGTCTGCAAGCTCCCCACGCACCCTCCTTTGCAAAGTGCGGCGACTCGCCAGGGAATCGTGCTTCCCCTGGGCACCTCCTTTGGAAACTCACGCTATTCACTTTGTAATCCCGAGCCCTTTCTCTCTGGTCCTCCAAGAAAACCTAATGTTTGAAGGCTATTCTTGTTATTCAAAAAACAGCTCAAGCTTGTGCTCATTTATTTCCATGCAAGCTTAACATTGCAAAAGCTTTAAGAAAGCATCGGACTGCTGCCTCTCGAGCAGCCAACCTGCTTGCACTAAACAGCGGACCAGGCTATGGGCAAACCGTCAAATGGACCTGACTTCAAAGGACACCTCGATGGCCACCTGTGCCTCACGAGCAGATGAGCAGTGATGTGCACATCGCCTGGAGCCTTCCTTTTGATCCCACCCTGGTGATGGTGTTAGCACATCCCATTACCCTGCTCATGTTTTGTCCTCCGTAATTACCATTACTGTAATTAACACAGGCTCCGGGTCACAGGTTATATTCATCTGGCAAGCTCAAGGTACGTTTTTACACTGAGAGTGAAAGCGAAATGTGTTTTCTGCAGATGTGTATAGCTGTGTTTTGACGGGAGCCATGTAAAATCCTGAGATAAAATGAAGCAAATGCTGAACTGACAGCCCAGGGTGGCTTAGCTTTACAGTTCCTTGAAGGGGCTAACATGCAAAGGAAGGGCAGGGTCACTCAATGTTGCCTTTTATTTCAGAACACAAGATGAAAACACAGCAAACCCTCAACTCCATTTTTAAGCCTCCTTGGAAGGAGAGAGATGCTGAGCCAAACTTACTGATAACATCACTCCTCACAGAGCCCCAAGATATGTGGCTTTTACATGCAGTGCTTTCGGCCTGGGAGGGGTTGGGAGAGTTGATGGGAGAGACTCTCCTCTGCCCCCACTTTACACCCTCTCCAGGAAATTCCTGCCTCCTGTAATTCAGTTGTGAGCTTTGTCGGCATTATTGTCAGTGGGCATTGGTAAGTTTTGCAGGGAGGGAGGCAAAGACATGCCCCACTTCACAGAGGGGCAATGAGAATGATTTCTGAGCAAAATGCGTTTAAAGTTTCACACTAAAACCATCTCTGTAACTTTAGCCAGTGCTAAAGCCAGTGGGGATCTACAGAAGTTACTCCGGAAGCCTGGCAAATTGAGCAGAGAATAACAATAACATTGCCATGGGACTTTAAGCCTGCCTCAGCATTGCACAGGGTATTCCAGCCTTTCCACAGATTAGGGTTAGCAGGAGGCGAATGGTTTTGGGTTCAGTTGTCCAGGGCTTTTCCATGAAAGGATCCTTATCTTGCTGTGTCCTCGGGCAGTTTCCTTTCCTTCTGTTGCCTGAAGGGCAGGGCTAGGCAGCTCCTGATGACAATACAGGAGCAGGACCTGCTCCTGCTGCCTTTACTTCCCTCTCTCCCATTAGCTGTCACCCAGAGCCCAGGCTGGGTGTCTTGGCTGGGGCAGGAGAAGGACCATGCTGGCGTCCAGGGGGGTTGCTGCCTGCAGGGCTCTGCTGATGTCTGGAACACATCCCTGCAGAGGGGCATGGCTAACGCACAGGCTGCTGTAAGCCTGGGGGCTGCACACCCGAGAGGGAGCTGCTCTGCTGCTTGTCCAGAGCTGGCCGCTATGCAGTGTATCCTTGCCTTCAAGGAAAAGCAGCGTACAAAGCTGTTGTCTGAGTTGTTGTCTGTAAAGTGGGCTGCGTTCAGCCCTCAGTGACTTGAATACCCGACTCAATCGCTGAGCACATCATTCCTGCTCACAGTGTTCTCAGCAGCAGGCCAAATTAGCCACCATCACGAGTACACACAGCTCTACCAGCTGCTGTAAATGTGCACGTCTTTTTGCCAGACGTGAGTTTGGCTCTGTCACTGTCAGTATAAAATGCAGAAATTAGCTAGTTTCTAACTGTCAGCACCTGGAAAGACAAGCTGAGAGCTGCAAATCAAGCTTTACTCTTCTGTCTCTCTCCTGGTGGTGAGGACCAGCAATGGTCCTCCTGGCAGAGGTTTCGTGATTACCTGCCCAAGCATGCAGGCAAAAGAACAGTGTCCAGTTCATTTTCATGTGGTTGCTCGTTGTGTGAGAAAACTCCTGTTGTGAAGATTCCCGGTATCGTACAGTCATGTAGCTCGTGGTGACTGCAAGTGCCTTTGGCTATCCCAGTGCCACCCCACATCGATCATTAGCTGAGCAAACTAACTTCCAGCAGTGGTAGGCTATAACCCTTTAGACAGCCCTAATTTGAAGGGAGCGAAGCATGTTATAGATACCCCCATGCATGTTATAGATACCTACTGCTGTTTGCCTATAACTCTATGCTGTAATTATATACTGTAATGTTATATTTAGTTTTCATAAGAAGACACTAATAGCAGTGGAGGTGTACTGAGAAGCTGAGTCTAGACACATATAGTACACCAAAACTTTATTTAATACAGACAATCCAAGCTCTCAGCTGAATGCAAGATCATTAAATGCCTCTCAGGCTCTTCAGCACTCAATAGTAGTAGCGCTTTGCAAACATTAAGGTAATTAAGCATCACAAAACCCCTGTGAATTTGCATTTTACAAATGGAGGGCTGCAAGAAGGGAGATATGAAGCCACAGCTGTCAAAGGCCCACTCCACTGATTGCACTGGTAAACTTGTGACAGCGAGGCCCAGAGTTGCGGAAAGCTGGTGCCAAAGGAGAGGTGAAGCCCAACTCTCCCCGGGGACCTTCAGCTTTCCACCCATAGCAACCTACTCTTTCTGCAGTTGCTTTCACCATACACTAGAAGCTTTCCAGCCTCTGTGAAGGTGGACAGAGAAGTGTCAGTCCATAAGTCCATGCTCAGCCAGGAGGATGTAAGCCCCAGACAGATCCAGCATGCTCCATTGCATGGTGTTCCTCAATGAGGCAATGCTGGGGAAGGGGAGGACAGGGTCTCTAATGATGTTGAGATCAATATTGGCATTCCAACATACTGACTTCTTACTTCTGCGTTCATTTATGTGTCCCTGCAGATTACCTGCATGTTGTGGATGTTCATATGTTCAAGGAGCCCCATGAGATCAACAAGCAGCAGCACCACACTGACAAGTACTACAGCCCCAAGCTGATAGTGCGTCGGGGACAGCCTTTCCAAATCCAGATTGACTTCAACCGACCCTACAAGCCAGAGACAGACCAATTCTGGCTGGAGTATTTGATAGGTAAGTGCCTGGCAAAGGCCGTGTTGTATCAGCAAAGTAAGGCTGAAGTCTCTTGTAAACAGGAACACAACAGTACTTAATGGCTGGGGTTTTTCCTGTTATGATTGATAAATCATAAAAACAGTCTTAACCATAGGCAAGGAAGTGCTTCTCTAAACAGGGTCAGAATTGCTTGTGAGAGAAGGAGCAGTATTTGGGCTTTCTGTTTAGCAAGAAGTTGTACTTTATTGAGCTTTCAGAGTTATTTCTGGTTAATGCTGTATGGCAATGCTGAAAGGTAGGTGGAACGGGAAACATCTTTTATTAGTGTTTAGGAGATGCGGCGAGGAGGGGTCTGTTTTTTGAGGTGGAAGAGGTGACTATGTATGAACTGGGATAAAAAAATGTTGAGTACGCAAGGAGGGGAAATTACGCAGGGTGGAAGAACAGGAGGCCTTGCAACTTTGCAGCCTGCATTTACAGCCAACTTGGTAACAAGGGAGAAGGTTCAGAGACTATAGCTTTGGACCAGAGGCTTACTCAGGGCCACATCAGAGGCTTTCTTGATTTACTGCAAAAAGAGCAAGAAAGCATTTTTCCTCTCACTCAGAGACCTTCATCAGAGACCCAGCTCCTAATGCACCTGTTGACTTATCGAAGGTACGTACGGGACCAGGGAGGGGCATGACCTCGCTAGAGAAAGGGAAAAGCAAGCAACAGAACAGGGCTTCCTGCTGTGTGCCAAAGATGGCCCCAACAAATGCTGCTCCCTACATCACAGCTCTGGGAAAGCCCCAGCTTCATCTAGAGTGATCTGGGAGTTTCTGTGTTAAGACGTCAATGTTCCCCTTATAAACTGTTTAAAGTAGGTTTGAATTGATGTTTTAATTTACTTTCCTGAGAGATGCAGTTCACAAATTTGTAACATTGATTTTTTTCCACCATTGAGTTATGATGATGTGGCCATTTATTAGATTTGTTGCCTTTTAAAGCTAGATGGGCGTTTATCTCCTAAACATATGTGCAATGAAAAGGTTACTGTCTGCACGTTTTTTTTCATGGGTCTCTTCTTTCTAATTTAAATTAGGGTTGGGAGGCATGTTATGACAGTCCAGTGAATGATTGGCTGAACAGCCACAAGTGCCTTTAAAAATTTAATATGCATAAATATCATTAGTTCTTTGGGGATTTAATTAAATTCAAGACTGTTCCCTTAATCTTTATACATTTAAAACAAACAGCTGCAGCAAGAAGAAGTGGAAAATGGAACATTTGTTTTTTATTGCATCGTGTGCAGTTTGCATTTGTTTTAATCAGATATTCTATATTGGAAGAAGAAATTTAACACTTCTTTTGACGTTGCACAGTCCACTTAAGAGAACGTATTCACTTATTTTCCTGTTGCTCCTTCCTAACACATCTGTCCATGGTTTGTACCTTGAATCCCTAAGCATGGATAAAAATCCCCTCATCCTCAGCCAAGGTAGGAGTGGGGTTAAACACAGCCTGAGCCAGGGGAGACTTTGCAAAAATTCAGCTCTGAATTATTACTTTGGAGTCAGCCCTGAGTCTGTGGTTGACTTCACCTTCTCATTCTTCACTGTTATTGTCCTTTCTGTGATGTGAAATGGGAATGGTAATGCTGATGTCCCATGTGTGGTGGCTGGCAATCAGCTGAAGGAAAGTGCTGCGTATACAGGGTAATATAAAATGCTAATGACCTCCCCTGCTTTTTAAGAGTCTGCTTCTGTGAGCACCACTGCCCTCTTGCTACGAGGAATTTAGCTCACAGAGATTGAACCGGGAGAAGAGATGTTCAAGCTCCTCTTCTAGGAACTGGTTAATATTCAGTGCTCCACGAATCCTTCTCTTTATGCACATGTGGTGAAAACACAGTACGTTTGTTCTCAGAGGCTAGCAACAGAAAGCAAAACAAAAACAGTCCACAAAGGAGAAGGAAATTATTCAGAGATGATCTGCTTGGTTCTTGTTAATTCTCCTTCTCGTGGCAAGTCCAGTGTTTAATGCCCTGAAGAGGAGAAAGAGATTTCTTGTACTTAGGAAAGGGCACTGAGTGCTCAAGGTTTCAGTGCTGTGCTCTCAAACTTTTTGCCACAGGGAGACATGGCAATTTTCATTCAGTTTTTTTCTGTTTGTCTGCCCGAGGAGCGGGCTTTCACCTCTCGTAATGTCAGCTGCCTGAAAACCAGAGTCCAGTCCAAAAGCTGTTGCCTAGACTGCCTCTGTGCTCAGGCAGCTCCAGGTGGCAGTTTAGCCCTGCTGTCTTAAAATGGGATGAACTCCCTTCTGGAGTTTTTGTCTTCCTCCGTTGACTCTCGCCCATAGACCAGGCTCTGACTTTAAGATCACCAAAGACAGGGGAGGTGAGTCCTACCCCTGCCCTTCGGTACTGTCAGGCAGAAGCTACACCGAGGGACTGGCTCAGACAACAGCCGTACAGCAGGGGCAGCTTGAGCTCGGGGAAGCTTTTTGCACTGAACCAAGGGGTACGCTTCCTAGGAAAGTGCTGAGGTCGAGACATTAAAGTGACGGACGCACAGAAATATTTGCAGGTTTTTGTAGAATGACCTTTCCGAGGAGCTCTCTGTGTGCCCAAGCAATAGTTTTCAAACAGTGCAGCAAATCTGTAAAATACCCTAGGTTGGAGGGACCTCTGGAGGTCTCCTGTCCAAGCCCTTGCTCAGAGCGGGTCCAGCTTGCTCCGGCTGCTCAGGGTCTTGCCCTAGAGGCAGGTTTTGAGTATCTCCAAGGGTCGGGAGGTTACCCCAAGCAATGTGAACCAGGCTATCTGGAGCTGTAGAATCTTCTGGGTGTTTCAAGGTGCTGTTCTCATAAGGTACAAAGATACTTTTGGTAGGGACGGCTGGCCTTGGCTCCCAGGGAATTCAGCTGGAGCTGGGAAAACTCGACGTCTCTTTTTGCAGGGCTGTGCCTACAGTGAGGGCTGTTTATACAACAGCACCGTATAAAGCTATTCAGAAATGATTAGTTCCTAGCACTGGAAATTTCCCAGTGTTTATGTTAATCCATCACAGAATTTTTATCCATTAAAGACTAATTTTGCTCCTGAAAAATGTGACAATGATAATGACTTGATCCTGTGTATGTGGAGAACTATTCTATTTCCTTTATTCCCTAAAATTTAGTTTTACTTTTCTTTTTTGCTCCTATTTTTGCTTCTTTTGCATCATTAAAAAGATGATTAACGAAGCAAGTAAAGCAAGCAGAAACTGCTTAATCCTTCTAATTGATAATGAATCAAGGATACCTGGGACAAATGCTTCTTGCGTCATGTCAAACTAGGTCTGAAACACTCACAGAACAATACTTAGTAACAATCTTTTTTAATCTAGAGTCCATAATTCACACAGAGTCTAGAATGGGCTAAATTGTATAAACAAATATAGATATACATGTAAATATATAAATATTTCACCCTAATCTTTTGAAAGTCATTTTTACTGAAATTCTTCTGTGATGGTTCCTTATGACTAAAGTCCTTTTTGCTGTAGCAGACTGTTTCCTGTAGAGTCACCATCGGTGAAACTAGCTGAAGTGCTAACATGTGAATTATTATAATTCAGTTTTGCACATAATGCTTCAGTAAATTAGGACCATACTTGTCTGCCAAAGTATGGAAAACAATGAATGTGCCAAAAAATCCACATGGAAAAATATCCACTTATAAAGAGTAATGGGATGTTATCCCAGTTCTCGTGCTGGACTGCAGCCCTGCCTCCGTACCTGTGGTTTGGGAGCTGCTCCATCACCACATATTTCCTTCCTCTCAGCCCACTTCCTGGCTTTAATGAGAGGAAAGGTGAGCATCACCCCTTGGGAAATACTCATTTTATTGGCCTGGGGTTGAGATGAAAGAGCCACAAGAGAAGTGTAGATGCTGTGCTTACATCCAGTTTCCCACAGCGGGAACAATTTCAGTTTGCTTGGAGCCCCAGAGAGCCCAGAGGAGCCAGCAACTCCTTCACCCATCCGTCTTGATCTCTCCCGACTACTGCCTTCATGGTGATGGGGATACTTTGTGTTGCTCTTGGCTTTCCACAGAGTGTTGGGCTCAGCCAGGCTGAGCCCGGCTCCCACGCCTGTGGCAGCCAGTTTGGCACGAGTGCTGCAAAGTTTCCACAATCACTGCTGCACTGGCAGTGATTCCTCTGAAAAGCAGATGTATGATTAGATGGGCTTATACAACATTCAATCTTGCTTTTAGTAGTAGTTTCCTGTACATGGCTGTAAATCCTAGAGTGGTTGATGAGTTTATATAGTGCATCCTTACTCTAACGATATATTTCCCCACATCCTCATAAATTGTTGTCTATTTGTATTTTTCTTAAATGGCTTCATAAATCCATATATATTGGTCTAGCCCTAAATATAATTATGAACGTTTTATTCATTGGCAGACTTCTGGCATGATCATAAATCCCAGTCCTCCAGGCTACTATCACCTTTCCACGTGTGTGCACGCGTGGACACCCACTCACCCGCCCATATGCACTCCTCAGGCTTCTATAAATCATTGGCTTTTGGCCTGAGATGAGAGCAGAGACTTACTGCTCCTTCTTCTACAGTCTTCCCAGGCCTGCTCCAGAGGAATAGTTATAAACACATGAAAGCAGCTAAGAACATAAAGATGTTAGAGCTGATCCCATAGGGCTTATTTAGGTGACACCAAATTCCCACTTATAGTAAGCGTACTACTAAACAACCAGGAGTCCGATTCAGCACACCCATGCCAGAATCAGCGGTGCTCTTCATGCTGTCCTACAGTGTCCACAGCCTTTTCCTAATTTCACAGCAGTGTTGGGACGTGGGTTATTCCGGGAGGGTTAAGGTTTTGTTCCTTTTGTCAGGCAGTAAATCTGTCTTAGTTGGAAGTATTGCTACCCCTGCTGTCATTTGTCCTCAGCAGCTCTGGGGCAGGGCAGGTGGTAGCTAATGGAGTGGCTGGGACATGAGGTGTCCCCTGGCACCTCAGATGGGATGTTGAGCTGAGTTCTGCCTCTGGGAAAAAAGTTGGATCTTGAGTTTTATAGGAGCCTTCTTGGCATTATACAAAGGTAACTAACTCTGGTGCTGGGGGAAAACACTTTTGGTGTTGGTACATAACCCAACATTGAGAGTTTATTAATCACTATATGCTTGTTTAATAAGAAACTACAAAAATTGAGCAAAGATACAGAAACACCTGATGGACTAAACATGAAGTCCCATTCTGGGGGAGAAAGAATAACTTATCAGCAGTGGAACACATTTCCCAGAGACTGACTCCAGACACAGAAGAGACCTGTTTGCCAGCTCTTAGCAAACAGCAAACCTCTCCACTTTCTGAACAAAGACATTGGAGTATTTTTTCCCTCCCCTCTGGAATTCCCAGCCAGGCCCCAGAGGAGCAGAGAGGAGGGAGTCCCCCGAGGTACTCCGTGAATGCAGTATTTCATGCAAAGGAATCTTTATCTTTATTATGCTCTCCTTTTGTACTGCTGCAGCAGCATCAAGTGGCACATAAAATCTAGCTGTATTTTTTAATGGTTTTAATAGCTAAGGTGGGTGACTCTGATGTGTGTTTTACAACTGTAAAGTACTAGAAACATTCACTCCTGGGAAAGAGTGGTCAGATGTTAAGGATTCCTATCTAGAGCCATGAGTAACATTTATCTCAAGATATTCCAGTTTCCTACATTTCCAAGTTTGTATGCAGCACTTGTGAAGGCAATGGAATTTGAGGGTGGGAGGGACCCAGGTGTGATATTAAAGCAGAGGTTTAAGGACACTACTGGTTTTTACAAAAATTTGTTTCTCCTTCTTGCTTGTTTTGATTGTTTGGGATTTTATTAGAGCATCTCTTCTCTTTCTTTTTTCTTTGTTTTACTTTTTCTTCTTTTTTCCTGTTTTTTCTCTTCTCTCTCCCTTCCTTCTCTTCCTCCTTCTCCTCCTTCTTTTGTCCTCCTTTTCTCCTCCTCCTTCTCTTCTTCTTTCTCCTCTTTCTCTTCTTCTTTCTCTTCTTCCTTCTCTTCCTTTTTCTCCTTTCCCTCTTTTTTCCTTTCCTGACATTTGTTGTAGTTACAGTGATTCCTAAGGCATGGTGCTAGTATGCTAACACCCATCCCCAGGCTGCTTGCTACAATAAGGCTTACTTCTGCTACACAGCTATTGTACCTGGGGCTTCCAGCTCAAATTTGTTTATCAACCTGTCACAATTATTATACTTCCAGGGCTGGTATTGTAATAGATTCTTTACCCTTTGTACAAAAGAGTGTATCTAGGTAAAACAAATGAACCTAACAACAAAATTGTTAACCTTCCTGTGTGTAATGTATATCCCAAAGGGAAACAGATTCCTTAACTCCTTTTAAAAACAATCTTCTAAGGAGGGTTCCAAAAAGACTATTGAGAAATAGCTTTGTTCACTTCCCTCTCTTCTGAAGTATCCTACTTCCATCAGGGAGGAAACGTCCTCTGAAGCTCACTATACTTCTAATCTCCATGCTACCAAATTTTCCCTCCTCCCTGCCAAAAGTAAAACATCTACTCACTTGTGTAGGGCCTATCCAAGAGCACCCATCAGTGCTACCAGCACGGTGCTAACTCAGCAGCGGCATTTAAGAGCTGTGTAATGCATGCACATGTACAGCGATGTGTATGTCCATTGGTGATCAAGGGAAAAACTAAACTAGATGGAGATAGGGACTTCTAGGGACTGGCCAGGGGAGGAGGAGGAGAAGGAGTATCATCTGAGGAAGCCCTGGTCCCTGTTAGTCACTTGTAAGGAACAGCAGCAGAATTGGATAACCGGAGGAGGAGCGCTCGTGTTTTGCCAGCTGAACTTGCTGTACCTATCTCTCACTCTCCCTCTGTTGCTGTAAATCCCTCTCTGGTGTGGCAATTTTACCCAGAATTAAATATAGCTTGTCTCTGTGCCTGATGGGCCTGGAGCTGACATGCTAAGGAGCTAAAGCATATGTTAAAAATAACTCACTTTGAATGCATGTGGTTCTGTGGTTGAATGCACAGTTCTGTGGTTTAGACGGCCCATTCTTTTACTGCTGCGTAAATAGACTTTGGCAAGATTTAACAAACACTGCACTCTGCTTTTTGCCCCTGTAAAGTGTGTGTGTGGCAGGGGGCATCCCATACATACCCACATCCACACACAGTACAGTCAGGGTGCATATTGCTATGTAGACCTTCACTCATGTTTATTTGCTTTCAAAGCCTTGTGATACAGCACTGAGACCTGAGCTCCTTTTATAGGGACAACAGCTATTTTGCTCCTCTATTCCTGCGTGCCTGGAAACCCCAGGAGATGAACTGTAACTGAAGCGAGCAGGAGCTTTAGGAGCCGAGCTTGGATAGCTACAGAAACCAAAGTGGGATAAGAAAAGATAAGAAAGAAGTATCAAAGGGTTGCAGGCCAGTGTGGTGTGCAGCAGGGGAAATAGGTATGTTTGTGCCATTAAACCTTCTGTACAGGGGAGGTTTCTGTAAAAATAATGTCTTGTGGCAGTTTCATAGCTCAGTACCTAGTATTGAAATGCAGAGAATTAGAGGCCCATGAAAGAGGGTCACTGTGAATTCTCTCCCGTCCTCTCCTACCTTGAAGGCATGATAGTCAGCAGCCCTCGTTCAGTGCCTGATATCTTCTAAGCTGCAAAAGGAGCCCATAAAAAGTTCACCCTTATCCTGGTGGTAACAGTGCAGTGACCTCCAGGATTTCTGAGTTCTCAGGCTGGATTTTCCCATTTCCGTGTGCTGTTAGAGCAGACAGGGACATCCCAACAGCATGATGTCATGCAACGACTTTGTCTTTCACGGAGCAATTGGCTGTGAAATGTCCTCCTGTGAGGGCCAGGACCTCTTACACCCAAAGCAGACGTGAGCATCGGGGAGTGAGGCAACCACAAAGAACGGGCTGTGGAGTGTGGTTCAGGCTGCCAACTCCTGGAGCAAATCAGAGCAGGAGAGATCCTGAGCCAGCTGATGCTGCTGGCAGAAGCACCCTCCTGTCAGCATAAAAAGAGTTTATCTTATCTTCTCTACGTGGCTTCTGGTCCTGATGTGCACCCAAACACCCTCCTGCCTCTCTGTGGGTTGGGTTAGCACCAGAGACCCTGCAGAGTGCTCTGCCAGGCATTCACAGGCTTTTGGTAATGAGTCTTTGGGTGACATTGAATCTTCTTCCTTAGAGACTCTAACCCAGAGAATGAAATCACCACTGCATGTTACCCCTTCTGAGAAAGGGCTGACATTACAGATATCCCAGCTATGAGCCCAAATGGGCCCTACTTTTCCACTGCAGCTAGAAATATGTGCTCAAGATGTAGATAAAAGTCAAATGGCCAAGCCATCCTGAGAGGACTTCCCTACAATGTTGATAAACATTGTACTGAACTTACGTAAGGATTATTTTGCCAGCAACCTTAACATGTAATGCCAAAGTTACTCAGCTTTATAGCGCTCTAGTATCAAGACAACAGATGTGCGTATATGAGACTAGTGTGGCTGGTGCTGTCAGGTGTCTAGATGTGCGATTACAATTCAGCTCCGCAAGCTCCTGTCAGAAGTAACAATTCCCTTGCTTTTCCATTTGCATTTCGTTTTTTGTTTCAGAAGATTAGGGAACCTGTCCTCTCTTCAAATAAAACACTGGAAATTGCTCACTATGCTCTTGAGGGCTCTGCCCATCTTCCCAGGCTTCCTTGTGGGTTCAGGCTTTATGCAACCATTAGCGAGCACTGAACCCTACTCACTGTCAGAAGCAAACAATGTGCTCTTGTGTTTATTGTTTATAACATCTGCAAATTATCCTGCCTTCTAGGATATTCCTTCCCTGGCATCTCTGCTCTGCCTGCAGGGATGCAGGCAATACCCCAGAGCACCTTCTCCTCATGGGTGAGCAAGATAACGCAGTGACCTCTCTCTCGCACAGCGTGGGAGCAGCTGTGTGGGGCATGCAAGGGCTCTGGGCTGAAAGGACCTTGTATACTCCTCAGCAGCAGCTACGGGTTCTCCCTTGACAAGCGACAGGCACATTAGGGTATCTTGTGGCTTTGCATGCAAAAGGGACCCCTGTTTGGAAGGATAAACGGAATTTTGCGTGTTAGGGCTTCAGAAAAGTGAGAATACCAGAGGGTTGGTACTTTGCCAAACCTGCTATGAGGTGACAGTGATGGGGTTTCCATAAGGAGGTCTTGCAAAGGCCTCATAGCCTCTTTGAGATCCTATCTGATTCCTACAGGCAGGTTTACTGGGGAGTGGTTCTGCAGCCTCCCCACGTGCACGTGGTGTGCATGGACATGGTGGTGCCAAGTTCCTGCCAGAGCACAGCTCCTTCTGTCCCCGACAGGCTCTTACACTGATGTGCACCTTCCAGTGAAGATAACAAAGTCAGTTCCTAACCACATTAAAATAGTAATTTCTCCCTATTCCCACTTTTCTGAAGGAGGCAAGGGAGGTATTACCTGTTAATGGTTTTCAGGGATGTCAGTTCAATTACTTGGTTTGCTCTGCTGCTTTGTTTGCATGGACTGCTTTTTTAAAAAAACAATTATGTCAAAACTAGAGGTAAAATATCAACAGTAGAGGCAAGCTGGGTCATACCCAGTTGCACAACAAAGAACAAGAATCTGTTCAGCTCTCAGATCGCAATTGTTAGCAGGCGCAAGACTCTCATCTCTGTTACCTCTATAGGCTTTTCTCTCTAGACTGGCTTTCCTTTGATGGCTTATATTTGAAGTGTCCAGTGCTTTATCTTCTAGTGTTTTCTATTGATTTTGCTCTCTTATTCTGCTCCTATTTTCTTCTTTAGGTCTTTCCCTTCTGTTGCAGCCCTCACTGATCTGAATGGATTTCATGGGTTACAGCAACCCTGGCCGACAAAGTGGGCCATTTATGTGCGCTGAACATCTGCAAAACGGAAATTCATGTGCACCAAATAATCTCTTGGATAAAGCACAATAGCTCCAGATTTCTTAGAAACACGGATGCTGTGGCAGCTCACAAGCTTCAGATTCAAAGCTGGAGTTGTCCTTTCCCAAAATGTAGCAGTGTTCAGATCTGGGATTATCTCTACATCAGCTGTATAAAAATAAGCAAGCAGGAAAATCAACGCCCTTGTGAGTTTAATTTTGTTCTTAAACAGTAGGAATGAAAAATATAGAAGTCTGTCTCTCTGTCTGCCATCGTTGTTTTTCATTACCCTATTTTTGAAAGAGAGAGTCTGACTTTCAGCCTAAAATATAAAACAAAGAATAGATTTGAGAATGAGATAAGAACTCAGCCTTCTCACAAGTGTCTTTTCTGTCTATACTGCTGGTTGGCTTCCAGATACAGTTTGGCTCTACATCAGGCTCAAAGGGTGGATCCTCACATACAACTTTGAATCCTGGCAGTGTACATGTTTACATGTAGCCTATCTGTCTAGATGTTTTTTACAGTTGGCAGAGTAAAACAGGCTTCTCTGGGCTATGATTTGTCTTACTATGAGGTAGACTATTACATGCGTTACTTTGGAGGTGTGTCACACTTTGGGGGTGTGTCATACTTTGGGACCCATTGCTTGCAGAGGAAGTTTGGTTATCCAGCCCAGATATGCTCATCTATACTTTGGAAATCCAGAGCTGGTTCCCACTCTGTCCATGAGGAGTGGATGCTTGGGAAGAACTGAGCGTAGTTATCTGCGGGTGGACTGACTTGTATTTTCTCCATCTGTGTGACCTTGCATGAAAGAGTGCTTCGTCTCTGCTTGTCAGCGCAGTAGTGCAGTGAGAACAAGGTTCCGCTCTGCTAAAGAGCCCCAAAACCCATGTCTGTGCCCCAGGGGGCACTTGCGTGCTAGCGACGGGGGTGGTGGGTGCATCTGCACTGCAGAAGGGGCTCTTACCTAAACTTAACAACAACGTAGCTGTCACCAAGGCAAGGAGCAAACTGGAGTGCAGCTTGCTGCACTAGGATAACCAGTGGTGAGCAAGGAAAGCCTGGGACAGCCCCTGCTCATGCTGCCTGGGCTACACACCGGGCAGTGCCCAAGCCGGCAAGACTGAAGCTTTCCAGAGTGAGACAGGTTGGGGTGTCTGCACAGGCTGCCTGCTGGGAGGTGTTGCATGTATTCATGTGGCTGTACTGTCAAGCGACCAGGCACTGTGTGTAGCAATGAGGGCGGGAGGTGGTTTCCACCCACTAAAAACTTGCCACCTCTGTCGAAAATAAGACAAAGGAATAGAGGACTGTCAGAAAATGAAGAAACGGTCAAAACAAGGTGAACCTCTTCACCTCTCTCTCCAGGTCGCTACCCACAGCAAAACAAAGGCACCTACATCCCGATCCTAGTAGGTGATGTGCTGAAACCTGGCGAGTGGGGAGCCAAGATTACCCACAAGGAGAACAACTCCATCCGCTTGTCCATCATGTCCTCTGCCGCCTGCATCGTTGGGAAGTTTCGCCTGTATGTTGCTGTCTGGACTCCCTTTGGCATCCTCCGGACACACAGAAACTCCGCGACCGACACTTATATCCTGTTCAATCCCTGGTGCCAGCGTAAGTACCTTCTCAGAGTCAAAGGTTCACATTTTCTGCTGGTGGGCTCGCCGGGTTTTGGGAGGGGGTGGGCCAGGAAGCGGAGCTTGGTAGCGAGGAGGTTGGAGGCAGGCCAGTTTGGATCTGGAAATTGCATAGTAACTCTGCCAAGAGGCAAGTCTTTCAGGCTGGGGAATACCCCTGCGTGAGTGGGACTCCATGCTGCGGACCTGTGCCTGTGCTGTAGCTGCAGTCTGCAGTTTTATGAGACCAAGCCCGTGTTTACCAGCTCAGACAGCATGATAATGCTCCGTTTCTAGTAGTAAATATACTCCGAGGCTTTGCTTCGACTTCGGTGGGCATCAGTGTGAGCCTCCTGCCTGCGTGTGTGTGCCTTAAACTGACAAGTCAATACAGGCATGGTTTTTTCCAGGATTTGGTGTGCAGCAGGATGTGGCAGCATCCCATACTCTGTTGAGTTACACTGCTGATTGCCACATTTAGGATTGAACATCTGCAGCCGAAAGCCTCCAGGAATTCAATGGGAGCTGCTGCTCCTGCACAGGTTGGGTGGCATCAGCCACTGTGGCATCGCTGGTGGTGCCTTCCCACCACTACACGATATTTGCCCTTATAACTACCCCTTTAGTGGTGACTAATCACCAGCAACCCTGTCCTCTGTGAGGAACAGAACATTTTGCAAATAAGCCTTTTTTTATAATCCAGTGGGTTGAAGAACAATTTATTTTTTTTTAAATCTCCCTGGATCCTGGGTAAAATCAGTGCTTATGCTGGCAGAATTGTATTTTACCTAATGAACTCCATGTGTGGCTTTAAGGAGAGCGCAAGCAGAACCAGAGATGTTTGGCTCAGCCTATTGACAGGCTATAGCACTGCGTCTGAGCTTCTGACACTTGTAAGGCTCCAAGTCATACATATTGCTATATATTTAGGTCACCAGTTAACTTTAATATTCTCCCACTACCCTCCTTCATCTTTCAATTTTTTTACCAGACTATTTGCATCAAATAATCCCATATGAAAGAAGGGCCATCCTATCGAGTGACGAGTAAGTTTAGTGTTATTAATAGAGTCCATTATTCAGCTGCACTACTGTCAGTACATCGAATGATTTGTGCTGAATTCATTACTTGCCCCTGGTCCAAGGGAATATAAGCAATGATTAGCTTATGCATTATTTAGGAAGATATATGTTAATGCTGAGTAAAGCAGAGTTAGTTAAGCGGGAACAGGAGGGAAGGGCAGGGCCCAAGGCCCCACAACACAGTGAGATACTTCTGAAAGCAGTATAGAGGTTGGTACATCAGAGCAGCACGCTAATGGTTTAGTCTGGGAGAGGAGGGAGAGTGTGTAACAGAAAGAGAAGAATCATTGCCAAAGATATGACCCACTGGTGAGCAGACAAAACTGCTCGAGGTTTGTGAAGGCATCATCGGTCTGTCACAGCACCAGCTAGGGAGGTGCGATTCTCCGCCCCAAGGTAGAGCATCCCTTGGCTTTAGTCCTGACTATTGTAACAGCCAGTTTGTTAGCCAGCACGGTGACTGTAGTGGCTCAGCACATCCTTGGAAAGGGATAAACCCCAAAGAAAAAGCTTCTTAAATTGCTTCAGGTTGCCTCATGACTAGCACACAACTAGCTAGGGCTGCATGCAGCCCTAATGTGGAGAAAAAAATGCAGTGTGGGGGCTTGACTACCCCACTGTGGTGTGACTAGGAGCACACAGCCTGATTCAAGGTGCTGGTCAGGGAGTGGGAAGGGGAAAATCAATCCCTTCTTCACACCTCCTTCTGCACCAGCCCAGTGTGCTGACTGGTCCGTCTCTGTTCATGGCACACGGGTGCTGCGCTCTCCTGTGCCCTCCCTCCCTCACACCTGAGCTGAATGGGGCCAAAAGCCAGCAAGATTAAAACCACAGCATGGGAGCAAACCTGCAGGGAGCAAGACATGCAGCAGTTGCCTCCGACAGCAGCCATCGGCAAGGCCGATGGAAAAGCTCTGCTTCAGGAAAGCAAAAGAGAGTCCCTGGGCAGCAGGGATGTGCTGTGTGCCCCCAGTCCCAGGGGAGGCAACTCGGGGTCGCCCCTGGAGAAACACATTTCTGTCTCCAGCTTACATGTTCAGGTGTGTCTCAATGACTTCAGGTCCTGTCCCTTGCTAACTATTGTAGTTTTCGTTTTCTGCATGTTTCATTTGGATTTGGATTTATTCTCATTTCTTGCCCCTACTTTTACTCCTAGGTAGTTTGGGCTAATTGGCTCCTATATCTGCCTTTTCGCCCTTTCCTTGTGTTAGAAAACCAGGGACTATTTCTGCACGCTTTATCCCCTGGCTGGAAAAGATTGTTCAGTGGAATGACAAAAAGGTATAAAAACTGAGGCAGTTAAAGTGCAGAGAAAACAATAGTTTGAAAATCTCCTAGACTTGTTTGCTGGGTTAATAGCTAAGCAGAAAAGTCTGAGCGAAAAGCCTCATTAAAAAGAGAGAAGGCTGATGCTAGGAATGAATGGGGATTGTTATAGCAGGGAGCAGAGTATGGGTTCTGTCAGTGTCTAGCGCAGATTTCCGACTCATCATTTTGGAGAAACATCAATGTGTCAGTATCAGCTTTTCTTTAAGACAGAGGCATTTATGCCCTTTCTTATTACTCCTTTTTTCACTGTAGTTCAGTTTTGACATATCTTCCCAGCCAGGTATGCGGGGGTTTTTCTGCTGTTTCAGAACAAGTTTGAATACTTTACCAGTCAAGCTACAGAGTACTTTGCTTCCAAAATCATCAGATGCTTTTACGTGTTTTAGTCCCCTTAGCTACCTTTAAGGCTGATCACCAAGAATACTTTAGATGCAGAGCCTGATCCTGCAAAATGACATACACCAGTCCCAAACATCTGGGAATCCAGCAAGCTAGTGGATTGAGGTTTCAGATACTCAGGTGAAATTTGCATTACTTAATAAGCAACGTAAAGCCTGTGAGGAAAGGCAACATCCTTTCTTCCGCCAGCTGAAATAGTTGGGAAAAACAGATGTGCTTTTGGGCATGCAGAGCCCTCTTCAGTTCTGAAACAGAAGATACAAATGGCAAGTAGTTACGGATAACTTCTTGGAATTTAACTTAACTCTTAGCAGTATCAGACTACATGAAAGCAGAGAAGGGCTCCTTTGATCTGGATATTGTGAGCTCTTTCTGAGGAGGTGCTGAGTCCCAGCAACATTCTGCTGGGGATCATTCAGTGCTTAGCAGGAAAAGACCTTGCATTGGCTTGTGTGGCTCCGTCACAGGTGGAGATGCACAGTGTATCTGAGTGAGCTACAGACTCTGTGGGCTGAGGTGTGCGTTTCATTCACCCAAGCCTCCTGCAAAGTGCATTGTATTTAAGCAGTTGAATATATTCCAACTTTACTGAGTCAGTTGCACCTTTCTCCTGCTTAAATATCCTAACATGGTTTGAGGACTAGTAACATGTAGTTGACTTCGGACTCCTCTCACGTGTTCCTAGTTATCCAAATTTGGCCCAGTAATATTTTCTTGCGTTTATAGCTAAATCTTAAATTTGATCTATTGTATTGCAGATTCCACGTGTGTAAAATTCACACAGAGCTTCATCCTTTTGCTACATTAATGTAGGCAAGCGCTAATAGTTGCAAGGCAGCATGGTGATCTTGGTCCTGGATGGAGTGGGTTTTGTAGATAACTGTATTTAGCTCTTGCAGCTCAGGGTTTGCCACAATGCTGTCCTCTACCTAGCTAGAGCCCTGGGAATTTTGTGGTTCCAGCGTTCCTGGATTCCCACAGGAGCACATTGAAGGGAGGCTGGGTGCTCAGGGCAAGCCTGCTGCTTCCACCTCCACCCATCTGCTGGTGCTGCTGTGCTCAGTGGTCACCGTCTGCATGAAGAAATAGCATTTCCAACTCCAGGCAGTTGCTGTGCTGGGGATGGGGTCCCCTCATACTGGGTAGGGTCCTCTCATGCTCATTCACCTTCCCAAATTGAAAGGGCTGCTCTGCACTCCTCATGTCTGTTACAAGGAGCCTGTGTTCAGTGGGATTCCTCACCTGTAGTACTGTCTTCATGCGGAGTGTATTTTCACCTTATCCATCTTCAAACAGAGAAGCATAGAGGCTAATTTGCTTCTTTGTAGCATTGCTAGTGTCTTAGTAATTTCCCAGGATAAAAGAAGTGAGCAAACCCCCCCCTAAACTGCTAGAGAAAAAGAACAAACAAACCCAGCACATTTCTGTGGAATTCTTCTGTTTGTCAGATGTGAGCCTCCACTTGCACAAAATAATTAGGAGTTGTACTATGTAGAGCATGCTTAGCATCAAAGTAGTCACAAATGCCTCGTATTTTCTTCTAAACAGTCTCAAGGGTAGTGAAAGCTGTCAAAAATCAAAGCAGCTGGCTTCTCTGTGAAACACAGAAGCCTTTTTTACTTTCTCAAAAACCACAAATATTTTAAAATAATTGACAGAGAAGTTAATCAATTTTCATCTGATTTAGCAAAGATCACTCAGTCTCAAAATAACATAAGCATCTCAATTGATACCAACCAGATCAATATTGGTATTTTTAATCCCTGAAAGAAAACAACAGCTGTCAAGAAGGCATATGTACACACTCCACTGAATGCGTAACTGTACAGAAGAAGGTGTGAGTTCTTCTTTAAATGAGTTCTCTGTACCATTTGTATGGACATGCTTTAATAAAATCCAAAGCTCAGTGAGAAAATGCATATAACTGTTCAATCAGCAAATCAGGCAGATCCAGCCTAATGAAACAGAGCCTAGATGATCTGTAATATCTGCAACATTTTTAGTGGGATGCTACACAGAACTTGTTTTGAGCTGGGAGTTGGATCTCAAAAAAGTCATGTAATATACAGTTCCGTAAGTATGAGAGTCCCTGCTGGCATAAATAACTGCAGCTTTTTGATTCACTGTCAAGTTTTAATGCTCTCTTGCACCTGGTAGCCTCTGAATATAATAAACTCGTGATCTTCTGCTTTGTGCCTGGGTGCAGGCTGACTGGGTCATGGGTAGTGACAAGCCTATGAAGAAACTTCTGGATGGCCCAGCCCTCAGGAACTGGGTGAATACCAGCACCCCACCAAATGCAAGAGTGGGTCTCAGAGCTGCCTGCGTTAGGGAAAACCCAATAAAACCTGCCGCTTCTTTATTTGCTCGGATTCGGAGGTAGTCTGCAGTGCCTGTACAGCAACCCTGTCAAAAGCATAATAGCAGGCGCTGATGTTCTCAAATGCAATAAAAGTTTCTTGCATCTAACACCTGCTTCCCTACCATTCCTTGCACACCAACGTGGAGGTCATTATGTCACATACCTAGGCATAATCCCTCCTGTATGTATAGACATAGAGATATAAATATATCTTCATAGAAAACAAAACTTCCAGCAGGGTCAGGTGTGTAGACTGGCAGAACCTTTCACCTAGCTGAAGCCAGTGTGAGTTTTGCCATTGTATTTTTCAGAGGGCTCCGATTTGAGCTTATTTTCAGCCAAATTGCAGTTATATGGGCAAATGAAGAAGCTTTTGAGGATGATGTTTACAAGGAAGTACAAATCTGATTTGCATTTCAACAAAATACAACAAATCAATAGGCTTTTAAAAGTGAAATGATCCTCTAGTAATTTGTAGTGGGATGCTGAAAAAATCCGGTATGGCAGTAGTGAGTGGTAGTTTTGTACTTGCTCATATCAAACTATCAGAGGTTATTGCTTCCCTTTAATTTGCTATCTGGTACCACATTACTGATTTCCTCCAATTAATCAGTTCCCCGACTATTAATGGTTAAGCAGTATCTCTTAGTCTCAAAATACAAGTATTGACACAGGAAAGAAATCCTCAACTATTCTAGTGTCACAGAATCATGACCTACTTCATACTTCCCTATGAACATCTGAATAGTTTCATGTCATTCAGGATTATTTATAAATACTAATAATGGGTTATTTATGTACGTGAATCATGTTTGCAGGGTAAGAGTCCACGCATACGCTCTTGACTCTTGATATAAGACTAATCTAGGATATATCCTTTGTATATGTTTTGATAAAGATGTCTTCCAATTACTTACAGTTTTCACTTGGACACTTGAATGTCTCCTCATATTAGCTGGCCAGTCAAGATACATGGAGGAGGCATACTCCAGTCAATAACTTATGTACAGAAAAAGCAATCAAACCCTTCTGTTAATACACTATAAAAACTGTATTCCTTTTTTTTAGTGCACTACAGATTTTTCTTTGACTTGAGCTGTTTTCCATTAACATTAATAGGTTTGAAATTGTTCTTTGATCTGTTTGTATGGATGCAGAATTGCGTCATGGTGCTCCAACTTTTAAATTAGTGGTACACGGTAATCATAAAATTCTTGATAAGACATGACATTTTAATCATACTTTACAGATCCTGAGAAAACAGGCAGGAGTTGTCAGCATTTTTGCATCTTGCATGCTTTTAAGTTGTGTATCATATTCCTAACTGGGGTCACTACCTCCTTATTCTTGTACTCTGTCGAAGCAAGTAATGCTTTGTTTGATGGAAGAGGGGTAATTTTCATCAAAGATGACTGTATTATATGCTAAGATTTTTTTATCTGTCCTATATGAAAACTAAGCAACTGTGTTAACATTTATTTTTGGTAAACTGATGCAGAGGATGCCGTGTACCTGGATGATGAGAAGGAAAGAGAAGAATATGTCCTGAATGATGTTGGTATTGTTTTCCATGGAAACATCAACGAGATAAAATTGAGAAGTTGGAGTTACGGTCAGGTGAGCTATTTAGACCTTCTCTGGCTGCTCCCAGTAGGACAGCAAGTGAGTCTAATTGACACCAGACTGTGGTTGAGACTGTGGGCTCTGAAGTGCATTATTGGTGTCTCCTTCAGAAAGACGAGGGGCATAATTTTAAAATTGTATGAAGTGGGTATATGCCTAATCCAGAAAAGCAATGTTATAATAGCTAGTATTTAAAGATTTTGGTTTAGGAGCATATTTCAGATACTAAGAGGCTGCCTGTTGAAAGTTCTAATCGTTAGCTGAGGTTTCCACAGTGCAGCGGTATTTCTGATGCTATATTGTTGCTACTTCAGGCCCAAACCAATTTGGTGAAAGAGCGAAGATATTTTTTTTTTTCTTTCCATTTTTCAGCAATAGGTTGTATTGCTTTTTGATGCTTCCTTTTAGTTTTAGCAGCTTGGTGGAAATAATGCTGATCTTCCTGGGGGTCAGCTTGTCACAGGGTTCCTGTGACAAACTGGGATTTAATACGAGAGTTTTAAATTTCCTCACCACAGTGACAAAGGGGGGAAACCCCTCCCTTTGCTGCCTGGACTTGACAACATCAGTCTCCAGTGGCCTCTTGCAGCCAGTGGGAAACACCCCACGCCAGGCTGGTGTGCGGTACTGGTGTGCCTTCAGTAACATCAGACTTACTGCTTGCTTATTTTACCTCAATCTGTTTGTAAGCACTAACCAGCCTGCAAATCCCTACGGGATGAAAGAGTTAAGTTGTTGTGTGAGAACAGGAAAAAGGCATTAACAAGCAGAATCAAAATGAGCAAAGCTAACCCTAAGCTGTCACTCAGAGGTGCTCCAACGGACAGTTATTGGACACGGTGAACTCTGCTCAGCTCACCTCTTGGATTTTCACAGCAGCACAATTAAGAACGTATTGAAGTATTTCCCTAATGCTGCGGTGACGGATCCATTCAGTTTTCTTGGCACCTCCCCAGCGCAGCCTTGCAGAAGGGGCCTTCTTGCTTTGCTTTCTCTCCCTCAGCTAAAGACAGTCTCAGAGGTTGAGCTGGATGGATTGCCAGTGTGCTTGCCCTGGAGAGCTCTTTGAACTCACATCTCTCTCGTTTCCTTATTTAAGGGTACAATTTCATCTTTTTTTCCTGAGGCAGCACCGCCTTAGGGAGTTCCTGCCTCTGCACCATTCCTTTGGTTGTGTCAGTGCCGTTGTTTGCGGGGTCTGACTGTCATCCTGACTGAGGCAAAAATAACCCTTAAATAAGGGGTGGGGGGAGGGGGGAGGAGGGGAGCAATGCCACAAGCTGATGGTGCCTCTGATGTAAGAGATGTGGAACCAGATCCGGAGGCCAAAGCTGGGTGTGCATTTAAGTTGACCAAAAATGCCCCCTCCTGGTCCTTCCTTCCCCCTGCAAGTGCTTGTGCAGCCATGCAGTGAATCAGACTGGAGAGCTGATCTAGCTGAATAAGCATCTCCTTGGTTGTTTTTCTTTTTTCCCCTCCCGGGTTATTTTTTAGGCTTGCTCTGTTCCTAGGTTTGGGATTCATTCCGTGACAGATGTAAGGGGGAGGGAGAGAGGGGAATGAGTGGCTGGAGGTGGAAGGTGCTGCTTAAACCAGCTGCTGGATTTATGTCCTAAGATGCTAAATTAATGGCCTATGGTGGCTTGGCCTGAGGTGCTTATATTCTGCAAATCTGGCACCTTCCTGACACAAACACCAGCCTCCCTTGAGAAACTGCATTATTTATTTGGTTTTGCTAGGAGGTAGTTCTGTCTGGGAGGTTAGGGCTGTTCCATAGCCCTTTGTCAAGTACTTTATTCCTGTGTTGTCTGAAGTTGGAGGACCTGGTTTCCACGCTGTACTGTGGTGCACCTTTTGCTATCACTTGCCTCTGCGAAAACTGAGTGTGGCAGATGTATCTAAGGGGGCCCAAGCTAAGAGTTTTAATGGAATCAATCATTTTGTATGGGTGTAACAGACATCTCCAACTGCAAAGCAATGGAGAAATATTCTTCTGGTTCCCTCACTTCCAGTGAGATGGAAGACGTGATGTTCCTGATCTTACCCTGACAATTTCCAACCGTTAAAAACATGCACCTCCCTCATTTTCAGCAATTCCAGATGTTAAGAATAAGAACAGTGCTGTGAATGAGTAAAAGTACTAGCAGCAAGGCCTGTATTATGGATATAGCATACAACTATGTATTTTGTTTTTATGATATATAGCCCTGTACAACAGTCTGAGTAAAAAGTATAAGGCCACGTACAGTCGTAGAGGTGAAAGGTATATGGTCATATAAAAAAATACAGATAGACTTGTGCACGGTAATAATCTTAGGCTAAAAAATTGCCTTGAACAATGACAGCTGGAAGCTTTAACTCAGGTTCTAAATTAAAAAGGAACATACAGTTCAAAACTGGGTTACTAGTGGGAGATGATTCTCACAGCTGCTGTCTTTAATGAGCAGCATCAACATGAGAGGAGGAAAGGCAAGAAAAATGGACCAAGGAAGAAAAAACAACAGACCAGTTGAAACATAGCTGTAATGAATGAGGATGGAGGTGTTCCTTGTAACATGACTGTGATTCCTTTCTTCTAAGAAAGCGTAAATAGCCAGTCACTCACAAAAGCCCACAGGGGATTCAGGGGAAGTCTGAGTTTGGAAGAAATCTAGGCACATAGGAATTCTCTAGCTGAGAAAGATCAGAAGTTGAATGCTATATTGATCACTTAACATTGGTTTTTTGTGAGAAAAATAAAATAAAACAGGTGGGCATAGAGTTCTTGTTGCCGTCCTGAGTTGTCTCATGTCCACATGTTGAGCTGCATCAGCTTTGCAGCCCGCTGTGCAAATGTAATTTTAGCACGTGCATTTGGTCAGATCAGACTGTAGGCAACGTGAGATCACATCTGCCTGCAACTGACTGTGAGAAATACAGCCCTAATTCAACTGGTGCAAAAGGTGATACAGCCCCTCTTACTTTGATTTAAATGGAAGGTCATCTATTAGAAACAGGTTAGCATGAAGGAGGATGCCCGCTGAAGGCCAGCCCATCTGAATGTATTGCTCTGTAACACAACGCACATCTGTGGGCAGACAGAATCTCTTTGCCTGTGTGTTTTCTCATGTCTTGTTTTCCACCTGCAGTCTTTCCCAGGTGGCTCTGCCAAAGTTTCTTGGTCCTGAATTTGGTTTATTTCCATTTCAGCTTGTGATGGGCAGGCAGTGCCTGAGCCTGGCCCAAGTTCACTCACCTGTCCTGGCTGCCTGCTGCTGCTCTGGTTCCCCTGACATTTCAAGGGTGTCCAGCCTTACAAGTGCTGTGTTTCTACTCCGCTTCCCTCTAGGTAGCATTTTTATGCTAATACAAGAGCAGGACACTGATTTAGTTTGATTTAATGGTTTTAAATCCCTGGATAGTGAAGAAGGGCAAAACTGGCTTTAGAGTTAAGGCTACTCTGTATTGTACACTACTGCAGCAGCATAAGGCAGCTAGACTTTACAGTTTGTCCTATCTCTTCTTCTGTTAATCCAGTTATTTCACAAGCATTCATGTCATTTTGTAAATGTTGAGGTGGAAGGCAACAACCCTGACAGCAATTTCTTTCCTCTTTATTCTTTCTGTATATGCTGGCAAGATCGACAGTGTCTCATAAACTGTAGATGAGAAAGATTTAATTTGCAGGGTAAACTTCTTATTGATTTACCTCAGGTCTTGGGCACTGCTGATGACTTAAAGTGCAGAAAGCAAATTTTGATCCTGGTGAAAGTGATAAATCATTGGGCCAGATCAGAAGAAAAGTGAATTTGAAGCAGAAAGGACGGCTATGAGGGCCCGGAGTTTACGTTATCTGTTGTGAGCGTTCTCCTTGAGAAGGAGGGTCTCCACAGAATGGTTATTCACCCAAGATTATTTACATCACATACCAGTGGAGTGGACTGGAGAATCTACCATGCAATTATTCAGCTTCCCAGGGATGATACAATATCAGGTGTAGGCCTCTGGGAAACACTGATGCCTCTTTCCCTATTTGCCCAAACACCATGAGGTCAGTTTTGCTCCGACTATAAGGTGTTACTCACTAGTGAATGTCTGCTCCAGAGAAAGTAATCCAATGCAGGTGTGGGTGATGATAAGAGAGGTGTGCTGCCTTGGCGGATGTTTGCTGAAAAGGATCCATATGGCTGTGGTACCCTGAGCAATGAGAGACAGGCAGGCTTGAGGCAGAGGCAAAGAAAAGGACTTTCCCTGGCCAGGACATGGCTGAGAGTGGTAAAACACAGTGGTGTCTCTGCTTTCTTGGCTTCTGCCAAAGCTCGGCTGGTGCCTGGGATGTCACCCCCATCCCTCCCATCTTCCTTGCAGCATCAGCAGCAGTCTTGACTCTTTGGGGCTTCCTTTTCAGCTCTCTGGCCTCACTCTTCCTTCTCCTCTGCCTCTCCCCGGGCTGCCAAAGCAGCAGCTTGGGCTGGGCTCTTGCTCACTTTCTTCAGGAGGCAAAACTCAGATTGCCCTTATCTGCCAAGGAGGCCTAAGCCAGGCTGGAGACAGTTGCAAAATCAATCTAACTCTAGTAGCAGCGTGAGAGCAAAAATCCTGTTAGCGTGAATCATATCTTTAAGGATGCAAGTGTAGAACATAACACCTAACACGGCAAGGGGACAAGCTCTGTGGAGTTTCTGTCACAGCTTTGAATGTTAATATAAGATTGTGTATCTAGAAGATACTAATTTTATTTTCTTTTTAGTTTTATTAATGTGCGTTTCCCTGTCTCCTACTGTTTTCCAGGGGACAGAGGTGTTTTCCTTTGCTATGCAGTTTCTCCTAAGGAAAATGAAATACATTGCAGGGCAAGTTCTGTGACAAATAATTTCTGGTCTATTTAGGCACCTCTGCCCTCAATTCATTCTTGTGCTTGTTCATGCTGGATCGAAGAAATTGTACCTTTTCACTATTTTTGAAGAAGACTACTTTAGGTCACTTGGTATTTTTGATGTCTAAGTTTTGTAGACCAGGATTAATCAGTATAGTCAGCTTTTGGCTTGTCAATTTTAAACAGATTTAAAAATTAATTTTAAAATGTAAGTGTCTTCAGATTAACGTTGGCAAACCACTTATTGTTCAACTTCCCAGCATTGCATTGGCTGTGTCAGAGAAGTCCTGAAATTAACAGGTCTGGAATCTGTGAAGGACATGAAGTCCTTCACGAGCAGACTAGCTTCTTGTAGTTATTATTATACTATCTTCCTATTATATACTTGTTAGCACTTAAAATTTTATGTCCTGTCAGAAAGGCTGTGTTGTCATTTCAACCTTCTGGAAACCGGACTGAGATTGAACTGAAAATTACACTCTTTTTTTTCCTCACAACCACTCACTTTTTTTTACCATACATGAGCAATTATTCTAGAACAAAACTTGTATTTTTAAATGTGGAACTTTGACTTGACCAGCTAATTTTGAAGCTGATCAGCTATTATAACAGTAATGAAAGATAACTTTGCCTTTGCTTTCCAGAATAAAAAGTGACTCAATTTTCCCTCTGTTTCCCTTTTTATTTTCTTTTATCTAGTTTGAAGAAAACATTCTGGATGCTTGCCTGTTCCTGATGGACAAGGCAGAACTGGAGCTCTCTGGGCGTGGAAACCCAATCAAAATCTGCCGTGTTGCCTCTGCAGTGGTATGTAATGGATGCCTAATATGTGTCAGAAGCAACTCATAAATCAAAGCCAGGCTTATTTAACTGGCCCTCTTGCCCCGATGTGCTCACTCCAACAGGTGCCAGATCAATTGTCCATTCTGACCTCCGGGGTCTGGTATTTTATTTCACTCGGCTAGAGGTGAAATACTTATGTCTGCTCATCTCCTTTTCCTGAGAATGGTATCTCACTGGTAGGAAAAGTGCTTTTAGACATTTCACTCCAGGCATGATAGCATTTCTTGTGACACTGTGCTCACTTTCTAGTAGCTGAGATAGCTAAGAAAGCTATTTCTGCCATGGACAGTAAGGCAGCATAATGGGTGGAATTTTGGATGGGGAACTGAGAGACTTAGTGTGGACTCCAGTACTAACTTCGATGGGTCTTAAGACAGTGCAATGGTGGGTGTTACTGTATCTGATTTTTAAGCCCTGAATGGCCTAGTCAGGCTGAGAATATTTATGTGAGCTACCTTGGCCCCAGAAGAAAACACTGTGAGAGCTGTCCTCCTAAACATGGAGTCCAGAAAACTTACCCCATTCAGAATGGAAGTACCTATAATAACCAGAAGCAAAGAGTAAGGAGAAGACTTTCCATGTCTCCATTCTTTCCAGCTGCTAGGCACCAGGAGTCATGCCGTGGGTACAAGAGCAGCCCCATCCCTAATATTCAAGATGGACGTCTCATCCAGGATGAGGAAGGCAGAGGCTGAGTCCACTCCTCTGCCTTATAGACCTCTGAATTGATGCCTTCCACTTCCCAGAATAATACTCTAGTCATTGAGCTAGTGTCATTAGATGTTCTCCCAAGTCAGCTACTAAAATAGACTGTCCACAAAAAATGGCTGCTGGAGACAGATGATCCTTTAACTCACTTGTTACAGCATTTTCCCAGGCTTTAAAAGAATGAGCTCTTTGTCTTAGATGACATTGAAATGGGATCTCCAGCCTCTCAGTGCCACATGCTGAACGTTGCATACCATCATGTTAAATAGAATAGCTTCCGCAAGAAGTATTGAGAATACCCCTACTTCTCTTTCTCTTTTAACCTTTTGGTTAGTTCTTTCACCCAAGACATTAGAAATGTGACTTCAGACCTTCAGACAGAAGTAAGAATTGAACGTGGTTCCTCATTGCTGGGCTAGTAGGTGTAAAAGGTCCCTCATGCAGGGACCACGGAAGCCTTAAGGGCAGAATAGCACAAAGTTTATGAACTCAAAGAGGGCTTGGATATCACTTAGGTTTTGAGCCACTCAATCATTCTAGGGAGGTGGAGAAATTCACCGTTGGAAATCCAGGAGTCAATGGACTTTAGGTCTAATCTGCAGGACTAGGCCATAGGGTGGTAGTTTTGGCCGTCTGAAATCTGGACCTCAGTAAGAAGTGGCCAAGAGGTGTTTAAATCCCATCTGTGTTCTTTATCCTCATTCTTTCTCAAGTTGAAATGTGATAGAGCTGAGTTTGTCTGAGGAGGTGCCCCCGTTCTGGGATCATTCTAAGGTTTCCTGACATTGCAGAACAGGTAGAGTTGCCCCCTTCTTCCTCTCTTTACAGCCAGAGGAGAGCCTGAAGGTCAACACTCTGCCTTGTCCTTGAAGTGCCTCTTTTCTTGGCATGTCTCCTACAACAGTGAGATGGGCACAACCCCTTAACCCTTTGGTTATGACTCTGAATACTTATCTTTATTCAGTCCTAGGGTTCACAGGAAGTCGATTTTCTAATTATAAAACAGTAGTTAATCTAGCCAAAAGCTTTTAAATGAGAATTGTGATTTATTTGGCTGGTGTGTAGCTGTTCCACATTAGCATAATTAAAAGATACAGGGCGAATGAGCTTTTTGCACAGCCTCGACTGGTTTGGTTCAAATTGCTGCTAGGAGATGTATTGCTCGTTAATGCCTATCAGTATAGCCATTAGTCAGCAAAACTCCTTGCTTTGTATAATCTTACCAGGAGAAAACTTACACAGCAAATTCCTTCTTGTTTTCGTGTGTGCTGGACTGTAGAAATTAGTTTCTACTCTAAAAATAACAGTGGACTGGTTCTCCTCTCAATCTGCTGTAAATCAAGAGTGATTTTATTAAAATCTCTGGGCTGATACAGACAGAAAAGCAGACGATGTTAGGAAAGAATCTAGCTTAATATTTCTGAGGCTTGCTTATCAGTGTGTAACTGATCATTTTTATTAAAGATACGTAGCAGTAAGCATGTTTAACGTTAATAAAACTTACTAAACTGGCAACATGGATACTCACTGTGGTGATTTAATCTCTCCATTATTTTTAAGTGTCTGACCTTCATTCAAAGTTGTTCAGTGATGGAGGATCCGTGGCCCTTAGCAAGATTGTTCTGTTCATCTACCTTCTTAATTAAACATTTCTGTCTGTCTTCTAGCCTAAACTTGGCTATATTCAGTCTCTCCCATCCGATCTTTGTCTGCTGTGTTAAAGAGCTCTTTATTATTCAGTCTCTGACATCCCTAATGCTCATTTCCTTTGTCTTTAGATCAACTCCAGGGATGATAATGGTGTGATTGCTGGATCCTGGGACAATACATACAGTTACGGTGTCGCACCTTCAGCCTGGACGGGAAGCGTGGACATTCTCTTGGAGTATTACAGTTCTAAGCAACCCGTGCGATACGGCCAGTGCTGGGTCTTTGCTGGTGTCTTTAACACATGTAGGTACCAGTGAGAAAAGCTCCATGCTGCTATGCAATTCTTGCTTAACAAGGGAGAGCTTTTAGGTTAAACTGACTAAAATACTTCCTGGCTCTGTAGTGTTCAGGAGTAAATAGTAAAGATACTTAAAAATACATGGCTAAAATAGATGGTCTTTAAATAAACCTTTGGCATCTCCTTCAGTTCGACTGCTCTTTCACACAAATCTCTTAACTATTTATTGGTTCAGTAAAACATATTCAGTGACTCACGAGGGTAAGTTTGGGAGAGAGAAAGTTAGTCTTTTGGCACAGTCCACATTTCTGTTAGGAAATTGGAGATGAACAGGGGGTTTGTCATCTAGACCTGCAACATGAGACTGTTACCCAATATGGGATATGTGGTGGTGCTTCTGCTCCAGAAAGGCCAAATCACACCTACTGAGGATTGTTCCTAGCAAAATTGATGTGTGCTGTCCCAGCACCTGTCTACTGAGCACTGTTAACACTTTCTATGGAGTTTGTGAGCCAGAACAATGAGGAAAATGCTGGCCTGGTTTATGAATTGTCTAGCACTACAAGGCTAAGTCTGAACACACTTGCTCAAACTAGAGTTCCAATGTTGCAGCAAACAGGATGTTACGTGTTGTAAAACCCAGTAGGAAAAGCAATGTTGGATTGGTCCCATTTTTTACTGTCTAGCACTTTCTAACAACATCATCTGCTAATACACTGGAACACACTGCAGTCAAGAAAGACTCTGGGAGTGTAAAAAATGTGCATTATACAGATAATGGGGACCAGACATTGGAAGCCGTGCTTATGTCAAGTGCCAATCTAGAGCCAGTCAAGCTGTTTCTATGTTTATGGCACTGGCCAATAGAAGAAGCTGAACAGAAATAATAAGTAAGTGTCTTTCTTAAGCCCAGATGATCTGTGCTAGAAGCACTTACAACATACGCATTTAAGTACCAAACCTAGGAGGACCAGATCAGCTTAGGACCAGGGGGACACAATAGGTATTTCTGCAGGCTTGGACCCTACTTTGCATCAAGTACTTTTCAGCCGCAGTTGAAGGTCTAAGCTTTGGTGTTTGTATTTAAGATGTGAAAAGGAAATTACAGAAAAACTCTTTGTGAAACCTTTCCCTTTTTTATCTGTCTCAATACCATCACATGTTGCTGTCTCAAGGAATAGCATTATACTTCTCTTTACATTATACTTCTATCAAATATGAAGGATATTAATCATGCATTTTCTGCAACAAACATGGAAATTGAATACTTAATGACAAGTTACAAGACTGGTTCTTCACCCTCAGGCAGCCCTGGACATCTCTATGTTTTCACTTTGTTTTTGCTTGTTCTATATATGTATGTTTCATTTTGTACATAATTTTCCTCCAGTCTGGATAATTGAATTTCATAACTCATTTTGGTAACTTGAGGTAGTTCAAAAGCTATTCAAAACAGTAAGGACCTTGGAAATAAAGCTGTCTTCTGACCACCTAGCTTTCTTCTGGCACACACTTGTCACATTGCAACGGGGGATGCAGTTTCAGGTTTCTCTGCTTCTCTTTCATATATCTGGAAAGGTACCTGTTTTGATTTGGGGAGGTGCTGGCAGGTGCTCTGTCCTTCAACACATAAAATAGTTCATTTTATTCCTGGTGCAGTGGGATAATGAGCAATCACTGTCATCCAGAAAACCTGAGCGATGTCTACTTCCTTCACTGCCTGAGGTTGTATGGTCTGTACTTGATGCTCCTCAGCCTCTGCACAACACAATGGGTTCAAAAAGGCTCTTGCAAATGTTTCCTATGGATGCAATTCCTCGCAGCAACTTCCATGGGCTGCTTTGTCTTCTCTGCCTATTGCCTCATCTGGATTTCTCTAGATCACAGGCAGACCCACACACCAGTTCTCCCACCTTCCTCCCGCACTGGCCCCAAAACACCACTATGCAGTATTTTGCCTGCAGGCCACTGTGAAACTGGGGCGACGCAGCAGAGGCCCAGAGCCTGCTGTGTTAGATGGAGAGGCGTATTTATCTGGGGCAAAACTAGACTCGGTTTGCTGACTAAGTTAGTCAAGTCAGAGACCTGGCACTTTGTACTGCTGCAAGGATTGCTGAAGTATAAAGTTTGTTGAGCATTATGAAATGAAAATCTTGTCCAGTGGCTGATCTGATACATAGCCACTGACACGTCCAGCTGCTGACCACTGCACAGAGAGGACAGCAAAGGTCCAAACAGCCGCGTGCAACTAAAAGGGTTGTTTTGAGCTGAGTTTGAGTCTTTCTCAGAGGTGCCAATGTTTTATTATTGTGACCAGCCCAGCTTTCCAAGGTTACTATATTGTACACTCTGGATAGTCATCTGTTAAAAATGCGAAAACGTTCTGAAAAATGGTCATTAATCTTGAAATTGTCAGAAAAATTATTTTCAATGAGCCCTGATGGCTCATGTGCTGGAAGCCTGGGAGGGCACTTGAATTAAGTTTAATCAATAGGTACATATGGTATTGGATGCATCCAGGTAATTTGTCATCCAGGAACTTGAAATGAATGTGCGGTGTTACACTTTATTGGGAGTCACAGTAGTGACACTAATGAATATACAAAACCCAGCAGTAGCAGCAAGGGCTGTTCAACATTGCAACATTGGAACTATTTTTAAATAGAATTTTCAATAAAAATGTTTTCCCTTTCCAAAAAACCCCTCTGTTTTCTGCAGAACCATGTTGGCTCCTAAATTGGAAAACAGGAATTTTTTTTGGCTGAGAGACAAAATATTTCATCTGGAGAAGCAGAGGTGATGTGTCACCCTGCAGCCCCACACCTCCCTCGGGGCCGTGCTCCATGCCTATTTATCAGCCAGGGTGCACCACAAACACAGAAGCCTAATGATGCACTAATGCACTGCAGACATAGCCGTAGCATTTTCACGTTTCCCAAATTTACCACTTGTCAAATGAGGAGAAGAGCCATCAGTGCTACACTGTGATGGTCTGAGATTTAGGGGTAGGGGCTTTTTTTTTTTGATCCTTCTTTTAAGATCCTTTATGGGAAAGAACTATTGACTCCAAAATACTATTACTTAGCAATCAATACAAATTATGTAATGCATTTTGTTCAGACTCTTTAACTCTGACATTTCACTTGCAAATAATGTAGCTTTTCTCCCTTGTTAGCAATAATTTTCTGCTTTATTCTTTGTGTTCTCCATATCCCTTCTGACAGCAGATATCAAACAGGAAAACTCCAAATCAACCAAAAGGAGACACTTTCTTTTCATTTTCTTTTTAGCACAGACTCATGATTCTCTTGGGTTCCTGATACTAGGAGACCTAATATATTTTCTATTTCTTACAAGCTTAAACTTACTTTTCTTTGTACCACATTTGGTCATGCAGTTGACCCACTGCACCCAGATTTGCCCTAAAAAGCTACGGTGTGGTCACTATGCAAGACAGTTTTAAAACTATTGGTAATCAGCTGCTTAGGTTATAACCATTGTACCACTACGTATCTTGAATGCTCATCATTTTGGGACCAAATAAAATATTTAACATATTCTATATAAAGGCAGATAAGAGAAATTATTTGGGTAGTTTTGACTGAGTTTTCCCATTTTATTCTAGTTATTAATAGTTTCTCTCCTCTCATCCTGTTATCCATGAGCACAGTCTTCATATTTGTCCTTCTCATCACACTTCTCTCTTTGCCACAGTTCTGAGGTGCTTGGGGATACCTGCAAGACTCGTTACCAACTATTCTTCTGCCCATGATAACAATGCCAACTTACAGTTGGACTTCTTTCTGGATGACGAAGGGCAAGTGGACACCAAAATTACAAAAGACTCTGTCTGGTGAGTTCTCCTGGCAAATGCCTTTAATGTCTCAACTGTATAGGTAGTAAAAAATATGACAGCAATGTCTGTGGTTTATTTATTTCTCTGTGCATTAAAGAACACTGCTAGCTTATGTAAAATGGAATGAATGGTTTGTTAGTAGATGGACTTATATGAAGCGCTTGTCATGTAAAGAGGCAAACCCTAGGGGATCCCACTACTAATGTTACCATACAGTGCACATTTAAGCACACTGGAGAAAAGCTGGAATGGGTTTGTGCTCTTTAGGGCCATGCTGTTTCTAAAAATAGAAAGGGGTAGGATGGGCACTTCCATCAGTCTAGAGCCAGGCTCAAAGGGATACCTCAATGTCTATGGAAAAACACCTTTCTTGTTCTGCTTCTGCCCAGTTCCCAAACTTGTAGGCTGGTTTTACATTGTGATCATGCAGTCACTGTCGCAAGTAGGTACTTTTTGAAATAAATCCAGTTCAGCTGAAAAAGAAACGAGCCAAGGTATCAAGCAACTTACTGAAATGATATTGCCAGATTTATAAGAAGAAAACTCCCTAGGAACAAGAAATGGAGTCTACGTATTCTTTTGGATAAGACAGTCCCCTAACTTGCTCCTCGAATTCTTACTGTCTCCTGTCTGACAGGAGAAGTGTAGCAGATATTGATTATATGCCCTGTTCAGTAAAAATTATGTGTGGGTTATTGGGCCTCAAGCCTCTCCTCCTCAGAGTGAAGCAGTGAATGTGACCTCTATATTCCTACATTCAGGAGATACTTGTCCTATTCAGTGTTAATACACCTGATTTGTGTCAATATCTTCAACTCATCAGCATAGCTGCTCATCAGCATGTTTCATTAATAACCTAATCTCTTTATATTAAAACTGTAATAAACCCATTCTGTGGTGGAGGAAATGACTGTACCTGTTGCTGTAACCTCTTGTATGTGATTTCTGTAATCTGTTACCAAGAGGGAATCTAAGGAAAACAATTAGGTTCATTTACATCTGAAGCTTGTATCACAGCATCACAGAATAGTTGAGACTAGAAGAGACCCCTGGAAGTTATCCAACTCCCCTGCTCAAAGCAGGGTCAGCTACAGCAGGTTGCTCAGGACTGTGTCTAGTTGGGTTTTCAATATCTCCAATGATGGACACTCCTCAACCTCTCTGGGAAATTTCTGCCAGTGGTCAACCATTCTCACAGTAAAAAAAGTGTTTTCTGATGTTCAGACAGAATTTCCTGTATTTCAGTTTGTGCCCCATTGCTTCTTGTCCTGTCATTGGGGGCCACTGAGAAGAGTCTGTCTCTGTCTTCTTCCCCCCGACTCCCTAACCAGGTATTTATACACTTGGATAAGATCCTATTGAGCCTTCCTGTCTGAAGGCTGAAGAGTCTCAGCTTTCTTAGCCTCTCCTCACGTACAGCCTCTGGTGTATCAGCCATTCCTTCCAGTTTTCTATATGGGCAAACTTGCTGAGGGTGTAGCAGGTCTCATCATCCAGGTCATTAATGAAGGTGTTAAACAGTATTGGACCTACTATCGACCCCTGGGGTGCACAACTAGTGACTAGACTCCAGATCAGTTCACACCACTGGTCACAACCCTGTGATCTAGGCAGTTCAGCCAGTTTTCAATACACCTTACTGTCATCCACTTATCTAGTCTATACTTCAATGGTTTGTCTCTGAGGATGTTCTGGGAGATGGTCCTAAAGTCAAAAGAGAAACCAACCCCCATGCACTGGTCTCCCCTTGTCCACTCAGTCATTCATTTCATCAGAGAAGGCTATTAGGTTGGTCAGGCACAGCTGGCCCCTTGTAAATCCATGCTGACTACTGCCAATTACCTTGTCCTTAATATGTTTGGAAATGTTTTCCAGAAGAATTTGCTCTCTAACCTTCCTGAGGATCAAGGTGAGGCTGACAAGTCTGTAGTTCCCCTGGTACTCCTTCTTTCTTGAAGAAGAACAGGCTACAGGCTTGGGGAAGAGTGGCTGGGAAAAGGCCCAACAGAAAAGGACCTGGGCGTGCTGGTCAACAGCCGGCTGAATATGAGCCAGTAGTGTGCCCAGGTGGCCAAGAAGGCCAACGGCATCCTGGCCTGTATCAGAAATAGTGTAGCCAGCAGGACTAGGGAAGTGATTGGCCTCCCATACTCAGCACTGGTGAGGCTGCACCTCGAGTCCTGTGTTCAGTTTTGAGCCCCTTGCTACAGGAAAGACATTGAGGTGCTGGAGCGTGTCCAGAGAAGGTCGACCAAGTTGGTGAAGGGTCTAGAGAACAAGTCTTATGAGCAGCGGCTGAGGGAACTGGGGTTGTTTAGCCTGGAGAAAAGGAGGCTCAGGGGAGACCTTATCACTCTCTGCAACTACCTGAGAGAAGGTTATAGTGAGATGGGTGTAGGTCTCTTCTCCCAAGTTACAAGCGATAGGACAAGAGGAAATGGCCTCAAGTTGCACCAGGGGATCTTTAGATTGGATGTTAGGAAAAATTTCTTCACTGAAAGAGTTGTCAAGCATTGGAACAGGCTGCCCAGGGAAGTGGTTGAGTCACCATCCCTGGAGGTATTTAAAAGACGTCTAGATGTGGTGCTTAGGGACATGGTTTAGTGGTAGACTTGGCAGTGCTACATTAACAGTTGGACTTGATGATCTTATAGGTCCTTTCCAACCTAAACAATTCTATGATTCTAAGGAAGGAGTGCTATTTGCTTTCTTCCAGTCCTCAGGAACCTCCCCCAATCACCACGACCTTTCAATGATAGATATGAGTGGTCTTAAAATGATATTGGCCAGCTCCTTCAGCACTTTTGGGTTCATCCCATCAGATCTATTGGACTTCTGTGGGTCCAGTTTGTTTAAATATTCTCTGACTTGTCCCTCTTCTACAGATGGAAAATTTCCATTACTCCAAACTTCCACACTGGTCTCGAGGGCTGTGATTCTTGAGGGCAAATCTTAGCAGTAAAAACCAAGGCAAAGAAGACATTGAATACTCTGGCCTTTTCTTACTGCTTTGCCACCAGGTCCCCTGCCCCATTCAGCAGCAGATCCACATTTTCCGTAGTCTTCCTTTCCTATGTGCTTGCCTTTCCTACTGCTCTTCACATCCCTTGACATACTCCGTTTGATCTGGGGTTTGACTTTCCTAAACCTGTCTCTGCATGCTCAGACAGTTTCTCCATATTCTTCCTGGTCACCTGTCCCTGCTTCCACCTCTTGTGTACTTTATTGTTATGTTTGAGTTCAACTGGGACCACCTTCTTCACCATGTGGGCCTTGTGCCACTTTTGGTTGATTTCCTGCACACAGCCATGGACCATTCTTAAGCTTGGAGGGGGACCAACCAGCTCTCCTGGACCATCTGCTATCTAGAACTGCCTCCCGTGGGATTCTTCCAAGCAGGACCTTAAACAGGCCAAAGCCTCCTCTCCTGAAGTCCAGGGGTTTGGTCCTGCTATTTTCCGTGTTCCTTCCTGTTAGGATCCTTGGTGTTCCCAGCTTGCTAAGCTGCATATGGTCTGTGTGACAGCAGGACCTCAGTACATCTCATGGGGCTGGTCCTTCTATGGCTCACAGAGCTGTAAAGGAACAGTCACTCTTCTGAAACCTCATCTGCCTATAAATGATGTGAAACAAGACCCAGTGACTGGCTGCCTCACTGCTCAGTCCATATACAGCCAGTTATGGATCATTGCTATGCTTCAGACTTTTCTTCTCCCCTTCTCCTAATCTGATCTATGAAACACCTCTCCCACACTTTTGACATTTCCTTTTATTTCCCTACCTCTCCTTTTCCCAGCTGTTGCCCAAGACTTCTTAATTCAGTCCTGGTTTTTTTTCCATTCTTCTGGGACAGGGCCAGATCATCCAAAATCATCCTTGCTCCACTGAAATCTATATGCAACTTCACACTAGCATTTCATCCATCCTACGTTTGGTTTTTTTGTCTTGATTACTTTTTGAACTGCCTTGTTCATCCTTTTATCCTCCTGCTGCATTTATTAGTACATGGTGCACAGAACCCTTTGGGCATGACTTAATATATTGCACACCTCTTTTCATTTCTCCTCTGTGTCCTCTCTCTTCATTACTCTGTAACACTCCATGCTAGCCCACATGCCGACTTTAAATGACTTGTGTCTTAACCTTGATTTTATTTTTAATGTCTCTTTTATTTCTTTTTCTTTTTTTTTTTTTTTTAAGAGGACAAGCTCAAGGTATTTATATAATGATTTTTTTAAATGTATTTCTCACTTTTATTTATAATCTCCTGAAAACTAGAAGCAAAGCTCTTTTTCTTTATTAATATATCATTTCTATTGCCTTGTACTGCTGGAGCTGATCTGTCTTCAGGTTTTAAATACTCTCAGACTTCAGGGATACTTGGAGCCAGGATTTTTAGTCCAATCAATCTCTGAGTGTGGGGCTCCCTCTGAATGTTATCTGACATTTATTTATTTTTATTAAAGATCATCTTCTCCCGCAGGATAGGAAACAACGACAACAACAAAACAGATATACAAAATTACACAGACTTTGCAAAAAGTTATTTTTATAAAGCTGGCCGGATTTGGGCCCATCAGTACTGCCTCTGTCCCCTTACTTTGTTCTCCTTGTCTTTCTTAATGATGATATAAAGACACTTACAGAATATTTCTTTTGGATAGGAATCAAGACTCACTCCTCCTGTGAGGTCCAAGCAGACCCACATCAGTACCTCAGCAGAAACTTGCTCGAAGTCATCCAGCCCCATGGGGGTTCATCCATGGCCAGGCCTGTGGAGAAACCCCTTCTGAGACCTCTGCTCTCCCACTCACTTCCAGCTCACTTTTCACCAGTTTCTCAATAAAATTACCAGTGGCTCTCTCAAGCCCAGTGCCTGAGCTTATTAGCTAATGAAAGGGCAGCAGCTGTTTCTAGCATGTGCCTGTCTCATAAGCAATATGAAGTACCCTTCTTAAATTGTCTTCCAGGCATAAAACCCACCTGATCATCTTTTATTAATTTCCCCATCGCTTAGTTTAGTCTATTCGTAATTATCTCTGTAAATATTTAATGGTCACTACATTGATCTGTATAGCCATTCTTGCTTTCTTTAATGTCTCAGGCTTGCTGTAGAATACAAGAACTATAGAATCAGTTTAACAAATTATGGCTGCAGAGCCAGTTCCTTGGCTGTGCTCACTTCTACCAAAGAGAAGTTTCTGCTACGTTTCCGAGAGGCAAATGTTCCCCTCATCCTCCTTTCCTTAATGCTCATGTGCTTTACAAGCAACGTCTTTCTGACCATTCACTTTCAATATCCTTAAATGTCTTTGTTATTTGCATGGTAGCAGACATTAAGAAATTGGCATCCTGTTGCGCTCAACATTACACCAATAGAAACCAGTAAGAAAGGTCCTCTCCCGTAGGATGAGTATAGAAAAAAAATATAGAAAAAAACCGCATTACCTAATTACAGAATTGGAAGCAGAGCTGCCATTTTCCACACTGTTATCCCCCCCTTGGTTTTATCATCCTTCCCTCCTGCCTGCTCTTAAGGTTCTTCGTTTGCAGAACACAAAGCTAATGACACATCTGAGTTTGATTCAAAGTGAACTAGTGAAGGCTTCAGGGCAGGGATTGTCTCTGCCACATGTTGGCATAACAGTTTTCAAAAACCCACCTACCACAAAGTGCGTCCTCATTCTCTGGTAGCCCTCAGCAAAGCTCTGTGAGCATGATTCAGCATTGACTACTCTCAGCAGCATCAAAAATTCTCTGAGTGTGCGTCATTTTCCTTGAATAATTCCTTTTCTGTAGTGCTGCTTCATTAACTCTCCTAACTGACAAGTTTTACCCTGATCCAAGCTTTCATTTCCACTTTGAAATGTCTTGTTAGACAAGCCTCAGATCCTTCTGACTCTGCTCCATGGCTGGTTTTCACCTATTATTAATGAAATGGTCAGAGTTTAACAAACTCCATTTTGGTTGCTAATATCATTGCGTGTACTATGGGCTGTATCAGCAGCTACATGGATGTAATTTCATTCATATCTGCTGTAGGATATGTACAATTTGCAAGCAAAATTGCTCCTTTCTCTATTCTTTCCTTCTTTTATTTTTCTGCAATAATGAAATTCAAATACTTTGCTGGCTTTACTGCAAGACCCTCTTCCTAGATTCTTTTTTTTCTTGCTTGTGCTCTCTCTCCCTTGAGCACCGATAGCATTACAGAAGTTACAAGATCTGTCTTTCTTTTCTGCTCATCTTTGAAACATTCTGGGCGGACTGTGTTGGTGCTGTAGTGTTTTTTTTCTTTTCCTGAGAATCCAGTAAGTGAGGGCATTTCTACCCTGAGTGCCTAGATGAACGGCTCTCAGAAATTCACCTTTCAGCATACTGTCCTGGGCCCTAAAGGCCAGACTTGGCACACAGTGGTTGTAGATGGGTTTTATGAAAGCTGTATATTCTGAGAGATCTGATCTGCCTCATTGGCATGACACACTGGGAAGACCTTATAAGGAATCCACAATGAGGATAGTCTTATAAAGCCTATGCAGGGTCTTTTTCTCAACCAACATGGAAACCAGCTAAGCATGTTTGTTTTGAGCCATGAAAACAAAGCTACGCACTGTACGTTATGGAGTTGATCTTGAAATCTCTTCAGAAGAAATGCCAAAGCTTCAGTCTTAATAGTTATAAAGCAGACCATGCTTCAATGGCTTGAAGAAGATTCAAAGCTTGCTTTAGCAAGCAGACTGAAGTGGAGGTGTCTGGCTGGAAAGGGATTGTAGTTTGTGTAGCATTTCATATACCCCAACAACCTCCAAGCACTGGAAAGTTTTCTGAGACATTTGCATTCAGAACACACTAGAAGAATCAAAAAAGCTTCTTCAACTTGCAGTCAAGAAACTACAATGAAGGATTGTGGCCTTCAGGTTTTAACAGATAGGTAACAAACTTCTAGACCTAAAAATCTGTTCTCTAAAAAGAGCCAACTTTTTCACCGTTAAATTGGCAGATGTTGTTATTGAAGCAATGGCACGACATAAATACACAAGTTTATTTTGGTTTGTATGTTTCTTTCCAAGAATTTAATATTCTGGTCTCATCTCTTTTCTAAGGAACTATCATTGCTGGAATGAAGCTTGGATGACCAGACCTGATCTTCCTGTTGGTTTTGGAGGATGGCAGGTTGTTGATGGGACACCCCAAGAAACCAGTGATGGTAATATTGCTTGAAGTCCTACTTAGCTCTCTTTCCAATGCTTGGGTTCTTTTTGGCAAACAATGAGCTGATGATAACTGAGCCACTGGCACCATATGGCCGGTGACAATTTCTTGCACCAGATAACCACCCTCACCTGTGCTCAGGGCCTTCTTCTGATTTGTTTTGAGCTCTAAAATAAATCTGTCCTTTTTATAACACTTGCTCATGATGCATGTGCACAAAATCCTGCATGAGATGGACCCTGCTTGCTACAGAATAGATGTAGTCCTGTCGCCAAAAGATAGCTTCTAGAATTTTAGAGAACCTATACAGGAAATTGATCAAATTAATTCTCCTTTATTTTATGTCTGCAGCCCTTACTAAACTTCCTAAGCAGGCAGTAGGTGGGGGAGAAAAAGTGAAAAGCCACTGCTATTTCTTCCCAGTCCTTAATTTTCCAGTTCTTAAAAGACATTCTTAGCAAATGTGCATTGAGATCTTTTTCAGTCCGTGGTCTAACTGAGCCCTCCCAAAATTATCTGCTTTAACCAAAGCCAGCTGTAACTCCATTTTAAGCACTTGAGACTTACAGTGGACCTTACAGTGCCATTAAGGTACCAAGACATTAGATTGTTTCAGACTTGAGTCTGTGTTGTTTAGAGGGCTGGTAACAGAAATTAAACTTTTCACTTCTTGGTCAGGAGTTCCTGTAAACTATTGAAAGAGTTCACAAAACCCCCAAGAATTCTTTTTCATTGAGGAAATAGAACATTTTGACATGTTTTTTATTTAATTTAGTCTCTCACTTTATCTCTCTTCTCCCCATAGGTATGTACAGGTGTGGCCCAGCCTCAGTTCAAGCTATTAAACATGGTCACGTTTGCTTCCAGTTTGATGCTCCTTTTGTCTATGCTGAGGTACATACCTGAAAATTTTTAGTGCATTGAGCGATATCAGTGGGACCATAGGTGAGACAGAAGATAAGGCCCCACTGCAATATATGGTTTGAGAAGTTACTTCACGTATACTCCATATCAAAAAAAAAAATCTCATAATTATATTTTGACATGCAGGCCAGTAGGTGTGATACAGCTCTAAGGAATGACAGAGATTTCTCTAATCTCTGCTCACCAACATAATAAGCAGAAAAAGCTACTCTGGCTCCGATGAAACTTCAGGCTGTGGTCATTCATCCTTCCCAGATTCCAGCTATGCTGGCAAATAAGTCACTAGCTCTAGCTGCTCATCTTCATCCCTTGTTAGCTGTTCCTTCCTTGTCAGGCTTGCCAGCAAAGCTGCTTACGTTGTGGCTCCCTTGCTTATTTCAGGCAAAATGGATGCAGTGATTTTAAAGAAGTCTTTGCTCACCACATTCCTTTTGGCTGCAGCGGGTCAAGGAGAGCTCACATGGGTGGTTTGACTGGCAGATCTGAGAGGGAAATATCTCCATGAGGAGCAAGAGGGCCTGGTCTGGAGTTTTAACCTCTTGCACCACCAGAGCTGGTGTGCCCAGAATTGCAGCAGCTGCAGAGCAAGTCTCTCTCTAATTGACTTGTATACAGCTTAGGACAGAAAAGATATTTTATCTATGAGGCATTCGCCTCTCTGTGGTCTAAAGCTTTTTAGTGCAAGGAATGTGTAATCACGCTCCCCAAGTCCGACCAGTATCTCTGTAGCCTACTCAAGTTTACACCGTCTGTTGTTCTGGAGCTGCAAATAGTAAAATGCATCTGGTCATTATTGTAGCATATGAGTAATTTTAAACATGGGACTTCATGTGAGTAATTAGTGGGACTTCAAGTCAACATGTCATCAGTTTGAGGGGAAATAGGCTGGCTTCCCTTCCTCTCTGTACTTCCATGTATCTCAATCCTTTTTCATTTCATTTTATAGGTGAATAGTGACATTGTTTACTCAAGAAGGCAGAAAAATGGAACCCAAGTGATAGAAAAAATTGACACAACCCATATTGGGCAGTTGATTGTGACCAAGGAAGTTGGGGGTGATGGAATGATGGAGATTACTGAGGAGTACAAGTTCCCAGAAGGTAACCTGAAATGGGGTGGGATCATACTGATGTAGATTTACCTGAGTCAGATCTTGGATGGCAGATTTACGAACCTCTGGCACTGAGGGAGCTTCACGAAAAGCTGCCAAGGTGCCCTCTGGAACTCTTTATTTGTAACTCCATCCCAGAAACACTGCAGATGCCTTGATGAGAGCACAAACTTTGCTATTTGGAAATGCTTTGGACTGAGTAAGCTGTAGTGAAAACAAAGGGTAGTCAAGGAGGACCCCAAAGCATTCAAAACAATTCAAGGCTTTCCGTACAGCTGTTTAGACATTTGTTACTCAGGCCGGATGTTCACACAGAGCAAATCAGTGTAGCTCCATTAATGTCAATTAAGCTACATCAATTTATCTGGTATGGCTTGAATCTTTAACACTAGCTCACTTGGAAGCTGTGAAGTTCTAATATTAACTTTACCACAGGAAGGTTCGCTGTCTTGATCTGTTCATTTCAGCTACCACAGACTGTGGAAGAGGCACCCTTGTGATCGGTGAGTGGGCTAATGCAGTACCCCTGTTTCTTTTCTAAATTTGATTTTCATTCATTTCTAGGCTCAGCGGAAGAGAGACTGGCTCTTGAGACTGCTGTGATGTATGGCGTTAAAAAGCAAACTACCCAAGATACCACTTATCAGCCACAAATGGATGTTGACATGGACTTCCAAGTGCAAAAGGCAGTCCTTGGCAGTGACTTTAAAGTCACTATAACTTTCAGGAACAAAAGTCGCAACTACTACACTGCTACTACCTACCTTTCAGGCAACATAGTCTTTTATACAGGAGTCCCAAAAACTGAATTCAAGAAACACTCTTTCAGTGCAAAACTGGAGCCCTCTTCCTGTAAGACTTCCATAGTTGTTTTCAAACCTGCTAGCTTTTTTTCTGTGTCATTAACTGTCACCAATGTCTCTACCCATGGGTAGAAACAATTCTAGTAGCTAGGGGTAGGATATTGTATTGGGTATCAGGAGGCTCCGCTCCCAACGCTGGCCCTGCTACCAGTGTCATTTAGAGCTGAGACTGTTTTCTTCAGGCTGTTGCTCCTTGCATAATGCTCTTTCACCGAGCTGCATGTCTGGGAACTGTTAATTTTTTCTTATTTAGTACAAAAGAAAGCAAAGGAGTACATGTATTAAGCAGCAAGGTATTGTTTTCCATACCTTTAGTCTTCTAGCAGTATGTCAGCAAGTGGAAGGAAAGTTCTGGTTCCTCAGGGTGTCATTTACAGGGACAAAAAGGTGAATATCTTGCCTTACCTGGTAGAAGCTGACAAGCTCTGAGAGGGTTCAAGTGCACATCTGGCTTTGGAGGACTGGGAAGATTTTATGTTTACAGTGATCTAAAAAGCTGATGTGTAACTAGAATGTGCCACTATAGAGCAGGAGCATGTGTCAGCTGGGCAGGTACCCCAAAGGTGAGTTATCTTTAGGGATGCAGCATTTGCTTTTCCTAGTGCTCTCTGGACTGCGGTGGGGAGATCCTGCCTCCCTCTTCTCATGAGAAAAGCAGTTCCTGGCAGCCTAGCTCACACGGTTGAGGGCAGGATTTTGCATTGCTCAAAGTAGGGAAGAAGGGACGTTCTTCTTTTTTATTTTGGACATAACTAATGTGTTTCCTGTCAGCCATGGCAGCCCTGTTCAGAAAACGTTCAGCAAGTGTTGAGGACCTGCTGTACTCCAAAGTGGTGTGGAGCAGGCTGGTTGTAGATCCCTGGCTCCTCCAGCGACAAGTGACTGCCAATCACTTGTTCTCCTGGCAGGTCTGTGCTCTTGGGTCAGTGCCTCCAGCTCAGCAGAAGTGATGAGAACATGTTCTTATGGAGGCTAAGTCAGAGGATCCTCCACTTGAGTTCCCTAGTGAGAGAGTCAGGAGCAATGATTTTGCCTTCTTGATGCTACTACTGGGCAAAAGCAATCTCTGCTGAGCACAGCAGGAGTGGCAGGACTTTGGGAGGCCGAAGGATGGGCCTCCTGATCTGGATCTGGTGCTGGATCACAGCAACCCTGGCTGTCCTCTGAGGTTTCTCCTCTGTCTTGTCTATCTCATCCCAGCTCAAGAGACACTGTGAGCCCTCTCTCCTCAAAGAGGATGGGTTTTGTCTCAGTGAGAAGCATCCATGGAACCACAGTTCCTGCCATGCCGTGAAAAAAAATCCTCTGCTTTCTTCCTCACTTTGAGCATCATCTAAAACTGCACATTTTTATTTGGAGCTGATTAATTTCCATAAAATAAGAGTCCACTTACAGGGATCTACAGGTGAAGGTTAATAAAAATGCTACCTCTGGTCTATAACAAAGCTCTGACAGCTGCTTGCTGGTTCTTTCTAATTCCCCAACTCTTTTGCTGGGTGTCTGGAAATGGGCTTTGGGTTGTTCTAACACAGTCTATCAAAACACAGTGTGGGGGTTTACGGTGGTTTGCATCAGTTACTAAATATTTGATCTGAAATACTGCAAAACTTCTGGAGACTTGGCTAGGTACAGTAAAAAAATCAGTTTCAACTGCTCGGTCTAAATTCTGTGATGCTTCTTTGACGGGGGGAAACTCAATGATCTTGTAGGAGATGTGCAAATACCTGTTACACTTTCTGGCTGTGATTTGTGCTTGGATCCAGGACTTACATCTGCTCTTGCATCAAAGGTCTGTCTAAAGTATTATAACCTAAAACACAGCTTCTGCGGTGCTTTGAGGCTCATCTGGCTTTGTGCAAAAAATGAAATGAATAGATGTTTAAGCATCAGTGAGCCTCATAATTCATTTCTTCTAAGTTAAGTAAATGGTTTGTAAAAAGCTTCTTGAAACCATGCTGGAAACTCTGAATTGACTGATGGTGAGTGAACACAGAGCAGAGAGAGGCACCTGAGAGAACAGAACAGGGATTTTTTTACATGTGTAGCAAAAGTATGTCCCCCATCACTGCTTCTGGCCAAGAAGACAGGTTTTAAGGTGTTACCACCTTTCAGGGTGTAAATTAGCTTATATCTGAGCTACAGTCATCGACTTGTGGAGCACTTTGTCCCGTAACAGGACAAAAAACCCGCACAAGTTATGCCATCTCTCAAGGTGATACCTAAAACTTGAGCACGAATTCTTCCACCTTTGCCTTGGAAAGGAGTACACATGCAATCAGATACAATGTCTGAGCAGATGGGCAATGTGAAGGCAGGCAGCATGATCATTTGCAACTGCATGAGAGTACTCCATCGGGGTGTGATGGGAGGACACCTTCCGAGGCACTCAAGCAGAATTTGTAGGCTTCATTCATGGCAAGAAGCGTACATATACATATCTGGAAGTAACAAAAAATTACAATACAATAAAAATGTGTCAAAGGCATTCTTCCAGCCCATGCTGCTGAAAGAATGAAGCAAACCAAGTTTTCAAACAGGAAGCGAATGCATGGTTTTCAGAATAATGATTAAAGGAATTGTGTGGGTTGAAAACATCTTTGAGGATTTGAATAGCTTAAACCTTCCAGTGCCTTCAAAGGTGCTCTTGCATCTACTCAGTTATATTTAGTTTTCTCTATTTTTTTGAAAGGCTGTAAGGCAGCTCAGTGTTGTGTCTCCCTTGGCTTTCCTAGGTGCAGTAAGTGGTACTGGCAATTTACCAGCAGAGCCAGTGCTAAGGGAATGGAAGTCTATTATTCTTTTTTTTCCTGTGGTGATTAAATCTAAACAGAAAAGTTCGTCTTTCCTTCCACTGTAAAGTAAAATTCTCTTCGACTGTAACTAATGTATTTGTTTATTTACTTCCTTTACACAGATGAGAAATACCTTGCCTGATTTATAATTTACAGCTTGGGGCATTATGGGAAATTATGGGAAATTGTTTTACAACAGATACAGAGTGAAAGGGAGGGAGAGAGGGAGGGAGGGGGAGGACATCAAGTAAATTTAAGGCTGGCCTGGTAAATCCAGGTCAGCTGGTCACCAAGGCAATAGCTTTGAAACCAAATCAAGAAACTGGTTTTGAAGTGAGCGGATCAAAAGAGTGAAAAGGGGTGAATGTCGTTCACCCAATTGAGTTCAATTATCTCAGTGTGTACAGTGTATGTCACAAATACAATACAAATAATGGATAACAGTAATAATCATAGTTAACAGATGGGAGATCTTGATATGTTTACTGGGGTTATAATGAATGTTTATAGATGCAAGAGCTCCAGGTCTATATATTCTGCCTGGTCACTTAGTTAGCAGGTCTGCTTCTCTGCATCACATTCTCACACCATTGTTGGCCTGGGAATTGCAGTTCAATATGGTTAAAATTAATGATTCCCTGCATCTGAACCGTCTAGCCTAGGGGGACGTGTTCCTTCCAATAATTATTGTCAGGGAGCACGTGAAAACTCTCTGGAGGGCATGCTGGCGACAGGAGGACCTTCTTGCTAAATTTTGCAGGCAAGTCCAGTGTAGGACAAAGGCAGATATCCAGACATGTCCTGGAGAGCAGGTGGTCTCCCAGCTAGCCTGCATGAGTTCATACCCACCAGTGGCAGCTCTGGTGGCATCCCTGGTGGCATCCCTCTGCCAGGAAGAGAGGCAGAGAAAATGCAGGAATAAAGTGAAAGAGCAAACATTTGCAAGGGGAACACTCAAAAGCTGGTTTGGACCTTTGTGCCCAGTAGCCATTTCTTGCCAGTCTTGGTTCTCACTTAATTTGTGGTAGTGCCTAGAAACCTTCAACAGTGACCTGGGCCCATGCTGATGGGCACTGGGCAGAGGCTGTGCACAAACCCAGTCCTTGCCCCAGGGAACTCACCGCCTAAATGGAAAGAGGGCAAGATAAGAGGGGGAATGGTGAGTTAAAGAAATGAAGATAGTTTGGGCAAAAAAATCAAAGCCATTCTTTGGTTGTGGGCCACCTTTTTTCCAGGGCATTTGTGTAACTGGCACTAGCCATGATGGGAGGAGTAATTAGCCATTAGATTGCTTCAGATGCCTTTTTTCTTTCCTGTTTCTCCTTTCAGCTAGCACTTTTGATGTTCTGATCAAATCGAGCGAGTACCTGAGTCACCTGCTGGACCAAGCCGCCTTTCATTTCTTTGTGACAGCACGGATCACTGAAACAGGGAAGATTCTGGCCATGCAGAAGGCAACAGTCCTGGAAATTCCCACGCTGCGGATCAAGGTAGCTCAAGGCTGCGGTGGAGGGGAGCGACCACCACGCTGCATGCGGGCTGTTCTCTACAAAGCTGTCACATTCACTTCTGGGCCAGAGGGATGTATGTGTGTGTGCACGTTAGACTTTCAATCTAACATGGACCTTATAAAGCAGCAGCTGGCTGGAGGGTGTGAGGGTGTATAGGTATGTTATACGTTGTACTGAGTATCCCTACACTGAAGTCTGAGGCTGACGGCATCACTGGTAGTGGAAAGCTGGAGTGATCTCAGTGGAGGAAGGAAGGGAAAGATCTGAGAAAGCTGGAGAAACTCCAAGGGTAGGAGAGATTACTCACTCAAGTCACTCAGGTCTTTAACTACTTCACAAGTCCATTATATTTAAAACAACACAGCACAGAGGCCTCTTGCTGACGAATTAAGGACACTGCTTTTGAGGTGAATTTGCTTGGAAAGTTCCTGCAGGTGTTGTGGAAAGTTTCTTCAAACTCGGACAGGCAGCATCAATTTGGGACAATGCTTTCAGGATTTCAGTGCTTTGTTGTTGCTCTGCCAGTGTACTGTCAGCAGAGTTCCCTGAAAGCTCAAGCATTTCTGCAGAGGGTGGCATGGTACCTATGACAATGTAGAAGTGTAATGTTTGTGATAGGACAAGGACCCTACATTGTATGGCAAAGGCAGGGCTGAGATTTAGAGTTCTCAATTCATAATTGGGCATCCAAATAAATGGCCTTATTTTCAAAAGTGCTGAGCCTTCATCTGCTTTGAATGATGTCATTTGGATCTGCTTTTTTCCTAATACTAAAAAAAAAACAACAACAGAACACCTGTTCAGGAAGCTTTATATAAACATGAATGCAGCTCCCTAAAATTCAGGACCTTGAAAGAAATCTAAGTTTATAGACCTTTTTCCTCCTGTATGTTTATTTGAACCAATGTTCAGGTTTCCATATAATAATTTACGTAGTAACCACAGCCTTCTGCAGAAAAAGCTTTTTAAAGAACGTAGATCAAAAACTACAGTGAAGTTTGCAAAAAAATCTACTCCATTTCATGGTCTGCGGAAATGTCATGATGATCTGATCAGATTATTGGTATTTTCAAACAAAAGTTTTTTGGTTTACTGAGCATTCTAGAGAGGAGGTAAACAAGGCAGATAAACTCTACTTCAAATACCTGTCTTCAATAACCAAATTTTAAAAGTAGAGAGTTCTTTCAATTCAATACTTAAACAGAACATCTTATACAGCATCCCCAATTTCAGTTTCAAAATAGTTTATCCTTCTTGCTGTTATGAAGAAAGGATGTTTAGTATATAGGATAGGTTGTTGTCCAATAACCATATTTTCTGATAAAACTCAGTTTGTCTCTGCTTCTTTGTGATGTGTAAAAATATGCTGAAATTTTAATAGCTGGATTTTTTTAAGAGAGTGTATGTGCATGCCTGTGTATATACCTATCTCTTTATATAGGAAACTTTGCTTTATTGCTTTTTAAAGAAATCTGAGGAAGCTTATCTCCCTAGTTTTCTTGTCAGATTTCTCCATTGAATGTGACTGGCTGACTGGAGTTCTTAATGTGAGAGAAAGAGAGAAGAATGAAAAAGCTTATTTCCCCTTATGTCTTTGGATACATCTTTGATCTTTCTCTGTCGGTCTAAGAAGATTGTCGGAGTTAACAGCTGAGGAGATTACACCATATTCTAATTTAGCTTGAGACCAGGTTACAAAAATGAGCTCAGCAAATACGTATCATGGTCTCAGTTGCATGTGTGGGATTTCAGGGTGATTTTGAATCCTCCCATGTAACAGATCTTAAATGGGCAATTGAAATAAGGAGGACATAAGACCTCCAACTGGGCTACGACTTCTGAAAATGCCACTGATGTCTTTTTGCAAATTCAAGTGGTCAAATGCTGTTGAGATCTTAGCTGCGAGTATCTCATCCTTTACTCTAGTCAATATATCGGTATTTGGTGCAGAGTGATCCCTTAGACGAGAGTGTTTCCAGCTTTTTGCAACTGTCATACTCCTTAAAAATTTGCAGTAGGGCTGCAGACCCCAGCAGAGCACTTTAAATTTATTGACAAAATACTTGTTTTTCTTAGTTACCTTTCTCAAGGCCCTTTAAAGTAGTTCATGGACCAGCTGGGATCTGCCAGCCGTAAGTTGAAAACCCTTGCCTGAGCCTTTTATATTCTGTGAGAAATATTGTGTTCCTAGGGGAAAAAAAACAAAAACAAATCCCCATGCATGTAGTCTGTTTAAAACCAGCTTCATTTGGAGGTGTTTTCCAGGCAGCTGTACTACTGGCACTGATCTGAAGGGACAGACAGATCCCTTCAGCTGTGTACTGTAATACGCGTGGAAGTCAATGCAATCTCTGTTCATGAGTCTCGCAGTTTCATATTTTCCGGTGCAAAACGTATTGCTTTTTTTTTTTTGCTGTGTAAGGGTATTGCAGGACAACTGGCTCTCAGGTCTACACAGAGCACATGCGCAGGGTTGGAAACCCTTCAGAGCACAACAGGCGGTTGCAAGGCAGGGGGAAGACAGGCACAACACTTTTTGGGGGGTGAAGAAATGTGACCCAGTGTTTCTAATTTAGGGTAATAAGATCTGCCCTTCTCTTTCTGGAGTTTATGACCTGAGCAGTGCTGGTGGGGGAGCCTGGGGAGCGGGGAGAGGCCCCCTCAGCTGGACTCGCCCGCAGTTGGACACTCAGCTCCAGGACTGTGCATGCAGATTTCTGGTTTTTCTATGCAAATGAAAGCCTGCCTCTTGACCTGCCATGTGGCTTGAGGGAAAATTGCAATGGGTAGAAAAATCTGCAGTGGGTATCTATGGGCCCATCCAACAGTTTTCTACTGACTAGGCTTTCTCTGCCTCATGCTGTTTTGCTGTGTGCTCCATTCCCCCTCCTCGCCTTCCTTGCAAATACTGTGCATTTTACCCTACAGATTTCAGCTTGGGGCATTTTATTATTATCAGCTTGTGGAGCGTTGTCCTTTCCTTGTCTTGCAGACCCAAGGTGAGATGGTAGCTGGTAAAGAAATGTCTGTGACTGTGGAATTCACCAATCCTCTGAAACAAACCCTGGAGAACGTCACACTCCGCCTCGAGGGACCCGGTGTGCTGAGAACGATGAAAAAGGAGTTCAGGTAGGGAAGAAAGCACAACTAGCTGGGAGTTTGTCCCCTGCTTGCTTAGAGGAGGAAGCTCACAAGAGACACTTAACTAATGCTGCACTGAGTAATTCAATTCAGACACTCTCTCCTTACTTTAAAATTCAATGCACAGGGGGGCTATAGGTCTCAATAGTCAGAAGTCAGGCTGCCCAGAGAGACTGTGAGAGCATTTCGTCTGTTCAGTACCAGTGTTGGAGAAAGAGGTAGTGGTTGTGGGTAGTTGCTAATGCAGCCTAAGTTTACTTTTTCACTGTATTACGTTATTTTTAGCGCTTGACAATAGCACCTACGAGCTGCTATCACAGAAAGACGGACAGATTTATCCCACACATCAAGTGTTTACTGCCACTTGCTCAGTATGTGGAAATCAAGTCCTGTGCTGTTTTTCAAAAAGGGCTTTTCTCCACTCGTTGATCATGATTATACAAGACGTTCAGGTACCTCAGATGATCTTTGCAAGCTTATGTCAAGACACAAAATGTGTGTCGGATGCAGCAGAGCTGGCTGGGATGGCTGCAGCGTGTGTGCGAGCACACAGCTCCCCCCAGTAACACCACTGAGCAGGCTGCTCTGGCACAGAGGCGTGTTCCCAACACAGGGTGCTCCCAAGCCTGACGAAGAGGAAAGCCACCTTCATTACACTCAGAGTTGCACCTCACGCTGACACAGTGGTACCCATATACTAAGCACGTTTTTTCCTAAACCCTCTTTCCGTTTGAGTTCGGTGTTACAAGCTCAGCATTAGCCAGTTCCACGATATATAACTGACATCCTTGGAAAATTTTTCAGCCATTGCTTAGTCTTGGGCAGCCAAAGCAATGTTATCTATCATTACCTGAGCTTATGGTCCCCAGGTGTGTGCAAAAGGAGTTTGAAAAATTGCCTGTGCTTCAGCAGCTGCATAAAATGTCAGCATTTTCTGCAGCCAGTAGGGGAGGTCTGAGCCTGATTGCACCTGGGCCAGTGATAAAAAGATCAAAACCAGTCTCCAGAGTGGAGCCGGATAGAAAAATGACTGTGAAAGGGCATCATACTGTGCTTGCTTTGTGCACGTGGTATGTCACAAACTCTGCTGAACATGACTCAGCACGGTCCACTTGAGTTACACAAGTTGCAGCGACAGCCCTCGTTGCTACCCAGCCGTGCCAGCCTCCCCTGTTGTTCTGCATCCTTCTCGATCCAAAAGCTGCCATGGGCTGCTCTCACTTTCAAGGACGCAGAAGTTGTCAGGTGCATCAAAGGCACAGGAGTTAGGGAGAAAAATGACTCATGGAACAGACATCATTTTCCTTCGAGTCACCATGTTTTCCCCTTTTCAGTAGTGCCTTTGGCATCATTTAAAATGGAAATGGATCAGCTTAGTCATTTTAAGATTTAACTTCTCTGAGATGAATGAAGGCTGCAGGTTATACACACAGAGGACAGAGCAGGGGGCAGTTGTAGTTTATTTAAATAATAATCACATTTGCCTCCATGCATTCAGGGTGATAAATGGCTCTGGTGTTGTGATGGCTCAGCATATTTACACAGAACCATTCATCACTGAATTCTCTCCCAGGAAAAACAGATTAGGGTGGCTTTACTCCATTTGCAAAGAGAATTAAACCTATTCCAGGCCTTCCCCACCCTTCCACTGCTTCCCTGTCCATCAGGAACTGTCACACATGGGATGTGGCTTTTGCAGTTCTTTGTGGGGATGAGACTTTTGACCTCTCTGTATTTTAAGGTAGCTTTTCTGTATCACTTGGGTGACTCCACAAAACAAGTATGTGTGATCCAGCTGATACAACGTTATTCTGGGAATGAGGTGGCTTGGGGGCTTCATATAGGAGACCATTCATAAAGGAGAGGGGGCTGGGGCTGGGATTTGGCTATTAGCCTCAGACAGATAAGAAGCATGATTTATGGAAAAACCTTTAGCAGCAGCAATTCCTACATGGGGCATAGTCATTGCATGACAGATGAGAATTAACCAGGCAGTGATGGATAGTGTCAAAAGGATTTTAGCCAAGCATGCATTCAGACTAGCAGGTATGTCACTTCAGGTGTTTCTACATGTCAAAGCTCAGCTAGTATTAGTATTTGAAGAGAGAAGCAAGTTGGTTTAGAAGCAGGACAGTAGAGAAACAGGAAAAGGTGGGTTCAGATTCCCAGCACAGCTGTTGTCTTCCTGCACACACACATATATATATGTGTATATATATCTGCAGAGATGATAACACTATAAAACAGATGTGGTAGTGCTACTCTCTCTCACTGGAACACTGTGAAGATGTGGTCTGGAAACCTTCAATCCTTAGAGACTGTCCCCCAAGTGCTCAGGAAAGTAGACCAAACCTTGCTGCACAGCAGACTTGTATAATATCTTCTTCACTTTCTATACAGCTAATCCCTTGCAGATCATTCCCATAAACTCTAAATTTAAAAAGGTATTTAACCTTGTGCAGCAATTAAAGTCATTGCTTTATCTTGCTACCATTTTAGTGGGCATTTGGTGGAGCAGGCAGGCCAGCCGAAGGGAACAGAATAACTCTCATTAAGAACAAAGATAAAAAGAGGGAAAACACTTGCTGGAAGCAGACTGCACATGCTCACACCAAAAATACGATCTTCTGCTTTTTCTTTTCTAACACTATGTACATTCCCCAGGATACCTATAACTGTATATGCAAAATGGAATGCAGTGCCATGTAGAGATACCTAAGCTAACCTCTAAGGAGCTAGAACACCTCCCATTTTAGCAGGGGCAGACTCGCACTGAAACAAATATTCAGGTGGGAGGTTCCCAGGCTAGCTCATTTAGAGCTAATTAAGGTTTCCTGTCTTGTGGCAACTTGTGCTAAGCCTGGGCAGTCATTTCTGTCCTGACCCCGGCAACCTACATGGCATTTGAGAGCCAAATCCTACCAGATGAGAATTTGAAAGAGTGACTAAAGTTTAGGCTTACTTTATTCTGTCTTTGTTCAGTTGTTTGCAGAATACCATAGTCATATGAGATGAGAACACTGGCTAAATTCATAATCGTTTTTATTAATGCTGAGGAAAAGAACATTCATTTTTACAAATAGCTCCCCACTATGCTACCTTCTCCATTGGTTCCTTTAGAGCAGCTGTATCCTGACATGCCTCAAACATAATCAATCAATCAATCAATCAGTCAATCAATATCAGCCTTCAAAATCTGCACACAGAATGTAGTGAAAGTACTAAGAAAACACAGAAACCCAATACTTGAGGCTCTCTGTGAATCTTAATTGTAACAAAAATTGAAAATCAAGAGCAGCACAGAATACAGTTTCTTTATAGTATGAGTTATCAAGAGTCATACATAATGTAAAAGAGTAACTGCTAACAGCAGGACTCCCAAGAACACTTTGACTTGTTTGTCTGGACGTGAAGAAGTCATCTAAAGTGGCCAGTGAGGAGATCTGCTCATGTTACAACCATGGCAGGGTGGTTCAGGGTAGGAGCTGGTGGAGCGCCTCAGTATCTCATCAGCACTGTGTTGGGTTTGCATGAGAATACTCTAGATGCTTCATAACAAGGGCTTCTTTAACCATTTAAGGAATCATCGAGAGGCTATAGGCTATAATAAATGGGTAAAATGGAATTATAAAGTAGAAAAAATATGTTAGCTATAAAGAAGATCATTCTGAAAGTGATTGTGAGAGGAAGTGACAGGGGGCAGAAGAAAATGGATTCATTTTGGAAATTTAAAATTAGCCTGGAGGAAAGGCTAGAAAAGGCTTTGACAGAGTCAGTTCCGAGAGGAATAGAAGATGGAGGGAATAATTTATAGGACACTTATGAGAATGAGTGAAACATAAAAGATTTGAGACGCATTATGCTGTCCACCTTCAGTTTCTCCAGTTGTGGGTCAGGTTGAGAGCACTGGCTGACTGATCACAATATTGTTATCTTTCCTTTTTCCCTACAGGCAAATCCCAGCGAACTCTACCTTGATCTGGGAAGTAAAATGCACCCCAAAACGACCAGGGTTACGAAAGTTGATTGCAAGCCTGAATTGTGATGCTTTGAGGCATGTCTATGGCGAGCTGAATGTCCAGATTCAGAAATCATGAACCAAGGTGCTGCCTTCATCTCTTATTTAGCTATATTTCAGAATATCACATTGCGGGGAGCAGGGGGGGGGGAAGGTAGAAATCTGCTTATTGCTATTTTGGTTAGCCTTGTGCTGAAAAAAATTTGATAAAGAAAACTAATTGGTAAGACTGGGGAGACCATGAAAAAGCACCTGGATAGTGAATGATTTAAAATTAGATACATGTAATTAAAAGCAATTCTAGGCCATATTATTCCTGTAGTGCACTTGTATTTATGGTCTTTTGCATTAGTGCTGCAAGGGAATCTGAAAAGCTCCATTCACCAAAGTAGTCTGAACTTTAGTTTTAATTAAACCCTGATATTTCACTGAAAAGGAAAAAAAAAAAAAGAACCCAGTGTTATAAATTCTTAGACTGAATTACACAATCCTACGGTAGATCATTCAGGCTGCAATAAAAACAGGTGTTTCTAGCTAAAGGGACTGCTTTATCCTACAATGTTATAATTTTCCAGTTCATGGAGAGCTTGCTTTGCTGGAAGCATCTCTAAGGATGTGTTATGTCCAGAATATTCCCAGCTCCTTGTTTCCTCTTTCTGCTTCCGTTTGCTTTTTCCCCTACTCTTTCATGTGTGCAGGCACCCACACATACTTATTCCTGTATTTCATGCCCTCATCCCACCCCATATGCCACAGATATGCTGTTCCTCTCCTTTGTTTGATGAAAATCCAGAGTTTTTCATGCCCCTGCTCAGAGTTCATCACACCAAACTTGCATTTTCTGGTCACATCTCGTGTATGATGTGTTCTCTCTTCATCCTTTTCTGCCTTTTCTTCTCTCCTGAACCGACCCCGTAGCCCTATTTCCCATGTATGTGTGTGTCGGGGGGGGGTTTGCTGCCCCAGAGCAGTCCAGGCTCTGCCAGCTGGTAAATGGGGCGAAAGAGAGAGGAGTGGAGGGAGCAGCCTGATGGTCTTCTCCTGCCAGCCCCACAAGCCTAGCAAATAACCTGCGCTGGAGCTGGGGGTGAGGTTAGATAAAACAATGCCCGAAAGTTTCCGGGAATCACGGCTAATGCAGAATAAAGTCCTGTTACTTGAGCAACCCCAGAAGTACACAGGGACAGAAGCTTGGCTGGAAAAGGAGTAAAAATGTATCCTGAGATTCAGAAACTCTGCAAGCTGGATATGCTTTCTGCCGTCCTCTCAGCGTATTCCTCTGTGAGGTGCAGTGGAGCCTCCCAGGGCATCGCTCCTTCCTTGAGGACCTGGCCCAGAAGCTGCTCTGAATCGATGGTTTCCAATTAGTCTTCCATGCAGGGTACTGCTCTGTCCTAAGCCACGGACCCCATTGCGCTAGGGCAGCAGGTGTGTGAGTGTGTTCATTTCTCATCTCCCCTGAATTCCTTCTCGGGATCTTTTTCCACAAGGCAAAGATGCACGTGCCACAGGCTGTGGCAATGCCTCTCCGCTGGCATGTCCCGTACTAACAGCACAGGTGAGCTCACTGAGCTTCCGAAGAAGTTAAAAGGAGCCTCGTGCTCGTTAAACACTGGGGCTTCATTGTACTGTGTATGGCCATGTAATTTTGTAGTCTCATTAGTGAGAAAACAAGGGAGATGACTTGCTTTCTGCTCCTCTTCTTGCCACACATCGCCTCCTGCAAAACCTGTGACCAGCTAGTAAAAATAAGCAAGGCCTGGGAGGGGAGAAATGCAGGCTGCTCTTTTGCTAAAGTATGTGGAACAAAGCAAAGATTCATACCACCTCATATGCTCAATGAGTACCCCTGGATCCAGGAACACCAGGCTTCTGGGGGTTTCACTTCAGGCATGGGCACACACTCATTTTGTACAGCTTATGTGACCACATTAGAAGCTCTGCAATGTCAAAGTCTCCTATATAAGTCCTCTGGGGTCCTCTGACTGAACAGTGTGTTGTAAATGCAAGGTGACAATCTCTGTTAAGTAATTAAGCAGTCCTACCAGAATCTACATCTTTTAATAAAATTATCCATTTTTTGCTCTTGCATATAAACCTGCTTTCCATTCCAGATTTTTTTATAACTACAGTGTCATAAGAATTTAAAATAAAGCATATCTGAATGCACTTGTGTCTCGTGTTCTGTATTTTGATCAATCACTTCTTCTACATAGTGGCACTATAGACACCACTTGCTGCACCTTAATTGCAAAAGTTAAAAAATTCACTTCTGAGCCATGCTAATGAAGGTACCTTTTTTTTTTTTTTTTTTTTTTTTTTGGGTGCTGAGGAGAAAAGCCTATCTTTATTTAAATGAACAAAAAAAACCCCAAACCCAGGCTCACTTTAACTATTTGTCTTTGTTTTTCCTTCTGTTTTTACAAGTGACTACCTAATACATTGGAAAAGGTGATAATTTCCAGAGCACATCACAGTGCCAGCAAAGAGAATCCCCAGATTCCCCTGGAAATTGCTTTAACATGTCAGAGCCCATTAAGTGGCCAGTATGCTCCTAATGAAACCTTACCTACATCCCACTTCTAAAGTGTGCTTCTCTCAGCTAAATATTTCAAGGCATTTTACTAAGTCGTTAAGCTGAATGATGTTCACCAGGAGACAGGAAGTATTTTTATTGATAGTTTATGGAGGGGTATATTGAAGTAAAGAGAAATGATGACTGGGAATAGAGGCCAGGGATGTCAACAGCCGTTGGCATCACCATCCCGCTCGCTCTGTACAGAGTTGCTGACAAAAAACTAAGGACAAAACAAGGATGGCCTGTAGGATTTCAGCCACTCATCACCCTGCGGATGGGCTGTTGCATGAATCATGGGTAAAATCCGACTGAAGAAGTAGTGAGTGACTGCTGTGATAGCACTATATGTATGCATAGGACATAATCCATCAATAATAAGGTCAGATGGGCAACCCCAGATCTGCAGGATCTTTGAACCTGAGAAGAGTTGGAGTTCAAACTCTTCAGCTGAGGGTCTCTTTTGAGTGAGGTGAACTTGTGTCCTCAACCCAACCATCACGTGTTGGTGATGGACTGGGGAGGAGAATGTCCAAAACCAAACCCCAGCCTCCACAGATGCCACACACCAGCAGCTCAGAGAAGCCAAGTACAAACAAAAGTGTGTGCGCTCCTGAAAGCACACCTCATTTGTTACCAACTTGTTACGTACAAGCTACAGAGCAGGTTGCTTCAATTCACATTAATTTGTCACATCCAAAATCTTGTTATGATCAGAACAAAAAAAGCCTTAGAGACAGACCTGGGAACAATATTAGTCTTTTTAAAAATAGTCTAATCAAAGAATTATTATTAGCTGAGATAATTAGGGTGGAATTATATTCTTCTATTTTTACTACAATGATAGTAACACTTATAGTCCAAATCATATCAGGTAAAACTGATACACACAAACTTTCTAGCATACTCCCTTTCTCTGCTGTTGTATGCACCACTGCACTGCCCCTCTGATGTCTTCAGTCTGGGGGGTGGCATGTGTAACAGCAAGGCGTCAGTGTCCCAGGTCCTCCACCAAGTAGAGTCTGATACTAGCAGGGAGAGTTTCTCTTTCTCTTTGCTGGGATAAGCACAACTGAAAATGTCTTCCTTCACACCTATGAACCACCAGAAGTCATTTTTACATGCTTACTAATACACTCCACATCTCGTTCTTTCTTCATTGGTTCACAGCTTCACAGTAGATCCAAATTTGCTATATGCGATGCATTTTACAAGTGTTGGGTACTTGTTGTTTGTTCTCCTTTGTTACATCTAAAATTTGTCTTACCTACCTGCTAATGTTGCACCCTTTGATGACCGCTAATTAACCACTGGTGAGTAACTTGTAGCCTGAGGCCTCCAACATCATCCTACACCTGTACTGCCAGGGCCCATGTTATCATCTCATGCTAATGAACCTTTATGCTGCATTTTATTTGGGGGTCATAGTCCATTCTACAGAGAATAACTACCTGCTATTGATATCTACGAGTTACAAAAAGACATATAACAGCAAACATTTCACCATGCAATTAGATAAAGCAAAGCAAAAGCTAAAACAAAGTCACTAGTAGACATGAAGTCATTAGATAATTGCTCCTACAGCTAAACAAAGCAGGGAAAAAGCTTGACAAGTCCTGATGCCTGTGCTGCTAGCTTATCACCAAGCTGTGACCTTTCACAAGCAATGGCAGCATCTTATTTGTGGAACAAAATCAGAGAATGTGACTGAGCATTGGCTTTTCTAGTGACTGTTACTACCAGTGATAATTGGTTTGAACTGAAACTAATCAATAAATGCTCTGCCAAATGGGTGACATACCTGGCCCCCTGCCCTTTTCTCCTGCTGGGGACTTAGTGGCTGCCCTTTCATCAGCATATTGCTTTTATGTTTGTCCTTGTTTTCCCTGAGGAGGAGGCGGCAGCAGAGGCTGCTGGTGCTAGCTTCAGAATTTGAGTGATGGTGCAATGGAGGAAGATGACCAGGTCAGAGGGGGTGGGAAAAGTGTCTGAGCTAGTTCAAACTAAAATTAATAGCCCCATTATGAAAGAGAAAGTCAAAGTATACTCTGAGCTTTGATGGAGGGAGAGGGATTGTCCTATATATTGGAGCTGGCATGACAGCTTGTGCTGAGTAGGGATGCGATAAGTACATTAGAGAAATTTATATTGGAGTAGCGCCTGTAATGGAAGACAGTGCCTGAGAGAAGCTAGGAGGTTTTGACATGCAGGTGAGAGGGATTTACTCAGTGCTTAAAGGCAAAGTTGAAAAAGCTGAGTTGAATATTGAAGAAAGACAGCAAGGACTGTTTTTTAAAGAGGGAAAACATGGCCAAAATGATGCAGAGGGAAGATTCATGGGGGGAAGAGAAAGCTGGAAGAGAGAAAGGCTCCCGAGGCTGTGCTGCCTAACACGGGGAAGCGACAGGAGAGACTGGCACTGGTGGCAGAAGGCAGACCTCCCGGCTGTCACCGGAGCTGGACGTGGGCTGGCAGCACGGGGATTCAACTCTTCCACAGGTAGGCCAGTAAGCCTATGCTGAGGGCCATGGCTAGGCTCAGGAGCAAGCTTTGCCCGCAAGGCTGGCAAATCACGGGGAAAGGAAAGTCAGAAGGTGGGTTGGGTGATGGAAACCTGGGCACTGCGAGGCAGTCAACAGTTGCAAACCAACTGCATGGCTGAGTGTGCACTACGAGGAGGTCTGGGCTGGGCTCAGCATTTTCTTTAAGTCACCTGCAGCCCAGCCCAAATGTGGTTGCGTTTATCTGGCCTCTGCACTATTAGTCTGGGAATAAAAAGGACCCCTCGTGGCTGCTCGCTCACCTCCTGCTCAAGTTTTGGCTAACACGCAGCTCGTGCTGGGCTCAGCGCCGTTAGGTCAAAGCTAGAGCAACACGTAGGCAGGACGCGATGGGCAGGCGGGGTAGGGGTCCTTATGGAGCGGCTCTCACCTGCAGATTGCTGCCTCCTGCAGCCATAATCCTTGCGTATCGATTGTTTGACAGTTTCTTCAGAATCCAGTAACTTATGGAGATGGTGTAGATCAAACTTCCAAGCTGGAAGTTATAAATACATCAGTGGATCCAAAAAGGTTTTGAAGCAGATCCGACAGCAGCCAGACTGCTGAGGCTTTTGCGCTTCCAGGTGTCGTAGAGGGAACACCCACAAGGTGACAGAGGAGAAAGAATGAGCATTCTCACTGTCGACTAGGTAATTATTTTGCTTATAACTGCACGAGTTGTGAGTTTTGAATTAGAGGACTTGTGAGTTAGAAACATCATGAATTAAGTGATGAATCAGTGAATTTTCATGTTAGGCTAGTCTGTACAAAGGGGATTTAGACCTTGTTTGAAGTGTTTGTTTTCTTTCCTAGTGTGTTCATGAAATGGTTTAATTTGCAGAGTACGTTGTCCTGTAAATTTGGGTGATCTGAATGCATCATGATAACCCTGATTGTGAGAAGTAGGAAATGCGACACCTGTAGTAGCAACAAGTGGCACTGCAGGTGCAGGTATTTTGCTTATGCTTACAGGGGCTTCCCTATTGGGCACAAATGCAATGTAGTCTCTCTGGTAGCTTTGGCTTTTTGTTTTGTGAGCTTTTGCAGCTTTGTTAGCTTTTAGCATCTACCACATGCTTGGGCAAGGAGTTCCCCAGTGTGCTACCAAAAGATACGAAGAAACATCTCACATTTACTTTGAACCTCATTCTCCTATTGACCTCCTTTGACACCAAGTATCTCTGGTACTGGAAGAATCAGGGAAAACTTCTTCCCTCTCCAACATGTGGTCTGTAATTTCATAGATTCCTGTACTGTATTTCCTCCAAATCACATCTTTTTCAGACATAGGAGTCCTACCTTAGTCACTTTGTGCATGGAAACTGTTCCACGCCTGTAATCAGTCTTGTTTCACTCCTCTGAACTTCTCCTAATGTTATGTCACTTTAAGTACCATCTAAAGCCAATACAGCCATTTTAAGCATCTGTATTTTGAAAGGGCGCCGCTAATGAGCGAGCGGCCTACCTGTGCAGGGACAATATGTTTCACTTGCGATCCGTGTTCATTAGGTTAAACCTGGACCCAACTGTGGCTGAAACAGATTCAAAACCTGCCCTGGTTACAAGCTCTGTACAGTTGAGGTTGAACATATTTTATTCTTTTGCGTGCATTGTTTCATGAAATCCCTCTCTCAACCACCAGTGTGACTGACCTTGAGAAGACCATGGATCATCTTTCTACAACAATTTACTGATAAGGAGTGGGACATTAATATTTGAAAACCAGCTGATTTTTTTCATCACTATGTAGATTCTTAGGGTTCTGAGGTGCTCTTAAATGTTATCTGCATTCTGCTCTTCTTCAAAGTAAATATGTCTCAGTATCACAGTGGTTATGTGGTGCCCTTCAGGTTGTTTTATCTGATTACAAAATTCAGAAATAGCCTGTCTGGAAATAGCCTGCAGAATAATAGAGAAATGCTGCTGTGAACTTCAGACAACTGAGCCAAGAACCTTACTCCAAGCCAAAAACCTCATGGAGTAAGGGGTAAGTCTAGTGAACTATGACTCAATTTTAGTATTCTTCAGCTACATTTGCATTAGTAAGTTTAGCAGGAGCAGATCTGTAGAGTGAAATGGCTGGTGTAGAGTACCCAATAGCTATACTGTCTTTTGGAGGGTTCATATTGAACTTGCCCCTCTCTGGTCTGAAGGGCTATGAGCACTTGCAGAGCCTTTAGTGCACTCTTCAATCTGCTCTCAGACAAAACTGAGCTGGAAAAACGCGTGCTCCAAGACCACTCTGATGTGAACCAAAGCACTGGAAGTTGTTGTTTCAAAAACTTGTTCCTGGTCCGGAGATGTGAGGGATGGTCAAGAGCTCAGCGTCTGTGACAGCTGCGTGGCAAAGATCTGCCCGGGCAATGCGATCTGAGAGCATTGAAGCATTCGGTATTTCCCTTTGTAGACGTACTGGTACAAAAGCATTCACACCACTACTGCTCGCTCCTATAGAAGGCACAAATAGACTGTACTCTGTAAGCAACAGTCAAAATGTATCTCTCAATAGTCCAACTTTTAAGGAAAAAAAATCTCTGGTCTCCCACAGGTCTGGTTTCTTACCAGCAGGAATTCCTGGTGCCCTCTACAGAGCGGCACGCTCTGATCCAGTTTGATCACTGAAAGTATCTTTACACTAATCTAGCTGTATCTGTGCTTGTGATTGTACAAGATGCATGTTTGGGGGACTTGTTTCCTTTTAATTAAATGCAGTATACATTATTAGTGATGTACACTGGCTCCAAATCTCCTTTGCAGCTGTGAAAGTTTACCCCGCTGTTTGCATAAAAGTTTGTTGGGTTTGTTGTCCTTTATAAAGCAAACAACTTGAGCTAATTTAGGGACTGTTATAAAGATGATGTTCCAAAGGCTCTGCTGCCTAAACAGTTTAGTTTATAGGAAGATATTTTCCTGCACTAAGATAAGCTTTGCAGAGGGCCATTATAAACCCCACTGCAACATGCTAGTGAATTATTTTCTACCTTTCAACTGGTTAAGTAAGGTAGCCACTGTTTTTGCATTATAAAACAATACTTTCTGCTCCAATCAGCTAGCTCTGGAAGAACTTTTAACTAATAAAACCTATTCCCAAAGCTCTGTTGGCCTCATCAGCATTACTGGTGCCCAAGAAAAAAATGCCTCTGTGTTCAGAGACACTTAGCATTGGGGAAGTGTCATCATCAAGCTGCAAATTAACTTGCATCCAACTGTGGTTACAACTGAAGGTGTGAGGTTAGGCAAATGGGAAAAGCCCTCATTTTGAGAAAAAAGGGGGGGGGGGATAAAAGCAGACTTCAGACTGTGGGGGGTCAGGAATATAAGAAAGTAAAATAAATATTAAGTGTCTTATTGCTGTCTTTCTAGTGAAGCTGTGTAACGTCAGGATGTTCTTGTAAGACATCAGTTTTTCTGGGAAACAGCATTTAGTTTGTTCAGCCTTTTGTTAGCTGGACTTCTAAAAACCCACCGAGCTAACGGACCAGGTGAAGACACTGCATTCATCTTTGCAGTCCTTTGACTTTTTACTAGTGCAGACAAAGATACCAGCTGCTGCTTTCTCCATCATCAAGTTTTCCACAGCTCCCTCCATCCCTAGCTTGTCTCTTCAGTGTGGCCCTGAGGCCCCCCACCCTATGCCGTGTTTGCCCTGGAGCACGGTGGGCTGGGGGTGTCCTGGGTGCTAGTGCACCCACCTACGCTTCCTCACGGGTTTTACAGCTATTCTTAGAGAAGCATACCTCAATGCTTCATAGAAGAAGGAGATCCTTCTCGCTGCCTTTTTGCCAGTAATCAATTTCTGACTGTCACCATATGCTAACCTATAGTCCCAACCAGATCCCTCCATGACCAGCCAATGTTTAAAGTCCCAAGCAAATAGTTTGTGTTGTAGGCTAGTTGTTGACATGTATGTTTCTTATATTTGGCAGTTTGGCTGTTACACCCTATCGGGCACAGTGCTGAAAATCCCTGCATGTAATTTTTAAGTATTATACATAGATTGCCAGAGAGCCAATACAACAGCTAGGGACAATAATGAGGGAGAGGGGCAGAAGAGGCTGTATCTAGAACAACATAGATATGCCAGCAGGCAAACTGGTTATGCAGTTTTCTTTCTGAAGCCTGTAATTCTTGTCATCAAGTGGATCTTGGTTCCTTTACATCACTGCTCAAACAAACAGTGGTTGAATACCTCTCTCCCTGGAGCAAGAAAGGGACTTTGTGGCTCACATCCCTTCTTGTGTAGCAAGAACATTTCTGTTGCCTTCTGCTCCGTTCAGTCGATCCTGTCTTCAAAATGCTGTAATAAGTGCTTTATACAGATGACACTATGGGTTTTGACTAGGAATGATAAGAGACTGTGTCTTTCCCTCCAGTCTTCTGAAAATGCCTGGGAAGTTATCTACCCTGGCACTATCATTCTTCTCCTTGCTCAGAGCTGGAGCTCCCCTCTAAGGAGAGGTACTAGGCAGCTGCCAGGACAAAAGCTCTGATATCAAGGAATTTATTGGATTCATATTTCTGGAGGTCAGTGTGGGCATTAGCTTCAATGGCTCTGCAGTCAGTGGAGCTGCCCAGATTCCTCTACAGAGATATTTTCCTCTCCTGGGAAGGGCTGGGTTAGATTCATTGCACCCAGAAGTCAGCTATGCTTTGGGAAGTCCCAAATCGTTGCACGGCTGGCAACTTGGATGCCTGTTTGGGACAGATGCAGAAATCCTGTTTCAGAAGGTACAACTTCTGGCTATCCTAAATTAGACACAAATCTTTTAAGAACAGTTTTCTCTAACTTGTACGGGGACAAATTGTATTAAGGTGAATGCTGTTTCATTTTATTTCTTGTTTCTCATACTTTGTGACGAACCAATGTCATAACAGCGACAATATCGTAGCAGAGTAACAAAACACATGGTATGGGCTTGCTTTGCTTTCAAGCAGATCAGCTGCAAGCTCTTGGCCAGATACCATTACCAATAGCTTGAGCATTTTAGTGTGTTAGAGCAGTGTGAATTTGTTCTATCACGTCTCCTGTACAGAACACAGAATGGACACTACCCAGCCTCTAATCAAATACTGCCAAGAGGCCGCTTTGGCTGTTGGAGCAAGTGCTGCACTATACAATTAATGAGAAGCACACACAGCAGTACCTATGGTATCACATGTTAGTAGACTAATCTGGATTGAAAAGAAAGTGGGGTTTATTTTTCTTCATATGTCTATGTGAATGCCTTTCCTTGACAACAATAATTTTACATAGCTTTTTCTTTAGCTACTTTTCATAATTCTAAGAAGGTCTGTGTTTGGGAACTCCTGTAACATATTGCATCATTTCTGCTTCTGATTTTTTTTTCTGGGTTTTCTGCTTCTGAACTGGTTTTGCCACTGTGTCAAAGAAACTGTTGAGAGCCCAGCTTGTACCTGCCGATCAGGATGGCATGGTGCGCTTTACTCAGTGGGTTGATTTGTCAAATAAGGTGCTGTTTGATCATAGCAACTTAGAGCAGTGGTGGACAAGATGGGAAAGGGACACATCTTGCAGTGCCAGAGGAGGGCTGGGTACAAGGTGGCACCCCTCCTTCCCAGATCACCCAAAAGCCTTCTGTCCTCTCCACTGCCTCAGAGGTACTTCACATGAGCTTAGTGCCAGAACTGAAAGGCCTTGAAAAAGGTGATATTTGAAGAGGCTTTCAGCCACTACAATTTGTTCAGCCTATAGGTCTGTTTTGCACAAAACACGTTCCTACAAATTGGTGCTTAGGAAGAAACCATGGACTAAAATAATAGTGCGGGCGGACCACATTCTGCCTGCTCAGCTGCAGGCTAAAGCTGCAGCCTTTCCAAGATTTTAGCAGCTGCATTCCCCCTGATGCTGTCTGTTCTGGCAGCTCTGACCTGGCAGGTCCAAGCATGTAAAGACAAACTGGGGCATTTGCCCCTTCTAGGGACTTACCTTACCCTACTCTTGTTGGGTCTGCGTAGGAGACATTAACAGGTCACAAAGTCAAGTGCTCAGAAACAGGAGTGCGTGACTGATACGAAGTCAGCCCTTTAGAAGGGCAGTCATCACCCTTGTTTATACCAATTACACGCTTTTTCCCACAGGAATAGTCCCTCCCTTGGCCAGGATGGATGATGTGGTGGGGCAGGAAGGAGGACTGTGAGGTGAGTGCAACCCCTGCTTGCTGGATCCCGGTCTCATCTCCTGCAGGAGCGGGGGAAAATGTAGCGGATAAGGGAAGGGATTAGCAGAAGAACAAGATGAGGGTCTTGACTGTTTAGGCTCAGTGGCACTGCACTTCTCTGGTGGTGGGCTGGTGAGTCCATCTGGGATGAGTGATTAGGTGTTTGCAGCTCTGGATGATTGATTGCTGGCACAGGGCTCCTGTGTGCAGAGGCAGCACGCTCATTGCTGCGGGAGAAGTTAATGCAGGTCACACGCTAAATCCATAAAATGCGGCAGGAAGTCTAACTCCTCTCAAAAATCAGCTCTTAATTGAGTATCCCAATTTTCCAGGTAACTTTTGGCCTCTCGCCGCTCTGCATTAGGGGCTTATCAGGAAAATGCAGTCATGGTGTACAACAGAAAGCCCGTGAAGAAAGAGTAACTCTGCTTTCTAAGCAGGGCTTGAATAGCCAGTGGGGAGGAAAAGCAGGGCAAGCTGGGGCTTGTGGTGCTCCTTGACCTTTTCCCCCAGCCCTTGCTGAGGCTCCTTCTCTCCTTCCTTGGCCTTACTGAATTTAGGGCAGAAACTTCAGACACGTTGTAGTGCCCACAAAAAAAAAAACAAAAGGAGGGGGTGTCATAGAGCTGAAGAGCAGAGAGCAAAACTCCTGGCCAAGGTGCAGGGTATCCGTGGACATCGTACTGGTGGTGGTGGGATCCCATCTTTCAGCCCTGAACATATGTGGTGATACGTGCTTGGGGTAGGCTGTCGTACTAGCGCTTGAGAGTGGGGGTATCCCATGCTGTGTTTGGTAGGACAATAGTGGGTGAAACGATGGGCCACTGCAATAACTAACTTTACAAGGACTTCACTGTCCAGTTCTTATATTGTTTTGTTTTAATGATTTCTTATACTAATTGATGTTACCGATCCAGACGGATGAACACTTTTATCTGCCAGTAGGATCAGGGCTTTCAGGCAAATCCTGGCCTGGTGAGCTTTCCTGGGGAAAGTCACCACCATCAAGGTTGCTGGACTTGCACAGTCTGGATGAGCATGTGTGACACTGTCCACAGGCTGTCAGTCCTTCAGCCCCACAGTGAGCCTACCAGCTTGGGGCTTTGGTGCAACACAAACTCAAGGTGATGGAGTTGAAGCCTGGACTTAATGGTTGATGTGGCTGGGAGATAACTGAGATTAGTCTGGCAAGTACCTGTAGCAGCAGAGATCAGAAATCCATTCCCCTCCCCTTTGCTTGGCCATGAAGGCCCATCACAGTGATTAGTGAGGGAAGAGAGAGATATTTGACTTTGTGCTTCCCTCTCTGTCCCTTGAAAATAAATAAGAAACACGTGAAAACACCAAATAATTAAAAGACAACTGTTTTTTCCTCTTTCTTTTTTATTTCTTGTGCTTCGTGAATTCTGAGGTATATTGTTGATGTCTGGCTGGGTTACAGTAGATCCATTCACTATTGCAATCCACCCTGATAGGCTCCTGGTAAAGGGAGCAATGAAGTCATGGGGCAATGAAGCCAGCTCCAGGAGCAGAACTAATCTTCCTAGTGCACACCAGAAAAGATAAAGAATAACACAAGAGCTGGTAAAACAAGTTCTTCAGAAGTCTGACTGTTGCTTCTCTTCTCACATGTATTGACTTTAGGGGATTTCCAAAAGTTAACAGCAAAATCAAGGGGAAAATCAATAATGGGAATAAAATCAGAGAACCTGAACAGGGACTATAGCTTCATACAATGGGAAAGAACTGAACCGGCTGCTGAAGCCAGAGAAAGGGGGAAATATTTCTGCTAATCATTTGCCAAGGGAGGCAATGAGGCCAACCAGACAGAGCTGGAAGGTACGTCAGGATAAATTAGCTCTGCAGCTTATTTTTGGGCATCCTTTTGCAAGTCAGTTCTCTGTTTTGTGTCCTGGTTTTGCAGCTGGGAAAGGGTCATACTGCTTGCAAGCATTGCCTGGAGCCAAGGACCAATGCTGAGCCACAGACTCTAGAAAGAGATCCTCAGAACAACCACTGCTGGTTTTTATTACAAAAACTTCACACTTCCAGGGAAATAAAAAAATGAGGAGAAATAATAAGAATAAACAAATTTTCAATGCATAGGCTAATTCTTACTTGCCTCAAATAAAAAACTGTGTGATGGTCAGAAGGTTGGGGGTTTTTTCACAGAGACTTACATGGGCTGTGGATTTTAAAAAGTCTTAGAAACATGGTATTTTTACACGAGACTATTATAAATCCTGTATATAATGTAGAAGTAGGTAGAGGAGTTAAAGTTGTCCTATCTCCAGAAACAAATGCCCCAGATGGTTGCTTTTGGTGAGGGCTGATTTGCAGGGCTGTTTTTTCAAGGTATTAAGTAAAAAGTGCTCATCTCCCACTGACTTCAGTGAAAGCACATGGCCCCTCTCAGGAAGAGATGTGTCTTACCAGAATGCATACAAGAACATTGATAATGTGCCAGCTTTTAAAAGAATCAATATTAACTATGTTTTGTTGTGTTGTAAAGACAGGTAAAATTGATACCAAAAGCAGCTGTTTTGTCAGAGTTGGACTAGCTTACATCAGGTCTTGGTTTGGCTTTGTGCTCTTTATTGACTAAGAGGTAGTATTTGATGGCAACAGAGATCTACTTTTAATTAGCCCAGGTTAGATGCTTGTATCCTGAGTCTTTGATAAATCTAATGTGGTACTAGTGCAAACACTGAACTCAACGCTGCTGTGTCATCTTTGACTCAGAAATTTCTCTTGAGAAGTGTCTCAATTGAGCGTTGCTGTGTGACAAGCACGGTGAAACAACATCTCCATACTCCAGCCAGGTTTTCTTTTTTCATCAGAGACCAAAAATTTTACTACTGTGTTAGACTTGGAAACGCTTTTCACCTGTTTCCTCTCTCAACACGTTTGCAAGTTCATCTTAAGTGTATCACTACACTGGAGGCTGGTCCAGAGTGGCTCAGAGTGATATGGAGCAACACAACGATACAATTTTTTTGGCACCCTAGAAGAACACCCAGTGATGTTTTGATGCCTTTCATTCAAAATTAACCACAGCTATATCTCCATAAAAGCTTGTTTCATTCTATTGCTACAGCCTTGATGGTTTTCTACTGCTTTTGAGTCAGTGGCTTCAGTTGACATTGATTCTAAAGCATTATCAATTGCTTTCCCTTTAAACTGACCTACTGATTTTTTAACACACATTTTATTAACACATATATAGACTGTTGACATGAAAATGAACCAACTTTGTGGTAAAGTACATTATATATCCTGTAGCTTAAATGATAGCCTGGTCCCCTGGAGGTTTGACAGGAAGGTTTGTAATACCTTTGAGCTCTGAGCCTGGCTCTGTTTGACACGGTAGCCTTGAGTACGTTACTGAGTTCGCAAACAACTCAGAAATCAGGGACTGAGATGTGAAGGCAAGAGCACCAGAAGCCCAGGGGTCAATGCTTCTCACCTGCCATCTGTCTATTGCCAAAACTGCTCCCCTGCATTTGTTTTATCCTAGGCAGTCTTTCAAGTCATTCCGGTTAAATGTTTGGACACCATCTACCAAAATGCTCTCAAGGTGTCCACACACACGAATTATACACGCATACGTGCACGCTCATCTTCAGGCACCTCTGAAGCACTCAGATGTCCAATGGTGTTGAACCCTGGTCCTTTAGGATGTCACAAGTTGGTAAAAAAGCAACTTACATTTTTTTATGTCTCTTCATAAACATGTAAAGGGCTATTCAGGAGCTGCTGCTAAGAAATAATCTAATTTAACACATGGCAATAATCAGGCTAGGTGCTCATAGAAACAATTCCAGGATCTGACCACCTACTGCAGGGTTAAATTTATTCTGTTGACTCCAGTCTATACCATGGGCTTTGCTGATCATTATTCCTCTTTCTCTGCAGTGCAGTTGTCACAGACGTCCCTGTCCAATCTCTCCATGTGGCCCCAGGGGTACACTTAAATACCCCTTGCATGAGAATTATCATCTGGGATGGAGCCCTTTGGGTTTGGTGCTCATTTGCTGGATTCCCTGTGCTAGTGAATGTAATACACAGAATGCTTGCCTGTGTCTCAAAGACTTGCTTACATCTTAAAAATAACTTTTTAGAAAACAATTCTCCTTTACCTCCTCCCCTAAGCCAGACAATTCACTCATGTCCTGAGTTATAGATATCGCTTTTCCTCATGCTTTCCTAATAATGGCAATGGTATTTTTCTGGGAAAAGCTCCTTGTTTATTAGCCATTCCTCTTTTCCTGCAGCTTATTTCCTCATTGGGATCATAATTCTCCGCAATATCTTCATTGATTTCTTCTGGAAATGTTAATAAAACTTAGTTCTTTATACATAGTGATCTGTAAACATAAACTGTCAGGATTTTTGAAAGTTCAAACTGAGATGCTGCAAGAAAGCTTGTTTTTCCAGAGAATGTTCCTCTGCCTTCTGAAAATAAGTTTTGCCCCTCTAAAGTGGTTTGGGTTGGATGCCCATAATGAAGTTACCAAGAAAATGGATGCCTGCTACCAAGTAACTACCACTCACTGGCCTATGGGCCTGAGCGTGGAGCTTCGTGTCCAACTCAGCATGGTGGAAATATCCACAGCAGTCCCGACCAAGGCTGTGCCCCTGGTCTCTTCCACTGCTGGCATGATTGCTGCATGAGTCTTTGCAAAGCTACCACCCCAACCTGCTCCCCCCCCGCCCCACACACACCTTCTCATCCTCCCATACAAAGCCTTTAACACGTAACTTTCAGCTGGTGAACCTGCCAGCAAGGTTCCCAAACAGATGGCAAGTCTCACGCATGAGAAAAATTTCTATTTCTAGCCCCATTTTGCAGAACACAAGAGTTCTGGAAGAGGTTTGCTCATGGCCTCACCATGAAATTACAGAGCTGCGATGAGCAGCCGGGTGCTCGGACCTCTGGAGCACCTTCCTCCAGCCTCAAGGCCAGGGTGGGACCTGCCTTCTTCCCAAGACCTCTGCTGCTCTTTCAACCACTGCTAGCCAGCCACCCCAGGAGTCCAGGGCTTTGGGCAAGCCAGTGGTCACGCCTTAAAAAATTGAGCGGCCACAGGCCATGAGAGATGAATTTTCAGGCTGTGTCTGACCTTCAGCCCTGGGTTTCATATCCCTGCATTAGACTACAAACATGCAGCATAAAGGAATAAAGAGTGACCAGAGAGTACAACCGAGTATATGCTGTCTGAAGTGGAGAGCTGGGATCTCCTCAGATTTTCAGGCTTTACTTTTGTTTTAATCTGGCTCTCTGACACATAAAGAAGGTCTTGCTGTCAGGAGCAGTGGTCTCCTTCCCTCTTGGAAAGGGAAAGGCTGTGGGCACTGCACAGCAGAGTGACAGCTTCATGCTGTCTCCATTGCCTGGAAGGTTGTTTTGTGTGGAGATGGTCAACTTTGACAGCCAGGCTGGAAACCACTGAGAGCAGGTCTTTGGTCCAAGGTATCACTGAGACCCTCAACAGAAAGGTAGATGTCCTTGGCCTCCCAGTATAGCCTGAGTGGGGTGAGAGAAAGCAAAATGCCGTACCAGAGCTGGGAGAGGCTGTCCTACAGACCAACTGAGACATCTTCCATTTCTTCAGGCAGAGAACACGGCAACGTAGATCTGGAAAGGAGGATGGATTTAGAGTTGCAGGTGCAAGAAGCTGCTGGGAGAGCCTAGAACTGAGCTGTTAAAGATCTCTTGGGTAAGCAAGACACACGCACTGTTGATGGCTTTGTCCACCACAGGTGAATGGGTCTACTGGTTGGACAGTCTGAGCGTGGGAACTGTTCCCTTGCATGTAAAGCAACACACCTGTACCACGGTGGTTTTGAAGCAGGTGTCTTGTGGGAGTGGATCCTTCACAAGTGAGTTTTTCCTAGGCTGTTTTAATAAATCAAGAAAGAAAGCATATTCTGACCAGCAATTCCTTGTTATTATTTCAGCTAACTGCGAACTCTGCTACTATTTTGGCTCAACCACCTGCTCACAAATCTTAGTTTGTTGCTAAGTGTCAAAATACCCTAAATCAGAACTGGTGTCTCAGCTAGCAACCAAGCAGCAGTAACACTAATGAGTCTGCAACACGATTTACATACAAGATCTCAGTGCCTGCTACTATAAGAAGAGCAACTATAGAGACTAGTAGGTCTGCATGAGCATAGACATAAAAATCTATCACGATTCTGGTCACTTTTTTTAAAAAATACATATTCAGGGGATTTAGAACATTTTAGCATCATATATCCCCTGCTGAATTACTGAAACTTTATATTCATGCTATGTAGGAAGTCCTAACTCAAGTCACTATGTTTCAGGCATATTACAGAAATAGTTTTTGGACTTTGTAGGGCTTTTTGTTTTTCTGTTTTTGACTAGAAATTAGTATTTTGACACAGGATAAAGCAAAGGTACAGGTAATTTTGAAGTATTTTGTCTCTAGAAGTGTTACGGTCAGCAGGTCAGCATTTGGATATCAGGATGTTTGGATTACGGCAGCAGGCTACTTTGCTCCCACTTGGTTTGCTCTGCTTGGCTCTGGGTATGCTCTAGTCAGCAGCGATTGGTTGCGAAGCTCATTAACGTTGCTGGAAAACGTTCATGTGTGCAAGGGGATGAGGCTCCAAACATCTGAACACTCATCAGCAGTGACTCAGAGACCAGAAGACATTAACTCATAACAATGCAAACCATGAGGCTGATGCTCCCAAACGCAGTTTGAAGCCTGGGGTGGCTGGGGGATTCATTACATGAACTAGCTGCGGTGGGCCAGCACTGCTGAGAGTTGAGGAGTGGGACCGGCAGGGTGCATGGGGCACCTGCAGACTCTCACCTGGGGTTCCTCTCCCTGGTGACACTTGATAACGCTCACAGGAAATGCTGGCATTCCGTTTTGACCTTCGCTATTTGAAAGCACAGAGGGAGAACCAGGGAAAAAAAATGGATAATAATCTCTTTCCCTTTCTTTTCCTTTTCAAGCCAACAGGCCTGACCCAGCAGGCTGCCAAACAGTACAAGCCTGCTTTTCCTCTTCTCTCTCTGCCCCAGTGGGAACCATCAATACCTCAAACTGTGCCGTGGTGGGAGCCCTGTCTGGTAAGTGAGCTGCTCAGCAGCTGGGAAGTTGCAGGTATTCGCAACCAATGGGCCTGATTCAGAGAGGCTGGCAGAGCTGCCGGAGACTGGCAGGATCGCGGCAGAAGGGGCAGAGGGTCTCAATCTAGGAAGGAGGGATGACAGATCAGAGCAGGGAAGAATAATTTGCAGCACCCAGAATCGGCTTGCTGGTACTCTAGCAGAGGAAAAGCCACATCTCATAGGGACACTTGATGCTTCAGTGCTAAAACGACATCTGGTTCTGGTTCAGCAAAGCATGAGAGCACTTGATGATGTCTACAAATAAAGTAATCGGATGCATGCTAACAGGGTGAAGCATGTTCATCATGCCAGGTGTATATTGAAGAAACAAGGCCTCCTAGGAGGAAAACTTGACACCTGCAATAATAATTCTGCTATTTCCCTGCTGGATGGGAAAAGAAAGGAAAGGAAGAAAGGAAAGGGAGAAAAGAAGGAAGGAAGGAAAAGAGAGAAGGAAGTAAATCCTGTGGGATGGAAAAGCAGTTTCAAGAACTGGAAACAGTGTGACTTTCATCTGAGAATGGCTTTTGATCTCCCAGTCTGAGATCATTTCCCATGAAGGAATCAAAAGAAGGCAAACACATTGTTTAAATCCATTAGAAGTGGTGGAAGTAAGTCACACATCAGTATTGCACTTACCCTCTGCACAGAGGAAAGGGGAATGCATAGCCAGGCAATTAAAGCCTAAGTGCAGTTTGTCTTCAAGTTTAGGCAAGCAAAAAAGCCCAAAGAGTTGTTGTGGTTTAACCCCAGCCAGCAACTAAGCACCATGCAGCTGCTTGCTCACTCCTCCCCTCCTCCCGGTGGGATGGGGAGGAGAATCAGAAAAAAAGTAAAACTCATGGGTTGAGATAAGAACACTTTAATAATTAAAATATTATAATAATAATAATGATAATGATGATGACAAAAAGAGAGAGATGCACAATGCAATTGCTCACTACTCATTGACCGATGCCCAGCCAGTCCCTGAGCAGTGATCTGTCCCTCCTGGCCAACTCCTCCCAGTTTATATACTGAGCATGATGTCACATCGTATGGAATATCCCTCTGGCTAGTTTGAGTCAGCTGTCCTGGCTGTGTCCCCTCCCAGCTTCTTGTGCACCTGCTTTCAGTCAAAGTATGGGAAACTGAAAAATCCTTGACTTAGGATAAGCACTATTTAGCAACAACTGAAACATTAGTGTGTTATCAACATTAGTTTCATACTAAATCCAAAATACAGTACTGTACCAGCTACTAGGAAGAAAATTAACTCTGTCCCAGACGAAACCAGGACAATTAAAAACCACACAAATCATAGAGCTCTGGAGGAGGAAAACAAGGAAGGAGAGCAATATAGAGTCACTCTCCTAGGAAAGCTCCTCCCTTGCATAGGGAGCCCAGAAGGTTTAGCTCCTCTAAGCAGTACTGATCAACATAAGGAGATACTCAAAGAGAAATCCTGTTCCCACTGAAGTCAACTTCACTGCTGCTTTGGACTTCAATGATGCCACAACTTCATGTGTTCCATTGTAAAAGAAGTGCATGAAAATTCAACGTATAAATCCTACCACAAAAGAATGGGCTGAGAGTATGGAGTGCCTACTCCTCATCCCTTTCTAAAACTGGACACTCCGCACTGCAGAAACACAGATAAGTACATTTTTGGCATGGTGCTCAGAAAGATAGCTTCAGATATAGCCATCAGTGAAATAAAGACTATTAATAATGTCAACTCTCTCATCCATAAAAAGCCTTACTGTAAGAACAGGAAGCTAAATAAAATACATCTACTACCTCCTTTCTCCAGCACCACATGATGTACAGTACAAACGTATTTAAAACAGCTATAATTGGATATAGTGTAGCTTGAAAAAGTCCTGAAAGGGCACATTTACAATAATCAATGCAATAATGTGGGATAAGACCTTGTATTATAACTAGACCTGCACCTTGATTCAAAGGATTTTCTCTCTAAAGCAGAGCCCTGAAATCCACATTGGTTTGCTTTCTGAAGCTATGGCTGATAAGCATGTGAAGCAGCAGTCCCTCCATCACTGCTCCATTTCAGATGTTGAAGTCTGGCCCCCGTCAGACCCACATGCAGCCTCAGGTGTTCTGGCGAGGAGCTGGAGAATGTGCATGGACTTCCTCAACAGAGCACTGTTCATTCATAACAAAGTCATCTGTACTACCCACATCCATTAGATAGAGTTTGTAACACCAGGCAGAAAAGAAACTGTCTAAAATTTTCATGAACTGAGATATTGGTCCTTGAGACATGAATGGAAAGAGAATCAGAAATGTGCTTGTGATGATGAGTCATGGGTTTAAAGGGATGCTGCCAGGTAAATATTTCTTTTCAGCCTTCCTCATTCTAGTACCGGCACAGCAGCTTGTCTTGCTACCCCAGTGAAAATCTGCAGGGCTAGATCCTTGCCTGGCAAGTGCCAGCTGAGCCCCCCAACCCACGGTTCCCTGTTTCACTGTTTTAAACAGACAGGAGAGCCTCCCCGTTGCTCTCGGTCGGGCCTTGGTCCAGCCGTATTGGTCAGCCATGGGGAGTCACCAGTCACCCGCACAGGACAGTCTTCAGGCTCTGCGGGAGTGAGGGAGGTGAGGCATTCGCTGGCACAAAGCCTAGACGGTCACACCAGGATCGAGACCACAGCATTGCCTTTAATGAAGAGGATACTTCACCACCAGTCGAGTGGTGCTCAGCTGATCTGGCTGGGCACACCACACACCTTGTTCCAGTGGTGGCAGAAGGGCACCCATCCACCAGCTGCCCAAAGACTGGAGAACACGGAGGCATCATGGCCCATGAAGGGTCCATTTTAAGGAGGGACTTCTACACCGAAGCATGGGTTGGCCCTGCAAGCACTCCTTTCATGGCATGAGCTTGTAGCAAAGCAAGGAATGCTTCAACAACGGTCCAAGAGAACAAATGACATGTAAAGCTACCTAGGTTTCTGGAAGTATCTGTATTAATTCATATGCAGAAATTCATGCAATTGTCTCATCAGCTACCCACCAGTGATGGAGGCTGTATGAAGGAGCCAAACTGCCCAGTTTCCTGCTCATCCTTGCGCTGGAGTATCTACATGAAGAGGACCAAACCTACGTTTGGAAGTGTCGGCTGGCGAGCGAGATCTTTGGATGTCCCAGTCAGTCATCAGTAAGAACTTTCTAAAGGTAAGGTAGTGTGTGATCCCTAACCTTGGCGCAATGAGAGTGCCAACAAGAAGGCTGCAGCTAATATTTCCTTTGTAGCCTGCAACTGCCAGAGGGACCTTCCTCCCACAACAAGTGCAGAGATCTTTAGAAATATCTCACCCCTCCCCTCATCACGGCATCCATGAAGGCCTTGATAACAAAGAATTTTCTTTATTTTGGAGTTCTGTGATAATTCAAGGGAAGAGATTTTGTCATACCCTTTGCATGAGTCACAGTACCACTGTATTCTCCAAAACATTGTGCATAGCTGTGTGAATGTCCAGCTATGTCCAGTTCAACAAATGACCTGTTGAACAACATAATGTGTTGGGCACCACCAACGCTGTGTAGCATAAAGGCCTATTCTTTGAGTGTCATTAGACCATGGCATGATCAAGGGACCCTGAGGCATTATACAGGAGTCAGGCTGTGGCTGACAGGGGGACATGAGATTTACAAGGCTGCTCCTTGAGGTAATCTCTGAAGACTCTGCTACAACTTGCAGCTGTCTCCAGATGATGCGCAGAAGATGGTAGAAAGTAGACAAGCACATTAACTAGGACTGCTGAGCAGGCCTTCAAATCTGGGAGGTATGTGAGGCAAGAATTTATATTCTGTTAACCTGGTGCTGGGCTAGTCTCTCCCCTCACCACATTCAGCCTTGACCAGGCCAAAAGCTTAGTTGTGACTTGATTATACTAGCTTGAGGTAGAAGGTCAGATCACATTTGATTATATCTGGATGATTCAAGCAGATCCTGTCCCCCTTGGCATGGACCTTTTCGTGGCAGTGAAACACATCCAGATCATGGCAAACTGTCAGGCATGTCCTCCAGGATGGGTACCATGGAGCCTTTTTTAAGGGAGTGTGAGGGAGGTGAGGGCAGCTGGTCCTCACACCGCGGAGCTACTCCTCCTGTTTCAATGAAGAGTCTGAAAAAGCATTAACAGCCACAACTTGCGGCTTGACCAGCCAGTGCATGGCTTTGCAGATCTCTGCAAAGTTCACCTGCACCTGGATCCAGAAAAGGACATGAATACATATACTTACTTCCCAAGGTGGAAACCACAAGAACCTCTGAAGGCAACCTTTCACATCCAGACACCAGTGGGCCGCTGTTAGGATGCATGATCCTGCAGATGCAAAGTGCTCATTACTGAACATCGGGATGGTGTAGCAGGTGATAACAAAGGTCTAGGTGCCCCCACATCCTATCTCCAGCAGTGACCCACAGATACCTAAGGAATGCGTGTGGCCAGGGCAAATGTATATATTTTCTACTGACACCTCCCCAGGATTCAACTATTTTTTGCTCATGGCCTTTCTGAGCTGGAGGTTTCTACGTATATTTAGTAACCTCCAATAGTTATTAAATGGTTACCTTGATCTTTCACGAACTCATGTAAACCATAAGGAGCTTCAGCTTCCTTTGACAAAGAGTCCCCCAGGTCTAGTCACTGCTGCATGAAGAACTGCCCCTGCTTGTTTTGACCCTGGTTCCCACCTGCTTCACTGGTGCCCCCCGACATCTCTCGGGTGGAATCTGCATGCCGCATGCCCAAAGCTGTCAAGGCACGGTGGGTATCAGCCACCTAATGCCAAGCAGACACCATCCACATCCTGCACGTGAATGCTGCGGTAGCAGTGGGCACGCTGAGGGGCAGCATCCAGGCCTGGTACTATAGGGAGGTTCCCAGAGGTGGTGTGGCACAGGGCAGGGGCCTCCTCAGCACGTGTATCTCGTGATGTGCAGCGTGGATGCACTTGGGGCAGGCAGCTCCTGAGGGGTGAGGACACGGGCAGAGTGGTGTCAGTGGGCAGCCCTGTGTAGAGCAGTGCTGAGACGGTTACGTTGACCCCCGTAGTCATTTAGTTCACTGTTCCCTGCCTGCCAACAACCGTGCATTCTCTCTCATCGTCTACTGAGACAGCAGGTTCCTGGGATTGGGACCCCCTTCATGAACTGTGTTTTGTTCAATATCCAGCACTGCTGTGTTGTGCTCCTTGGCTTCTTGCTGGGAGACAAGTGGAGCTGCAAGGCTCCATCAGTGAATGGTAACTCAGCATAGATTAAGGGGCAGGGGGGAGGGGGGAAGCATTTGAAAATATGGATGTCACAGCCCTCCCCTCTTCCTCAGGTTCTGTTTTCACTCTAGCTCCCTCATAAAAACATTAATCTAAAAATAATATAATGAAGAAGCCTTCCACATTGACATGTGAAACAATCTTTGCTCAAAAGCTGCAAGATATCATCAGCTCGTGGAGCCTGTCAGCAGGTCAGCACTGTGACTGAAGTTTATTAGCAGGGCTGACAAGGTTGTGCCGGTCTGTCTGTGCCAGCAGCAAATCACAAGGTTTCTAATTCAGAGCCTCTTATTAACAACAGTCCCTGTTCCTTGTTTTTATTTGTAGGACTGATTGAGGGCACTGTAAATCTGTAAGTGAGCAGTCCAAGGACTTGAGTTAGAGTCCGAGGGTCAGTCTCAGAGGAGAACAGCTTTATAAGTATGTGCGCTGCCCGAGATTCCCCTGGTTTACTGTGATAGAAGCTCCGATAAAAAGAGTGTGAGAGCTAATACACAAGAGAAGTAGGTTGCCCATGAGTTACTGGTATTCTTGTGCTCTCTTGCCTCTAGAGAGTGGCACTCTTGGAAATACACAGCTGTCATGCAGACCTTATCAGATAAAAGGCAGTTTGCCTAAAAAAAAAAAAAAAAAAAAGAAAATTGCTTTATTTATTGAATTCTGGTGCTTTGTACCAGATGACTCATTGTCACACTTCTTTTCTCTCTTCTCACTGAACTAGAATCGTGTAGCACGTTACTTTCATCCATTGTGGCTGGTGATAAGATGAAAGGACACATTTTAAACTTTCAGATTTTTTCTTATCCTATCAGGAGCATTAAATTTTTCCCTCTGGTCAGCTGGTTGGCATTTGGAGCTGAGGATTACCGTTTAGTATTAGTGGCCTCAGACCTGAAATTTAAATATTTTATAGAGTACTGTGCATTGGTTCTGGGACCCTCAAAGTGGGGGAATGAAGGTCATTTGAAGTCACCAGCTCTGCTTGTTGGATTTTAGCTAAGGACATTTGCATAAATATCTTCCGTGGGTATTATATCAAAAAAATCACACAAATTACAGTTTCCCAGAGTCTGATCTAACTCTCTAGGAAGCTGGCAAGAATACTCTTTGATTTTAATGGGAATTGGATAAAGACTCAGAATACAATGGACCAGCTATTCATTTAGCATGAAGTCAACAGAGCAAAATTGGCTTCAGTAAAGATGTGCCAATTTACAGCACGTGATGAACTGGCAACATATTATTCCTTAACAGCTACAAAATACACTAACTTTACAATCATAGGTTGATGTCAGGATTTTGGTGTCAAAACATCTGGGTTTGAGCCATTTGGGGCAACAGGTGGGATGAATAATGAAAACCAAGTGAATATTTTTTCTTAATATGTAGTTCCACATCTGTTATTCTTTCATCTTAACTGTCAAAATCCCAAATATTTGCTTATTAGACATTTTGGTGTGTGCTAATCTGAAAGGAACACAATCTAGCACAGACTTTTTAGTAGAGTATATCCCCCAGCTTTTAGACCAGGAGCAGAAATATAAGTGTATTTGGCAGATTATAAAAGCTAGACAGACAAATAGACCAAGCCCTTAATTACCTGTCCTGGAGAATTTCTAGATCCTGTTAAATTGCTTTATTCTATTTTTACTAAATGAGGAAAAGGTCCACATGTGGAAGGCTGAATTTGTATAGAAATAAGATGGAAGATTAAGACGAGAGCACTACTTTATTACTTATAGCTGCTTTCCTTATGAAAAAAAAGGCAATTAGTTAAATTAACTACTTTAGTTATACAGACCCATTATAATAGCTTTTGATCATGTTAAATAATGACACAATGCTTATGAGGTAAAGTTCACCCAAGAAGAGTCAACATGGGTAGCCATTTGGGCTCAAAGGGGTGGCTGCAGTTAGTGCACAGCACGATTTTATGTAGATAGAATTAGGATGAAGAAAATTGATTTTTAACCAACCATGAGGACCACAGAAAGAAATTACCGCACTCCCTGAGGGAACAGAAGTGCAGTCGCCCCCATGGGAAGAGAACTAGACTTAATTTCTCAATGAAGCTGAATTTCACCAAGATTCAGTAATTAAACTCCTTTCTTTAACAGTCAGGATATTTGCAGCCAAATGAATCTTTCTTCCTGCTTAATTGATAGGAAGGCACATTTGCATTCAATGCTCGCCAGGACTAAATTACAGCCGCATCATGCCGTTGTCTACTTCAAGGCCAAAGACTGTGGAGATGAATCTGAGTGCTTGACAGAAACCGTGAGTCAAACCCCACCACCTCCACTCGTGTTGAACCCTAGTGCCTGTTCCTCAAACAGTGCCATTAATCGCAGCGAGCCCTACTTGACACTAGCTATTGACTGAAGGGAAATTTTGAGTTAGAAATGGCAACTCCTTCACGGTTATGTGTTTCACAGGCAGCTTACCTGTATTGTTACACCAGCGTATGTTGAAGAAAACATCTGCCTTGGGCTCTGAGCCAGTTTGATCTCAGTTATTAGGGCCTGGACAAGCTGTCACAGGGAATGGACCACTGTCACACAACAGCTGTGTGTCACTGGGGTTCTACGAGGCGCTACAACGAGTGAGGGGTTGGAGACATTCGAGATGATTGCTTGGGATTCACCCAGAATTTACAGCATTCTCCATGCGATCCAAAGGCAATCTCTGCGATGCTCCTTTCCTCCAGGAGTTAGGAATTAAAAATAGACCAGGTCATCTGCACTGGGCTCTGCCCCGCCGCCGCCACCACCAAACCTCTGAGCTGTGGCCAGTTGGCTTCTTCTGGGACACAAAGAAGTTGGTGCCGAAGAGGACACCGGCTGCAATGCCAACCACCGCCTGGGGCTGGCTGCCATCCCCGGCTGCTGCCTGCAGCACCCCAAGCTCCCGGTGCAGAGCAGAGCCACTGGTGTAAGCCCCAGCTGCACCACACAACAGGGCTGATCAGCCACTGGTGTAAGCCCCAGCTGCACCACACAACAGGGCTGATCAGCCCACCGCTGCCCACAGCGCAGAGGCGACAAGCCTAAGGAGAGGAGGGAGGAGAGGTGAAACAGCAAAGGCTGGGAAAAGGAGTGAATCTGGGGAGAGAGAAAGAGAAGAGGAAGGAAAGGAATAAGGAAGGATGTGAGCCAGTTATTCCGGCATTTCAGTGGGTCAGTAAGGAGGAGAAAACTGCGTCTGCGTCTGGGAAGAATTATATTTGCTCACTCCTTTCTAAATTAAGGCTTGTAAACTAAAGCGAAGAAAATAATTGGGAGAAACAAGATGCAGGTGCAAAGCAGGAGGCAAAGTGTGGCTGGTAACGAGGAAGAGGATTCTCCTTCGTCACGCAGAGGAAACACCAGGGCGATGAGGGAAGCAGATGCTGCTTTCTGGCAGCTTGAGTGAAAAGTAATGTCAGGAAAGTCAGGAAGGGACAAGACTTCCCACTTTTTATGGTTTTTCAGTCCCCATAATGGCCTTTTTTATCAGATTACAAGATTATTTGAACTGGAGAAAAGAGTGAAAATTGATGTCTTGCAGCTTGTGTGTGGAGGACAGCAGAGCAGCAGCCAAGTGGAGGAACTCTGAGGGCTCCCAACTGGAGACAGAAACACAGTGGTGTGAAGAGAAATGCCAAATGCACTCCCACAGCTTGTGTACAAGCAAAATTGCTCCTTACCTTCTCAAGAACCCTTGAAAATTTGAAACACTGGAAAATTATTTTCTGTAAGAGAAACAAGGAGGCTAGTTCCCAAATGGGAATCTTCATGGAAACAGACTTTAGACCGCTGCTTAAGGGAATGTTTCCTTCAAAACTTTCATTTATTATAAGATTATGTGAAGGGATTGTAAGTTTTGTTATTCCTTCAGAAATACCCTGAGCTGTATGAGGGGACTTGCAGCTCCTCTAGGTCTTCCTACCCCATGCTCACACCTAATAAAGCAGTGATTGACAGATGTTGTGATGAGAAGGTTATTGTATAGCCTGTGAGGGAACAGACAATTAGGTATTAGCCCAGCTGCAGTTGCAAAGCACCACCATGACACCTACTGGACCCATGGCTGGAATAGCCACCAATTGGTCTTGCCAATGAGAGCAGCTAACTTGTAGCTGCAAATTCAGAGTCTGATGATGTCCTGTCGGTCCAGCTGCTTGAGCTTCCTCACAGACTCAAGGCAGTGGCACGTACAGAGGTGGCAATTACTTTTGCATGGAAGTTGTCCAAAGCTTTTTTGTGGCAAAGCTTATGTTGGAAAGCTTGCCATGGAGCTCCCTACGTTGTCTCTCTGTTCACTCATGATGTTGCTGTGTTCAAGGGCAAAAAGTCACTCACCTCCCTATCACCATAGATCACAAGGGAGACAGCTGAGACCCCAGCTTTGGGAAAGAGCAACACTGACTAGTTGGACACAAATTGGACGAATCCTCAGGTCATGGAGGACCGATGTTGCCTGCAGACATCAAGATTATCTGCAGAAAGGAAGAACCTCATCACTGAAGAGGGGAGGCTTTGGAGACATAACTGATCTTAAAATGCTGCATCTTTGGTTTTAGTCTGGGCCTTACTGTCTAACACTGTCCTCAGTGGAGCTCTCTGCATGTGGGTATATGCTTATGAAGAAGACAGTTCTCAAAGTAATGAAAGTTAAATTGAGTCTGATACATGACAATGTTTTAAAAAAAAATCAATGGTGACAAAATACATCACTGTAAAGTGGACTTTTAAAGACACCACCGATCAGACAACACCCTCCTGGGCTTGCCAACATCAGGGCTTGACATGAGTCAGAAACTCTGAATGTATGCATTGATTGTATTAATGGGATGAAGCTGCAACTTTCTCGCAGGAGCATTATTTATTTTAAGGCCACTGAAAAGTGGAGAAGGCCACTGATTGGCCTTCTCTAAAAAGCAATCACCACCACCCTGGCTGCATCTTCCAGCAGCATCAAGACATGGCTACATCAAATTGGCAGTACCACCTGCAGCAGCAGCAGCTAGAATATGGCTCAATGATTTCCGCAGCCATCGTCTCCCTCCTACATCATTTTCATTCAGTACCTTATTTCTCTTCTTTTATGTATTGCTTTTTGTGCTTGTTAGCTAATAACCGGCTAAGACGAAGTCATCTTTTATCATGTGTGATCCAAAAAACATCCTAAAAGTAATACCCAGAGCAGTGAAACATAGTTAGCAGCTTGCCAGATCCTGGAGCAGCTGTTATGAATCTGTGTTTCTCCAGACAGACAGGTTGTTAGGAAAAAAAATCAGTGCTGAAGACAGTAACCTCTGTGATGGGATTTACTCTGTTTTTTTCTCACTTTGTGTGTCATTTGCATGTTGTGTCTTTAAAAGAGTAATCAGAATGATGAGCCACTTCCATAGGTCAGGAAGGATTCCCAACTCTTCCTCTCCCCCAAAGTAGGACAGTGCAAGACCACCCCTAAAATCATCAACAATATAATAAAATTTAGTATTTTCCTTCTAATTGGTAAGGGAGCAGGAAAAAAGATACCGATACAATAAAATTTCCTGCCTTATATTTCAAGTGCTTTAACCGCTTACCCCTCCCTTTTTGTGTCTTCAATAAGAAGCTGAAAAGTTCTTTAATGGTGGCTGTTACTACAAAAGCAACTCAACAATCACTTGCTATAAAACCCTGAATCAAAGTTGATTGTTTAATCTTGTAGCAGTAAACCCAAGCCTTTACATGAGATGTAAACCTGATTCCTTCTTTAGCCCAAGACACTCCTTTATCATCAACGCATATGCATCAAGAGGCAAAATTTAGCCTAGAGTATCTCTGCTTTTATGATCTTCCCTGCAAATATTACTTTTCTATCCCCCGAGGCCATCCAGATATCCTGAAGAAATTAGAGACAAAGTTAGAGCAATTCTCAGCTTGAGGGATTAAATCAGCTTGTTGGAAACCCAGGATCAAGGAAGAGCATTTCCTTCCTAACTCTCTGAGCTCCTGGTGAGCTCAGTTCTGGGGCAGGAATGAGCTGCTGCCCAAGTCCTTAATCACAACTCCTGAGAGGTGGCAGATGTGTTGTCTGCTGTGTTGTAGAGTGGTACAGATCCCAGTTACAAAAGTCCAGACTAGTTTTCTCCTAAGTTTATCAGATTAATTTAGATCGCGCTAATTTAGATCTCACTTTAAAAAAAAAAAATGCACCCCCCGTGTGCCATGACTTTACACAATTTACTTCCCTTTAAGAAAAAACAGTATGTTAACGATTCAGCTGGTGCAAATTTCACTCAGTGTCTGAAATATCCAGAATGTATTTCAAACTAAATTCTTTACTTCTGCCTAATTTTCCCCAGACCTGAAGAATAATGAACAGTTTTATGTCCCCCACCAGCTCTGTGGCTTCTCCATGGAATTTTTCTCTCCAGCTTTCCAAGTTCAGTCACTTTCTCAGGATGCAATTTCACTAATAAGACTAATAGTTCTGTGCCTAGCAGTCCTCTACAATCAAGGACCTGGAACAGGGTACACAGGAGAGATGGTTGGGTTGGGTTGGGGGGGGGCATTTGCCTCTTGCGGCAAGTGCCATCATAGCCTCAGAATTTTCTTAGGTTTGTGAAACTGTTCCTGGGGTTTGTTACACTGCTGTCTTCTAAGTCTGTGCACCTCCAGTATCTTCACCCTTATACACTTTGTGGAGCTCATTATGTTAATTGTTTGACCTTTCCTATAATGAAGTGAACGTCCTGCTGCTTGCACTACTGTCCTTTCTGTGTGACGTTTCCAGATCTATGGCACGAAAACAGATGCTGTTGGAAGAGCTATCAAATGGAGTCCCACATGGAGAGAGATCCCACGTGGATTCCTGTGAATGGTAGCAGATGCCCTGCTCTGGTCCAGTCAGCCCACCTGTGAAAGGACTTGAGGGACCTCTGATAGGTAGCAGCTGCTGCCATAAGGAAGTGTAATACTCTGAAGAGTCAAGCTGAAGATGGTTCCCTAGAAACCTGTAAGTGATAAGAAACAATTAATAAATCATAAATAGAGTCACTATTTTCAACCCTACTAATTTAAAAGATATTGCTGTGATTGATGTGAGATTGGGGGTCTCTTGGCCTGAGAGTCACACTGGGTTTAGCAGAGCAGAGTTTAAGCTCCGTCCTGGAGAGAGATGGCTGAAACAACCTGGGCCATCACCCAAAGTACAGACTGCACACTGTGGCCACATGGTGTGGCTGACAGTGCTTTATAAAGTGCATTTTGATGAAGCGAACAGAAGCAGTAAGAAAATAGGAAGAGGAAAGGAAGAAAATATCCTAAGTGTTGGAAAAGAAGCACAAGAAAGAAAGGGGCTTAAGTAAGCAAAAAACATTATTTTAAAGTAAATTTCTGAGTGGAAAAAAACCAACCAAACAAACAAAAAGACAACACAGAGCAGAAAAACAGAAACGTTATTTCCTGTTGGTGGATTCTTACTGGTCAAGGGAAAACAATATGTATTCCCACAGTGGACATCTGTTGGATCACATGAGACAAACAACCTGCTCCATCAACCATTCTTCTAACAGGCTGAAATCTGGGATGAAGCAGGTAACAGAAAGAACCAGGGTGATATCCAGGGAGTCTGTTTTTTAAAGCCCAGGAGCTGCAAAGGCAAGAAATACGAAGTTAAATGTAGACCAGCTGCAGAGCTGGAGGAGTCCCCAGTGAGCAAGGCATGGGCTAGGATTTGAAAAATCTGATAGCGCTTCAGATTTATCTTCCACTTCAACTTCACTGTGCTACGTTTTAGTCCCACAGATGTGAAATAGAGCTCTTTCCTACCTACCAGAGTAAGCAATGAGAAATAAAGTAATTTAGCACTCTAGTGATACTGGCGTGGTTTGCTCTATATCAGTTGGGTGATGAGTTATCACACAAGTGACAAATCTAAAGAAACTCCCTTTATCAAACATCCTCAAAAAGGAGAAAAAATCCAACCCCCAAAACCCATCTGAAATAATCTGTTGGTAGCCTTTGGAAGCTGCCAGTTAGCCAATAGCTGAACACAAAGAAGTAAAGGTCAGCTAGGTTTTCATTTTATCTGGGACTTCTCTGCTTAGATAGCACCTGCAAACCTCTTGCTACTTACAGCTCTTGAGCCCGAATATACTTGCAATGCCAGACCTGAGTGGCACTGGGGCTGTTAGGAGTGTGGTCACCTGGGCAGGCACTGAGATGAAACAAGCCATAAGGTGCTGCTGGTGCAGTGCCACTGGGCGATGCTGGTGCTAGTAGTGCCAAGCCATCGCCAGCCCAGCACTGTGCCTGCATCGACGGCTTCTAGCAACAGGTATGGCAATCAATAAAATGTATAACTAAATTATTTAGTTAAGTAATAGATAAACTATATCATTTATGATATAGATCATATAAATATATAATAAATTAAATTTATTCTCTAAAATATATAACTAAAACATGAATTTGACTGTCCAAAGGAGCAGTGGAGGTCAACTCCCCTTCTCAGACATGTTCCAGAAGCACCAAGACACAGCTCATGTTCCTCACAGGTTTGAGGGGAGGGAGAGTTTCCTCAGTCATCCAGAGAGAGGAGAAAATGACATTTCATCTGTGGTCTCTTCACAGGGGAGCCTGGCTGCATCTGACACAGGACATCACGACAGTCTGATGCTGGCATCATCCCACCACCAGCAACACTGAAAACACCAGCATCTCCCCTGCACAAACTACAGAAAGTAGTAAGAGAAAGAAACAAATAGCGATCTTCTAGGAGGTTTTAAGCTGCTTGCCCAGCTTTCCCTAATTTGCCTAAGGTTTTCTTTCCATTCATAAAATTCTAGTACAGACAGAAGAGGGTTTCGCAGCCTGCTTTGCTTGTAAAGGCACAGCACCTTAGCAGGTAGGTAAACTTGCTGTTTAAATAAGAGCATAGGTTGCTGCTGATGTGCAGCAGATTAAAAGCAGAGATATGTGTTAAAATGATTACACTGCAGAATTCTTTGAATTAAACAATGCCCTTGTTAAAATATTTATAGGAGAATAATTTTTCAGGGGAGAAAGCTAAATAATCACATTCAAGGCTCCCACACCTTGAGTTTTGAGATAGGATGCTTTAAAATAAAATTTTTAAAAACCTGGAAAATCCTGTACCAACAGGAAACCCTAGTCTCAATTTTCAGGCTCATATCTCTGAGATTCCTTGTCAGATTAACATCAGACTTTACACACACACAAATCCTCCTCTGGCTAGAGAAAATAATTGAAAAGTTGCAAAGAGAAAGCAGCTTTTTTTCAGAAAGTCAGAAAAATGAGGCTTAGCATGTAGAACTAAGCATAATCTTCACAGTGGAATCACTGGAGGCTTCTTAATATATGAAATATTTTTGGTTTTAAGTAAGTTCTATACCCCGTAGTCTCACTGTATTGTATTTATAGACTATCAGACTGCTAGACTTCCTATTGTTTTTCCTGATACTTTTTTTCTGTTTGGAGACCTTCTTTTGAAGAACAGCAGAATCCAAAAGCAATACCGCTGTAGTAGGTGAACAGCTGTCTGACTTTTGAGATACACAGCGTGGCTCTATCCTCTAATGTGCTCAGTCCTGACTGATGCAAGACATTCCCCAGGTGTTCACATCCAACCGCCAATCTCTCAGCAGCTTCATCACTGGGGGACAAGGGCATTAGCGGTGGCATTGGGCTGGTGACCCTGCCATAGCCTTCACCTGAAGGTCTCGCTGGCAAAAGATACACTGAGCCACAACCACTGCTACGAGCTGTGGCGAATGGTTCTCTGCTTTTGTTTTCACAGAGAAGAAGCCTAGTCCCACCCAGCTCTTCCCAATACTTTGTGAGTATTTCCCTGGTGCTTCTGGTCTTGGCTGGCTTCTTCAACCTACTCAGCTTGTTAGAGGCTTCCCTTTATCAGAAGTGCAGAAATATCACTTGTTCCCTTCCAATGTCAAAACCAGCTTCTTGTCACTCTGGTGCAGGCTTGGCAGAGATGAAATCCACGGCATTCCCTGCCGAGCTCGGAGGTGAGTTTGCAAAGTGTGGACGGTTAGCAGGAGAGGTGTGTCGAAGGTTTGCCCGAGCAGGTCACAGACATGCTAACCCAAAATATTGCCATTTCCTTGAGTTTCACTTCTTAGGCTACCCAGCTCAGCCCCTGCTTTCGGTAACAGCAATTCTTGGATGCATTTTTCCCCATTAGACAGAGCGCTTGGATGCCAGTAACTTCGTTATATGTATCATATTGCAGCACAACACACTGCTTTAGTTCTTGTACAACGTTCAGCGCTTTCATGAATTATATTGATTCTAGAAGAGTCTAATCCTGCTGTTATTGAAGTCAATGACAGGACTTCCATGAAACCCAATACATGCTCACTGTCCATTTAATCGCTCCTCAGAAAGCAATGAAAATATCAAGTGGCAAGGCGGCAGGCGAGAGAAACACGTTGCGCTGACTCTGCAGCGGCCAGTTCTTGAGATCAGCCCCAGCGTTAAAGCTGATCACAGCCCCAAAATGCTGTTTTGGCGGCTGGGATCAACAGCATGCTGAGGGTGTGCTGGCTGTGCTCCCTTGCCCCAGGCACCCCTGGCAGCTCTCTGCGAGGGGTCACTCTTTCCACCCCACCAGGGATTTCAGCCAGGAGGTCGGTTTTGCCGTCCCCTCGCCCCGAGGCACAGCTCACCACACACATGCAGCCAGCTTAGCGTGTAGTAAGGAGTCACCGCCGGCCAGCTGAGCTACACGGACTAACTTTGTTCGTTCCACCCCTCCCATTTCCAACATAAGATCAAATTGATCTGGTGTCCAGTACCTGCTACCAGGGATACATGTTTATTAAGGGCAGAGCTGATCTCATCATGATATCTGGCACGCAGTGCTCTACCTAGTGCCGTGCACCTAAATTTCCCTTAGCCATCCTTCCCTCCCCTGCTCAGCCTGGCAATCTCAGCTGAAGAATTCCCCTCAAGAGCAAACCAAGCTGTGCATTGCAGGGAACCCAATTATGATACCGGAGCTGGGATCTGGACACCGCCTAAGACTGCCAGCATGAATTTGCTAGAGAATTTCCCAGATACCTTCATAATGTACTTTTTCAATGTTTTGGGGGAAGTAGTGAGGAGGAAAATAGGCTGTCCTGGTTTTGGCTGGGTTAGAGTTAATTTTCTTCCTAGTAGCTGGTATAGTGTTATGTTTTGGCTTCAGTATGAGAAGAATGTTGATAACACACTGATGTCAGTTGTTGCTAAGTAGTGTTTAGACTAAGTCAAGGATTTTTCAGCTTCTCATGCCCAGCCAGCAAGAAGGCTGGAGGGGCACAAGAAGTTGGGAGGAGACACAGCCAGGGCAGCTGACCAAAACTGGCCAAAAGGATATTCCATACCATGTGACGTCATGACCAGTATATTAACTGGGGGGAGTTGGCCTGGAGAGTTACCGCTGCTCAGGAACTAACTGGACCTCAGTTGGTGGGTGGTGAGCAATTGCATTGTGCATCACTTGTTCTGTATATTCCAATCCTTTTATTATTATTATTGTCATTTTAGTATTGTTATTACTATCATTATTAGTTTCTTCCTTTCTGTTCTATTAAACTGTTCTTTTCTCAACCCACGAGTTTTACCTCCCCCCCACCCCGATTCTCTCCCCCATCCCACTGGATGGGGGGGAGTGAGTGAGCAGCTGCGCAGTGCTTAGCTGCTGGCTGGGGTTAAACCACAACATATGAACTCCCCTCATACAGTTCTAAGTAAGAGTAAACACCCAGGTATGTTCACTGATATGTTTAACAGGTTATGTAGGAAGTTGCTAGCTGTTCAAACATGTAATTATATGTTAACATGCTTGCCTAACAGGGCAAAACCCCGCAATGATTCAATAATTGGAGTATGGAGTGCTTCTCTTCTTTGATTCCCTGCAGATTGGAGGCAGCTTACGCACCTTTATCTGTCTAAGTTGGTGGGGTTTTTTTAAAAAAAAAGACCTTTTAGGAACTCTTCAGCAGCTTGCCAATTGTGCCATGCTAGTTCTTTCAACAGTCAGACAAACTCAAGAACAATGTTATTTCCTGGCCAGGGGAGTATAAAGTAAGCTACAGTTTCTCACATAATCTGCTTCCTTGTGCTCCTGAAACTTATACAAAGCATACAGGCAATGCTTTTCCCCGATGACAATTCAAAGCCTAGAGAGCTTTGGTTTTTACCATATTTAAAAATAAATACATGCTAATTATAGGACAAAAATAAAAAATCTCCATTCTACTGTGCTGTGCATTTCTGCTACTTGGCATGGGCAGAGGGTTCGGTGCACTGTTGCTGTGAGCAATGGGGAGGGCTGAAAAGGAAAAATCAATGCCATTTCTTGTTCAATTAAGTTCATTGTGATTCAGAACCACCTCCTCACACTGCAGAGCCTGCAAGAGATCAGTGCTGCAATCACTACCTTTTAGCAGCTTGCTTTCTCCGTCTGGACCTGCACAAGGCACTCTCTGGCAGGGCATCACACTTTGCTCTGAGAAAAAGAAAGAATGGGAAAAAAACCCCTGTCCTTACGGGACCCTCTGAAATACATGGTCATAAATTATGGGTCTTCAGGTGGGCATGTCACAGAGGGGGAGACAGGGCAGTTTCCTCAATGAGTCATTTTATTTAGATGTCAGAACTACTGCTGTCTTTTTACCCTTCAGTAAAATGTTCACTCTCCTTGCTCCCTCGCCGAGAAATATCTGCAATACATATCTTGCTGCTTGGTCTCGCTCAGGCTAAGCAGTGTGATGGTCTGACTCAAAGTCTTTTGGAAGTCAACAGAAAAATGCTGGCAGACTCTGCTGGACTACAGATCAGGTCAGACACCCATATGCCCAGGAATCAGGGGTTAGTAGTCACGGCTATCAAGAGGTCACGACAAAGGATTTTTAGGGTCCCTCTCACCCCCTCGCCCACTTTAGCTACTCTACAGCAGTTGTAAAAACAAACAAAAAAATACGCGTTTGCAGTAGAGTAGGGTAACCTGGAGAGTTTCTGATGCCGAGGCTCAGCCTGCTGAGGATGCCAAGGTCTACCATGGTGCACGGTGCCCTCTCAGTGCCAGCACCAGCCCCAGCACCCCACAGGCCTGCTCAGCACCTCCCGAAAGAGGAGCCCAGGATGCTTGTGAGCATGTCTCACTCTAGTGACAGGACAGACAAACTACAACAGCCTGCCACTTTCCAGTCTGCCTTTAATGGCCACTGCCCGCTCCCTGGATGGAGGAGACTTCTCCAAGGACCTTGGGGTTCAGTCCCAATTTACTAGGGTCTAGCAAAGCAAACAGGTCATGACAAAACCCAAAGGCCAGAATGATCAGGGGTGGCACAGGCAAAGAACAACATGAGAAAGAGACGTAGCTCCTTAATGTTACTAGGCAAAGGCCTTTGATGCTCACAAAGGTGGTTTTAGATCCTGGATGTGTGTTAGCTAATGGCAATGGCTAAGTGGTGGGTGAAATATCTTAGTCCACAGCTATCCACATCACTTTCCAACTTCTTTATTGCACTGCTGGATCATGCTGAGGAGCAAGACAAGTCCTCAAGGAGGCTGCAGCCTGTTTAGTTGCTCCATGCACCTATGAAGAGCAGCCGCCGTGGAACTGCTCTTGACTTTTCAAGCTGCAATCACCTGCATGGCAGCTGACACGTGACAATGCTATTAGAGTTAATTATGCCAATTGTGGCACACCCTAGACAAATGTGGCCCAAATGCAGGTTCTGAAGAAGGATGGTTTTTAATGAATGTATATTTCTGCTCAAGTCATGCCTTTGTGAAAGTAGTTCCCAGTTCACGTCAAGAAGCAGTTTCCTACTCAGATTCACAGGACTTATCTCTGACCTTTCCCAGTTTCTGGTGTCATAAATATGTTCCTAAAGCTAGTAGTGGAGAAAGAGGGTGATAAAGAAGTTGCATGTCCTCAGCATCTCTGCAGATCAGATTGCAGATGCGTGTACAGATTCACTGTGCTTTTCCTTCTCACAGAGCCCTTTTCACCTTTGTACACATTCTTCCTCCCAGATTTCATTCTTCCTAGGAAAGTGAGATCTCACTTGAAGTTCTTGCAATGCACATGTGACTGGCAGAACATCTGCCCTGGCAATGTTCTCATCAGCCCACAATTAATTAACACATCGTTTTCCAGCTCCCTAAATCCCCACGTTCCCCCAAAACTTTGGTTTTCATGACTAAGGATTGATGAAAACAAATTGAAATGTAGAATCGATATCTTCCCATGATAGCTGGAAATCTGATATGGCTGGTTTTTTAAATATATATTTATGGGTTTTTTTCTAGAACGAATCATATTGACTGTTATAAAGAAAACTCAGAGTGGTATTTCAGTTATTGAAGTCCTACTGTAACTGAAGGTTAATAGCTGTTGTGGCAGTAGATACTCTATAAATCAATGGAAGAAAGACGTGAATCAAAATATCACCCCACTGATGAATGTCCCATCTCACTGTGGTCAATAGAATTTGTGGTGCCGACGTCCATGGAAGCAGGAAATGTTCACATGCGAGCAACATCTAGGACTAGTTATTGATACATACTGAAAGGTTCTGTGCAGCCAGTTTGTGTTCTGGCAATGGCGTTGTTATTCCAGACTTGGAGCTTAGTTCTGAACCAAGATCCAGAACTCGGTTACTGGCATTTGCAACCAGAGAAACTGAAATTATTTTAATACCATGGGAGTGCATTCAGGGTATTCTCATGCACTCAGGATGACTGGTATCTGGACCAAGGTGTTTATTAAGGACCTCAGAGAGTGATCAACAGCTCTGGCATGGTACATACAGATCATCACAAACCTTCCAATTCTTTACGCAGCGTGGATTTCACCATAATGAAGCAATCACTGGAACAACCTCCCCAGGGATGTGGAGGAGTCCCCAGCACTGGAGGTTTTCAAGACGTGACTGGACAAGGTGCTAGATAGAAAGCCTCATCTAGGCCCCCTTTACCACAAAAGGTTGGACCAGATGATCCCTGGAGGTCCCTTCCAACCTGGGCTGTTCTATGGCTCTGTGTTCTATGACAATACTAAGCCCTGATGCCAGGAAATCCACCAATACCAGCCTTTTCAAAGCCATTTTCCAGGTCTATATAATTCCCTCCAGCCTATGATGACAAGTGTACAGACTGGCCTTAGTTTATGTTTCTTGAAGGAAAATTTCAGTGGTAAAGATGCGAAGGATTGATACCGCTTTCTTCTGAGACTGCTTTACTGAAACCATCCTACTCTTTGAAACATCCACAGGCATCTTAAGCAAATCATGTGTTGCAAACATAATTGTAGTGGGTGTGAACTCCATCTGGCTAGAGCAGTGCAGGCTCACATACCTCTCCTCAGCTTGCCTGGGCTCAGCAGCAATGCCAGTGCCACAATCGGATGTAAAGGGGTCATGCTAATAAGATACAGCATTTCAAGTGCACACACAGGCACCCTCCTAAAAATATATCTCTGAGGAGTGTGGTTAAATGCAAACACTACTGTTTCTGCAATAGATAGTGCTTTCCTTACTGGATTGGCTGGCATGAGCTGATCATGGTCAAGTGACATCTTGGTTTTTTAAGACTGCTTTTTAAAAGAGAAAATTACTGAAGAACGAACATAGAGGCTGAGCTTTTCAAATTAACCTAGTGAAGTCTGGCATTCTGGTTTTCCCCTTTGAAAAATCCCAGAACCTGAGACTGAAGATTACATTATTCTAATCACTTTCTAAGTTTATATCAGATCGTTGTTTTCTGTGTCAAATAGGTTACAAATACCTTACTCAGCATTTTCCATTTTTTAAAGATTTGGTATCGAGCAATCACATCCCTTTTACATCCACTCAGCCATATATTGGGGTTTTTTCCCAATTTTATATTTGGAACCACAACAACAGTCTATATTTTCAGCAATATATTTTTGCAGACATCAAATGGCAATGATGTTCATGGTGAACAACAAGCACTATTTTAGTACTAATTTCTAGGCAGATGTGGGGCAAATTCTGCCCTTGGGTGCATAACTGCTTAGCTGAAGTCAGACACATCCGGCAAGTAATGAAGCCAGATATCTAATGAACAAGGGCACCCAAAAAAGCTTTAGAAGCCTGGCCGTTATTGAAAGGTATTTCTTTAATCCTACCTGTCACATTTTTGGTGTGTTCTCATTATTTTTCTACTTAAATAAAATCTTGGAGGATCATACCGTGAACAGCTATTCATTTATCAGCTAGGTGTGATATTTGCATGTATTTTTCTGGCTGGCCACCTTCCTCTAGGGAAAGCAGAGGCTGAGGGCTGGGAGCCACAGCACAAGCAAAACCAGCCACCTCTGCAGGACTGTAAAGCTGTCAGTCTGTCCCCCCTTCTCAGGGGGCCTGCGAGACGGGAAGGTACGCAGACACAAGTCACCGGCTCCTGTTTCATCTCAGCTTCACTAGGGCCAGATCTCAGGCTGATCATGAGGGAGAGTAAAAGCAAACAGTCACCTCCTGGTAGAGGCGATGTTACTGCAGGATGAGCTAAGAGCGAATACATTTCTCACACATGCATAGGAGGGACTTTTAAATATCATTGTGATCACTGGACCCTCCCCTCCAGCCTAAGCCCATGCTTAGAATAAATCAGTCTCTGACTGGCAGCACCAAAGATTCAGATTTTATCCCTATTACTAGTCGGCAACCGTGAACTGAGGAGCCTGTGGTGTGAGCTGTTTGAAGAGATATTTTACATCTAAAAAAAAAACCAACAAAAACAAACAGGATGAAGGAGAAAAGAAACGCAGAGATGCAGCGAGCTTTGCCGGGGAAAGCAGCTCTCTCTGCTACCTTGAGCCGGCTGCCTCTTTTGAGGTTCAGCCATGACAGTCAGCCGAAAGCTAAATGAGAAACACAGCCGCTAAACCCGGTGGGTACCCTTGCGGTAGATGATTTAGATGGAGCTGGGCTCGCTTTAAATCAGCTGCCCAGCATGCTGCTCTCCGCCTGGCAGTGACAGCGCGGGGCTGCCCACCCAAATACTTACCCAGCCACTCCGGCACACGGCGCAGCCCACGCCGCGCTCGCCGACGCTATCTCTGGCAGAGCTATATCTGGCCAGCAGTCGTGGGCTCTGTCCGTCTGCCTCCGCCACGGCAGCGATCACATGCGGCCGCGGGATGATACTGCCACCAACCCGAACAAGCGGAGCACGAGGCTGCCGTGAGGACAGAGCCCTTTTTCTTATAAACAAGGGCAAAATCGTGCTGATGAGCAAATTGTCCTAACAGGGGCTGAGCAAGGCACCGGCAGAAGCGCCTCTTCTGAAACGTACGCGGATGTCTCTTAGAGACGGGCTGATATTCAAGCACCTTCTAATACCGTGTTGAAGAAAAAAAAGGACAGTTTGATAAACAACTGTCCCCAATTCATCCTGCTCCCTGGCTCCCAGCAGAGCTGAGAGTGCTGCTATTTGAGATGGCCTGAAACCTCTGGCTTTTGTTCAGAATCTATAGTGCGACGGGCCCCTTCCTGGGGCAGGGAAGCTGGTAAGGCTGGAGCCGGGCTTGAATTTCAGACAGCGCTGGACTGCCCCAGCAGTCAAGAACATTTAGAGGAATTTGGCCAGGCCCTTTTTGCCTCCGTAATTGATGCCTCTAGCTGTCAGATCTTTTTTCGCTGTTGTTTGGCCAGAAATCCCCCAGAAATGCCTGTTCTTATAAGATTTGTGGCCAAATTGCCAGAGGCTTCAGTCATTTCAGCAGTGATGGACGTACCAAAAGCCAGATATTAAACTCTTCCTGATTGTGCAATGGAAACTGCCCTGAAGTTCATTCCAAAGAAGATTTACATAGCGTAATGTCAAAATCATGTCCAACACAAGCCTCTTGGAGCTAGCCCAACCTTTAACCTGAAGCTATAGCTCATCTGCCCTCAGAAAAAAAAGGAGCAGACAAAACCATAGCAGATATGACTGTATAAATAAACCAATACAGTTATCAATAGGGCAGAGGAATGAAATGAGAAACTCCTCTTGTTGCAGCCTCCACAACCTGGTGCTCCTGCAAGGGTGCCTTGTCCTTCCTAACAGCAAACACAGCCACAAGTGGCCGAGCTGCTAGGAGCTGGTAGATTCAATGTTTACATCTGTGTACCTCAACCCACACTCCTTTCATCCTCTTCCTTTTTTATGCTGATAATGCACTGACTGTGAGACATAAAAGATCTTTTGGGCTACCTAACCTGTCCCTCCCGGGAAAAGGACAGGGCTCCACATTTTGATATCCACTTCAGTGTCTCTGTTGCATTACAAAAGCACCCATTACCACAGCAGCAAAGACCTGGGTAAAAGTATTTTACCTTTGCTTCAGCTTAAACTTTTCATTCCTTTGAACAAGTCCAAAGCTTAGCCTTAGCCTCCTTGCTGCCACCAATGTCTTCAGAAGCGCGTAAAAGACAACTCTAATATGGGCTGCACCTTCATGGCCGAGTGAATTGAAGGGCAAGCCGCCAGGGGACACGGCACCCACTGCCTGTGCTTTGCACTGCGTTCACTACTGCATGTCCACATGCTGAGCTGGCTCTGGGAGCTGGCTGAAAATGAGCCTTTTTTTTTTTTTTTTTAATTCCTCAGATTAGTTTTCAGCCAGCTCTGTCCTCTAATCTGGCTCACCGTCCATAGTGGAGATCTATAAATAGGAAGAAAAGGTGGAACAGAAAGGAATAGTGGGAAGTTGCAGAGGAGACAAGCCGGCGTTTTTCATCTGCAGGCCCCAGCTGACTGCTAGCGTAGTTACCCAACATTATTCCTGCTTTCCAATTGAAGAAACAGAGGTTGGGGTTTCATGATGGCTTCCAGAGGATGCGCGTGGCTGCCTCTGCACACATTAGGTAGACCTAAAGAGGCAATGGCATTCACCGGCACTATTTTGTGAACGGAGCTCTCGGCAAGAAAGCTTCTTCATCTTGCCCTCCGGTTTCCTTACTTCCAGTTGCACCGATTCATTGAACCCCACGCAATCCCTGTCCTTGCCTGGTGGGCTTCAGGCATTTGCAGCCCATGGGGATCACGGGGACCCAGCCCGGCAGCTGCTGTCCCTTTGTCATTGAAGTCTGAGGGTTGTCACGGGTGGTTTGTAAAAGCAAGGGACCAACTGGTAGCCCAGCTGGTCCAGGGCTCCTCAGCACTGCCAGCCCAGTGGGATTGCAGGGTGGGGTGGGACCTGGGACCAGGAGGAGCGACGGGCAACAGCGGTTCTCCCTCTGACCAGTCCCCCTTCGGCTCCTGGAGACGCTACAGATGGCTGGTGAGGGTCAGGGCTGAGCTGGGGTGGGGGGAATAACTTTGCAGTGGCAGAGCCCGAGGGGAAGGCTGCAGGACGGGGGTTTGGCTGGTTACTTTGCACCAGGAGAACTCCGCGCCGGCGCCTTTAGGTTCCTCTCACGCTGCTGGAGGCGATGGCCTTGAGGAGGGTCCCGGGAGGGGGTCAGGCTGCAGGAGCATCCCAAACCAAACCCTGTCCCGGGCAGGGCTCCGCATACCCTCGGCCGGCACCATCCCTCCCACCCAGCCCTGCCGCACCTGTAGCCTTGTCCCCAGAGGATGGGATGCGGTGACCCCCCCCCCCCCCCAACCGCAGGTCTCCCCCACTGCGGCTCCCCACAGCTACCCCACGCGTGAAGCCCTTTTCCCCACGCCACCCTCTGCAGTCCCACGGCCGGGATGCTGCCGTCGGCATCGAGCAGAGGCAGTAGGGCCGGGAGAGACCAGCTCCCCTCACACACCTCCCTCCCCGTTTCTCCCCCCCCCCCCCCCCCCGCCCTCGGCTTAGCCTGGGGGTGACGTCATGGTGGGGGAGGGGCGGGCAGGGGGAGGGGACCCCCGCCCCTCCCTTTCCTCTTCCCCGCTCCGCAGCGCGGGGGCCGGGCCGGCCAGCCCCGACGGGGCGGCCCGGGGGCGGGGAGGGGGGGGGGGGGGTGTTCTGCCGTGCTATCCCCACCCCCGGGGGGGCGGCTCCTCCGTCTGCGTGTGTCTGTGTGTGTCTGTGTGCGTGTGTTTCCCCCCCCCCCCCCCCCCCCCGCCCCCGCATCCCTCCCGCCCCGGGGGGACGGTCCCGGCTGCCACCAACACCCCCCCCCCCCCCCCCCCCCCACGCCGCCACACGGAGCTGGAGGAGCGCGGCGAGGGAGGGGGGGGGGGGGGGGAGTTTCTCGGCGATTAATGGGGCGGGGGGACACGGGGAGAGCGGAGAAATCCAGCCTGTGATGCCTATAAATGGCGTTTCTCTTCCAAGGTGCGCGCTGGCAAAAAAAAAAACCAGAAGAAGGGGAAAAAAATCCCCTGTCCGTGTCATCCCCCCGCGTCAGGGCCGGTGGTGGGCGTGAGGCTGTACTTCCTCCGCCCCCTCCTAATGGAGCGAACCATTCCCAGCTAGTCTTCCTCGCCCTCTCCCTCTGCCTCCCTCTTTCTCTCCTTCTCCTCTTGTCTCCCCCCCTTGTCTGCAAAGTCCTCCGCTGCTCGGAACTTGTTGGCAATGCCTATTTTTCAGCTTTCCCCCACGTTCTCCAAAGTAACTATTTAAAGATCTGCAGCCGCAAATGGTTTTACTAAATGTAGGATGGGACTTAAGTTGAACGGCAGATATATTTCTCTGATCCTTGCTGTACAGATAGGTAAGTGGACTGCCAAATTCGGTACCAAGTTGTGCGCACCAAAGCCCGGCTGATGCATGCAGAAGCGGAATGTCGAACTAACCTGCGCCGACGGCCGCGGTTTGGGGCGGCGGAGGGACCCCCCGCTCCCCGCTCCCCGCTCCCGCCGCCTCCTTCCCGGGGGCATCTTCGCCGTTCTTCGCGCTGGCAAGGCAGGGGGGATCCGCAGGAAAGGGAGCCGATTTCTTATTCCCCTTAACTCACTTTTGGTGCTCGGTTTCCTAAATCAGTGCATGCTCGTTCATACTTCGCTTCTCCCCCCTTAGTCTTCCTCCTTTTTTCCCCTCCCGTTCTCTCCGTCCCCACGAACGACTGCATTTGTGTCTGCTTTTCGGATATCCCCTGCATTCCTTTCCACCGATAATTTGGGAACTTCAGTCCTAAGAAATCCACACACACCCCCTCCCCGAGGGACAGAGAAATAAGAACCGGCACAAAATGGCTTGCGAGAGATCTAGCTGGAAAGTTTTTTTTTGCAGAAAATTAGGGGGGACAAGTGAAGGGCTCCCTTTGGGAACTTGGAGGCTTTCCCATTTGCAGAGCAGCCTAAACCCAAACAAAACCCATCACTAACTTAAAAAAAAAAATTAAAAAATCCATCCTAATGCGGGGATTAAACAAATAAAAATTATTTTAAAACCGCAAAGTCCCACCGCCCGATCGTTAATTTCGTGCTCGGAGAACGGCTGTCAAAAAACGAGCGGGTCCAAAAAATTTCTATATATGCTAAGTTACTTAAAATAGAACAGGTTTCCCTCCACGCCGGTATGTGTTTTTGTGTGCTCGTTGCTGGTTTTGTTTAGTATCTTGGGTTTGTCGCTGGTTCTTTTTGTTGGTTTGCTCTCAGGTTCATTTTATTCAACATTTCTTTGCTGAAAATGTTTTGAGTTACAGTCATTAAACACTCTCCAAGTTAATGACCACTTTGGTCCTGTACAGGCAAATTTTAAAGATTATATCTTGAATATGTATATTCCCGAGCATGATCCAAAACTGGGCTTCAAGGAAAGGGCGATTAAAGCGCGTCTTTTATTATCCAGATTGTCAGGTGTGAAGAGACCTTTGAAAATATTTGCCTGCAAAGGAATTCTGCTACAATTAAAAAAAAAAAAAAAAAAAAAAAAAATGCTCGGCATTGCTATTTAGAGATCCTTTTGCTCGGTCACCCTCCTCTCCAGACAATCTCTGCAGCGTTTTGTGGGTACCAAAAGAAAGAAGAGAAGAGGAAAATAAAAAAAAAGAGGGGGGAGAACAAGAAAGGGAGGAAAGAAGGAGGTAAAATGCCTTGAACGTTTCCTCATCGAGAAAAGAAAAAAAATATTGCGATGAAATGTTGACCTCTGGAAAATGTGGATATACGATGCAAACCCCTCCATTCGTATTACCATTCCATTTTAAATGAGGCTGAACTCTTCAGAAGGCCATTTTCTGTACTGTCAGAGAAAGAAGGGGGAAGGCGTTATTTGGATGTTATCCTTAATTTCAGTCCTTACATTTTTTGCTTGTTTGTTCGTTTGGAGGAGGATGAGGATTATCCCTCATTTGTGTTTATTTGACTCAACCGAGGGAGGATTTTATTCATGGCGAAATTTCAAAAGGTAGCTAGAGTGACTGGGAATCGCCGTCCCCGGGCTGGCGTGAGCATGAGCAGTCATTTGGAAAGTTACCCCCAAATATTGCCGCACACCGCGGAGATGGTGGCGGTGCGGTGGCTTTGCGGTGCCCTGGGAGAGGACGGCTTTGAAGCTCCTGGAGGGCTTTTCTCCTCTCTGCTCCTCCTTCGGTATTTCGGGTAACCTTCCCCCCTCCCACCCCCCCCCCACCCCCCAAAATCAGCTTCTGGTTGTCGGTGTGGGGTTTGTGAAGGGCCGTTTCCCTTTGCCCCGGCGCCGGTAACGGCTTGTGTGAAATGGATGTTCGGCTCGTTCCCAAAATGTCTATGCACCGGGGCTTAGAAGAAAAAAAAAAAAAAAAAAAGAAAAGAAAAGAAAAAAATTATTTATTTATTTATTTCTCTATTTATTTATTTATTTATCGGAGCTGTCCGAAATCCCTGACATTTTGGGAGGTGACGGGAGGGTCGGGGACTGAGTCTCCGTGGAAGGCGCCCAGGGACAGGAGGGATGGACCAGGCGCAGTTAAAGGGCAGGCGGCCTGAGAGGACGGGGAGAGGGTTTCGGGAGGGGGCACGATCCCTTATGGATGGCTCCTGCGGTCCTGCTGCATTGCAAATTGCTGCACACTCCTGGCTTTGAAGCGGGGGGGGGGGGGGGGGGGAAGCGAGGAGGTCGGGGCTACGGCAAAGCACAAGCGACCTAGTTCAAGCGAAATCCCGCTGTCGTTTAACCGGGCAAGACCCTCGTCTGTCCGCTATTGCTTCTTGGTTTTTTTTTTTCCTTTTTTTTTTTTTCGGAGGGGGGCGTTGTTTAGGGCGGCTTTGGACCGGGGTTGCCCTGTGCGGAGGGACCGGCCGGGGCCAGGCCGCCCCTCGGAAGGGGCTGGATGCTCTGAGCCCCGCCGGTCCCAAAGCTGACCCTCTCCCCCAGGCCGGCCCGGGGCAGGGTTCCGCTTCGGACCCCGTATTTTCATCTGAGCCCGTTACGTTTTTGGAGAAATTCCTGGCAACTTCCCCTCCCCTTTCCCGCTGTAGCTGCCGGAGCGGGATGGCGCGGGGGGCTGATAGGACACGGTCGCACCCCCGGGATGGTCCTCCCTTCTTCTCTATTTGTTTGCCTGGGTTTTTTTCCTAACGTAGCCAACGTCTGTAGCCTGCTGGGGGTTTGATGTGACGGCTGGTGCTGGGGGGGTGGGTGGGGGTGTGTGTGTGTGTGTGTGTGTGTAGAGGGGAGTGGCCACCAAGTCGTGTTAGCGATGAATCAAACGGCAAGAGGGGGGATCTGGGTTGAAACAGTCTCTTTTGGAGTCAGCCATTTAGCTTGTAACCGGTGCCCGGCAAACAAACACACAGGACACGGCCTCGGGAGGGGACCCCCACCCCGGCGCTGTGGGTGGCCGGGGGCTCCTCCGAACGGGAGAAGGGGGGGGGGGGGGGCAGGCTCCGAAAGGGACTTGCGCTGCCCGGGGTCGAGCCCGGGCCTAGGGGACACGGCGGCGTCCCTAACCCTCCGCCAGTGCCAGGAGGGCGGTTTAGGGATCTGTATACCCCCCCCCCCCCCCGTACCCCCTCCCCGTGCCCCGGTCCCCCAGCCCGCCGGCTGCGGCTGCCTGGGCGCGGTGCTGAGCGGCTGCACAGGCCGGGGCCTGAGTCCTGCGGGCCGCCTCATGCAGCAGCGGTGTCCCTGCCTCCCGGCTTCTCCCGGCCCTTCCCCGGCCCTGGCCCGTCCCGTCCCCCCGCGGGGTCTGGCCCGACAGCCGCGGACACGCGGGGATGTGTGTGTGTGGGGGGGCATCTCACGCCGCACGCCGTAATTCGTTTTCTTTCCCCGCGGGCGGACGGTTGTTCATGGGTTTGTTACCGTTGGATGGAACCGAGTGCCGTTCCCTAGCGCAATCCCGAAGGATGCCCGAGGCAGCGGGATCCATCCCTGCCCCTCCCGCCCCGCTGCCCCCAGCCCGGGCAGGCGCGGGGCCGGCGCCCCCCGCAGCTGCGTGCGCGGCTTTGGGGTCCCTCCTTTTCGTGCCTTTATCGCAGCTCTTCCTAGTGATTTATTATTATTAATAATTTTTTTTTCCTACTGCGTCTTGCACGGTTATTTGCCGAGCGACCTGGGCGATTAGGAGCCGTGTGTGCGCGCCAGTGTTTGTACGGAGAAACGCTCCTGCTGCTTCCAGGAGGAAATTTCTAACAAAGGAGCAAGTCCGGGGAGAAGCAGGCAGAGCATCTTCACCTCTCCCTCCTTCCCTCCTGCTCACCCCCTCGGGGAAAAAAAAAAAAAAAAAAAAAAAAAAAAGACTGAAATCAACGCCGTTAGTCCACGGGCACCGACCCCCCTGGTGCTCAAAAAGCAAAGGGCGACAAGCCCCTGACTCATGTCCCCCGAGTGGCCGGTGGGGGACCCCGGCTCGGTCCCCCCCGCCCTCCTCCCGCCCCAGATCGCCGCTGCCCGGCGGGGGGGTGTGTGTTGTGGGGGGGGGGGGGGGGGTGGGAGGAAGGGAAGGAGCGACGGGGGGGGCGGCGGAGGGGGGGGCCCGGGTCGGGCGAGGAGCCGGCGGTGCTGACCTGTGCCCCTGCCCCCCCCCCCCCCCCCCCCCCAGCGTACCTGGTGCAGGCGGTGAGAGCGGCGGGGGCGGTGCGATGCGGTCTTTAGGGGCTTCTCGGACTGTTTGCTGCGGCTGGGCGATAACATGGCCAACTACCCCGCAGGACCTGGACGACAAGAGAAACCTCCAAACGATCTGCGCGTAGGTCTTTCCTCTCTCCTTCGGGGCCCCGGGGGGGGGGGGGGGGGGGGGGAGGGGGGGGGAGAACGGGACTAGGGGGTCACCCGGGGCTGGGCAAAGTTGGGGCTGGGGCGGGGGAGAGGGGGGCGAGGCTGGATGGTGGCGGTGGGAAGCGGGAGAAGTAACGCGGGGTTTGGTGCTTTGGGGTCGGGTTCTCCGCTCCAGGGGTCCCTCCAAGCGCGCTGCCACGGGGACAGGCCGGGCTTGGGGAACAGTGAAGCCTGGAGGGACTTTTTACAATGTCTTTTCTAGTTTTTCCCTCCGTGAATCCGGGTGGTTTATTTTGGTGTTGGGTTTGGTTTGGGGTTTTTTCTTCTCCCCCCCCCCACCCCCCCCCTTAGCTCCTCTCTTGTATTCTTTCCCTTCTCCTGCTTTGCACTGGGGTGTTGACCGCAGCTGCACGGGGGTCGTTACCCCTTTCCCTATCGCTGCCGTTGGGACCCCCGCTCACTGGCAGGCTCCGGGGTCCCCCCGGGCGCTCAGGGCAGAGGCAGGCCGGGGGGACGCAGCTCACCCCGGCCGGGGACAGCCGGCGCTAGGGAGGCGGTTCCTCGGAAAACGAAATGTAATTAAAAAGAAAAGAGCCCAACCACAATACTAATCGCCCAGCGGCAGCTCTCCTCCACCCCCTGGCCCTCGGGGAAAGCCCATTCGCCACCTTCCCCCATCCCCCAGTTTCGCCCCGCTCCTGGCACAGAGGGGAGCAGAAGGAAGGGGCAAAGATAAAGGGGGAAAATAATAATAATAATAATAAAAAGGAAAAGACCAGCAAAAAAATAATAAAGGGAGAAAAAGAGCTCGCCTTGCAAAGTTGGCTCCTGCGCCCCTCCTTTTCAGTTCCTCTCCGAAGCTGGAGGAACTGGGACGGCTGGAGGAGCCCTGGATTTGGGGTAGTTTTCCCCAGAGCTCAGGGCAGCGGATCTTACCAAGGGAAGGGAAACCTGAGGCGGCTGCCGGGAGCCGGTGAGCTTCGGGGTCTCGCGTCCCGGGCAGGAAGGCAGAAATGGGCATTTTTCGATATGTCTGGGGGGGGGGGGGGAAAAAAAAAAAGAAGAAAAAAAAAAGAAAATCCGGCTGCACAGGATATTCTCCCGTCTCTCCTCGTTGCTGTTTTCCCGCACAAACTCCTCCCGCCCTAAAAAACCCAAAACACACACACACACAAAATA